>NC_133585.1:45062299-46262299 GCF_964106895.1 Numenius arquata
TCCCGGACCCGCCCCCTCTTGACGCCTCGACCAATCGCACGGCCCCGAGGGTGTAGCCTGGCCTCCGATTGGTGGCGCTCGCCAGCTTCCTGCGGCTGCGATAGGCCGAGGCGGCAGCCAGTTCCGCGTCCCGGCCAGAGCGCTCTGAGGCGCCGTCCCCGCCCCGAGCCTCCCCCGGCGGCTGAGGGACGGTGGGCTCGGCCCGGCACGACGGGAGAGTCGCTTCCCACCTCCGCGGGACGGGCACACTAAGGGAATCCCCCGCCCTACCGGTGAGAGCGCTTCGGCAGGTTTAGCCACGGGAACTCGGCCTCAGGTGGTTCCCCCAGGCGGCAGCGGGGAAGGCCTGTGGTAGAGCGAACGGCGAGGCGAGGTAATTCCCCAACAACATCCTCAGAAAATTCACCCGATACCGGGACCGGCCAGGATTTCACACCGGTACAACAGGTCTGGCGGCTGGGTGTAACGATGTGTTCCCAAACAATGCGAAGGTTTGGTAATAAAAAGGGGAAGAGTACCGACAGTAACGTTTCGAGCGGTTAGAAAGTAACTGTGTTTTCTGTTGAAAGTGCCTCAAAACTGCCAGGCTTGCAAAGAAAGGGGGGGGGGAAACTGCATTATAAAATAACACCAGATCTGCAGAATAGTATTAGAAAGAATCCTGAAGTCACCATTTTTCCACTGTCAAATACAAGCCTGTCTTGCAAGCACTGTACTGTATTAAGCTCATCCAACAAAAACAGAACCAAGTAAAAAGTATGCTTTTTACAAACAACAAATGCGCCGGCACAACAGTTGCCAATCTCTCTTAAGAGAAGCTCCAAGTTCTGTCACAAGCTTTGTATGATTCTGGTTTATGTGGAGTAAAAGGTCCCTCCATGTCAAACTACTCATGTCCCTGTGCCCTGTCCCACCCTTGAGACAGATCGTGTACATCAGCTTGCAGAAAACAGCAGGAAGAAGAAAGCAGGAGAGGGAAAAAAAAATAATGATATACTGTTAGCTGAGAAGACTATTTCAGGTTAACTCTTTTCTGTAAATTTAAGAATTCTGTGAATGGAATATTTTTTATTCTATTTTAACAATCGTACCACAGTCTGAATGTTGGGTAATAGAACACCTAACAAGAAAAACAGGATTCATTGCTACTGATGGTGTGCATAATTTCAGACAATTGGTTGAAGCAAAGTGTTACAAGCTTCTTCTGATTTTGAAGTTATCCCATGTTAGGAGCTCATTTATCTTCCCAATAAATGCATATACATCCATGTAATTGAAACGAGAGTGGTTGAACCTCACCGCCAATGAAAAATAGACTATTGGTATTTGAGCCTGAGCACCTAAACTTTACCGGATGCCCAATCATAACACTTTCAGAACCCAGATTCTCCTGCCTGTTACCTGCCTGCCTTACAAAATAGCCCTAAGGATTAGTTAACATGTAAAGTACTTTTCAAAGTATATTACAGTGCCGGTTATTATTAGTAGTAATTATTATCAATGTGGGTAAAGTCCTTACTAATTGAGGCTTTGAGTATTGGCTCCACAAAGACACCCACTCTTGGTTCTTGCTGATGTGCCATAATGCTTCAGGCAAATAACTGATTCTTTGTTTGCCACCAGTTGTGGTAGTTACAACAATGCTCTTTTTTTTTGGTATGAAGCGCTGTTATTTCTTCATTACGGATAGAGTGATTTTTCCAAATACAGTCCTGTTAACTCTTGGCAGCCACTGAAGAATCAGAAGTTCTCAGCTGTTGTGTTTTACTCTGTTTCACTTGTCCAGAGCGCCAAGTGAAAAGCAAGAGCAACAACAACAAAAGAAATCACCATTCCAGCTACGGACTCAAGCACATAAACTTTCAGTACTTGTTTTGGTGACTTTCCTTACCAGATCAGCACACGCTCCAACTCTTTCACACGTCTACTAAAGTTACTTGTGAGGCCAACTCTTTGTTCTGCAGTGGATCTGTATAAAGCCCGTCACCAACTGTTGAATGAGGGGATGGAAAAGAACTTACCCAAAATGTAAGCTTTTAAACCACTTGACAGTCTACATATAACTCAACCTATTAATTGTTGAGCTTCGGCTTCAAGAGTTCTGAATATTCACCAGGGGCTTTGTTTTGTAAAGTACTGCAATTAGAAACCATCTGATTTTCACACCTTCTGACTTCTTGTTGGATAACTAATCAGTTCATTTTAAAAGAAACTTATTGTTTGAAAGTTTTCCTTCTTTGAGGAATCTCCTTCAAAAGAAATAATTTCAAATTTCTAAAGGTTAACTACCAAGTCTCAGTCTGACATTGTTTTGAGTCTCAAATAAATTCCTCACTCTTGCGTGATACCAAGTCATAAAAGATAAAAAGTTTAGAGTCACAGATAAGCGAGTTGTAATACATCTAAAAAGAATTTTTTTGACTCCTGAAGCAGTGCAAAAATACATAACTTTATGCTATTGCTCCTTACACATAATCTATCAATTTTGTAGATTGTGTATGTTTAAAAACACACACACAAAACAGCAATTAGTAAACAGTTGCTGAAACATCATACTGCCACTGTGCATGTCATTGAAACAAACAGCTGAAAAACTCCCTGAGAAATAATGTTTCCTCGTCATCATTAAAGGATTACTCTAGTACATATATTTCTAAACAAAAACACCATATCGGATAATGGCACCTGTCAGAAGAGAAGGTAGGGAAAATAGTATTCAAGAGATGAGATTTATAAAAAAAGGGGTTAAAAAGCTAGCCTTAAGCCTTGCCCAAAGACAAGATTCTACGTAAAGTATCAGAATGACTCAGCCATACCATCACTGATTTCAAACTCAAGTCCTGAACAGTTGCGAGAAAGATGGCACGAGTATAAAAGAAGCAGTGAAAATAGACAAGATGCCATAAAGGGTGACTTGTTGACATTTCTTTCTCTGGGCAAACTTCAACAAGAGGCTTGAGGACAGAGAATGGAGTGCCAAGGATGTGGACATGCTCTACCATCTACACTCAGTACGGCCCTACAACTGCTGTTCTAAGCCAACAAATGGGTGTATGTAACCAGGTGAAACTTTTAAGTACCTTTCGGTATCTCACCAGCAGACTGTAGCAGGGAAGACTTTCGAAAGGATGGTAAACTCATCTGCTTACTGCAGGATTTTGTTTTTCCCCATTGGAAGTCTAAGGGACTTGGCGATAGTGAAGTAAGGAAACTGAACGGATAACTGTTAATTTCACAATGGAGAGGCAAAACAAACGCTCACAGTCATTGTTTCCTTCAGTGAAGGAGACCAAAATTCATTTCCTCCCCATTGAAGCTCTGTGTGTAGAAAAGGTGCAGTCCATAAATCTCCTCCCCTACGAAAACCCACACTTTAACAAACCATCACAGTCTTTGCCTAGAACGTACTGAAAGCGAAGTGGGAAGAAGCACAAAATAAATTGTCTCAGTAAGCATGTATAGTCCCATAAATAAAACTGTTGTGAGCTGATGAGGCCAAAATCTTTTGCCTTTCGATTAATAATGCACATAATTGATGTCCATGTATTGGGGAGTGCTTCATTAGGATGGGCCCAGGTGACTGGCAGAGATGAAAGTTGGAAGTAATCTATGTTATCAGGCAGAGCCATCTCATGGAAATTAGGAACTTCTTTGTTTTATGATGAAAGCTATGAATTAAGAACCCCACAACACACAGTTCCAGGTTCTACCCTCCCGGTTTATTTCATGAATCCGATACTCGGAAACCCATCTCTTCTACAGCATTCCTGGTGCAGCTGGCCACTCCAGGCAGCCAAGCTACTACTTTACACACGGTCTTCAGTTCATTTGTTCTAGGTCCTTTGCATGCTCTGTGTTCATCTTATAGTTAACATTCTCTACTAATTTCTGGCATTTTGCATCCACATTCCCTACTAATTTCAGACACGTTCAATCTCTAAAACCTTCCCTCTCCTATCTTCAGGCATGGCCTTTTTCTGTACAGCCATCAGACAGTAGCAATTTAAGCCTCTTCACTTGAATTCCAGTGTGAAGAGACAATGGCTCACTCCAGGAAAGGCTGAGAGGGAGTGGTGCATTCCAGGCAAGTAGAGGCAGATCAGGATACGGTGAATTCAAGCCACAGTACTGAATGTTTACAAGAAAACGTGACAGCATACATCATGCTATGAGAAAAAAAAATCTTTTTATTTTTTCCTCAGCTTTTCCCAATTTCTGATGAACTGCAGGCATCGAACAAAGCTGCCATTTCCACAGGATTAGGTAGAGGGAAGCACACGGCTTCCTTTTAATCTCCCACCAAACCTCTACCACTTTCAAGTTCAGGCAGTTGCCCACCAGGTACCTGCCTGGCCCTAACTCAAATAACCTCGTTTCGGTAACAGGTACCCTTTCTGGTTCCCAGCTAGTTCTGGCCATGTATCTTTAGCAACCAGTTAACATACCTACTGGTAACATATCTAGCATTGCAGCTAGGCATTGATAGATAAAGGCTTTTTGTTGCCATTTATCAAAACCAGTAAGTCAGTTACAAAGCCAAGAAGCACCAACGCTGTGCAAAACCAACCCAGCCACGTCAGGATTACCTTTAAAGGGAATCACCGCTCCTGAAGCAGCGCCTGCTCTCAAACGCGCTAAGAGGGTGGCATTCTTAAGGCAGGAAGGAAACAAGATAAAGCACAGGAAGGAAACACTCGCGACTGCAAATGAACGCTCCAGGCCTCAGCTGCTAACCTTAAGCCCTTCCACCGCCCGAATAAACGCACGGCCCTTGGCCCACAGCCCCCTCACTTCAGCACCGCCGCCATTTTCCCAGCACCCCGAGGCCTACCCCTAGCCCCCCCCCGCCCGGGCCTTTCCGCCGGGTTTACCCCACAAGACAAGGCCGCAAAGGGCAGGTTGGGGATTTAAGGAGCAAAGGAAGCCCCGAAGGGCAGGCTTACGGCCTAACAACCTTTCACGGGGCGGGGGTGGGGGAGCCGCCCGTTCGCCCCGGGCTGCCGAGGCGGGATCGGGCGCCTCCCCCCGCCCGCCCGCGTTGTGCGCTTCCGCGCATGCGCAACCTCGGCTCCACTTCCGGGTCAGCCATCGCTCTTCACTGCCCTCCCCGCCCCGCCATGGAGGCCGGGCAGGGTCCCGGCGGCGGGGAGGTGGGTGACCCCTCCGAGGTACTTGTCGTCGGCTCGGTTCGGTGCTGTTCTCTTGGGGGGGACGGACAAAGCCGCCAGACCTGTGTGGGAAACTTCTTCGTTGGGGCTTAGCGAGGGTTGTTTCTGCTGTGGAGGCGGCTGGGCCTCTGCGGGCCTGGGGTGTGTGTGGGGGTTCCTGTCAGCATTTCGGCCGCCCCGGCACGGGGACAGTGCCTTTAAGGCCCTTCCGACGGATTTTCGTGTGGGGTTTTCCGTGTTCTCCCTGGTACCGGTGTCCTTCCGCCGGTCGGCGATCTGGCTGTGTGTCTCCTTTGGCGACCGTGGAGGGTCACGTACCTCTAGTAGAAAAACCGCCTCATCTGCTGGTACAAACAATGAATATACGCATGTAAATGGACAGCACGCATTGTGTCATTAAAACACTGGCTAATATTCTAAACAGGGATTTAATAAGCTTTCATTAGTTCAGAATAAATAATAAACATTCATTAACTCGGAAAGCTGGTCGCGAGGAGGAAAGCAGGCTTTTTGGAAGAAAAAAAGGAGTGGACTGAGTTAGGGTTTGAGCGTGCACAAAATATTTTGTGCTCTCGTGTGTTTTGCAGAGGCATTGGATTTTTAAAATTATATATTTCGTGTGGTATTTCTCAACAAAAGGCACCAGCTCTTTAAGTACAGCTGTATGAAAATGCAGGCGCTACAAGGTGTGAAAGTTAGATAAAGTTTTAGATTGAAAAATCCCCCCAAACATTTCTTTCGCTCATTCTCTTCTAATTTATTTCCCTAATGAAAGAGGGAAGTCCCTAAGCCTTATGTGCCGACAGAGGAGGAAAGAAGACTCCTCAAGGAATGTGCTGAAGAGAGTGCCCGGTATAGAGGTGAGTTCGGTTTGCTGGTAAAGTTGGCTTGCTTTTCTTCCACCCTTAGTTTTTGTTATTATCTGAGGCATTAAGGAAGGAGGGCCCGGATCAGTATGTCACAACAGTTCATTAACAAGCTTTACACGGGCTGAAATTGCATCCCGGTAGATGTTGATCCGTGCAGGATTTACAGTTTGCAGAACAGGAACGTTGTAAAAGGTGCAACGTATTTTGTAAGGTTTATACTTTATAACAGGATCCCTTCATATTTTAAATTAATAAGCTTATTAAAAGTCTGAAAATAGATATAATTAAGGGAGTGTCTCATTTATTCATATATCTGAGTATTATTTTTTGTTATTTCTACATTTTTATTTCCGTTTTTTGTTGTTATCTTTAGAATGCAAGAATAAAATAGTTGAGCTTAAAACCATTGCTTTCCATCTTTATGAAGACTTGTGAAGAGAACAATGTATGAGTAGTCACTCAGCTCTACTTTTGGAGAAAATTTCTGTGTCTGTGCATGGCCAGACATTTGGGCTTTTCTGCCTGTAAAGAAAAGGCAGGATTCTCAAGCATGATTCTGCAGTCAGTAATGGTTTCTGTACTACAGCTAGTATACAGGAATAATAAACTTACATTGTTTTCACAGAATACTTTGTGTCTCATGTTAATTTATTTGAATTATCAAGGTTATGTTGGTTTGGTTTTTTTCACAAAACATTGAGAATCGATGGCATTACATTGTTTCTGTAATCCAAAGGCTCAAGACATGCTTGGTTTTTATACACCCAGTCAAGAGGTTTGCCCGAGCCTTCCGATGTGATTGTTACCCACTATTTTATCGCACCCTAGCAGATTCTTCCTGAGGCTGGTAGGTGGCTTTGTAGAAACCAGGATGGATGAAGAATTTAGCAGCTGATTTGCTAAATTTAGCACAGTGGGGCTCTTATTTCTCCTGGCAGCCAGGGGCAACTTCTAAGGCATTGTGATTTTGAATTAACGATCCAAAGTTCTGTTTTATCTTTCTCCATTGTTTTGGCATTCTCATCTTTCACTTTTATTCAAATACCTGAAAACCTTCAGCTTGTTTGCTAAAATCTGGCCATTGTATTTTCTTAAGTGAAAAGAGTCAGGTTCATTAGTAGTAAGGTGATGATGTGTTATGGCTTACTGATAATCTCTCTCCTGGAGGACAAGAGGGGAGGTGGTTGGTTGTTCTTCTTGAGGTGTTCCGCTGTGGGTTCTTGATGGGCAACGTAACTTACTGCTCTGTACGTCTTTATACAGAGACTGGAGATATAACAATACTGAAGGTATTTAGAAGTTTCTTCAGTAATTTCACTTTAGGGAACTACAACAGTAATTGAGAGATTTTTTTGGGGGCGTTGTGTACTGTGCCGTTCTGTCCCTGGTAGAGCCTAAAGCCCACTGCTGTTTTCTAGATCTCCTGTCTTTGTTTCATTGTTCTGTGTTACACAGACCTGGATTGTTGTATTCACTGCATTAAATACATATTGTTTGAATGTCCCTTTGCAAGAGATGTGGGCTTCCTGTGTATCAGTTCTTGTTATTCACAGATATTACTGTACATTTGTGTACTGAGGTGTATTGAGAACTGGCTGAATGGCAGAGCTCAGAGGGTTGTGATCAGCACCGCAGAGTCCAGTTGGAGGCCTGTAACTAGCGGTGTCCCCAGGGGTCAGTGCTGGATCTGGTCTTATTCAATATATTCGTTAACAACCTGGATGAGGGGACAGAGCGTACCCTCAGCAAGTGTGCTGATGGCACAAAACTGGGAGGAGTGGCTGACACACCAGAAGGCTGCGCCACCATACAGTGAGATATGGACAGGTTGGAGAGTTGGGCAGTGAGGAACCTGATGAAGTTCAACAAGGGCAAGTGTAAGGTGCTGCATCTGGGGAGGAATAACCCCATGCACCAGTACAGGTTGGGGGCTGACCTGCTGGAGAGCAGCTCTGCAGAGAGGGACCTGGGAGTCCTGGTGGACAACAGGATGACCATGAGCCAGCAATGTGCCCTTGTGGCCAAGAAGGCCACTGGTCTCCTGAGGTGCATTAAAAAGAGCGTGGCCAGCAGGTCGAGGGAGGTCATCCTCCTCCTCTACTCTGCCCTGGTGAGGCCACATCTGGAGTACTGTGTCCAGTTCTGGGCCTCCCAGTTCAAGAAAGATGAGGAACTGCTGGAGAGGGTACAGCAGAGGTCTACAAAGATCACCAGGGGAATGGAGCACGTCTCATGAGGAAAGGCTGAGAGACCTGAATCTTTTTAGCCTGGAGAAGAGAAGACTGAGAGGGGATCTCATCAATGCTTATCAATATCTAAAGGGCGGGTGTCAAGAGGATGGGGCCAGATTCTTCTCAGTGGTACCCGGCAACAGGACAAGGGGCAACGGGCACAAACTGGAATACGGGAAATTCCATCTCAACATGAGGAGAAGCTTCTTTACTTTGACGGTGATGGAGCACTGGAACAGGCTGCCCAGAGAGGGTGTGGAGTCTCCTTCTCTGGAGATATTCAAAACTCGCCTGGATGGGTTCCTGCCCAGCCTCTTCTGGGTGACCCTGCTTTGGCAGGGTACATTACATTGCTATGCTTAATTATGTGCTGTTGATATATCAGCCTTCGATTATTTTTCTTACGATTTATTTTGTTCCTGAAGCAGAAAAAGTCCCATTTGCCTGTAGCAGTGAAAAGCATTGATATTTTCCAATTTATTAAGCTGCCTTTGTTTTTTTTTTTTCTACACTTGAATAATCATTCCTATACATTTTTATGTATGAACCCAATTTTCATTTACCTATTATTCTTTTAATTTCTAGTTACCATTTTAGGTCATTTATACGCTCACATACTAGCAGCTGTTTCCACTAAAGTGCATAACCTGTCTTTGATGTCTGGAATATTTGTGTTGGACCTGTAAGTCATTTCAAACCTCTAAGGGTTAGACTGAAGTCCTCGGTAATAAGTTCGTTAGGATTGGGGTTTTTTTACCTCCCCCATTTTTTTTTTCCTCTTACAATTTAGCTTCAAATCTGCCCGGCCATTCTATATCTAGAAAATGTAGAACTGTAAATTTTGGAAAATCTAGATCTAGAATCTCTAAAAGCATCAAAGTTTTATTCTTTAATAGTTTGGAGGATTTTATTCTCTATTTTGAAGTGTTACTGTGACCTTGCTTGTGAACCATGGAGCCAATACTTTTTCTTAAAAGTGACATCCAGTCATATTTACCCTAAAATGCTGGTTGGACCTGCTAGTTTTAACCTGTCAGAGTTTGTGTAGGAATAAACTCTTAGTTTGCAAAGTATCTTTTAATATTGTGCTGTCCAAATTCTAAAAAAAAAAATAAAAAAAAAAATCTTCAAATATGAACTTAATTAGCAGATTGTGCGTTCAAAACTGTAAAATCTAGCGCTGTTGCAGAAATTTCTCCCCTAGGTAAAGTAAAGTCATTGAGCCTTTTTGTAGCATCTACGTTTTCAGACTTGCTTAAAATGTAATTTCATTGGGACACATCTAAATTTTTAATTAACTTTAGTCTTCTGTCATGTTCATTATTTCAGTGCCACTGTATCTTACGTAGGTGTGGTGGTCTTTATGAATAGTTTCAAAGTTAATCTTCCCAATTCATAGTTACCATTGCTTGACATAAGCATTCCTTTTGTTTCTTGCTGCCTTCAAACGCTTCCTGCCACCTGGACTCCTCTAACATGATAAAACCCGCTGTGATCTGTGAAGCTGATTGCGATGGGCAGGAATGTCTTCCGTGTTTGTCGTCATCTCTGCATTCCTGACCCTACCCCTGAGGCATATAGTTTGATCTGTAAGCTACAGAAAAAGCTGCCCTGTTCTTTAATTTGCTGGTGAATAAAACAAGTTACCTAATTTTAATCAATTTAATTTATATCTCTGTAAGAGTTAGACTTTTTCCAATGTTCTTATGTTAAAAAAAAGTCAAGACTTTTGGTTATCAAAAATTTTTAGAGGCACTGGCCTCTGTGTACATGCTTTCCGTCCTAAAGAGCTGTGTGTGCGTCTCTGGTTTCAAGTTCTGCTCCACCTTGATGCTGTAGCAGCCGTAGCCAGAGCTGAAATCTTGTCTTTAGAGCTTTATCCCACCTGCCATTAGCTTTTGTGTTTCAGGAAGCATGAAGTCTAATGAAGACACGATGACTCGTTAACCGGAACTGTATAATTTGTAGTAGGTCTTAAGAGCTCGAGTTGAGAACATTTCATAATTTATATATAGTTAACTATATACGTACACTTACATTCTTATACAGATGAGCTTATACGGCCTAGCAACTCTCATTTTATTGCATATTTTGTTAAATGTGGTTGAAAATACTGATAATCATATTTTAAGCAACTTTTCTTCTTCTTTACAGCTTTTCCTTTGGCTGCAGCGAGCATGCTTGCTACTAGTTTCTTAATTAGGAAAGGTAAAGTGTAAACATTCTTTGGGTTAATTTGGATTTGCTCAGATGAAATATATTTCTGCTGTTTATAAAGTTACTATAATAAAATAATGTCTAATCTACTTGTAATTAAAAGTTTAGACTTTTCAGCTACATGACTTGCAGTTCCTAAAACTAAAGAAGGAGCAAAACTTTAAGCTGAAATCAAATTTATGTTCATTTTATGTTGTTTGACAAATGCAATATCTCAGTGATTATGAAACATTATATTCTACAATGTGTGTAGTACCGTGTGTGATATAATTAAAGAGGTAATTCTTAGATCTTTATAATTTCATGGGGAATTCAGTCGCTAGATTTCCTTGAATTTTCTTCAACGTTGCGTCTAAAAGAGCAACCTGCAAACATAGCTACAGTTGATGTTTTTCAGCCTAATTCTTAATAACTTCTTACTTTGATCCTCATTTTCAGGTATTCTAAGAGACAGCTCAAGATTTGGCTCTTTTACCAAAGTTGCATGTAAGTAAGAGCTACGTATAAATCCCGCTCGTGTTCACGCCTTCGGTTCTGGAGTCTGTTACGCTGATGCAATGATGTAATTCCTATGAGACCGGCTGATTCACTGTCACTCCACTCGGTGCTTGCATGGGTAGAGCTGTGCCTGAAGATCGGAGTAAATGATCTGATACATCCGATAAATAAATTTCATCTTCCTGCAGTTAATTCTGTCGGTCAGCAACTTTTTCGTTCTGTTTCTGAACTGCAGCATCTCACGCTGCAAAAAAACTTACTCAATGTCAAGAGGCAGAGCGTTTCATTTATTCACCATCCTCAATTTTGTGCAGCACGTTTTGGGCAAGTTTTGAATATGCTTGACAAGTGTAATGTAAGAATTTAAGATTAAAAACATTGTAAATAAATACCGTACAAGCTTACTTTAAATTACTTTGCCAGAGTACACCCACCCCTCCCTTCCTAATTTGAAGGTCTTTATTCATGCAGCTCACTTGTCGCATTCAAGCTATTTTAGTACCAGTTTTTTCCTGGACATTATGTATGTACAATTGTAGGAAAACAGCTATTTCTTGTGAATGATTTTGGATTAAGTATCATAAAAAAAAAAAAATTAATAAATTAACCTTTTCAATGTAGTACATGACAGTAAAACAGGAAGTTGCCATCTTGCCAATCTGCCCATATATAGCCAGTTACTCTTAGAGTTTACTCCAGTGGGAAGAAGGTAAAACCCATGATTTGTGGTGAAGGAAGTGGTGTTTAAGCAGATAAATGAATGTGAGAGACTAGGGCGGCCATTTGTTTATACTAAATTCTACTTGCTCTCTTTGAACCCCAAACAATGTTAATAACACAAACATTTCTAATAAAAAATAGCATTGCTATTTCCCAGATACTTCCTACACGTTTCTGAGGGCTGCACTCCTCCTATGTAATAGTTTTGAGATCAAGGGGAAAAATAGGAGCAGCTGGACTGGACCAGCTATTCTTGACGTTAAGGGTATAAGCCAAAATACTTCTGCCTTCTCCTTTGGATGTACACTGGTAGGCATGTGGACCTACCATTTTATAGCACGTGGACCATCTTATACCAAAAGAATTTGTTTTGGTTGTTTTTCAGTTGGTAGAGTGATTTATGTGTATTTTAAATACGGGGATTTTTCTGGGAGATAGTTGGAGTGTAAAAGGCCTGAGTTAAGCAGTTTTCGTTTCATCCTCATATTGTTTAGGTCAGGTGCCCCTACTGTCTACAGGATCTTCCTGAAAACTATTGCCAGGGACGTAGTTTACAGGTCCAAATTATGTCTCATAATTTAACTGCGCATTCCTCCTGCAGTGAAATCTGATTAAAGGAAGCAGTGCAGTTGTGGTTTTGTTTAGTTCTTTTTCCTCCACAAGTTCTGAAAGGAGCAATTGCAGGCAGCGCTGGTAGCAAGAGAGTTCCTGCTTTTCTGGTGTCACTGATCTAACCACGCTGCTTCTGCATCTAGTGGTTGGTTACAATAGTCTGCCTTTTATACGTGTGTGTCACTTGTGGTTGTATGATTCTCTTTCTGAAGAGTATCTATGACTGATTGCAGTAATGGGTCTTCTGTATCTAACTGACATAGCTGGGTTGGGTCTTTTTCAGTCTCCACGATGCATCTTTCCCTGATTTGCCCCTCTTGGTTTTATCTGGAATCTGAGAGGTGTTTCATGTTCTAGATAGGAATTACTTATAACTTCTCTCAGTAGCCTCCCAGGCACCCTGACAATTTAACAGAGGTAGTCGTGACTGGTACACTAAATTGACAGCATCCCCTTCAACACAGCATAGAGCTACCGGTCTCCTCTATCCCTCTTTGGCAAAGAAGGGTAAGATCCATATGTCCCACGTCATGTCAGCCTGCAGTGGGACCTGACCTCTTTTACAAATACAGAAGCAGCAGAGAGCAACAGTATCTAATTTGCTGTGCTACCTTTGAAAATGTGGATCACCTGGCTCATAGCTCTGTAATAAGAGAAACCAGGTATTTTAGCCAATAATTACTTCGGGTGAAACATCTTACAGAGAGATGCTTCCACTTTTCTTGACTGGAAGGCCTCAAGGAAAGGAAGCTTTCTCTGTGTGATTTATGCCAAGGATTAATCACCTTTGCTGCTTAGCTTTATTTTGCTAAATATTTAGTTTGAATTCTTGTCGGGCCATTTTTCCTTTTAGGGGCTTGCAATTTTTCCCTTTAGTACATATTTATAGCGTTTGAGGTGTCTTCCAATTCTTTTTGACCTGCTAAACAGCCAAACCCTTACATATCTCATTTGTAAACTTCGCTCACAGTTGTGGCTGTTCTTCTCTCTTCCCTCGAAAAAGGATTTTTAACCTCCTCCTGAAAATACAGAGATTAGAACAGGAATCACAATTTCAGCACCAGTACAGCAGGGTAGGGTAAAATCCCCTTTTCTATTGATTCCCAGACGATGTAATCTACAGTTTGAGAACCTCAGAGGATTAATGTTACTGGTAATTAACTGTTCCCTGACTTAAAGATGATTGAGAGTCTTTGGTTCGTGTTTAGAAAATACTCGTTGATACGAAAGAAGGGTCTAGTCCTTTTCTCCTACAAAGTCGACAACAAAGCTTTCTGTTAATTGCCATTGAATCCTTCATGCTTCTTCATACTCCGTTTGACCCTCTCATAAAATTTGAAGGAGCCAGCTGATGGAAATCATCAGTTTTTAAGCCCAGAAAGAGCTATTGTGGTGGTTTATTCTTATGTCCTGTCTAGCAGACAAAAACAGCTCAGGCACTAAGTTTGAAGCACTTGCCTGGAGATTGCAAGGGTTCGGCTAATTCAGTTGTTTGCCCCCTGGCAACCATTTCATAGGATCCTCTTCAGAAGATGCTGAGCCTAATGCTAAGTTTATTTAGAATTCTCTTCATATTAGCGAAAACCTTTTCAAGATCTGAATGTTCCAATGAATTAAATTAGCAGAATTTACTACCTTTGTTTATTCCCCACTGTTTTATCATCTTTGATAGTTAATTGGTATTTCTGGTTGTTGGGAAAAACTGATTGCAATTATTTTCCTTTGGTTTTTTTTTGTCACCTTTCATTCATCAAGTACTAGCTGAAATCATCTGACGCTCATGCTATGCCTCAGTCATTGCTCTGTGTCTCTGGTCAGCTGTTGCATTTGCTTTTAGTACTCTTTGTCTGCAAAAGAAGCAGAGAAAGATGATTACTGCATGGTTTGGGGTTAGATCTAAACTCTTTTTTTTTTTCATTTATTTAAGATACCGTATAATTTATTTGAAAGTGATTATTTTAAACCTGTGTTGAATGTTATAATACAGCATATAAAACCATCTTTTTTTTTTTTTTTTTTTTTCTTTTAAAAAAGTTGCTGGAATGTGTGGATACCTGGCTGGAAAGATATCCTACATACCAATCTGTAGCGAGAAATTTAAGCAACTGAAGGATTCCCCAATAGGAGATGTTCTACGACAAGCTCAGAGACATAGTTCACATAAGTAAGAATTTAATTCTCTTTTTAAAACTTATTCTTGAATAGGACCTTTTAAACACTAACAGATCAAGGCTACATTTGCAGCTATAAAGATCTTCCGAGCTGCCCCTTCCCTATTTCCTATGTTACGCCACATCTTGGCACTTTGAGGAAGCTGTATCTGTAGCAGTTGGCCAGCTGTAAAGCATGCATTTTGAACTCTTTACATACACCTGATCACTTTGAGGAGTAGAAAAAGAAACATTTTACTTAGCAAAATGGATTCCCTGTAAATTTAGGTGGTGTTTTCCTGTGGAACTTAATTCCAGTAGTGTGACTGCAGAAGTTGCCCCCTTAGTTTAGAAGTAAACTAAGTTAACTGAAATCAAATAGTGTTACGTTCTGGAAGTTTTTCCCATAGTTTAGTTTGATTGAAGTAGGAAGAGGGTGGAAATGATTTCAGTGTTTATCAAAGGAAAGAGCTCGGTAAACAATATCAGTGCAGGAAGAAGAATGGTGGTCAAACTTACTGCTGTTTGTTTAAATCCTTTACATCTGTAACAGCATTATGCTGTACATATGAGAAACTCATCAGGTTCTTAAAACTATTTCCTGTTTTGTTCCAAAATGTTTTCTACCTCAAGTGGTTTTTAATTGCAAACTGCTTTCAGAATATCTCACTTAAACCCTTGATTCAAAACTGGGAGAATTGTGTTTGGATAGTGAGAAGTAGTCCTGCTAGGTATGTGCCAAGATTTGTTAAAAGTTTATAAAGGGTTTGATTAAATTCTTAATTACTTTATAAATTCAGATTTATGACAGTTTTGTCTGCAAGATTTACCTTTATGAATCGCCACTTTATACATTTACTGTATAAACTCAGCTGAATTCAAGCTGGAGTGGTCTCTTCACCTCCCTCCAGTTTCTAATAAGAAATTCTCATGATTGTTAACTGTGTTTACTCCATGGAAGAACATGTTCAAATGCCATCATCTGCTGCACCAATAAGTCCCTTCAACCTTTAATGGCCCATTCTTTTGTACCTGTAAAATTATATTTCCTAAGTGATAAATTCTTTTTTTTTTTTTTCTTGGTTGAATGATTAATTTAAATTCATTCAAATTGCATTACTGTCCATACATGCTACTCTTTTAAGCTAGCAATAGAAGTCATTACATTTTCACGGTCATTATACATCTACTAATTAATATATTTTGGTAATTCTGATTTGCTGTTTAAAGTAGGTGGGAAGCTAAAAGGCTAGGTAGGTCTTTAAAGCTGTGTTTACATATACTTTAAAATATAATTGACGCAATAAAATGGCTTAGTTCTGTTCATTGTGAGAATAAAACGGAGACTAATTGCAAACGTTTTTCATATGAAACTAAAAGTACAGCTAAGCAGAAGTTCAAAGTAAGAAAATAAATACTGTAGAGACGTCTTGGTGGCACCAAGTGGTGTCTGTCTTGATAAAGAGACATGTTGTGCAGTGGCTTGCAGCGCCATTCTGAGTATGTAGCAAATGCTTTACAGTATCAGGCATCAGTTTCCAGAATATTCTTTATTTATCTTACCTTTCCCTCTTAAGAGAAAATTTGTTAATGTTTCTGCTGAATTCAGCAACTCAATAAACCTCCATCATTTAATTTTCCCCAAGATAGCTCTTCATGCTTTTCTTCTGCTCTTCAGTACTGATCAATTACAGCAGCTTCTAACGATGAAGGGGTTTAAGCTGCAAATTCTTCCTAAAAGGCCTTTAAAAACAACTATAGTCCGTGCTGTCACTAGTTACATGGGCGTACCCTCTGCCGTTTGTGCCTGATGCTTTTTTTTTCTGTCCGAAGACTGCCTGGGTGGGGAGGGATTGTCATTTTTGTCTTGTAAAGTGCAAAATACTTCGTCTCTTTTGTCTTCTCTTCTGGAGGTTTTCAGGTGACGATAATTCATGTTGGAAACTAAACCATTTGAAATAAAAGAGCATTTTCTTGAACTGCATTTAATGTTACTCTCATAGTTCCATTTTTAACTTTAGTATTTCTGTATTTAATATTTAATTGTATTATTTTCCAGCCGTTCCAGTCGGAAATCTGAATTTTCAGACATGCCTTCTCAGTCATTTACTGAATCCTCTTCTCCAAGAGCTGGATTCCCGCTCCCTTCTAGCTATTCAGATGATTATAGTTCAACAGATCGAGCCCTCTCAAGCTACGAACCCGTTCCATTCAGTGCTTCCCTGAATGAATCTTCACCTACGGGAATTACTGATTACACTGCTCAAGGTGTGTTTGCTCTTAGCATTTAGCAGTTTGTAGTACAATGACTCTTGCCTTTCTCTTAGATATTTCTCTTCCGAAACTGTCTATTTTCATCCCATGCAAACATACACGGTACAATGTAGCGGGTTTGAATGAAACAGCTTGAAGTTCCCAGAATTGTTTTTACACCGAAGATATATATATATAATTTTGTGTTCTAACTGTAAACTAAATTCAGGGATTTTTTTTTTTATGTTTTTTAGCTCTAATTGCAAGTAAAGACTGTAAATTAACTTACAAGCTTTAATCTGTTGTGAAACTAAAGCTGCAAAAAACCTTCAGCCTGAATTGATGTTCTTTTTCATTGAAATGAAGATGAATATGCCTCCCATAGTCCCTGCCCTTTCTCTCCTAGTCTTTCTGAGGTTGTTTTCTCCAGAGGTGGTGCTGTCACTGTGTACTACTAGAACTCAGTGACATTAAACTGTTCTTTTTTTTTTAATAATGTGACAAACATTTAAATCTTCTGAGAACTGAAGGCGTATTGTGTCCTGTGCGGCAACAGCTGATTTTCTCAGGGAGAACTGAAATGGTTTTCAAGCACTGTTGGGTGCAGCTGTTCCCCTCCCTCCAGCGTGAACTCTGTCCTCGGCTACTGCAGGGGAAACACACGCTCCTGAATTCAGGTCTCCCTCGTACACAAAGGAGGAAGTTCCTCTCAAACGCTGAGTTTCACACTTTGAATTAGTTTGGATTTTTTAACCGCTTTATGGAAAAGGTTTTACTTCACAAAAAAAAAAAAAAAAAAAAGCCCTTTCATGCAACTCAGTTCTAGTTACATACAAGTATCGGATGTAAATGTGTCAAGGAAATCGTAATTACGCTTCATCACAAGTATCAATAGTTGGTAGAACCTTAATTATAGAACCAAGATTCTGCATCATAAATGTAGATAAAAGGATATAATGTTTATCAGGTGACATACGATGGATGTAGTCCTAACTCTTTGAAAGCAGAATTTAAAGCCCGAATGCAAACCTTTGAGCTTCACCTCGATTTCTCTTCAGAAATCATAAATATAGCAAATGTATGGTTATCATAGATTTTACATAAAGTGACCAGACCTGTTTTATCCATCAACTACCACGTGGTTGTTTGGATTTCCATTGGGTAAAATGAAGAAAAGGAGTTAACTGCCAGTCTTCCAAAGCAGTTTGACAAAATGAAAAGGATAAAAGGAGTGGATTAATTAAAGAGCGCAGACATTCCCAGTTGCATTTAGAATTGCAGCTGTCATGCTCCTTTTCATTTGGGATTGAGCTGTAATTAACTGCCGTTCTCAAACAGGTTGTAGCCAAGTTTTGGTGTGTGATGCCATTTTTAGTATCTTGGTGTTTGGGTTGTTTTTCTTTTTCTCCAGAACCTGCTCCAATTCCAGAAGAAAGTCGTAAAAAAAAAGGCATCACATATGAGGAATTAAGGAATAGACACAGAGAGACGTATGAGGTAATGCAACCACCAAAGGTAGAAACTCCGAGCAAGTTTTCACAGGAAAAACCAGCTAAGGAAGGTAATACACTGATTTATAGGAATATGTAGTAAATTCAAATATTGGCAATAGTGTTAAAAATGGCTTAATTCTGCTTATCCTTTAAGCAGTTTATTTTTACAGTATCTGTAGGTATCTGATGTGTGATGTGGTCTGCAGTTTCGTATTTCAAATTAATTGGTTTTTCAAAAATACTGATCTTCCAATAGCAAATTATAATTCCTCTTCTTCAGCCGTATTGCTTGGTGCCAGACTCAAAACCTCGTAACTTTTGGTTTATTGAATATATATTGAGCAACCTCTTTCACCAAAGAATTCTCTGAGCTCAGGGCTATACTGAGGAGGTTCAGCTTTGGAAGGGGGGGGTGTTTTAGATAGCATTGTTCTCTCAAAATAGAGCACATGGCCGATGGTTTGGAAAGGAGGGGGTATTTATTTTTATGAATTGTTTCATGTGGAATTAGAGGATTTCTATAGAGGCATTGTTTGTAGAGCTTCATTTTCTACATTAAAACTCAAAGGAAGGAAACGGTGTTTGGCAGCAATATTGAGATTTGTTTTCCCAGTGAAAAACAAAACTTTACCCAGCAAAATAAGAATGCGATGCCATTCAGTCAACTTTTTGACTCGATCAATTTTTTGAAAAGGAGACACATAAGTCATTAATAACTGCTTGCGCTAGGGCTTTTTTTTATTTAGCGGGGCATCTGTGAAAAACGATGTTCACAAAAGGAGTGTTTCAGCATTTAACACACTGCTGGACTAGTCAGCTCCAGTCGTTTGGGTTTGTCTGCAGTGTTCACGCTCGTCAATCACGCTGCAACAAGATTTGTAGGAACGTCTCCTGTCGGGCATAAAAGGTGGTAATAAGCATAAAAAGGTTAGGCAATTAATGCAAAGGTTTGGAAGGACTAATAGTGAGCTCTGAAACAGTGTTGCTTAGGAGCATCAGTCGGTTTCATCTGTGCAAATTACTTTTTCTGGTTCATGTGTCTTTGGATGTACGTGGTTTTGAAATAACGTTACCCAATAGTTGTTTATAATTTTTATTTCAAGGATTAAAGCCTTTTCCTCTTCTCACGTGACTCTGCCAAACGAGCCATTAAAAACCTATTGAAGCTGTCGTTTCAGACTGCTTCTAAATTCCATCAGCTGACACTTCATTGATTTACACGTTTCTTCTTCAAGATATTTCTCTGCAAATAGAAAGCCTAGACATGTCACTTGAAAACCATACGCAGAAATCCTAGGCATCGTATCCCAAACCTTGCTGTATTCCATGGCAAATCTTGTGGCTGTGAAGTGAGAATATGGATTCGTTATTTTATTTTTAATTATTTGAGGTCTATAAAAGACCTCTGTAAAATGTTGATCAAATATTGCATTCTGTCTGTTATGTTTCTGTGTTCCCTTCATAGAATGGTTAGAGTTGGAAGGGACCTTAAAGATGATCGGGTTCCAACCCCCCTGCCATGGGCAGGGACACCTCCCGCTAGACCGGGTTGCTCAAAGCCCCATCCAGCCTGGCCTTGAACACCTCCAGGGATGGGGCATCCACAGCTTCCCTGGGCAACCTGTTCCAGTGTCTCACCACCCCACAGGAAAGAATTTTTTTCTATACCCTTTGATGGTTATGCTGAGGCCTTGAGAGTAGAGCTACACCGAGCAGTGCATGGGATTTGTAGATAAGCTTTTGAGAGTAGCTCTCTGTATTTTTAGGGAAAAAGAGTAGGGAGGGAATATAAAAGTTCAGAAACGTTTTACAAGTGGAAGCACATTTAAACCTAAGGTTCAGGGATTCTGCTGCTGTTGTGAGCTAAGATCTGATTTAGCTTCCTGTGTCTCGCTGGACGTGTTGTACGCCTGTTTATACATCCTGAGTCATTACCACTGGGTTCATCCTCTTATCGCTGTGTCCCAGGAACCAGACTAGCAAATAGGAGTTGCTTTCTGCCCTCTTTTGCAAGGACATAAGGGAAAACAAACCACGTTTAAACTAGTTTTCAGCAGTCCCTAACTTCCATCTGCCGGTGCCTTCTCCGGTCATTGTGGCTGTACAAATACGTGCATCTGCACAGCGATCCAGACCGGAGTGTGTTCCAGAGAATGAGCGTGCTCAGCTCCCACGGTTAATGGAAACAGGAATCAAACTGTACCGTGGGAGAGCCGCTCCTTGTGCCTCACTGCGGTATCAGTCAGCTTCAGAGAGATCTGTCGGTGCGTTATGCTGTTTGCTGACATCCCACCGAAACAAGGACCACGCGTTCTGCTCTATTCCACTGGTTCTGCTGCAGATAGGTATTAATAACCAGCGAGGCTCAGTAATTAACCTGCAAGCAGATTTATAAAGGGGTGCCTGCCGCGTGTCAGCGTTCCTGCAGGATCGTGTAGGTCCATCCTTTGCCTTGTCAGTGATGGCAGTCACTTAGAGCTCTGCAGCTCACTCCCAGGAGAGCATCTTCTCACTTGCTGGTCCTTGTTCAGTTACTCACGATGTACTTCTGAATAAATCCATTAAGACCAGTACCCTGGGGTTTTTTTTACACTCTGACTCACTCCCACACTAAAGGAAGCTGCCAAATAATAACGGCTGAGTAGTTTCCTAGTAGGAATTACTGATTTTTGTTTGTTTGTCTTTGAATGTGTCTTTAACTATCCTGAATCCATCCAATTGCGTACGTAAGGAGATTATGTAGCCACATTATTTATCGTAACATTCCTTGCCCGTTTCCTCCAATTGTCCTTGTTTCATCCACGTTACATTTGTTTCAAAGCAATTACGAGTTCCGTAGAGCAGGAATTAGCACAGCAGGCCTCTTGACTGAATATTAATTCATTAAAGAATAATGATTAACAAACTCTTCTCCCCATTTATTCTAAAGTACCTTTAATTAGATGTCTGTTGTGCTGTGACTGACAGTCTCTCCGCTTGAAATGATAATGCGTTTAATGCTACTTTTCAGCCCTGTATAAGATAAAAGTTTTGCAGTTAATTTAAGTCGTGTGTGACTACTTTTTCTTCTTTTCTTTAGTTAAAGTAAATAAATATGGAGATACCTGGGATGAGTAAGAGCTGAGTGAAGAACCGAAGAAAAGGATCTCCTGTCAGCTAACTTGAACTTCATCTAGATTAGTCACGAGTGTCGGCACCTTCCGTGTGTTCTGCCAGGCACAGCTATTAATAAACGAAGAGAAAATCCTGACTTGCCAGAAGATTAAAGGCTTAATATTTTTTTTTTTTTTTTAATTTTGCATAAATGGCAAGCAAGGCTATTGGGAGGTGTCATGACTATTTGTGCTGTCGTTTAAGAATGAAAAGGGTAACTGGCGATAACTAATACAGGTGTATAGCAAAAGGTAAAAATATATGTAAATAAATGCAATCACACATATTGGGAAGGGAAAAATATCTGAATCTTCTCAAAATTTCAAGACTTAAATTAAAAGTTACCTGTAGAACTCACCTCTCGCTTTCGTTTGTCTGAAAGGGATATTCTGGAAACCTCACGCTGTTGTCGTGCTTGGTTAGTGATGGCTGGAATAACGCTGTGAGCTCTTCAGGGGAAAAAGGGCTAAGGAATGGAGCCGAACACATACCTTACTGTTTTTCAAAATGGTTTTCATGGTGCTGGCTACATCTTTACACGGATATGCTGACTTCTTAGTGTCCGAAGAAGATGATTGAATGAAACTGCAGGTATTTAAAATAGCTGTATTTAAGTGCAGAAGGTTAAACCTCACAAACTCTGGTAAAAGTTTGAATGGCATCTTGAGTGTTAATATTAGGTTTCGTGTACTTGGCCTTGTTTCTCAAGTTTGTGCGTGTCACGACAAAACCCCCCGTGTTGATGGAGAAAAGATCCGGATCAATGGAACATTGCATCCCCTGTTCCTATCTCCATCAGAACGTTGTCGTTCATTTAGGGATTCTCGCATCCTCAGCTCTCCTGTTCCATCTCGCAGCGTTGTGTTTATTTGGGGGGTTTGCCTATGGGCGAGAAAAACCCACGACAAAGTTGATCGCATAAAAGCATTTCCGATGTCCTGGTTGGAGATGAAAACTAGCTTAGATGAAAATTCTCAGAGACCTTACTGATTTTGTGGACTGGCAGCAGAGCAGCAGGAATGAGATGATTATTTTTGGGGGGGGGGGGGGGTGTACAGGGCAATCTGCTGAAATGAGGAAGAAAAAAAGGGGGGGGAAACAAGAATGCTTAGAGCCATGTACTACTTATAATAATCAAACCAGGAAGATTGCTTTCAGAAAAGCTGGCCTTTTAAAAAAAGGAATGTGCTAATCAGATAATCCTCAAATTGTATCAAAAATTTAACTCGCAGAGAATGCTTCTCGTGGCTGTGATGAGATGTGGCTGAAAAACCAGCGAGTCTGCCAGAATGACATTGCTGTGGGTTTTTTTAGTGACTATTCCAAAGCTGATTAAATTTATCGTGAAAATACTCACAAAGTTTCTTAGTTGTGATTTATGCAAGTAAGAGGAGGCAGAAGGTTTAGATGATTAAACTGGAGCTGTTTTGGTGTTTTTTTTTTAAACCACGGTGGTGGGTTTCCCTCTGTAAAAAGAAGAAATGCTTTTTCTTTTGAATGGATGAAATTTTTGGATGAATGAGAAGTCTCCCAGTGAGAAAATGCGGGAGGAGGCTTACGGCATCAAGGAAACCTTCCCTTCCCTTCCCTTCCCTTCCCTTCCTTCCCTTCCCTTCCCTTCCCTTCCCTTCCCTTCCCTTCCCTTCCCTTCCCTTCCTTCCCTTCCCTTCCCTTCCCTTCCCTTCCCTTCCCTTCCCTTCCCTTCCCTTCCCTTCCCTTCCCTTCCCTTCCTTCCCTTCCCTTCCCTTCCTTCCCTTCCCTTCCCTTCCCTTCCCTTCCCTTCCCTTCCTCCCTTCCTTCCCTTCCCTTCCCTTCCCTTCCCTTCCCTTCCCTTCCCTTCCTTCCCTTCCCTTCCCTTCCCTTCCCTTCCCTTCCTTCCCTTCCCTTCCCTTCCCTTCCCTTCCCTTCCTTCCCTTCCCTTCCCTTCCCTTCCCTTCCCTTCCCTTCCCTTCCCTTCCTTCCCTTCCCTTCCCTTCCCTTCCTTCCCTTCCCTTCCCTTCCCTTCCCTTCCCTTCCCTTCCTTCCCTTCCCTTCCCTTCCTTCCCTTCCCTTCCTTCCCTTCCCTTCCCTTCCCTTCCCTTCCCTTCCTTCCCTTCCCTTCCCTTCCCTTCCCTTCCCTTCCCTCTCCCTTCCTTCCCTTCCCTTCCCTTCCCTTCCCTTCCCTTCCTACCTTCCCTTCCCTTCCCTTCCCTTCCCTTCCTTCCCTTCCCTTCCCTTCCCTTCCCTTCCCTTCCCTTCCCTTCCCTTCCCTTCCCTTCCTTCCCTTCCCTTCCCTTCCCTTCCCTTCCCTTCCCTTCCTCCTTCCTTCCCTTCCCTTCCCTTCCCTTCCCTTCCCTTCCCTTCCCTTCCCTTCCCTTCCCTTCCCTTCCCTTCCTCCTTCCCTTCCTTCCCTTCCCTTCCCTTCCCTTCCCTTCCCTTCCCTTCCCTTCCCTTCCCTTCCCTTCCCTTCCCTTCCCTTCCCTTCCCTTCCCTTCCCTTCCCTTCCTTCCCTTCCTTCCCTTCCCTTCCCTTCCCTTCCCTTCCCTTCCCTTCCCTTCCCTTCCCTTCCCTTCCCTTCCCTTCCCTTCCCTTCCCTTCCCTTCCCTTCCCTTCCCTTCCCTTCCCTTCCCTTCCCTTCCCTTCCCTTCCCTTCCCTTCCCTTCCCTTCCCTTCCCTTCCCTTCTTCCCTTCCCTTCCCTTCCCTTCCCTTCCTTCCCTTCCCTTCCTTCCCTTCCCTTCCCTTCCCTTCCCTTCCCTTCTTCAGGATAATACTGGATTTTCTCAAGTAAAGGAAAGTAAGGATATAGTAACTTTTTCTTTTCCTCGGGCATCTCAATGCGTGTTTACGCTGCAAGTTGTGTAGTTGGGTAAGGGAATGATGGTCTCAGGACCTGTCTGCCTGAGTTAATGCAAATACCTCTGCAGTGTGGATGCTCCACTGAAGAGCGAGTCTCTCTATGTCCCCCCATTCACTGCGGCCGTCACTGTCGTGCCAGTAAATGTACGGGCGTGTAATCAGGTATTTAATAATGCTCCGGACCCCTGGGCCGGGTTGAAGGCCTTACGCTCCCGTTCCTGCCCCTTCTCCGGTTCTCAGCCCGGGGGCGTTTGCTGCGCTGCGCACCGGGATCGGTGCCCTTGTGGGTTTTGTACGTATTTTGCCTTTTTGTGGACTTGGGGTGATCTGTGCGTTTGTCCTCCTCGCAGAATCCCGAGTGGGGACCAGCTAGTCCTGAGCAGCCACGGGGGGCAGAGGATTTAACCCCGTGCCGTTCCAGTGCTGAAAAGCACTTCGTGCCGGTTTCACACCCAGCTCTGGCAAACCGCGGCGTTTGGAGAATGCTCATTTTGTGCGCCGGTAACTGATAATTAGCAGTTAATACGATTATCACAGTTGATATGATTATCAGAAGCCCGCGATCTGAAAATGGGATTTCCTTCAAAGCGTCTCGCCTCAAATTAATATTTCAGGTGGGCAAACACAGCGGTTTATAGAAACTGCGTTAGATTTTTTTTTTTTTTCCCCTTTTTTAGTGGAGAAAAGAAAGGGCACCTATCATATACAACTGATGTTGTTTTAAAGGTTTACTGTCTGTGCTGAAGGTAACATTGCGTATACATAAGATTTCTCACTTGAACGTAGGGTTTTCACTCTGTCGCATCTTGGTTAGTATCTCTCCGAGGACACACTTTTCCTCGTATTTGGGAACGAGCTGGGTTCATCATCAAACAATTTGGAATTCTTTGGCTTTACATCGCGTCCTTAATAAGCACTGAATACAGGAGAGTTCACACTCGGAGCTGTTCGTGTAACAGGGTGTCGGAAACTGATGTTTCACCTTCAGTTCGCTGTGGCGACGTGTTGTGTCGAAGCCCTGATTTTTACTAAACAGCTGAATTTGGGAATTCAGTCTTCGGCCTTCCCTTTTCCTCCACGTCTCCCATCGATACCCCCTTCTTTCGGAGTGGGGTTTTTTCCAGTCCCCTGATTTTGGCCAGTACCCCGTCACCCCTGAGCAGCTCACTCGTACTGTACTTATATGGCTCTGGGGGGTTTTTAACCGAATCCAAGCACCTTAGAGCTGAGGGCAGGGTTATTGTCGCTGAAAACAACGTGTCTAGGTATGAGGGACTAGGAAGAATGGGGAACGTGTGAAGAAAGAAATGCGTGACAGACCCTCTTGTTTTATGTTTACGTCTATTTTCAGCTAATACGTGACATATTTTTCTTAATTCAATAACCAGGCCAGCTGTTTTCCTGGAATACATATGTCCCTCTCTGCTCTTCAAAAAAACCACAGAATTTCACTTTGTATTTCACTTTGTAATTTCACATTTGTATTTCCAAACATGTTTGTTTACAATCTGACCTAACCACAAAGACAGTGCCATTAAAAAAGACTTGTGAAGCTGTCCTATGGGCCATTGTACCTACGTGTTCATTAATCATAGACTCATAGAATTGTCCAGGTTAGAAGGGACCTTTAAGACCATCTAGTCCAAACATCCACCCAACTGATAAAAACCATCACTAAACCATGTCTCTGAGCACTATGTCTACCCGTCTTTTAAACACCTCCAGGGACGGTGCCTCAGCCACTTCCCTGGGCAGCCCATTCCAAGGCTTAATAACCCTTTCAGTGTAAAAATTTTTCCTAATATCCAACCTGAACCTCCCCTGGCGCAACTTGAGGCCGTTTCCTCTTGTCCCATCGCCTGTGACTTGGGAGAAGAGACCGACCCCCACCTGGCTACACCCTCCTTTCAGGTAGTTGTAGAGAGCGAGAAGGTCTCCCCTCAGCCTCCTTTTCTCCAGGATGAACACCCCCAGCTCCCTCAGCCGCTCCTCATAAGACTTGTGCTCCAGACCCCTCACCAGCTTCGTTGCGCTTCTCTGGACCCGCTCCAGCCCCTCAATGTCTTTTTTGTGGTGAGGGACCCAAAACTGGACACAGCACTCCGCAAAATAAATTTGAACTACATAAAAAAAATTAACTTACACCTTAAATCAACCACCAGGAAATGAGTCTGAATGCTTCGCTATGGACATTTCTAACAAACCCTTTAAAGGAACTGCTTTCACGATTTCTTAAAACTCTTAAAAATAAGCAGTTGCGTGGCTGGTGTAAAGGAGTCGGTTGTTACTACCGTGTGCGGACACAGAGAGAAGGTTGTGAAAAGGCGCCTCAGCTCTTTAACAGCTGGTAAAGCTGTACCAAAAATCCTGCCCCTGAATGGTTTTGTCTTTCCCCAAATTAGTGGGCACGTTTGGAGTCCCGAGTAAGTAGACAATCTGAGCTTTCCAGGGGTTTGTTCCTAGTAAGGTTGTTCAGAACACATCTACGTGAAAGAGGAAAGCGTAAACGAGAAGTCATTTGATTAGCTCAACAAAAGTTAAGCAGATTTGTGGAAGCCTGGGGAAAACATCTGTACTGTTCGAAACTCAACCCGCAAATATCTTGTCTCCTTGCGATTCAAGAAGAAATCCTGACTTGTTGGCTGTTTGCTGGAAGCCAAGAAACTTGTTTGTGTTCCCCATGCTGGACTCTGCATTTGGTGGCCCTTAGCGAGGACCTTGTCCAACTTGCGCACACCCCGCTCGGTTCCTCAGCTCTCACGCAGACACCAAACCTTTCCCAGCAGGGCTCTGCTTGCACCCAATCCCTCCCACTTCCACCCAGAATAACTTCTCTCTCTCATCTCTGAAGTGAGACAACAGCCCTATAAACACCCCTTTACTTTTTGCAGTTTGGTCACCTACTAAGTTGTCTGTAAAAATCAACAAATGGTGTTTGGATTTTAATCTCAAGGCAATAAATGGGACAACTTGCATCTCGTTACTATCTCGGGCTCTTGCCTCATGTCTGTTCGTACGGGTCTGTGCTGGTTCAGGGAAGCCAGTGCAGGTTTGGCCACAGAGAAGCCTCCAGTTTATATTTTAAGTATTTTCTCTGCTAATTTAAGAACTGGACATGAACAACCAGCACCAGGCAGAAGTTTTGAGGCATCTTTGAGCAGCTGCATTAGAACCTGAACCAAGGAATACCAGAGGGTCTTACACATGAACAACCTTGGCCAAGGCACACATTTCCAGTTCATAAGACCATCAAGTGAATTATTCTTTCCAAATAATGAGGCAAATAAAACAACTACTATTTTTATTTAACCAATGTAGGAAACTTGTTGAGTCCACACTCAGTCCCACTGTCCACATCACCAACAAAGATGCTGAAGAGCACCGGTCCCAGTACTGACCCCTGAGGAATGCCACTCGTCACTGGTGCCACTTGGACATCGAGCCGTTGACTGCAACCCTTTGAGTGCAGCCATCCAGCCAGTTCCTTACCCACTGAGTGGTCCATCCATCGAACCCATGTCTCTCCAATTTAGAGACCAGGATGTCATGCAGGACAGTGTCAAATGCTTTGCACAAGTCCAGGTAGATGATGTTGGTTGCTCTTCCCTTATCCACCAACACTGCCACCCCATCATAGAAGGCCACCAAATTTGTCAGACACGGTTTGCCCTTAATGAAGCCATGTTGGCTGTCACCAATCGCCTCCTTATTTTCCATGTGCCTGAGCGGAGTTTCCAGGAGGATCTTGCTGGGTGAGAGGTGACACTGACTGGCCTGTAGTTCCCTGGGTCTTCCTTTTTTCCCTTTTTAATGGGGGTTATGTTTCCTGTTGTCCAGGTGACAGGAACTTCACCAGACTGCCACAACTTCTCAAATATGGACAGTGGCTTAGCAACTTCACCTGCCAGTTCCCTCAGGACCCGTGGATGAATCTCATCAGGTGCACATAGACTTGTGCACTTTCACGTTCCTTAGATGGTCTCAAACCTGGTCTTCTCCTACAGTGGGTGGTACCTCCTTCTCCCAGTCCCTGCCTTTGCCTTCTGTGATATTGTGTCACCACAATATTCAAGGTGAAGATATGCCACAGAATTCCTCTGTAGTATAATCTACTTTTCTCCCAATTTTTTCCTAGGAATTGTTAACGTTCTACTTACCTTTTGGTTGTTGTAGACCACTGATCTGATGTCTTGCAACTCTGCAAAACTACGCAAAATGACTCCCAGATCCCTGTATTGAGAATGTCAGAGTAATTTAAAACCAACTGTGTGATGCAGTTAGTATTTTTCCCTGTGACAATGAAGCTTATTTCTCAGTCTCTCAGTATTGAGATTTCTTTTTCCTAGCTCTTCTATCATTCTGTCATCAAGAAACTTAGTCATGTTTTCCTTTATCAGATTATCTGCTAAAATGTTGACCAGATGCCCCTGGCATGTTCCCAGAAGCTGAGAAGCATCTAATTTATTTATTGAGAACCTAATTTTCTTGAGATTTATATAAAACAAAAAAACCCAACAAGGAAAAAAACCATCCCATCCCATCCCATCCTAAAGCATGTGCACAGCATGGAGCAGGTCCCTTTGTTCCCACACCCACTCTTTCAAAAGAACATTAATATATTTGTAAGGCGTAACATCCTGCTGTAATGATTCTTCATAGTATGTCACAGATATACTTACAGCATTTTAGGACTTCACAAATCCACCTGCTTTAGAGGCGATTCCTCAAGTGAAGCACACGCTTGGGAAAACAGTACACTTCACAAAAGCTAAGGCTGTAAGGAAAAGTGGATTAGTATTGCCAAGATGTGGAACTACCGCAATGCTGATGTCAGAAGTTGGATCCCTTTTTTTGGCTCTCTCAAATGGAGCTCCTGCGTGTGAAGCCAAAAACCAGTTGGGTAAGTGGGACAAATTACCAGCAGCTCTTCCACTGGTAGAAACAGTCACGAGGAAGAAGCTGCTGCTCCCAAATTAGCGTTGGTGTCAGAGGCACCGGAGCGGTGCCTGAGCCGCCCCTCCATACGTCCCACTGGGCCTGGCCCAGCGCACTCCGGCTATACCTCTTGCCCCGCAGCTTGCCCTCTCCTTACCAGTCTTCCCATTAACTGTGGATGCACAGCATCCCCCATTCTCACATTCTGCTCTCAATATGTAAGAAAATAAGGCCCAAATCTTATTTTTGACAGGGAATTATAAAAACTTGAACAGTGAGCTTTCATCTCCCCTTCATTCCCAGTTTTAAAAGAGAATTATAGACCAGCTGGCTTGCCTAAAGTCCAATTACCAAGCCAGGATTTAAACAAAAATGCGCTTCGTTTTTACCCTACAATTGCTTTCTCTTCTAAAAGACAATTTTTAATTTATTTTTTTTTTTTAAATCTGGATGGAATACAGGATTTGTAAAATTATTTCAAATAGCTAATTTGAAAGTCCCAAAAGACAAGCAATCTATTGCAGCTGTTTGAGGTTAATGATGTCATTTATAGCTTTCCTCTTCTACACTGACCCTTTTTCTGCTCATAATTTCATATGGTGGATTGAGGCTTACAAAAAGCTACTCACTTTGCATGCATTACAGCCAAAGGATATATTTTGTTTCTTGATTTTAGCAAGGACATGGACTTCAACTAGGCTGTGATATTCCTAAGCACACAGTTAAACTCCCTAGTCTCTGGGTGAAGGGAGTAAGCTCCATTTTCCATATACAAATGATTAATAGGAAGCCATGTGTGTTCATTGGATTTTTTTTAGCCTTTGTGTAACATCTTCATGGCAAAAGGGAATGTATATCCTATTATCAGTAGAAGAAAATACTAAGAAAAGTTTTAGCACTGCATAAACAATGCTTGATCCTTTGTAAGGTCAACTATTTTTCCTCCTGGAGATCTCTTTCCCTTTTATTCCAGAATGAAATAAAGATTACGGAAGCAACTGATTACCTCAAATCTTTCCTTTTTTTTTTTTTTTTTAAATAGGTCATCCCTAAATTCAATATATTTAACTTCTGCTTTAATTAAAAACAAATTCTTTAACCTACTTGTATGGAATGCATGATAGTAACAGTCAACATAGGTTAGCTCATTAAATTGTGCATAATTACTACAAAACAGCTATACTAACTTACAGTTCTTATAGCACTCTTTGTTAATCATCAGGAGCTTCTCTTCCCAAGTAGAAAAATCATGAGGGTCCAGCCATGAGAGCACGTGAGGTTTTGTCCAGCTCCTCCTGTCTCCCTTTTGCATAAAGTAATAACGTAAAATAATCAGTAAGCATTTAAATGTTCCTTTCTGCATCATGCAGAGGAACTACTACCACCCCAACGCCCGCTTTCTTACAGAACTTCTCCTGTGAACTACAAAGCACTTTTTAAGGTTTCTTTGTCAAATCTTAAGAAGCTTAAAAGTTTAACTAGGTCCTGTAAACCATTCAATGTGAAAAAATCCACCCCTTGAACACACATCCAGAACAGGAAAATTCCAACACACCTGTAAGTCACAGCCCAATCAAAGCCAGTTGGCTCCAATTTTATCAAACTAAATAACATGGTGCAGAACGTGTTGTGAGTCTTCCCTATCCTTGTGTAGCTGGTGCTTTTGGGAGAGACAGTTAACTTAAAAATTTTAAAATCCTGTGAAATTTAAGTTATATTTACGCAATATTGCAACATCATTACTACCTCATTGGAAAGGCCTATCGCCCAGCTGCACTCTTGACTAGATTGTTGGTTGCGCAAAGCAGGAGAAATTGTATTTTAACAAAATTAAATAACAACTTTGCCAAAACATACCCCCTGTTATTTCTCAAATCAAGAAGTATTATGTGGAGACTGACACCTGACAGGCTTAAATAATTATTTGGCCATAAATCCTCTGAAGTACGGAAAAATGCTTTTAAAGGCCTTCTAAGGAACAGTTTGCCCATAAGCTGTGCTCATTTTTCCTTTGATATGCACCAATTTAGGGCTATTACAGCTTAGAATCACAAACAGCCTTTTTTTTCCATAACAGTATCATAGTAACTCATGAACGTTGATCCACACAATTAGCTAATCAGAGTATTGCCTCTTGCAAAGTATGGGAATACATTTAGAAAAAAAAAGGAGACAATAATTTTCATATAACAGTACATTTATTACAGCAAATTAACAGGAAGCCTGAACAAAATTACATGTAAAGCAAAGTTAAGTAGCTAAGTCATAACCCCAGGAGGTTACACTGACCACAAGAACACAACCTCTGAGAATCTGACATGAGAGGTCCTCTGTCACACACATCAACCTCCTCGGCATCAGATGGACGTAATGGCTCACCTCAGATAATCCAGGCGTGACTAACCTTGCTGCGGTTTGTTGCTGGTATCTTGACAGCAGATGTCAGACGGAGGGAAAGCAGCTAAGACATGTCACCACGCAGGTTTTGCTGGCTATCACAGCACACCTCTGATAACTACATTATTTTCACAAAGGAGGTTGACTTCTCTGTGGCTGTGTAACCCTCTCTCCCTGTAGCCCCGGCTGAACGCTTCCCAAGGCTCACCTGCCTGTACAGTGAGCATCAGGTCTGACGCGGCACAGTTGTGTGCCCTGACTCAGGCTGCTGAGAAAGAGCTGTGGAAAAAGTCTAGAGAAAGGTAAAAAGTGTAAAATTAAAGCCCCTGTTGAGATAGGGATTCTTAGCAACTCATGAATTCAAGGGGGCAATCACCAATTTGGAAAGGTATAACATCTTAAAGGAGCAAAAGCCAGGGAGGCTACTTAGTCTAACCCTTCTCCTCCTGGCTAGGAAAGACTCTTCAAGTGCCTTATCAGGGTGGTGAGTATTTAGCCTAATAGCTTGTTAAATGTAAATTTTACATTCTATATATCCTGCTTGCAGAATCTCTTTGTGCCCAGGTAAAAATGCTGGTTCAAAAGAGGGGTACTAATCACAGGCATTGTATAAAAGCAAACAAAACAAAAAAACCAAAACAACCCACAGAGGACAGGCTTCATCAACTGACAGTGAAGCCCAAACTTTTCAGTAGCTGTATATTTGATTTTCATGGAAACACCTTCACTGTGTTTAGAGGAAGCCTCTGCTTTTGATTTTCTGAGATATTTCACTGAATTTCGCTGAATTTTTAGAGTTGGAAGGGACCATGAAGATCATCTAGTCCAACTCCCCTGCTGAAGCAGGATTGCCCAGAGCATGTCAGAGCATGTTACTCAGGACTGCATCCAGGCGGGTCTTGAAAATCTCCAAAGAAGGGGACTCCACAACCTCCCTGGGCAGCCTGTTCCAGGGCTCTGTCACCCTCACTGTGAAGAAGTTTTTTCTCATATTTGAGTGGAACCTCCTATGTTCCAGCTTGTGCCCGTTGCCCCTCGTCCTGTCACTGGCAACCACTGAAAAGAGTCTGGCTCCCTCCTCCTTCAACCCACCCTTTAGATACTTACAAGCATTGATAAGGTCTCCCCTCAGCCTTCTCTTCTCCAGACTAAAGAGTCCCAGCTCTCTCAGCCTTTCTTCATAAGGGAGATGCTCCAGTCCTTGAATCCATGAATTTCATGGAAGTTTGTGTGTCAGGCTGGTTGTAGGGAGCATGTGCCATCTAGTTTTTTCTCAACAGACCATGAACTGTTCCAAAATATTGTATCTTCTTGTTCATTACGCATGTAGCATGTGCTTTTGATATCCTTGGCAAAATGGACTTTTACATAAAACTGCCCTACCAGAAGTTGGTTCAGCACCGTAACTGCAGTGTGACAATCCCCTAAGGAACTTCTAGCTTAGTACTCTTAAACCAGTCCATAAACAAGGAGTCAGCTCAGAGACCGAATAGCTGCTTAACTGCAACATCATTTAAACATCCTCGCACTCTTTCCTTTAGACACATAAGACAAACGTTCCAGTGTATGCCACTTTGCTCACTACACAAAGTATTGCCAGCATCTAGGAACAATAGACAAATTTAATTTTTCAGCACTAGGAGCTAAGTTGCACCGAAGAGAGGAAAATAAACCAAAACATGCTGAGAAGAAAGAGGAAAAAATCAAAAAGTGCATTAGAAGAAACTGGTATTTACCAAGAACAGAACTGCCTAACATTATGCAACTACTTCAAACAAGCCGATTTACACCAAATCAAAGACATTATTTCTTCTCTATGGAATAAAGCCTTGAAAGAAGCAGCTGATCCTTAAGGTTTTTATCATCTTCACCACACCTGTAAATGGAATGAGAGGACCCGTTATTTAGCTGAGTGGCACCTTGTTTTTGATGTGAAATGTGCAGCTTCTTGGTGATTTCCTGTGAGAGCTCTGCAAAGTCCCTGAGGATAAAAGACATTATCTTTGGACTCGCCAACATGAGTATAATTTTACCTGAGTGGTCCTCCTAGGCAATGCCAGAGCTTGCGATGTAGGCTTAGCATAGGTAGTGCTCAGTAGGGTCTCCATACATTTTTAGAGCATAGCATGCTCAATTAAGAATTTTTATTAAAACATAGAAGAGGCTATGAGGTTATTATTTTCTCTGTTTAACAATACAATGTTTTCAGTATTTATTTTCCTAAATTTCTAAAACCTGATCCATCAAAACTGATTTCTGGCAAATTCAAAATATCACACAAAAGCCAAATATAATGGCTTTTTCCTTCCAGCAATTAAAATTTGAAACAAATACACTTACAGTTGTTTTCAGACTATGTGTCTGACTAAGCTTTGTAGCCCTTTTAAAATACAAACAAGAAGAACTAAGCAGCTGGTAAAAAGTGCAGTGATCAAGGTCTTTGGAGAACGTATGAGCTGAAACAGGGAACAGGTTCCACAGCAGAAATTCCAGGATCCATTGCAGGAGGAAAATAAACAGAGGGGCCTGTGGCATCCTGCATTCTTCCTTTCACACAGCTGCAAGACTCCTTTGTATTTGAGACAATTTGGAATTTATTTAAAAGCTAATTGGTACTTACACACCAGAAAAAATATTGTCAGCTCACAGAGGAAGGCTGAAAAAAGGAAAAAGGCTGAAAAAGAAATGCAGTTGCATTTAAGTTTCTGAAAGCTCCCACTCTGACAAATGGTAGAGGTTGATTCGACTACACAGGTAATTGCTAGTAAGTGACCATCCTAATTAAATATGCTTTGGGGTCCTTATTTGAAACAGGTGAGGATACTGGCCTACATAAGCAAACATTCATTTAAGAGAAAATCTTCAAAAGCAGTTAATCAGCACAGTAATACAAGGGCTTAATTAAGCTCACAACTGCTAATGGATTTGTGTCATTCATCCACAGTTATCTAAGTCTGGCTCGCTCCTTCCTTCGTGCTAGCGCTAGTAAGTTACCCCTCAGAAAGGTTGGATGTTTTTTTTTTTCTCCCCTTTCCTTCTGGGTCTGATACCCAGCTAGATGAGCGAGCTGATCTGGAGGGCCACAGTGCTTCATGATCTCCACAGCTGGCACAGGAGAAGCACTGCACATTTTGGCAGCAACCCCATTAAGTGAGCCTAAGCCAAAGAGCATTTTCTGCTAGTGGCTGAGCACTTGCAGCTCTTGATATAAAATGCTCAAGTAGTGGCAAAGTTGTTTAAAACCAGGTATTTATTCTAATGGCTTCTTTCAGGACAATCCTTACTGCCATAATGTATTGTTGCATAGTAAAAATCCATCAAAACATCTCTTCTGGGTAAGGAAACAGGTTCTGCTAGGATACTCCTCCTTATAGATCATCTGCACTTCAGAGCAAGAAAGGGACTGAAATCAATATCTTTGTCTAAATTCCTACATAATATATGCCAAAGAGACTCAATCCAACTATTTCTGCATCAGGCTTTTGTTCCAGGCTACAGCTAGAGCCATAACAAACTCGCATGGCAGGATTTCAAACAGGCCCTCTGCTCTCCCCTCTCGCAGGCAGCCAAGCTATTTGCAAGCACTTTCACACATTCCCCTGCCTGTGAGAAATGTAGGCCACAGCGTACCACAAGCAGAATGCGTGAAAATGCTTTTTAAAAGCCCAGCTGCTGGCCTGCTTTTCATAGACAAAGAGTGAAAGCGCTTTTAAATACTCCCTTGACTTCCACCCTGTAAACTCTCCTTTTCCACAAAGGGAACTTTCCCCTTTCCGGGGTGAAAACATCCCATGGGCTGTCTCCCCTGCCCCAGCGTGTAGCTGCTCTAGCACCACCCTTCTACTAACCTTGCTAAGGCTCTGGCCAAACCACAGTACTAGATGAAAACCCAAACCACCAATTACACAAACGAACAAACCCACCCCCAACCGTGTCTGCTTTTAGATTCTCAATATTTCAATGTATTTTTAAATATCAACGTTATCCATAATTATTTGATTCTTAAGTTAAAAAAGTTGGAAATTGAACAGAGTTATATTTGTTTTCCTACAAGTAGTCAATGCAAATGAATTCTGATTAGGTGAATAAACAATAGTCTGCTACAGCAAAAGCAGAAATTCCTCAGAAATGGGGGATTTAAAATTAGCGTGAAAGGTATATAAGGTAAAAACAAAGAAAACAAATTACAAACCACAGATAGAGAATATTTCCTTGAATAATACTCCAATTTTAATCCATGATTTTCACTATGCTGTTCAAAGGTTTCAAACAAGAATATCACTCAACACGGAAAGTAAAATGAGAATTGATTTTACATTTCAGGGTTGCCTACCTGGGTCTAAGATGATGAAGGAATTGAACCTTCTTTCTCATTTGATCCTGATTTTGCTCCACATTCTTTGCAAGTATGATGACAACGCCTACAATATAGAAAGCAGACAAAGTATTCAAGAATTTTGCTGGATTTCTTCTAATACAACCATCTAGCACGCTGGCAAATGCTCCTGAAGAAGTAATCTCTTGCCTAAATTCCCCAGTATTTGTAACTGCTTTATAGGACACAAACTGCAAAAGGTGACATCTACATGTCTCAACCAATAAAACCCCATTAATTATTATTCTTAGCTACCATTTCCAGCAAACACCACAATATAATAGGATTTTCTAAGCAGGAAAAGACAGTCCTTGCCGTTGTACCTATCAATAATGAGCAAACAGAGTTAGGAGCAAAGCGTATAATACAAAAGAGTGGCAAATAGCCATTTTGTGTAACACCATGTGAGGAAAGTAACAGCTTTTTGTTGGGGGGGGAGAATGGATGTGGAAAAACGCATGAACAATGAGGAATCTTCCCATTATGAGTCAGGTATTTTCGTCGGCATAAAAGCTCACATTGGTCTGGGGGAAAGACATGGAAAGACAGAGGAGAATGATCTTGTGGGTAGGATTTTTGGAAGTGTATTTTGTGTGTGAAAGGTGCATATGAGAAGCCATACTGGGAAAGAAAACTAGTACTGGCAGTTGAAGGAGGAGCTGGAAAAGAATACAGATTGTGATATGACAGGAAAGAGTACTTTATATGAAGTTTAGAAAAAAATGACTAAAACATGGAGGTGAGAGGAGGCAACCATTGAGATCTGTCATAGGGTTAGAGCTGCGAGGTGAAAAAAATGCCATTGCAATTTGTGCTCTTCATGGTTTGGCATGACAGCATGACATTGGGCAAAACCGCAGAAGAGGAGGTTGGAATGTGGGGTGAGATTGAAATTATTGTTAAAATATGATAGTGTAAAAAAAGTGTATGTGCAGTGTATTTGGCCAGATGTATGGTACAAAGGAGGACTCAAAGGCTGAGTGATACAACAGAAGATCATGAGACACTTAGAGGCACAATACTAGATGAAAAGAGAACTAGTAATGGTTCTTAAATGGTTCTTATCATACTTAAAAGTATGATAATTTCATTTAAATAATGGATTTCCTAATGACAGCTATTACACTGCATTTATTTATTTATTTATTTATATCATTTGCAGACGACACCAAGCTGGGTGGGAGTGTTGATCTGCTGGAGGGTAGAGAGGCTTTGCAGAGGGATCTAGACAGGCTGGATCGATGGGCTGAGACCAACGGGATGAGGTTCAATAAGGCCAAGTGCCGGGTCCTGCACTTGGGTCACAGCAACCCCAGGCAGCGCTACAGGCTTGGGGAAGAATGGCTGGAGAGCTGCCTGGCAGAAAAGGACCTGGGGGTGTTGGTCGACAGCAGGCTGAACATGAGCCAGCAGTGTGCCCAGGTGGCCAAAAAGGCCAACAGCATCCTGGCCTGTATCAAGAACAGTGTAGTGAGTAGGACCCGAGAGGTGATCGTCCCCCTGTACTCGGCACTGGTGAGACCCCACCTCGAGTACTGCGTCCAGCTTTGGGCCCCCTACCACAGGAAAGACATTGAGGTGCTGGAGCGGGTCCAGAGAAGGGCAACGAAGCTGGTGAGGGGTCTGGAGCACAAGTCTTACGAAGAGAGGCTGAGGGAGCTGGGGCTGTTCAGCCTGGGGAAGAGGAGGCTGAGGGGAGACCTTATTGCTCTCTACAAGTACCTGAAAGGAGGCTGTAGAGAGGCGGGGGTCGGTCTCTTCTCCCAAGTTACAGATGATAGGACAAGAGGCAATGGCCTCAAGTTACGCCAGGGGAAGTTCAGGTTAGATATTAGGAAATATTTCTTTACTGAAAGGGTTGTCAGGCATTGGAATGGGCTGCCCAGGGAGGTGGTTGAGGCACCATCCCTGGAGGTATTCAAGAGAGGAGTTGACATAGTGCTTGGGAATATGGATTAGTGTTGGGTGGTGTGGTGGTGTGTGTGTGGGTTGCGTGTGTGGTGGTTTTGTTTTTGTTTTTTTGTGTTGTGTGTTTTTGGTTTTTTTTTTTTTTTTTTTCATTGGTTGGACTAGATGATCTTAAAAGGTCCCTTCCAACCTCTGTGATTCTGTGATTCTGTGATTCTGTGATTTAATTTTCATTTTCTGAAGAATATTTAGTAGTTTCCAATACTGACACATATAACCTAAGGATGTAAGAGTAGTACCTCACAACCTGATCACAAAATTTAAATTCATAGTTTTGCTGTACATTATTTTTACTGTTGTAAAGACTATTTTGATCTAGGATTAATGATTTAAATAAGCACAAACCTTTTTTGTTGTGGACCAGGTGGTACAACACCGATCTTCTGGAACTTTTTTTTGCATTCTCCAATGTACGACACCTTTCCAATGGCAAAACCTAAGACACCAGCAACTATAAAGACAGATAACAAAAAATTGTTAATGCAAGAGCGTAAATCAAGGGTATGCAATTGGCTCCATTTTAATCACAGGATGAGTTGTATGTAGCGTGTCTTCTCAAAACATGTCGCAAACACATGTGAAGTTATACAGTGATTACAGGGATGATTTCAGTAACTACTGAAAACTGGCTACCTATCGCGAGACATGGCAACTGGTCCAATCCAATGCAGAAAGGAAAATGATATCATGTTTATCTGGAATTACAAGAGTTCAGATTTCAAGGAACAGATTACAGAGAAAGCCCACAATGAAATTAAATCACAATCTCAGCACTAATTTATCCTGCCCTTGTATGTACACTATGCTATTTCTGATGATGGCAGTTTTAACACTTATCTTCTCAGGGCTTCTAAGAAGCTAGAACATCAGCCTGCCATACTCTCACACTGGGGCTTTCACTCATTACAGACTCAGAATAAAAATATTACTTCAACATCCTCAATTTTTTGTTGAACTTCCGCTGAAGAGGGAATCAACTTTATTTCTTGCCATTTAAGAGCCAACTTACTATACTGTACAGTTTCTGTGCTTTTATTTGTTGTCTGTATCAACATGGTCATAAACAAGACAGTTAAATCAAATGAACATATGAAAAGGAACATACTATTTTATATATACTGTGATGGCCCCTTGATACCATAAGCAGCGTGATCTGCTAAGCATGGCTGATCAATGAGGTTGACATTATTTATAGGTGAGATTGGACTTTTTACCAGTTTGAGAGGATATATTAAATAAATATAAGCTGCTGCTACTGAAAATGTTTACATTAAAAGAAACTTATTTCAAACATTTATTTTTAAACACAGCAGAATTCTGATTTCCTGAAGCACTGCAATAATATCTCATAAATTCCCAAAAAGAATTTGAAAAGAGATTCAGAGAGATGCATCTAAGGTCTGCAGATTGCCTGTAAAGAACCTTTCTTTTCCTTTTTGAATTGGGTACAACTTACTTGCCATCTTAGGTAATGCACCAAATCTTGGACTTGCTGAGAAAATGCCTATAATAAAAGGAAATAGTCAGAATACTTATTCATTTGAGGAACTCATCATCACTCAAAACTAAAGTCAGGTTTTTTTCCTACAAGCTTTTGCATTTCTGAAGGCGAAGACTGTACAAAAATCTTGTAAGTCCACTAATTCAGATTTAGGAACATCAGGGCACTTTCCATTCCACTAGTTCTTAGTGCATCCATTTTGGTGCAGTCCTAGAGTCATAGAAAGAAAAAAATCTGGACTTTGCAGGATTCAATTCAGGCAGGGGTTCAGAAAGTAAACATGAAAGCAGCGTGGTTGCCACTGGTGACACCTGCAAGACTGCAGGAGGAGGAGATGGTGGCCTATGTTCCAGCACAAACCAACCTTGTGAATATAATAGCAAATTGAAATCTCCTACTCAGGGTTCAGCTTCTTGTGCTGTGAGAAGCAGGCCCGAACAGTTCTTCAGTAGTTTTCTGTGGCTATTGGTTAAACTCATGTTAAAGCGTACCACAGATACCTAGCCTCCTCCTCTGCAGAGGAGAGATCATACTTTTTGGCCTTTATGAGGAGAATACAGTGTGCAGAACATGAAAACTGAAAGATTAGCTCTTCTGAACAAAATCCACCTCCCCCCAGTTAACACCAGGAGATGGACCTGCGTCCAGCTCTGGAGTCCTCAGCACAGGAAGGACATGGACCTGTTGGAGCGGGTCCAGAGGAGGATCATGAAGATGAAGATGATCAGAGAGCTGGAGCACTTCTCCTATAAAGAAAGGCTGAGAGAATTGGGGTTGTTCAGAGAAGAGAAGGCTCCGGGGACACCTTATAGCCCCTTCCAGTACTAAAGGGGCCTACAGGGGAGATAGCGAGGGACTCATTATCAGGGGGTGTAGTGATAGGAAGAGGGATAATGGTTTTAAACTGAAAGAGGGGAGATTTAGATTTGATATTAGGAAGAAGTTCTTTACTGTGAGGGTGGTGAGATACTGGAACAGGTTGCCCAGAGAACCTGTAGATGCCCCATCCCTGGAAGTGTTCAAGGCCAGGTTGGATACGGCTTAGAGCAACCTGGTCTGGTGGGCGGTGTCCCTGCCATGTGGAATTCAATGATCTTTAAGGTCTCTTCCAACCCAAAACTATTCTATGATTCTATGATTATGGCTCTGCAAGCGTGTATGTCTGGCAGAGGGTGCTATACTGTGGAGGAGGGCTGCACACAGCAAGAGTGCCATGGCAAAGGGAAGGGAGCACTGTCTGCACTGTTCCCTGCATTCAGACAGTATTAAAGAGGCTCAGAAGCTCTGCTGCCTTCTAAGCCAGTGTACTGCGTGCAGTCATCAGGGAGGAGCGTTTAGACAGAGGAGCATTCAGTCTATGCTAAGTGCAAGGGCCTTCGCCCACTGGCATCTATGCAATTTTCAATTGGGTCTTTCAGGGGAGGGAGGAACAAAATTGCTTTTTGTTTCTAAACAGCCCCCCTCTTCCAACTGTTGACACACAGAAATTATTATTTAATATGGTCACTTGTTATTTCACAGCTGATAAGAAGTGTGCGAGGACAACAGAGAGAAACTGAGAAGAGTACCCGTTGACAGAGGGTGGCATATTAGCCACTGAGACCACCCCAGTGCCCTTCCTATCACTGCTCACCCTTTTCAAATGTGTAATCCTTTCCCTTCCCTCTCACACATTTTCCTTTGCTCCTTGCCTCCCCATCTGCCTACAAGCTCACTGGTCAAGGATGCAACAGGGAACTTACATCAGCCTCTTATGGTATAACACAGCTTTTAGGTTTTCTACCCTAGTCCTCCTGATCATCTTAGTAAAAAAAAAAAAAAAAGAATGTGATGAAGAGGAAACACGGTAATAGTGGCTGGAACAAAACACGGGGCTTGCAACTACACACAGTGAGAAAAGGCTGAGCCATTTCCACCTCCTCCATTTGCTGTCTCCCACCACCCACCCTTTATAACCCCTGAATTCTTTTCTGCTTCTTGTTTCAGGCCCTGTGATTTTTCTCCCACCTGCCCTTGCTGTAAACGGCTGCTGAGGCAGGCTGAAGGACTGTCTTATTTGCTCTTGTGGGATACACCAACCTTAGCAGTCTTCAGGGTGGACGCCCTTCACTCTTTACCCAAAATGCTAACCTCAACCTTATTATTAGTCAAGACTCCCAGAAGGAAAACTACATGTTGCACACTCCAATGTGTAGAACCAGGCTCATCAACCACATACACAGAACACAATTCTCTTCTGTGTTAGCCTGCAGATCGCAAGACGTCTCTATAAAAAGCATTCTGTCTCCTCACATTGGCAGTATTCCTTGTCCCTTTGCACCAAAGCTGCATTCATATTGATACGTGGTCACTGTAAAAACATTGCCAGCATTTCTCAAAGAAACCAACAGTTAGAGCGACAGTACCCAATTCTGATGCCCCTGCTCAGGTTGTACGATACTCTGCCCCACAAGCAGCCCCAGTGAAGAAGACTCTACTCAAATACATGTGATCATGGTGACAGAACCTAGCCACCAGCCTTTGAATTCGTGAATTCTCTTTTCAGTTCATGTTCTTTCAAAAGAATGGCTGTAGCAATGCATACATAATGGTCAAATCACTAACAATGATGGTGACGAGTGAGAGGAATATTGACCTTGAAAAACAGCAGGCTTCAGGGAAACTTGCATTTCAGTAGTAATTCTAGAGTCTGAACTTCATATCTTAGGACCATAATGCATTTTTTATATTTACCTTTTGAGACCAGCCCCTGGGTGACAAGCATGCTCCCAAGAGACAAAGGAAGAGCTGTAAAAACAAAAATGAGTGTATTTGGTATCACCTAAAATTTGTTACCTATTTGTTAAATACATTACTCTTTTATATGTGAAATGTTTTATATGTTAAATATTTCATATGTTTAGAATGTTAAACACATTACTTGTCTTCTAAACATTAACTTTGCATACTGCTTTAATCACCTATTATATCTGCTCATTCAGATTACTATTTCTTCAAAGCAAGGATGTGTTCATACAGTGCCAGACATCAGGCATGCTGTAGCATCTGGAGCTAATGCATTATATACATATTTATTAAACAATACCTTCCATAATCTGAATATCTCCTCTCAGTACTGCAATATTAGTAATGACAGCAGCTCTGATTAAATGCTAAAATCCTTTTCAGTCTTCTTTCAGAAAATGTGTAATACAGATACAAACTGATTTAGTGGACTTAAAAGGCACTAAAACACTGAGTAACTAACCTTTTAGACGTTCTAACACCTAAAGAGTTTCACAGACCCAAGACAGAGCCATGCCTGCCTTTCATTCAAAGGCAAGAATAAGTATGCAATAAAGTAAAACATTCCTCAGGTTGTTTTAATAATGGACTTCAAGAATGGAACCAACTCTATGATTGTTAAAGTAAGTTCATATTAAACAAGAGCTTAATTCAATCACCTTTACCTACAATGATTACACAAATAATTCAGTTAACCCTATAGTAACATATTGCTCACCTTAAAATAAGGTGACAGAGTTAACTCACAATAATATTCCAACAAAACCCAATGTATTATAATAAAGGGTATGGCATTTTGCAGCCAGTTTTGCCTAACTACATCAAGAAGTCATTCTCAGTGTGATAAGAACAAGTTTGGATCACTCACCTCTGTACCAGAAACTTTCCTTTCTGCATTTTTTACGGATCTTTGCTATTTCTTCAGCGTTGTGAGTTTGTGAGTTGGGACAATAGAACATTGGCTGAAAGGATAAACCTGGCTTAGCTTATTGAATTTAATCTCATGGGAAGAAAAAAGAAAATCAATTAAAGAAGACAAATTATTTAAAACCAAATAAAATAACAATGCAAAACCCAACCAAACAAGCAAAATTCCCTGTTCTGTTGCTAGCAGTTTGATTAAATACTTGACACCACAATACAGAAACAGAAAGAACTACATAGGTTTTAAAGTTAAAACCACTCATCTGGTTGGTCTATCCTTTCCTAAAATAGCTCAGCTGCTGCTTACCCCAGAAGCGTATTGCTTTATTTCTGTTAGACATTTCATTCTTACAAACTACATCAGCTTTCTGGGAAAAAAATGACAGGAAATACAGATTGCTAGTTTCTAAAAATGAAATTCTGCTCCATACAGAAGTGAATTTAAGTTCAGGAACAGTAGATTTTGCAAGTATTCAGAAAAGGGTCAACATAAACTCTGTCAGATTCCCCTAACTAGGCCAACGTTATATCTGAGCAGTTTAAATATATTCATGGCATTAACTGAACTCAACCATACCAGCTTCACCTTCTTAATAATTAGCCTGCCGACAGGCTCCTTTTAGGCTAATGGTAGCTTCTTTTTTTTTTTTCCATTTTGATTGTGAGAAAAAAAATGATAGTATTCTCTCCTGCATTCTACTATCCAGGGTATTGACATGTGGATATAAATATATTTTTTCTTTCTTTAAGAGATGACTTGGTTATCAGCGTTAGCACTTGTAGTATCATTACTGGACACCTAAAATATATGGGTGTACTGGTTTTGGCTGGGAAAGAGTTTATTTTCTTCATAGTAGCTGGTATGCTGCTGCATTTTGGATTTGTCACCGAACCGGTGTTGATAATCCAGGGCTGTTTTACTGCTGAGCAGTGCTTGCACAGCATCAAGGCCTTTTCTGTTTCTCAGGCTACCCTGCCAGCGAGTAGGCTGGGGGTGAATGAGAAGTTGGGAGGGGACACAGCTGGGACAGCTGACCCCAACTGACCCAAAGGATATCCCATACCATATGATGTCATGCTCAGCAATAAAAACTGGGGAAAAGAACGAGTTGTCAAGTCGAAATTTTAACATTTTCTTGTAAAACCACAACCTCTACAAACATACTTATTCTTGAAAGCAAACCCAGACTTTGTAGAGCAAGCAGCACCTTGGGAAAAAGAGCACATTACTCTATTACAGGATTCTACCTCATTTTACGCCCGACTGATCCATGATTTTGTAACCATAATAATGAAATGCATTTATTGGCTGCAGCCACATATTTCACATTTTAGCTAAATAATATCTTCATCCTTCTTCAAGCGCTGCTCCCAGCCAAGTTAATGGTGGTGCTGCTTGGGTAAGTGATAGAGAACTAACTCCACTCCAGACCCTAGAGAACCACTCCAAACTGGTTTCACAGCAAGGTCACAGCAAACACAATAAAATCCAAACAGGCTGAGTGAAAGATAAGGTAACAAGTGTCACGGCCCTAAGTGCACCAACAGGCTTTGCAACCTTTCTGTCCCCATACACACCCTGCCAGCGTTTGGTTGCTTGGGCTCAAAGTCGGCTCTAACAGGGCACAATTGTGTAATACCGAATTAGACTGAAGCTGGGAAAAAGAGCTGCAAGAAGCTTTGCTCAAGAGCTGCATTTAAGCTTAGCCCCTCACCTAACTGTTGTAGGTATGCCTGTAGCTGGCCTTTTACAATGATGATCCCTATCTTGACTCGCTAACTTGACATCCTGGCTTACCATTAGACTTGCCTTATTCCTACGGACCTGCCCGGCAATCACTGGCCCAACTGTTGGCTGACCTCAGTTAACATCATTGGATCTTGCTCTGCTTCTCTTTTTTGGGATACTGTGGCACCGTGCTCCTTGTCCCTGAGGTCACAACCCCTGCCTGTCTTGCTGTAACTTCTGGCTCCCGGGTCACCTTCCCTTTTTGCTGCTCTCTGGCAGTGACTGGTTGGCAACAAGGTCATAGCTCATTTAAACTCCTTGTGGCTGATTACATGCTTATAGCATAAAATGGTAAAACTGGAAGCCCTGTGGGTAGCCGATTTCTCCAGCAGAGGGGAATGCTCATCTTCCTGGAGGGCAGGTTCTTGTGCAGTACTGTTCCCTTCTATCCTGAATACGCACATGCACAACTTGATGGGGACAGGTTATACCGGACTAGCACTCAGACACTAGGGCTCTGACAGCTCGTAACTAGCTTAACTAGCACAGCATAAACCAGTGCCCACTATCTCAAGACTCAAAATCTCCTAGCCCTCTGAGTGTAGTGAATCAGGAAGAGTAACACATAGCCCTTTCTCCTCTTCATTTATATACTTAAACTAACAGATAACTGTTTCCTTCTTCAATGAGAGCGACCAATGCAAAATCCCAGTCATTCACTAGCAATAGCATCAAAACAAAAGGTAAGAAACCCAGCTTACCCATCCAGTTTGCTTTAGTGGAGATGTCTGACTTTCCTGTTGGGTTGTTTCAGAAGACATTGTCTCTCTCTGTGTACTCTGCTGCTGATCTTGGTCAGCAGACATTATGTGTTTTATGCTTGGCTACCTCTCTTTCTGCTAGGTACAAAGGTAAACAGCCAAAGTATCATATTGATAACATAGGTTCACTGTTCACCTAGAAATAGTAATGACCAAATTGAAAGGAGTTTTTTTTTTTTTTTACAGCAGATAGTGTCCAGCCACCTGATTATATACAGCTTACAGTGCAGTGTATCACTTACTAGCAATAGAGAGTTGTGTGCAGCCTAATTCAAACAAGGAAGTTGGTAAGTACAATTAGATGCTGGATTATGACCTAGCACAGCACTCTGAATCAGAAAGAAATGAGAACACATACAAGCAAGTCATCCAAAACCATTTTAATTTTTATTGTATTGCAGGTGAAAAATTTAGCTTCAGTGTGCTGTCCAGATTCACTGTACTATTCTATCCTCATTGCCGGGATCTGAAGTTTTGACTCCACAGGACCCACAATGCACGCCTATCACAAACCACACTAGCATTTCCAACAAACACAATCCAGTAACAAACATGCTTTAAAAAATAATAATAAATTGATGCAGAATAAATAGATTCCAAAGAATTTTAGAGTTGCAGTCTTCCATGCCTGAGAATTGTGCTGCAGGGAAAAGCAAAAAAGAATCCCATTGATTTCTGGAGTAATTCAAACATCTAAGCTGTGATTTTTACCTAGCGCTTTGCTGCATGGGCTGGCGCTTTATTTATCAACATACAGAGCACTGCTGCTTTTCTAATGGTGCCTTCTGAGAACGGTGGCACTGAGCAAGGCTAAAGTGACTGTAAAGGACAGAGTTAAACAAGGAAACATATGCAACAATTTAATAACCTGAATGGTTTTTGGCATTCATAATATTACTGGATAAACCACTCCCTGCACTTATTTTGGGGTCAGTTACACAGCTATAAAGTTCAAGCAATGCCTGCTTCACGCATGCTGGATATTCAGACAGCAACGCTTTTTTAAGTGATGGAACAGAAGCAACATGACCTCCTCTCCCCTTGGTAAAAAGATTCAGTTCAGCATTGCATTCACACAAATCTGCACTTTATTCTCAGTTACTCTCAAAAATGACAACGACCCCCGTGTCTCTGAAAAAATTTAAGTTTGAAAGTACACATAATGCTGGGAGAGCCCACAGCTCTTTACTGCCTGCCTCACCCTGACTAACTAAAAGCAATTTAATTTTCCATCAGTCTCTCGTCACCAAATGCTAAAATGGAGATAAAAGATGAGAAAAAATGCATGAAACCTTAAAGAGGTTTATGTCAGCCAAAGACACAAAATTTTCTTATTCTTATTTGCTTGCTTATTCTTACCTGCTTATAAGGCCTACCTGTGCAGATGGTTGCATAAAAAGCATCACTACTGACTGATATGGTTTCTAACTGCTGCAACAGATTTTAACTGCTCATCTTTTTCATGAGGATAAGAAAGTTGAGTCACTGGAGAAAATAAATAAAATGAAAAAAAATTAAAGGAGTATAAGTTAGGTTATAAAAATTTGCAGCTTGCCATTAACCTCTTGATTGTTTACGGCATACGTTTCTCCAGTTATTCAGCTGCACTTCCACTTCAACATAACAAAGAATCCCAAAAATACATAGTCCTTCAAGCAGCTTCCTGGTACCTCTCCCACTTGGGATGAAAGCTGAAAGCTATACTGGTGAGAACGAAGCAAAGGGACAGAGTCAAGGTCATCAAAATATTATTTAATTGAATTATTAATATTATTACTTAGCACACATGCTGCCTCCTATCTGAGGAATGTAAAAGTGTTCCAGTGTTTGGAGCATTGTGTTTTGGAAAGACAACTGTCATCCCAAAAAAACCCTTTATTTGCATTGACCTACTGAAGAAACATAACTTTCATACATATTTTTACTGTAACGCTTATTGCTGTTTTCTCAACCTAACTATGTAATTGTTAGTGTAACAATTAATTATGTTCTCTTAGCTGCCTTGGGAAGAATTGCCCAATGTTATTCTTCTGTTTAACTGAAATACCTATATAACGCATGATTAAATCAATGTGGTTTGCAAGGATCAAATATTTAAAAAAACTTCTTCCTATTCTACAAGAACTGTTCTGCATCATTTACTCATTTACAGAAGAAAACGCTAATATTAGACTCCTTAAAGATCTCATGGTTTTGATTCTTCTAATTGGTTTGATAAAGAAGCAGCATGGAAGAAGACAGGTACATTTTTCGGGTGTGAGAATTGCCAACTTCACGTACTCTGTTTTCACTAAGAAGCCTCCTTCCAAATAGGAATGGTGACCACATAATTTCTAAGATTACTTGGGGGAAAAGGTGAGAGCCAAAATTGCATGTGTTAACCAGTATATACAGTTGACCAAGATCTACAGTGCCCAGGGCCAGTGTCACTGAAGTACAATGATCACTGAGACAATTTGTTAGAACTTCAGAGAGGCCGTGTAAGGACTGTCTGTTGAGGAAGAGGGGAAGAGTCACTATGATGTTTCACACGTGGCTTCTGAGGTGGCACTTTATTTTAAATCCTGGCTCTTGTTTTGAAGAAGAGTCAACAGAGCAGCTGCACTAGGTCTTCGATGAAAAGCTCCCTACCAAGAACTGGGGGGACACCACGAAGACGGTGAATGCCTCACGCTTGCCCAGCCGTGCCTCCGCAGCACTTGCTCAGCTGTCTGCTGACGGTCACTCATCCAGAGCTCAGCACGCCCAGCGAGAACAGGCTATTACTTTGCGCTAGCTGCTTGCTCTAAGGGCAAAGGATGTGGCTGGGGACGTGCGACACGCCGGGAGTTTCCTGGGAAGGAAGAGTGGTTGCAATCAGGCCCAGGGCAGGCGTCCACTCCAGCCAACAGTGGCTCCGCTGACCCGGCCACCGGGCCTGGTACACCCAGCCACGGCCCCGGCGTTGGGCGAAGGGGAAGGGGAGAGGGCGAGGTGTCGGGCGCCGTGGGGAGACTCCCCTGATAAGCCGCCGCCTGCCCCCTGCCCCGGTCCGGCCGCCGAGAGCCACGCCAGCCCCGGCTTTCCTCCCGCCGTGACGCCGGAGAAATCCGGCCCCGCGGAGCTCAGCCCCTCCGGGCCTCTCCCCCGGGCCGCGGGGCGGAAGGTGGCTGGCGGCGGGCCGCGTCCCCGGGCAGCGCTCACCCCCCGCGGGGCGCCGGGCCAGCGGAGGAATGGGAGGGGGGCAGCCCGGCCCCGGCAGCCGGTGAGGAGCGGGGGCCGGGCGGGCATCGACCAGCCCTCGGGGCTGAGCCGCCCGCTGGCCGCCCCCGCCGCTGGGCTCCACCGCCACCTCCTGGTCACCGGCGGACAGGGACGGGGACAGGCGGGGCTGCGTTTTAATATTGATATCAACAAGAAGTAAATTAAAAAAGAAGGACACTTTCATCAGTCAAAAATAATATCGCAAGAAAAAGTTATCCTGGAAATGTGAGTTCTGGGGCGGAGGGCTGTTCCTCCAGGAATACTGGAAAAATAACTCCACTTTCTCTGAAAGGACAAATGCAATGCCTTTCTTTAATGATAAGCTTCATGAAACACAGCATGTAAACCCGAGTTTTATTTTGCGTTTTATCATTCATAGAAGATAAACTTTCAAAGTCTTTGGGGTTTTTTTTGGTTAGTTGGTTTTGGTGCTTTTTTTAAAATATTTTTTTTTTTATTTTTTTACAGTGAGACATAGTAGTTTTTAGTAAAGCATCCTAACTGGTGATACGACACTTCCTTGCTTATCATGAAACGAACAGCTTGCGAGACCACCATTATACTTCCTTCTTTTGCATGACCTCGGCATCTCAATTTCACAATCAATAGTACATAAGTCATTATTCATTTTCTTAAGCCCAAAAAGGCTTTCAGCTTCCAGAAGTCTTGGCTGCTTGAAGCCCCTTTCCCCGGAGTATTCTCTCACTCTTACCAGCCAAACCAGACCTCTGGGCTTTACTGCTGCAAAATGTGCTCTGCACATACAGGTTTGGTGAGAGCCATGTCCTAAAACAGCTCTTGAAAGTGTACCTACATCTCCTGTCATCTAACATTTCTTCTTGAAATGACACATAAGCAAAGACTTAACAGATACTGGCCACACGCTATTCTGAAAGCTACAATATACAAGAAAATCCCACGTGAAGCAAGTCCCCAATAACCAGTTATTTCTCAGCTGGTTCAGACCGAACTGGTTGTAAAGTGAAAAAGCACTGGAATGACAATTTCCTCATGGGGCACGTGCACGCCCAGGAGGGTGGTTGCTTGGGCTCTATGTGCAAAAGCGCCTATTAAAAATCAGGTTAGGCTTCTTTTTCAGTTTAACTTTAAAGTTGGTTATCATCACAATTGAATATGTTCCTCAAACACTCTTTGTTCTTAAGATTTACCCGAAAGTACTTCAGAGCTATGAAAATGGAGAGAAGTTGATAGACAGAAACCAATAAGTTTTAGTGCTTCGGAATAATAAACAAAAACCAAAAGAGATCTTTTCCCCTCCCAGAACAAAACCAACCTCACAGATCAAAGGAAAAAACAAGAGATACCAAAAATAAATAAAAAAACCCACAATATGGAACTGAATCCTCGGCTGAGGAGTTTTCAACTGTTAGAGTAGAAAGAGATCAAGGAGCTGAGACTTCCCAAACTCGGGGAAGGTTTACGGGCTCTGGCTGCTTGTCTGAAGAACCTTCTAGAAAACACTGCGGGGTTGCCAGGATCCTGAGGTTCACCACATCCACCAAAGGCAAAGCCTTTCCAGCGTGTGTATCTAACAGAAACCCTACAGCACACGGCAGGAGGAGGAACTATTACCAAGCGTGATAAACATGGTTTGTTTGTTCCCTGAGAAACAAAGACCTGGAGTAACAGACGCAGAACGGGGTTACAAAAAATGTATCAGTAATGAAAACATTTAGAGCACGGAAAACCGCACGGGAATTATACTGTAGGGCATTGTTCTCATGCTAATGGGAGTGGGAGTTGAGGGTGAATGAAAAGACATCAAAAGTCACAGCAGGAAACAGCCAACATACTTCTGAGTAAAATATTAAACTGTCCTCACTACGTACAAGAAATCATGTAATGGTTTTCTATGTCCTGGCTGATTCTTGGATGTACTTACTTCTATTTTACGCTTGTTCTGGCCTATCTTTTAGCAGAAATGAATGGCTGACAACTATCAGATAGCCAAGCTTTAGGATCTTCATTTCTCAGCGTGAAGAAGGCTGTAAAATAGCCACAGAGTTTTCTCTTCTCTTAGGATGCACAGATATATGTGTAATTTCTTTCCTACAGTAAAGATCTGCAACAGTAGCTGATTTCAACAGGATTATAGGTGCTTAGATCCTGTAATCAGACTTAATTGAACCTGCCACTTTTAATACATATTGAAATTAATCAAGCTGGAGTACATTACTGGAATTATTCTGGGGCAATGTTTGTGTATCACGTCCCACAGAACATTTTACTGAAAAAGGTGGTTAGCAAGTCTCAATATTTATTAGTCCTGTGTTTTAGGGCTAATTTACAAGAGATGAAGCTACCCTTCAGCCCCAGTGTAGCAAATGAACAGTATTTTGTAGCCAACATACAATAACCTTGAGAAAACGACAACCAAATTAATGCTGAATATGAATATGCATATAGAGTTTTGCATAACAGGTGTAAAGGTTACAAAGCTTATTAAGAAGCTTTACACTGTTGTGCAAACTGCAAGTCTTTGTGTTTCCACAGTGACTGTGGCAGGTGCCCAACTGTAAACTCCAAGCCCTGCTTTTTTCCAGAATTGCTTTCTTAATCCTAATTTGTGTTTGCACTTTTATGCCTTTTTCCTCTATTTCTCTGGCACTTTCTTCTGCTTCTTAGTCATGCCTATTCAGGCACATCTCTACTGGGCAATACGCAAGGATAACTTCTCCCAGGCATCTGACAGTTCTTTTAAATTCCATGTGTTTATTTTGGGTTTCAAAACATGCTTGTATTGTAGTTTTAACCCAAATAAAGCATTGCTTTTTACCACCACTAGCTTTAGAGAGGTTTACCCCTGTTGATACCAATACAATTTTGGGGCTATAATTTACTTTCTGTTAAATTCAGATAATTTTTTGTGTCTGTCTTAGGTTAAGGGTATATTAAATACTACTCTAAAATGAAGATGCTCTTTTTTCTGTGAGTGGAAACTCCTACTGTAGTACGCTATCTTGGTTTTGCTGGTTTGCCACCACTGTATTCCTGTATAGATCAAATGCTATTGCTTTATTTTTTAACAGCTACACATGCAGCACTCCAAGAATAAAAAAATATAGTGAAAGGCATTCCTACAGGTATATGTGTAATGAAGCACCTTGTAAACATTGACTTTTGTTTTTAAGACATGTCTGTTTTCATTTCAAAACACATTATACCTGAAAATTCCCTCCTCATGCTCAGATGCTTATCTGTTTGTCAACTCTATGGAGAGAACTGGAATGCAACTTTACTAAATTTTAAGCCAAACTTCGTTGTTACCAAGACTCTCAAAGAGAGTACTCAGAATACAGTGGCTAAAATTGTAAGGATTTGCCTTATTTTCATTGCATTATGAGTTTAATGGAAGCCACACAAGCACGTCACGTTCGTGATTCCAGTTGTATCTAGTTTTACTGGAACTCCATGTAACCATGAAGCAAGATACTGTAATTACAAAAAGTGTTGCAAAATTCTTTCAAATATTTATTGGCTGAATACATCTGTGAGCGTCACACTCTTGCTATGCATCTACAAAAGCAGCCGCGTTCTGGGTTTACTCTGGCCAAGGATCTCATCTTACAAGTTCCATTTGCGTCATGCCACAGCAAGATGAAATGGTATCATCACTTGCATAATCCTAAACCAGCGATAAGTGAACTTGGTGACTATTCTGGGGTGACTTTTCTTAAATGAAGAAAATAAAAGATGCCTTTAGCTGCATGGAACTTGGGAGAAGAGAAAAAAGAAAGGTGGTCATTAAACCTACAAGTCTCATTCTTCCTCCCCTGGCAAGGTCAACTTTTCCAGCAAAATGTTTCAGGTTTTTTGTGGACATTTGAAACATATATATGTTTTCAAATACCAATCAAAATTCGACAGGGTTTCTATAGCTAGCCAAACCCCATTATATGGCAGGGTAAATTAATTACTCGATTGTGAGACTACTGACACAAATTTTTCCTTAGTACTATGCCCCCAAAATGTTTTGACATGAATTTCTTGCTAGTAATATGTCATATTTAACACGTGTCAAGGGTTTATAGTTTACTCCTATGGATTTGGAGTTTCACGGGTGCAAGGGAAAGAAAACGCACATCATAAGGTTTGTTTAGAATGGGATAGCAGTTTTAACACAAATGAGAAAATATAGCTGGCAGTTTCATAGGGTACTGTATGAAGACAAAACTTAAGAAGATGACGTATTCCAACAGCAAAAGGGCTTTTTAGTTCTTAGTTCATAGTTACAAATTTACTTTTCATGCCAAAAAAGAAATTCTAAAATTCAGATTTTGCTTACGTAATCCTTTTGTCAGAACTTGGCAGCTGTGACCATGGCTGGGTTCATACAGCTCAGGGTTTCTTCTAAAATTAACAGAGTGGCTTAAGCCTCAACCCAGGAATCTCAGCAAACTAAATGTTTCTTTTGTTGCTTTCTGCAGACAGGATTGCTTATCAGAAGTCCTTAGCACATTTCATTAACCATTAACACATGACCACAGCAGCAATCTGTACACCCTCCCAGCCCTCACCCCCCCAAAAAAAGACAGTTAATAACAGTTAATCGACCATGTATTTATACAACTAGCGAGTGAGCCAGCTCCTCTTTTCCGCATCAGCCTGTCTGATGACAGCCCTCTACTTCTGTTTTGTTAGGTGCTGGTGTGACCATCCAGTGGACAAACGCTCCTTTGGTAACACAGCAGTGAAGGGACGAGATCTACTCACTGTTCCTTGTCACGGGGCTGTGAAGAATAAACTCCGGCCACCCAGGCTGACCTCGCTGAAGAAATGCCTTGTTTAACTGAACATCTCTTCACAGTCACCTCATACCACACCATCGCTTCCAGCTGTGGTGCCATCTCGATGAGGGCTTTATCACCACGAGCACCTCGGTGATGGCATAGCCACTGGGTCTGTGGGGCTTCTGCCTGCTCGGCAGCCACTCTGCAGGCTCGGACAGGGGGTCACTCCTCTCCCTCACCAGCCAGGCCGCTGGGATACAAAGAAAGCTCAGCCCTCAGGAGTGGGAGGCCCAAGGGAGCCGCCATTTCTGTCAGCGATGGCGCACGGGCTCAGACTGGTGGGCTAAAGAGTGGAGCCATTCCTGACGCCCAGCCCTATTTCCCCAGGCCATCACCGCGCCATCACCCCTATCTGGCAGGTTTCCCCCTTGCTCCTGCTCGCCGCTGCCCAGCCCCCGGTCCCGGGCCTCATCGCCCCTCTCCCGGGTAGGCGGCTTCTCCCCCCGCCGCTCCCTCACGGCCGGGGCGCTGCGCTCGGAGACCCCCGCGCTCCGCCAGGCGGCGCTGTGCCTCGCGCTCGCCGACGGCCGCGTGCCGGGCGGGCTCCGTGAGGCGGGACGGGCGGCAGCACCGCGCCCCGCCCGGCATTCGCCGCTCGGCTGCGGGCGAGAGGGGCGAAGCCCCCGCCGACCCCAGCCGGGCAGCGTGACGGGGCGATGTTCCCCTTGTGGGAAGCCGTTCTCTCCGAGAGCCTCTTGGGTAGGTGGCGGCGGTGGCGAACGACGGGGCTGGGGGGCTGCGAGGGGCCGCGGCGGGGTCGGGTCGGGCGGCGGTTAACGGCAGCGGGCGGCCTCCTTCTGCCCCCCCTTGTGAGCCCTGCGGCGGGGCAGCGCTGGGGTCTCTCCCGGGAGCCCGTAGCGTTGTGGAACTTAGATTCTGTGAGGAGATGTTGCCTTTCACAGGTGCTTCAAATAGGCTCCTCCGCTGGAAATGAGTAAATAATGGCCACTGCTGTGTTCTTCTTTGGGGTCTTTTTTTTTTTTTTTTTTTCTTCTTCTTCTTCTTCTTCTTCTTCTTCTTCCTCCTTTTTTCCTCCTAGTGCCTTTTGTCTCTTGGATTTATTGCTTGCCCTCGGCTCGGTGTTTGTGCAGGTGCCGGTAAGCCGGCGCTGAGCTGCCCCAGCGGGTCCCAGCCCTGAGGGGGGTCGCCAGACCCCTTGCTCGCCGTCTGCGGGTTCAGGCGCTTGGCGCATCCCCTGTAAAAATCCATAGAAAATCCTCGCGCAGTGCTAGTGTGCCTAGAAAAGGTGTCTTCAGGGGAGAGCGGCCCACCGATGTACTAGAATGAAGCGTTTCGCCACTAACCTACCTTTGAGGAGTCCTGAGACTGTGGGTGGATTACTTATTTCTGCAGCATTGTTTCCTTGGAACAACTAACCATTTCCTAAATTGAGCGCTCCCTCACTGAAGATCAAAGTAGGAACTACTGTCTGAGTGGGGGAAGAGCTGTTTTCTTCTCATTGTTCTGTTTCCTGGGAAAATGTGTTCATTTAACTTGAAATAGCAAATATTCCCTCACTGAAAGTGGCTATTGCTACTTGAACTACTTTCAAATACATTTGATAGTCTGTATTTGGAAGTATAAAATGGTATATTTTTAAGTAATCTCCAGGAAACTGTGCTGTTGAAAATATATGATGAGTTGTTTTTCTTTTCTTTTTTTTTTTAGGCTACATTTCTTGGTCTCTTTACCATGCACTGCCACCGATGATTTATTACTTCCCCCTTCAGACACTGGCACTCACGGGTCTGGAATTTTTTGCTGTTGCCTTCTTTTCTCCAATATTCTTGGTAATTGGCCCTTTTTGGAGGTTGGCTAACAATAAGTACATCCTAGCCCTTCTGAGACTGATTATGGTTGGTAAGTATGCACCATAGTGAGCTATAGATTCCATCTTGGTATAAAGGCATAAGACTAAACATTCCAAATTGCTTCAAAATTCAGATAATTCTGAAAAGAGACAGGAGTAAGAAGTTCTTGCTCTCTCAAACTCATGCTTTTCTTTTTAGCTTGAGCTTTTAGATATGGTCAGAGGAATATTCTTTGCATCCATTGTGTTGTTTTTCAGCCCAGTACTGCGTAAAGACAAGTCTCGTTTCACTTTTATTTCTAGAAGCTTTTAAATTAGTACAAGTCACACCCAATAGGAAGAAGGTTTTCGATATTGCACAGAAATCAGGAGAGCAGGTGTCTTTTGTGTAACAATTCTGTGTCTGTAACAATGGGTAGGGAAGAGGAGTTACAGAACAGCTTGGGGCTATTACAAAAGTAATCTGCTGTGAATGAAACGTTCTTTTTGGTAGACTTAATCTCTGAAGTAGGTTGTGGGGGTTTTTGTTAAAGAATATGGGTTTTTTTCCCTTTGTTAAATATGTCTGTATTCCTGTAGCGTATTGATGGGGTTATAGGCTCATCCTGAGTGTGAGATGGCTCTCATATTGCCAGTTGCACAGGAGGAAAGTTTCATCTCATATTCAAAATAAATCCGCCTGACTACCCATCACACATGCTCTTCCCTAAACCAAGGCTTGCTGGGATTCCCTCTTAGGTGCAAGTCTTAGCTCTTGTTGATTTTCTGAAAGTTTGTTGGGAGAAGGTTTGGCAGCTACAGCCGCATGAATTTGCAACACCTGGATGAACTCAGAGGACATAAAGGTCTCCATCCTTCTTACAGGGAAAATGCTGCTGTTAACTGGTGTCTTTCAGAAGCTGCAGTTTCTGGCTCCTCATTTATCAATGTAAGATGATAATCGGAGAATCATCTTCCATATAATTTTCTTCTTTTACTGGTAGAAGACAGCACAGGATCATTTTATTTACTTTCTTTGCGTGACTTTAGTTTTAAAAAGAATTCTTGTTCTTTATCTCTAAAAAGATTCTAGAACTGAAGACAGCCAATTGGTTTTATCAGTTTAGATGAAGCATAGTTTTACCATGTTCTTTCTTTTCTACACTTTCTGTCATATCTGTCCTAATACTTTTTTGTTGGGGCTTTTTTTAATAAGCTTTTCAGTGAGCAGTCTTCCACTTCAGCTTTCTGCAGCAGTGCTCAGTGCATTGCTTTCTACAAGATCTGCTAATTTAGAACCTAGTAATGAGTGTAAGCATTTCAAATTGCGCCCTGCATTCTTTCAGTTATCACAGTAACACAAAATTTAGTTAAGATTAGTCCTTCAGGTCATCTTGCTATGTTTACTAGTTCACTTTGCTAAAAGAGATGGAAATTGCTTAAATGTGTGTACTTTTTGTTCTGCTAAGTAAAGAACAGTGACAGGCCTGTAACAGTGTGTAAAGTCTGCTGGTTTGCTTCACCTGAATCTCAAGCTCCTGAAGATGTTAACTACAAACAAAAAGCTAGTACCTTCAGCAGTAATCTGGGGAAAGGATATGTTAAGGGTGATAGATGGACTCCAGAGCATGGGGAAACTGAAGCTGTACACATTCTTACTTTTGGGCTAAGCTGAGCATTTCTGGATGCAGAAATGCTCCTTTGCTGCCTGAACAGGAACTGTTCCTGCAGTGACCACATCCCCCTGCTGTTTCTGTCTCCCAAACGGTCCTAGTACTGTCTGCCCCTTGGCGAATCCACACCATATTCTCTCCCAGCTCTACTGTACCTACTCTGATTCCCCTTACGTGTTGCTCCACAGTGAGCATCAGCATTTGGGGAAGATGTAAGAGCATGTTCTTCATGCCTTTTGTCTCCAGCAAAGAGTTTAGAAGCCAGTGGTAAGTCTCGTTCTTTTCTTGCCTCCCTACTGCAGGTTCTCAAACCGCTTTAAGTTATCCAGATGCCCTTGCACAGGCAGCACTGGGCTTTAGGACTTTCCATATATATCTTTTTACTTGGTTCTCATCACTCCATTGTCTTTTAAATCTGTCCTATCATACTTTGCTGCTGTTTCTCCTATTCCTCAATTATTTCTGCTTTCTTTCCTTCTTCATAACTGACACTTCTTCCTTCTTTCTCTTTTTGATCTTTTTTTCCTTCTCAGGAAGTCCATGGCCTTACTCTGGGGCTTGTTGAACGAAATCGGGCAGAAGAATCTGCCCCATGCGTGCTCCACCCCATTCCACTGGAAATACTCAGTCTTCAATTTCACAATCAAAAAATCTGGAAATTCTTCATGCTTAGCTAAAACCAGAATATTTAGGCGGTTGGGATTTTTTGTTTTGATGGAAAAGGCTCTTCCCTTATTCATCATTATCTTTCTTTTTGCCTTTTCAGGAACCTTTATTTTCTGCAAAACTTTTGTTTTAATATATGTATCCTTTCATACTACTGATTTTGTGTTCTATTTAAAGAAGGCTGACAGCAACGACCTACCCCTGTGGTAGTGTCCATTTGAATCTGTGTCTTCATACAACACACAGTAAATTTGCATGTTTGGATAGATATATTTACTTTTTGGGTGTACCTGCTCAGCAGCAAAAGGTGTGTCTGCTGTAAGTAGGCAAACCTGCGCTAGCTTTAATCTGGCTAGCACAAGTGATGAAAGGTTTGAAGAGGCAGAGTTGCGGATTTCAACACAATTTAGTGACGGAAATCTGTGTGCATTGTACACGCAACACTCTGCAACAAAGTCCTACAAGTACCTCTTCACTGCACATTGATTTTATTTTACCATCTTCGCTCTAAGCTTTGCATCTTTTACTCAGAGCAGAATGAGCAAATAGATAGTTGGAGAATTCCTAGCATGCATTGCCAGAAACAGCAGCTCCATTTCTGGCCTTCCTTGCGTAAAGTCTCTTCGAGGTTGACTCATACTCACTTAGCAAACTGCTGGTAGCAAAATGATGTTGCTTCTCCTGCTGTTTGTCACTCGTCCTGGGCCAGAATTTGTGACACTGACTGAAGTTAGGAGAATGTATGTGACCCACAGACACTTGGAAAAAAAACCTGCTGATAAAGGTGAGGTCGCTGTGCCCTGGGAAATGGCACGTGCTCGGCCTCTTTCAGTGACTGGGGAAGTGACAGTTTGCAGTAACAAGATGACACAGGCTGTCAATGACCACTCTGAGACCGGGCCACAGAAAGCCTTCACACCCAGTAAGGCAATTGCCTGCTAATCCTTGGGCAATGTGTGGTGACTGCTTCTGAAAAGGATATGGCTTTTGCCACAGTGCACTTAATTTATGACTTTTATGTAAGTGCACTGTGGCAAAAGCTGTATCCTTTTTAGAAAGGAACAGTCACGATACATAGTGTTACGGCTTTTATGTAAGTGCACTGTTCATGAATATCTGTATGCTTAGATATTTTATTCATATATCCTATTTATGGAATCAGTGACCATAAGTATTTAAATTAAGGCAATCACTGCAATCTTGGATAATCACTCCATGTTATTTTTTTTTTTCCTGAAAGTGGTAACTGCTTATATAGTGGTAACTGTCATATATACCCAGTTTCTATGCATACCTACATTTCTTTGGTTTATTTAAAAATGTGTAGTGTCATATGTTTTCAGACGAATGGTGTAGCCATTGAAATTACATACAAGATTGAACAGGAAATGTTTATTACTTGATCTCTGTTGCCCATTAAAGCAACCTCTGTGTCTATGTGTGTTTGTTTGTAGGAAGCTTAGCATCATACCAGGCACCAAATGCTTCAATTAGACTATTCATCTTGGCTGCAGGTGTTTCTTCCTCATTGCTGGTTCAAACAGTAACGTGGTGGTCAGGAAACAGTTTACAAAGGTATCTTTTTATGCTGATGAGATTGTAAATGGGATTGCAAATGACATTTCTTTATATTAAAAGGTTGGTTTTTTGTGACAAGTTAAGATTATTGGTTGCATGGTTTTTGGTTTTTTTTTTTTTCCCATTCAAATGCATCACTATTCCAAAACTGATTCTTACAGGTTCATCAGGATATGGGGCTTCATGCTAGGCAAGATATTGCTCCTTGTACTTCGCATCTGGTATACATCACTAAACCCAGTCTGGAGCTCACAAGCTGCCAATACTGTCATACTGACACTTGGTTTTATAGCAGCAGTGGAGCGAATTTATTCAGGTAAGCATATTACAGCAAAGATGGCAGTTGTGAAAACATCCTAAATTATACCTGGGGGGTTTGATTCTTTGTTGTTGTTGGTGGTTTTTTTTTTTTTCCCCCAGTACAGTCTGGTTTTAGACCTGATGCATGAGCATTGCAGACTTTAGAAACCATGGGGTACTTCCATCTGCCCATAACACGGCAGAATCAATATCACAATTCATACAGCTGTAGTAAGTTGGTGTTGGAACTGCCAACTAATTGCAGCATCAGTAATGTGACAGTAACACAAACAAAGGCGTAACTTAGACCAATAAAACCAGAATGGGTTATCCTCATTCCAACACGAAACATCTGTGGTATTTCTGTTATTTTGTTAATTCAGTCTGCTCTTTGAGTTTCTCTGCCAGTGTGTATCCTTTCACAGAGAAGGGGAGACAGGACAAAGCTGGGGAACAGCTGATGTGACAAAATAAACAGAAAGAATTGGAAGAGTGGATGCATTGTCCTTGTCAAAATTTGCCTGAGTCCCTGGAGTGTCTGGACAGAGTACCCAGCAGTGGGGGCTGGCATGGGCTAATCACACTTTAAAACTGTGAAGGTAGTATTGTCAAGAAAGACAGCAAAGTCCGGCTGGTTAGTTAAGGCAGCTCATGTTAAATCCTCAGAAGTTCCTTCCTTCTCAGTATAACCTGAATTAATTAATTGAAAGGTAAGACCTTATCTATGTGTAAGTAGGTATAAATTGGCGTGGTGTGTATTGTTTGTAGACTCATGTTACTTGATATGAAGCCTGAGCTTCCATCATAATTTAGAAAGGAGATTAGGAAGGGAATCTGTCTTCTTCCTAGGTAACAAAGCAATGTGTCTTTAAAGGTGCTGCTTTCTCCTTAGAGCAGAGAGGGTCTAAAGAGCATGGAAAAAGGAGAAGAGAAGGAAGGGAATTTATTTCTGGCTTCTTTGGGAGTGTCAGGTTTTGCTCTTATCAGAGTTTAGTGTTTCAGAGAACAGAATCCTCTGAACAAATTCTAATAACTTTTCTGTTGATTTTTCAAAGCCAATTTAATTTAAATTCCAGTAGCATGAAGAATAATTGTGTGGGCAGGTTGTCATTTTTGTACACATAAGGTGAGTAGCTTTTCCTGACAGACCTGGAAATGTTATTAGAGATTTTTTTTGTCTTACCAATTTCGATGAATGATCAGATAAGTTAGCTTTTGTGTCTGAGCCAGTAATATAGTCTGGTAATTTTGTGATCTTGGTTGTTTGTCAGTAACCATTTCTAATAGGATTTGACAGTTTGCTCATTTGCTCATAGCTATATTTCTATTCTTCTAGGTGGAGACAAGAGGAAACAAGAAGCAAACAAAACTGGCAATGCAGTTAGAGAGACTGTTTCCCACTCTCACTGGCTTTTGTCAGGGATAGCTTTTGGCAGCCTCATGTTCCTCACCCTGTGGATATTTGGGGAGGTCTCACTAATTTCTAGATGGGCAGTAAGTGGACATCCACATACAGGTCCAGATCCTAATCCATATGGGTAAGTGGTTGTTGTATGTCTAGAAACTTCTTTTTCAATGCCAGGTGTTTATAAAATTGTATTAATGTATGATTTCTTTTTCCTTATTGTTTTATTAGAGGTACAGTTCTGTTGGGCCTGGCTCATGGACTAATGCTGTCATTTTGGAGCTGGTCTTCTGTCACCAGTTTTGTTTGGTTTCTTGTAGGTAGGTACAAATCCTGAGCAAAATGTTTGTTTCTATTACCTTACTCCCTTTACTCAAGCCCTCTGACCCTACACCACATCTCGGAAAAGCAAATTGCTAATCAAAGCATATTTGTCACTGACTCTATATGCATGTCTGACCATTGACTAAGGGTTACAGGCCAAATCTCTAGGGCACTGCAGAGCAGCGTTGTTCTCTTCAGAAGCCCCTGTTGAGGTTCCGTTCCCATGAATAGTGTCTTGGTTCTCACAGTCTGCATTGAATAAGGCTACATCTAAGGTTGTGGGGTGAGATGACACAGGCCTCTTAATTTCGCAGGAAGTGCAATAACTTGTAATTACATGAGCAGTTCATCTGGAGGTAAACTTACCTCCTGTCTCCTAAGTTGCCAAGGTCTCCAGGCAATAAAATAGTATGAACATCAAGGCAATTCTGCTGGAGCAATATATTTGTGAAGCAGGTCTGGGTGGTGGTTTAATGATAAATTGGGATATGTCAAAATACAGAGACCAAAGGAAATGATAAGTTACATTTTGCTTTTTTCTTACTTGCCTTCTCTTTTGGAGCACTTAAAAGCCAAAGTTTTCAAGTCATTTTCCACAACCTTGAAGACAAGAAATTTAATGCAAATTGGGTTTCTTCTAGTCAGGAACCGAAATAAAATACCAAATATCAGGAAAGTCACAATAAAGGTACAAGAGTTGGCAATGCTTAAGCCTTCAGTTGCCCAAATAATTTACCTTGTGGTGCAGGTGTTAGTTTTAAGAAACGTGCGTGCAGATTGTAATGTGAGTATGAGCATTTGATTTTTGATGTACACACGTTGCTAATTTAAAACAAGTACAGAATGGTTTGTTAGCAGATTCAAGTATTGTATTTTAAAATGTTCAGAACATTGATGCATGAGTAAAATATTAATTTTTTTTCTATACATCAGCTATCATGATGTGAAAGTTAGTAACTATTTTCTTACCCAAAATAAAGTTTTAAATGGAAGTCCTGTTATAGAGAGTTTCTGTGGTTGTTAATGTTCTGTTCAGGATCAAATCCCATCACAGTCAAAGGCAATGTGGTAAATCAAGGATCTTGCAGTTAGTAAAAGATTAGTAGTTGTTTTCTTGCCCATCACATGGTTATCTAAAGGGAGAGAAGATCAGGGAAAAATATTATTTCTCTTCACATTAACCTGTTTCATTCTTTCTGTATTCTGTTAAAGGAGGTTCATAACAGGCAGAGCTGTTAATCTCTTAAAAACTGCATCATCCCTCTTGTGCTGGGAGAGCTCTGTGTTAGAGAAACTGTTCAGTTTTGGCTCTTGATGATGTTTCTCTGCTGTCTTTTTGCTGCACTGTTTTCAGTTGAATAGGCAATCTTTAAGAGAATGAGATATCTCTGTCTTTGGCTATTGGGAATAACTGTCTTTCTCGTGATGCAGTTCTCATAGTTGCAAAGCACAGGTATATTCCCAGCCTCTCCTTTTTTTTCCTAGACAGAATGTGAAAAAGAAGGTGGCAGATAATATGCCTGACTGTGACTTACTCTATTCTTTTTTTTTTTTTTTTTTTATCCCTTCATAGGTTTAGCATCCTCGGCTGGTCTCCTTTATTTACACACCTGGAGTGCTGCTGTTGCAGGCCATGTTCTTGCTATCTTTACCATGTGTGTGTGGCCTCAACTGGCTGGACGCTTCATTAGCTGTCTGCACCCTGGGAAAGCCATGACTACAGCCATGCTGGCCTACGTTCTTGAATTATTCTTCTGTGTATGGTGTACAGCTTATAAATTTGTACCTGGAGGAATTTATGCTAGAGAAAGCTCCCATCTTCTTTTAGGTACATTTATGACTTTGAACAAACACAAATATGCTTGCTTTAGCCTCACCCAGATGTTTAAAATGTATTTAGTGTATAAATAGTCTTTCCAAATGCTCAGCTCGTGTTTGATTTACTATGGTAAGAGCTTCTATGAGAAAATTTGTGAAACATGCGAACAATAATTACTTTTTTTCTTTACTGTTAGAAATAGTTTAAAATGTGGGCAGAAAATGAAATTCAGTTGAGGGAAAATTACAACATGAAGAAAAAGTCTGATAAGTCAATACATAACTGAGGAAGAGATCTGTTAATCAGTCACCCTAAAAATATGGCTCCAATCAATGAATGCACCTGTATGTTGTTACCCGAGATAGCAGGATAGTACTTCAGGTAACAATGTCATTTCTGGAAACTTCAGGGGTTTATGAGGGCTGTGTTACTGGGACTGTAACATAATTCAGTGCATTAATTAGTCCTGATCTGAGGACCAACATGCAGCGTCCTGCTGATCTAGCTAGTCTGCATTTGAGACCTGAGCTTCATTTCCCCGTGGCTGTACCTTATGCTTTGTGGACACACCAGCATGTTTGGAGGAATGTCGATGAGCCTGCAGTGTCAGAAACATGCAAACAGGAGAGGGAGAAAAGAAATTGTCAGGTATTTGCCAGTGAGGAAGAACTGAGGAGAGCAAATACAAAGGTTTTAGCAAAATGATCTCTTGATGAAGGTGGGGAGGTGGAAACAAAACCAACCCTTTCTGGTTTTGTCTCCAGAATTATTTTCTTAATAGGAACTAGTGTGTTTCAGTGGCATATTTCACTAATTATATTTAAACAATACCAAACATTGGCTTGGGCTAAGTGTGTGACACATTTTAAAATGTGACACATTATCCTATATTTTGTTTGAAAAGGATCATAGAATTGTGGAATGGTTTGGGTTGGAAGGGACCTTAAAGATCATCGAGTTCCAACCCCCCAGCCCTGGGCAGGGACACCTCCCACTAGACCAGGTTGCTCAAAGCCCCATCCAGCCTGGCCTTGGATTAATGAGTGCTGTGCTTGACTTGTTGCTCCAATGGTTTTAGATTTTGTAAATGTCTTTGAAACCACTTTCTGTCACTCCAGTTTCTTAGTCTCCATAGGTGTTTGTTATATTACAGCAGTCAGGTGCAGGGTTTCAGTTTGGTTTGTTTTGAGGAGAATTCCATCACGTTTATTGCAGTTTTCTTTGTTCTGAATGCACTCTGGGGGTCTGTAGAAACAGTTATCTCAATTTAATTATTTTTTTTTAAGTTATATGGAGAGCATGTGGCAGAAGAATGTCAAATGCTTTCTTGAGTAATGCTTTGACAAAAGAAAAGCTGTTATATAAAATCCCTCTCTGTCACTTCCTTTGAAATACACGTGTGACTAATTCACCTGGCATGGTGACTGGATAGGAACATAGAGAAGGCCCTAACTTTCTTTTTGGTAAAAAGAAAACTGCGAACTGAACCCGTCTCAGCTGATGGCACTACACGAGTTTGTTCCATCTGAGAATCCAGTTTCTGTTTTTTTGATGCCATCCCATTGCTTATGAAAGATTTGCAAATTATACCATGAGATCGTGTATTTGTTGCTGCGCTTCTTCCCTTACAGCTTGGCTTTCTGGCAAACTGCTTGTTTTCTTCTGGTTTCTTTCAGGTGCAAGTGCTATTTCTTGCTTTCTTCTCCTGTCCAATATCCTGCCTTTCTCTTGCCGCAGTTTGCATAGGGAACTGCCCCAGGAAAAGTGACAATGAAAGTAAGATTATTATATTCCAAACTTCTGTGCTGCTTCACTGTGATGTAACATAATGCTGAGGGGTCGGATCCTTGGTCTTCCATCAACTTTAATGGCTTTGAATCCGTCTCCCTTTGAGAAAGGTTTTGTGTGTGCCCCCTTCATCGTGGCACTAGACCCAGCTTCCTGGTTTGCAGATTGTCACTACAACTAACGTAACAAGTAAGGGCAGCAAGAAAATACTGTGTAATAGTTTTGTTTTGTTTTTTTTTTTTTACCTTCAGCTATCACTCTGAAATAAAACATTACTTCTATAGTTAATTAACTATGCCACAAAGATATTAAGGATGACATATACCTTCTCCAGCAGAGCTCTTATCCAATTCATGATGCTCCCACATTTTCTTTGCAGGTAATTGGATCCTTTAGCTTATAAGTGGTGGGAAAAGAGCTTGTACTATTAGTCTGAACTACTATTGAAGAGAAAAGATACCATCACAGTGCATTGCAACAGTTAGTGCACTGAAGTCACTTACTGGCTTTTAAAACTTATCTATCGGTGTGTTTAGTTGTCTGTTCTTAAAAAGCACAGCTGCTTCTGTTGGCTCTGGAGCAAAAGAATACAAGATGCTGCCATGTTAAACTGGCCTCCCAACCTGGAGTTTTACCTTACAAAACCTTACACCGTTCTACAACAAGCTGTTGAGCAATTGCTTTTGTAGTTCTTACATAAAAACTTGTTACTTGTATCTTGGTGACAGAGCAGTTCATTTGCAAAGATAATAGACATCTGTAATCAACAATGTATTTTATATCAAGCTGTTATTTTAAGGTTCTGTAATATGGAGATGTAACTTAGTCGTTCTTGTCCAGGTTAATTCCAGTAAACTTTGAAGTCACTGGGCTGAGCTGAAAGTTGTAGCAGTCAACAGGGGCTTGGAAGCGTTTTAGCATTATTTATCTACCGCGTGCTAGCCTTTTTGACAGAAGACCCTGAAACTGTACTGCAAATCAATGTTTGCTTGAGAGTGCTGGATAAGTGTGCTCAAGGTTCAGTGGCAGTTGGTGTTAGGATACGCAAAGGTGGGGAGGTCTGCTGAAAGATTCACTACTTTGCCCCAGATCAAAGGATTAAAATATTTTTGTTTTCATTGTTGTCCCAATTGGTACGTGAATGGAGGAAGGGAAAACATGGTTTTAAACAAATATTTCACTAACAGAAGCAGCCTGATAAAGTGTGTAGTAGTGAGACCCAGTAGTACCAGCAGAGTTAAAATATATTTGTGTTTCCATAGTGAATAACGAGACAGGTTTTGAGGATTGTTCCGTTAGCACCCAATGCAGCCTGATGCTTGGGACCACAAAGTTAGCTGGTAATGCCATGGTCCTTAGGCTGCTGGGTTGCAAGGGAAGAGCAAGAACAGCTGTAAGTTGCATTGGCGTCAGTAGGTCCCCTTCTGCTCAGCCTGAAAGACCCAAAGGTGGACTGTATTTTGAAGCTCACTGTAGTCCAGAGTAGAGTTCATAATGTGAAGAGATCTTTACCTAGATACTTTTACTATTAGGTCTGCTCTTCAGTTATCAGAACAAAGCAGGCTTAATAGGGCTGTTTCAGGCATATTACATCTGAGCAGCAATTTATTTGAAAAAACAAACCAACCAACCAACCAAAAACCAAACCCACCCCAAACAATGTAATTTTGAACTTTACTATTTTTGTGTGAAACAGGCGTTCAGTGGCATTTAAAATAATCTTTTAGCTTTGAATTCTTATTGCAATACTACTGTTTCGAATTATTTTTTTGAAATATTTATCATTAGTGGCATGTTTAATGTCATTTGCTCATTTTTTTGCAAGCAACGCTTATGTCAACAAGTACAACAATGTAAATTGAAAATTTTTGAAGTGCTGCAGGCATAGGTGAGATGAATACTGTGACAATGAGAAGTCAGATCTTCTCTTATCAATAAATCTCATACTGTCTGCATTACTGCATTGGGTATGGCATTTATCTGTGATTGTGCTTTGAATTGTCTTTGTTGTTGGAGCCATAAGGTTGAATGTAAAACAACAGCTGGGAGTTTATAAATGGTGCATTTATGAGCAATGTTTAATATGTTAAAGCTCTATGAAAAAAACTAATGACTTATATTTTCACAGGGTTTATCATGTTAAGTATTGGGGTAGACTTTCTAACAGGACCCAAGAAGGACCTCAGCTCTGTCTTTGAAGTGAAAAGCAACCAAAAGCCACTGTTCAAAAAGAGTAAAAAGTATATTAAACTACGTAAGTATAATATTACTTCCTATTACTTCCTTTCTTCTGTGACTCTAGGAATAATGTCTGAGGAAAAAGAGTAAGGCAGTGGAGTGTTTTGCTTGGATGTTTTCGAAATACTTTTTGGTGCTTATTTTAGAGCCAGGCTTGTAGTTGGTATTGCCCTAATTCCAGTTTCAATGATGACATATGCTGACTGCGGAGCTGATTCACTATGATTACAGTTGAGAGAGAGGTTATTCCACACAGAATGTATTAAATGGAGACAAAAAAATATGAACTGGGGAAAAAAAAAATCTAAAGATGGATTTGGCGTCATTTGTGATTTCATTTTGGCAGTTGATGAGGAGGCCTCTCTGGATGTTGGGATTTATTACACGTGTATCCAAAAAACCCCCAAATGATTTCTCAGCCCATTTGGTATGTTACTTTTGAAGCAGTTCAGTGTGACACCCTTTACAGGGCTGTGTGAGCTGGCTGGCAGTGGGGTGGGACTCGGCTGGCCCAGGAGCTGCCGTACAACGTGACACCTCTCCTGCGTGAGGAGACCGTCTGCAGAGCCTGCTGTGGCTGACATCACTACACGATCCTGATGCCCTGCTTCATGTTCAGACCAGACCTGTCCTCAGGAAATCTTTGTCATCATCTGCCTGTGGACTCTGCCTAGGGATCCCTGCTTCCCAGATGTTGTGTATGAGGTCTGCTTTTTCCCTTAGGTTTTGCAGAGAAATTAAAATGTTCTGAGGTTTTACTGCTTTTTGGCTCTGGAATCCATCCAAATGACATTTTCAAGTGTTTCTCTACAATTGTTCGAGCTTCAGATTTGTTTTCATCGTTAGCTTAATTTTTCTATGGAGAAAGTCTGTCACTATTGTGAAGTTTGGTAAAGGAAAATATTGCTAGGCATCAGGGCATGCTAACCCTACAGAGATCAGGATGCGGAAGGTTCAAATCCCTGCGTCTTTTTTTCCTCTGACTTTGGATCAAATCACTTATCATTTGTATACCTCATTTTGCCTCATCTGGAAGTGGAGACAATATTGCTTCACCACTTTTCAGGGCTGATTCTGAAATCTTTATGAAGGTCTTTAACCTATATACTCAGAGGCCAGAAGAATATGGCTCCTGAGAGTTTGTCTATTAGAGGCAACGTGAGCACCAATGCAAGTGGTTTGAATGTTACTACTCAAAAACATTTCACAAAAGTGAGTAAATACTTCAGAATACTGTCTGTCACAAATCACAGCCCTTACTCAGCTAATTTTGTGGCATTACAACAGTAACTCTTGTACTTTCTCATCGTGCCCAAACTTGTATTCTCAGCTTCGCCTTTAAACACCTTTGCATTTTGCAGAGTATAAAATTGCTTGCTTGACCTTTACTAATGTAAACAGCATGTCCTTTCTTCTGATGTCATCCATGGTAAAATTTAAATAAATTTTACACAAAATTGTTCCAGAAAACTTGCATAAAAATAATTACATATGTGTTTAAAGATTTGATGAAAGAATAAACTGAGTTACTGAAATCATTGTAGATAGCACATGCCACTGCATAAATGAAATAACTGCAGGGGGGTTTTGGTCATCAAATTACAATGTGCCAAACCCTGAGAGCTCTTAAGCGTCCACTGTGGTTATTCGGAAGGCTACAGAAGCGATAGGAAAGCTCTGAATTTGCATTCTGTGAAGCCACAATGCCCTTCCAAGAACGTGTCAAACAAAGGATTGCTCTGGAGGTCTAGCAGGGGTCACATGTTTGTGACATCTAAAGGCTTGTGAAGTAAACTAAATTTTCTTCCACACATTGTACTAATACAAAATAAAAAATGTGCACCACAAATGCATACCTGGAACACAGAGGGGAAAAACACTGGAAGGTTTACGTGATGCTCTTGCTCATTTCCTATAATGAATTCTTCAGTAGGTATCACTTTTACATAAATATTCTGAGGAGTTTTGGTGCATTGTATCTGCTCAGCCTGTTGAGTTGGAGAATCTAAGTATCTGCACACATATAGATATTCTTAAGTACACTACTTTGAAATGGCATTATCACTGGCATATGTGGAAATTTAATTGTATGCATTTCCCATTCTATGAATAGCACATCTTAGAATAACAGTGTACCAGTTCTGTTTAACTGCAGTAACAACAACATTATTTTCTCGTGCTTTAAAAACAACTTTTCTGTGTTTTTCTGTTTCAAGTGTTGTGGCTGTTTGTTGGTGTTGGTTTGCTGGGATTGGGTCTACGTTATAAAACTTACCAGAAGAAGCTGGGCCACGGGGTGAGTAGTGTGTTTGTGAAAATGGTAACTTTCAAATATACAGTAAAATGCGTGTGTGATATCTTAGATGTATTTGTAGCAGTGTCCAAGTATTCAGCAAAACTAATGCGGAAATGAAGATGCAAAAAGTTTAATTTGTAAATTCATGTTGAACATGGGAGATGTCTGAGTCTTTGGAGATTTATAGTGCTGCTACGAAGGGAAAAAATGTTCTGAAAAACTGAGATATGCTTGCCTCATATATTCAATTTGAGTGTTACTTTTATAAATGAGTTTATTTGAATTGTATTCAAAACTTGACTGGATGATGCTGGTAGCAGCCTGATCTTATATCAGGGAAGCTTGAACAGATAACCTCCTGAGGTTCCTTCCAGCTGAAGGAATTCTGTGCTTCTATATTTATATGCATAACTCTGAATTGAACCTCTCTGAAAAGTTGATTGACTTAGATTAGACTTAGACTAGTTATGGAAATTGGATAAAAATCAGAAGATTCCAGGTTTCTATCTGGCAAAAAATTAGGTATTGCAATGATAGTAGCAATTAAGATGCTTAATGCTCCCTCAGTTTAGCATTTAGATTACTTAGAAGTTGTCCAAATATGTCGTTTGCCTATTTAGTAATTTTAATTCAAAATTAGAGCTGTTTTGATCAGATATAAATTAACATGTTTGCATTCTATGATTTAATTGATTACTAATATAAAATTGAATTTTTGATGCGCTTAGTTGCAATTAAGAATTAGATTTTTTTCTTTCGGTGGCAGTCTGGATATAGTCCTTTGAAACTTGCTCTTGACCTGTATTCCTGTTGGAAATCAGTGATGACAAATGCAGGAAAAGATGCAGAAAAGGTGATGACAGCTAAGTAGAAATTGTGTGTGCGTGTGTGTACACGCATGCACGTGTGTATTCACACATGCACACATACATATACAGTTGGCTTTCTGTTTAGAACTCCTCCAGGTTTGTAGTACCTTTTAATGTGGGAAAAAATGGGTAGTTTAGATGAAAAAATTTGTAATCTCTTTCATGTTCATTTATTTATTTGTATACATTCATTTTAACTGTGATGACTTTTCTCCTCTTATTAATAGCAAATTTTTCTCAAAAATACCTAAAGTCTTTTGTAATCCTGACAACTTTATTAGGAAAATATATTGGTTAAAACATCCCTTCTTGCCTGTCTTTTTTGGTACCAAGTATCTGATGTTGTTGACTGCAAAGGTATAATACATAAAAGTCAAATTTTACTTGACTCTTTTTCCATTTTTTTTTCTTTTTTAGGTTCCAAAAAGAGACTTCTCTGCTATGATCTGGCCTTTTAGATTTTGATATGACAATGAAGGATGGTCTAATTTGGAAGGATCAGCTAATTTGCTTAATCAGACAGGTAACATTTTTTTTCCACTTCATTTATATTTGAGAGAGTTTGTCTGAAGAGACAGATGGGTAACTGAGTCCATTCTTGCATTAACACAAGAACCTGTGTCTCGTGGCTTTCTCCTGAATTTGTGAGCTGTTCCAATACAGTCACTTCGGTTAAAAATACATTTGCAGAGGTGAGAATTTTTTAATGTATTCTAAAGAGGTTTCTGGTTGGAGGAAACACTTTTCTTAGTATTTGGATTTTTTTCTCATACTGCTGGTGAGTTGCTTGTCTAGAGAGAAATTATTTGCGCGAATGAAATAATGATAAATATCCTTTTAGATCAAATTTACTGTTTCATAACTGCTCTGCTTTTAGATGTAAAGTGTTATGTAATTCCTAAAACGTCTGAAATTAAAATGCCCTAAGCAAGGTGTGCAGAGGATAAACAGACAAGTCTGTTTCCATCACTGAGCCAGAGCAATTTATAAAAGAAAAACAGTGATTGTAGCTTGGTTTTGTCGTCATGATTTTACTGTAAAGAAGGGTGTCTAATCTGTTGCTTATGGACAGAATTTTGGTTGGAAAATTAGCTATAGGAAATGAAGAATTTGGACCAAAGATTAGTGCTGCTGCAGGGTGCATTGAAATGAATTGATCAGTGGTGCTTGTAGGTGTTACTCGTGCAAGCCTTGCTCTTGTGGCGGAGATGCCCAGGAGTTAGTGAAGAGGGAACAGGTTGATTCGTGCATCATTCACTCCCTTGTCCCGTGAGCAAAGATTCAGAGGGCTGAGCTCTGTGGGCTGTCTAGTGATAGGAGAAAACAACATTGATGTTTGATGAATTTAAATTTGGGGCATTCTTGTACATATGCGATTCCATAGCTCGTGGCTTATGTCTGGGTACTTAGTTAATCTTTACATATTTATTTATGAACTGTAAGGAATGCATTTATTTCTGGTACCTGTAGTTTAAATTCATGAATATTAGCAAAAGTGATTACCTGGTTATGTCCATTAAGCATTTCTTTGTCGTATCACTTGTAAAAGAAGTAATTGCTAAGTAAAAAGGCAGAAAATTCCAAAATATAAATAAATAAATCTTAATTCCTAATTGCTAGAATCAGTATTCTGGAGTTGTATATTACATGTATATTGTTATGTAAAATACCACATTAACATTTCCAGGAAATGCATTCAGAGTTAAGCTGGAGATTCTTAAACAGTTTGTTTGCTAAAGGAGAGTAGCTGATTTTGAGAGCCACAGAAAAAAGAGCAGCTGACTTCTTCAGCATCAGGATTGTCTTTAAAGCTGTGGTGGTGTGCATGCCTTGGGCTCATCTGCTCTCTGTTGGAGTAGTGAAGATGCAACATGTAATGACTTTTGTGACTGGAACTCCTGTCTGCCCTGAAGGGAACCAACATCATCCTCTCTCAATGGTTTCAGTTATTGTTTTCTGTGGCCAGCATGTATGCTAATGATGTAGAAGCAAAAATCAGGGAATCTACTTCGAAGTACTCTGAGCTACCATTTTCCCAGCTAACATGGCTTTCATAGTGCTAAATAAGACACTTCAAAAGCAAAAAGTCTTATGTGGCAAGAGTGGTACTGGAAAGAGTGGTCTTAATTCCTTATAGAAAGGTTGTGGATGAAGTGGTGACTCGATCTGCCTCCTAGAGCAGGAGAGCGCTCCAAGGGGGGCATAACCAGAGCAAGACGGGAACACTTGCTGCTGCTGCAGCCGTGCTCGTGCTGCTCGAGCTGAGCCTGGATGGTTCAGCCAGCCTGTGGCCCAGTTTGCAGGTTCCCACCTTCCTTCAGGCATGGGCAGGTTTTTCTTAGCTGCCAGTTCCTTCAGGGACCGCATAGCTCTTCTGTGTCCTGCAGCTAACGTAGAGGGGAACCTTCATGTTCCCCTGACAAAACCACACCTCAGCGTGTAAACAGGGAGGAACCGCAGTGCCCTGAGAAAGTGAGGTGGCTGAGGACGGTCAACAATTCAGTAGAGGTGGGAACCCTTCTGTTACCACGCCTGGGAGCTGACGCTAGGTTGCTATAGGCTCATTAATTGTCTTGGCAGCAGCCGCCTGCTCCCTCTTGCGCAGGACCCTTGGGAGCGGAATGGGATTTGGTAGATGAAGGTAAGTGCAGATGTGCTGGGTAGTGGTTGTTCATCAAGTTGAAAGCAGTAGACTCACTACTGTGCTGTTAATCTGTGTATGCACGTTATGTCTCATGGTTTTGAAATGGTCCGCACTAGGTGTGTGCAGGCCAGCTGTGCAGTGTCTGGTTATGCACCAGGGAGGAGCCGTGGCATACAGACACCGAGTATCTCCCCATCAGAGGCTGTGTAGCCTCTTTAACTGTAAATGAAAGTTCAGGTATGACTCTGTTGCCAGCATAAGATTTGCCCTGATTGACTCCTGAAGGGCTTGTGTCCATCCCTGTGTAATCAAAAGGGAAATGATGACATTGTGTAGTAACAGGCGATAGCATGAGGAAATGGCCTCAAGGTGTGCCAAGGGAGGTTTAGATTGAATATTAGGAAAAAATTTTACACTGAAAGGACTAATAAGCATTGGAACAGGCTGCCCAGGGAAGTAGTTGAGTCACCGTCCCTGGAGGTATTTAAAAGATGGGTAGACATAGTGCTTAGAGATACAGTTTAGTGATGGTTCTTGTCAGTGTCAGGTTGATGGTTGGACTCGATGATCTGAAAGGTCCCTTCCAAACCAGGCAATTCTATGATTTATAGATCACGTTTACAGGTCACAGTTATAAAATTGGAAAGATTTTCTTTTTTCTTCCCCATTTTAGGTGCAGATTTTATCACTATTATAGAGAGTGATGCCTCTAAACCATTCATTGGGAACAATGATCCAACAATGTGGCTGGGAGAAAGACTAGGATTTTACACAGATTTTGGTCCAAGCACAAGAGATCACACTTGGGGGTGAGTCATCTTTACATGCGCAGTGACAGTAAATAAGTGTAAATACCCTGTCCAATACTAACTCAATTAGAACGTGGGCAAAGAATAATTGGAATAACAGTCACTGTAATCACTTGGAGCTTGTCTTTAAGAACATGCTTTGATTGCTTTGCGTTACAGTGCAGATGAAGTTTTCTTGTTAAAAATAGTCAGTTTTTGGTGCCTGCCCCTACTTTGGCTTTGGTGATGTAGGGAATGGCATCCTGCCCTTTAATGTACAGATTTGGAAGTTTGGCATTCTAAGTACTATATTTGATTCGCTTTTCTCATTATTTTGTTTTGGGCTATGATAACTTTAGATTTCGGTCTTAAAAATGTGATAGGACTTGGAAAATTAGTACAAATTTTGAATTCATTAAAGCCAGCTTGAGCTGTATAGTGGGAAATGGGCATAGAAGGGCTCATGTCTATTTTACCGGATTTTTGTGTGTCTGATTTTAGTTTAATACTTATGATGTGGCTTTTTTTTTAGGGGGATGTGCAGATCTCTGGCAGATGGAACTTCCTAGTGATACTGCAATGGCTATTTAATTTTTGTAATATGAGAAGGGAATTTAGTAACGTTCGTGTTCCAGAGTCTTTAAGTGATGCAGAATGGGGCAGAAAAGTCATTCTCTGAAATTTTATTCATGAACTATTTTGAAAAACCTGTAAATACAAAATAGTTTTAAGGTCGATTCCAAACAGAAGCTGAAAGAATGAGAAATGTCCCACTTTAAAAATGTATTTCTACCTGCTTCTACTTCTAATAAAATACATTTTAATTAATATATAATATCTGTTTTGTCTGAGGATGAAGATTTTGAAAGGCTCAGTGTAACAATTCATATACATGGAATGGTATTTCTTAGTGTAGGAATGAATTTGATAATACAGTTTTAGACATGTACTTAAGTAATATTTTAGAGGAAAACCTTCTAAATTCAGAAAAATCTGCTACAGATGGTTTCTGTTCTGGTCTGATGGTTTGAGTTCAGTGACCATTAGTCTTCTGCTCGTGTTTATCTGCTTCGTTCACACTTGTGATGCTCGTGAACTACGAAACATAACTGTTTCCCTCTTCTCATGTAGGATTATGGCGCTGTCAAGGTATCCAATCGTAAAATCTACCCATCACCTCCTTCCATCTCCAGAGGGAGAGATTGCACCTGCCATCTCCATGACTGCCAACTTCACAGGGAAACTGGTTGATTTTGTTGTTGCCCACTTTGGAAATGAAGAGTGTGTATTTTATTTATTGTTACGTATGTCGTGCAAAGTCACGTAACATAATTGTAATTTGTGAACTTCTGGGATTTCTTTTGTACCTTTTAAAATCTGCTGCTTTAATAATGATTCTAACAAGGCATATTGGAGGAAACACTATGACATAGCTACTGGTTTAAAATTTTGAAGCATTTTTTAAAAGGGACAGATGTGTTATGCAAAACTCCGCTGAGCCTAATATCTGAGTTACTAGAGATACATAGTTCTGCAAAATCACAACAAGTAATAGGGCTACAGATACATCTCGGTGTAGGATATCATCCTTCTGACTTTCTGCATGTGGAATAGATCTATTACATTCCACAACAAGAGCAGATAGTTACAATTAAATATAGATAGCATTAATGGACAACTGGTGTTTATTAAAATGAAAAGGCGCAATTCTGAAACCACCTAGAAAGGGCAGTGTTGAAACAGCAACGGAAGATATCCGTTCAGTGTCCTTCTGACTACATGAAACTGGAAATATCAAATCCAGAGATCATCTCTGGATTCTGACAGGAAGCATTATACCAATAACTCAAATATATACCTTAATCTTTCCCATCATGTATTTCAGTTCTTTACTTTAAAACAATGTCTTGATTACTTTTGTGTAATGAATATTAATAAGGGATAGTTTTGTTATGCTCCATGTAGCTGTATTTTCCGTTTTATTTGCTGCAATATCTAATACGTTTGTGGTTATGCAGTAAAATTCGGACTTTTTTAATATTAGTTATGATTCATGGAGAGGCAAATTTATGGATTGGCTGCAGAATATAATACACAAAGAACCTGCTCAGAAAGCAGTAGGAATTCTCATTATCCCATAGTGAGCTTCCCCATTTCCTTCCCCTGTGTAGAAGCTGTGCTCCAGGCATGCAAATTGTTTATAGATGTCCCTTTTACTCAACACATACAGTTGTCACAAACCACTCCCAATTTGAACTCTAGAAAGGGATTTCATTTTGTGCCTCACACGGATGACTAGACTTGCCTCTTTGAAAAACTGTTTGTCAAAGTAGAAAAAAATAGCACTGTATTCCCCCCTCACAGAGAGATGAGATAAAGATGAAGGAGAAAATAGGAGGAGACACATGGGAAACAAGCGCAAATTAGATTGTGTTTTGAGGTGAATGAATTTATAAATAAATGGCATGCGCAACTGCTTGTTTTTCATCTTTTTTTCATCTGCTGCTTAGGATGACATAAACTGTAGAATACTGCATAACTAGGGATTGTTTTTAAAGACTGTTTTTAAAATGTGGGAATATAGCAATGCCTGCGTCATTTAAAAGAATCTGTCTTCTGGAGAGGTGTAATTCTGGAAAGAGCAGCTTGCTGAGCTGGCTTCTGTTTAAGTGGTCAGGGGTTTTGTCTCTTGTCTGTGTGCTCTTTCTCCCTAATGCATTTGCTTCACTCGATAGTACTGCTATTTAGAGAGCATAGCAGCATTAAAATTCTCGTCTTCTTTGGGGATTACAGATTCCAAAATCAGCTCCCTGTCTCAATTGTATTTAGCCGAGTCTACCAAAATATAGAAGAGAACATACTTTGCAGGACTGTTTACAGTTACTAACACAAAGAGTCATAAAAAGAGAACTGCCTTTACATTATGTTATAACAAATCCAAGGACAGCGAATGGGATGCAATACAGTATTTTACCAGGTTCCACTTATGCTATCGCTTTTGGTCATGTTGGAACTGTTGCGTAAATCTTGTTAAAGAGATGCAGAATACCTGCCAAATGTCATTAAGTAGTGTTAACAGGATGACGTAGCTCTTAAGTTATATTTCATAAATTATATTTCATAATTTTCAGTTATATTTCATAAATTATATATATATTTTTATATATATATTTATTGTGATCTGTCCATCATACAAGTTTTGTTACCATGTAAGCTCTTTGTTATGCACAATTAAATTTCAAGTGCAGGCTGAGACAAAGCCTCAGGTAACCAAAGCACTTACATTCACATTTTTTAGTGATGAGATCAGTATTAGAAACAAAACAGAAAAAGTTGTTCCTACAATGGTTAGAAAGAGAACCCTAATTACATCTACCACGACCATGTGGCTTTCATTGAACATAGTGAACATTTTGAATCGGTGAGCTTTGTGTAAACTTTCATACTCTAATACTGAGCAATAAAAAAGATGGCAGATTCATTTGTGGTTTGCTATGTTATAGGACAAAGATTCTGAGCTAAAACGTATGTATGTTAAAGTCTTTTCCATTTCTTTCAGAGAGGACTTGGACAGAAAACTCCAGGCTATAGCTGTTTCAAACCTATTGAAGACTAGCTCTGAGCAAGTTGTATTTCTAGGATACATCACTTCAGCTCCTGGATCCAGAGATTACACCGAATTAATAAAAAATGGAAATGTGCAGGTAATGTAAAAATACTGCTTCTTTTAGCAGTTAGATATAATATATATTTGAAACATTCAGCTTAATATTTCAAATTGGTAACTTAGAAATAGACATATGAGAAAATACGTACACTTTTTAAAATAACATGTCAGGCAGCTGAAGACTTTATAGAGAAGGTGGAGTTACACAGTGAAAGGACAAGAGACAATGGACAGCGGTTGCCACGAGGGAAATATCAGTTAGATAGTAGAAGAAAAAAAACCAAAATCACAGTTTAGGGTAGTCAGGCACTAGAACAGGGGCCCAGAGAAGTTACGAAATCTCCATCCTTGGAGATATTAAAAAGTTGGCTGCAACCTGCTTGAAGTTACTTCGAGCATGGGCTTGGGAGTGGGTGATCTCCAGGCGTCCCTTCCAGCCTCTAATTCTGTGATTCTTTTGTTTTAAAACTGAGTTGTGCAGTTTGGTTCTCTGTCAAGAGATGTCAAAAGTTGTCTGATTTGTCTAAGTGGTTTTTTCATTTCTACTTTATTAAAATGTTTCAGGCAGAACATTTTTCTGTAGTAGGTTTACACATTGGTTCTGTCACTGATTTAAAGCCTATGCATAAGGAAAGCTTGCCTTATTTGTTTGACTTATTTTTTCCTTTCGCTCATAGGATATTGACAGTACAGATCATGACAGATGGTGTAGCTATATTATGTATCGTGGAGTAATAAGGTATGTTAAAGTGGGTCATTTATTCATTGATTTTAAGTATCTTTATGACAATCAGTTTTACACCTTTCTGTAGGCAATTGTGGAAGAGTTTTATATCCCTAAACAATTGTGTATGGACAGATATATCATGAAGTAATGTGAAACATCAATCTCAGAATGAATTGGTGTATTTCTGAATATAATTTACAAAGACGTCATTTGTAAATGACATTTGTAAATGTAAAAGAAGGTTTCATCCTTCTGTGTCAAAAGCCTTCAGATCTAATCTGCTTTAGTAACATAGAACTACTTTCTTTCAAATCTCTGCCTTTGCAGCTTCATTCTAAAAGTGAAGGCTTAGCCCTAATTTTTATGTGACACAGAAGATACAAATTTTGAACTATGATTGTAGGGTTTGTTGATGCAAAATGCTGATCTAATCCAGCCAACCTTTATGCTGGATTTAGTGGAAACTTTAACTGTGTAAGACCACATTGAAGCACTTTCCTCTCCTGGGACCTATGCACTCCATATCTTTTAATACCAAGTTGCTTAGAAATCATTCTCTTGGTGGTGTATGTACCAGAATGGAATTTGGCTTATGCTGAATAAACTGCAAATTCTGCAGTGTTCATGGGAGTAAAACCAGTAAATTACATAGCTGTCTTAAGTAACAGTACTAAGTAAAAAAAAAAAAAAAAACAGCAAAAAAAAACCAGGGCAACAAAACCCCCATTTGCAATCTAATTTTTCTCTTTACTCATTCCATTGATGCTTGAGTTCATTTCTTGAATTTCAAAATCTCTTCAGTGAAAAAGGTTGGTGAGCTTATACCAGTATGCATATTCTAAAACTACGATTTTAAAAATAATTTTCTAGATCTAGAACTTTTTTTTGTTGTCAAACATGCTTTCTCAGTGTTTCTACTTGTGACATTGTGTTAATGATGCTCGTGTTTATAGAGCACTTTAAGTTTTTTGAAGATGAGATTCTCGGAAATGGAATTTATGTTGATAGATTAAATAATAGCTCTTGGAAAATAGAGACATGAATTAAGGATGTGGTGAAATTGCCTTGAGTTATTTCTTCAAACTAACTCTTCTTTTATCTGATAGGTTGGGCTATGCCCGCATATCTCATGCTGGTTTAAGTGATTCAGAAGTCCAGATGGCCAAATTTAGGATCCCAAATGACTTGGATAGCTATGTTGACAATGACAGAATTGTCACTGATCCCAGCCAAGTTCCTGAGGACATCCATTTCAATCCCAGGTCAGTGTGTCTCATAAGAAATTAAGGGGATGGCGTATGTAACATCTTGAAAAAGAGAAGTCTAGGAACAAAATTGTTCTTAAAGCAGGAGGCACTGGTGAGTACCAAACTGAGCAAAAGATTAGGAGTTAAGAAGTTCTGATTTTTCATTCTATTTTTTCTACTGACTTGGCATGTGCCTTGGGAAAATCAGGCTGCTGTGCTGTAGCATAAATTGAAGGTAATGCTTATTTCACCCAGGTGATTAATTTCCAAGATTGTTTGATAGGGATGTTTGCCAAGTGGTGTGGTGACTCATTTTATAGACGATGAGAGATCTCCCATGTTTCTCAGCACTTTTGAGGATCGGGGTCTTAATATACTGTTACTCAGAACACAAAATACAATATATACTTTAAATGCTCTTTGCCTAAACATTTTAAAACATACTATATAACTGGAGGAAAAATTAAGGAGAATGCCAGAGGTGGTACGTTACATATATCAAGAAGGAAACGGGGCTAGGTTTTTACACGAAAAGTTATTTATTTCTAGATTGCTGTAATTTTTTCCACTGGCGTTGCATAAGGAAGAGAAATACGGAGAAAGGTATTTATTCTGTGCTGAATATCGGTGGAAGAGTGATGAAGTTTGAGATAGATGTTGCCACAGAAAGAAAAATACAGCATTGCTGGAAATTGTCTAACGTGCATAATACAGAATATATACATTTCTTATATACACCTAACACTTGAGCTTACTCGCTTTTTATTTACCACTCAGCCACTGGCTTCCTGTCTAAGCAGGAGTTTGGCCAGTCTTTTCCACGTGATGAAGCTTGCCTAAAGTTAGCATTCACATTCAGATTTTTCTCAGCTGATTTCAGCACAGAATATTTTGCTTGTCCTACTTTCTTTTATGTCTGCCTATAAGCAAAAAAATAAATATACCCTTTAGGAATAATTTTGACTTTTTCCAATTAACTACAGTTCTTTTGAAGTACAATGACACTGCTTTTAAATGCTATTTAGCACTGATATGTTGAATAATAACTATATTTTACTTTTGCAAATATATTGACCATAATAGTCAGTAGTCAAAACTTTCAGATATAAATATGGCATGAAAAATTACAATTTTCACCATAATTTTCAAAAGAAAGATGTGCAATATTAACAGTAGGGCTGAGTACTTGGTCCTATGAGGGGTTAAATTCTATCTCCACTGAAGTTGGCAGAAAAAACTTAAAGAGCATAGGATTTTACTGGATAAATGCACCGCTCACCTTTGTCAGCTGGAGTTCCATTTACACAGTGCATATGGCATTAGTCCAGTGAGTGTAATTAAATGTCTCAATTATACTCAAAGACCTGTAGTTAGATAGCGTACATAGATTATGATTCATATCTAAGTAGGGTTGTGGCCTGTTTCTGAAATAAACCATCTAGAACATTCAGAAGGATTGTTAATTATACTGTGGTAATTGTATGATTTAATTGCATGGGTTAAATCATGTTGTAATGGTTTTGCTTTTTTGAATATTTTTCTTAGGTTTGGATCTTATAAAGATGGACATAATTATGAGCATATTCATCACTTTCATATGAGCACTCCTAAATATTTTAAACAGACAAATTAGAATGAGAAAATAACACTGGGACCAACAAGAAAGGTTTGTTGCTTGAAACTGAACTGGCAGCCAAAAAGCCTACATTGTTTAAGAATGAGCAACTCCCGTGCTGCATAACACCCTGAATGTCTGTGTAATAGTTGGTGACTCTTTTCTTTAATGAGTTGTCATCTCTGTGAGAGAGGGAAGACACATGCGTTTTGATAAACTAGTATCTACCCGGGCTGGATGCCTGCTTTGTGCGCAGCAAAGCAAAGGTGGGGACTTGCTTTGGCAATAACTTCCGCTTTTTGGATGGTCTCGTATGTTGTGTTGTGTCAGAGTTGGATGTATCTGTCCACCTTTTCTTTAGGGTCTGGACATGACCCCTTTCCTCTACTGGGACCTCATTGGAACAAGCATGAGCAAGAAGTTTCAGCTGACTTCCACACTTTTTTGATGACTGAGGCAAAGCAGAATAATGTGGTAGTGTAGGTATCCTGTTGATATATGCTGCACTTTGTAGTCCTGCTGCTATTGCAATAAAAAGTTTAGCCTTGGGTTTTTCAAAATGGGAATTAAGAAGCGTATTTTTTTTAATTGGGAGATACGCAGTAATTATATGTTTGAAGCGTGTGCATTTTTGACTTACTGAAACAGTGTTTACTACTTCTGCTGTTCCACGTTGTGTTCTTAAATGAGTTTTATTGAAACAATTTGCAGTGCTTGATGTTCATAATACTGGAGAAAAGGCGGTGACTTTTACAGACTTTCTTTTTTTGACAGGACTGCAATGCTTTTACAAAGGGATAAGTAAAGTACCTCTGACTAGTTATTGAGACACTTAACGTGAACACACTGCAGAAGAATTAAAAACAATCATGCTCAACACGACAAGGTTTCTCGACAGGCAGAAAAGTTGATTGTAGTTTTTATTTAAAATGAGCTGTAATAAAACAAAAACGAGTTGTTCTTTTGCTAGCACTACACTTTTTAGTGGGACTAAATAGAAATGGGTCTTTTTTTGGTTTAGGCAATAAATTACCTACTATGTAACACACACATGTAACACAGTGTAAAACATTGTGTTTTCTCTGCCTCTCTTGGCAATGTCTTTTTTATTTAACTCCTGATCCTTCAGTATGTGTCAGAGCTTCCCTTAAACAACGAGGACACTTTCAGTGCTGGCCGAAGGAAGTTTCATGCTTGTGAGAAACGTGTGAGATGGTTTATTTAAATAAACCTCTCAACTTGGAAACCACATTTGTGATGTATTAGTACTGTGTGTTTTTCCAGTAATACCTAAAACATGCTGTAACTGAAAGGAATAGGACACATTACAGGAAAGAGGTGAGGGGTGGTTTTTTTCCTCCCTCTCATTCTCTACCATGTGCTTTTAAGAACAGCTTGAGCATACTCGATTTTATTGTTTTTCTATGTAAGCAAACACAGGATGTGTCTTTACCCAGGGTTTCTTGGTCTATGGAGTCAGGTAACTGCTGCCATCACTGACTTCGTCACTTTATCCTGGTCCTCCCTCATTAGGACTGTGTTTTTGAGAGTGAAACACTTCGCTGATCTTTGTGGACCGAGGATATTTGAAAGGCACTTGAGGAATACATAGCCACCACAACTTCATCTCAGATGGTATTAGAAAGCCTGACTTTGTTAGTTAAAAACAACCAGACTTTGTTGAACTAATTTACTTCTCACCTAGGTGTGCTATGTTTGTCTTTACAAGCCCAAAGAAATCTAATTAAACATTCCAGTTTAGGTATCCTTTAGGTAGGATTTGAAGTCCTCTAAACTTATTCTCTGTGTGGCTCTGCAGCAGGACAGGATGAATTAAGTTTCAGAGTGATGGGAGTGACTTTCTTGCACTTTCAGCAGTTTTCTTCAGCAAATACCAGTAGCCCTGGTCTCTCCCTTCTCCCAGCCTGCAGCAGCAGCTGGCACTGGCACCAGCATTGCGCAGCGGCTCTGAGTGTCCTCGCTTCTTTGCAGCGTGCTCTTGGGCGAGCTCTGACGCACATCCAGCCACAGGTTTGCCTTTCCATAGCCTGGACGAAACATAACATTAACTCGCCACATTACTTAACGTTCTCCACAGGCTGACTCTGCAAATACCTTGTCATGTGAGTAGTTTATTCATCTGAGATGCAGGTAATGATACTCACAAACACAAAAAGCTTGAAAACCCCTTATTTTTTTAACAATTAAAAAAGAGAATCAGGGTATTTTTTCAAGAAGTCGGGCCCCAAAACGTGACTTGCATAACGGATCAGACAGTGTGTCATCTCTGGGTGCAATCTTCTAAGTCTTTGAGAATACTTGGATGGATTTTCACAAAATTTAGAAATGTTTGCCCCCTTAGAAATATTCACATAGACATTGACAGAATCTAAAGTTTGAATAGCTTCTTCTTCTGCGTAGCATGTGTAATTTAATGTTGGTGGATCCAGAACTCATAATGCCTAGTATCAGGAAACACTGTGCAAATGTAATGATTAGTACATTATTTGTTGGTGTTTGCATTATTTTATCGGAACAACTAAGAAAACTACGACCACGATCTGTTTGTGTGCTGCTTCTACTACTGTGGTTAGAATTGGGAAGCTAAAACTACACCTTATTTGTCCTTGAATCTGCCCTGTATCTGCCCGCTTTAGAAAAATGTGCAGTACGTCTCAGTCGCAATTGCTGTGTTTCAAACTATGAGAGAAATGTGCTAGAACAGGTCCTGCTGCAGGGGCATGTGACTAATCTTGTTGTTTTCTAATCGTACTCTCTTCATCTCAGCTTTCATAAGGTGGTATGTTATGAAAGAAGTAGTTTGTGAATGTCTTTAACTGTGTGTTCAGATACAGCATGTAAAAGATAAAATGTATAAAATAGACGTTATTTTCTAAACGTTTGAACTTTTCCTGGTGCTAAAAAGTATAGATTTTATATATATATATGACTTCTAAATAGTATCTTTTCTGATGTGCTCCTATTTCCATCCTCTCTGACATTCTGTGCAGGTCAGTTAAAGTTTCTGGGAATATACAGGAAGAGACAGCAGTACATCAGGAGCTTCCCAGTGCGTATCTCAGAATAAGAAGGACTCTCGGGAACATGTAAGAGAGCAACTTCTGAGAGTAATTGTACTGGATTCTTCAGCGGGGTGGAGACTCAAGTCTCCTCTTGCATATATTCCTGCTTTGGGGTCTTAACTCAGGCATTTCTATGTGTATTTTAAGCTCAGCTTCAGGACCAGCAGCCTTGGTGTTGTCACAGAGCGCTCTGAACCTGGGAGCTGCAGTTCAGACCTCGTGGGCTAAGAAGGACCTGAATTTTTTATTTCCCATTTTCAAAAAGGGGTGTCGCAGCTACAAGCTTATTAAACAAAAGTGGGACACAGCCTTTGGTTTTGAACTGGAGTTGATGTCACTGAAACAAGTTGGGTGCAGCTTAAGTGACCAGCTCCCCCATGTCTCACTGAAACAGAACACGGGAAAAGTTCAGGGTCCTCTACTGACAGTGTGAGAGCTTTGTGGCCCCGGACTGGTTGCTTTGATGGTTGTTTTGATGCACCTTCAGGGTTCAGGCAGAAATTCTGAGCTGCTCCCTTAAGCTTGGTTGCTTAGAGCTTCCTAATTATGAATTAAGCAGAATTTTTTAAAGAATTTCAAACCGAAGCTGAAAAAACACCTATAAATCCAATGTAAGGATTTAAATATGAGCTACCAACAGCCCTGAAACGTGTTTGTTTTTTTTTCTCATGTATGTAAAATTATGTTTGTTTGCAGTGTGCTGCAAAAGGACCCTCAGGGTCAAAGTCATACATCTGTCACACACCTTTTTACTTAAACAAGGAGCATAGTATGAGTCCTTGTGACAGGGCAATTAAAATGAGCTGAATTGCTTAATGAGGAGTGGTTTGAAAGCAGTTAGCTAATCTGCAGCTGCGACTTTCTGCCACCTGAGGTCCTCTTTTATCCCCGATCAGTACTGTTCTGCTGGTGCCAGGCAGGAATAACGCATCGTTGAGGTGTTTCCTTGTAACTCTGAGGGTGAAAGATCTTTTCAGAAGCATTACATAGAGCTGTTTGTATTGACTTGGGTATCAGTTACTTTTTCATATCTGCAAATGATTTAGAACTGCGATTGCTGGGCTTCTGGTGGACAATTTGTTTCTTTTCTTACAATGCCCTGGACTGTGCTTTGTTGCAGCTTTATCTGCTTTGTTCATGTTCAGCAAATTCTGCTTCGCTAATGTTTTTTATTTTCAACACAGTTTTCCTCCCCCTCTGACTTGTAAAAGACGTAAAGCTTTGTGATTCTGGTGCCTAAAATTAACTTTGAAGCTTGTTTCCGAGCAAAGCAAGAGGCACAAAGGTATCTGAGAGATGCAGTGGCTTTAGCAATTTGGAGTCTGATACCCTTTGGAAACAGAGGGGGGGATCCTCTTTCTCAAAGGTGCTTCTACACTATGTTTCTGATAGTGAAGAAGATAAAACTAGGTAAATGGCTCCCCTTTCTCATATTAGCCAGTATCTTTCACAGTCTATGGTGATTTTTTTTTGTTTGCCATTTTAGCTACCAGTTAAAAAGAGCAATGCAAACAGTGACCATCTTTCTCCTTGAAAAAAATAAAAATAAATGTCTACAGTGTTAGGTGTGTAAATTGGCTGTGTAAAAGCATTTCCTGCTTCTCTGCAGTTCTTGGCATATTATTCCTCTCCCGCGTTTTGATGGGAGCATTTGCACATACCTACAGTGAGCCAGATCAGGATATTCATCCAGCTGGGAAAACAAACAAACAAACAAATGAGCAAAACCAAAAAGAGTCTTGAGAGTTTCTTGGGGTTTTTTAGGCTTTTTGGGGACGATGGGGGAAGTCTTGCCCTTTGATAAACCTTGCTATCTGTCTGAATAGTTGCATTGGCACAAGAGAAAGGATGCCAGGAGGGCTGGGATTGAGAGGGAAATGCTGGAACAGCTTAAGTTGTCTCTGTCCTTGAGACAATGCTTGGTCACCCATGAGGTGACCTCTGTGAAATGAAGTGTGTCTGTGTTTTGTAAACTCGGGCTTCGGAAAGAAAATACAGGCGTGATTTGGTAACCTCTGCCAGCCTGGGGGCTTGGACAGGAGTCTGCAACTAGTGGTAACAAAGGGGATATTTATACCTTCTGGAGGTTGGGTCCCAAGGTGCGTGTTGTAATGGGCCTTGTGCTTCTGGGGCAGGCCTTTTCTGACTGAAGCATACGTTGCACAAAACAAAGTCTCTTCTGTGTTTCCCTATGGATTTCTTTGCGGATGTAGTTTTTGAAGGGTCAGAGGTTGTACCTGTGCGTTCAACTATTCAAAAATATTTTGAACTTTTGTTTGCCAGACCTCTACAGCATTGTTTGCTTTACACTTTTACGGATAGAGGTAGTTACAGAAGGTATAGTCTAAGGAACGATTTGTAAAGCTGAATAGTGTCTTTGATTTTAGACTAACATAAATGGGGAAAAAAACCCAACCCAACAAAACCCCAACCTTTCTGACTTCAGGATACAACCAGACAGGGTTTCTCTGCGTCACTGTTCTCTAGATCTATATCACTTTACCACTACGTAAGGCATGGGAGCAGATTTATTTTTGTATACGTTTTTATTCCAAACTAGCGGTCTATGTGCTTTTTATGGTCAGTGTGAACAAACGGGCACCCCTAAAGGAATTGTTCCTCTCAATCCAGAATTAGAACAGATCAGATGAATTGCGACTCCATGGTGCCCCTATTGGGAATAAGAGCTTGGGATGACACGCACAGGCACGAATGCCTGGCATGTGGGATGTCAGAACGGCCTGAGAAGCGATACCTACCTTGTACTGCTTTAGGATATAATTACTTTTTTTTTTTTTTTTTTTTTAAAGGTGGTAGTGTAAAAAAATATACAATTGCTAAGGTAAAGAAAAGATGGTGCAAATAGGAAAATATCAGAGAGAGGGGCAGGAAGTTCTACAGGAATAATTTGGAGGAGTTAGTGAAACAAGTAAGAATTTCAGATAATGAGGCCTTTCACTGCTCTGACATGGTCTTAGTGCATGAATTCCTAAGAGTAAAATAACGAGGCTTCTCTGTAGGAGCGGTGGCTCTGGGTGTGAGGGGCTGCGCTGGCAGGCTGCGGCTGGCTCAGGGACTGCGGGGAGGGGGTCATAACCCCCCCGGAACAGCTGTGTGATGCCGTAATTCAGGACTGCTGCTTTGCTCGCGAGACACAAATACCTGAAATCTGGCTCTTCTTCACTTCTGAGGCCTCGACTTTCTTTCAGCTTAACCTCTTAGAGGAATTTTGTTGGGTTTTTTTTGTTTCCACGGGTGATTTCTGCCGTAATGCTTCCCCGTCGCGCACAGAGGGGGCTGTAGCAGACCCTCCTCACCCTCCCGCAGGGCAAGGGCGGGCTGTTACCCCTCACAGGACGCGAAGCGCTGAGCTGGGGACCGAGGCTGACGACCATCTCCTGAGGGCGTAGGCGGGGACGCCACGCTGCCGCCGGCGCCCGCGCTGCGGGGCCGGAACGCCGGGGCCGGCAGCGGGGCGCTTCCCTCCCGGCCGCCTGCCCTCCGCGGGGCGGGTCAGCCCCGGTGGCCCCGCCCTCCTCTCCGCTCCTCCAATGGTATCCGGGCGTGGGCGCGGCCCTGGGCTTCCGTAGCCAATCGGAGCCACGGGTGACACAAAGTGGTGTTCCTTGCACGCGCTTTCAAGGCCAGGGAAAACTGGCAGCGGCAAAGCCCAGTCAGAGCGAAGGGGGGCGGGGTCGGCTCGGCCTTGGGGCCAATAGGAGGCCGGAGGGCGGTGCGGGGCAGGCCGAGGGTGAATGGCAGGAGCCTCCCGCAGTAGGAGAGCGGGACGCGCGTCCTCTGGGGGCAGCCCGAGCCAATGGGCGCGGCGGGTGGGCGGGGCGGGAGGTGTCCGTGCTTGGGCTCCGTGATTGGGAGCGGGGCAGCGGCAGCCGGGCCGGGCCGGGCGGTGTGTGCGCTGCACGAAAATGCACTCGGATGCCGCCGCTGTCAGTGAGTAGCGGCGGAGCCGGGCCGCGCCTTCCCGCCCGCCCGCCCACCGGCGACCCCCCGCCGCCGCAAGCCTGGCCTCTCCGTTGCCGGGTTGGGGGCGGCTCCTCCTGCCCCTCACCCAGGAGGCTCGCCCAAACGCACTGCCGAGGCTGCCGGTGACGGGCGCCGGGCCTGCCTGCGGGTGGGGAACCGGCGGGGAGAGAGGCGGTACCGGGGGGCGGGGGTCCCCGCGGCCCTCGGCAGCCTCCCCCGGCGGTGTTGGCGGGAGGGGCCGGTGTCAGGGTGGGGCGGCCGATGGGGGGTCGGGGAGCGGCAGGGGCCGGGGGCGCCGGGAGGGTGTGACGCAGTTTCCCCCGACCCGGCTATTGCGAGTGGGGGAGGCCGCGACCGGCCCTCAGTAGGGGTGGGGGAGCCGGGGCTGCCCGAGGGGAGGGCGGGTGGCCTCGCCTCCCGGCGGGCTGGCTGCCCGGGATGGAGGCGGGGGGGGTGTGGGAGCGTAGGGGGGTGGCGGCTGATTTAGCGGATTCCGCCGGGCCGGTGCGGGAGAACCGGGCTGTGAAGGGGAATAGGGGCCGCGGGGCATTGTGGGAGGTGGAGTCTCTCCTGCGGGCGCCGGGCTGTGGGCGGGGGGGGTGAGGGACTACCAATCCCAGCAGGCACTGCGGGGGGGGGGGTTTGTTGTGCGGCGAGTCGCGACACCGTTGCCCCGCCGGCGGCGGGGAGCCCCCGGGGGGGGAACCGGGGCAAGGCCGCTGGGCCGCGGCGGGGCGGGGGTGAAGGGAGAGGCACGCCGCCCGTTCTGGGGGAGCTTTTTCTCGCGTGTGCTGTGGGCAGGTTGCCGGGCGTGGGGGGCAGGGGGAGGGAGGTCCATAGCTGCGTGGGGTGGCGGTGGGGGTGCGGTGGCAGGCCCCGTCCCCGCCCGCCGGGGAGGCGAGGTGAGGCTGTCACCCCCGGCACCGAGCCGGCCCGGCAGGACCACCTCCCCACCCCCCCCCACCTCCCCCCCCCGTGAAACCAGCCAGATGCTCCGTTACTGCAGAACTTGCGTGTGGGGGAGATAATAATGGAAATGGAAGCTTTGGTTGCGCGTTAATGAATGACGGTCCCACTTTTGGACGGAGTCCTGGAAGCAATTACGGGCAGAAACGCTGCGTAAGGCCTGGATTTTCCTGTATCCTCCCGTGTTTCTCAAAATGAGAGATTGGACAGGGGCAGCCTGGTAAAGGCTCTTAACTAATAAGGTTATATAATTTCTTTAGTGGTTCTGGTTTATTTTACCTTTATGTTTCGGGACCGTTAGATGTTGGGGGTGAAAGCTGCCATTACAGCCCAAATAACTGCCTCGTGTTGGAAGGATAATTATTCTAGAAAATGCCTTCTGTTCAGTGTCTTTTGTCATGTGCCCTGTCCAAAAAAAAGGTGCAGGTCTTCATTATGCACACACGTAAGCTACAGTTACAAATATTCCAGTGCTCCCTCATACAGGATATTAAGGCTATGTAGTGATTTTTTGAAATTATTATTTAATTTCTCTGCAGAAAACAAGAAGAGTACTGTTCCTCAGCATTCAGCTGTTACTGGCTTCTCTTTAAAAATGTCCCATGGAATGACTGAATCTTCCACCTCAATACTTTTTTCTTCTTTTTTTTTTTGGTAGTTCATGGCCTTATATGTATTTTATTTTAAATAGGAATGTTTTCTTAAATTAACTAACTTCATTACCTATAGCTTCACAGTAGTTGTTTTTTTCCTCGTTGATTTAAACACCTGAAACAAGAAGTGTTCATAGCGTGTCTTTACACGTGCAGAAGTTGGCTTATGATTTTTTCTTGACTGAACATTTGTTTTGAGCCTTCTTTTTGATCCTTCTTGGATTCTTACCTGCTCTTACGATATTACTGTCAATACATTTTTGCTCAGTCTGCTTTCTGATACTGAATATATTTCACATTACATGAGAAACATCGACTTTCCTTTTTTCTGTTGCAAACGTTTGCTTAAAAGTTTCTTGCAAGTCCAATAGCTAAAATTGGAAATGTCTTCCCTGTGCAAAGCCGTGCAGTAAGTTGAGTTGGGCGAGTGAACAGTCTTCCTTTCACTGCTTCTCTTCGTTCTTTTGTTTCAGGATGAGATTTCATTTGTGTAATTACAGCACTTGATTTAATTTCTTTTTCTGAGTAGTTTGTTGTGCTAACTTTAAGTGAATTATTAATCCTGTATTTTCTTTACTTTTTTTGCCCCCTTACTTTGGAATATCATAAACAAAGACTTTGGGCTTTTTCAGAGCATTATTTCCTAGTTTTGTTTGTGTCTTCAAGCAGAAGAGGAAAGCTTGCTTAATTTGTCTGTCCTGTGCTTGCCAAAAAGCATTGCATGAGGAAGTACAGTACATCCCATGAAAATGTGCAACTCTTGTATCCAATTTAAATATTAGAGCATTTAATAGTGTGGTTATTTCTTCTACAGTAACTAAGACTACTAACAAAGACTTTAAGCAGAACCCTTGTTTTAAATGTGCCAGCGTTTTTCTTACACTATCCAATTAAGTTGTTTTATTTAAGATCATACGTCTGAGGTTAAACACAATTTCTACTTTGGGCTCATAAAGAAGTAGAAATAATTACCAGTTTGCTCTGTGTTTTTTATATATATATATAGTTGTGTATATAGATAGTTGTGGATGTGTATTAAATATATATATATATGTTGTTACAGCTACAAGGCTTCAGGTGGCCCTCGGGAACCAGCTGGTGTGACATGCTTCTGTGTCACTTGATGCAGATGTGTGGCTGCACAGACTGTGGGACTGTCTACTGCAGCTGCTCATTACTGCCCATTAGATGTAGATTACCGCTTCCCTGGCTGAACTGGTGAAATGGTTTGTAAGAGCACCCTCTAATCCACTCAGTCAAACGGGTCTGGGTTAGCTCTTGCCACTTAAACAGTCTCAACTGACAGGGTTGGGTTTTTTGCCCGCGGTGGGTTAGGGAATGTGCCCCTGAGCTGTGCTGCTGGCAGGGGTTGGTGTGTGTCTAACTTTTGGCTTTTGCCTGGCATCGCCGTTCCTGGGCTGCTGCAGAGCCCTGGTGATGGATACGGGATCCGCACCGTGCTCGACACCCTGTAGCGCGTACTTGGCGGGGTTGCATTTCTGCTGAATTAGCTAGAGCACGAGAGACAAAGTTTTTATTAGCTTTATGCCCTTTGTAGGGTGAGAGATGACACCTAATCTGGCATGGAGTTAAGAGTAGTGCTGGCAAACGACTCTCAGGCCATAGCAGCCAATGATGCAAAACTTACTCACTGACGCTTTTTGGAATTAATTTGATGGTAGAGTAAGAGTTAGACTGGGTGAACGCTTTGCATTAAATGGGTGTAAAATTAGGTTTTGCATTAAATGCTTTGTAGCTCAATCCTGAGTTCTTGAATTGGAGACCAAAAGAATGTCTGTTCACAGTCCGAGTCAGATGGAATCACTGAAATGCTGTTTGATTTGCTAATACATGCTTTGGAAATAGATTTAAATTAGCTATAATTATCCACTGCTTTTACTCATTCTTTTCCAACTACAGCTGGTCACTCCAGCTTTATTATATTCTGGCAAGAGTCTCCATTAGGAATGCTTATCAAATACATTTAGTAAGTACCCAGGTGGTGTTTGCAGCAACAGAAACAAACGTTTTGCACCAGAAATGCACTTAGGTCTTCTCTATAAAAAAAAAAAAAACAAAACAGAAAGCACCCAACGAACCCCCCCCCAAACCAGAACACACCCTAAAAGCCCCCATGAGGCAGCGTGCAGGGGTTTTATCCTCTGTGTTGCTGCAGCATATGTTAGCATAGCTCTTGTTTGTTCAGAGTCAATTTAAGGTAAATGGAAATGCATTCACGCTAAAGCGTTACACAACTTTTGCACTGCTTAAATTGCTCTAAAATCCTCCGTGAGCTTTAAACTGCAGTAGCTCTTTTTGTAAACAAGCCTTCAGATCAGGGTACTTTTTAAATACCAAAGTAGAATAAGGATTTGTTCCTATGGGGGGGGGAAAGATTAATGTTTTTCCCGTCTATGTAGCATGCAGTAATTTTAAAATATTTTGTTGCAGATAAATTGAGTGATTATGTTAGAATTGAATGTGAATGTTTACCTCAAAATAAGTGGGTTTCAGTGTGTTGTTATTCCAACCACATTTTGTTGTTCAGGTGTTTTGTAGTTGGTCGGTTTGTTTGTTTGTTTGTTTTTAATAGCTTAAAAATCACTCTGTGATTTGCTTCAGAATATTTTAGGCTGTTATGTTTGGAAAATGTACACAAATTTGCAGCTGTGGGTTTGGATGCAGCTGGTGTCATCAGTAGCTGTGAGCTTGGTGGGGTCCTGTGTGTGCAGGTGTGCAGGAGAAACCTCCTGCTGCACCCTGTCTTTAGCTCTAGTGGCTGGGTCCTGCTGCTCCTCAAGCTGGGATGGATCATCCCACTTCTCTTCCCGTTTAACTGCATGTCCTTCCTGTGCAGGCTGGAATTCACTTCTGTTTTCCGTACTTTCTGAACCATGCCCGATGTTCAACCCCACCAAATCAAGGGAGACCCAACTTTCCAGCCAGTTCTTCTCCGCCACACGCTTGCCCTGGTGTCACGGACTGGGAGAGTCTCTTCTGCAGGGGCTGTCCCCACTAAAGGGTGTCACTTCAGCTACAGCCACCTCGGAAATGAATTCCTAATCCTGGCTTTGACAGTGACGCAGAGTCAGCTCCTGGCTGCTCTGCACTGCCCTTGGGGAATCCCAGTTTTCAGGGGTGTTGTGATGTTTTTGTGTACATGAAAATAAAACTGATGCACGTTTTCCTTTTGTTTTCTGCATTTAGTAATGGATGAGATTAAAAATTCTGCTTCCCAAACATAAGTACTGAAGGCTTTCACCAAATGTAGCTTTCACATCTGAACTTCTAAGTTCATTAATCAATATAAATTGTCTTACTGTTAGGATAATTGCATAAGTAGACTACTGAGCATGAATTGATGTAGTTCATAGAAGATTAAATGACACTTTTTTTTTTTTTTTTTTGGATAAGTAAAGTTTATCTAAAACTGATTAAGAAGGACAGTACTTCGAACTATTGTTTCCAGTACTACTACAAGTTTTCCCCAGTTCTGTTATTTGAAACCGAAGAGACCAATTAAATAAAAGTAAAAGCATAAACATTCCATTTTAGTTTTCAGGAGTGAGTATGCCTACTGTGTGTTTTCTGTCTAATTTTTTTTTTTAAGAAGGCTACAGAAAATTACCCATGATATTTGTACTGTCAGATGTATCTTAGCAGTAATTTTTATTACTATGACTACTTCCATACTTAATTTTTAATATAGAGTTCTATCTATAGCATTTATATGGCATGTCTGTCTAGGAGAAATATTTTTAGACCTGCTATTACTGTGAGATTTTGTATAGATTTTCTGTTTACTCAGAAAAATAATCTAGAAGCTTTTAAAGGAAACTTGGGGTCAGCTGCTGATCTGGTTTAGTACTGCTGTTAATTTTTTTTTACTAGATTTTTAGTAGATTGTAGTGCACCCTGTAGCTGTGTTTTGTCCAAGCTTTAAAGTTATAATTTGGACAGCAGGAACTAAGTTAAAGTTTTTGTTCAGGCAGGTACATGCCTATGTGTGAGTAGGCGCATAGGCAGAAGTAATGTCTTTTTATTATTCATTTGTGGATTCATTTTAATAGTTTGGCAACATATCGTTGCCTCTGATAAAAAAGAAATTGGACTTGGCCTTTGAAGTTTTTTCATTTCAGATAGGAAAGTAAGAGTATCCAAGGTCAGTTCACCTGTATCATATCGTTTATATTTAAGATATATTGAGTTTTCTGTTTGTTCATTGTATTTCATATATTTGTCTTAATGAGGGGGTGTAGAACGATTTTTGTCTGGTTTGTAATGGAAGCAAGCCCAACTGGCTGGTGTTTCTTTTGTTTCTTCATAACTGTCAGGTCCATAGTGTAAACCTTCATCTATATTATTTTTAAAGTTATTTTAAAACTGTTTTCTTTTTACTTTTGAATTGTATATGACCGTGACTAATGGACTAACCCAGACTTCTACACTTAACATCAAGTGTTAATGATAAACTGCAGCCAAGGTTTAAATTCCATGATATCAGGTTGGCTCTGGCGTATGTGTTCAGATTCTGGATTTGCAATTACTTTACTCAGATTTTTTTTTTTTTTTTTTTTTTTTAGCCACTACATTCAGAATTCTTGCAAAGTATTTAGTGCCATTTGGAATTTCCATTGCTTCAGTACTTGCTAAAGATAAGCTTCCATCTGCATGAAAAATAATGTAAAGAACAAAATGACACAAAGAACAAAAGAACAAAATTTTTTTCTTTTTTTAAAGAAAAAAACCGACACTGGTTTGACATACACCTCTTAAAGTCTTAGCAAACATTCCAGCACATCTCTTTTCAGTATTCACGAAGCAAGCAGGTTTCCTTCTTCTGATCCCAGGTCAATAAACTGTGTGGTACTTGTATGTTATATATATACACACACATACAAGTATGTATATATATATGTATACATACACACTTATATATACATATTATATATATACTTTTTTTTTTTTTTCTGAAGGAAAAAAAACAAAATATTTTGAGACCGGTTCATGTGCTTTGAAATTCTTGTATTCAGGTGAAAAATAGCTTCACACATGCTTGTGCTTTCTTCGTGTAAAGTTCATGCAACCAGCTGCTGAGCGTTTAGCTTCATGTGCTGTATCACTCTTCTCGTAGCGGGGCTTGGATGGACAGTTGGGTTGATTTAACACATTGCTGCTGCCACAAGAGACTATTTTGGGAGGAACTTTGGGAGGACCTTTGCTGTTTCTCGCTCTAACTCTGCTTCTCTAGTGTTACATCTCCTTGGTGACCTGGTTCAGACAGCTGAGCTGGCAGGGTTGGTTTGTTTAGATTTTTTTTTTGCGGATCAGATCCCTGGGGTAGTGGGCTGAGCGCGGGGGTCAGGCAGGCACCGCTTGGAGCCCTGTACCCCAACGTGGAAGTCAGGGAGGTGGAGGGGGAGAGCGTCTTCCCGGAGTGCACAGTTGCAGCCAGATGTTGAATCACTTGCTTGTCTCGTGTTGGCTACGCCATTGTCCCTTTGCTAATTTTCAAGATGGTGTTATTTGAGCACAGGATATATTTCTGAAGAAACAGAATCCAAAAAATAATATTTTTTTTCACCTTTTCAAGATTTTCCGAGATTTTCGTTGCAATATAGATAGAGCAAACATGGTGACCTGAGCTGTAATTTAAGTTCCCTAATTCATTGGCTACTGCTCACGTTTACTTTTATAACAGTTGCTATAAAAGAAGGCTGTTTTCGGTTTTGGATAATATCCCTGCTTTGCAAGCTTCCCCTGTGGAAGAGAGAAAACTTTGGACTCTGGTCCTCAGTATTCCTGTGGATAAACCAGTCTTTGTGGAACTAAGGTGTGATGCTTGTTGTGTAAGAGCTGTAAAATTTATTTGTGTAACCCCTCCGAGTCCATCGGAATTATGTAACCTACTTTTGAAGTAACAGCGTAAAATTGTAAGGATATTTCCAGTGGATGTGCGAAACATACTGGTATGAATTATGTGTTTTGAAGTGCCTGGGAATGTTTTATTTCAAAGGCGACACCTAATATATATAATCATAATTTTAAAATATTTTTTTCTCTTGTTTTTAAGATTGCTATCTAAAATTATTTTTTAATGTTAGTTTAGAATAAAATATTTGCTCAGTGTTTTCAGCTTCTTGTTTCCAGGTATAAGTGTTTTCTCCGAGGACTCATGTTCTTTGTAGATTTTAGGCTGAGCAACAAGGGAAATTTTAAAACTCATATTCCAGAACGCTTAGTCTGATCTGGCAGGTAACAAAATAAATCTTACCTTTTAATCTTGCCCTTCTCATAATGGTTTTTATATGGTGTGTCCTGCCGTCCCCCCACTTTATGTTGAATTGAAGGTTGGCAAACCCAACTCTGGGTTGTTTTTTTTGCCGAAAGGTTCTGCTTAGTATCTTTTGACTAGCAAAAATGGAACTTAATTGAGCTCTTAATGCAGCAGAAAATCTTGCACCCTGTTCAGGATGCAAGATCTTGTTATCATATCTTGGTGAGAAGATTTGGATTGTGTCTTTATATGGATAAGTCTATCTAAAGTTGGAAATGCAGAATTTGAATTGCTGTGGTGGTGGATTAAGACATAGGTAGCAATTAGTGAAATGATACTCTGTAGCAAACATAATAAATGGATTGTATGATTCCTAAAGGTATCTTTTGAATTTTTTTTTATTCAATGTGACAAGAGAATTCCATAACAATGTGTATGACAAGTAGAATTACAGCAGGCAGTTCCTTCAGATCCACTTTTTAACTTAATAGCAGTGTGGTTCACTGATTTGGGGATCTGATATTTAATGATGACTTTTGTTTATCCTTTGATTCTCGGTCATCTTCAGTGTATTTTTCATTTGAAATGGTAGGAATGGAAATGTAGGAGTTATGTTTTTGACCTTACTTGTATCTTGTACAAGCATCAGCTACTGAGCAAAGCCAAATTAAATGTCTTGCATCAGAAATGCTCTAATGCATTAACTGGGCAGTGACACTGGGCACATACAGCTTTTCAAGTACGGAAGAATTTTGCTTGAAATACTTTGCTGCTTATGTAGTACATGTCTCTATTTAATTAGAGTGGTTTTGCACACAAGTTCTAATGGGATAGCTAATTTACTTTTCGTTTAAATGGAAATATTGTATAGTAGTTGGCTGTCTTTGATCCCTGTCAGCTGGTCTGTGTCCAGCTTCTGAGGTTCTCCTTGGTTTGTGTGCTCTCTGGCTGGATCACAGTTGATCTTTTTTGTAAATTACTTATTTTCCAGTCTTGTCCTCAACACGTTTCTAGCAAAAATAGGGGATTTAAGAGAATAGCGAAAAATTAGTTTTGCAACTTTTTTGCAACCGAAGCAAAGTCAAGTGTTTTATTTTTGGAGCATGGAAGCAAAGTTAACATCTATGTTATGGCTTCTTTCATGAAGTGTCAGAATATTTTATTTTTGGTTTTATTTGCTGTGGTTTTAGCAGCTGCTGTATTGTGACGTTTGGTTCATTATACAAAAGTCATGTTTCAACTGTGTGAGTGCATTCCAGTAACTTACTTCTGCAAGGAAATTAGTATAAAGGCAAGTGTGTGTGTTGTATTAAAATTATCCTTTTTAAAAAGCTAGCATTTTTAGAATGTTACATGGTACTTAAATTGGTTTTGGAATAGATGGAACAGAAGGACTGGGTAGCATGGAAATTATAACGGTTCCCAATTTAAAAGGAGAAAGTTGTAAATATTTATTCTTTTTACTTTTTTAATATAATTTTATATTTAGCTGTAGTTCTGTTTTGCTGAGGGTCATGCATGGCTTAAGAAAAATGTATATAGGTTATCTTTTGCAGATTTAACTTACTGATTCTACTCGATGTTGAAAATGTTGATGCTGAAAACGTGTTGAGATGGCTTTTATTTCATAGCTGTGTGGTGATTTTATTAAATGTCCAGAACACATGAAGATCTTGTATTGCTACAGCTGGAAACCAGAGTGTTTAAAACTTTTTCTTTTTTTTTTTTTTTTTTTTTCCTCTCTAGATTTTCAACTGAATTCTCACCTATCAACACTGGCAAATATTCACAAGATTTACCACACCCTCAATAGGCTGGTAATGACTTGCCATTTTCTCTCAACAGAATAGCTAGGACTTTAGTCCAGAATGTTTTGGGATTGAAATCATTAAGTGATTACACTTTAAAAAAAAAAGCAACCTGTCACTGCCGTTTTGTATGAGAGGCTGTTGGTTTTGAATCCGTTAAAGAGATAAGCAGTGTTAGGAAAAGGTGAAAGATTATACTCCAGGGATCAGAGCAGAGTTTGAGCAGTGTTCTCTCTAACCTTGGGTTTAGATGTTGAGTCCATAGAAGAAGCTTTCCTAGATATATCAAATAATGGTAATCAGCATCGTTATCCAATTTCTTACAGTTCTTGTGGAAAACATTGAATGAGCAAGCTCTCCTCTTAGAACCATGCGAAGAGGGAAAGAGGATTTTTTTTGAAGACTGTCCCTGCTTGTTTGCTTTGCTATTGGTTTGGTTGTGTTGCAGCCATAGCTGGAAATGCCGATATGGCTTCTCTTTGTACCCTGCAAATTTAGTGGAAAAGACACTGCCTAAAAAAGGGGGTAACTCGTTTCCAAGATTTCAATTGGGTTTTAATCAGTTTTCTTTAGAACATGTATATGCATTTATCCTTTAGCAAAGCCATTTCTGTGGTAAATGGTAAATTCATTATTTCTAATGCTGCATCTGTTAATGGCATTGTTCAATCAACAATGCAAAATTCCCCATCCAATGGATAGTTATTTCCATTCTTGAAACATAGTTTTATTATGGTTTTGATTAAAAAAATATATTTTTTCAAATTATTTAAAGAATATCCTTGAACTTTTTAGATAAATTTGCAAGGGTCACTTTTTACATAAATATGAACTGAAAACACAAAGGCTTTGCAGTCTTAGCTAGGTGCTCCTTAAGTAATTAAGATTAATATTGATATCAAATAAAGGTTAAAATAATTACTGAACAAAGAAGGTCATCATCTTGTTTAACCGTATCATTCCTACTCTCTTGCAGAATCTGACCGAGGACGTTGGTCAAGACGATCGCCAGACAGGTATTTAATAGGGATGTAGCAGAAATAGATTGAAACAATTTAAACATGCTTCATCAAAGAAGTCTTCCTAACGTCACAGCAAATTATATTTTAGAAAGCTAAAGGAGATTCAGAAAACAAGTGCCAGGATTTTTTAAAGTTATCTTCACAATAGATGCTCATGCCTTTATCCATTTGTGAAGGACTTGCACAGGTTTCGGCACTATCTGTCGTTTCACTGTTTCTTAGCATAAGTACTTTAGAAGACTTCATGAAAGATTTCTCTCACTCCTTGGACTCAACCCTTTAGGCTAGCAGAACATCCATGTTCTTACGGTGTTTTGACTCTTGAGAGAGCGTTGGTGAGAACCGAGCAGAAGCAAGAGCTCTGGTGGCTGTTGTGGTGCCTGTGACCGAGTGTAAATGCTGTGTTCCAACAACCCAGCTTTTTCCTGCAGTGCTTTTGATGCAGGTTCTTCCTGTTCCTTGTGCAGATTTTCAGTCATTGTCCACGGGCTATTTATTAGTCCAGATCTGTTTTCTGTTCAAGAAAATGTCATCATTTCTCGAGGCCTTCATCTCATGTGCCTGGTACTAGCCTGCTGCCATCCTTGATTCATCAGGAGTTGTGCTTTGTGACTTGATGTCTCGCAACATTCGTTACCTCCTTTTGCGCTTGTTACTTGTGAGCTGGCGTCTTCCTTGATTTCTTTTTCTTCCTTCCTTTCTGTGTTTCAGGCATGATACCTAAGAAGGAAGGAAAATAACTTACTGGCTTCAAGCCCTGATCACTCAGAAGAACTGTTCTTTAAAACTGACCATATCTGTCCTACCATCTGTCTCAAAGTTTTTTTTCTCTATCTTGAGGTGCTGGCTGCGTTTGCTGATGTTACCTTGAGCGCTTAAGAAAGTGGAGAGAGCTGTCAGCTTCTCCTGGAGATTTCTGGGACTTGCTTGTAAATCTAGCACACTCTTAGCCTAGAGCAATGAGAAGAGATGCACAGGACTGCGTTGTTTGGGATGGGACAGAGCTCGCTTAGGGCTTATGTGCCCTCCTCCACACTGTGACAGGTGACTTCGTTTCATGGTTGAACTATCTTACCCTAGCCACAAAGGGCTTCTATCAAATATTTTTCTTTGGTGTGGTCAGTGGTTCGATACTTGAAATTAGCTGATCATGTAAATGAAAAACCTCTGCAAAAGAGGCTGAGGCAGGTAATTCAAGACAGTTAGATGTTTTATTGTGTGGTGTTAGAACCGATGTCCTCTCCCATCTTCTGATGGACACTTGGAATTTTCCCCTTTGTGATCCAGATGCTCAAAACTAAACACAGACACATACTGTTTTCATGTATGAAAATACATTCTGTAATCTTTGTTTACTTTTGATCACAAAAAGCTGTTGTGAAGCATTGAGGTAGTTCCCTTCTGTCACAAATCTATCAATAAGAACAGGCGTGCTTAAGGTATCTCTTGCCTAGCACTTCTGCCATAAAGCTCAGTATAAGAAATTAGCCTCAGAGCTCCTACTATCTCTATCGGAAGGTGTTTGAGCATGTTACTGGTTTTGATGAACCGCTTTATACTGACACTCATGGTTATCCTGTTGCCTGCATTGTGGTGTTGGAATTAAGCTGTTTCAAAAGCTTAAACGTGCCCATCAAATGAGTTTGGGCACAAAATCCCAGTAAAGAGTGTAATTTTTCATGATAGTTGTAAAAGAACCTCTCAAACCAGAAACAAATATGAAATGAGAACCGAAAGCAGAGGTTGATCCTGGAAGGCTCCTTACCTTCAGATTTCATTCCAGTATTTCTTATGCTTCTGCCCTGTTTTATGTCTCCTTGTAGAAGAAGATGGAGCCCCGACGTTTGCATAACTTCCAGGCAAATACAGTTGAAATGTGTGCTTGGTTTTCCTCATGTGAGGACAAATACACATGCACGGAGGTATTTTGGCCATCGTGAGCATAGTACAGTGAAGTCTGCCGTGTCCATTTTGTAGGGGACTTGACACTTCTGAAACATCTTACTGGAGACCCTTGCGTACATCTAAAAAAGATTACTTTTGCAAATTGTTTGATTTCGATGTGCTTAAATTTTTGGAACTTGTATTTTCCAGTATTACTGACTGCATAGTAAGAAGTGTCAAAACCTATTTATTTTATTATGCAGTTTATAGAACTGCATAGATGCTGTGAGTTTGAGATTCTATATCCAGAACTAATTTGAAAGTCATGTTAATAACTCTGTTGCAAAAGATTCTTTGAGTGTCAACAAACCCATCTAAAGATGATTTTTTTAGTTTTGAGGTTTGGTGGTTTTTTTTGTAAATTTATTTATTTATTTTTTTTATATTCTGGATCTTTGGGAGCAAGCCTTATCCTTCAAGATTACTATTTGTTTTCTGACATAACTGTCCTGGTTAATGTTATGACATTGTGGGCCCTGCTTTTGAGATGAATTAATAAATGCATATCTAAATTTGGTTGAGATTGCTAAAAGCTAATTAAAAAAATCTGAGTATTTCAATTTTAGGTTAATATTTATAATGGGCTCTTAATGCATATTACATTTATTTCAAATATTACACTTATTTCAAAGCAGTTGTTTCTGACCTAACAATAAATGTCCTGGACAGCTAAATTATTTTAAGCAAATTATATCTTTTCTATGTATTAGCCAGATTTTTTTTCTGGAACCAGACTGTAAATATCTAAGAGCTAGAGGGTGGCAGTTTTAAAATTCCTTCAGTGATTTGGGAGCTAAGATGGACCTCGCTTCAAAATTCCAGTCACCTGTAATGATTACAGCCTCATAAAATGTGTTAGCATTCAGTGTGCATATATATCTGAACAATAAGGTAGGTTGTAAATGCGTGATGGGCCTTTGCCTTTTCAGCTGTTTGTAGGGGTAAGAAAAGCAGGCATTCAGATTCCGTAAACAATGTCTTTTTCTTCTAGTATGTATATGCATTAACTTGGAAAACTCTCTCTCTAGAATTTGAAATAATAGTTGTTTTTGTGTCATAAGTACAAATCTAGCAACTTGTTAATAGCTTAAAGTCATGATTTGGTGATTGACTTACCTACCAAATTGTGACTGACTTACCTATCCGGACTAAAATGTCTCTAAAGTAAAAGTACACTTCCTGTCGTCACTTGGCTCGTTTAAAAGAACAAGGTGATGTCTTCAACAAAACCCAAGCTTCATTGCTGTTCTTCCAGCTTGTGTGTGTGTGGGGAAATTACTTTTGCCTCTACTATTTTTTTGTTGTTTTAGAGAAGAAAACACACTTGAGACTAAAGCAATTCCGTAGTGTGGAATTCAAGATAGAGAAGATGATTTTTCCTTTTACAACAAGATTGCAAGTCATTTGATGTTTTGATGAGTATCGTAGTTTTCTCATCTTGTATCTGTAAAATGGTGATTGTTAACTGTGCTTGTGGTGGTCTTGTTGTATCGTTAAGTGAGCAGCTGTATCTTTCCAATTGCTTCAGCATTCACAGTTTCTAATTATTTTTTCCTTTGAAACATCCCTCTACTTAAGCATCAGAGGAGAGCAGGATTATTCACAGGCATTATCTAGAGAGAAGGTGAAAATTACATGTCTGTAAATCACTTCTGTAGGGACACAGCTTATAGAATTCTTATTTATTGACCTCTGTTTTTTCTTTTTTATTCTGGTTTTGTTGCTATTCTAGGAGTGTCCCTCCCTTGTGGTGATTATCTTGCATATCGTTTTAAATTTCTTAGGGTGAATTTTAGCTCTTGAGCTGCTATTTCTCTTTGGTAGCTTTGTCTCCTGCAAATTTGGAAGTACTGAATAGAACGTTTGGCAAACAACATTTATACTCGGCAGGCTTTTGGCTGATGGTGGCCTATTCAGCAGCCATTTGGAGACTCTACCTTGCAAATGCTAGCTTCAAGTGTCAAAAAAACAGTGAGAACTAGGAGGGTTCTGCCAGTCTTGAGTTGAGACCCAGGAGTAAGAAACTTTGAAGATAATCACATCAGAGAAGCTGCACTTGGTAAGTAAAGTTCCTGTCAAACTTTGCATGAAGTCAGAGGGAGCAGCATGTTTGTTTGCAGATGGTCAGACCTTTGAGAAGTGTGTAATTAGTTGTGAAAGGCTAGACCTAGAAATTACATTCAGAATTAGAAAGCTCTGTATAGGGAAGGTAGATATAAAAAATAAAAATATTCTGCTGGTTTAACTTTGAGAGTTTGTTAGAGGGAAATTATAACTGCCCGTCAAATCCAGTATACTGATTCTGGTAACAAAAGGAAATGCTTTTAAAGTAACATTCTTATACTGTGTTTTTTAGTAGTTTAGAGATCATTCAGAGGTTAAAACATAGTGAAGGCTTGGTCCAAACCTCAGTTATTAAGAAGTTAAATCTCTGAAAGCGTGTACCGTATATTTGTCCACCTGGTGTCTGTGTGTATTTGTGTGTGAGGAGGGTGTACGTGTGCATTTAATAGCTACTTCCCAGTTTCCGAGCTATGTCTTTTCTTCCCTTTTCTGTCAGTTTGAGAGCTGCAACTAGATACATTCAAACCAAGAAAAGGGAACAAGTTTTTCATATGAGTCACTGGAGAAATTGAGTTATGGTGAAGTCTATTACCAGTTTAAGCCTTCAAAGCAAGTTGAGCAATCTTCCTAAAAATGTCCTATCATTTATTGAGGAAAAGACTTCAAGCAGGAATTCTTGGGTTAAATTCTTTGGTTTGTATGAGTTGCAGGTCTGACAAAATTATTTTCCTGTTCTATAACTGTTTCGTTTTTACTTTTATTTATTTTATTTTTGTCTTTTGCTATGCTGCTTTTTTCACAGAGGCCTTGCATTTTTCTTTTCCCAATCAAATAACCAGTAAACTGGACAAACCCTATGGGGGGGTTGGTGTTTTTCCTTGCATTTTATCAGCATCCAATGCCTATGGCCATCATAAATGGAGACTTTAATTTAATAGAAAGGCATTTAAAAACAATCAAATTGCTCTGTAAGGAATGAGATAGCTGCAAGTTGTACTCAAGTACATACCTTCCAGAACAAGGGGTTCATTAGCACACGTTTTCATTTATTAAGTATAGTGTGTGTTTGAGTCTGTTGGCTGTCTATAGCCATTCGTTAAGTTCTGCTGTCATCTTAAGTGTTTTTAGTTTGTGTAGGCTTTCAAAAAATACTTACTGGCAGAGTCTTTAGAAACTTCATCTAAAAAACCATAAAGCATCACACTCTCAGTAACTTAGGGGAACACCGTTTTGTGGTATCGTTAATTTGCAGCCATAATCAGATGGAACAAATGACATTCAGCAAGTCAGGTTCCTTAGTTTCTTTAGTCCAAGTAGTAAAATGCATCAGGTGTTTTTGATGTGAATTTTTTTCTGGTCTCTGGCTTATTTGTTTCAATTACATCTGATATTGGTGAGAAGAAGATAAACATTATTATTGTTAATTTCCTTTTGTAACTTATTCTGAACAGTGCTTCTAGAATTATTTTCTTCTGACACAGCCATTATGATTTTTTTGATGTGTTAATAGTTTATGGAGTATAATGCTTGGAACTTTTTTTTAATAACTAGTTAAATTATAATTTGAATTTAGAATACTCTTAAAACCTTCTTTCTGAAAGATAGTGTAGGTATGGCCGTACTTTCCTGGGGAGGATGCTGGAGTGGGGGAGCTTTAGGGTTAAAAAAAAAAAAAAGGAATAGATAGGAAGAATTTTTGAATTGGCAAGAGTATTTCTTGAACTAGAGAGGTTAATTTTCTTAATAGAAATGAATATAAAGGTAAGAACAAAGAAGGCATACTAAATGCAAAAGCTTTATTAATTGAAACCAAATTAGTTCACCTTGATGTAGAAACTGGTTTGAACATCTTGCCTAATGCTAGAAAAATCCATACTTTCATATGCATAATAGTTTCAGTGCATGTTTAAAATAAAGTACATGTAGCAAAGCCTGTGGGGCTGTAAGGTTCCTTACATGTGTTTCTCCTATAACAGGAGAGAGACTTTCAAAGATACGAAGAATAGGTAAGCAAAAGATTGCTGTTAGTATTTGTTGGGAATTGGGCCTCTGATTTCAGTCTGCTCCCTTGGTGTCAAAAAGTAGTCAAAGTTTTATTGCTTGCTTCTGTGCTGTGATTTAAAATAAAAGATGTTGTGGGCATCTTAATAAAGCAAAGCTAAACTTGGATGCTGTTGAAGCTAGGAGAAGGTAGCTTAGGCATGCTGGAGTTCTTCGTGTTTTCTTGCAAGTTTCTTTGGCATCGCTTTGTGTCTTGATTTTTATACCTCACCTCTCTCTTCCTTTCCTTTTAAAATTCTCTGTGTAACACCTAGAGCTTTGATAGCTCTTTGAGCTGCTCTTACACACACCTTTCTCAGGTGTCCATGTGGTCTTCGGTATATGAAAGTAGTACAAAATTTTGCCTGGAGCGTTAGCCTACTGTTTTCATGAGACAGCAAAGGCAATTTAACAACTTGCTGTGGTCAGAAGGACTGGTCCTGTGCTCTTTCTTGTGCTAATATACAGAAAGTTGTTATTCTTTTTTTGCTTGGGTTAATTATCTACAGGTTTGCTGAGCTGGATTGGCACACTGAAGAGTCACCAGAGACATAGGAGTATGTAGCTGAGAGAAGGGGAGGGAAAGACTGCCACTTGATTGGCGTCAGTGTCTTGAATTGGCTGTTTCCTGCTTGAGGACCTCGTTCTTTGAGAACTATCCAGTTCAAATGATACAGCCAGCCACTTATTTTTTTCCCTAGTGGTTGCTGAATGTCTCTTCCCCTGCCCACCTCCCCAAAAGAAAGAAAATGAACGAAAAACCCAAAGAACAAACAAACAAAATTTCCTACCCCTTGCTCTCTGTATCACAAAAAACTTGGGGCTTCAAAATATAAAGTTTCAGTTTTCTAGAGGTAGGTGCTCTAGTTTTTGAGTCACATCTGTATTTCAAAAAGTAATGAATAACTCTCAGAAGTTCTGATACGAATAAATGACTAAAGGATGCCTTTTTTGAGGCCTTGAATACTTCTTCAGGATAGTCTCAGTTCTTGCCTTTCGTTAGACTGCAGTAGCACTACTGTACGTTTTGGTATGGTACTTCTGGCCTGAACTGAAATCTGGTCATAGAGCACCATGTAAAAGTGAGATGGATTTTGCTGTTAAAAGGAGACCATTTCTTTTGTAATTTTTATATCCACTAACTTCCTCCCTTCCCTTCCCTTTGTAATATGCCTATTAGTGGACACAGTTTAACTGGTCTGCAAGAGTTTCATTTCTTGTACTGGTGTTTTTAATTCCCTCTGTAGGAAGTCTCCGGTCTTGCAGTTCATCAGACTGCTTTAGTAAAGTGATGCCTCCAAGGAAAAAGAGGAGACCTGCAGCAGGAGATGATTTATCTGCTAAGAAAAGTAGACATGATGGGTATGTCATCTTACTGTGAGCTAAGAATGATGGAATATCTAAACTTGAATAGCTGATATGATCGTGTTTTAAATACTAATGGAAATGGTATTCAAATTTGCTTGGTTTCTCAATGTGGAACCGTAGCCTGTGGTTGAACTGTGGGATATTGATAAGCACATCTAGGTTCAGTTTGCATCTCACCTTTTTCTAGGCGTACAAGAAACTTGTAGGGAACTTCCCCTTGCTTTAGTTTGCCAGCTGTCAAAGTAGACACACTTGCTTGTTCAGAAACAACTCCGAAGAAATACAGTAATATCTCCCTGTATACATGCATAAGACCTGGATTGGGCATTGTCAGTCTACAGCCTGTCAGAAGAGCAAATGTAGTTGTACTGGAAGTCCTGCTACTCTCTCCCTGTCACGTTATGGTTTGATGCTGGTCACGTAAGGGAAAGGTGAAGATTGTCCAGGCGAGGTGATGGCCAGTGGTGGAGCGGTGATTGAAGTGTGTTGCTCAGCTTCCCTCTGGGCAGCAGAAGCGCAAGGGGGTTATAACCGCCTGCACGAGCAGTGTATTCTTTCAGCATAGGTGCTGCATAGCTGAGAGTTCTGCAAGCGTTGGATTTTCAGTACGTGTGTGTTCAGTCAGCCTCAGTCATTCAGAAATCATCAATGGTTCAAGATAGCTGCTGTTTGTCTGTGCTAAATTGAGAACTTGTGGGAGTGCAGGACTGCACGCTCCTGCATGATAGATGCAGGACTGTCCTGACGTTGAAAAGTGACGTATACAGCCAGAAAGTTTGGTTGCCACTGCGTCAGTCAGTAGAATTTGAACTCTTATTACATTCATGTATTACCGGTGACTCAGAAAACACATGCTTCCGTAACACGTATCTTCTGGAAGGTAAAAAATACTCATTTCTCTCCTAACTGTCAGCCTGAAATCAGGCTGGGTGCTTTCCTTTTTATTCTCTAGCATGAGTAAGAAAAATGCTGGTAGCCAAATTAAGCCTCTGATTATGCCTCTATAACTCCATTGTGTTTAATAGGGTTGCACAACTGTAGCTGCACTGGAATTTATTAAATGATCTGTTGATGCAGAAGAAGAAAGAGATTTCAACTCTCCCTTTCATTGCTTTGCATACGTAACACTAGCAAGAACAAAAGAGCAGTACATGTTCCTAATATTTTTTTTGTTGCTTTTCAGAAAAAATAAAATATAAAAGCTAAATAGTAGACAGAGGACATTACAGCTTATTAAAAATTCTGCATACAGTGTGGAAGTGAAATGAGGACAGAGTGTTTCTAGCATCTAAGTAGAGAGGTTCACGAAATCTAACTCTACCTCACTTTGCCAAGACACTGGTGGTAAAAACAACACAAAACCCCTAGAAAGTAAGGTTGTCTGTGAGGAAGAGATAATGATTTGTGTGATTCAAATAAGAAGATTATGAGAAACTGATTTCTTACTCTGTCAGTAGTATAGATATAATAATATAATAATTTTTAAGAGCTTTTTGAAAGCATAATTGGAAGGGTTTTTTTTATATCTGCCTTTCAATTTATAATTAATGTATCTAGTCTTTGTTCTCCTGCCGTGTAAGGCTTTATTAAAAGGAAGACCTCAGCCTGCTTTTACAAGTGGAGGTGAAACCAGATGTGCCAGTGATGGACCACAGGGGAACATCCTTCACTGCTGTGGTTCCAGGTTTTATCTGTCTTGCTTCTTAACTTCTGAAGGTTTTTGGGCTTTTTCCTGTTTCCCAGTGTCGCCAGACATCCCAGTTTGTCTGAAATCAGGAATCACTGCAGCAGCGTGCTGTAGCAGACCTAGTTATTTGCAAAGCCGTTTCCTCTTACATCGTATGCAGAGAATGCTGTATAGAATAAGAATGGTATGGATAGTGCAGTGCCAGTTTATGGAATAAGGGGCTTCTTGGCCCAGTTCTTTACTATTGCTTCTGTTTTAGAGGCAGACTTCCTAGAAGCTGTGTACTAGTAACTCAGGGTAGATCTTCAAGGGACATCAGCCTGTGCGGATTTTGTATTAAGCAAAAAAGGTAGTCATTGTCTGTTCTTGCATGTCTACCTTAAATAAAAAAATACAACATGTGCTCTCTGGAAGAGACTGTATTTCCTAACAGAGATGACTTGTCACTTCGAATGCTTACGGAATGATGTAAGTTTTTTATCTTTCTTAGTTACAGTGGCAAACTTATAGGGGCAACATGAACAAATACATTCAGTAATTGGGAGTCTCCTGTTTGCTTTCAGTGCAAAAATGTTAGGTAGTAGTCTGAAGATTATCCAAGGAGTGTCATTAATGATGTTATCACAGCTGAGACCAAATGTTGATGATTCCTCCTGGTATGTCCATACAAAGGAAATTTATTTTTTTTAATCCTTACATGGGTAGTTTTGTTGGATGGTATTTTCAGTCCTCACTATTTGTAGTGAGTTCCTATAATCTCTTCAACTATGATCATAATATTTTTGAGATATGTATTCTCTCCAGAAAGTTTACTTCAGCAGGGCTCTATGCTGAAAGAGAAGATAATTTTTACAGGCTCTTAAACTCATAAATTTAGACACATCTGATACCAGGAAGCTTGTAATAGACTTCACCCTCAGTTCCAGGCTGTTAGGGATACAGCCTCATCTTGGAAGGATTAGTGGAATAATGACACTGGCTATTGAGGAAAAACATTTATAGGAACAAATCTAGTTGTTAGTGAAGTTATGTGGAAATGCTGATCTCATGCATAGACTGATTATGGAAAACAAAGATTCCGAACACGTTCTTTAGCATCCCATCCTTATATAAGAAGAGCTTGAATTCTTTTAATCAGTGTTCATAACGTCACCTTGAACCATCAGCAGGAGGGAATTTTTATACCCAATGATGTATAATGAAAAGAACTTGGTGTATTCATTTCTAGTTCACAGTAAGATTTATTCTGTTTTAAAGAACAGCTATGGGAACTAAACAGTTTAGCACACACTCGCCAGAACATAATGACTTGAAGAATTAGTTTGTATTTTCTTCTCAGTGTCACAGTGTTGACTTTGTTTTACTTATAACTCTCACGGTATAGGGTATTCTCAAATGGGAGTTAAAAATACCTTTTCTCTACATTTATTTTCTGTCACTGTATTAAGAGTCTTAGGAAAGGCAAGACAAGTTTAATGTCAAAATACTTGCTAGGTAAGAATATAGTCCTCACTGTGTAATTATCTGATGCTGTGTATCTGCTACGCAATCTCTAGCCAAATACTGGCTTTTGCCTTAGGGAAAGATGAGCTGGATAACGTAATGTCTTCTCTTCTTTCTGACGGTCTCATTTAGAAAATAATTCTATTTCTTATTCCAGAATCAGACTGAGGGCAAAAATCTTACAGTTATGGGTATTTGGACCTGAAAAGGATGAAAACTAGGAGTATTTATATCTGCTTCCCTGAAAGTTACGTTCTCAAGCAATTAGATCTAATTTATCCTGGATGCGTGTTTGGACACCACATAAGGGCCTGTTAACATGAAAAATAGATTTTTTTCTTTATTAGAATAAGGTCCATGCTCTATAGTGGAAAAAAGTAAGTTTTCAAAACATAGTCAAACACATTATTAATGTGGGAAAGTAAAACGGGAGTGTACTAACCTTGAAAGTTTTCAAAATCTTTAGTGTTAAGTGTTATTAATTGGTTTGGTCCTGCCCCATGCAGACAGCCTGTGTTTCCAGCTGTCATAGATGTCTGTCTAGTCCTTATTTCTCGAGGTAGAGATTTTCAGTAAAGTAAATTTGTCCTGAGGGTTGCTTTACACAGTCTTCGTCATGCCTTGCAAATCGTAAAACATCTCTTTTCCGTCTCCCCAACTTGTTCCTACTAAACTATTTATGAAACCACTGCTAAAGTCATAAGTGTGAACAAATAGGTAAGGCTTTATAAAAGTATTTTCATTGTGCTGCACTGATGAAAATTCTCAGCCAAAATTTTAAGTTAATTAATTAGAATTAATGGAAGTAATAGGGGGCATCTTCAATCAGAAATTTGCATCTTTCAGAATATAAATAATCTGAAAGCAATTAGTTACTCAGTTTGAAGCTCAAACAAAGTGAGGCAAAGGCTTTGAATAGGTTCTGGTTGCATAGAAACAAAGCTACTCTTAATAAATTTCTTAATTTTTTCATTCACTAGACACTGGCCATCTGAGGTGAGCAGGCTGTAAATCTTCATGAGGGTTTAACTTTTGACTTACCATAATAAACGGTGCCTTTTTAAAAAAGCTTTTTCTTTTTCCTTTTTTTTTTTTTTTTTTTTTTTTTCCCTTAAATGAGCTATTAACACCTTTCACAATCAAGGGAATGTTTTGTGTGACCTAAGCTCCGTGCTTTCACTAATCTCAGTTTGAATATTCCGGAGCCACACAGCCCGGAGTTGCTGCTGTGGTAGGTGGAGCTCTAACAAATTCTGGTACAGCTGAAGCGTGCTCAGGGCAGGAGGAGATGCCCAGCTTTGAAGACTGCAGTAGATTGAAGAGAATTACCGTGACCTTGTTCTTTTTCCACCCATAATAGCTGGGTGGAATTTTCAAGCTTTTGCTTTCCCACCAAATTACTTACAAATGGAGGAAAATAATCTGGAAATACACGGATGATCATGTATTTAAAGAAACGTGAAAGGCCTAGACACTCAGGTTTTTTAATTATTTTGTTTACATCTACTTATAGCACTTCCAATTATAAACTACATTGTCTCATCTTCATTGCAGGGATATTAAAATTCCCTAGCTTATAAGACTCTTTCAAAGATAAATTTAAAAATGGATGTTATGAGTCAGCTGTTAGGTCATGATGAGAAGCAAGCATTTCTGAGAAAACAACTTCATTTAAATGTGGTTAAGTACTGGATATCACTTTTATAAAATTTAGGCAGGTTAATCTCGTGTTGCGCTTTTCCTGCCCTGTCCCACATTCTTTCCTCTCTCTAGTTGGCAAAATGGCTGTTAGAAAGAGATAATAAAGAAAAAGTTAAATGCTCCTTAAGATACTGGTTATAATATGAAGAAACATTTTTTGGAGACTGTCTCACTGGCTGACACTGACAGTGTCACACCAAACTAACAAAAACTATTATTTTTCAAGTGAATGTTTTTCTGTGTCATTGTACCTGCGTGTGTGTCTCATTTGAGAGACAAATATATACTCTTTGCCCATAGGTAATTTCTTTCTTCCTTGCTGTTCCTGATGGGCAGCATGTCGGGTTTCAGAAATGGAAGGGCGATTCTACACACAAAGGCTGGGAGTTCGCTGTTGCCCAGTAGTGACAGGCATAGCAGACACTCTGGGAAAAAGTTCTGCACACACCTTTCTAGCTCTGATGGTGGAGAAAACACCCTTTAGCAGTTCTGTACTGGTGTTGGCATTCTCTGATGGTGGTACAAGTTCTGGTACCAAAAGTTATCAGGGTATACTCGTTGGCCCTTCCTGTATGGAAGGTGTTTGTGGGGTTTTTACTACTTTTTCCTTTTTTTTTTTTTTTTTTTTTACCTTCTACAGACTCTGGGGCAGCATGTTCTTTCACTTCTGGTGTGTGACTGAAGCTCCTGTAAGTTCTTCTTATGGGACCATCAATGAATAAGCAAATTACCGAACTATAGCATGGTCGCTGTAATGGTTGTGCATCTCTTTGAAGGTGCTGCTGCTGGTCATCTTGAGGAAGCTGTGGGGCATTGAGGACTTGCTGTTTGAAACTGGTGTCTGTTCAGTAGGTGTGTGGAGCTCCCAGAATATTCAGACACCTACCCTGTGCGCTCTGGCAATTTGTATTTATCTGTGTAGGAAGAGACACTGTCCTTAGCACAAAGACAAGGCACATCATATTGCAGCATGTACAGAGAAATTCCAAAGATAGGAGAAACATTCTGAGATACAAAATGGATGCCAGACGTGTCTGGTAGGTTGTGTTTTTCTCCTCTGCACTATGGTTCTTGAGACAATCAAATGTGTATTAATGATAGTTTGGAGGACAGTCTTTGGAATCACTTTTACCCTGTGCTGCCAGGTAATTGCAGTGATAATTGAGCCAGGTTGTCCCAGGCTGTAATCTCAGATACTTGTCTGCTTGCTTATATCTCCCTGCTCATCTCGCTTCACCAGCACTTCAGGGATTAGGAGTCTCTTGCTAATAAAACTTGCTGGTTTGGCCAGACTGGGAGAGAAGCTCACTTGGTGTTTGGAGTAAGCAGAGAGGGAACAGGCTTCATCTTTATACCTGGGATATCGCTAATACTGGGTCTGCATTGGCGTTACTTGTTTCTCTCATCTTCCTTTTCAAACAACCTTTGTCTTGCGGAATGTGAGATCTGCTGTTAGTTCATTTAGGTTGAGAGAAAGGCATCTGAGAATCATCCAGCCATTTTTGTTGCATGGTTTTACACTTCTGGCCACGCCACAGTCTATTTTCATTATAAATGTGATACAGTGCCACCTGCACTCTTAATGAATGTCTGGCTAATTAACTTGTAGCAGAGACTGGGATAGCTCAAGATCATATTCCTTCTGATTTTATTTTCTGAATTTGTGAAGTAGTTTCTCTTACCAGCACAGGTTGGAAGATTTGTTGTCAGTTCTTTTTTCTCAAAAATCAAACTCCAGTGGTAAGGTATTGAGCTTTTTGAACAATGATGAGTTTGAGGCTGGAGCGTTTTGCTTGGAGTTACTTGGCTGTACATTGGGCACATGAACTTACTAACGAGTATTGTTGTTTCCTGCAGTTCCTAAACAATGAACTTAGCCGTAAGCACAACAAATGACTTTCAGTCCCATATCAGTCCTGTGAAAACTTGCTGTGCGTAGATGCAGTGAGTGTATAAAAAAGGCTGGGTTTTTTCTGTTTTCATTCACCATTCCTCTTGCACATGCTGCTGTCGTTGGTGTCTTGGTTCTCGCTGCAGCATTTAGCTCTGCTGCTTGCAGGTGCAGGAATCCTTTTTCTGAAATACCTGGATGATCTAGAGCTCTGTCAATAAATTTGTTTCTTGAGGGTTCATTCCCAAATCCACTGTTCGCATATTGGCAGCGACCGTGTTGATGGACTACGTGAACAAGCCGGGTGAGGCACTTGGTTATCATCCCTTCGGAAGAAAAAAACCATCGGGTCTTGTGATGAATGTCTGTCTTTGGGAACCACATTAGCTTTGCTTCTCCTAGGTCCCAGCAGTGCTCTTGCAGACTTCATGAATAAATAGAATAGAATAAAGATGTTGAATAGCTCCTGCTACAGTCAGTTTTCTTCTTGGTGTTCCAGCTGGTGTTTGTCACGTTTGTTTGCTACAAACAAGGGGATACTGAATAATTAGACTTTTGCCAACGTGGCAGAACGCCTCCTTTCTTTGTCTCAAGACATTTTTTTTTTTCTATTTCTCTGAATTCGGAATAGCCTAAAATTATTGGCTAGGTCTTTCATAATCACAGTTCATTCTGCAAGTATGAGAATGTTAAATTATCAGACCTGTTTTTTTTTGGTTTTGTTTTTATTTTTTTTAAAAAATTGTTCCAACTTTGACTTATACCTTCTGGCTTAGTTGGGCAGTGCTGTCAGCCTGTTCCTTTGCAACTGCAGTAAAGCTTATACAAAATAGATAATTCATATAAAAAAAAGTGTTTTCAAAATTAAAAAAAACCCCAACCCTACCAATTGTAGGTATATGAATCTATGTGTTTCTGAGACACCTATGGCTGGCATTTCTCTGCGGTGTTCCAGTTTGTTGCAGATCAGTGTGTTTCAGTACAGTGTTAATTTTTTTTTCCATCTTGAAATTTCTGAAGAGTCTCATTTGCATCTGTCTTCCATGTAGCAATTTATCATTTTGCTCTGACTAGTATTACTTTTCTAATGGTTAGTTGCTTTATAGGAATTATGACAATAAACCTGAAGTGGTTCTTTGAATTCCTGTCAGAACGACCTGTGCGCTCTTAACTTCTAGATACAGTTCCTCATAGCTGGTAGCCGAGCTTGGTGGAGGATATTGGGTGCAGCGTACTCTAAGCTCATAACTGTAGACATCTTCTACACGTCTTTCTAGAAGGACAAAACGGTGATGAAATCAACTCCAAATTAATTTTGTCAGGTTGTTTCAGGATTCTCCTTGAATCAACTAGCCACTTTGTATTCCCCAGCAGGGATCGACACCCTAAGAGGAAGGGCTGCGTGCCTGGAACGCTTACAGAGCTATTCTTGGCTACCTCCTCTGGTCTAAGCCATTTGTTGCTCGGCTCTTTTCGGCCAAACTACTGTGGAGTGGTGGAAATGGATCAGAGAATGCACATGCAGCAGTGAACGGCTGCTTGGACTGCTGAGTCTCTTTCCTCTCACAGGCACAAATTCTCAGAAAAGTCTAAATGGGGAAGTTACTTCATCTAAATTATGAACTAACTCATCAACTTCTGCTGTGCCTTGTGTGCTCTAGGTGTTTTGGATACTAAGTTCAGGAGACTGGTACTTCAGTGATGTCCTGAATGTTGTTAAAATGCCTTATGCTTCTTGTTGAAGGAGGGCATTACCTTGCTGGTCATCTCTGGGGGAAGGGGTGCTGGGGATCTAGCTTTTCAGGTAACTTTCTACCCCATGATGAGTGAGGTTTCTTGACCTGTTGTCTGTAACCTGTTCTCTGTGGTGCTTTTGTGCTACCAACTTACTGGCTTAAGAATAATGTACGTGTGGGTCGTGTCTATTTTGGCCTTCATGCCTTTTACAGAATTTTTTGAGGAGGCAACAAAAGTACGTGCAGTTCTCCTTAGTAATTCAAAATGTGCAAAGTATGTGTGTGCCTACAGGTAGGACCTCTATTGACTGTGACATGGAGTTACTCTGGATCTAGACCCACAGCCACGTTGCAGCCCATCAGTAGATTGTGGTAACTTATGGTGTGCACAACCCTTACTTGAACTTACACAAAGCAGTTTGGGGTTGAATTTGAACTAGTCCGTATTTGTGGTAGGAAAAGTTCATGCGCTTGGATAACTATTATGAATCAGTTGAAGTGTGGCAGGCTGAGCAAACACAGTATGTAGGTTCAGTGATTCTTACTCCGTTAAGCAGAGTTCCAAATAAGTGTGTATAAGGGCAGAATGTTGGGTACACTGGTTCATGAAAGGAGAAACGTTTCTGTTTGCAGTGGCTGTTGACTAAAAGATTGCTTTTAAAAAAATGATGAACTAATCACTTGTTTCTCTTTCTTTTTTTAAGTATGTATAGAAAATATGATTCAACTAGAATAAAAGCAGAGGAAGAAGTTTTTTCAAGTAAGAGATGCTTAGAATGGTTCTATGAATATGCAGGTAAGGGTGAAATGCAACTTTCCTCCTAATAACAATTTAATCTACATTAAGCTGCATTAACTGAGCTTCTAATATAGAGGCTTTTTTTGTGAAAGTCTTAAAGAAGCTTTTCTTGTGTTCTGTGTAGCGTCAAGTTGAAGAGTTCAAGGGGCAATTTTGTCTTTGTCTCTGTTCTATAAAATAATACAGAAGGTGTGTAACTTGAAATATTCTGGAACATGTATACTTTTACTATTCAGATCTATAGTTAAAGCTGTAATTATGTCCAAAATGTTGTTATCTTCTGTCGTCTGCTACATTAGTGCTGAATAGTACAGAATTATGCTTCAGGAGAAGTGTATCTTAAATTAAAAAAAAGAAGAAAAAAAGGGTGAGGGAGGTAGTAACATTAGTTTTGTTTGTGCTGAACCTGGTGTTTATGGTTTCAAGCAAGTAAGTGAATAAATTCCAGTGTCTGATACTAGTCTTGCCTTTATATAGTTTTCCATCGCAAGGTATAGGGAAGGTAGACTGAACTATTTATTCTGGCCCTTGTATATGAGAATTTTCTTCAGACATTACTTCTAGCAGTGTTAATCTGCCATCACAAAAGGCGGTCTTTTAACAGTGGAGTTGGTCATATTCATTTTTTTACACATGATTTTCTGAAGGGGAGAACTTGAAGTATGGGGAAAAATGATCTCATGACCATCAGGACCAAAAGGAAATGAAATAGGTGATTGATAAAGAAAATAAGGTCATCTTGCAGTTTTCTGATGCTGTCTTAGATAGCATTGCTCACAGCTAGTTGTGTTTTGTCTACTTCTTAAGCACAGTGAAGAGTGATGTAATTTGATGTAATAAAATATGTTTTTTTTCTTGTAGTGAGATTATATAAACTAAATTAAATACTTTGAGATTTCACCTGTCTGTGGGAGTCTGAGAGAGGAGATTCAGACAAATTCAAGCCAAATCTAACCTGTTAGATTCTCTGCTTTTCTGACCAGCTTGATTTATTTTTTTACTCTAGCAACAGGGATAACTCATTTTTGTCAAGACTTTCATGGAAAGAAGGGATGAAAGGAAGGCTGTATATGAAAGAACTTTTGAGTTTCCCTTGGATGCATACACCAAGATAAAACAGAAAAGCGGAGAGTATGATTCTGTTTACAGTATTGAGTAACATTCTGAAAAAATGAATTTTCAAATAATAATCTCTTTCGTGTTCTTGTTTCATGAGTCTTTATATATGCAGACAGTTGTGACTCCATTTGTTTTTTTCCCCTAGTGTGTCTTTACATTACAGAATGAGTCTTTCTCAAGATTGTTGCGTACACTCAGAACCATGAGACAATGTCATGAGAAGATGGGAAAAGATATAATTAAACCTTGTTATTTCTAGAATAGTAGGTCACCTAATAATAAAACATAGGTTGATCTTCTCTTTATAGAACTTTTTTCTTGCACGTGTGATCTTTATGTTGGATGAAAGTAGGCATTTCAGCCTCTAATGTTTTTTTCCCAAATTACCTCTTTCAAACATGAGTAAAATAATTATAACAAAATAGTCCAAATACTTAAAATGTACTTAAAAAATAGAATTGCACAGTACAGTTCTTGAGACCTATATAGTTTTTTGCAATAGAGTATTGTAGAAGTTACAAATATCTTGATTTAACAGTGTGTTTTAATAGTAGTGCATTTTAATAACATCTCTATTTCAAATCTTTTTTTGCTTTTAAGTCAGCAAAGAAATACCACATAAAACTGTGATGATCTTTTGATAACAGTAGAGATCCAAGCCAAGAAATGACACTCACTGTCCATCAACCACTCATTTAACTGTGGTAGTATTATGTGGGTGTTTTGCTAGTCTAAAATGCATTCCTAAAGATTTTACTAGTTTACTCTTCCAAGATTATTTCAGTAAATGGGTATAATAAAGGAAATTGTCAGGAATGAAAAGTTGTTTTACAGTTTTTCTGTTCCAAAGGTGAGATAAAGATTTAAGTGTATCCAAGTCTGATGGAAATATTTATTGCGTGTCAGAACAAACCAAAAAAAACCCTGTATGGAAGTTCAGGTTGTACTGCGTGATTGCATTTCTCTTGTGCTGTAAAGGTCGGACTGTTTTGATTCTCAGAGACAAGTAAAATGCATTTTGTTTGCAGGCACTGATGACATTGTAGGGCCAGAAGGAATGGAGAAATTTTGTGAAGACATTGGAGTTGAACCAGAAAATGTAAGTTCAAAGTCCATTTGAAAGGTGCCTAATCTGTTATGATGTACATGAGCCAGTCTTATATCTCTTATTTTTCCATCAAGAATTAAAAAATTCTTGGGAGATTTTTAAAAATTAAAGAAATAGAAATCAGGGAGGTTTATATGTACCTTTGGAAACAACTTGCCTTTATTTTAAACCCTAAGCTGTCAGTCTGGAAAAACTCAATTTGTTTTTGCTGCCACCCCTTCTTCTTCACTTTCTCACCCCTCAACACCCAAAAAAGAAAGGGATTTAAAAAAAAGTAAAAAAACCCCAGCTGATTGTTTTCTTGTCTGAAACAATGAGACAACACTGGAGATTTAAAGTAGCAGCTAGAAAACTATAAAGTAGTGTTTTCTTTGGGTTTTCTAGGGGAGAAAGGGATTTCAAATATTGTGAGCACTATTAGCGCTCCCATTATGCCATTTCAAAACACAAATAGGGAATATATATAATTATATATATATTTTATATGTACGTATATATAGAAGTAAATAAAATTTAAAAAGGAATAGTTGTGCTTTTTACAGGATTTTTCCTAGTGCCCAGTTTTTGCTCTTTAAATGTCTATGCAAGTCCCATCTTTTTCAGGATTCATAAAGCATCACCTCTCACTAAGTAAAATGAGAATTGTGGTTTTGAAAGATTTACTGGAAATACATGGTGTAGTTTGCTAATTTTGGAGTTTATGACTGTAATAAACCCTTGAGATTTATGCAGACATTTGGGTGTATAAGTAGGTACTCTGATTAGCTGCACTAACATTAGCAAGTTAATGGCTGAGTTGCAGATTTAAATGACTTGATTATTTTTTATTTCTAGTCTGCAGGGTCAGTTGTCCTGCAAGTTTTTCCATGTATATATCAAAAGTGGTTTCTTAAGTTCCTGAATAAGATAGCGATCTTATGGTATCACTTTATTTAAATTCTTTATTGCTTCAGTCTCCTGTGTGAGATGTGAAAAGGACTCTGTTTCCTTTTGGGCAAAACCAAAGTATTTATGTATCAGCCTCTGTTTCGATGAGTGTTAACGTTAGTTCACCTGGCTTTACTGGACATCTACTTGAATTATACATGCATGTTCAGACCTGCAAAATTAGGCAGGCTGGTGGTCCCCTGGGGTAGCTGGGTTCAGGTGGGATCACTGTTAGCTTTAGAATACGTGGATTTCATGGAGCTCATGGATTGCAACTGATGTTCAACTAGAGAGTTTTAACAAATGCCAAATGTAACTTGTCATCAAATTGGTACTTAAATTTTGTAGTTGTGTTGGGAAACCTTTTCTGTATTTTCGGTAGCTTCTGCACCAACTCATCTTTCTTATTGCACTGCTCACTAGGTGACTGTGCATGCTCATTTGAAGTAAAGTGGCTACCGGTAACTGGGGTGGGTGTCCACTCTGTATCTTTGCACTTTCTTATCTTCTCTTTGTTTGCATTATGGACGGGTTTGTCGCTTTCAGGTTTTTTAACTTTTAAATTAGTGTAGCAAAGGTCTGAACATCCTGCTTATATGAGTAAAGCACTTATAGCCTACTAAACGGTAGTTCTTTGAAAACTGTGGATCTTTTTGTTAATTCTTTGCAGTCTTAATTTTTTTTCTCTTTTTGAAACAGGTAGTTATGCTCGTACTAGCATGGAAGTTGGATGCACAAAACATGGGCTACTTTACGTTACAAGAATGGTTAAAAGGAATGACATCACTGCAGTAAGTGCTTTGAAACATTTCTTAAGTTTGTTACAGTAAACCCAGTTTTTTTAGAAAAAACACAATTTGATGTTTGGACTTAGAACACGGAAAGCAGACAGCTTTACAATGGAGTGGAAGCCATACATTTTTGGTCCTATTTATGGTGATACAGCCACTTAGGGATAACTTGAAACCTGACAGCTACATGTTTAAATATAGTTGGATTAAAATGTCTGCAGTCTCAAGAAAACAGAAATGCCATGAAGTTCGATGTTGTTTCTGTTCCCCAGGACGTCTGTCTATTAGATATTGGTATGATGTAGTTTAAGATGCCAAATAATACAAACCCTTTCTGTGACTCTGCATTGTTATGTTCCTCCTAAGAGTTGCTTTCTCCACTTGAGAGCTTATCTTCATGGCATAATTAACATAAATGTAATGGAATAATCACGTTTCATGGAGAGTTGGAGACAGAACTGTGTTTTGACTTATCTTCCAGAACAGAATCAGTAATCACTAAAACATCTGTAGAAAGTTCTATAGTTTCAGCAAAACTATAGAAGTATTGTTTCGCTGCTGTGGTTTGCTGGTTGTTTGCCATGTGTAGACAAGCTCTCAGTTTAATCTGTTGGAGAGTGCATTTTCAACAAAGCCAAACAAATTTTTATCAGATTACCAGCATAAGACTGCTATTTTATCTAAATCCGTTTCACATTGTGGGTTTAATCAAGGCATTTTATGCAGTCAGACTCATAAACACGCCTTTGTACAGAGTGACGTATTTTGTATTTTGATGTATTTTATATTTTTGATGGGGATACATGTTAGAGATTCTTTTCTAAAACATCAGACATCTGTATAAGAATTCAGACTCTAAATTCACTTTGTGCTTTCTTGTAGATGTGACACTACAGAAAAATTGAGAAATTCTCTGGATTACTTGAGATCTTTATTAAATGAGCCTACCAATTTTAAACTTATTTATAGATATGCGTTTGACTTTGCACGGGTAAGTACTGTGGAAAACCAGCTTCTGAAATTAAAACCTTATTTTCACAAGTAATAACTGAAAGACTGTGTACTTCCAAGTATGTTTCTCTTCAGATACCACTCAAGTTTGCTTCTAACAAATGGAACTGTTTGTGCTCTAAAAAGATATATGCAAAATGCCAGAACTGGGAAAGAAAAGTGTATAGGATGCTTGATGTTCAGTGGTTTAGTGTTTTGCGATGTCTTGTTGCCTCTGCTTCAAGCTATTTTGTGACTTCAAGGAAATCATTTAGGCCCTATTCTGTTGCATATTGGAGTTTTGCCACTTACTTCCACTGGCTTTATAATTACCCTGGTTTTCCTTCTTGCTGTTTGAATTTTGTGAGCATAAACATATTTAAAACAGGAAGGCAATTCAGGCATTTCTGCAGATGGTAAAAATAACGAACATGATAAAAGCTGGATGTGATAGAATACAAATACTGGTTCAGACGGCTCTTGGAAGGTCATTAACAATGTTCTCAATATTTGTTAGACAATATCCTGATACCAGGCTTCCTACTATAAAACACATATTGATAAAATTGTACCTGGCATTGGAACCCATAATATGCATCAGACTATTCCTACTTAAAGGGAGCAATAAAAGAACGTGAATTTTCTGAATTAACATTTTGACATGGAGTTTGGACATCCATCTAGCTAACGTGATGGAATGTACAGAAGATTTAACATAAAAATGATCACAAGCAAAACTGAAGCTCAGATTTCACTGCAGGAGAACCAAAAGCACCAAGAAAATTTGCAGGGAAAAAAAAAACCGTGATGAAAATAATAAGAAGAAATTGAACTGACGGCAATTCTGATAGTGAAATTTGTCATAAGTAACTCAGATTGATGGTACATCAGTGCTTCCCATGTGTCAGCATGCAGAGACATTCGCGGTAGTTCATTTTTAATCAGGGAAACCTACAGCTGAATATAACAATGCACGGTATTGGTATGAGAGGGGAAAAAAGCCCTATCAACATCTTAGTTCCTCCTTTGCTTTGTGAAGATTTATTCTGCCAGTTTCGCTCAGCATAAAATGTAAAGGCTGGAAATAAGTAACATTGCCGAAGAAGTTGAAGATACTGATGAAATATTTGGAATAAACTAAAAAATGTTTTGCTAGTAGCAAATCTGCGCCAGCCGATGGCCTGTCAAAAGTAAGTGCAGAGACTTAAAAAGTAGATAGTGGGTGGAGTTTTTTCAAGAGGGACCAAAATGATGTGACAAATAGTGGCCTTGAAAGAGAACTTAAACATTGAGACACAGATACTGTGACATCATTTGTGACAAAAAAAAAAACCCAGGTTGTAGAACTGCAAGTCAAAGGCACATCAATAGGGCAATTGTCAAAGCAATATTAGATTAATAGAATTATTGAACTTTTAATACTGCGGAGCCAGGGGAAGTCTATAGGAGAATGGCATCCAGTAAGAATAGAATGAATGCTGGCAAAGGCTGATTTATCTAGATGTGGCAGGTGAATCTGTATGTAATTTTTATCAGAAAAAAATGAAGTTATTCATAGAAAAAAGCTGATGGGAGCAGTTTTGGGTTTTGATTCAGAAGATTGTGTAATTTTCATCTTGAGGGTAATCGTTTCAGGGAACTGCACCATGGCAAAATGCAATTGTCTAAACTCTGAAGTTTTAAGAGAGAATTTTTGAAAGCGTCTGTTGTGATTTGGTATTTAGGGTCAGTTTGTCAATAAAAATTAAGTATCATTGAGGTTTTATGCAGCATGCGCGATTTAAGTCAGCATGGATTTTAGGACGTGGTTTAAAACACCATATGTTGGTATTAAACACAAGTACATTCCTCACTCCCTGTTTGCCACTGTCATTGCCAAGTTTGAGAACATACAGATGCGGGTATTTCATGGCTTAAATAAGTCTGAAATATTGAGGAAAAAATCTCAGAATAGGCTGTCATAAATTTCATTATTTGTTTTACATCTATCAGAGTTTGTCAATATATTCTTTTCACTGTATCCAAGAAGGAGAATGTGAGTATCTGGAATGTATGTTAAGAATGAAATTGGAGCATCTGTCATGGCAGATGTGCCATTAGGCAGTTGGAGGTGGGTGTAAAGGGCTTATCTGGACAGTTTGTTCTCAACCGTGGTTGGAGAGGGAGAATGTAGAAACTTAAATTGTTAAGGAGTGTAAAAGCACCATGGCCAAAGTAAAGGCGGCAGAGCCTGATTTCATTGACAGTTGAGTGTGTGTGGAGAATTCAGAGTACAAAAAGTATGGAAAATAAAATGTATTCTCACGGCGGTATGATTCCTGCTTAAAGGTGTTTGTGACAGAGGTGTAAATGGGCTTTGGAAAGAGGATTAGTTTATAGAATTATTTGGTGTTGGAAATAAGTGAAAGAGTTGTATCATATTAATACAAAAATGCTTTTGCAGGTTTTTTTTTTCCAGCTTTATTACTAATTGAAAAGCTTTGTTCATCCTGGAATTTACTTTTTTCCTCTAGATCAGATTGAGTGAAGTCCCTCTAGGATTTAGTGACCAGAATGTAAAACAGCTTCTGATTTTTTCAGAGTTGCTGGCCTCCCCACTTACCTTCCGAAACAAATCTGCACTAAATTCTGTCTATACAGTTTTAGAATTGAGCTATATTTTGTATGAAATGGGTTGCAAGACGAGAGGATAACCTTGTTGCTAAGGCATTCGGTTGTTGTCTGAGAAATGGGATCTCTCTCTACCCCATCCTTCCTACGTGACAGAAGACAACTCAGTCATGTTTTGAGCTTTTTTTTTTTTTTTTTTTTTAATAAAGATGTGTATTCTGTAACACATACAACTGCACTTGTAGAGGTGAGGCAGAGGGCTCCATTCCCTTTGCCTTGGGTAGCTCTCTTGCACTGTTCTGTTAGGCACTCCTGTATATCCCTGGTTTTTCTTAATTTAGACTTTGCAGTGTGCAATTGTGAGTACATACAGAGAGATCATGGTCTACAGTAGCTAATATGGAATTTTACTTTTGGGGATTTCATTAATTTCTGAATTTTTAGCTTAATGCTATAACCAAGGCCTAAAAGAGTGGGGGTTTATGTCCCATCTCTCTTGGGTTTATGTCCAAAATTTGTTTCATTTCAAGACAATAAATGTAGATGGATGAACTACTTAAAATAACAAAATGGAATCTTACATGTACACACGTTACTTTTGAGATGTGCCGAAGTTGTGTTATCAAATATATTAACTTTTTCACTGCTTCGATGTAATCACAGAATGATATGGGGTTGGAAGGGACCTCTGGAGATCGTCTAGGCCATCTGCTGGGTACAGATGCTGCTTCTTTTTCTTAGCAGAAACAAAAAAAATCACCCCTTAAGCCTTGATGTACTACTGCTACATTGAACTAAAACTGGAAGAGTTCTGAGAGGGGTCTCAGTGAGCTAGTATATTATGGTCCCTCTGCCCATTTGATAATTAGTTTAATCTGAATTTCATGTAATCAGTAGAATAACAGAACAGAGAACCTCCTTGGCTCTCTCTTGTGTGATCACTATTACTTGATGGCTACTTAGCTATCTATTGACAGTTCACGTAGTTGTAATAATAGTGCAGGAAATAACCTGCAGGGATACTATTTTAGGAGACGTATGGCTGTGCAGAGGCACACGTGGACACGTGGGTATGGGTCTAATGACCATCGCTTTCTAGAAAGGTCTGAAGTCGCAAACAGGAGAGTGTGCCTCAACTGTGGTGACAGTCTTTTGGGAAAGCGTATAGAAAGCAGGATCTCTGTATAGCAAGCCGTTAGCTATGAGGAAGGAAATTCTACTAGGAGGTTGTGTTTTATTAAAAAGCACTGTTAGATACTGCTATTTATTATTTATTTGTTAATTTATTTTATGTGTGTGAGCTGTGGTACAGCTAGTCGAGGAAGTGAAAAAATCCTGAAATCGTGCTCTTGTTTCCTTTTTGACCTTTTTTCCTTTTTATGCAGGAAAAGGACCAGCGCAGCCTAGATATCAATACTGCCAAGTGTATGTTGGGCCTTCTTTTAGGAAAAACATGGTCCCTTTTTCCAGTATTTCACCAGTTTCTAGAGGTACGAACTTTGCAACAGAATTACATTTTTTTGATCTGTCTTCTCTGATACTTCAACTAGAAGTAGAATGAACAGCTAAGAATTTTTTGTTCCAATTTAGAATATACTAACCCCCAAAGCAGCACTTACAACTGGTTATCTCTCCTTTCTTCCTTTTCCCCTAATCCCTATGGTGTTAAGGTTTATTTGATGCAGGACAAAGTCTAGATCTGGTTTTGATTTGCTTTTGAACTTTTTTTGTCAAAAAAATATTATTGCTGTGTCTTTGTCCACTAAGAGATGTCTTAATTAGAAACATGTATTATTCAACACTCGTTTGACTACTTAGTGGTTTCTTTAATCCTGTTTAGTTTTAGATGGCATCGAGATTAAAATAGTAATTCATCACAAGGTTTAAATTTTCTGTAAGAAAATCTGAGTTTGAGGGAGTTGAAAATGCATTTTAGTAACTTCTGTTTCTTGCCTTAAGCAGCAATCAAAATACAAAGTTATCAATAAGGACCAATGGTGTAACGTTCTTGAATTCAGCAGAACAATTAACCTTGACCTCAGTAACTATGATGAAGATGGAGCCTGTAAGTACTACCATATGTTGGTGTTCTAAAATAATTTATTTTTCTGAGCTTAATCACTCAGTGTCCTTTTACAGAATTTTGTAAAATGCAAGTTATTTGATCTCTCTACAGGGCCAGTGTTGTTGGATGAGTTTGTGGAATGGTATAAAGGAAAACAGATGACATAGGAGTTTAACTATGCACAGCCACTCGAGAGTCACTGTTACCACAGTTATGTCAACCATTAGCCATAAACTGCTATTTGTATGGAAGTGCATGCTGCTTCTCTTGCACTGCGTCCCTTTTGCAGGGGACTTTTGGTGTTCGCTATTTAACAAGCTAGCTCTGCTCGCTGTGTAGCATTGTTCTCTTTGAAGGCTGCTTTGCATTTTGTATTTACACTACGAATTGGTGAACTTGCCAGCGTCTTCACTGTGATTATGTGTATATTGCTGTCTAAATTTTGTATATGTGTATAAAAAAAGAAAAAAAAAGGCTTCACCTAGGGATTATTTCTGCAGAAATGTATTGTACAAATAATTTTGTGGCATATTTCTAGTCATCACTTACATGTTTGTTGAAACTTCAGTTATTTTGTTTTTCTTTTGGTCTCAAATGTAGCATTTCAGAAAATGAAATGAACAGACTGCTTGGACATAGTTACGTGAAGAGCTATTGTCAATTTTAATGTTACTATTTGAGATGCCAGTTTCTGAGGGGAGAAGACATGCTGTGACTTTCTTCACCGGAATTCGCCAAACCTGACCTATTGCTTAATAGGAATGAACATTGGTGTCTTAAAAAAAATTATATATATATATACACATATAGATATTAAAACACTGTAATAGTTGTACATGCCACAGATGATTTCCATTTGAAGAAAAAAAGTACTGACTTTTTAATGTTAAAACTGCAGTAGTCATTACAGGTACAAATGAACAAATTAAAGTACCTTTTAAAAATGGGTTTTAGACTTTCTTAAATTGCCTTTGGCATACTCCTTTCAATTTTTTTGTGTACCCAAGAGTGTTTGGTCTATGTTGCAATCCAGTGAAACTGAAAGTTCTAGCTAAAATTAGTGGTTTGGGGAATAAAGTCTGCTCACCCCTAGCATGTAGGTAATATAGATTTGGGGTTTTTTTGTTTGTAACATTAGTCTTTCCCAGGGTCTCTAACTTTGTGTTTCTAAGAAATTAAACATATTATACTGAATAGTCAAAACATTACTTTTTCTTTCATGCTGGGGATTGGAATTTCCTAGCAGAAAGTCCATTGCAGGCAATGGGCGTGTTAAACACCAGCATTAAATGACAGTACTTTTTAGTAGGGACCACTGCCTGTTTCACTCACTTCTTTATAGGGCAGTTCCAGTGATTATTTTGGGGAAAACGAGTGGATGGAATGACGTTAAAGTTCTGTAAATTTGACACTTTGTCTTTGCCTTACCCTTCTTTATTAACTAATGTTAGTGTTGATTTTATAAATAGGTCCTTGAAGTATCCGGTGCTATTAAACTTTGAATCTAAATCTCTAAGGATTTATTAAAATGTTCCCTATTGATTCACGGAGCATTTAACAAAAAAGGGCCAGTGGATGTTTTGGAACAAAGAATAACATCACTTTTTTGTGTAGAAATATTTCACAAGGTTTTGGCAGTTTTGCTATTTCTCTAGAATGCAATCCAAGGGGAAGAGGGGAAAGCATTTTAGGTTGAATGTGAGATTTTCAGCTGTATAGAAGGTCCTGTTCTGCCATCGCTGAAGTCAGGAACAACTGTCATTAACTTGACTGCTTGCAGGGTTAAGCCTAGTTCACCAAAAGCACGTGAGTTTGTTGCCCTGGACCAGGAGGTTGTAACTGTGGTGCTACAGGGGGTCACTCGTGTTCAAATCTCGTTGTTGTTGTTGTTGTTGTTGTTGTTGTTGGGTTTTGTTTGTCAAACTCAGCTGCCAAAGACAAAAAAATTGTTTGTGTGTGTTTGTGTATATTTGTATATACATAAATATACAATACGTATGCATATACAAACCCTAGAATTTCGTGATGCTAAGAAGGAAATACTACCTTTCCCCGTGAAATAGTCATGTTCGGATTTCCATGACATTAAATAGTGCTCTTTAAAGTTAATAGTGGTAAAACATACATAGTCATGGCTTTCTCATGATATGCTTTCTAATACGCATAACCTTAATTCCATGTTTGATGCCAGTTTGCACAAGAAATTAATTTGGTGGAGTGTGGTATTTAATGTTTACAATAAGCCTCTTACTAAAACACACACGTTTTATTAAGACTTCTGATGTAAATGTGTATATTACCATAGTATAACCGTAAGGAAATATCAGTGGAGCTGCTGGTTTAGTTCTTAGAAGAATGAACTCTAGAAGCAATATAACTTTTAAGATTAGGCTAAATTGTGGTTGCTAAGATTTTAAGTGAAATACTGTAATTGTTCTGAAACATTAAGCTAGTTACTGACTCTAGAAAACTGTTTAGCACAAATTGGCATGATTCCTGCAACAAATACAAGGTTTGCATAAAAGGTTTTGTATGTCACAAATCATTTGGCTTCCAATAATGGAAGCAAGAGCCAAAGACTTTTAATCTCTTACTGTTATAGGTATAATTTTCATATAACGGGGTCAACAGAAATCTGTTCAGCTCAACCAGGTGCTCTTTTTCCAAGTTGTGCTAACATTTAGCAGAATACAAAATTTAATTGGAAGGAAAGAAAACAGCGGAGAAGAAACCTCAGAAAGTACTCATGCTGTATAAGTAAACAAATTCTTCATTTTTTTCTTTGGGTAAAAGTAATCAGGAGTGATGAAAAGGAAGAATGTGTTTTGAAATGAATCGGGTAGATGCTGCAAACTTTTTTCCACTTGCAAGCAGGATGAATCTGTAGTTTTCAGCTGATTTATAAACATGCATCTTCATAAAATAAACCACAAATTAAATGACAGCTAGTAGATGGCTTTACTGACACTTATAGAGAACAAATGGACTAAAGTGGACCCGTATGGTTTGATAAACTTCCCTGTGCTATCCATCCTTCTGGGTTTTTCTGTGTGTGCTGATAGGCAGGGGATCCTAACGTTGCCAGCTCTTGTATTTTGGAGAAAATCCCTCTCATTTTTAAATAACTGTGGAAACTTAACTAAGCTACCCAGTTTACCTTGCATTTGGTACAGGTTTGGCGTTTGGTTTTTTGTTTGTTATGCCATCCTATAGTTGACATAAGGTTTTGATGTGGTTTTGGTTTTTTTTTTTTTTCTTTTGAAAAGTAAGACACAAAATATGCTGACTTCTGGGACGAGACACTGAGAGGTCACTCTGGCGGAAGCGTCGTGGGTCTTATGCTGATCTTTCTGGTGTGCTATTACTGTCCTTACAGCAGAAACATGATGATCTATGTGCAATTCAGGCTGGGTATTTGGGAGATGTAAAGTGGAAAGGCAGTTAGTGAAAGGAAAACGGCATCCGAAGACTACAACAGCGGACACTTTTAAGTTGGTAGATGACAAACATTTAGAGCTCTTTGGACTCAATGATCTTAAAGGTCTTTTCCAACCTAAATAATTCTATGAATATTAGTAACTGAAACATTCCACAAATTAAATCTCATTCTACAGCAAGATAATACTCAGTATTTAAAATATTAATATAATTCTGTGTTACAGTTGTTTTTTCACTTTTTATCTTTTTCAAGAAAAGCAAGCTGAAGAGGGTGGAATGTATTGGAATCCTTAATGTACTTGAGTTTTCAGTTAAAACCTGTTTAAGGTTGCCTTTAAGCTACAGTAGGTATTTGGGTTACCTTTGTGTAGCCTCTTCTAACATTTGTAAAGGACTGGAGGCCTTGTCCATTTTACCACAAATACATGCATTTTATCTCATCACAAATATCCTCACTCAATCAAGATCACTTACAGCTCATTGCTACTCGGTTAAGTTACTTTTTTGGAGGGCAAGAAATGAACTTCAATTGTTTTAAGGTTTTCCCAGATTTCTGTTGACCCTTGGTCACAAGTCTAACAAATTCTTTAATACTCTTAGAATTCATGTAGACAGCTTTAAAGGTTAGCTTGTGCCCTGGTTTTAATTCTAACTGTTAAAATACCTCTTTCTAGGCCTTATATTTTGTCCTTTCGTATCGCTGTAAAAGTGTATAGAATCCATCCACCAACTAAATAGTTTGTTGTCTGTAATTGAGACCAAAACTGGGCTTGATATTTTTTTTTTTTAAATTTTTTCCTCCCCTCTGTGTGTGCGTGTGTACGTGTGTTGTCACCAAACAGTACCCACTGACGCTGCTGTTGCAGGAACAGCAGTTAACCTGTAACTGTGAATGCTTTATGTCTTAGTTATTTGGATATCACGTAAATAAGGTGCGCTAAACTCCTGTGACTCACGACCTGACGAAAATACTGTTACGCCACCTAACATGAGTTCAACCGGTTGATTTTTAGGTCTTTTGCTGGTGTTGATGTAAAATGGCATCCCACAAATAAACAGTATTTGTGTTGGTTTCAGCAACTGACTTCAGATTTTTCTGTGGTTCATACTTCAGGAGTTCTCATATCTGAGCATGTATCACATCAGCCTCGATCGTTTAGTAGGGGAGAACTTGTATGTATAATCTTGTCAGCCTTATTTCTAATAGTGAGGCAAATCGGTATTTAAAAGCTTTTGTTGGAAAAAGGTATGTTTCAGAAGGAGCGTGTGGGTGTAAAACAGTATTGTGATACCAAGGTTTTCAACAAAAAGAGTCAATTTGAGCAGGGATGTCTCTTAAGGCAAAATTCTACAAGAACTATGATGATTACCCCGCTCACCTCAACACAGGCTTTTGGCCCATGAGGTCCTCGTAGAAAAGCTGTTGATGGATGGGCTGGATGAGCAACCAGTGAGAGGTGGACTGAAAACTGGCTGAATGGCTGGACCCAGAGGGTGGTGGTCAGTGGCGCAAAGTCCACTTGGAGGCCAGTAACTGGTGGTGTACCCCAGGGGTCAATACTGGGTCCAGTCCTGTTCAACGTCTTCATCAAAGACCTGAATGATGGGGCGGAGTGTACCCTCAGCAAGTTTGTTGATGATACTGAACTGGGAGGAGTGGTTGACACAACAGAGGGTCATGCTGCCATCCAGAGGGACCTCAACTGGCTGGAGGCAGGAGGCAACAGGAACTTCATGAACTTCAACTAGGAGAAGTGCAAAGTCCTGCATGTGGGGAAGAACAACCCCATGCACCAGTATACGCTGGGAGCCACCCAGCTGGAAAGCAGCTTGGCAGAAAAGGGACTGGGATTCCTGGTGGACACAAAGTTAAACACGGGCCAGCAACATGCCCTTGCCACAAAGAAGGCAAATGGTATCTTGGGCTGCATTAGACAAAATATTGCCAGCAGATCGAGGGAGGTGATCCTTCCTCTCTGCTCAGCACTGGTGAGGCCACACCTGAAGTACTGTGTCCAATTTTGGGATCCTCAGTACAAGAGACACCCTGAAATACTGGAGACAGTCCAGCAAAGGGCCACGAAGGTGATGAAGGGACTGGAGCATCTCTCCTGGGAGGAAAGGCTGAGGGAGCTGAGACTGTTTAGGCTGGAGAAGGTCCTGGAGGGGATCTTAATAATGTATATAAATACCTGAAGGGAGGGTGCAAAGAGGACAGAGCCAGGGTATTTCCAGTAGTGCCCAGTGACAGAACAGAGTCGGTGAGTACAAACCAAAGCACAGGAGGCTCCATCTGAACATCAGGAGACACTTTTTGACTGTGAGGGGGACTGAGCACTGTCACAAGTTGTCCAGGGAGGTTGTGTAGTCTCCATCCTCGGAGATACTCCAAAGCTGTCTGGACATGGTCCTGGACAACCTGCTCTAGGAGGCCCTGCTTGAGTAGTGGGGTTGGACCCAATGGCCTCCAGAGGTCACTGCCAACTTCAACCCTTCTGTGATTTCCAAAAGCATATGCTAAAGAAAATTCTCCCGAGTTACTCAGATGTAATGCTGGAAGAGAAGACCAGTCTCGTAGCACTTAGATGTGGTGATATTTTGATCTGAGGGTCTGTTCATCATTTAAACACTTGTGATTTTCTTCTTTTTTAGAAGACTTTTTCAATTATTTGGCTTGTAATGAACTGTCACGATCTTTGTAAAGCAGAAGTGATAGTATCTAAGCAGAGTAGCAGAAAAGCTGCTAGCAGTACGACATTAAAATTATAGCCTAAATGTCTGTAATACACTCGCAAATTTAGGTTTCTAAAGGAGCCATTAGTTAATTGTACTACTTTGTGTTGCTTGCAGAGTTACAAATCTGGTTTTGAATAGGAAACAAGACTTAAAAGCTGGCAAAGAAAGTAAAGAACCACATCTAAGAGGTTCCACAAGAAATTTTAAAATACTTCACACTGTTTGAGCTACCAGTCCTAAGGCTCTTGACTTAAAATATGATTTAAAGTTGAACGCGTTTAGGTTGCAATTAGAATATTGTCACGTGGAGCCCGTTCTAGAGAAGGGGTTCTCCATCACGTTGGTGTCGGTGATGAAGGCTGGGATCGCCCTCCCCAGCTCTCAGGGTGTCACCTGCTGATGGCGTTTATCAGAGGGGGTGAGTCACAGCCGTCTGTACCACGAGAACTTTAATACTGCCACCCAATTAGTTTCTGATGTTAATTATACGTAGGTTAAATGTGAATGTCTTTTCTTTACATTCAAGGGTTATTTTCCAGCCCAGTTATCAGCCTGCTCTGGAAAGATCGAAATGCTTTGTACCGACAGCAAACAACTGGTGATTATCCAAGTACAAGTGGGGGACCGTGTAGCTGTTGCACACAGAAGGGGATGGAGAAATGGGATGGGTGGAGAGGACCAGGGTATGAAGAGAACTGCGTGGAAGCCAGGGAAAATATAAAAAGGTTTTGTATTAACTTTAAGAGCAATTGCTAATGAAGTGAGGAACTGATATGAAGGAGAAGCAGCTGAGCGTTTGGGTTTGAACGACCAAGTGACGATCAGAGTGTCTGGAGTGATGAGGAGCAAAGGGAAGGTGCCAGATCAGGCAGAAATCCGAAGGTAAGTTTGAGACAGAACTTCAGCCATATTCTGGCAGTAGAATGAAACAATGTTAAAACATGTTAAAAATCCCTTGATGAAGGAGCAAACTTAATTTTCTCTGATGAGAAGAGCAGATAACCTTTTGCCATGACGTTATGGCATAAAGGGAGGCGGAGAAAACTCACAGCTTCTCCCAAGCCCTGTACTGTCTGCATCGCCAGCGCAGCCTTCCCACGGGCAGAGAAGAGATGAGAAAATAATTTTCCAATACCTTATTTTGAAAGCCGCCTGAACCGTAGCAGAAGCGAATGACAAAACATGGCTGTGGGAGAGACATCAGTAGAGACGCTCAAATACATTTTATTTTTTATTTTTTTTTTCCCCCACGATCCATGAAATTGGCTTGCTCACGTAGTTAGATTTCTTAACTCATTAGCAGCTGGTACAGCCGAAAGGTGACAGACCTTGGAGGTGATCAACAGACCTTCATAGGTGTTCTGATTGATGCCTATAAATACTTAAAGGGAGGGTGTCGGGAGGATGGGGCCCGTCTTTTTTCAGTGGTGCCCAGCGACAGGACAAGAGGAAAAGGGCACAAACTTGATTTGCCCCTCTCTGGGTTTCGTTACCCTCTCTGTCTTGCCAAGTTAAAAAGTAATTTTTAAAATGTAATGGAATACTGCTTCAACCTTACCTGTCTTTGCAAAACTGGGGGAATTCGGAGATACTCAATCGGCAAATTTGGTTCAAAGAGCAGAAGACGGTAACGCGTACTATTGCATGTACATTGGGCATGTTTAGTTTGGAGAAGAGGAGGCTGAGGGGGGACCTCATTGCCCTCTACAGCTACCTGAACGGAGGGTGTAGAGAGGTGGGTGTTGGCCTCTTCTCCCAAGCGAATAATGGCAGGACCAGAGGAAACGGTCTGAAGTTGCGGCAGGGGAGGTTTAGATTAGCTATTAGGAAGAATTACTTTACTGAGAGAGTGGTCAGGCACTGGAACAGCCTGCCCAGGGAGGTGGTGGAGTCGCCATCCCTGGAGGTATTTAAGAAACGTGTGGACATGGCACTTCAGGGCACGATCTAGTGCCCGGGATTGTTGGGTTGTGTCTGTTTGTGGGTGGGTGTGGTGTGTGGCTGTGGGCATTTGGTTTGGTTTGGTTTTGGTGGTGGTGTTCTGGGATTTTTTGGGTGTGGTGGGGTTTTTTTGTTGGTGTTTTTTTTTGTTTTGTTTTTGTTGGTTGGACTCGATGATCTCAAAGGTCCCATCCAACCAAATCTGTGATTCTGTGATTTCACTTTATAGGGCAAGTCCCACGGGGAAATGCAATAGTAGTAATAATGTAATGATAATTTCAGCGTTGCATTTATTTTAGACAAAGAGAAACAAAACAGTGCATACCAGAGGCAAACTCCAAGGGAAACAAATACCTTAGAACCAACAGAAATGAGAAAGTAAATATTATTATAACTCAGCAAAAGCTTTATTATCAGTTGTAACTACTGAGTAGTTCACTCATTTGAGTTACTCTAGAGTTGTTTTTCATAAAAATCTATTTATTTACAAGTAACCTTTTTAAAAAAAGTCCATGGCTTCTGGCCTGAATTACCCTTGGGAATTACGATGTTTTAAAATCGGGTAGATCCAGGCTTTGTACATCTCGTTGTTGTTAAGTCTAGTTCCAAAATTTGGATTTCTGAAGCTAAAGGCAGACAGATGGACTGGGGGGGGGGGGGGCGGGGGCAACACACAAAACCAACCCGTGGTATTTAACGGTTATTAAAAGCCACACACTTCACTTTAAGACCCAATGATTTTTGCGCCTGCTCCGTGACATAAACACGGTGGGAGTTTAGGATTACGCTTTCCTGTCTCAGCTGTTGAAGTTTGTTCTCCTGCTTTGCAAAAGGTTAGCAAATCCATCAAACGCCCTTTTCTTCTTAACAAAAAACTGTCCCTGTCCTAAATTGGCCTGACTTTTTTGACCGAGTTTTTCACTTGAGTTTTGGGGGTTGGCGGCTGTTGTAGAGCTGTTCTCCAGCCCTGTCCGAGTAGCGTCATCCTCCCTCTTGCTGGAGTCGGTGCTTCCGGAGCTGGTGTTTCCTGCAGCCTGTTGTGGGAATGGCCGTGAACTAGATCGTGTGCTTTCATGGAAGGAGCCCTGTGGGACCGAGAGGGGATATGCATCCTCCTCCTTCTGACCCAGTTGGAAATTGTCTTCTGTGTTGAAGACTGATTGTGTTTTGCCAGAAGAGTGAAGATGCAGCAACTCTGCCCCAAGGTTGCAAGATGGTGTTTCTTCGGGCAGACTGCAGTTGCTGGTGTCCTGTGATTCTGTGAATCCATCACAGTTCTCCTCACTAAAACCCGTTTGCGTTTCTTCTGCACAAGCCTCGGCTGTGTTCACCTCCTTCCCCTGTGGCACCAAGTCGTCTTCTTCTGTAACAACCCTAAAATGGTTTTCAGCGGTGTGTTCAGGCAGAGACTGAAGAGATGATTCGTCGCTGGAATGCAGGGGAGAGGTGTTTTTAACAATTTCATTCAAACCGGTATCGAGGGGAGCAAAAATAAAATCACTGTCCTCAGAGGTACTCGTGGTTCTTCTGAATGTAACGTCCCCTTCACCGTGGTTCTTCTCAGAGGGGTTCCACTCTGCGTCCTCCTCTGAGCTTCCCTCTGGTGCATCTTCTTTTAGTGCAGGGGGAGTGGAGCTGAGGGAACGCTCTGGTTCAACAGGAAACTGATAGAGCTCCACTTCAGCCTCTTCAGGAACCTCCTCTGTGTCTGTGTCACACGTGGGAGAACGCTGCAACGAAAGGAACGTGCTACCAAAATCTGTACTTTGATTGTGGAGAGAATCAGGGGTTTGCCCTGTTGGCTCTGCATTAGTGAAACAATCAAACGTAGCGGGAACTTCTTGACTCGAAGAACTCATTGTGTCTGAATCTGAGATGCTCACGTGGTCACTACATTTATCAGCGTAAGGGGATGCCGTTTCGGGCAGGATGGTATCTGATCCATAATTAACAGAGGTTTCAAAATAGGCATTGCCCTCGTCTTCATTTTCCCCAATACGCTGCAGTTCCGCAGCAATGGTCGGAGACTCCGGCAGAGCAGAGAACTTCTCAGTTCCACCGTTTGTATCGGCTTCCTCTAGTGACGACTGACAGACCGGCAGGTTGTCACTGACGTCGGGTTCTTCCAGTTCAAAGTCTGCTAAAGAACTACAGTCGCTCATTGTGAACGGAGTCCCTTCATCTGAAGAACTGTCGCCAAATATATCTGCTGGAGCGTATATTTCCTTGGTACGGTCCGTTTCACAGTCGTACTCTGTAAGAGGAGAGTTTTCTGTTGTTTGGTGGAGATGTAAATTCTCCGTATTTGGATCTCTCTTGCAGCTACTGGGTAAAACAAAACCTCCCACGTCGCTGGTTGTATTTATGTTACCATTTAGACCAAGTTGTTCATCGCAGCTTTGCCTTCCAGGCATAAGTTTTGTAGTGCTCATGGGTTCGTTATGTGAAGAAATACCTTTTCTTTCGGGAGAATCTGGTGTAGCCTTTGTGATTTCAGACTGTGCTCCTTCATTGCTGTTCTTGTAATCTACCCTGCCAGAAAACAGTCCATTATCACCAACAGTTGTATTTTCATAATTGCTGATACTGGGTTTGATGTCTGAAATCACGGCGTTGTCATTATTGCTTTGTTTCTGGTGCTCTTCTTCGGTATTTGGTGCCTGTACGCTGCCACCAATGGCATTTTCATGCAAAGCAGAGGCTTCGGTAGGAAAAAAGCATGTTCTTCTTGAAGAATTCTCATCAGCAGTGAACAAATCAGGCCGCGTATTTGTTGGTTTGCTTGCAGAGCGCTCTCCGCTCGAGGTTTCATCTGAAAAACCTTGATTAGAATAAGCGTGTTCCGACCCTGAGTTTTTGTTCCTGCGCATGAGTCTCCACAGGCTCCCGAGGTAGGGTCTAGCGAAGGCACCCAGGCAGAAAGCGCACACGAAGGTGATGAGCACCGAGAGGGAGACGGCCAGCGCCAGGTCCTGCTCCCTTCCTCCTTGCCGAAAAACAGCGGTAGTGTCCCGGGCTTTCCGAAGCAAAAACGTCGAAACCCTTTCTGTCAGCCGTATGCTGTAGATGAGGTATTTCTTCTCGGTTGTACTAGAAGTACACAAATATAACCCTTCGGCAGTTCTCTCGGCGTTGTGTATCACTAAATTATTCATTTTATCCAGTGTCATGTGAGGAACACTATTGTCTTTTGAAATTCTGCCTTTAGGTGTCCACCAAGAGACTCCATTACCTGAAATAAAAGAAAATGCAAACTAAATCTTTCTTAATAGTATAAGACACTTGGTTTGCAGGGTGAGGTTACTTCTATAAGAACATACTCCGATCTATCTTTGACAATCTTAACTATTTATTATAAAATCTATTTTCTTTTTATCCATCCCTAGTCATTTCGCGTGGTACCGAGCATGTGTTAAACCATCATATGTTTCCCCCCAGCTTTTAAAACACAGTCTGTACGGGGTCTTACTAGCAGACTTTACAAGAAAAATGGTGCGGGTGAAATGATTTAAGTATGTTCTGGGTTACTCTAGAAACTCCTGCTGCTCTCCCTCCTGGAAGATCCATATTTATGGCCAGCCGTTTTCCAGCGTGGCCACGGTCACCGAGATAAAATTGCATTAATTAACTGACAATGTTTCAACCATTCTGATTCTCCTGTAGTTACTGCTTTGACTGCAGCAAAATGGTGTGAAAACCAAGGATATTTTTATCTGCAGAGGAATTGTTCCAAATTTTAGCTAGTGGGGGGCCATGGCTGGTTGTTGGCTTTTGGAATTTGTCTCAAGGTTGTATGAAACACCTTTGCCTTTGGATCTGCTTGTGTTCCCAGTGGAGCTTTGGGTGGATTTTAATCCCAGGGTCAGAGTTTCCATGACTTCGTTAATAAACAAAGCAGGTGGCATTTTTGATCGACCCTATGTATTTTCATTTGGGGATAAGGGGGAAAACCATACTCAACGTGCTGTTAGTCCACCAGAGCTAAACCTTACAGCACGTGACAAACAGACCTTCTGCTCTACCTTTGGTCCGAGTTTTCCTTCTGCATGGGAAGTCTTAGCTCTGTAGGTTTTGTCACTTGTATGTCACGTGCTCTGCATAATTGTAAATGCTGAATTAATTTCCTACGTGAACTCTGTGTTACAGTAGCTGGTACTTTTTGGAAAGAACATAAATCTTTTCCCTTGCACATAAACTTTAATTCCATTTTGCTGTAACTGAATACTTAGAAACATTATTGGCTCCTTCTCGGTTTCCTGCAGCATGCCCCAGCAGTGACACCCCACTGTCTGGTCCTCGTTTGCTTTCCAAAATTAATGGATACATTTGCGACGTACTGCTTACTGACATTTATTTGTGTATAATTTGGCATCACTTTGGCATCACAAGGAAGGAGATGAAGACTATTTTTGAGAAACATGACTTTCAAATATTCTAACCTATTTACTACCCTCTAATGAAATAATTTGCATGTTAAATTGTTGTTCGGTTATTTTTAAATAGTATGTGTGGTTAAAGCAGGTTTCTGTGATCATTCTGCACACATTTGGATTTTAGCAGCACGTGGAGAGAGTCCCTGTTTCACATACCCCTCGTGTTGTCCAAGTCACAGTTGAGCACCGATGTCCCCCCTGTCTGGATGACAGCCCTCTTGAGCAAAACACCGTCGCTGCAGTTTAAATGGAAGCTTGAGAGATACAGCAGAGGTTTCTGTGGGTCGGTGGCAGATACATTGTATGAAATACTCCATTTTTTCCTCGTGGAGTCAAAAAGAAAACGAAATAAATGTTTGAAAGCATTTGGTCTGCAGTTAAATATCCAGGCGTTATTTGACAAACCAACTTCAAGTCGAAAGAAGTTCAAACTGATTAATATCTGTGGTAACGGGGTTGCCAGAGCATTTTCACGGAGATCCACAACCTATTTGGAAACAATTTAGAGTTAATTTGATAAGCCTTTACAAGGGAATCCCAATTGCAATGTCAACAATAACATTTATTTTAGTATACACACACTTTCGCAGTTACGGGAACAATACATCTGGCTAGGATGTTGAGAATATTGTTCTAAGTTTTTTAATTTAAAGTTTAAATTGTAGTATATTTAGAATTCTCCCATTGAAGACTACCTCCGTGTGAATGGGAAGCCGCAGGGCTCTCGCCGTGGAAGGGATGGGGGCAGAAGAGGACGTGTGTGTGCTGAAGCCAGTTATGGATTGTTTTGTGGCACAGATAAATAGTGAATTGATGGTTATATTTTCTATATTTACAAGTGTGTGTGTTTTCCTGTATATGAAAAGCAAGTATATAAAAATAATGATTATTTTCACCATTTGATTTAGTCTTTATAATTGTATGCTAATATAATAATCTGTGGCCAATATAATCGTGCTGAAAAGTTGATAATTAATATCTCTACCAGTGATTAACACAGCACATGGAAACAGTTGTACTATTGCTTTACAACCTGTAATTTGTTGAGATGCCTGAAGGCGTCCGGGTGAATTTCAGTTATCTTGTTGTTTTGCAAGTCGATGTCCTTCAGTTGGGAACAGTTCTCAAAATCACTCGGACCAACCTGTCCTATGCCATTGGACGACAAGCGGAGAGTTTGTAAAGACTGCAGCAGGCCCAGTCCTAGGAAGAACACGATGATTTTACATTTTTCATTTTCCTAATTGCATCAAGTGGCTTTTTATAATTCTTTGCGACACAATTCCTTCCCTTCCCGTCTATTGCAACAAGCGGCTGAAAGCTTTGAGTTTGTGTCCTTTCCTGGACAGTGATTGTCCCACTCTAGAAGTTGCGTGGCATCAACAGCAGGAGCGCTAATGTGTTCACAGTCAGTGCACGTCTTAAAAATTCCCATCTCCATAAAAGCAGTAACATTCCTTTGTGCTGTCAAAATTATTCCGACTGTGATCTCTGTACTTTCATCGCAATTCTCTGGAGAACTGGAGGCAGGAAAGGAGGAGTGTGAAAAGGGTGGAATTTGCTCAGTTTGACAGGAGGCTGAGGGGAGACTTTCTCACTCTCTACAGCTACCTGAAAGGAGGGTGGAGTGAGGTGGGGGTCGGTCTCTTCTCCCAAGTAACAGGAGATAGGAGAAGAGGAAACAGCCTCAAGTTGCACCAGGGGAGGTTTAGGATGGATATTAGGAAAAATCTCTTCACCGAAAGGGTTGTCAAACACTGGAACAGGCTGCCCAGGGAACTGGTGGAGTCACCATCCCTGGAGGCGTTTAAAAGACGGTGGGCGTATTGCTGAGGAACATGGTTCAGAGTTAGGCTGATGGTTGGACATGATGATCTTAAAGGTCCCTTCCAACCCAGACAATTCTATGATTCTATAATATGCATTACATTAATTGTAAATAAAAGATGGGGATGCAAAAGGTGATACAGGATCTCCTATTCATTGCTGTCTGCAGCTTCACAGGAGTTTTTAGTATGTGGAATTATCTGAACCATTATCCATAGGATGCAAACCTGACTAAGAACTGTGGTGTTGCTTGTGCCTGCCTGTGAATTACCAATCGTGGCAGCATATTCTTCACCACGTCCTAGTTACGACAGGAGCCGTCTTGCCGTAAGTGGCTCTTTTTAAATGCTGGAGATGCCTCAGTTTTCTCAGCTGCTGCGCAGGCAGCCCCAGAGCTCCGGCCCGGAAGGGCAGGCACTTGTACACTCAGCATCACCGCTGTTTGTAACACCTCGATGTCACCCTAAAGGGATTTTTGATCGTGAGGCATTGTTGAGAAGATAGTAGTTTTCCTTCAGAATTTTAGCCTTGGTGTCATCTGGTTTACTGGAAATCCCTTATTCCAGTTTGCGGAGGAATTGATCTTTGGGTTTATTGTGAAAAGCAGTAGGAGTGATTCATTCCTGCTGTGAAACCAGAGGTAGCAGGCAGGAAATGCATCCAGAAGTTCTGGCAGTCATAAATGCTTCCTTGCACCTGCATGAAGAGTCGTAGTTGGGATGCTTCCCTGAAGCTAAATTTGTGCCAGAAATACACACGGGGACAGCAGCAGCCTGACACCGGGGGGTGGCGGCTGTGGGGAGGGATTCTCTGTGGCCAAACCCCTCCGCTTTAGAAATTCAGATTTTCTTAAAATTCCATGTTTTCTTAAAAACTAGAATGTTAGTGAGGGATTTTGGAGGAGAAAAATAAAATTCTGAACATGCATTTAGATGAGTATGGGATTTAAGTACAACCTGAAGTATGGGGGTACGATGCATCACAGTTAAACATCGAAAAATGGAGTCTCTTGGAGGAAAGGGTTGATCTGTCTGACCCACTGGGGCATCCCATAATGAGTAGTTATATTTATCTATCAAAACAAATCAAATTTACATCAATGTATTTTATAATGTAAGCTTTTCTATACTATCTATGTGGAACCCTACCGATATTGCAAAATAATTCAGTGACACGGTTTCCTGCGTACCAGAGAATTACTTAGTATCAAAAAAAGGAGAAAAATAGAACTTTGAGGACGCTGCCTAGATGCAAAATTATAAAAATTATCCCCTTTGTCTGACTTTGTGAGATAAGTAGGTTTTTGGTTTGCCCTCCCCCCCCCAGTATTTTCAAAATTTAGAGCTAATGAATCTGACAACATTATCAGAGATCACTTAAATTGGGCAGACACCACACGGGACACTGCTGCTCGTACCACGGCTTCTGCCTTATTTAGCCACCGTTTGGACAACGTGAACCATCGGTTTATGAGAACAGAGGCTGCCACCAAGGCTGCGACGCCTCCCGTAGCTCAGTGACCAGCACACACTTTCTGCAAGTCTACCGAAACCTTCCAGCCCTCTCCTGTCGCTAGAAGGTGTCGCTCTGGGTGGGTGACAGATGGCACAGAGCAAAATTGCTTTGACTGAACAGAATGTATTTTCCTGTCTTTGTGACATACTGAAATTGGAGCAAGTTTTATTGGAGAAAGTATTTACTTTTTTCTGAAGAGTAGTATGAGATTCATTATCTGTAATTTTCTTGACGTTGAGGTTCACGACTGGGTTGTGGAGGCTGGTGCTTTTCCAAAGCTCCTTTCTTCCCTTGCTGTACAACAAAGAAAAACACTGCTTGGGCTCCCAGAGGATAAATTTGGTTACATCTGACTGACATTAAGGCATCACGATTGCAAAGACTATAAAAAAAACCCCCTAAACCTAATTTGAAACAACCCATTCGCTTCAGTCTCTGTGTTTGCACCCACCTGGAACTTTCCCTCAACTGAAGTATAATGAAATGAGAGTTGGATTCTGAATTCAGCAAGACGTAACTGAATCGTCCCCAAACCCAGCTCGCCCCTAAGGATTTCGAAACGCTCACCTCTCGGGACGCTGTTGAGATTATTTCTTTCAACTGACAAGACTTTCAGAGCAGGCAGGAGACGGTCAACTTTGCCGTCCTTCTGAGGCGTGGGTAGGTCCAGCGCGAAGGCGTGGATGGCATTTCCATTCAGGTTGAGAGTTTCCAAAAGGGGTAAATTTCTACAGGTAGTTAAGGAGAGTTCAGAAATTAGGTTGTTGCTGAGGTTCAGGTGTTTCAGCATCCATTCTTCGCGTCTTCCATCAGCGCACGTAAAAGTTTTAATATTATTATAGCTAAAATCAGCCGTTATTGCTGTTTGTGATAGATCTTCTGGAATAGCAGATATTCCGGTGAAAGAACAATTCACTGAGAAGTCCCCGTCCCACCGGCAGCCAGAACGGTGATGTGCGTCAAGAAGACTCTGCTGTGACTTGGTTCCCACCGATCCAGGAAGATGAAAGTAAAGGGCCACAGCAATGACACCCAGGTGAAAGTTATCCATCGTATCTGGATGTAAAATGTAAAATTACGGTTAAGTTCAGCGCAACAAGAGTTAAATAGAAAGCGGAAATACTTTGACATAAAAAAATCATTAAACGCTAAACAAATACCCGAAGCATTACCAACATTCTGCCTTAAACATTGGGTTTTGGAGTTAGTAGATATGTTTCAAAAAGAACATTCATGAACTGGTAACCTTCCCCCTCCCTCCACCTCTCCCAAAAAACAATCCAAACCTTCAGTCCTTCATTCCAGCCCTTCGGTCGCCAAACGCAGCTTCTCAGGAACTCGGGAACTAAGAGCAGTGGAGGAGACTTTTGAACTCTGCTGCAGGTATCGTACACAATTACCGCTGAGCAAAGTCCACCTGATACAATCCATGACGAATGGATGCGGAATGGTTTTCATACTTACAGTTAATAAAACACTACCTTCCCCTCTCAATAACACAACCGCCTATTTTTAATGAAAAACTATATTCTTATAAATAACACTTCTGAACCACAGGTGCATCTTCGAATTTATTGGTTCATTTCAAAACAAAGATTAGAAATTCGGTTGTCTTTCACCTACTGACACAACCGCTGCCGTTACATACGCTGAGAACTCGTCACACGTTAAGTTGTTTCAGCGTCCCCGGTACGGTATCTTACACAGAGGCGTGTAGAACGTTCCTTGAACACACAAAACCTTCAGTGCATCTGTGGGACTGAAATAAATAATGTGCCACACGACGTTTTAAATACATCTAGAGAAATGTAGGTTAGGCAGTTAGGAGATAAACAACAAATAAATACGCAACACAGGGCACGTGGGGTGCCAACATTTCTCAAACTGTGTAGTGAAGGCAACCAAATGTATTAACAAATCATAAACAGCGGCTAACAAATTGGTAATTCATTTCATCTGGTATTTGTATGATCAGTTTTGCTACACTTTGACAAAAAAAATCCACACTTCCAAACCAATTCTCCAGAGCATGATTTAAGAGTACCTTTGTGACAAATCTTTCAGCTCTGTTGCATACGGTATTTTAAAAAGAACTCTTGATAATTACAAGAATCCAATAATAGCATACAGGCACGTCAGTAGTAACCAAAGAGGAGCTTTAATGTGCTCTTCATGTGTAATCTACTTGACCGAGGCAGTAGCTGTCATTTTAAGATCTATTTCAGCTTCAACGATGCTGCTGCTTATATTTTTATAGGTGTGTATTTATATATATAAAAATAAAGTGACAAAGTTCCATTAACGTGAGTGAAAATTCTAAAAATGTTATAGTGTATTTCCTCCTCTTAATCATAACAGATACTAATTAGGGCACTACTTAGCAGCAAAGACGGGGGCACGTCTTCAGCAAATGCATGTTGAAGTGGTGAATGAACAGTAACTCTAGTGAAACTATGAAGTTCGTGGAGGCAGGATGCAAAACGTCAGTACTTCCCCATAATCTTTAATGTGAGCAATTCGATGGCTTTTGCTACGTTTTACTCTGGTTTTGTCAGAACAGCTCCACTGCCGTCCACTCCCCAAAACCGCAACTCCTGAGCACCAAAACCCACCTGTGCCTTAGAGAAATGTGACTCTCCCGACCTCCCGCACGGGGCAGTGCCCGAGCTGAGGATGCCCCTCTAGAAATCACGTCCACCCACACTCGTCCTGCGTGAGGCCTTGCTGACCTCTCGCAAACACAGGAACTGGGACCTTAGTTCTTGTTGCAGCAGGAGCTGGTTTGTATTTTGTGGAATTCTATGCACTTTGACAACTATCAAACAAAGGCAGGTACTTTATCTTCCCGTGACAAACGATCGATTCTGAAGTTCATGTATAACGTTTGCACAACTTTTAGGAAAAGAAGCATGTGCTTATCTAGAAAAACTTGTCAAAAAGCTACTTGCAAAGTCACCTCTGTGGCCTCCATTATTAAGGTTACTTGGTGCTACTGCAAAACAAAACTATTTTCAACTGAAGAGAATACATGGGGAGGGAGGAGTGGGAAACTTATAACAAGCTGGACTATTTTTAGTACAGAACACCCTACCTCTGCAAAAGCAGTTATCATCAGGCTGTAAGAGTTTCTCTAAGGCCCCAGCTCACCATAGACACAGTTTCACAATTCAGACACACATGGATTTACTCTGCTGTCGCAGGATCTGCTACCATCACGTTTAGAATTACAGACCTGCAGTTTAACTTTGGAATTTAATTCTGAGGTTCTCAGTAACGCGTCAGTACTGACATTTCTGGGGAAAATGAGATCCGATCTCAGACAGTACTGCGACAACCATGCTTTAGATTAGTACCTGTTGAATTTCATGTTAAAGCACCCAGGAAAATACTTTTTTTGGGTAGTGAGCAAGTTATAAGTACATCTTTTAAAATGTACTTCTAATATAAACACATTTTATAAATACTTTATGTAAATTAAGCAAGTGTAGAATGCCCAAACTGCACATACAGAGCTCAAGCAACGCTTCAATAACCACAAGACTATTCCAAAACTGGTTACATTTCCACACTCAATATTACTTTGCAAATATTATTTGTGCTAATTTTTTCTTTAACTACATGAGAATATATGGCAGAAATAATGCAGTATTTTGAAGTGTATCTGCCATTACCCCTCTCTTAGTACACATATGGTAAACCGCATAATTTTGGAGGGGTATCATTATATTGACCTTTGGCAAGAAATGAAGAGAAGACAAATTTTGCTACTTCAGCCATCTCAGGCAAATCCAACAACAAATGGACATTCCTGTTGAAGTACTTCAGATCGCAGTTGTGTCCTCAGCAGCCTTCAAGGTCTTGGGATGTAGGACAAAAAGCTCCTCTAAAGGCAAGTGAAGGCAGTCAAGGTTGTTGCTAAGATCACATTCTTTAAAGATGTTCTACCGATCCCACTTCAGGAAGGTACTTCAGTAGGCGTGTAGACTGAAGGCGTGCTAAATCAGTGCCACTGTTATGGCAGGATGGTGACATAATACTGCTGAACGTAACAGCCTTTGCTTAAAAATATTATGTAATAAATGTTAGTATAAACTGCTGTAAAAACAGAAATCCTTGAAGGCATGCAATTACTTCATACAAATGTATGTAAACACCAAAGAGAACTCTCCTGGTAGTGGCTGGTGTTTCAGTACGTGGCTCCACAGGGATTGACAGAAGTCTGACAACCCATGTTGGAGCCCGTCACCTGAACCTTGAACAGCGTCCCATCCGCGCACATACACAGCTTGAAACGCAGCCAGTTGCCGTTATTAAACTGTTCCCCATAAGAAGAGCTTGGCAGTCGCGATGGGCTGACCATCACAGTTCCATTCAGGATAATGCTGTTTTCCTATTAAGAGGAAGGGAAAAAAAAAAAGCACAACTTCTAATTTAGACAAGGCAGGATGTTTTTGAAAAGGACAGGCTGGTTTAGTGAATCTTTGGGATGGCTGTAGAAATCAACAGAATAAAAAAAGTGCTTATGACAAGGTTTCATTTATTAATTAAATTTGTGAGTAATGGCCATGAATTTCTCAATTATAACCAGCAATGTACTTTGCTATTCCAGTGGTAGATCGATACTAAGAGCGGCAGCAGTAGCGGGGCTTTTCACTTGACAAACCTATTAGCAAATGCAGTAAAGCTAAAAATATGTACATGAAATGGGAATGAGTGTTTCAATTCATATATGAAATTCATTCGTGTGTTAAACAAAATGTGCCTGTATCTCTATTTCTTATCTTCCTTTAACCTTTTCCATCACTCTATATGCTCTGCAATCTTCACAACGTCCAGGTATCTCAAATGAATGCTAGCACGTTGCTGTCTGTCCCCAGTAAAACCTCCAGAAGAGAGGATGGATGAATTCCCTTTGGTGTTAGTTTCAGCGCAGAGGCCAGTAGTGTAGCTTTAATTGCACTGTGGGGTTTTAGCATCTTGATAGTACTGGAAAACTATTGAACCACTAATTAACAGCAAAGTAATAATCCATCTTTTAAAAACCTTACTAAATGCACTGACTGCAACTAAGCTTTTATGCATGACTACTTTATATAAAATTTGAATCCATATAAAGCTGCATCAGTTTTTTATCAGCCTGTATTGGAAACTAAGCTGTTCAAAAAATGCTGATTTGAAATACTTACTGCTTTCAGTTCCATGTTTCCCCCCATTCGAAACTCAATGGTCTTGCCTGTGATAAAAACACCTTCGTTTCCACGGACAATAGCACGGCCATCGACCTTTATGTTTAGATCACTGGTTGCATTGCTGGTAATCTAACAACATAAAAAAAAAGTGTATTTACAGATCAATGAACATGTGCTGCTTGGGTTTGTCTGAGTAACTTTAATTACCTTCAAAACATTGCTACACAATTTAATAAAAACCTTCAGTGTACTTTTTGCCCTTCTCCTATCACACCTATGAAGCTTCTACCAATTTCCACATTCACATTTGAAATCAAGGACTACTTAATTTTGGAAGGTTATGTACAATACTTTATGTTTGCATACTGTTTGTTGGTGATAAAAATAACAATTCATATGACAATTTTATGGGATACACAGTTAACACTGGTGGCAAATACATGCTTCCGGTTAGGAGTAATTGTGTAAACTTACTCCTTTATTTTCATTTAATCTCTTCCTCCTATGTATTTAAAGCTAAAGGGTTTTGTTTTGTTTTTTCTGGAGCAGACTATTTAATTGTTAGCCTGCAGAGGAAACACAAAGAAGAGCAAACTAAATTTCTCTTTTTTGTTTGTCCTAACCAGGATTGCTCAATGCTTCCTAAGGCACGCTCAACCCTCCGTAAAACCACTGATACTGCTCTGCTCATGTTATACAAAAGAACTGGGGGCTGTACTCTTATCTGTAAAGCCTTTATCGTAAGTGACGATATGCAAGAAACAGATTTCAGTCTGACATTGAAAAATGTACGCACAGCGATATTCAGGTTTAAATATGCTTTATCAGAAAACAAAAAAATGTGGAAACCAACTAAGAACTTGTTTAATCTAGAACTAATGTAACTCTTATAACACTGTGATTGCTCTCTACACTTTTCTCAGACTTCTGAAATTTTGATTGTATTAACATTTACCTCCAATAGAAGGAAAATGATACATCAAGGTCTAGTAATTATTTTTCTAAGTTCTTTATAGAAACAGAAGCTTTTCACAGAAATTTTATTTCTGAAACAGTTATCTAGGCACAAACAAATGGATAAATGCTTAATAAAAAGACACACAAGCCTAGCTGGCATGGTATTCTGGGGGTGGTGAGACACTGGAACAGGTTGCCCAGAGAAGTTGTAGATGCCCCATCCCTGGAGGTGTTCAAGACCAGGCTGGATGGGGCTTTGAGCAACCTGGTCTAGCGGGAGGTGTCCCTGCCCATGGCAGGGGGGTTGGAACTCGATGATCTTTAAGGTCCCTTCCAACCCGAACCATTCTATGATTCTATGTAATGATGTCAGTTTTCATTTCTGTTCTAGTTTTTGGGTGATTTACGTTTTCAGAGCTGCATTTTTAGCTATGTTTAGTCAAATTTCTAAATATGATTGAAAGATCGTACTAGTAAACTTTTTTCCTACAACTACAGCAATTCTGTAATGAGCTTTTACAAAAAGTAAGGGGTAGTTAAAAGAGACATACCCTCTCTGTAGAGGCCTTTTGTACATTCAAGATTTTAACTCCATTTGGCAGATGAAACTCATGAGTTTCATAGTCTGTGCTGAACAAGGTATTTTGTGTCCGTGGGTCAACAAATTCCATGCCGATATCGCTGGTAATAGAAGTTTTGTCTTTTTCCACGCTAAGCTTGGTTGTTCCTTGCTGAAACACAATCTTCGGAAACAAAGTCATTAAGTTAATGATGTTTCAAATATAATTCTTATGAATAATTTGAGTGTACTTCCATAGCGTTGCTCACGAAGTTTTAATTAATGACATAACTTACAGGCTGATTATTTCCGGTGATCACCAAATCTTCATTGCGTCTGCCTCCTACAGTGCTTTTATACAATGGATGTATAACGCCCATGTCGGAAACTTGCTTAAACCGCAACAAGCCACTCTCGTGGAACTCCATACTGTCACAACCATTGGGACCGATTCGAATCACCGCCCAGATAACTAGTGTGATCTGAAAGAGAAACGCACATTTTTGAAGAATACTTTGATTGTTCGGACCTTCCCACAACAAATACTGTATTAACTAGGTATTTTATTTGAAATAATTATTAATGCTAGTGTTTAAGTGAGCTTTAGGTCTCAATTTACTTTAGTCTATTTAATTCCCACTGGAAGTATCAGAACACATTTAATTACGAAAAGCAGTTTACATGATTTTTAGACTCTTCTGAAATGGTAACTAAAACAATTTGTGTATATATATAGGAAATTAAATCACATCCATAATTACATCTTTTTCCTGTTTAAGGGTAACCGTGGTATCATCAGCTAAACAAATTTCCTGAACAAAGAAGCTCAGCTCAGGATGTACTTACCCCTGAACGCAGGTGGATGTCCAATTATGAAAAATAATTAATTACTTCTCACTTATGAAGCAATAAAAAGGTGTTAGTTACAACAACCAAGGTTTAAAGCGAGTGGCTGCTTAATCCTGAATGCTCACGTGCAGCTCTGTTATTATAGGTAAAATGTTCCTGGCATAACAGTTTCTCCTGCATGTATTTGTCCTGCGCTAGTAACACTTGGCACATTTGCTGTTACTGAGTTTGGTGAATAGAGAGACATTTTCAAGGTTCCTAATTCTGTGTTGCATCAATGGTAGGTTCCTTGCTGGGACTATGATAACTGAAATAATCATGACTGAACTTAAAAGATTCTTCCATCTAATCTTGCTCAGAATACAAAACAACAAAAAAAAATGAGAAAAATAAGAAATCTCCTTCGGTACATTTTAAGTCCTTCTAAGCCATACTGGCGTAAGTTTTATTTCTGTAATAAACAGTCAAAATGAAATATGTCCTAATGTTGCTTACAGCCTAAGTATTATACTCACAATAAGATTGATGACAGCCAAAATAAAAAGAAGAACGATCACACAAATGGCCAAGTTGCCTTTCCTGCCACGTAAGCCTGTCTTGTGGAGACGGTCTTCATCAATTGGGATGTATCCCGCTTTAAAGTTACTGTTGTGCTCCTTATTAACGTTCCTGCGTTCCACAGCCTTCTCTCGCATAGACTTCTTCACCGGGCCATTAGAACTTTGCTATAATGCAAAGCATGGATTAGCTGTTATAAGGCATGTAAATCCACTAAAATGATAAACGTGTGTATGCAAAAACCCATAAATTTGATTTGACTAGTGGAACATATTACATGTTATATTCAATATTACACTTGTCTGCCACTCTATACTTAGAATACACATTTACAACCACTACAGTCTCTGCTAACACTATGACTAAAATTAAAATCCAGGTACTTTCAGACAATTATGTTTTTGTATGTAATTTTTATCATGGCAAGTAGGAATTATTAATGGCATAGATGCAGTTAAAAAAAAATCAGCTGTAAAAAACTTCAAATTTTTCCCTCCTAGGGACAATACAGAACATAATCCTGCAGGTCATTTACCAGTGCACATGATTTTAGCTCCCTCCGTGCTAATGTGGGATAGACTCTAAATGAATCTACCCAAAAGGAGTGTGGTGGATAGAGTTTCAAAGTGACTTTGACAGCACAGGGTTTGCATGCAATTTCTGTTGCTTGCATGCAGTGTTAAGAAAAATAATGTAAGGCTTGCAAAGAAGATTGCAAAGAACATCTCTTCAATGTGACAAATTACACGTCTTGTAGATATTTATATGGAAAATAAACCTTTAATATATTTTTGTCACTTTGTCCAAAATTTTGTTCCACATCCTTTGAATGGAACAGGTTGCGATTTAAGGATTCAATTCTTCAAAGAAGGGGCTTGATTTTTTTGATGGGATTAACTTTATTCATCTGAAATGAATCCTGAAGCTGCATCTTATGGTTACTGCATCTTCGCATGTCTACACTGGTGTAACTGGTAAAAATGTCATTGTCTTCTGTTACCAAAGAAAAAGGAAATGGTGCTGAGAAAGGTGCTTGACCTGAACAGGTTTATGGGGGGCTTCCTTGAAACTAAACTCAGAACTGGCTCGACAGGGAAACTGAGAGAACAGGTCTGTGCTCTGGGGAAAAGCAAATGGACACCTTGTACAACAGGACAGTAAGTATCTTGTCCTGAGGATAGTGGTCTTGAAAGGACGTGACGGTGAGATAAAACTCCAATATAGTTTTTTCACCCTGGAAGGCAGGACAACAGAAGACAGTACCAGGACTGGGAGAACGTGGTTGAAATGGTGATTGCTGGAGCAAGTGCCGGAGCATCCATGCAGAACTAGGCAGCGCTTCCCGTGGCACCCGAGACGGGGCTGCTGCAGGACCCCTCAGGAATCTGGGGCTCCCCACCTCCTGCTGCCACCACCACACATGCCCCTACACAAACTGACTCTGATTAAAAGTCCTGTGGTGATGCAGGAGCTTCCAAAAGATGAGCCCTTCAACAGCTCAGTTCTCCCTCCGGCTTGCACGGTGCTGACAGAGTCCCTGTCCCACCCCTCCGACTGGGTGACAGTGACACCCCCGCAGACAAATTTAGCTTTCGCTCCTCTGTGAGACCTGGGATGGGGAGCCCGAATGGAGCTTTGGCCTTATTTATCCACCGCCGCCAGGCTCCCATACTTGTGCCAGCCTAACCAGACGACTGACGGCACCGTCCCATAAATACCAACCGCCGCTTTTCCGCCTCACTAATTAGCGGCAAGTGCCTATTTAGCCAAGACAGTTACATTCCTCTGCAGAAACGCCAGAACACCTTATTTCCAGAACAGAAAGTAGGGTGGGTTTTTTTGCCAAGAGACCCTGCGGCTGTCAGGCCCCCACAGCGGGCTCGGGATCCCTCTCCCCCGGTTGAGGCGGCTGCCCCCGCCGGGACAAGGCCGTCCTTCCCAGACAGCGCCGGGCACGGCTCGGAATCGCCGTTTCTCCCCTCCCCGGCGGGTACCCGGGGCGGTGGGGAGCCAGGGAAGGCCAGGGCGGCCCGTAGCGGCCCCCCAACGCCGGAGGGCTCCGGCATCAAAACAAACCTCGGCAACCGCAGCGAAAAATGGCACCCCCTCCACAAGCAGCGTCCCTTTCCCCCAAACCGGACCGCCTGCTCGGGCCGGCCTCGCTCCCCCCCTCGCCCCAACGGGGACGGCCCCGCCACCTCCCCGTGCCTGCGTCTCAGCGGGGACAGACCTGCTCGGAGGCGGCCGCCGCCATCTTCTTCCTCCGCCGGCGCCGTGGAGGGGTCGGAGGGCGCCCCCTGGCGGCGCGGGGAGGGCGGCTGTGGCGGGGTGCGGGCGGAGGTCGGTGCGGCTCCGAGAGGCGGGTCCGCCCCTCCGGTTGGGACACGCGTTACCAGGCGGCCGTAGGAAGGCTTTTCCCCCGCACCCCCGTGGGTCGTTCGCCCCGTTACCACAACCGAGGCGCGCCCTGCCGGCGTTGCCGTGGCACCCGCCGCCGCGCCGGGCCCGGCCCCACGTTACCATCGCGATTATAAAGGCGGCGCGAAGGCGGCGCCGCCCGAAGAGCATCGGGCCCCGGGCCGGCGGTATCAGTTCCACCCCGCGCCGCCGGCCCGCGGAGGGCTCCCGGGGTAGGGGGGGGGACACACACGCAGCCCCATCCCATCCTACCCCAACCCCGGGAGCGAGCGAACAGCTGGCCATGGCCGACGGCTTGAGGCGGCTGGTCGGGGCGGAGAGCGGCCGGGTGCTGCAGGAGAAGCTGGAGAGCTGGTACCGGGACTACGAGGTGGGCCCTCGGTGGCGGGGGATCCGCCTCTGCTCGGGGGGGGTGCTGTGAAGGGAGGGCTGCCCGCCTCATGCCGCCGGCCCTGGGGGAGCGGGAGGCCGCGGGGCCCGGGCCGGGCCGGGCCGCCGTTTCCGCGGTAACGGTGGGACGCGGAGCAGCGGCGGTCCCCGGCGCCTCCCGGGGGGACATTAGCCCCGGGGCAACCGAGCTCTGCGGGTAGCGGCGGCCTGCTCGGGGTTCAAAGGGCCGGTTTGGGACGCCGACCCGCACCTCCACCCGGCTGTCACCATTTTAACACCCAGTGCCTGCGGTGCTCGCAGCTTCGGCCGTTTCCTTTCTGCCTCTGCCTGTGGCAGGGTCGGCTGGAAGCGAGGCCTGGTGGTTAAAAGTGCTGTTTGGGCTGTGTTAGGGTCTGAGAAACCCACAACAATTTATTGTCGTTTAGACAAATTATTCTATCACCCAGTGATGCCTGCCCCCCCGGGAAGGGGAGTCGGGGGAAAAACAAGGAAACAGGAGGGTTGAAATATAAATAGATTGAATAGGATAAGACTAAATAATTACCGGTAATAATAAAGAACCAGTGTTGATCCCAATACCAATATAAAATACACAAGGATCACAGTCCATTCCATCATAGGAGGCTGTACACTCCCAGCAGGGGACAGCAAATACTGGACACTGTGAGCGCTGAGGCTTTGGGAGGAAGGGAAGGGCTCAGGGGCAAGGAGTCTTCTGGACCACCGTCATCAAGGGCGAGAGAGAACTATGCAGCAAACTTTCTAATGTATACTGAATGTGGCATTCATAGTATGAAATAATCCTGTTGGCCAACTTGGGTCAAGTGCACGGGTCGCGCTCCTCTTCATCCCTGCACCTGGCAAGGCTTGAAAACACTGTGACCTTGAATCCCACAGCGCCTAGTTGGCTATAAAATAAATATTGTCACAAATTCGGCCACTAGGGTCTTCTAAGAGTGCAGTTCTCCAAAGCATTAGAAGAGAAATTAGTTGGGTGTTGCTCAAACCAGGACATGCTGTAATGACTGAGTCTGGATCAGGAAAGAGTTTTGCGGTAAAAGACCAGCAGATGGGAGGACCCTGAGTGAGGGTGAGCTCAGAAGGAATCTCCTGTGGCTTGGGAACAGTCAGGAAAACATGAGGAAAAACGGTGTTGAAAGTGAGAATGGGGTTATCCAGCAAGCGTGAGGGAAGAGTTTCGGATATGGGTGAGGAGAAGGCTGCAGATGGATGTAATGGTATGCATGGAGGAGGAAGAGGTAAGAGGAAACTGACAAGCCAAAACAGCAGAAGCAGTAGAGAAGGTGTAAAATTAGGGAAAGATGAGATGAAGGGACATGAGATTTGAAAATTGTGAATTTTCTCAGCGGAAAATCTTGACAGTGTTCTCACTCCTGTGTCCCCAGTTTTCGTTAGGTTCAGGACACTGATAGTTGTTTTGGTCATGAGCCTGTAACCGTCTACCTTGTGCTGTGGTTGGTAAGAAAAGGTGCTGAGCAGAGATGCAGCCTTTTCAAGGGAAGTCAGTTCTTTTTTCACTTTGTGGTATGTAGGAGTTACAGCATATTAATAGCCGGTGTAGCTCTCTGCAGGATTCATGGCAAAGGATGATTGTAAGAAGGAGTTTGAGTGTAGCTGGTAAAGCTATGCCAGAGTGCAGGACACCAGAGGAGGAATAAGAGAGGCATGTGTTTTAAAATATTGCAAATGGATGATGGAGGTAGACCTCGGGAGAGCTAAGCAATAGCAGGAGCTGAACTCTCCATCGTAAGTGAGGGGGGTTAGTCTGTGAGGTCTTGGGAAATGAAGACATTTCAGGCTGCCGTTGCTGAAAAGGAGGATCTGGCAGATGGAAGCACCATGGGTGTTATGTCTGTGTAATGAGCTGGAAAAATGCACTTTGCAGTGGTGTTCTGGTGGAGGTTAGCAGGGTGAGTCTGTGCTCCTCAAGGCCAGAGGAAAGCATGTTGCAGCAACCAAAATGCAAACTGACAGGGACACAGGTGGGACAACAGTTTTAGCTGTTTTGGAAGCTTGTAAAAACCATATGGAGCCATTAAAGCCTGAAGACCTAGAGGGTGATCTACGCTGAAGATGATACACAGGTTACAGATAAAGATTAAGGAAGCAGGTTGAAAGTATGTGTTCTCCTGGCAGGTGCAGTAGCATCCCTGACAGATTAATCCCGTCAACTCTTTTTCAGAATTGCATTTGCTGAAAATGCTGTAGTTTTATTGTTCTATTGTTTCCCAGGCATGATGCTGGATTTTGCCCGTTGTTCAGTAGTTGTTTTAGTTAGTAACTCTTAAAAATCAGATGAAGTTGCATGGAAGCCTCATATGGCAAAGGAAGGTAATAACCTTATATGTATTATTTCAGTTAATATGAAAAATCAGATTTTGGACTAATACATTTTTTTAATCCAACAATTTCCTATCTTATTAGTTTAAAAATTCTGCGTTGAAAGATTTTAACACAGATCTGCATTTATTATGATTCTTCTTTTAGAGATATTTGTGATTGCATCTTCTTTATGAATGGGGAAAGGAGTAAGTTTTCTCAAGTAGTGAATTAACTGGGTGATAGAAATCCTGATGTCTTTGTTCTAATGTTTGCCTGTTAGCAATGTGAACCTTTTAAAGATGAGTAATAACATCACAGAATAGCTTGGGCTGGAAGGGACCTTTAAAGGTCATCTGGTCCAACCCACTCCCCTGCAATGAGGAGGGACATCTTCAACTAGATCAAGTTGCTCAGGGCCCCATCCAACTTGACCTTGAACGTTTCCAGGGGTGGGGCATCTACCGCCTCTCTGGGCAACCTGGGCCAGTGTTTCACCACCCTCAGTGTAAAAAATTTTTGTTTTGTTTAGTCTAAATCTTCTCTCTTTTAGTTTAAAGCCATTACCCCTTGTCCTATCGCAGCAGGCCCTGCTCAAAAGTTTGTCCCCATCTCTCTTGTAGGCCCCCTTTAAGTACTGAAAGGCTGCAATAACGTCTCCCCGGAGCTTTCTCTTCTCCAGGCTGAACAGCCCCAACTCTCTCAGCCTGTACTTATAGGAGAGAGGTGCTCCAGCCCTCCGATCATTTGCAGATGCAGTAAGAAAAGGTTGTGAAGATGTAATTATAGGGAAAAAAAATGTCATTATCATAACGGGAATAATTTTAACTAAGAAAGCCCAGACAGATGTATTAATACACATTAATTTACAGATTAATTCCTGTGATCAGAATCTGAACCGATGCTGTGAAATAATAGAATTGAACTCTAAGATTCAAGGGCAGCTCTTCACAATCCTAAATGAAACATCTCAAGAAGGTAAATCAGTGCCTTGTCTTATTACTAACACGTTTCACATGTGTCATTTTTTCAAGCTGTGGCTGTTTCTGTACATGTTCTCACAATTTCCTAATGTATGTATTTTCTTAGGTGGGCATTATGCAGGTGTGGAAACAATAAAAACTCGTCTCCTGCCATGGCTAGGGACTTGTTTTTCCTGTGCTTCTTCAGGAAGGCTCTTTGAAACCAACCTCTCTCTCACTCAGGTATGTAGGAAATTTATATTAAGGGAATAGAGCTGTGTGAATTTATACCTACAGGAGAGTTTTAGTGACTTTCTGTTAATAATAGCCTCCCTCCCTGATTTTGCTTAATGAAATGTGTCCTTAGTTGCTCTTGGAGACAACTATGCTATTTGTCTGTCTCATCTTACATTTCCTTTGAAAGGGAAATCAAAGAGGTCATTAAGGTTACTTTTGTCCTTCTAGGGTTTCTGCTGTTTCACAACAATGAGTGACAATATGGAGGAATTTGCTTTGTAAGAGAAGCTATGTTCCTCTACTGCTTTCCTATTCTAGGTGGAGAATTATGCTACATTGACATTTGCAACAACATCTTAGTGATATGGCATAAATACTTTTATTATTAAAAACCTAACACTGTGAAAATACATGAGTAAGCTGAAGGTGTGTATAAAACTCCATGCATTTATCTGTGAGCTCCTTTTATTTTTTTTAAGAAATAAGGTAATATCTTAGTTCAGTATCTGAGCATCATAATACCTCCAGAAGGGGGGTGGTGTGGGTGGAAAAGTGCTCATGTCCATCATGATACCACCACGCACCTAACTTGATGTTTGGAGTTAGTATATATTTGGTATTTACTGAAGGGGCTGTAGTACTGACAGTTTGGCAGGAAAGACAGATCTGCTGTGATTTTATGCTTTGAAAGAAGACAAGAGTGTTGGTTCATGCAGACTAGGGGAAAATGTTGAAGATCTTGAGATTTAACAGTGATGTCTGCATGTTTTCTGACTTCTCATTTTTACAACTCTACTGTCAAAATCTTTCACAATTAAAATAAGAACAAACGAAAAATTATGTTCTTTATGAGTCAGATTCTAGTGTGTTGCAGGAGTAGGGTTCTGCCAAAAAAACCCCAAAATGTAAAATAATGGTGTTACTAAGTGATGGTGCAACAGTTATGGATTTGTCATTGCATGTGACATTCAATTAAAGAGTCTGCTGCACAGTTATCTATTTCATTCTTGAGTATCAGGCAACTCTATAGGTTGTTAAAGACAGAGCTGCATGTGTAGTAGTGTGCTTTCTGGAATGACAGTAGCTGCCGCCTCTGTTCTAATAATTTTTTCTGTTATTTTGTGAACATGAATTCCCCAAAACTTTACTTGAGTTGATGATATAGTCAGTCAGAAGGTGACTGGAAAAGAACCCATGTGGCGCATCTGCAAGAACACTTTCTTCAGATGATGTGTAGACAGGTAGCAAATCTTCATAAGCAGACTTTCCACATTCTCTATCATGAGGTGTAAATGAAGTGAATATTTTTCCTAATACAATCGAGGTGTTATTTTTTGTGCCTGCAAGGTACAAAATGTGTACCTTGCTTATGTGTCTAGAAGGTATCCAATTGATTTTATTTTCAAGTACTTCAGAAATGCTCTTTACTGAAATGTTTAGAAGCACGTCTGCTAATAATGCTGTCCTACATTGTGAAGGATTCTGTAAGGTAGAACGTTCAAGCAGCATGATTTTGTGTTTCGTTGTAGGATTCAATTGAGAGAGAGAGGCAGCTGAGAGAGCTGGCCAACAGTCAGAGTTTTCAGCTGCAAGAGCTGCAGGAAGAACTGACTTCAACTCGTCTACAGCTCAACCATGTGCAACAAGAGTAGGGGAATTAACTGTGATTCTTTTTGTTTGGTTGGTTTTTGCTTTTCAACAACAAACCATATTTTTCTCTTGACATCTAAATGCTGATGGAGATTTGTGAAATGTTTAATTTCTGCCTTAAAATCAGAGCTTCAAAGTCCAAAAGCAGTGTGTCCAAAGCAGAGTACAAGTGATACAGTCATAGCTGCATTCATAGATTGACTCGATCGGTTTTACTTCTGGCAGAGGATTTGGAAAACACACCAGTACTCTAGACAAAAGGGTTTTATATGGTGCATGACCATTCCAGTGGAATCATAGGTGATGGACTGTTGCATGCTGAGCAAACCTTGATAAAAATCAATTGAGTAGCTATAGTGCAATATTTATTGAAGGACCTACAACGTGTCATAATTAGTTATGGTATGCAATCGGTATGTGAACATCTAAGAAGTTCAAGACCCATGGTGGTACAATGGAGTGAGAAAGACAAATTTTCAATAAAGTTACTAGGACCGAATTGTTTTTGTCCACTTGCATAAAATATATTTTGTGGAGCACTGTAGTCTCAAAAAGATGTAATTGCTTCAGAAACAAGTTTGTGCTGTTAGTGCCACTTCCAGGGCCATTTTAGAGGTAGCTCCAAGTGACAGACACTTTCTCATGCATCCTATTAGCATGAGATCAATGAATGTTCACAGTGCTTGGGTCAGTACAATAAGTGATATAATTTAATGCTCTTACTAAGTGATTCCAAGAATCGGACCTACAAACTGTATTAGCTAGATCAGAGGAAAGAGGTTCAATAGAATATTTCATCCTGTTTCCTAATCTTCAGATATCTCCTGCTTTCATAGAATTGTAGAATCACAGAATGGTTTGAGTTGGAAGAGACCATCAAAGATCATCTAGTCAAACCCCTCTGATGTTGGCAGGGTCATCTTCCAGTAGACCAGGTTGCTCAAAGACCCATCCAACCTGACCTGGAACACTTCCAGGGATGGGGCATCCACAGCTTCTCTGGGCAACGTGTTCCAGTGGCTGACCACCCTCATTGTGAAGAATTTCATATATCCTGTCTAAATCTTCTCTTTTTTAGTTTAAAACTGTTACTCTTTGTCTTATCACTAGGATGGGTAAAAAGTAAAGTCTCTTTCCATTTTTCTTATAAGCCCCCTTTAAGTATTGAAAGGCTGCAATAAGGTCTCCCTGAAGCCTTCCTTCTCCAGGCTAAACAATCCCAACTCTCTCAGCCTTTCTTCATAGGATAGATATGCCAACCCTTTGATGATTTTTGTGGCCTCCTTTGGACCTGCTCCAGCATGTCCACGTCTGTCTTGTACTGGAGACCCCAGAGCTGGATGTAATGGGCTCTCACAAAAGGGGAGTAGAGGGGGAGAATCGCCTCCCTTGACCTACTGGTCATGCTTCTTTTTCTGCAGCCCAGGATATGGTTGGCTTTCTTGCCAGCTCATTTCTAGTTTTTCATCTACCACTATCTCCATGTAATTCCTGGCAGGGCTGCTCTTAATCCACTGTTTTCCCTCAGTATATACTGGTGATTGCCCTGACCTAGGGGCACTTGGCCTTGTTGAACTTCATGAGATTCACATGTGCCCACTCCTCAAGCCTGTCAATGTCCCTCTGGATGGCATCTGTTCCCTCGAGAGTATCAACTGTACAACACAGCTTGGTGTCATCCACTAACTTGCTGAGAGTGCATTCAATCCCACTGTCAACATTATTAATAAAGATACTGAGCAGTAGCAGTCCTCATACAGACCCCTGAGGGACACCACTTGTCACTCATCTCCATTTGGACATTGAGCTGTTGACTACAACTCCTTGGGCATGGCCATCCAGCCATTTCCTTATCCATCAATTAGTCCATCCACCAAATCCGTATCTCTCCAATTTAGAGAGAAGGGTGTTGTATGGGAATGTGTCAAAGGCCTTCAGAAGGCAAGGGAGATTACATCAGTTACTCTTCCCTTACTCACCAACTCACGTTAGTACCTGTTATGTTTCATCATGGATGAAGGCAGGAATTCTAATTTTTCACCATCAGAAAAATCTCTCATTCAACTATGAGTCAGTTAAAGATCAGTGAAAAGAAGGTAAGAGGGCGCAGCATACATTAAGTATCAAAAGCGACAAGGTGGGATGGAGAAGGACCGCAAAATATTTGGAAGAAGAGAGAGGTTTTTTGTTCTTGGCTTTTCAACTGGTTTCCCAGGATTAGGTAATCTTGCAAAAAATTTCAGCCTAGAAGGTTTAATAAGCAAAGGAGTTGTTTTCTGTTGATATTTGTAACTATAGAGAAGAATTATGGGAGACTGGTAGATCTCATTAATTTATATACCTGAAGGAAGGGTGTAAAGAAGACTGACCCAGGCTATTTTCACTGGTGCCCAGCAACAGGACCAGAGGCAGTGGACACAAACAGGACACAGTAAGTTTCCTCTGAACCTCAGGAAACCATTTTTTTCTGTGACGTCTCCATCCTTGCAGATATTCAAAAGCTGACTGGATGTGGTCCTGGGCAACCAGCTCTAGGTGGGCCTGCTTGAGCAGTGGGGTTGGACCAGATGACCTCCAGAGGTCCCTTCCAACCTCAACCCTTCTGTGGTTGAGGTATGTATGAGGGTTGGTTTAGGGGTGAGGCATTTCATCCTATGCTCCTGTGTGGATAGAAAGAGATTATTTGATGAGTTGGAGAAAAGTGTTCGATGGTCAAGGTGAGAAGTACAAGGAAAGTTACTCACTAATATGGACTGGAGTGAGTGTGTGGCAGTTTGCAGTACAGGAAAAAGTCACTTTGGGCTAGTTCCTGTGAGAATTGGGAAATCAATGGTAAAGCTTTTGTGGGTTGCATTTCTCTGTGCAGTCAGGTCAGAGAGGCTTTGGCTGTGGTTTGCAAAGGCGGGTTGGGAAGAGGTAATTCAAGCAGAGATGAAGCCATGTGTGATAGTTTCAGAACGGATCCTTTCAAGGAGATGCAGTATGGAGTCCTGATTGTGTAGTTATTGGCAGGCAGGGGACCAGTGCAGGAGAAAGAGAGTTCGTGTCCCAAGATACCCCATCTATGGACAATGAAGTCATTCTGAATGCTGTAAATTGTTGAAGTCAAAGGAGAAACTGGAATTGAGTCTTAATGAAAAATAATGGGTCGTAGCAAAATAATTCTGTTATTATCTAGTCAGGTATAACTTTTTGTAAGCTATTTGTGTGCTGATAGTCTGCACAAAGCCCACTGTGATTGTTTTCGTATGTTAAATTGGTATGGACTTGATCTGCTTAAACAGTCAGTTTGTCATATTAAATTCTCTGGTAGAATCTCTGCCTTTACCTTGAAGGTTATTAATTTTTCTTGCAGTCTGGCAAAAACCCAGCTGGCTCTTGAAGACACAAAGACCAAATCAGCCAGTACTCTTTTGGCAGCAGAAGATGAAATTGTTCAGCTAAAAGCAGTGTAAGAAAAATTGAATCTTGGAGTAATTATGGCAGAAAATCAGCATGCAGAGACACAGTTTGTCATTTACCTGAACGGGTTCTGGTTATTCTACACTGTCCTATGCTATAGCAAAAAATAGGTCTAGCCCCTTAACATCCTGTAGCTTTGTTTCTTGGTGTTACAGAGAGAGAATTAGCATAAGTAGATCCACATGAGAAGAACCCTTATGGCTGAACTTCTCTCCTTTTTTCTTTAGAACAGAGGAAGGATTGCTTTGAAACTAGCAGCTTTATAGCATTTGAATCTTGTAGATGAAGTTAAATACAAGAGAACCATCTATTGAATAGAGCCAGAAACCATTATTTGCAATTTGCTGTAATGATCTTGAAAGTAGCGTGTGTGTTAAATAAAAGACACTTCAGTCTGTCTGCCTTAAGATAAAATTCTTTATACAGCTTTTTCTTTTAGAACATTTTTGCCAAATCCTTTTGTCTGTCACACAGAAGTAACAGCTATTGGTAATGTTGATGTCTCTGGTTTAAAAATGTTTTTTGAGTTTCTAAGTGTTGGTCACATCTGGGAAGTTAATCTGGATCAGTAAAGGTGCAGCTGGGGAACCTACCTTTCCATTTCAATACGGGGTCCTTAAAACTAATTTCCTTTTGTGGCTTGACCTACAGGCAGTTCTAGAAGCAGTAATAATTCTTCACTGTTATGAAATGTAGCCCACGTCTTCTTTTGTTTTGGTTTGGTTTTTTTGTGTGTGTTATATTATCAGAAAAGAATACAAAGGTATTTGAAATTAATTCCAACAGCATGTTAATTCTTGTGATAACTGACATTTCAACAATGGAAATATAGTCACGCTTGTTAAATAAATGCTTGCAGCCTTTCAGTTAAATAACATTGCTGCTCTTCAAAATGGAGGAAACTTGACTTTGCCACTTATGCTGTATGAAAGGATGTAAGTGTCCATGAGTTTATCTTTCCTTTTAGGGCAACTTAGAGGATGAGTTACTCCTGATAAGAATAAGCAATCAAAAAAACCTCAGGCTGTTAGAGTCTCTTCTTCCTCTATCAAGTTGAATATCACTTCTTCATCTCCGGATGTTTATAATTGCTTCTAGAATAATGTTAATTGTCAGATTTCACCCATGGACTTTCCTAGCAAGTGTCAATCACTATGGATTTTAATTTTTTTGGATGGCTACCTGGTGTATAAACTCTTATTCCCATAAAATAGTCTCTTTTGATTTGTTGGGTGAAAAGTAGCTCATATAACTCCTTGATTCTTAGGTAAAACCTGACTGCTGTCTTCCCAATTAAAACCATTAGTAGGATATAAAGCATCTCACAATTCCCGTGTGTAGGTCTTAATGCAGACTGGACAGAAACTCATGTTGCCATTTGTGCTACTGATAGAAAAACAAAACATCCTTGTCTTCCTGCGAATTCAGGAATTCTGTAATCTCCACATACTTAAGGTTCATGTTCGGTCTCAGTTTAGTTTACACTCTGCACTTGCATCTTCTGCCTGGGCATTCAACTTTTGATTGAAGCAAAGGTGCTATTTTTCATGCTCTGTGAATCATTTTTTCAAAATTTGAACCCCTTTAGTTGGGTGAAATCAGATTTGCCTAGTCTTCACCTGCCTGTCAAAACCAGTATCCTTCTAAAAGTAGAGAAAGTGAGGTCCGGACTGATCTGTGACACTTAGGACAGGATTTTTTTCTTTTTTTTTTTCTTTTTTACACAAGGAACAGTTTGCCAGGAGTGTCCTTTGCATCTTTGTCTGTAAACTTGTTTTTTGAGACTTTTGAAATAGCTGGTGATGGAATGATCTCATTCCTCTTGTCTATAGTCTGGCTGTCTCGCACACTTAAATGAAAGCATGTTTTGCAAGACATCTTGGTCTCCTGGGCTATTAGAGGAAACGTGCTCTAAACTCAATTTAATTCAATTCTATAGCCAGTATAAGTTGTTGTTGCATTAACATATTAATTGTAACAGGGTTTAGCTATTTTATTTGCTGCAGAATTATGAAGGAAAATACAAATTTTTAAAGTGAATAATGATCAACATTTAAAAAGTAATTGGAAGTTATTCAGGGGAAGACAAAAAATATAGTGTACTGAAACCTGTTGTTATATGCAGACTGAACAAAATCCTATTAATACTATTATAAATAGAAGCTTACTACTAGGGTGCTTAGCCTCGTGCCAAGGTCTAATCGAGCTTAACAAAGTCAGACAACTCACTTTGAAGTAAATGAGGTCAAGAGGACGTTTTCTTGATCTGCTGAATGGAGGACCTGTTATATAGATTGGCAGGAAGAAACTTTGACAAACATGGTTGTAATTAATACCAGCCAATATGGTAGCTTGAATTGGTTACCTTAAGACCTTGCGGTATCGGAGTTGCAGGGGGCTCTTAAAAATAGATTAAACAGGCATCTGGCCCAAAATGACATAGGTGGAGTTATTCTTGCCTTGCATTTCAAGGCAATCTGAGCTTACCCCACGGACTGGGGAGAACTGTGAGGGAGTTTATGGCTAATGAATTGCTTGAAACTGGAGCGTAGTAGTGGGCTGCTTTATCCAAACGGCATTAAGCAGATACTTGACACACTATTGTATTTTCTCCTGAGAAAACTGGCTGAAGCCATCTATTGTATTTTTAAATGGTTAGATGGGGGGGTTTAAAACACTAGTTATAGTCTTAAAAAAAAAAAAAATGTGGGTTATAAAAACCTACTGTTCTGCTTTTTAAGAACTATATTTTGACTTGTTTGTTTCCAGTATTTTTGGGGTAACATCTACATCTCTTTAACCTTAACAGAAAGATGATAGTACTCTCTTCATTTCAGATTATTATTTAGCAGTAGAGTGAATGAACAATAAAGCAAGGGAAACTGATTTAATTAGCATGGAAAGGATTAATGTTAAGGCTTACAAAAGTCAGCATGGGTAATTCATAAATGTGTCTGTCTTAATGTTGTTTTTTTTCCTTTTGTTGTTTAGTTTTTCTTACAAAGAGAGAAACATTGATTTTCCTTGGTAGCTTTTCTTATGTTTGCGACTTACCATATAACTTGTGATGAACAATGAAAGATGCAGGTATTTCTGCTGGTTTCAGTCTGTCATATGCTCTCCTGGTTTTTTTTGGGTTGGTTTTTTCCCCCCTCTCCTGATAGATCTATAATTAAGCATCTGTTTGTATTTGTAATCATTATCTGCTGTGATGATGAAAAGATGAAAGCTTTGTGGATCTCACAGCAGTGAGATAAGGAACATCAAAAATTGCTTTAAAACTTTCTGAAAAATCCCATGTGAATAGGGGTAAATAACAAAAAGAAAATACAGGAGTGAAATGATTACTTTTTATTTATCTTTTCTGTAGTATAGATATTAACACTGCATTGTCTGTCTACGTTATCTATCATGGCAATTTAAAGAAGGTCTGACTAGTGTTGTACTTTTTTCACCTTTTTTTTGTTTGGTTGGTACATAATGATTTCTCCCCATCTCTATCTTTAGAACTCGTCTTCCCAAATCTACTTTCCTTTCCCAGTTGTTCTTTAAATTAGAATTTTTTAGCCCTCTAGGACTCTGCTAGAAATCCCTGCTGGAGCAGCTGACTAAGGATGGCCATGGGATTGTAATAGTATCTGCAGCTTTTCCTACCTGGGTTAGAAGGACAGTCTTTCCTCTTAGCAGATGTGCTGGCCTTACTACCTGTGGTCCTCTCTGTCACCCTGCTCCTTCAAAAGTAGGAACAGAAAGCTTGTCAACCGATAGGTGCTACAGCTTCCATTAGTTCAGCTGCTCAAAAATCTCAGTAAAGGAAAGGAAGGACTGACTGAATGCCTCCAAAATTAATAGAAAGCATCCATTTGTAATTATTTTTCTTTTGGAAAGAAGCGAACAGCAGCACTATCTATGTTAGGAGGGAAAGCAGAGATGCTGGGATACTTTCTAACATTAAGTAAGAGTAGAGGACAGAAGATAAACTTGCTTAACTGGTTGTCTGCCAATGTTTAAGAAACACCGCTTCTCTTGGGAAGAGCAGGGGAGGAATCTTTTGATATTGCTTGAATAACATCATTGGTGATATCCTTTGACTGACTGATACGTTCCAGCAAAGAAAAGAACCCGAGGACCTGATGCAAGAAAATACCTGGAGTCTTGAACTGTAGGAAAGAAAACTGAGCTGCTTTACTTAATATCTTAAATATGAGAAAGAAACCAGTTTCTGTCTTAGACGTCATCATTTGAGCTTGCGCAAGGACACCAAATGTTCACCAGGGATCTCTCCTGTAACATAAAGTGTAGTGTATCCAGTCTCCTGCCCCAGTACAGTTTTACTTTTTAAAGTGTAATTAAGAGTATGCTTTGGAGTATGCATTTTTTTTAAACTCTTTATTTCCCTGTATTTCAGCATAAGGAGCTTGATCAATATTTCTCCTCTTTTTCTGTTCTTTCTGTTTGATGAGGAGGATTAATTGATAGATGGTTTGCATTGGTAGAAGGACATCTTGTGACTGACTTTATTCTGTGTGGTTAAGTCTGAAGACTTCCCGTGCCCAAGAGAAGGATGCCCTGTGGAAGTTAGAACGTCTGAATGACTATGAGCAGCAGATTCAAATACTGCGGGATGAGATTTCTATCCTGGATGCCCAAAAGTCTGTTCTCCAGAGCAGGTAGAGGCGTTATTCAGAGAAGTCACAGAATTGTGACAGAGAAATTGATCATGTTAGGCAGCATGAATTCCCTCCTCATTTGAAAATGAAATATAAACAAAAGCGAAGCTTTTGTACTTTGTTTTGAAGGGACATAAACTCTTTAAGTGAATTCTCCTAGTGCCCAAATGTTTTAATTTCAGGCAGCTATGTGAGGTTTCTGGCAAAACAGCAAAGAGCAGCTTTACAAAATGTTGAGAGCAGCTGTACCGGATAAAAGGAGATGGTAATTTTTTTTGTTTATAAGTCCTCTTTGAATACTGTACCATTACAGGGCATAACTTGTTCTTATATTCTCACTTGTTTGACTTTACAACTCTTCAGTGGTGCTGAAAGAGAAACAAATCTCCAAAGTATTACTATTAATAGAATCATCGAATTGTCTAGGTTGGAGGGGAGCTTTAAGATCATCTAGCCCAACCATCAACCTAACTCTGATAAAACCATCACTAAACCATGTCTCTAAGCACTATGTCAACCCTTCTTTTAAATGCCTCCAGGGACGGTGCCTCAACCATTTCCCTGGGCAGCCCATTCCAATGCTTAATAACCCTTTCAGTGTAAAAATTCTTCCTAATATCCAACCTGAACCTCCCCTGGTGCAATTTGAGGCCATTTTCTCTTGTCCTATCGCCTGTGACTTGGGAGAAGAGACCGACCCCCACCTCTCTACAACCTCCTTTCAGGTAGTTGTGGAAAGGTAGTTCAGAAAGTTGCAGAAAGTTGTGTATTTAAAAGTGTGTTTCCCCAGAACAAAGTGCTTGGCTGTACACACTTTAGGAATTACTTTAATTTTATTGTTCAGGCTCTAGCTCATAAAGTGTATTGATACAAATGCCTTCATATTCAACTAACCAGCTGCAGCTTCACATCTTTAATTATGTTGGCTCAAAAATCTCAGCTTGCCCTGGTAATAACTAAATTGACACAAAACTCTGCACTAGGCAAAAGCATGTGAGGATGGTGAAGTGACCTCATGTTTCTTTACCTGTCTGTCCTAGGCTTGCACGGAGCCGCTCTCCTTCCCCGAGGCGTGTTGAGAACAGGTCACCGAGTCCCCCTTGTCTGAGGAGCTGCTCACCTGGCCGAGCCAGGCGTACAAATGCTTCGCGTCGCGCCTGCCTGATAGCTCGCTTTGGTGACATCTACGCTGAAGAACGCTTGGATGCAGAGACCCTTTTGAGGACATACATCAGTGACATGGAGATGGTGCAGAGAATAATATACATTGCAGCTGTGGTAAGAAAAAAAAAATAATTCTTGGTTTACAGACCAGAGATGTTTTATGAAGTATTATGGCTAGATTAGTTTAAATGGTGTGCAAATCACCATTTCTGTGAAGTATGGAGAAGAAAACATCTCTTCTTTCTTCCCTTTTGATTTTTCTTTCTTTCCCTCACACTTTTACATTGAACTCTCAATTTAGTGTCCTTTTCTGACTGTCCTGTCCCAACATTCGAACAGGGTTGGTGATCTACAGCACAGGTGCCAAAAAAGGGCGCTAAGAAGACTGAATGGCTCTGAAAGGTAGATGATTCCTGCACTAATCAACACCGCCTCATTTAGTTGAATTCTTTTGGGAATACTACGTTTTAGAAAGCTAAAAATCTTGCCATATCATGCTTCCCTCTTACCTGTAGCTATGTGCTTTTCTAGTTTTATTGGGTCCCTTGAAATTACCTAGATACCTCAATTTACTGTGAGCTCAGTCTGAAGAAATTTGTTTTCATTTTTCTGTGCTTAATCTTCTTTTCTATACAATTGATGTAGTGTGTACCTGTGTCAGAGAGCCAGTGTGTAAATTTACTGATTTATTTATTTTTCACCACAAGTGTTATTCAATTAACACTCTCCAGCTCAACCTTTCTTCCCAAGAGACAAGAGGTGCTCCTGTCCAACATGTTAGGCTGTGGCACATAAAAGGCTATTACTCGGCTCTGCTCTTGATGTCTTTGAATGTGATTCCACTGATTGTTGGTGTGTGATGGAATTCTACATAAAAATAGAAGGTTATGTGGGAAGCTTTTCAATCCTGTCCTCTGCAGATAAATCACACTTGATTTAATCAGAGAAGTCTGCCCAGATGAGTACTATTTTTAACTTTCACTTTTACAGCAGCGTTTTGTATTCCTCCTTACAATGATGATACTGGATTAAGTTCATCCTCTCAGATAATTGATTAAAAAATTAATCTCAGTCTCCTGGATTTAACTGGATGTGCTTTATGTTTGCAGGAGTCTTTTCATGCAGCAAAGATGGCCTACAGGCAGTTCAAAATACGTGTAAGAGAGACTCTGTCTCTAGGTCACTCAGGGCCTGAGTCTCTTGAAGACACTGTCCTGGATTATATAGTTCGCCACGAGGATCTGTATGACGTTCAAGCCAGTGTCAATGTAAGTCAAGGGCAGTGGGGAAGTAACTTATTGATCTATTTCAGTAGCAAAATAAATTTGGAGTGTGTAAACTAGAAATGCGCTGCAACCTGAAGGAGAAAAACAGTTTGGTGCATGGATTATGTCTTTTAGCTGTTTATTTTACAAAATAATACTGTGTTATGGCCCAGTAATCACTTGTTTTATTTGCCTCAGTGTCTCTATGCCAGAATAATATTTTTGGCAAGATACAGTGTAACTGCCTTAATAAAATAAATGTAAGCTAAACTTTGGATTTTTCTTAAACTCTGTGCTCTACTGAAAAACTGCATTTCCCTCCTAAGACGTAAGGGCTACATCATTGACCTTATTTATTTCTAAAATAACAGCACATTCTTTCTGAAGCTAATATTTTCTAGAATAGCCTAAGACAGCATTGCTGGGAGTTTCTTATACTGATTTTTAAACGTAGAAAGTTGAGAGGTATATTTAAGAGGGATTTCCATACTTGCCCGTGAATAAAAGTGTTAGTGAGCTCAAATTACTCAGTTGTGTTTATTTACAGGAAGTAATTCGCTCCATGAACGTCAACCCAAAGATTTCATTTCCACCAGAAATTGATTTCATTGTGATCAGCACTTTGATTCGAGAGTTGTGCCGTATGGCTTTTTCAATGCAGACACTCAGTCCTCCTCTTGATATTGCCTTTGGTATTGATGGAGAACTCTTCAGTGAGACCAAGTAAGAACTCTCTATTTTCAGTTGGATTCTTACTACTAAAAAAATCCACCAGTAGTCTACTTCTTTCCTAATTAATATAAAAGTTTAAGATAGATGCTAAACATTAAAGTGGGGCAAATATTCCTGGTCTGTAGTGAATTCAGTGTGTCTTTAAGGTTTATGATGGTATATAAATTCCAGGATGTAGACCATTGTTAACAGCTTTTTCTAACGAAGATCAGAGCAATTTTCTGGATAAACTTCAGTCTCTAGAGCATATTTAATTGACACTTTAAGAGGAAAATTATCATCAGCTTTCCTTTCCCTGTTTAGTCTCTATCTGCCTCCAGTGTTCATAAAATGTGTGCATCTTTGTTCCTCCTTTGTGACCCATTTTGTAAAAGTCAAGTTTACTGAGATCTGGTAGTTGTTGTCTGATACCAGGTTCATCAACATGTGTGCTGTGACCTCCAGGCTGTGGCTGCTGTACAACATATGGATCTTAATGCACTCCCCATCTCTTCTGGTTTAGAGCTGAGCAAAAAGAAAAAGTGCCTTTTAAAAATGGGGATTTTGTTTAAAAAAATGCACACCACAACATAGTTTTTCTTTTTTGCATAGGGTCAGGGCTGGCTGCTTTGTTCTCTGGCAGAGAACTGTAGGGTACTTCCATGCCTTCAAGAAAACTAATGGAATTGATAGCTCAAAAAAAAAATTGCTCTCCAAAGCAAGAAAAGCCACATCAATAAGGAGGTTTCTAATAATAATTTAAAATAGAATGGAACCCAGATGTGGAAGAGCTTGAGAAGCAAAGGAGAGAAATAGAGAAGATAAAAGCAGCCCTTCAACAGGAGAGGGCAGTCATACATGAGTAGTTGCTGATTCTGTCCAGATACCGGGCATTTAGCTACTTGATACCCAAAGCTATTGGCTGAACTAAGAAGGCAGCAGGGCTATGGGAAAGTCTTGGGATGCTTTCTCCACCTACCTGATGTGTGTGGCCTTCAAAAAACAGGTGTAATGTCTGTATATGTGCTGCTGCGGGAGACGTATACACATGTATATCCATCTATATAGATAAATATGGGGTGTATATATGTGGAACTCGGGAATGGAGCAAAACTTGTAGAAATTCAAATAGTTCTGTCAGTTATGTGTGATACCATTCTATAAAAGGGCTGGCCAAACCTCATAATACCCTATACTGTCCTCCATGCAGAGCTTCATGCCTCTGTTTACAACATTGTTTTATATAAATTGCATTTGAATATACATTAGTAGTGTATATACACAAGTATTTTTGCTTTTGCTATATTATTGCTGTTTTTTATTTTGGTTATTTGATATTTATTTTAAGTTTGAATCCACAAAGCAGGCATGTATTATTCAGCCAATATTGCAGACTTAGGGAGGTAATATATATCTGGTATAGTAACACAGGCCTTCAAAATAATTTTCCTTAGCTCAAAGGTCACTGTTCCATTATCAATATCTGAGGATCTTGCTAATAAAATTGCCTCTTCAGTCTCATAAGATGCTAGGATGTAACTTTATAGTTGAGATAGAGTATTTCTGTAATATTCTTTATAGTGGTCTCGTTTTAGCAAGATATTTCAGAAAGATGCCAAAATGCTGCTTTGGAGACTTAATCTGTTGGTGGACCCACTGAGCCTGCCTTGAGTGGGGCTTATGCAGGAATAAGTGGCCTTCTGAGGTGTGAGATGGCTTTATTGGAGTGTCTCTCAGTATAAGTAGGCATTATATTCTGCTAAATCTGTCTTACAAATGCATTTCTTTTACAGGTTCACTTAAAGAGTACTTATTTTTGTGATACAGAAATATTGTCAAGAAAGATGTTTATGACCTGTAACTAGTATTCTGCTTTTTATCAGCACTGATGACTTGAAGCATCGTATTTATCTTTTGGCACTTACATGTAGATATTTCTTGTACTCTGCGTTTCAACAGGTACCATCGTAGTTTTGACTCTGATTTCACAGCTGCCTTGGTGGCCTATCATGTATGGCCTGCTCTGATGGAAAACGACATTGTAGTTGTGAAGGGAGAGGCAGTCACAAAAAGAGGAGCTCTGGTACGTACTTTTGTTAAGGAACACGTTAAGGGAAGTCATTGGATTGAAACAGTGTTTTAAGATTTAAAAAGATAAATTCTTGATTGTTCCCTGGATGGCTGGAGCTGTGTGAATCAAATGTCAGTTAGGTTTTAGTGCCTCATCCTGTATTTAGGATGAATAGTTCCATTTGCCTTCATGTATTCATTATGCAGGTGTATGACTGTTGGCAGAGCCTGTTCTAAGAACAAAGTTTGCTGTGTTTACTCTTTGTCCTCAAGCCTTGTCTCTGGCATGGCAGGTCGGCTTGTCGAGTGTGTCTTCCTTTTATGAAAGGACATTTATTGAGTTTGTCAAACTCTTCTCTCGTAGTGGTCTTGCAGAAGTAGAAGTAGAAGCAGAAGCCGCAGCCGCAGCCGTAGCACCAGTCCTCTTGTGTCTCATCGTGTAAGCCCCAGCTGAATGCTTGTAGTATTAATAGCAACAAGTATTTTAAACTCAGAATCTAGGCGGTGTTTTAAAAACGCTAATGTATATTTTAGCATTGGGAATAAATGCCTTTGCTGGTGAAGCTGAACTGACAGATAGTTATTGCCTGGTATAATTATCAGCGGAGATACTGTATGAGAAATAAGTAGATCATTGTTAAATTCTTGGAAGTGTCAATTGTGGATCTCCCTCTGCTTTCCCCCTACTCCCCCTTGCTTCAGCATCCGTCTGAATAACTAATTGCATCATCTGGAAGTGCTTTAGTCATCTTGCATTACATGTACAGCATATGGTCCCTGCCTCCTGGAATTGGTAATCTGAATTTACCCTTTAATGCTTCGAAGGAGCAGAAAATCAGTGTAGGGTGGGCAGGAGGGGAAGAACTGAGGTGGCACTAATAAATTATGTGAAACCTTATCAGAGTTCTGCACATGGTGCAGTTACACAATATTTTAAATTATTTCTGTAAAAAATCATGTATATTTTTCTAATCGTTAGCTCGTCTTATTAAATTGACATAGGTGCCCTCAACTTAAAATGTGAACATTGAAAATGTGAGAGGCTTTGGGTAAGATTCGCTTTTTTGTGTGTGTGTGCAGGATGTGAAAGAAAAACTAGACAGTTGTTGAATTTGACTTGGTAGCAGTGGAGCTGCGCTGATGAAGTAACACGTGCGAATTTTCTGAACGTTGCTGGGTCCCCGGGTGCTTTCTTGGGTGCAGTTCTTTAGCACACCTGAGTTCCCTTTTCTGTTTGCCTTGCAGTTGCCTCGAAGCCGCAGTCCTACACCAGTGAGGAGCGGAAGCCCAAGTAAGTGGGCATATTAGTTCATAATGACTCACGGTCTTCACACATTAAACCCTTGAACAACTGAGCAAAGAGACAAAATAACGTGCTGAAGGTATTTGACTCTAAAATACTTGCCCAAGCCTTATTTTTAAAATGGGTAGCCTCTTTTTCTGTGTGTGGAAAAAGGCTGAAATTTCTAACTTGGAAGAGAGCTTGTTTTCCACTCTGCTCAGTCCACTCTCATAAGTTCTCTATGCTGGTTGCCTTTATTTAGTTATTGTAAGTAAAACTTGTTCTCTTTCCTGCACAAGAGGCAGTTACCTGTGTGCCTGCTGGCTCCGTGCCTTTCCAAATCCAAAGAGATAGGTAGCTAAGTGATAATGCTGAATTGAGGGATTTCAAGCGGTGTGGATGTGTGCCTATCTTGAAGCCACGCCAATTTAGAGATTTTAAAAAAAAAAAAAAAAGTTGTACTGAAATGTGTCTTTTTCTTCAATAGGGCGTTAATTGAACACTTTCCTGTCATTCAGTACATCTGGATCCAACAACTTCACTGGTGCCTTTTCTCTTCAAGAATACCTCAAATCTCGCAATAATGTGAATGGCAATTGTCGCTCCACGTGGAGTTTGTGTTCAGTGTGTTTTTTCGAATCATAGAAGGCTTATCTGTAATTGTAGAAACTAATTCAACCCTTCTGGTTTAAAAAAAAAAAAGTGCATGCAATACAGGATCATACTCATTTGGGGAAATTTGCAGAGCAGTGCATGCTGTAATCCTGCAGATGGAGATAGAATCGTTGCATCTAGAGTGTTTTCCACGGATACCAATTGACGCAGTTTATCTCGATAGAATGTGTAATATAACCCAAATGGTGAACGTTGCGGAATGTTGAGGTTAGCTCTTACTTGAAAACAATTATTTCATTAATTGGTGCTTATTTGCAATTTTAGAAAACAGCAATAATGGTAGGATGTGCCAGTCTCACACAGCCTCCTTTTAAATACATCCTTGCGGTAAACTGATATTTCTAACTACAATGCAAAAGTTGCTCAGAACAATCATAAATTACCAATACTCCAGCAACCCCCAGGGCTTTACTGACATTTATTTATGAAAACACAGGTGTGAGCTTTAGCAAAGCAGTAATAGTCCTTGTTAAATCCATTGTTACTTAGAAAGGAGTATCATAAAAAAATTGTAGCTTGGAACTTCAAGTGTTTTGAAAGTGTGCCACTGGTGATTTGTAGGCTTGATATATTTGCTCGAGGTGGCCTATTCAGTATCGCTTTTCATGGGCTTTCATACCAGACTGATAGATTAGTATTCTTATCAACACAGTGGAAAAAACCACCTGTCCAGTTATCTCTTGCTGTGGGCTTTTATTACATTTTAACTGTAAAAATTAGAGACAGAAACAGGTTTTATTCTGGCATTTTAAATATTTGTTTTAAATTTTAAATATTTAAAATATTTTAAATATTGTTTGTTCCCCCTGTATATGTTTATTTAGATATCAGCTTTTTTTGTTTTTGAGAGAACTGATCCTGCCTTTCTCTCAGAGCCTTATCTGCGGGGCCAGCTTTAAATACAAGCCACACAAAGGGCCTTGTGCATTTACGTAGAGACATAGGATTTGTCATAACGGGGCTGATGTGTAATTCCCAACTCCACTGTCTCATTCCAGTTGATACCTGATGATTCAAAGGTATGTAGTGCTTTCCCCAAATTCATCTCCACAATTTTGGGATATAAACAATCAGAAGGAGGAAAAGTTCCTTTCTGCCTCCTCTTTTAATCAGCCTACGCCCCAGAACATGACACATTAGTACTGATGTAAAAACATGAGCAAAAATATTTTTATTAGTTCTGAAACTCTTTAGTCCTTAAAATCAAGTCACGGGAGCAGATCTTGTGATCCCTTTCCAGGGATCTTGTGTGGATTTACACATCTCTGCTCTTTCTCTCTACTTCTTGTGCGGCTTAAGACTTTGGCACAAGGCCCTTTGGCACAGGATCGCATTTCAGGCAGACTTTAGCACTGGTCCTCATGGGCCATGGATCAGCTGTGACTTGAGTTCTACAGATGTGTTTTTATTGGAATTAGGCCCATTAGTAACCAATGAGAGCAGAATGAGGTCCTCTACCTTGGGTGTCATCCCCAGAGCCGCTCTGAATGAACTGAGGGGACACAAAGGCACATGCACATTATGTGGTGTAGTTTCTTGTTATCTAAGGAAGTCACAACAGAACACGCAAAGCAGTGTTTCTTTTTCCAAGAGCCTAGTTGCTGGTCACAGCTATGGATCTGGGCTTGAAATAAAACTGCGTATTTCTGCACTGATCTCATGACTAAAACCACCACAGTTCTGGAAAAACCGAGCACCTGCAACTTGTTTGGCAACAGAAGATATTTGGATATCCCGAAGTATGGTTTTGAGCAGAAAAACAAAGACTTTCTCAAAATCTTGTAATTACCAAGGGCTAAGAGATGTAGGTTTTTTAAAAAATTAGGTGTTTTGTGTTTGTCTTCTGCATGTAATTACCGAGATTTGTCTGTATTATGATTTTGAGTTGAAGCAAGTTTCCATACCAACTGTGGCAAAACTAAGACTACATCAAGGAAGAATGTTTTTCTTGACGAGCATGAGAGGAAGGGTAGTGCCAGACTTGCACAAACCTGTGATGCCACTGGGAATTAGTATTCCCAAAGAGCTAAAATCGCCATAAAAGACAAATTCATGGTGCTTGGGGGACCATCTCATCTTACTCCCCTAGCAGGTACCTAGAGAACTAGTTAGTCTCAAAGTAAAAGAGAAAACTAATGAAGTGACAACCAGTGACTTGTTTTGGTGGTGAGAAAGAGGATCTTTTTTTTTTTTACTGCATAATGTTTCAGAGAAGAGCAAGCCATTTTCAGCAAAATAGGAAGTCAATCCACAGCATGGTAACAGTTAATTAGTTAAACAAACCTTACTCTCCTCAGTTGTACTCTGCAGCCTGTAGTCTTTTTGTAGGAATATATTGTTTTGTACTTGTTGCCTGCGCAGCTTATTCATAGCCAATTAAATCTCTAGGTCAGATAGAAGGTTGCTTTTTGTGTCAATTTAGACACTAACAGCTCCTGTGCTGCTCTTTATTGCTGTAACAACAGTGCAGAGAATGCAAAATAACATAAAAAGGGACTTCTCTAATTGCTTGTAAGACCCTGTGAGAGAATGGATCATGAATGTGAAACTGATGACTTGACATTTTAATAAGAGTTTTTAAAACATTAAGAAAGATTTAAAAAATATTTTTTTTCTCTAAATCACAAGCCTGGATAATGCCACACTTGTAAATACAGCAAAGTAGAAACAGTAAAGTTTTATTCTAATAGGTGACAAATTAAAAAAAAAAAAAAAAGGGCAGTAAGGCTTCTATTACAAGATAGTTTTAGAACAGCATGACCATGATCAAAGTGTTAATACCAGGAAAAAGGGGGCTCGTTTTTGAGCTAATTTAAACTCTGTGCAGATGGACTGATGGAAACGAGACTGCACAGGATGTAAAAAAGCACCATCTTTGGGCCAAGGTGTTCCTGTAGAACAGCGCATGTTTATGAAGGACTTTGTGATTGCTGGAGAATTTCTCCTGCGGGTCAGCTCTTTGAAGGCCAATTAACGTCTGTCTCAGTTCAAAGGCTGTCCCAGAGTCCGTCTAAATGTGGGTATTTTTTCACCTGTTTCTGGGAAAATGCAATGTCATCAGAATATCTTCAGTCTTCCTTGTTCAATGTTTGCAGCTCAATAACATAAAGTGGAGGCTCTTGCAGAGCTAGCAGATACTGAGGGCAAATGGCTCAGCTAAAGTTGTGACTGCACAATGAAGATTTAAATTCAGAAATGATCTTAGATAGATTCTTCCAGCGTCCTGATAGAATAAAGTAATTTGGGAGCAGGAGGTTGGTGAAGTCCTCCTGTCAGTGAGCTGTGGTGCTGATTCAGTCTTATAGGAGGCTCTGGACATGAGAGGTAAGTTAAAGCAAAAATACACCACAGCCTGAAGAAAGTGAATGTGAAGGCCAAAAATTATCAAGATGCTCCCTGGAAAACATTCCTGTACAACCCTCTAGGACTTAAGCCTTTTAACTTTACTCTTTTAATATGTATATATATCATGGTTGTACTGCAAAAGTTTGTCATCCTGTAAAAGTGCCATCAGAATTAAATAGTCTTTCAGCTTCATGTAACCTTTGTCAGCAGTTTTTGATTGGTGTTAACCGCACAATTATTTTGTTACTGTAGCATTAAATAGTCTGGCTTTGTATTAAAGAAATGAAAATCTGTTCATTGTGGCTTGCAGCTACATTAGCATGTGCTCAGATTGAACATTTTACGTTTCAAGCCTGTACCGTATTTCTTTTAGTCAGGCAGCTAGCAAGTAGACTAAAGAAACGTACATTTCATTTTATGCAGGTTTTTCGATAGTTTAAAACCACATGTGTAAGTAAATCTGTCACAGGTTCTCGCTGATACACCGGAGTGTTGTTTACGTGGAAAGCTGTACATTTCCCTTGGGAAACAGCACAGACGTGGAGCACTTGGTGTCGTTCTACCGCTGGCAAATGAAGGCATGAACACACATGAAGTGGGTGGTGTATTTATACCTTCTGATGGCTTCGAGAAGGCAACGGTTCTGCCTTGTGAAACCACAGTTCTCAAAGCAATGTTACCTGCTTGAAAGTAAAATGTCAGCATAAAGATGCTGTTTACCACTGTTAGTATTGCTTCCTGTGAAATTTTTTCTTCCTAAAGGGCTTTGGCTTGCATTCAAATTTCTTTATAATTTCTTTTTTTTTTTTCTTTTAAAACAAGGAGAGATCACTTTGGGCTAATTCCTTCTCTTCACAGTACAGAATCATAGAATAGTTGGGGTTGGAAGGGACCTTTAAAGGCCACCTAGTCCAACCTCCCTGGAGTGAATAGGGACATCTTCAACTAGACCAGGTTGCTCAGAGCCCTGTCCAACCTGACCTTGAATGTTTCCAGGGATGGGGCATCTACCACCTCTCAGGGCAACCTGGGCCAGTGTTTCATCACCCTCAGTGTAAAAAATTTTTGGTCAGGCAGGACTTGCCCTTGGTGAAGCCGTGCTGGCTGTCTCGAATCACCTCCCTGTCCTCCATGTGCCTTAGCAGAGCTTCTAGGATGATCTGTTCCATAATCTTCCCAGGCACAGAGGTGAAGCTGACAGGTCAGTGGTTCCCAGAGCCCTTCTTTCTACTCTTTTAAAAAATAGGTGCAATGTTTCCCCTTTTCCAGTCCCTGGGGACTTCACTGACTGCCATAATTTTTAAAATACGACAGAGAGTGGCTTGGCAACTACATCAGCCAATTCCCTCAGGGCTCTGGGATGCATCTCATCAGGTCTCATGGACTTCTGTATGTTCAGGTTCCTCAGGTGGTGACGGACCTGATCTTCTCTTTCAGTGGGAGGGACTTTGCTCCCCCAGTCCCTGCCTTGTTGTCCACCTAGTCGAGAGGTGTGGGGAGAGAGGCTGCCAGTGAAGACTGAGGCCAAAAAGCTGTAGAGCACCAGCCACCTTCCTGTCCATCGTTACCAGTTTGTCAGTGCTGTTCATTGGGGCAGTGTGCCTTCTTTGACCTTCCTTTTCTGGCTGACATACCTGTAGAAGCCCTTCTTATTATTCTTTGTGTCCCTTGCCAAGCTCAGCTCTAGTTGTGCCTTGGCCTTCCCAACCACATCCCTACACAGCTGGGCAGTGTTCCTGTACTCTTCCCAGGACCCCTGTCCCTGTTTCTACTGCTTATGCATCTCCTTGCTGTTCTCTAGTTTGACCAGCAGGTCTCTACTCAGCCATGCTGGTCTCTTGCCCTCCTTTTCTGATTTCTTACATCTGGGGATCAAGAGCTCTTGCACCCTATGGAAAGTCTCCTTAAAGATCTGACAGCTTTGTTCTGCTCCCTTGTCCCTGAGGGCAGTTTCCCAGGAGAACTAACTCCTTGAAGAACTGGAAGTTCGCTTTCCTAAAATTCAGGGTCCTGACTTTACTCTTCTCCCAAAAACTTATTTTCTCTGTATATTTCCCTGTTTGCTAAAAATCTCTTTCCCCTTCTTGGCTTTCTTGGAAAAGCTTGGAGTCTTTTCTAGACAGTGCGTAGTGCTGTGTCCATCTTTTATTTCCTCTCCTGTGTTGACCTCCCCAGAGCGCAGGGACCCCACGGCTCTGCCCCACACCAATACGGTCCCCTGGGACCCACACCTCTGCCCCACAGAGGGCGTGCGCAGGGGCTCACAGCCGGTTCTGGTCCCCCCACCCCCAGGCTCTGTGATGCCATTATGGGTCACGTTCCAGAGCCACCTGATGTACAGGGATTCTGAGGGAGGGCAAGGATAAAATGCTGTGAGCACCCCTGAGACAAGCACCTTCCGCTGCCTTGGGCTTTGAGGTGGACGATAGCTTGGCTCCCATCGCGTACTCCTCCTCATCCAGGAAGAGGAAGATGAGTGCTGTGGCTTGCACCGCCTTCAACGGGCTTGGCCTGGAAGGGAAACTCTGTGATGATGTGATCATCAGCGTGGATGGCATTGAATTCAATGCTCACAAGACAATCCTCTGGAGCTGCAGTCCATACTTCAGGTGAGCGCTTGAAACATGCTCTGGGCAATCCTGCTTCAGCAGGGGAGTTGGACAAGATGATCTTTATGGTCCCTTCCAACTCTAAAAATTCAGTGAAATTCAGTGAAACCAGAGGGGAGGGGGCCAAAGAGTATTTCCTAGTCTGTGCCACACTGCCTTGGTGTATCTCCAGTGCTTCCCTCGGCCCTCAAGCTCTCCTCCAGCAGTTCCCCGTAGTCCTGGTACTTGCCCGCACACCAGAATTCATCCACAAGCTCAGATCCAGCAGCAGCTCTGGAAGTGGTGCCTGACGAACCCTCAGATTTGCAGGTGCAGGGCTGGGAGCGTGGCCGGCCTGGCCTGTCTGCTGTCAGGGAGGAGGTTTTCCTTCCCCACAGAAATAAAGATATTCTCTGGTGTTCTTGTTGAAGCCAAATGGCCACTCACCCTGTAGCTCTCTGTCCACAGGTGGAGGCTGTGACTCCTTTCTATAAGAACCAGCTGATCAAACAGGAATTGATAAAAGTCCAGGGCCTGCCAGCATGGCTGCTGCTGGTGCCCAAAGCTGTGCCTGGGGAAGGAGGCCCAGGGGAGGATGGATCAGGGTTGAAGGCAGCAAGGCTGCTTTCTTCCCCAGCTCTGCTTTGTGTTTTTCAGGGCCTTGTTTTCCAACACCTGCAGCAATGCCGAGAAGATGGTCTTTACAATCCCCGGCACCTCCCCGGAAACCATGAGGCTCATTCTGGAGTTCGCCTACACCGGGACAGCACCGGTCACGGCTGACAATGTGGAAAGTCTGCTGATCGCAGCAGACCAGTTCAATGTCATGGGCCTCGTGCGACTGTGCTGCGAGTTCGTAAAATCCCAGCTATGCTTGGAAAACTGCGTGGGCATCTGGAGATTCACGGACTATTACTACTGTCCTGATCTGCGAGAAGCAGCCCATGAGTTCATCCTCCAGCACTTTGAGGAGATGGCCAGGGTGTCCACCGAGTTCCTGGAGCTCTCCTTCAATGAGCTGGAGCGCATGCTGGAGAAGGATGGTGTCCATATGAAAGAAGAGGCCGTGTTCGAGGCCCTTCTGAAATGGATTGCTCATGACCTGCAGAACAGGAGGCAGCACGTTGTGTTCTTGCTGAGCAATGAAGGGTGGAGGGATGGACAGAAGGGATATTTTTTTATAAAATAATCATTTTTGACATTTAAGACTTTGCTTAACTCTCTTACATTGCTTCTTATCCTTTGTACTTCCCCTTGGAGCTCCTTCACGAAACCCTCACATTGTCCTCCTGGTCACACCTCATACTGCTGTTCTCACTTATACCATCTGTTGCCAATGGCTCTGGCACACTCTGCAGCCCGAGACCTGGGCGGATGCATGCTCTTGTGGAAGCTCTGTGTGTGTTGCCGCATCTATTCAGCCGAGTGCAGAGCACATGATTTTCTGCCAGGTAGATACTGTAACTCAGCTCCTTCTGAGACGGTGATGTCCACCAAACCCTAAAAGCCTCTGAGGAGTGACAGCAGACCAGCGTGGCGGTAGGAGGAGAAGCCTTGCAGGAAAGGCTGGTGTCTGAAGGAGGCAGCTGATTTCTGTTTAACACCTGCTTTGTGTAAAAGGAAGCCAATTTGGGGTAATCAGTTTCCTTCTTCACCATGGAGCTCGCAGGAAGAAAGGGCCTTATTCTGCTACACTTCTTTCACTGCTTGTGGAAGAAATAGATGAATCCTCGTTGTTTTCCCACTGTAAGTTGGGTGACATTTTAAATGTAAAAAGGTTCCCAGTGGTCCCTGGTGTGTGAAGTGCTGTTTGTGTTTTGGCTCTGCTAAAAAAAAGGTAAGGAGGCACAAAATCAGAAACAATGGACCAAAAATGTTGATAGGAGAAGCAGGGTTGAGATGTGACTGGCACTTCTGTGTGTGCGTGTGTAGTGCACATGCAGCAGACCTGAGGACTCATGGCAAGTGCTTGCCCACCAAGGCTGGTCTTCCTGGAGGATGCAGAGTAGCATTGCCTGTGCCTGGGGGCTGAGTTGGAGCTGGGCTCCTGCCCATGGGCCCCTGCTGGCTCTCTTGGGCTGTACTCAAACAGGATGCAGGGGCCGTGGTTTGTAGGAGAGCATTTTGGAGCAGAGCAAAATCCTTACAAAACCTTACCCAGAAAAGGCTAGCGGGCATTTTAGATGAAATTTTACGTGCTAACCTGAGGGACCCAACTTAAAAAAAAATATAATAATCTACACCTATTTTTCTTGAGGAGACATTTGTGTGAAGAAAGGTTCCAAGTTCTTTTGCCCACCATAAGGCACGAAGCAGAGCATTTCCCACGAGATGGCACTATTGCCTTATGCACAGAAAAAGCAGGTTTTTGCTTCAATGCATTTTAAAAAGCTGGTTGCCAAAGTGAGACTTGCAAACAAATGCATAAACGTTACAGATCCGAGAGTTATGAACAGATGTTGAATGGAGAAGTAGCTCGCTGATTGATCTGTTAAAGGTTGCTGCCTGATAAGGATGTGAAAAATCCCGACATATGGGTGATGAGATAAATTTCACTATCAATCCATTACTGGAGAAAGTGGTTTGTATTTAGGTTTATTTGGGGTCAATTTTTTGAAATTAATGATGTGGCGCTCTCAAGCGAATGGTATTTACCTGGTTATATTCTGATAGATCTTCTCAAAGACTTTTACTTTAAAAAAACCCCAACCGATCCCAAACTGAAAATCACGTTGAAAATTAGCTACTCTTAACATTTGTCCATTTTTTATTATTTCTAGTTCTTATCCAGTTCAAAAAAAAAAAGTCATCTTGTAAAATTGTCGTATTTTGAGTGATTGTTCAGTTGTGATGGCTGGCTGGCAGGTCGTTCCACTGTTCTCTTTGTCTATGACAGAAAGAGGTATTTTCCTAATAAATTCTGCAAAGTCTCTGAATCAGAAACAGGCAGGGTCAATCGCGTCTCCTGAACCACCAGCAATTGTTTTTAAAGAAGTTTGTTTTGCACCACGCTCTATCTTTTATTACAGTGTTCCAGAATTTCACTTCTCCAATGCTTGGAAATTTTCTTCTGATTCCCAGCCCAAATGTATTCACTTCCAGGCTATATCTCTTTGTTCTTCTGCCAGTGTCATTCTTTATCTTCAGAAGTCCTTGTTCCCTCCTTTGGTATTTGCCCTACTGATGAGAACAATCATCTCCTCTCTTGGTTTTTGTTTCTCTGGGCTAAAAAAGCCGAATCTTTCCATCTCCTCTGTTGTTCCCTTGATTATCCTGTTTGGGTGACCCTGGGTATATTGCTGTTTCAATCCATCTTTTTTGAGCGCAGATGACTAGAAATAGTGCGCAGTATTCAGGATAAGGCCTGACAAGAGCTTTGTATCGTACATTTATCAATTTCATTGCACCATTGTAGCATCTCTGTAGTAAGTGGCTCAATATCTGTGATCAATTCATAAGCTTTATTATCCTCAGTTGTTTCAAACTGATGAATCTTTTTCCCCTAGAACACGAATTCATCCACACACTTTTTTGTGGTCTCTTGATTTTTCCATCTCTAAATGCCTTTCGTACAGGTGGCACAGTAATTTTAGAAATTCTGAACTTTGGACATCCATTTGCATGCATGCCAGGACAGCAGTGTCTGTGGATGCTGTAATGCATCATGGTGTATTCCTCTATTACTAAAAAGTACCACAGGGCGATGCCTTGCATTAAGTTGCCATAGCGGAGTTTAACAACCGACCTTACAAAGTTTTAGTAGAAAAAAAAAAACTGCCTGGAGCTTGATGGCACAGAGGAATATATCTTATTTTGCTTTGTTTATATCCACTTTCCCAAGAGAAGAAATAAATGCTAAGAGTATCACTATAAACTTGTTGAAGTACAGGGTACCATTCAATGAACAAGGTCTCTGTCAGTATTAGCAGAATGAAATACTAGAAAATCCTCATGAAAAGAAGGCAATTTTTGTGCCTGGTGGTTTGCTGCAAGAGCTTAAAATAAAATTGAAATATTTTATAAGTCATCTAACTCTTTACCTTTTGATTGATCAATGACATGGTTCCCATTTCTTGTCGGATGTTGTTTTTCTCAGTCGTATTTACCCATCTCTTGAATTTACTGAGGGCCATCGTAGCCATCTCCACAATGCATGTATGTCACTTGTCACAGACAAAATACCCCCGTAAAAGTATGTTCTGCGATGCTTCTGGATTTGTGCTGTTTCTCCGTTAGTCCAGGGCCATCCAGAGCTTTAAAGTCTGTTCCCTTGGTTGGATGGGGCTTTCCCCAGGCTAGGGATGATTTGGGGCCATTGCTTTATGTTCTGAACTACACAACCAGCAATAGCCAAGTGGGCAGCGTGTGTGGGGCTGCCTCTGCCACTGAAATATCCTGCCAATGTGCCTAAGTCTCTGTGCACCCACAGGATGTGGTTGTCCCCCCCATGGTTCTTTCTCTGTGTTTTGTCTACTGTACAGCTCCTTGCCTCTTTCACATGAAAATCTCCAGGGCAGGGACAGTTTCTTACCTCTGCTTGTGTGGCAGGGATGGATTTCACAGGCGATGTGCCTGCACATCAGATGCAGCCTTGCTGTTCTTGCTGCTGCCTGCAAGGTGCTCACCTGGTCCCATGAGATGGCTGTGGACCCATCCACCTTCCCGTCACATGGCACCAATCGCTATCTGTGCCCAGCTGTCGTGCAGTTTGAACAGCTCCATCACCTGGTATCACGAAAAACAACCTGCGCAGCCGGGTGAGTGTTCACATGCACAAATTCCTAGGAGCAATAAAAGCAGGGAGGGAGGATAAGATGGAATACGATCAAAAGGCAGATTGTCTCTACGCAGAGAGCCTCCCTAAGTCACCCCTGAAACCTAAATGGGCCGTTAAGTGTTCCTGCAGGTAATCATACAATTTTCCTATATTTTTGAACAGGCTTAAAGGTAGCCTCCTCTTATCTCCCTGAAGCACAGGGTGCGTGCAGGGAAAGAAGCTGCTCAGAAAATTTGGCTGAGCCAAGGACAGGAGGTTTTTCACAAAGTGAGCTCTTCCCCTCAGCTGCTGCCTAGGAGACTTCTCAGAACCTGAATAGACAGGCTGATCTTATAAATTTTTAATATTTTTTTTTAACCCAGCCTTGTAATAATATCAGATAAGTGAAGACTTCAATGAATGCTGAAAGTTGCCTGAGAGAAATTGCTTTTGGCAACTGTTCCTTCTAATTAAAACGAAAGTCTGAAAAGCCTCAGTCTTTGGGAACAATTAATAAAATGCCAGCACTAGATAAGATACAGATAATTCTTTGTGCCTATTAACTGCTTCCTACAATTAGTGTATATGTCTTCAGCCAAATGCAGCCTGACCCCAGTATGGTAGGAAGGAGAGGTTCTGATTAAAAATGAGGGCAGCACCTCTTGCTTGCCCTGCTGAATAGGTCAGTGCTTTCCCACCTTCCTGCTAGCAGCAATAAGAATAATTAATAGAAAGTTTCAATTCTGAGAGGCTCCCAAACTATCCCCAGGACCCTGCAGTGGGCATCAAGGGACTTTGTTCTGGTTGCTTAGATGCAGCAGGTACAACATCTCTGTAAGCATTTGAGTGGATGGCCAGGCAGAAATAAAGAGAAAGGAAAGAGAAATTCTCTCCATCTGGAGTCCAAGGTACCAGTTTGCCCTCTGGGGGCTTAAATGCTGATCCAGAGTGGTTGAAGACACTGGTGTGCAGAACCTCCAGGTTGTGTTTAGATCCACTTATTTCCCAGCCAGTCAAATAGAATCATAGAATGGTTCAGGTTGGAAGGGACCTGAAAGATCATCAGGTTCCCAGCCCCCTGCCATGGGCAGGGACACCTCCCACTGGAACAGGTTGCTCAAAACCCCATCCAGCCTGGCCTTGAACACTTCCAGGGATATAATTAGCAGTTGTGATGCCAAAATCCTGAGGAAGTCTGTCCTTGCTGCCCCCTGAAGTGGCAGCCTCTAGCTCAGGACGCTGGTGTGCTGGCAGGGCACAGGGATGGAGTGTGCTGGTGGAGGTCCTGGGGGAGGCTCTGCACCCAGGGGTTTGGCCCAGAGACCTCAGAGACCGTCCTCTGTCCCAGCCTGGGGGGCCAAAAGCATGTTGAGAAAGCACCGAGCAGGAGCAGCAAAGAAGACTGATGTGCGCACACGAGTGCAGGGGGGCAGGTGAAAAAACACACTGCCAGAGGCTTTGGGAGGTGCTGCCAGATTTATGGCAGCCTGGCTGCAGGAGATATGGCCCCAAAATCATAGAGATGGGGCTGCTGCAGGGGAGGTGCCTCGGGAAAGGCTCTGGAGGACAACCCTGGATCCGCACACTGGGAGGGGACGTGCTGGAGCCTGTGGGACCCAGATGAGGCAGAGGCAGGCAAAGAAGGGAAGATTTGAGCCTATTATCTTCATATGGAGAATGCGTGAGCCGGGGGTGTGGGAGAGCTGAGGCTGCACATGTGCGTGCATGAAAGGGAGAGGGCCAGGGAGCAGCCAGCCTGCTCGGCTCAGAAAGAGCAGAGGCAGGGGGGTTCAGGCCATGCCTCCTAAGTAAAACCAACTGTAAGTAGCATTTCAGACAGCACAGAGTGAGAGTTGAAGATGACAGATCAATGTCATCATCCAGGCTGGGGGTGCAGACCTCCCCCCCTGACAGCTAAAGCATGGATATATAAACCAGTGAGTACTTAAGAAAATAAAAGCACAGTACAAGCTAAAGGGGTTGGTTGGCGTATCCAGTCCAAGAAAGGCAAAACACTACTGCATGTGGGGGCATCTGTGTGAAGGACAGGGAAGGATCACGCTCTGGGGATGGCAGCCCCATGGGAATACCTGGGCTAGCCCTGGAGATGCTCAGGTGCCATGAGCCACCTTGCCTTGCCACCTGGGTTGCAGCCCAAGCAGATTTCCTCAACCGAGGCACAGAGGGGTGTAGAAAAACTGCAGTTAAGCAAGCCATGTATAGGAAAGTATTCCCAGAACTTGCTTTAGCCACTGCCACAAGCTAATGGTTTCAGAAATGAGTGCAGAGTAGCTGTGCTGCTCCTCCGCTGCTGGGCTTTGGTTCAAGGGAGGGGTTTATCCTGGCTATGCTATAGCTCAGGGTGCCTGCATAAGCCTCTTTTTCCTTTGCTTTGTGTGCAGGAATGAGGGTCTGGGCCCAAGGCTGCTCTCTGACTAGGCTCATTCCCAGAATAACTGCTCTCCCAGCCTCCTCTGCCCCCCAAGAAAAAAAGATTCTTAATCAAATATATAAACACTGGCAGCTTTCAGGTTTATGTTTCTTTCTGAGCCTAATTTAAATGAGCAGCAGACATTTTATAGGCTTTTCCAAGTGAACCTACAGGGGCTTATTTGCTCGAGTCTGACTTTCTGACAGCTCTCTACAAGCCTAATCAAAACCAGACTTACCCTCATATGAAGCAGAATAATATATATTCATGCAGCTACAAAGAACCAGGCTAAATGTAGTAAGTCATAAACCACTACTATGGCAGCAATCATTCAATCGTGCAGTTACTGCGCTTGGAGTTTGGAACAAGGGGTGCATTTGTTTTGCTCCCATTGTAGGAGGAAAGAGGTAGTGGCGAGGAGCCGAGTAAACATGCCTTGCGTCTAGAAAATGCCCCAACGTGTGTAACTTGGAGTTTGTAGCTACAAGACAGAGGACGCCTCTTCGCTCCTCTACCCACAGGCGGGAGCGTTGTCGAGGTGAGGTGCACCCAGGTCCCCTAGGGGAAACTGCTGGGGGGAAGGCTAGACAGGATAAACTCTAGGACCAAGCTGGACTTAAGGGAGATTTGTCTTTATCATCTTTGCAGTTTGTCATTCCTCAATACGTAGATCATATTTCTGGAATCTTCCCAAGACTTCCTTTATTTAGACAAATTCTGGATGGCATAGTTAGGGTAGGGAATACTGCGGAGACATTAAATATTTAAAATGTCTTGATGGAGAATTAAACACGGACCTCTAAAAGAAGACTTTTTTTCTATTTCTAATTAATCCAGAGTGTTCCCATCACGTAATATCACCTCTCTGTACAAGGATGTGTTCATGTTCAGTTCCTGACATCTGGAAGAAATTTCTCTTTATCTAGCAGAGGCATTTTCAAGTGAAATGTGAAAAGAGGTGCTGAACTGATAGAGCAGGGATGTTCCTTTGGACCGGACCAGATGGTGAGGTGCTGCAAAGGAGAAGGCATTCTGCCCAAAACAAGGAGGAAGAGAAAGAAATTCTGCAGGACTGGGCCAGGCTGGGGAAATGGTGAAATCCTGTGCCCATCTGGGAGGCATCAGGTTGTTTAGCCTTCCTTCACCTTCTAACTAGGACTTTAAGTTTGTCTGAAGACGGAGAGACTTCAAGCAGCTTTGGATTGTGAGTTTTTCTGTCTAAGATAGCTTTCAGTGTTTCCAATTTCTCTGTTAAACAGTTGTGTGGCTGAAACTATTGCCTGTTAGAAGACAGCCAGCACTGGCCAGGGCTTGTAGAGTATGGCTCACCTGGTTTCCTTAAACCTTTTGTCTTTCGATAAAGATCAGCTATTCCATGCTGAAACTGGAGTTTAGCACTCGCTCTATTGTCTTAGTGATTTTAGGGTTGATGATGATTGCTTTTGATGAAAAACCCACATCATTTGCAACTACCTATTGTAATTCATCTAGAGGAGAGATTTCAGCTCTTGGGTTGAGATTCCTTCAAACATTGTACATGTCCAAAGGATGACTATTGGCACGGGGGCTTTGAGATCCCCTCTCTGCTGTGTCTCGGTGATTTGGAAGGAAATGTCTGATCCTAGAGATAAGTTGTCTTGTCTGACTCTTTCAAAACCAGCGCCTGTTCACTACCGTTGTGCAGAACACATCCAATTGGGCTGTTGGGATTTGGTGGTATGTGAAGACCATCTGGCACAGGATGCAGCAGAATATCTCCCACAGAAAACAGTAACAGGACCAAGACGTGGAGTTGCAGCATCGCCTACATGGTCATGTTCTACTGCCATGGGGTGTTTTGGGTAGATGTACAACTGATAACAAATTCATTTCAGTTTGTTTGTTTTTCTAGTGAATTGCACCAAGTGGAAGGTGAAGAAAAACTTCATCTGTGTAGATTAGACTGGGGTTATTTTGTTCCTGGACACTCTTTTAGAGTGTTCAGATTCACAGTTTTGATTCAGGGTCTGTTTAACTGAGAAATTTTGGGGGGTGTAATTTTTTTTTTTGTGTTTCTTACTTTGTACAAAGCCAGCACACAGACAAATGTCATTAACTGCATGGGCCAGGTATTTTGTCTGAAGTAATTATTTTTTACTGCTCTCTGCAGAGCATTATCATTGATTTATTTTATATTTTTTTTTAATATGCTGTAACCATCTGATACGTTTTCCAGGTTTGGTGTCTCTCAGTGCACTGCAATACAGTATTACTTGCTTTTAGAAGGGTGGGTGACTATAGATAAAACATTATCTTGCTTTAAAAGTATGGAAGTGTCTTTTACTCTTGTTTTTATGAGTAATATCCACTTTTGGCATAAGAACACCCACGCAGTATAAATCAAATGCTTTTAGATACTTAGACTTTTCATCATTTTTCTAAAATGTGGATGTGTTGACATTTTCTGAAACCACCTTTAAAGTCTTTTTGGATGGACCATTTATACCCCATCATTTTTTAGGCTTTCATTTTAATCTTTCAGCCTGCCCGGTTTTATAGGTGTCATGGTGACTCTCGGAAACAGGAATTTATGTTTGGTTTTGTTGCTGTTACAAACAGACAAAGTGATAGTAATAGCTGACTGAGAAACATCAGACTTTGGTAGGTTGTTTTTTTTTTTACCTCTCTGTGTAGAAGATGAAATAATTGGAACCCTCTGGATGGCTTTTTAGCAAGACTGCTTTTCACCCTGGACAGGAAAAAAGGCTCAGGCAGAGGCAATCATGTTACTCTCTTACTGCACAAACTTTTAGGAGTTTTAATGGTGGTTGTTGCACTGGATTGGAATAAAATGCAAGCTTATTAAAATTGTGGTGCCCGGTTATGCATTAATTTGGTCAACATTTGAAAGGTCTCAGCAGGGACTGATTTGCAGCCTGGCTTCTGGTGCCTTCTCAGCGCTCAAGAGGCCGGGGCAGCACAGACAGCAGAACACATTTTTACAGCTATACACTGAACTTTGTATCATGCAGGCTTGTGGAGTGCAAAACTCCTTGTTTAACAAAAGAAAAGCAATTTTCCACGCATGTTGAAAGAGTGGCACTCAATATATCAAGGGTTTCATTTGCAAAAAGTTGGCTGGGTAGAATATCCATAAAAATGGGTGTACAGGAGAATATTCCACTTGCACGTCCTCCCTGAGAGGAAAGAAAAAGGCTCATACTAGATCTTTTCATACAGAAAATTGGCCTTGGCTAATGGTGGCATAGCAGACCATACAGTAATAATATTAAATCAGATGATATTGAAAAAAAAGCGGATCTGCGTCATTTGGAGACGGCAGGTTCATTAGTAAAGGAGGGATACATAATAATTCACAAGATCAAATTGATAAAACCAGCAACCTCATGGACTGGATTTAGCCATTCCCTTACCCAGTTACCTCTCACGGGAAACCCTGAGCCTGCAGAAGAAAGTGCAGCTGCATGAATGAAGTGTGAGTGAGTTTGCCCCTTGCCAGCAATAGCAATCATTTCTTTCTCTCATTTGAAAGCGATTTTGAGATCTTGTCTGGGTAGTTTTTTTTTTTTTCCTCCTTGTGTGAATAATCTTCTTTCCCATTGTACCAAACCGGAGACAGAATTTCAAAATCCAAACTCGATTTTCTTGCAGTTGATGCTGGCAGTCTTTATCAGTGCCTCTGATTATTTGTAGTGATGTAAATACTGCTTGGGTGCCACGTGTCACGGCCAGTCACAGCCTGGTGATGATCTAATAGGTAAATTGTCTAAATGCACCTTTCATGAAGGGTTGGTTAGTGAACAGTAACAGTAAGGAGGTTTTCTTCTGTACACAGAGCACCAAGGTATGTGTTTTTCCAACTTTTTATCTAGACGTACCCCAGATGTATTCCTTGCTGCTTGGTAGTCACTGCATTCCTCAGATAACTCTTTGATAATGATAATTTTAGCAAAATTCTAGTTACTGTTGGTACACAGCAGCTTTCAAGTGTACAACAATTTCCTGCTTGAAAAGAATGAGATTCAGATATGTTTTCTCTTTATTGTCCTACTAGGAGAATTGTCTTTCTTACACATATTTAAAAGGAGGAAAACAGAAGGTGATACATCCACAGACTGTATTTTTGCTACCTCTCTCTGACTGCCAGCAGATCACAGCAAGATGTAGGTTTCACTACTGCTACACCTTTTTTTTTTTTTAAACCTGGATATTATGCCAAAGTTGTTTTTTCTTTTTTCTTTTTTTTTTTTTTTTTTCTAAGTAAGGTATATGTAGGGGAAAATTGAAGTTTTCTGCTGAGTTATTCCTTGCCAAGCTTTTTCAGCTGCAGGATATAGCGAAGGCCAAACTCTTTGGAACTTATTAGGACTGTCAGTATAACCCAGGGGAACTGCATGGTGATAAAGTTATGAATCTATGCCATAGCGCCTATGTGTAATGGATATCTGTAGACATATATATGTTTATTATGCCAGGGTGCTGTGGCATAGCTCCATATTTTTCTTCAAATGCAGTCCTTCATTGCTGTGTATGTGTGTACATACACATACACATACACACAGGAGAGAGAGAATAAGAAACATCTCTCTCTCTATGTTGTCTAATTCTTTGAAGGCAGCATCTGCTTATAATGCTTATAATGGCCATTGACGGGCAGATGTTCCAAAGCTGGGTCTAACTATAGCATAAATCGAGATTTGGACAATTCCTTTATAGTTGGATATGGCACTTTCAAAACACCGTGTATTTTGAATTTAGAAAAGACAGAAATGTAACTTCTTTAATTTAAGCTCAGACTTTAGCCCAAACAGTGGGTTTCTTTAATGATGAATTCCTTTGTCAGGAGCCATGTTCTATGGTGCAGCCACAATTCCCAGTGGAAATGAAAGCTGTGATTTGGTCATTTGTTCAGAGCTGCGGTTGTGTGGGCTCTCTCTGCCTTGGCCGGTATGTGCAATGCACCAGCGTCCTTACAGTAGTTCCCACCAGGATTTATAAGGAGGTTTTTGTTTACCAGAAGTTCTTCGGAGGAAGACATGGCTTTCACTCAAATAAAACATGCAACAACACTTGCAGCCAAATCAGCTTTTGTGAAAATAGTTTTAAAGGTCCTGCTTACTGCAAAACATGTCAGGAAATGTGTGTTTGAGTCGGAAAGACCTACCTATGATGTTTTGTCTGACGCCACAGGAGGGGAGAGAGGGGGATGAAGCCAAATGTAAAGGGGTCACAGGAGGATGCTGCCTGCATTACATCATCTCCCCTTTCCCAGTGGGAATCTTCCTGTGGGGACGGAACACGCAGCAGGTTTCAGGCTGTGAAAGGGGACAGGCCCCCAGCCATGGCTGTTCGCCACCAAGCTGGGCTCGGGGCCTTGTCCGGCATCAGCCAGCAAAGTCCTGGCCCCCTGTCTTCCTTTGGCTTGCTTGCCACGTGCTTTGAGGGGAAACGCCAGCACACAGCTTGCCTGGTACTGGGGTGCCATGCGGAATGGGCACATGGACAGGTAGAGATCAGCTAAGGGATGAGTGTCTCCAGCGCTCCCAGGAGCCCGTACTTAATCCCAGGGGCTCTCGGGGCTACTCCACAGAGCTGAGATTAACTCCTGGAAGTGCATTATCCTGTGTAATTCCCAAGAGGCTTCAACGGGATGCACATGGGGAGCAGCTCCTTCTGCCGGGACAGTCTGACGGCCAAGGACGTGCTCTGGCCCAAGGAGACCATGCATTGCATGAGATCTTGGACTCCACTTTAAAGTGAAGTAGGGTCAAAAGACTCCCTTCTTTTTAACTTGAGGTTTGGGGCACTCTTGGGTTTCGAGGTTTGTTTGAGAAAGTAAACCCTGGCAAGACAGGCAGTTTAATTGTAAAGCTGCTAGAGTTTTCCAGAGTTACAAAGCAATATAGGACACTGTGGTTCTGTACTGTACAGCTACACATTACACATGGTGGGGCTCAGCTGGGTGAGCTCCAAAGCAACATTTTGCCTCTTATTGATAGTTACTTGTCATAGACAGATGAAGGAAACACCCCCCCAAAAAACTGTGGTTAGCTTTTCAAGCTGGGACATAATTTGTCCATAGTTAAACAGAAGATATTTATAGAGACATTAGCTGGTTGTACAAAATACTTCAGAAGTTTGTTTAGAAGTGATTGAAATCAGCTGTTACTGAACTGAAAATTCAACCACACAAGCTAAGTCTACAGCCATTGGTCTGTCTGTTGTCTGTTATGTAGCACTTTCTTCCTCCAGCAACATTACCAATTCAGGGCAGTAACATCAACCGTCTGCCTTTTGTTGGTGGGTATTAATAATTCAAGGATTAAACTCATCATTGAAGAGGGGCAATTTCAGCGGGTTTTAACAAGAAACTGCTCCAGCTCTTATATTAAAATATATTAAAATATTGCCACATTTGAGAAGTCAAGCACTCAAGCATCAGGAAAACCTGTATAACCCCCAGCCTGAGCTCTCTTTTCCAGCAGCTGTAAACAGAGCCAAAAGTGAATGATACAGGAGGCAATGGAGAGCCCTTCCCTGGCAGAGTCCTGGAGGACAAAATCTGCTACTGCAGTAAGCTACAATTAAGGAAAAGATAGGGTCATGTGAACCAGGCTATTCTGCCCCATCCAGCCCTGCTGGCTGCCCCATCCAAGCTCTGGTTGCTTTTATTCTTACAGCCCTTCTTCTACCCCTCAGCAAGTTGTGGGCCCAAGTACAACGACGTGTTTTGTACAAGCTGAGCGAGTAGAGCAAAAAATGTCATTAGGGTAATGAACTGAACCTGTCTTATGTGGAAAGGAGCTTTCCAGACCATGCACTTCCCACTGAGGGCAGCTACGCTCCACTGGTGCCCTTCCTCTAGGCCATTTCTGGACTATATGGTTAAACAGAAGCAGTGCTTTGACTCCTATAAAATACTAAATCAGATCCCTGATTTCAGGGAATTAATCACTAGGTTGATAAGCATCAAGTTGGAGATATTTTTTTTTCTTTTTTTTTTTTTTTACCATTAGTTAATTAGCATAGTTAACTTACCATTATTTAAATACCCTAGGATAACCCCTCTTACAGCATCCTCATTTATGAGATACCAGTGACACCTCCGCAGCTCAACCAGGCCTCTGCAGCCCTGTTCATCCCTGATCAGCTCAGACCTGTATTCTTCCCTGGTGGGAACGTCGTGGCTTTGACCTCTAATGGGGGTGTCCTATGGTTTGATGTCTCCCAGTGGTGGCTAGATTCCTGGGGACATACCTTGTTGATGAATAGCGTGCAAAATGCTTTCATAACAAAAAACGCCAAAGGTGCCTTTAAAATATTTTGATGCAAGGCGCCTGAACATGGGGTAAAAGGAAAGCCTCCCCATATTTAATCTCAAAGTCAGAAGTTTATTGCTGATGTTTACACAGATGCCATAGTGCTGGAGCCACAGCACATCTGGGGAGTAGGCGGCTAAATCTCCCTTTCAGTTTTTTACTGGAAACACAGTTAGAGGAGGTTGCCTGACAGCATGAATAAATCAACATGTTGTCCACAGGAAACAAGGAGATAGCAGGAATGAAGCATAAATAATGTTATACTAACATGGAGAGATTATTTCATACTTTTTTTTTTCAGAGAACTATAGTGAATGGTTTGCTGGAAAAAATCTTAGAGAGCTGCTCTAAGTGCACAGTTATGAATGATCTCTTCACCTCCATGCAAAAGGTGGGATTAGCAGGATTCCACATGGTTGCAGACAGAGAGGCAGGGGAAGATGCGGGAGACAGAAGACAACATGGAAAGATCTTTTGATATGTTTTGTCCTATCTTTGGTTAGGGGAGTGAAAGAACAAAGACTTTTTGGTTTCAGCAACATGGAAAAAATTGATTTTGTCTTTTCCATGAAGCTTTCCAGATTATAAGAATGAAGATGTATGCCATTTTTTATTAATCTGTTTTTCCCCATAAAAAAAGTTCTCATGTCTAATCTTTGACAAGAGCAGAGTTGCTAAAACTTACTTAGTCAGTAATTTAAAAACTTATTCCTTCCCAGTGTTTTTCTTGTCTGAGCAAAAGCTCTGTCCCCTCTCTACTTCCTTGCACTTGGACATCAAAGGAGAGGTACCAGTCCAAGGGCAGTGTTATCAGGAAAGCTGGGTGGACACTGAAAACTCAGCTGTTGCCAACAGAGTAGGCGGTCTGATGTAGCCAGAAGTGCTGCTGAGAGGGTGTCTCAGCAGTCACAGTGATGCCTGGGTGCAGTTTTGTCTTGTATTCCCACCAGTATCTACTTCATAGTGGGTTACCCTGCTCACAACATCTTCTGACAGCACCGACTTGCCAGGTACATCAGGAAGACTCCCAAAAGCCCAGGAAGATGGTGACCGGAGGGCATAAGATCCTGTTGTTTCCTAAGAAATTCCAGCAGGTCCCAGGAAATCAAACCATTCACACGATCAGATCTTGTGATCAGAAGAGCTGCTGGTGTTAAGCACTTTGCAAATGCATCGCAAGGCAGCTGCGCGGAGATGCTGGTCGGAGACCTAAATCACCAAGAAATGTTATTGCAGGAAGTTACAACTCAGATATGAATTCCAATTACTTCCCTCTGGATTATGGGCATGTTGTTAAGCTTCCTAGGCAAAATAATGACAGCAAAAAGAAATTGTGAGTTTTCTGAATTACTGGAGTTGTACAAGCCTATTAAAATGCAAAGCATACACACAGACCAAGGGAGAATGCATGGAAGACCCTGGGACAGGTTCAGCATCAGTTTGTGAGAACTACTGCTGCTGTCAGGGTCTCTGTTTCCCAGTTTACATGTTTGAGGCTATTTTTTGAAGTAGCCCATGCCTGCTAGAAAGCACCAGAGGAGCATTTGTCAAAAGCAATTTCTAGTTCTACAAATAGCATTAAGGGAAGGAAGAACCATTTCTTCTTAAGTCCACCTCCTTCTTTGAGAAACCTATCCGTTCCTTTCCTCCTACAGAAGCATCTTCAGCTCTTACCAACACTGTCTGGCCGCTCCTGCTCCTGCCAAAGCTTTTGTGTGATCTAAAATTATAGTGCTTCAGCTTTTCCAGACAGGTTGCAAATTGTCCCTTAGAGCTCCTGAAGACAAAGATCCCTAGCAGGGAAAGAGGCTCTGTCCTGGAAGACAGAGACTTCTGCCTCTAAGACTGCCCTGGAAAAGCTGTGCCAGGAGAAACTTGTACTCAGATGTTCTCATGGGTGGCAGAATTATTTGTCTGTTTATCTGCTACATATGCAGTAGCATCTGTGTCCAATATTAGAAGTTTTGAGATACAAGAAAATCAAGATGGGAGTGGTCATGAGGGATTTTTTTAAATTCCAGAAAAGTTTCAGTGCATTCAGGTGACCAGAGAAATGCTCTCCCACTTTCGCTCAGTGTGTACAGATTTTCCAGGATCCTGTAAAAGCCCCAAATGAATTTTCTGTCATAGCAGAACGCTACGAAGCTCTGCACATCTGCAAAGCTAGAAATTTGGCCAGTTCTGCACAGTATTATTTTGCTTTTATTTGTGGAAATTCCCTCCTTGCTGATTATACTTCTCTGAATGTTGTTTACTTTTTCAAGCAGACAGCAAGGTAGAATTTAGATGCAACAGAGATTTTTAGAGAGCTCTGTCATGCAGTAGCTGTTAGCTATTCCAAAATGATCTCTCTGTCCTATAAGTTGTTGTGACCACAGTCTTTTCTATTGACTCAGACCCTGTCTAGGCTTTTCCCTATTTTCTGGGTTCATTTGTCATTACTTGCTTTTAAAATCCAGCATGGAAAAACAAGTGAGTCCATTACAGCACTGGGGGTAGCATTTGTTTGTGGTACAGGATACAATTCCTTCACAGTCACTGCTTACTTCTCTGTGGCCAACCCTAGATGGTCTCTGATGTCTTTGTTCTTCACCAAGTGATGGCAAAAGGCTCTTGAGGCAATTTTTAATGGCCTGTAAGATGACTTGCTCCTTTGCAGTTACTGAATGATGAGGCAGTTGTTCACTGAGCTTCTTCCCTCTGCATCAGTCTTTGCTGGACTGATGCTCTAGGGTTGATAACATCTGAGATAAGGACAATTCCTAAACAAAAAGTATCTTCAAATTATGTTGAAGGCATTCATGTAAGATCCACCTCATGCTATACTCAGCCAAACCGAATCTAAATCCTGAGTGCTTCTATCCTGGAATATTCTTTCTTCTTTTTCTTTTAGTGTTTTTCAGAGTTGACATCTTCAAGATGGAAACTCCTTTCTGTTCATCTTCCCAGCAATTTATGTGAGCTGGATAACAAACAGAGAGAAATAAGCCTTTTAGCAAATGGTCTCCTTAAACTAGCAGATGTTTTCCTTATTTGAGCTGAGACAATCTGATCTCTGCTTCCTCGATCTCCATAGGTTACAAAATAGCTGTGAAAATCCTGCCCTAGCAAAGTTCTCTGGTGGGTCAATTAATTACTCAAGTAGTGACTTTTGACTGGGGTCTTTGAACTTTAGTTTCTTTGTGGATCTAATGCCTCTTAGCTCCATCATCTCATCAGCAGCTCATCTCGTCAATAGGTCTAACACATGTGCAGAGAAACCCAGCAGACAGGCAGGCTAGGGTTGAATTTTTGATGAAGACAGAAGCAAGGAGACCAGGTGAGGCATCAGCTCAGGGACAGAGCAAGGATGTGGTGAGCACTGAGCACTAGGCAGCCCACAAATTGCAGCCAGGTGACAAGTGGGAGTCATAGCAAAGGTGAAAAAAAGCCTCAGTGGCAAGTCTGATGCACAAAGGCGCTTGGGCAGAAACAAGAGGAGGGAAGGTCACAGCAAAGAGACAGTGTCCGAGCAGACAGAAAGCTCTCCAGAAGATACACTTGGTCATTCCTGGCTGCGAGCTGTTGTTTTGCAGAGGATTTCTCCTTGTATTGAAGGTAGATAAATGGTGCCTGAGGAATCAGTCACTCCAACAAGACTCATGTTAAAAACTTCCATATTGACATAAAAGCTCCTGGTCTCTTCTGTTCCTTGGAAAGTCTGTTCCTCGATAGTTGGGTTTCTGGTCATGACAGTGATTTGCCTTGTTCCTTGAGTATGGAAAGCTATAACCTGCCTGACTGCTTTCTCTGGTGAAATCTTCTTTTAAAGAGCTTACAAAGCTCATTGGCTTGAACGCAAGTGGAGCCCAACAACAGATGGTTACAGTCCTAAACTCTGTTTTCTAGCACCTATCCCAGAAAACTCTCTGGTGACTTTCTCCCAGGGGTACACACCAGCGACTCTGTGACAGTGCCTGCATTCTGGCTGCTCTCTTTCTCTCTTTTTGTGCTTCTTTTGCTGATGTAACACCTGGATAATGCCATGCCCCTGCATGCACATATTTCAAATTTTGAAGTAGCCTCTCCTGCATGGGCAGGAGAACACTTTCTGAGGTTTCAGGTGGCCTCTATTGACTACTTGTTTCCAGAAAATGAAATAGTGCTTTCTGTCTTAATGACAAAAGGCTATAACTGTCTTCAACTTCATGACAAGACACTGTCATGATACGAAGACACATGAACACAGAATTATTCTGCAGCATCTCTCCATCTGCATCACTGAGGGGTTTTGTGATTATGTGGGCACCCTCAGTTACATGTTTGGGGAGGATTGGAAGTCACAACAGCCATGCTTGATGACACCAAGGCCAGTCTGGTCTCCCTCTAATTGTGCTCAAACCAGTTGCCACAGGAAAGGGAGTATGGAAGAGAAGTGATTCTTCTCCTGTACACCGTCACAGCTTCTGGGATGTGCAAACCAAGCTGCCCCAGTAAAGACAAGGCAGTTGTCTTTCCCAGTTGGGAAATCAGACCCTTTGGACCCAAGGAAGGGAAAATGCAGTAAATGCTTGCCTGCCCCAGTATTTCCACACTACTGATTTCTCAACCATGGTACAAGCTAACATCCTACAGGCTGTTCAGTGACCCCGAATTCATGTCATTACTGAGTTAAAGTCACATTCTTAATTGTGTTCTGGGTCAAAAACAGTATTTGTGGTTTAGTATGGTTTATATGAGATAGTGACCATAATCCTGATGATGAATTGTCTTCTGGTGGTTTCTACGCTTGTGTTGACAGAACTGTTCTTTCCCGAGAAATGAACAGTAACTATACTTTGTATTAATTTGCTTTGAGATATTAGGCCACAGCTAATAATTCTGCCCTCCCTAGGCTTTTGTTTTCTTTAGAAAACAGTTTAAAGATTGCTTAGTACTCTTGTTCTGGTTTTGGCCAGACTCCAGCAAAACAAAGTCTAGAAATCACGCTCTAATTAAAACAGTCCTTACTGAGAGCTATCAACCTATAGAGCGTATCTGTTTTCAACTTTGAACTTCCTTCCTGAGGACATTATATGTTTTAATGAAAAAGAACTTGATTTCTTCAGCAGTTTTGTTTCTCTTCATGAACAACTAAGATAAGCTCTGTCGCATATGTTGCCTATCAGAGAAGCACTCAAACAGTTAAAAGAAAACCAGAACTTTTCAGTTAGCCTGTTTCATTTTGACGATTTCTTTATTTCTTTAGCAAAGGGGGGAAAATAACTGACATTAGCTGCAGGCCCTGCCAAAACAGACATTTGTTTTCCATTAGCTGCACATATCCTTTCTTAAGGGCTTACTATGAATTGAGACACAGCTCTGGGCATAGGTCTGGTTTATGTAAGGCATTTTTGATAAGGATAAGTAAACTTCACACTCAAAAGTTTACTGTCTCTTCCTCTAATTCTATATGAATTATCTCTCCGCTTAACACCCAAAGGTTCTGAGTCTGTCCACCCAGGAAGAGGTGTCCCAGAATAGGAGGGAGTGATGGAGTTAGGTGGCCTTCAGAGGTCCTATGACACTCAAATTTAAGAATAATATGCCATTTAAATCTTTGGTGTCATTTTTTAGGCTTAAAAGATGCTCTGTTCAGGCTCTGATGAGACCTGTAGAGAAAGGCATGATTCCTTGGCTGACCTGATTAGTAATCTACAGCAAGTGTTCCAGACGTTTTTTTATTTATAGCTGAAGTGTGAACTGGAAGCAATCCTTTGGCCGACCTGTTACCAGCAACCTAGTGTGTGAGTAAGTAGTAACTTCTTTCGGAATCAGGTTTTCACATGTTGCAGGTGCAAGAAGCGGCTCATAGCCACACAGATGCCAGAGGGCTTCACAACCAGTTATTATTTATACTTTTAGATTGAAAAAAACTTTGTAAGTAAAACTCACCAGAGACTTCGGAAGCTACGTTTTCTACAGTGCTGAGCAACATAAGTGCCATGAGAGGTCACTGCCTCTGAAAATCAGGTCATTGATTCTTTGGATAGCACAAACACCAATATAGCCAGTAAGAAGAGAAAGCGAAACACGGTAATTCATCACTACCACAAGCCCTGAATGATAACCAATTGCTTGAAAACTGAAGCTTAGAAACACCTCGTTGGTCTACATGCTCCCAGGATCTATTCTGCTCTCCATCACAAAGAGCTGGAGGAAACAGATAGGGTTTCCAGCTTGTTCCGGAGGTCAGTGGGCTTGGATGCCCTTCGACTGAAGGAGGAGGGAACCTTGCGCAACTGAGAGATCCACGTGAGCCGTGCTCTGCCAGCAGATCCCTCCTGAGAAAGCCCAGGGGAGGCTCCTGCTGCTGGCTGGAAGGAGGGCAGAGGAAAGCAGACAGGCAGGGAGGTAGCGCATTTCAAGGTAGACAGTGTGCTTGGCAGGGCATCTGGCTTTAATCACGTCTCCCAGCTGGAGGTTAGTAGCCGAGGCTGGCTCTACCAGCCATGCCTGGCAAGGCAAGTGGAGGAACGTGTGCCGTTTCTGTCTGCAAAGCCTCTCTACAGAAGTTTTGGTCTTGGGTTGGAAGGGTGAACATCTGAAAATAAGGTGTGAGATTGTGGCTGAAGGGAGGCAGGGTGTCATTACAGAATTATACTATGCAGAGAGAGTGGGAGGAGAGGATCATGGCCAGAAATGCCCTGCTCACTTCAGGAGAGGCTCCGCTGTGAGCAAAGACACACTGTCTTGTGGGCAGCCCTCGAGAGTCACCATTCACAGAGTATGAAGAAAATGTATTGATTGGAATAGGTATTAATTATTTTCCAGTCTTGCAGAGGAGACACTGGGAAGACATAAATGACCTCTGTGATGAGAGAAGTGGAAAATCTTTACCCAGAGAAGTGAAAACTGCAGCAAGATGTAGCTCAGGTTTCATTTTGGCTGGTAGAGTATGACGTGGGCAGTGCTGCCCAGATGGGGTTCTTTACTGTTTAAAATTTTGATGAGGCTGATATTTGACATGCTCATGTTGTATGTGGTATAGAGAATGGGAGAAGTTAACGAAATCACTGGCTCCCAGAGTAAGAGAGATTCCACCCCAGATGGTATTTTGATGACTCCTCAAAATGTTGCGGGACTGTTTTTAATGGGTTATTTTAAATTATCATTACAGTGTGCAAAAAAAAGAAAAGAAAATCCTTGCCTCACTATTCTTACAACCTGGATTTAAATGAGACTATAGTATTTTCCTAATTGGAATTCTATCCTTTTTTTTTTTTCTTTCTCTATTGTAGGGTCCATTATACTCATCATAAAAGATTCAGGCTGTGAGATCAATCAAGAGTCATATCTGAGGCATATAACTAAAATACAACAACTAAAATATGTCAACTGTTCTTCTTCTGCAGGATGGCTGAGATTGAGAGGAGGAGATACTCCTGTTTGTATTTGATTTTGGTTTAATCAGCTTTGGAAAAAAGTAGGATATTGATCCCATCTCATGAGTGGCCTTAATCATCTAGACGGGCACCACTTACTCTGATGTCCATCAAGGGCCTCTCTGCTCTGCCTTGTGCTGTTTCTCTTGTTTGGCTGCTCTGGCAATGGACGTCTCAATCCCCAGTTCACCGGGACTAGAGTTCACAACGCTTTTCTCTGCAGGTGCTGGAGCGATCTCCAGTGTGTCAGTACAGGGAACAGATTCTGGGATCATACAATCAAACTAACCTCTGCAGGGAATCTAGTCCCATGAGAAAATGTGGAGGACATGTAAGCAAACAGCAGTTCTCATAACTAGACATATGGAGAGGGAAGATATTTCAGAGATAAACTCAGGCAAGTAAAATTTGACATAAATGCCTTGGGTATGCCTGGCTGCTCAAATGCAATTAAAAAGATGTTTGCTAAACAATGGCAAATGATTCTTTGGGGATCCAAATAGGAACAAATCCCCTTTCTTTTGGTGAAAGGGAATATTTAAAGGAATATTCTATTTTCTGTAGTGTTTGGTTAAGCTGTAGTCAGCTATACAATTATTGCCAAAATAGGAAATGGATACAAATTCTCTAGCTTCTGAGTACTTTTTGCTTAAGGAATTTTATTTCATCTTTCAATAGGATTTTTTGGCAAACCATGTTTCCCCCCTATATTCAGTAGCAAAGACTTTCTGCTTTCCAGGGCAGTAACTCACATAAGATGGTCCAAATGAGATCATGAAGTTTTTAATCTATGCGGTTTTTTTTTCCTCTTTTCTAGGCACATATGTTCCCTTTCCTAAAACATGTTCCTTCTGAATAACTCATGCCAACTCATCTTCTGGCCAAAATGAAGATAGCGAGACTTAATTCAAGACTTTCACTGTTTTTTTTGTTAAACTTAAATCTTGCATTGAGGCTGTAAAAAAATGTACATTGTATCATTTTAATGCATTGCAGAGACTTCATTTCTACAAATTTGGGCTTAAATCAAGTGTTATTTTAACTCAGCCCTTCAGTTGTGCCTGTTTGCCCATGAGGTGCGGTTTCACCAGTGCCCCACAGCTTCACCCTGAGACCACCAGAGCAGGAATCTTAGGGACCATGTTTGGTGTTTGCTCTTTAAGCCACCTTCATGAGCATGTTCCAGGTTGCCACTGCTGGGGTGGGGGGACGGTGCCATGGCCAGCTTGTCAGCCCCGTTGTGTCCGCCTGCCACCATGGCTGGGATGCCATATGCTGAGGATTTAATGGGTGATGTGCTCCTAGAGACTGGTGTTGCCAGAGGGAGAGCTGGCACAATGAGTGGTTTGTCTGAGCCTATGCTGGGATCTTCTAAACTTAAAGAAGAGAGATGCAATATTTTTAGAGGGTCCTGCTGAAACAGATACCTGCCCTTTGGCCACCCAAGCAGGATGGAGGCAGACCCAGGGCATGCTGCTAGGACCAGGTCTTGTTCCAAAGCTCATACTAATCTCTTTTCCCAACTTTAACCCTTTTTCCTTAAGAACACAGCACTTCTAATCTGTTCAGGGGGCTGAGGCTGCGTACAGAAACTATCTGTGACTACCTGTAAGCCCACCTCAGAGTGGATGGTCTCCGTTGGACAGCAAAGCCAGCTCTCTCCCCTGCTTTCCCCATGGAGGAGAGCAGTAAGATGCCCATTCCCTCCTACATGTGCATGGGGAACAGGACAGAGGAGCAGATGGTGTATCTGCAATACCCAGGACCTCCCTCCTGCAGCAGAATGGAGTTGAGGTGGCTGCTGCCTGGAAGGAAAATGGGAATGAGGACTCTCAGGAGTGTCTGCAGAGCAGCATGCCTGGCACTGGGTCAGCGTACACGGCAGCTTGTGGGTGCACTGGGGTTGCCAGCTACCAAACACTCTGTGGCCTCCTGATGGTCCCTCTTTATCTCCAAAGCTCTGTCAAGCAGCCATCTGGGTGTGCTGGGCATCTTGCTGCCTGATTTCACCGGCTCCTAGGAGGTCCTGACAGACGATTTTACCTTTAGCAGATGGGTGAGGGAACATCTCTGATGTCCTCAGCCTCTGCAGAGGGCTACCTCCCCCCGCAAGGCAATCCCTTGGCAATGGTGGATCTAGGTAATGAGGAAGCTGCTGGATGTGGAGGCTGAGAGGGGATCCTGACCGTGATTTATTTTTCCTTTTCTTTTGCCTTTGTGGGGTAGGCCATCGCAGCCACAATTGGACATGTTGCGGTGAGGGATACTTTCGAGGAGGCGTGTGGTGAGCCCCAGGGGACTGGTGCTCATTTCTGCGAGCTATAAATTTTGCCATTCCTTCTCTGGGTTATCTGCCCCAGACTCATCTCATATGGGTGTCCTCAAAGCCTAATCTACACAGAGGGATTCCAGGTGGCCCCACCAGTGGGGAGAGCTCTGTCTAAATACCTGGGATGGGGCTGTACCCCCTTTCTCTTGGCCAGCAGAGAAAGTGCAGCTTGCTTTGAGCTTATCTGCCCAGCTGCATAGACATCACCTCAGCATTTAAATTTGTGTCTAATCTGAGCTGGCTCTGGCAAATAAGCACTGCTTAAGCTAAGGACTCAGTGTGTTGTGTCCTGGCTCCAGCATGCAGGGCCAACCGTTTGCCATGAGCCCTGGCCCCAGCAAAGGCTGTCCCACGTCCTATGCTCCTTTGCTTCCCAGTCCCCGAAGCAGGAGGTCCCCGCAGGGCCAGGAAGAGGGGGCTGACTGTCTGGGCTCTTGTCTTGCCAGCAGCCTCTATGTGAGGCCCCCATGGCTGCTTTCATTTGGCAACATAAAAAGGGGCTTGCAGCAGTCAGCAGTTAGGTATTTCTGTATTTTAAAACATGTATCGGTTCTCTAGGGTGAGTGCCCTGTGCTTAGGTGTGTTATGCCCTTACCGCCTACGGACCACAGGTGTTCGACTGATCTGTGCTCAGCTGCAGCGTGGGCAGAGTCTTCACACACATCCAAGGGCCACCAGGTATCTTAGGCTGGAAGCAAGCAGCCTCTGAGAAGCTGGGGAATGACCTGGGAGGAGACGATAGGCTGTGGTTTGGGATTCAGAAGAGCTGGGAGTTGGCCACTAACTCTTTGGCTGCAGAGCCCTTTCCCTCTTCCCTCACTTGGTTGCACCTGCAAGGATGTTGGGCAGATTGTAGAGACATTTATATGTCCTTCCCAGCACAGCCCTCTTGCTGGGAAGCCTGACTCCAAAAGCCATCTTTCTCTCCCTGGAAAGGATGCTTGAGCACAGACTTTCCGAGGAGGGTAGTAAAAAGGTGGACAGGCCCCATTGGGATGGGGCTTCTCCCATCTTCATCACCAAGGAGTGGGAAGCACAGGAGGGAACGACTGCTGTGTCTGAAAGTGGTTTTGGTAAGCGGCAGCCTGGAACACCTGGTCAATGGGACAGTGACCAAGGGAATGGGGAGAAAGAGGCGGCTAAGGGAGACTGGTGGAAAAAGAGGCAAGGGTAGAGAGGAACAGAGAATTCAAGAGTCTTCAGACCAGAGGCAGATGGATGGGTGCAAAAAGTCCTGGAGGCCAGAGAATTCTGCTAATCTGTATGCAGATAGTCTTGTGCATAGTTCATTCCTCAGAGGAGCAGGATCTCTTGGGACCGTGCCCGTGGGCAGTATCAGGTGTGGTAGGGGCCAAGAAAACTGATCTTTCTGTAGCTGTTGGGGTGAGAAGAGGTCCCTGCTTGCCTTGCACAGTGAAGTATGCAGTGTTTCTTTTGTCATCCTCCACACAAGCCTAGAGCCAACCTCTGTGGCACTGTTACCTGGCACTAAGGGGCTGAAGGTGCGCTTGAAGGATACCCAGCAGAAACCTAGGCTGCAGCCTTCTCAAAGGCTGTGACTGTTGGAAAGGAGTGACCAAGAAACCACCATCAGAAAGTGAGCACTGTCCCCAGCTGTATGGGTGGAGCCCCTTCTCCCATGGATATCTCTTTGACTGAACAGAAAGAAGGAGATGGCTGCTTGTCTGAGTCACCTGTCACCCATGCATATGGTCTCTGTGTGTGAAATGCTGTGTGTTAATCATCTGCAGATGAAGGTACAGAGTACAGGGAAAGGGAAATGTTCTTGAAACAAGTGTGGGTCTGCACTGGGAATTGCGCTAGGAATTTGTGTTACAGCCAAATGAGGTCCTCTCTGCAAGGAAAGAAACTGGGATATTCCTGTTGAGATGAGGTGGGACAAAAAGTGGGAGCGCTTGCAGGAATCAGTGAAGATCCAAAGGAAGGAAATGGCACGTGAAATATTTGAAGCTTTGCAAAAGTGGTTAAGGCTAGTACTGAACCTGGCCTTCACAGGATCGAAGGAGCTTTGGGTTTTGGAGGTTCCCCAGAAAGAACAGACAAAATACTTCCAGGCACAATAAAAACTTTTTTTTTTTCCCTGGTGAAGGAACTGTTGGATAGATGGGAAGTGCAGTTGTGACACCTCCGGCCTAGAATAGCAAGATGAACTGATGAGGTGATCAGCAGCCTGACTGCCACGGACAGGAAGCTTTTTTGCAAAATATGATCAAGTTGGCTCTGGTCAACTTGGAGCTTGTCAGCTGATGTGAGCAGAGACTGAAAGAGCTAAAATGTGAGCTCCACACATAAAGAGTCAAAGCCCAAAGTAGAAATCTTCTGTGTGGACAATAGTATTCAGCCAGTTAAAGGACTTGGGTAAGACATGAAACTTTTATAAGTTTCCTGCTCTATTTATAACCTTCCGTGCTGCAGAGGGAAGAATTCAGATGATTACAGCTCATAACTCCTTAACAGGTTTGTTTAACTTCAGCGCTAGAGCTCAAATGAATGTGTAGGAGGATGGAGATTTTTTGAGCTATGAATGTGATTTTACAGGGGATCATGACCCTGCACAGGTGACCTCAACTCTCCAAAGACAGGCAGAAATTTCCTGAACTGAAACAGGCTTTTGAGCACACTGCTCCAGGATAAAGCTGCCTGGGGAGGATCTCCCAGGATTGAAAGGCAGAGAAAAGTCTTGGGGACTCAAGGTGGACTCCTTGTTCAGTTTGATTTCAGAAAAGTCAGGATGAACTTCTTTGTACTTTCTGAAACAACACCTCTTCTCTGCAGGAAATTACCAAACTCTGAGTCTTCATTCCAGTTAGGAAGAAAAACTTAAAAGACTTTGAATTTCTGACCAACAGGAAAATCTCATTCCTCAGTGCTACAAGACTGCTCTTAAAGTATGAACCAAACTCTTGTTTTGCCTTTTAAAGTTAATGGCTGCAACAGAATTGGGACTTTTCCTATTTGGTGTTCCATCCATAGATGATTTTACTTGGTATGCCATAGTTACCATGGCAGTTCTTTACCTACAGCAATGAGCACCACGGTTGTCCATTATTCACCTGTCACTGCTGAGGTATTCTTGCGAACTGCTGTTCCTCCACAGTGGTATCCACACTTGCATCTTACAGAGCTGTTTTATCATTGGTGATTTTTAAAGACATTTTTTTCTGAAATGATGGAAAAGGAATATCATAATTACTCATTCCTTTTAACTGCTGCAGTAGTTCTGGGATGAAGTCCCTACATTCAGTTTTCATCACCTGGGAGAACTGATGACTGAAGGAGACATCCCACCTCCATATGCTGCCCGTTATCAACTAGCTCCTTTGGCTTGCAGTTTTCCTAACAGTGAGCAGCTTTGCAAGGATGGGGGTTTTGATCCAGGAAGCAGCAGAGCACCTTGGGACCTCACTCAGCCCAGAGCATGTCCCAGAAAGATCTAATTAAGATAATGATGGGGCTATAAAAGGCAGCTGCCAGCTAGAGTACAAAGGAAGAGGGTAGTTTGGAGAGGTGAGGTATGTATGTTGGTCTGGTGCTTACATCTTCTGGAGGAAAGGGTGTTCTGGGTTGAGAAGCTGTGAGCTAAAGTATGCAAGGGAGTATGGGTGATATGAGGATTGCCTGGTTTGGAATAAGTATGGTGCTTAACCTCATTTCTAAGTGAGAAAAGGAGTGATTAGTCAAATGTAGAGAGTAGCTGAGGTGGGATTTGGGATGGGAGGTGAAGATTTGATGGCATCTTGCTGTGGGACAGGAGGCCAGTCCCAGGTCTTGTTGTGGATGTAAGTATCTGAGGAGTTCTGAGAGCTCTAGATATTATTGTCCTGTGGGAAGTGCTTGGAGAAAAGCTGAAGAGAGCAATTACTAAGATGTTGCTGGTGAATAGAGTGTGAAGAAGTGTTAGGGACATTATGCTGTGAAGTTTTGACTTGTTCACCTCTGCAGTGCTTACAGCGGTGGCAGCAATCAGGAGGCAGAGGTACTGTCACTCTGTCCTGTTTGAATCGGTGAATAAAAATAATTGATGTTGGCTTTCTCTATTGTGCCGCAACCAAACTGCGCTTTGGGGAGACACATGTGAACAATCTCTTAGTCTTCAGGAATCACTGCAATTGTTAATTAAGGTGGGGAGAAGTGAATGTGAGCTGGTTTTGCCTCATGAGCTCAGCATAGGGCTGAAACAAAGCACTGAGACAAGCCAAGCGTTGTGCTTGCCTTGGCATCCAGTAGGTTCTTACACTGGCAGCTGAGCTTGCTGTGGAAATGTGAGACCATGCTGGGGGGCGAATATGGGAAGAAACTCAGCAGCATTGTGTAATACAGAGGATCGCCTACATCTAGGAACTGCCATCGATTGCAAAGCCAAGAACAGCGGTACAGAATAAGAACATCTGCTGAACGGTGTGAATTCAGCAGGCATATGGCTATTCTAATAACACCTGTGCAACAACTGGTCGGGAATTGCTGAAATACAACTGGAAGACTGTGTATAGTTTTACCATGTCTAACAATGGCACTGAGAACTCCTGCTAAGCTGTGGCACCATTCCCAGAGCAGCAGTGTAGATGGGGAATTTTTTTTAAACCTCCTGGGATTTTTGTTGTCTAGTCAGGTTCTGGGGCTTCCTCCTTCCTTCCTGTTGCATCGTTGGACTACTACTGTCTCCATTTCCTGCATTCTCTCACTATTTCTTTCTTCATGCTGTGCTCCTACTGAAATCCTGTTAATATTTGCATAAGTGACCTTAAAGTTACCTCAAAAGAACACAATAATTTCTCTTATTTTCAGTCTCGGAGGACAGAACTGAGTACTGGGAAACAGCTTTTGAATTGTGTTTAAGTTCTTGTTATATGGTGATAGTGGTTGCAGACACAGAATTGCAACAGGCTTTTGCAATAGTCTTTGGCTGCCTGGTACCCTGGTAAAAGTTACCCACAGCTGGAGAACTGCCGCCCTGGGTGTCCTTGGTAGGCTTTTCTTGTTTGATGCTTTCCTGTTCTGAGGTTTCTGTGCAGCTGGTACCCATTTTACACCTGAATAGAAGAGAGGGAGGGAAGAAGGCATGCTCCCTGCTCTACCAAACTCCCTAAAATCTTGGGTAAAAACAGTCTGAAAGGAGGTGTGCAAGTCAAGAACTGCTGGAAACTGCAGGAAACACTGTCACTGCCTGCACAGATCTTTGCTTGGAGGAACCCTCTGACACTAGAGGGAGATCCTCTGTTGCTAGAGGGCAACACCTCCCCTTTGCTGGCAGTACCCTCTGTGGTTGGAGGCTGAGCTCTGGAAATGAGGGAGCAGATGAACTCACAGCACTGTGATAAAGGATCCCACACAAGTGAGTTCTTCTGAAGCAACCTAAGCATCTCCTTCCCAATGAGCCAGAAGTGAACTGGAGCAGGCAAGTTTAGATTAGGTTTGTGTGGCACCCAAACTAGATTTAATATGAATTACGTGTGCTTGTATGCTAAAAGCCATTTGGAATTGCTTAAGGAGAGCTGACAAAACACCTGTCTTGGTGAGATCTTTCTTGGCACACTTTAGTCTAAATGCTGTTAAAGCTTCCGCCTAAATATACTTCTTCAATGAGAAGCTTCCTTCAGGATGCCAGTGCATTATAACGCTATGGCTGTCTGTACTGTGAGCTTCTCCAGGCAGGGGAATACATAACCATTTAATGATTAACAATTGCTTTTGGCACTGAGATCAGGTAGCCCAACACAGGTGTTTTACCTGTACGGACTGTACTATTTCCTCTGTTAGCCTCTGTAAGAACTGCTCCATGTGCATAGCTTTTGGCCTAGAAAGAGACAAAAATTATATCCTTATACTTTGATATATCCTATAATATTCTGCTGTCCTAAAGTACACATTTTGGGCAACATACTTCAATGTTCTGAATATGCTCACATTAAATAACTGGAGGATTTTTATATATTAAAAGTGGAAGATAAGGACTCTTAGATCAGTCATGATTTTTTTTCCATATTACTTTTCCATATAGTAGAATTGCAAGTTATTTAGTTTGTCCTTACTGTTTTGTTGGGGGTTTTTTTTTGGCAATAAACTGTATCAAGGGCAGGAAAGGAACTGGTTTAGGACCAAGTTCATCAGGCCCTTATAGACCTCTAAGTAATGTAAGAAATGTTGTATGTAGATATGCTGGGAGAGGTTCATTCTCTTACTATGGCAAACTCGGTACTGGAGTATTATGTAGACTTCTTCCTGTGGTGGGATGAGGCTTCTCTGACTATTCATGCTCTCAGGCAAGGCGAAGAGGCCTGACAGCTCCCTGTTCACTTGGAATCTGTGAGCCCTTAGATCATGAACAGGATGGTCTGACTTGCTCATGGGACCTGTGCGTACTTCTGTGCAGCCTGCAGTGTCTGTTACAAGTCAAAGTGGAAACACAGAGCCAGCTAACGAGATCTGACACAGGGCGTTTGAGCCTCGGGAGGGTGTCCTGGAAGCTCATGGGGCTGCGCACAGCTGTTTGGCTCTGCACTCAGTTATATGAAAAGGGACATACAGGCTCTTGGCAAAACCTTAGCCCTTAAAGAAAATTTCAAATTGGTGAAAAGTAACTGGTTATTTTTATGAAACTGAGTGTGCATACCTTTTTTTTTTTTAATCTCAAAAAAGCAGAAAACTCCAGGATCCCATTGAAGCTTCTGTTGTAATAATTATTCTTCTATTTTCCTTTCCTATTTTTGGCACAGATCATATGGATTTCCATAGCATCTGGCATGCAGTTTTCAGTGAAATAAGAACTATAAAGGGCCTTATTTCCCTTAGGAACTCACATGCTAATTAAACCTGTACTACTACAGCTTATCTGAGCCAGATGAAATCAAAGCTTTGAATCCATACACCTTAACTTTGAATGGCTTCAATTCTCAGGGACTGGGTCAATTTGAAGGCTTCAGAAACCATCTGTAGCTCCTTGAAAGCTATAAAAGGTGAGGAAAAATATGATTTACACCTGCTGAACAAGCTATAAACTGAATTGCAGTTTGCCAGCTGTCATCCATTTATGAAGCTGGCTTCAAAGCACCGTATGGTATGTTCACCCCTCTCCTTGCTCCTTTTTAAGGGCTGTATATTTTAAGTTTATCCCCTTTACTATTGTCAATAGCAATACTATGTTCTGATCATCATGCTCTTTAGGATGTATTGCTCCTTTAAGTTCTTATTCTTCTTAGAGTTGCATACAACTGGCATCAGAAATATTTCTGGACACTGCTAGGCAAGATGTTATGCTTGATCTAGGAGCGCTTGGCATCCTTCTCGCAAGCCTGAGGCTTTGAGTTTTGAACTCTAGTGGATAAAGCCTGCATAACTCTTTGGAAAAATAAAGGCTCTGTAGGTGAAGTTCGATTAGTAACTGTTCCACAGTCACCTGTAACCACACCTGGACACCATTTGATCCTGAATAGCAGATGTACTTGTTGTGTTGTGCCACAGCTGTAATCCAGTGCTGGTGTGGTGACCAGCTGAACCGAGATCCAGGTTCATCTCATCAGGATGACAAGAATCAAATATTTTGGGTGGAGAGCTTAGGGCAGCGTTGTCCAAACAAGCTGTGGTGTGCTGTCAAGCTGAAAAATCCTAAACACTTCTCTGTTGGGATACCATGAAGCTTTGCTGCTGCTTTTCCAATGTACGGGCAGGAAAGATTCACATGATGATCTCTGCACTTCCACGTAACTTTGGAATGCCTTAAGAGGAGTGAAGTTTGGAACACAGGCACAGTCTGTTTTCTGAATAGTGGCCTTTTGAAAGGACAGGACAGGCAGAAATGTTAAGTTGTCATAGCATGCCTCAGTTATTGAGCTGTATTTTTAATTTGATATTAGAGGGTAATGGGAATAAAAAGTAAAGAGAGGGCTTAAGGCATAAGAAGGATAGTCTACTCTGTGTGTAGCAAAACACATTGAGATGTGGCCCTGTTTAGGGATGTCTATGGAAGTTTGACTTCAGCACAAGCTGCACTTAAACCAGGCTGGAAATAGACCCTCGGTCATCTCAATCATTTTCTGCATGAAGTGCATTGCAGCTCTGTGCTTTTGAATTGCTTCTAAGAAATGGTTAGACCCGAGGTTTGAAAATTAACTCCTCAGTCCTCTGTTCGGCTCATTACTTGCATGGAGCAAACAAACTCTTTCACTTCTATGCATTTTCCTACATGTAAAACTGTAATTATTAATAACTCTACATTGTACAGATGTTCCATGTATAGAAAATCAGAGTATTTCTGAGGCTTGAGCTAACTTGAGCTAATGATACTGGAAGTCCATATAATTCAATGTTTCATCCCTGGATGTAACCAGCACAAATGATCTAGATGATCTATGAAATGCTGAAGTGAATTATTAATTCTCATTTAGCTTAAATCCTGAAATGGAGAACTTAACAGTGTAAAACATGTAATGGCTGTAACTAAATATGTAACTAAAGGAAGTTGTACATATTCATAGAAATATCCAGCTTTTTGAATCTTGCAAATTTCTTGGCTACAAGTTCTGCAGCTGAACTATGCAATGTATGAACAAGGCTTTTTTTTTTTTTTTTTTTTTTTTTAAGAAAAACTTCCATCTTTTACCTTGACTGAAGTGCCATCTTGTGCTTTTATTCACATATGTTCTTTTGCAAACCTCAGTTAAGTGATCTAAAAGTGTACAAGAAACCAACATGCCAGACCCCACACTGCAAACCTGCAAAGATACTATGCTCGGGGTTCTTCTTTTCTGGGGATATGGGTGAAAGAGGATGTGATAGAGATGCAGGAAAGAGAAGAGGAGGGTTTGAGACAAATCTCTTGCCAAAGCTCGTCCTGGAGGTATACAGCTGGACAACACACTGGACCTGCTTTAATACTGGTTTGTACCTACTGTGCTGCTTCTGCTTCCTGAGGGTCAGTCATACTTTGAGATGACGTGAAATATCTCAGGGGGCTTTGCTGGCAAGAAAAGCTTAATCTTGTGTTTTGTCTCTTTAATTCTAGGAGACGCTGGCAGAGAGAAGGGGTGGTCGTGATCTGTCAGAGTCTCGACAAGGCTGTCTCCCTGTCTGTACAGCCAATGGCATTCAGATGGGATGTCAAACTGCATGAGGGTCCCATGGAGGTTTTGTGACTAATGGTGTTAATAAGCATGTCATGCAAATGTAATCTGAAACAGCCTCCTCAACTACTCATTACTGCTTAACAGTGCTGAAGCAATTATATTCTATGAAATAGTTGATCTGACAGTATGGTTTTTATTATATCTTCCTGCATTAGATTCTGGGATTATTCTTGGCTTTGCATAAATCAAGGTAATATTTCTTAAGCTGCAAGTATCTGTAAGTGAGCTCTGGCTCCCTGAGGACTGGTTCTCTTCAAGCTGTCTGCCTGGGTTTCCCTCCCTTGGAAAAGGTACATGTCTGCTTAGTCCCTTTCCATTCCTGCCTTCCCTGTGGCATCTGGCTAGGGCATGGCTCTGATATCTGTGAAGAGATGTTGGATCTCATCATAGGACACCGGTCTTTGTAAGAAAATGAGGGGCACTTTCATTTTGAGTATATGGAAGGTAAATTGTAATATGACTAACTTAATGGAACAGTTATTTCTGACGCAGAGTTCTCTTAGACACTCCTGCAAACATCTTGTGCAAATCTCATCAAAAGCTGGAATTTCAGATCTCAGTTCACTTTCCTGGGGCAAAGCAGAATGATACTATTCACTTGCTTAGTCACAAGAGTCAAAACAAAACACTCCAAACAGGGTATGGTAAGAAGAAAACAAAGTTATTAACTTGTCAATGTCTTGGTTGATCAATTGTTGCAGAGAGGAGAAACTAAACTGATGAACCACACAGATAAGTTATGCAATGTTATGAAACAGATGTTGAGGAACTGATTAAATGCACATATCCTTTGTACTTAGAAATTATTTCTGGAAGTTCCCAACCCTAGTCATGGCATATGGCAGCTTAAGCATCATGTGTCTGAGATCTAAATATACTGAGCCAGGGTTTCTGCTGCTGGATCAGAATCAGAGATCAAAACTGACAACGTCCCTGCTGTGCATTAGGATTCTCCTTTCTGCCTGCTCCTTCTGTCCAGTGCATTGTGGATTACTTATTTAATGACACTTAATCATTAATTACTTGGTTGTTTGAAAGCCTGTTTATATTGATGATTACAGCTGCCTGCGTATCTAGCCAACACATAAACTTGGTTTCAGATGCAGCTTGTTATGTTTTAACGCGCGGCTGCCCTGTGTGAGGAGTCGCTCATGCTCTTGTCTGTGAAATTGTACCATCGGTCAAGGACTGTGTGCTTTTGCTCCGCGTGAAGAAAAGTTCCCTGGAGTGACATGAGTGTTTTCCAGCAGAGCCCCTGCTGCTATTAAGATGCAAAGGCACTGCTCCTGCTGGGACCCCCACTGGTTCAGGTGTACTTTCACAATAGACCCCATCTATATGAGGCACTCCAGGATCAGCAGGTTAAGTCAGACCAAAACTGACTTTTAGCTGTCTAGGGTCTTCTAAGAGACAACTGTTGCCACTAAGCAAGGGCAGGGTGAGGAGAAGCCATTCAGCTGTGAGTTTGATGGCCTTACCATAACAGCACTGAGGGGTAATTCCCAAATCAGGTCATAGGATTCTTCCCATTGGAAAGGCAACACAGGGGACTTTAGTACCCCCATTTAATACAAACTACTTTATTCAAGATTTTTCTCTGGAGGAACCTATTTGTGACTAAGTCAAGAGCAATTGGTTTTACATGGTGTCTTGGTGTGTAAGGGATGGATCATCTAGGCTCCCTGGTGGCTTAGAGGGTTATGGACAAACTGCCAGCACAGCTGAAGTGCTACAAGCCAGCTGGTAGCTCTTGAAGACAAGATGTTGAGAGATACTTATGACTGGATACAATACGCTATGGTTAATATTAAATGAAGGCAAAAAGAATCCCTTGCCGCTCTGAATGTGTGGTCTTGTGGGGTATAAAACTAAAGAGATACTGCACTCTTGCTTATTGCTTCTGAAGGTGATAAATATTTGAATAGCTTTGGTTTCCACTTTAGTCAAAGAGGTGGAAGCACTTCTTACTAAAGCAGCTCTAGATGCAGCTGGATGTCTGCCTGAAGTATGGCAATTTCCAGTTAAGTACAACTTCTGTTTCGATCTACAGTCACTGGAAGTCTTGTATAAATGGTATTTCTTTAAAAAAAAAAAAGCCTACATATAAACCTTATTGTTATGCAAGCAACACTACTGAGTCCTCTAACTGGATAATTAACTTTTTTTTTTTTCCTGAGATCTTCCACTCTGGCAAAGGCTGAGCCATATGAAATTCAATAAGGACAAAAGCAAGGGATAACTTTGGGAAGGAATAAAATAAACGCTTGCAACAATACAGGCTGGGTACGGACTGGCTGGGGAGGAAGCTAGGCATGGGCAACAGCATGCCCTGACAGCAGAGAAGGGCAACAGCATCTTGGGTGGCCATACAAGGAGAGTAGCCTGATCCAGGGGAGTGATTAATCCACCTGTTCAGCACTTGTTTGATCAGTAACTGAGTACTACATCTAGTTTTGTTTCCCCCTCCACACCTGTACAAGAAAGATGGTAATAAGCTGGAACCTGTCTGGAGGAGAAACACCATGCTGGTCATGCAGGAGCACTTGCCCTGAGAAGAGGCTGACAGACTATGGTTTGCTTAGCTTGGAGGAGAGATGGTTTTGGGCATAGCTGACAGCAGACCCCCAGGATCCAACCCCCCAGAAGGCTGTCTGACTGGATATAAGGAACTCCATGAGGACAGCTAAGGATTGGAGCAGGCTCCATCCTTTGAGGCTTTGAAGACCCAACTGGATCAAGCCCTGAGCAGCCTGGTCTGATCTCACAGCTGGCCCTGCTTGAGGAGGAGGCTGGACTAGAGACCTTCTGTTGTCCCTTCCAACTAGAGCTACTCCTTGATGCTATGATCAGTGTTGTATGCTAATATCAGTAACACCTCCGAGTCAGTTGCATCTGGTTATTTTGACGGGTGTTTGAATGATGGACTGAAGTGCTTAAACTGTGATATACACCCAAGCTTGGATTGATCGCAGTGCTGTCTCAGGTCAGCTAGCCAGCCTGGAAGAAGAAATCAGTACTCCTGCAGTTAAACAGCTGTGAGAGTCTTCTTGCAGACTATATATATTTAAAAAAAAATCGCCCTCAATTGGAGGTGAGTAAACTACCATGAATGGGGAGCAGCTAGGGTAGAGTCTTGGCAGAAAGGACCACATTTTCTCCCTTTGATGTGAAAAAGCTCTGTGATCAAAGAAAGTCATACTGCTTAAATGGTTTAAATGTGCAAGAAAAATCAAATAAACCTTAACTTAGAGAAGCAAACCTTCAGCTCTCTGAAAGGCATTAGCTGCAATGACAGCAATCATGTTGTTTGTCATGAATTATGTTATAATACAGTCAAGGAGGAAGATAACCTCAGTGTAGTGTCAAGTTTTTTTATTAATATGGCTTAGTGTGGCTTTCATATCTGACGTGTGACTGTTTTATTCCACTACGTTGTGGCAAGGCTTCCTGGAAGAAGAGAGAGGGCCCAGAGTAAAGAGTGGATGCTTAGTTTGTAACGTTTCCAGTCCCAACAAGAACAGATATGCTGATGCCTTCATGGATGTATCCCACTAGTGTTTAATAGTGTGGACTCCACAGATGTGTCATACACATAGTTACCCCTACTTCAAAAAATATAAATGATAAACCATCATAAAGTACTCATGATTCTGGCTGTGGGTGCATTATCAATTTGATGAAGGTACTTGAAGACTGCACCCAATCTCTCTGCCCAAATGGTCATGTAGCCAAATGTTGGGAAACAAGATCTGTGAAAGTAGCTGATGTCTCAGTGGCAACTCACTACTTACCTTCTTAATTTACTTGGCTTTGTTATCTTGGGAAGTAACGTAGCATAGTGAGCCTTCAGCAGCTTTCTAGAGTGTAGGTATCTTTTTCATATCTTTTGTGGGACTTCTTTTGACGTCAGTTCAATGTTATTAAGTTGAATTAATGTGCTTCACCTGAAATCATTAATGTCTGTGCCGAATTTAATTTTAGTCTTTATATTTTTCTTGTTCTTGTTTGTAATTTAAGCCAAAGGAGTCTTTGTAACCTAGCTCTTCTGCCAGGACTGTTGCTTGCTTGATGTTCATACACGCTTCTAGGCTGTCATCAAATATACAGTGGATGCTTTCCCAAGTTCTATAAACACTTTTTTTCTTGCTTGATTGTACTAACATCAATAATATGGACATATAAAAATATCGTTCTCGTTCACTGTATTTCCTTGCCAGAGGCAGGCAAAGTTGTTTGCAGAACAATTGCCTGTGTCTCGCGTACAAACTATCTTTCGTCTGGCTTTCTTTTCTGTATCACAAGTTGTCTGTCTGCCTTGCACGGGTTTGCAAGGAGTTTTAGGCTGAAGACAAATGTCTCCTTCTCCATGTCAGACAGCCAATGGATTTATCACCTCCACAATTGTGCAGTGATTTTTAGATAGATCAGACTATCGTTTAGGATGTCAACAGACGTCACTAATATCTGTCCTGTCGTAAGCATTATTCGGGTGTCCTGAATCCTTCCCTGTAAGCTTAAGGTGATGGTTACTACTGTTGTTTTTGGCAGCAGTTCATCTAGTGCTTAATTTTGTCAGCTATATTTTGAGTTTGATGTTGTTGTTAGGTTGCTACTGCTTCCTCTGGATTGGTGAATTTAATTTATAGGCAGCCTCAACAGCTTAACTGCAAAGACGAGGAATGAATCCTGTGCATAAACAAAGAGCATATAGTAATTAGTAATAGACTGCGTTTAGTCTTAAAGTCCTGGACAAATGAGACTTTGCATAAGAACTGGGTAGTACCCTGTATAATTAACCTTAATTTGAAACTTTACCAGCTTCATCATTAGCAGGGAAAGTTAAATACAAATTCTTAAAGCTATTGTTGCCAGTGAAAAATGTGGCCATCCTGCCAGAGAGCAGTATCAAATGATAAACTGCATAGCTCTCCCTCCTCCCACATCCCTGCTGTGACCAGACCATTAATGGTAACTACCTAATTCTACCAAAAGGGATTTAGTTTCCAGCAAACAATCCTGTGTACATGGTCAAGGCCAGAAACCTAAAATACAAATATAGGGCTAATTTTTCTACTTATCTTTCTGTGTGTCCCGCAAACCTCTAATTCCAGGCAGCAAAATTTTGCATGAATAGAAACCAAGTAAGAACCTCGGCATTTGTCCTACCACAATAAAAATCTAGAAACTAACCCTTTGATGCTTGTTCTAGTTACCGCGATTGTTTTTCCTATCCATTCTGCTGTGGCAAGAGAGAACTACAAATGCCTAGAACTGAAGCCTGTTTTAATAAATCTGCAGGTAATAGCATATATAATTCTTTTAAGTCCTCATTTGGTTTTACATTACAGAATTGGCTGGCTTGGAGCTACCGGGTCCTCTTCCATCTCCCTGCTTAGCACTGCTGAGTGTCTGGCCCTGGTTATTCTGCTGCTCCTTGTTTCCATGCTGTTCTGAGGGACAGGGGACTCCTCCCATGCAGGGGAGCTCTTCAATATGTGGGTTTTTTTTTATTTACAGTTGAATTTGCCTGCATTTCTATTGTGTCAGAACTGTAAGCATGCTTTGCTCGAGATGCATTCAGAGTCCTTCAGTGACAGCCACGATTGCCCTGTCTTATTACTTGTTATCACTTGTTGAGTTCCTTCAGTAAACATAATAAAAGGCATCAGTCAGAGCAGCAGCTTGCTAGGGTCCTACATGCTGCAGCTTCAGCAGTGGTCCAGAGGGCAGTAAACTGCTCATTTCCAAAACGTCCTGCTGGCAGGTCCCTGAGTGGTGTCACCAGGGACAGGGACAGTCTGTGTGAGAGACTTAGGACGGGCTGAGCCCCTCTGAGTCTGAACTCAGTCAGGACCAGGAGCTCCTGGCCGCAAGCCTGTTGCTGGTGAGACCGTATATGTAAGACTCTACATTTCTGTCCAATTTATGGACCTAAAACTGACTTTGTCAGGCTCACATATTGTTCTTTTGGGCTGTGGTGTGGGTCATTGTACAGCCCTAGGGTTCCTCTTGACAACAGGTATTCAGGTACATATTTAGAATTATAGAATCATAGAATGGTTAGAGTTGGAAGGGACCTTAAAGATATTTGATCATACACTTCTTTGCTGAGATCTTAACGGAGACCTACTGATTGCCCGCTGACAATTAATTATCTGAAATTAGCTGGAAATATTTCCAACAATAGTGTCTCCTTACTGTTAGAAAACCTAAATGGCTGAGCTGTTTTTTCATGTTTAAAAACACTTACATGAGTTCTCCCAGCCACGCTTACTGATTGAATTGCTAAGACAGATGCCGCCTCAGCAGTTTGGTAAGTGAGATACAACCTGCGCGTAGCATGTGAATTTTTCATTTTGTTAAATTTCTAATGTCTTCCACATCTTTCTCTGAACTTTCTGCACAAATTCACTCTGTGCCCAGTAGGAGCTCTTGGCTGGGTTGCTGCAGGAACGTGTGACAGTCTGCAGAACCAAAATATTAAGGCATTGCTTCCAATGTAAGTTGTAATTTGTGGTAACTGATTTCTGGCTTAACTAGCAGGATCTGTGGTGCCAAGCTTCCTTTTTAATGATGTGAACAGTCCAGACGTTGGGCTGAGTTCTAGACAATTTAAAGCAAATTAATTGGTTATTAAAATAAACCTCTTCAAATGGAAGAAGCCTGTGGAACAGACACCAGATTAGAGTCTGTTTGTGCTCTCCTCAAATTGCCACCAGATGACAGTGTTCAATCAGATTTTAAAACTGCGACTTCAGTTTTTTTGCAGCTGAGAGACTCTGTGGCTGCAGTTTACTCCTGGCTATGCTGTCAATCATTTGTTGGCAGACATCTTACTTAAGATTCTATTAAAATTTCCAGTACAAGCCCCTTCCATCACACCTCAGTTTATTTTAAAAACAATTATCAACCTAAGAATATTTTAAAAGCAAGCTTGAACACAACTGATTGCCTTGAAGGTCCACAGATGTGAAAAAGGAATAATCTTTCTGGCCAGCCAAAAACTAACCCAGGTTTTAAAGGCTAGAGCTCCATGGTAATTTGAGTGTGTCCTGTATAAAACGTTTCTCAACTCTAGAGTCTTAACGCTGTATTTCTAAGCCTGAGATCTATAATTTAGATTAGTTCATTAAATGTGCATGATTTCATATTGCCATTTCATCCAGAAATTCAATGTAATAACTGTCCAAATAATGACAGCACTACAGATACTATTGGTATCAATGTTGACAGCAGGCTGTCTTGAAGATGACTGTCATAGGAAGAAAGAATGGTGCCTCTGGATGGTTCTTGAAGTTGTTGAGAAATCCAGCAGGCGATTCATAGATTCATAGATTGGTCCAGGCTGGAAGGGACCTCCAAAGGTCATCTAGTCCGACCTCCCCGCAGTCAGCAGGGACACCCCCAACTAGACCAGGTTGCCCCAGGGCCTTGTCGAGCTTCACCTTGAATATCTCAAGGGAAGGGGCCTCAACCACCTCCCTGGGCAACCTGTTCCAGTGTTCCACCACCCTCATGGTAAAGAACTTTTTCCTAATATCCAATCTAAATCTCCCCTTCTCCAACTTAAAACCATTGCCCCTCATCCTGTCGCTGCAGGCCTTTGTAAACAGACTCTCCCCAGCCTTCCTGTAGGCCCCCCTCAGGTACTGGAAGGCCGCTATGAGGTCTCCCCGGAGCCTCCTTTTCTCCAAGCTGAACAACCCCAGATACCCAAATGACTTGCAGTGCTGGTCTATAGACGGAGAGATCTCAGTCTTCTGAATGGTATTAACACAAATATTTATACACAAACTTGAAATCATCAATCCACAAACAGGATATTTATACCAAGTTGGGAAACAGTGCAGATGCTGTTGGTCTTGCCTTGGGGCAGGAGCATGGATTAGACCAGAATTATTGTCTGTCATTCATGGGCTTGTGGTCAATAAAGTATCAAATGTGGTCCATGAAAGCACTGCCATGAATTGAATGCTTCAGTCACAGTCAGATGTTACAGAGATGCAGATTTGAGAGCTGTGTTAAAATATTTGTATTAACTGCACCTGTAAAATAACTTGTTAGTGTGAAATAACTAGTTATGCAATTATCTCTCCTGATGGATGTTAAGCAATAGCACGTTCCAATCAATTTACCAATTGATTAAAACAACCATTTTGATTTATGTTCCCTGCCAACCTGAAAGGTCAGTCAATTCCCTTAAAAAATTGAACAATGTCTTAGATGACCTCAAGAATTTTCTTCCATTTTAATTTGCCATTCCAACAATTGATTGAGTAGCAAACAAGTATGAAGTAAAATGTTAACAGCAAGAATTAGTGGAAAGTGAAGATGGTAGGAATTTAAGTTAACTGTACACATATGAATATTTTCACTAACCTGATGATGAAATGCTATTGCTATGATTTTTGCTCTCTATAGAGCACACATGCTCTTATTTTTCTGAGCACTTAGTCTTAAATAACATACTGAAAACCTACAGTAAGCCCATTATGAAATGGCTAAAAATTCTGAGTCATAAATTGTAGTGCAAGCCTTTAACACTGAGTGCTGCTTACCCTTCCTTTCTGAAGGGGTAGATTACTGGCTTTAATTTTTTTATGTCCCTTCAATAGTCACCTATCAGCTGATGTCTACTGAAATTTACAGCTTGATATGTCTGGGTAACTATAGAATGAAATACTCAATTCCCTTGGCACTGTCCTTCCTTCTTAGAGACCTAATTCATAGAAGGCTCCTGTTTCAGCTGAAAAAACAATGGATATTTTGGAATCTTTTTCAGAGAATCAAATGGCTTAAAGTCAGTCATAAATGAGCCAAAAAAAGGATAACATGAAGGCTGTGTATAAAGTATATTTTTATTAACAGAGCTCTCTATCCATTGAAGTACAAACCATCTAACGATGCCTGCAATATCAATTCACAGTGTCAAGGAAAAGTGGTTGGAATAGCACTCAGGCATACATTTACCTCTTATAATCCTATCTTTAATGACCACCTAAACTAAAAATAATATAGTCCAGTAAATGAGTCATGAACATTAGAGGAAATGGATGACTTTTCCACAGTGAAAGTAAGCTCTCCAGTGAGGGCATCTCTACTTTTCTCCAAGCATATTTTCCCCTTTATTTTACCTACAGCAAATTCCCCAATGACAAACTTACTTACAGATGGTTGAAGCTCTCCAGGGGTAAACCAGCCTGATGCACTGAAGACAAGATCTCTGATAACAGATGGCTGAAAAATACCAGGCGGTCTGGGAGGAATGCTTTGTCCCGGCTGGCTGGAGTGGTCTAGCCAGGGTTCAGCTCTCAGGGCTGTGCATGTGGTAGCAGTGGACACAGTCGCTTGTTACCCTTTGCATTGCTTTTAATCCAAGGGACATTGTTTTAAACCTCTGCAAAAAAGACTTAGCAGCCATATCAACAGTCCCCTGCACCCTTCCCTTCAAGGCTTTCTCCCTCATAGGGTTTCATATTCTGTTGTAAGAAGCTGTCACTATGCAATGGTAAAAATTCATTCTTTGGCTGCTGTAGTTGCCTACACCTGTCCTGGCTGCTGCTTGTGTCCCCTACATTCTTATCTGTCCTTTTTACTCTCCTTAAGCCCTCTTGGCCCTCTAAAACATGACATCGAGTTAGTCCTTGCTGTTACAAACAGCTGTGACTTGGTACAAGAAAAGACTGATCTGACATCTGTATCCATCTCCAGAAACATTGGTAACGAAATCTGAGGAGTAGTTTTAGACCTAGACTATCTAATTTTGAATGATAAAAGTGAAAAAGTCCTTATTCTTGGGTGAAGGTGGCAAAAACCCCACAGACTTCTATTGCCATAACAAATCAGTTGTTCCTATTGGGGTTCCTGCTTTGCTGTGTTTTGAGCCACCTCCATTTGCTGGGTTGGAAGGGGTGAGCAGCTTCTCTAGCTCTCCCAGACAAGAGACTTACCAGCCTGATGAGAGCTGAGCTTAGGCAGCAGGAGAGCTTACAGTTAAAGGGCTGGAGTAATTTATATTGGGATTTCCAAAATGAACCCTCCAGGTAGACAAAAGACAGCCAAAGGCACTAATTCATAGAATCATCTAGGTTGGAAGGGACCTTCAAGATCTAGTCCAACCATCAATAATTAAAACATCTTCCTCACTTTCCAGTCTGTTTTAATTCATGGCCGGTGTTTGTGCCATGCCTCAGCTGAAGGATCTTAAATATCCTTTGCCACACTTGAATTAATTTTGGTAGGTGTGTGTCCCTCTAGGCGCAAAAAACTCTTCAGTTTCCTGTTTATCTATAGTTCTCACCATTTAGAAATCAGGATTGAAATGAAAGCCTTTACAGGATGACTGGTGACTGCTGTCCTGCTGCCGCATGAAGTCAGTCTCCTGGAATATAGCCAGCCAATATTTTTGGCAGGTTTCCTGGAGCAGCAAGAGCACTTGCTGACCCTGACATCTGGTGCACCTTATGAAATCCAAGCAATTAATCGTGATCCAAGGTAGAATCTCTCTAGACTGGCTAAGAACGTCTGTTTAGCAGAAACCTTGTGGTATTCATTAGGACCCTTCCAGATAATTTCCAGCAGGTAATTCTCCTAGCCTTGAACAGCATTAGGTAATATGTTATCCAGAGCCCATTCTAATGTTCATCTGTGTTTTCTGGAAGGTAAGCCAAGGATTATTTACCAGGGGATATGACTGACTGAAAACAAGACTGAGGATAGAAAACAGTCTTTGTGCTATTGTCCAAGATGTCTTTAAGGCTAAAAGTGTCAAGGAACAGGGTGGATCTCAGTAGGGTTGCCCTGCTGAAAGATGGGTCTTGCCCCTTGTTGTTAGCCAGTCACACTGGGTATATGGTCACTGTTGCACTGGGAATGGACCATGGGCCTTTTTTTTTTTTTTTAGCAAAGCTCTTGCTTAAACTCTGGTAGCAGGTCTTGTTCTTCCTACAGATGAGCAAAGATGAGCAAGTGCAAATGTTATATATCCTGGAGTGTGAATCTGCTTCTGTGCTCAATGGGGGAAGGGCAACAAGACATTCAGGTAGACGTACAATGCTCTGACAAGCCATGTGTTTTGAATGAACGTGGCATATTTTGGGTCACTCTCTGCTTTTCTTTTGCATTGGCAGGGTTGCACAGAAGGGACAGAGACAAATGTTTGAAATGCCAACAGACTCCTGTCTCCACACGGTGAGATTCTTGACCTAGTTTCCCTGTCAGAAACTTGTTAATACCCACCACGATGCTTCCTTTGATATCCTGTAAGGTAGGTATCTTTCTCCCACACATAATGGGATTTAGTGATATGTGATTTTCTGTATCATGATAAGTATGTTAGTTCTAATGTAAATGCGACATTGAGATATGTGTCTTTGTCATCCTGGTCTACCATGTTGCCTATAAATGAACAGGAACCCACAAGGGAAACAGCCCCAGTGTAAGCAGGTACAACACAGGTGAAGTTAAAGGTGGTTATCTTATTTACACCACAACTACAATTATACTACACCAGAGGCAGACCCACGGCAAATGCTGTCATGTTGCAAGATGAGGTTGAAAAGTAGAAATGTATAATATCATTTTAATCACCTTAGACTGGGGTTAATTTTTTGTTGGTTGGCCAGCGTTTACAGGAATTTACTAAAAGGCATAACTGGTTGACTAGATATCTTATCATATAAGACTTTTGACTCCTAACTCCCAGATGGCAGTTCCTTAATGCCCAGATGGTGTAAATACAAACTTTTAAATAATACCTGGGTCCTTAAAAAGTGGAATCAGGACTAAATGGAATTGATTATTCCACCATTTGTGCTTCAACTAACTGTCAATACCCAAAAAATAAGCATGACTTGCTCTGGTCCAGTTTGGAGATCTTGCGGTGCAGGTGCTTGCTTAACCCAATTGCTACGCTGGGAATCATGAAATCTCAGTTAATGTGTGCAAAAGCAACTCATCATGCAAAGAAAATTCCCAGTTTGTAATAAAGCATGGATTTTCCAGCATCTGAGGTTAAATTGTTCTCAGTAGGATACTAAAGAAAAAAAAGTGCTTGGAAAAAGTGTTTAAATTTCCTGTCCGTTTCAAATAGGTGTCATTTCACAGTCCCAAAGTTAATGGAAGGCATATTTCTTGGCACTGTGGTTTTAGCAGTCAGGTGGGCTTTTAACTTTCATTCTATTGCAGAGAGTGAGCTGATGCTTTAGGGAAAGGCATGCATAAAAGCCTGAATGCATTCAGATCCCATTCAGCCAAACAAGAGCTAAGGGTACCCAACACTTGGAATAACCTTGCCCTGTACATTTGGATACATAGTTTAGAAGAAAATAGTGTCTTTTTTCATCCATGCCCTCTTTGTATGGGTGAAAATGCTAAACATTTATCTCCTGTTACTAATTCCAGGCTGCGGTGCTCATTTGTTAACCTGTTTATAAGTGACTTGACTGGATGTAATACTAGTACAGTCACAGGAGACCACAGAAGTAGTCCATGCTGTTTTGAAAATGGGGAGAAGACGGCTCTCATTTTCCTATTCGTATGTAAGGTCCTTTGGTTACAGCTTGGTGCAGAAATTAATTGCTTGCTGTCAAGAATTGGGGTAGCTACACTGACTGGAAAAGAGGCTTATCATTGTCCATGAAGATGTTCAAGCCCAAGTCATAACTGTGATTCTCAATGGAAGGAAGTTGAACTGGAGGGGCTGCAGGTTTGGCAGTCAATGCTCTTTTTTCTTTTGAAGAAAAGCAGTGTGGCTCCGATGTTGAAAATGTCTCTTTAACACCAAGGACTTCAGGGGAGTGAGTCCTGCCTTGCACTGGTACAAGGCAGAGCAGGATCAAGCCCTCTATGAAAAATAAAACAGGATGTTCCCTCCAGTATAACTGCAGGACTCATTATATGTTCTGTATTTAAGTGGTGTTGCAGACATTCATGCGTTACAGACAATACATCTTCGTCAAGGTGACGGGTCTCTCTTGGAAGGAAGATTTCCTCTCCTGCACACTACGAAGTACTGTATATTCCTTATTTAACGTGCCCAACACTGTCTGAATTCTTAAGTTTTGTAATTCCCTCTGGACCATCTGTACATCTTGTGGGAGGATGGGATGCTGATGAGAACTCTCCTGCGCTTTGCATATGCCAAAATGGTGCCTTTAAATCATCGCCTCTTTACAAAGAAGGTGATTCTTGATGCTCTGTCCTGTTGCAAGCGTCATATTAGCATTGCTCCTCTGAAAAATCTTTCTAAATACTCTTGGGAGTCAGTCAGGCACACCACGGTTCCGTATGGGTGGAAAGTTTTCTCAGATTATAAAAGAATTATAATGCAAACAGAACGTTGTCTTAGGGAAAAAAAAATTCTAATATGCATTTGTCATGTATTTATGTGTTAAGACAAAAATAAAAGCAGTGTTAGTTGTGCAAAACTATGAGATAGCATCAGAAATGGGAGAAATTAAGGAGATAGATTCTCATTTTCTTACTCATAAGCAGTCCCCCTCTAGTCAACAGAATTGTTAATGTAAAATATTTACAAGATATAGAGGTAGAAATAAAGGCTTATCCCTGAAACTATCTTTGATTCTGCCTAAGAACACTTAGTTGTAATTGCTGAGTAATAGTGGAGTAAATTGCTTCTCTGTTTTGTTTTGCAAAAGAAACTCAATGGTATGAAGCTGGTAGAAAAGGGCAGGGAGGGAGGAATGGGAGCCAGAAGGACAGAGGTCCATCCCTGCCAAGGTCACTGAGGAGGGTAGGAGAGGGGCACATGGAGACATGAGCGTATGTGAAGCTGGGCTATAGTTTTCCTATGGTTAGCTCAGGGAATTGCAAGTCACCATTTATCTTACTACTTGGCAGGCACGTACATAATGAGGGCCATCTTTCTGGGAGTGTTCAGTCTCAGGGTCACTTTTGTCTTTCAATCTTTATCCACAGTATTTTTTCCTTTTTTTTTTTTTTTTTTTTTCCTGAAAGAAGGGATAAGTTTTGGCTATATCCGTTTCTGTGGGAGAACCGCAGCTTCAGCCTGACATTTTATTATTTTTTAATCCATAGGATTTAAAGCATTTGTACAGAGCAGGTCAGTACTGAGGCAGAAGCACCAGCATGTGGCTGAGATGTCTGTGCAGCTGCTAGTACCTTGTGGGACCAGAGGTAGGCACAGGAACCCAGCTGGCTCAGCCTTCTGACATCTTACAAGCAGATGAGTGTTGTTCAGGGAAGAAAAGCGCTCATGTATGAAGAAGCTAGACTCAAATACATCCATATTACGATTTTAGCCTCGGAGTATGCAAACTGCGTCCCTCTGGGGAGAAGGAACGGGAAGGTGCGCACCCGTTTTTGTGCTACAGCCACCGGCGGCTGTCCTGTCCATGCAGCCGGGCTGCAAGAGCTTCTCTGAGGTGGTCCCCCCCTTGAACCGGGGCTTGTATGGATGTTGTATCCTCAGCACCAGCTATTTTGCTTGACAGACCTGTTCCTGCAGTGCAGCAATACTTATGTGCGCACAGTCCCAGTGAAGTCACTGGGTCTGAGCCATGAGCAACACGTGGAATACAGGATGTTAAATCTTAAAGATGAAGAATTTCTTTGTGGTCATTTCCACATTCCCCATGCAACTTTTGTTGATACAATGAATTAATTAATCCAAGAACCTCAAGTAGGCTGCATGTCAATAGTTCATTTTTTAAAATGTCTGGGCATTTACTGAGCTATAAGAACCCAAGGAATAAGTAACTATATTATTTTAAAGTGACCAGGTGCTGCCTTAAGATGTGCTTCCAGAAGGAAGGAAAATCCACTCGACTTCTTTGCAACACTCGCACTTTATTTGGAAGGGCCTAGAACTCACACAGAGCAAGTTCTGGGAAAGATTTGTGTCTTCTCTTTAACCATCCGGCAGCAGCTGAGGGAAAGTGCTCCAGAGCAATAGCACAGCTTTTTAAAGGAGGTGCTTGCAGTGACTTGCTGCAGCTGCTCTTAAAGGTAAGGGTGGTGGTGGTGGGGAGCCTGCATGCCACCTCAGAGCTTGCCTTTTGAGAGAAAGCATTCACAAAGCCTGTAGAATGACCCTTTGCACCTTCTGGATTTGGTGCGGTGCCCTGTGGGTCTTCAGTACTGTTGCAGCAGATGCGTTCTGTATAGGGTTGTCCTATACAATTTGCTTTTTTGAAGGCCTCATCCTGCCAAAAATTCCTAGGAGGAAGTAACATGATTCTAAACATGCTGCTAAGTTATGAAGAAAGAAAAAAAAAACCACCCACAGTTACATGCCACTAGATGTCAGAAAAACTACATGGTTCAGCGGGAGAGGAAGATCTAGCTGAGGGGTTTTGTTCGCTGTCTATGCGCTTGCATAACACTTTGGACAGGGCCCAAGGAAAACAACTAGACATTTGAGTTTATTTTTGTTTGCATGAAATAGTAAATATGCTGTTGGGTCAGATTCTCCTCTCATTTCCCCCCAGAGGAAAATGGAAATAAACTTTTTGTCAAGAGTTATGCCACCCTGGAAAACAGCAATTGCTTTTAGTCTCATCAGCAAATCCTTCCCATCCAGTGCTGTGGTTTTGCATTCTTTGGATAAAGCTGGTCTCTGAGTTTTAGGCAACTCTATAGCGGAAATTTTGTGGAAGGTGAGTGTGTTGGTTCTGCTTCAGCAGAAATGAAAGCTGTTGTGGTTGGGATGTTTGCGCATGAGCAGTAAACATCAGATACGATGTTTCTCTGTATAGGAACATCCCCAAGTCTTAGTTCACTGGGATAAAATTGGTGCAAATTGGAAGTATTTATTATGAAGAATAGTGCCTAAAACCTCCTACAGAATTATGCTGAAGTACATGCAGATTCATCTAAAGTTGTGTCCCAGTCCCCACAACGCAGTTCAGCCTTAAAAGGAGGCTTTTTTCTTCATGGCTACTGTTCTGCTGCTTCGCTGATGCAGCTGCAGAGTTTGGTTTGTGTAGCTGGCTGCAATTCAATACATAAATGAGTTGTCAAAATTACGTTTACATGTTGTATATAACATGAATAGGCAGGTCACTCTTTTGTGCATAAATGCATATGTACCTGAATACTTTGCAGGCTAAAATCCCCCTTGGAAACAGCACAAAAATTCACACTCAGTGTATTGATTTTATATGCTAATGTGCGCACCTCCCTCTGGGAGAAAAGCACATTCCAAAAGAAAAAAGTATGTGGCTTGTCAAACATGAAATTTCTGAAGCAGTTCCATATTTCTAAACTCTTGATTCTTACTAGGGACATGTGCAGTATTCAGTATTTAGGGATCAGACTGTGACCTTCGAAAGGAACATTGCCAGGAAAACTAGACGGGTGTGAGGCCAGAAAGAAAGAGTCTGAGGAATAGGAGTATAGAGACATCCCATTTACTCAATGTCTTGAATTTTTATCTAAATGAATGTGCTTCCTTGTTATCTATGAATTGCTGCATAGATGTCCCTGTAGCTATATTAAAAAGTGGAATGTGGGGTGAATACAGGCTGTATTTAAAAAGCAAGTATATTTTTCCACTCTGTATTGATAATTGCCAATAAAAATAACTTTAACATACGAAAGTCAAATGTAACTATTCTTTAAACAATTTTAAGATCCTAAACAATTTCAGATATTATATCATGGGCATCAGATATTTGAAGATCGATTGGTGCAAAATTATTTTTGAAAGGTTTATAAAATTTGCTTTCTGTTTCTGAACTTTTGAAAAGAGTACTCTTCAGCATGAGGTTTAGAGATTTACATTTTGTAAGAAAATCTGAGATTCTTAGATGCTGCCTGACTCCAGAGTCAGGAAAACCTTTAAATCTGGTAGGCTTGTGATGTAATTATGAGTCTGTGACAACACACATTGGGGGCCCTTATCCTTCAGTTGGAGGGTGCAATTTTTAGGTAGCCCTATAAACCAGCTGATTTAGCATCATAAATGGCCTTCCCATTCAGAAACAAAATAGCTGGAGCTGGGAGAGGTGTGAAGGCAGAGGAGGCTGTTTCACACCTTCCCTGCTGTGGCCACTGACCGGGCCAGCGGGCGGGAGGAATGTGCATCTCTGACACCTCCACAGGGAACCTTCTTTCCCCCAGGGAGTCCAGAGACAGTTATTGACTGCCTGCAATTTAGCACAGGAGAATAAACAGCACCTCAAAAGCATGGCCTGGGACCGGTGATTCTCACTAGGCCTGAATTTCAGGTAGTCATAGACTCAATCTGAGCTGCATCGAAGCCTTCTTGGAGTTAATTCCCCAGTGGCTCCTCTTTGGGCTTTCTTTTCATTGGTGAAGAGTTATGGTCAGGGCACAGCCAACCTCAGGATAGTCCCATGTTTAATCCCTCCCTGAAAACTCTGAGTGTGAGGCACTGTGTGGTATTTACACTGAAATACGGACTCATGCAGTGGTATTTGTACTTGTGTTTTAGGGCAGAAGAGATGTCTTTCAGCTTCTGTCCCTCGTTTTGAAATTTTTTTAATCTCATGTACTTTGCTACCTTGTGTCTCGTGTACAAAAAGAGAGGCAAAACACAACCTTTTCCTATTCCACATGTGTTTGGAGTGCACAGCTTTTGAGTAGCTGGAAGCGGCAGCCAAAGAGTTACCTCTTCTACTGCATGGAGGTGAAAGAGATTATGAACCTGTGCATCACACCCAAGTGAAACTGGAGTCACCTGGTGTCGGTGTCACTCTAAGTTACACCTTCTCAAAAATTAAAACCTGGTCCTGATGGGTTGAAGACAAGGAATTTATTCAGGTGTAGATGGATACATGGCTAAGCCTAGGGACTGTTCGAGAAAGCTCTCAAGTTGCGAGCAAGTTTTGGGTGGAGTGGGATTTTCAGTACAGAGTATGTTTGCTGTCTGATTAGCAATTGTATGTGATAATAGTACAATACAGAAACTGCAGTCTTCCGACTCCTATTATCTCCAGACAAGCTCACTCTTTTCTGCCTGAAGCTGCTGTATGAAAAGAAACCCCACTGATGATTTACAGTGACTGCTTGATTCATTCATTGCTTCTTTTTTTATGTCTTGCCTGCATTATTACTTCCTTAATATAATTTTAATAAAAATGTCATCATGGCCCCTCTGTTGTAATATTTTGCTGGAAGATTTCTTCCCACTGTATGGATTTTTTTTTTTTTTATGAGAAACCTGCACTAGTTTTGCAACGGTGTATTTAGAAATGCAGTTTTACACAGGGGCATTTGGGGAGGGAATTTGCAATCAAATTTTAAGCATATAATCGGGGTGCTCAGAAATGCCCCCTGGAGATGCCTCTCACTTTCTGTTTGCACGTTCACCCCTTCTGCATTTTGAGTTTTGCTCATTTTAGATACCTAAAACCTGCAATGTGAATGCCTTCTTTTCAGAACCACAAATGTAGTATATGGCAAATATACAGGGAGGTGTTCTATATGGTTTATATGAGAAAGCTTCAAAACCTAGAGGTTTTTTGCTTTATACATAAAAAAAACCCAAGCCATTCAAGCTTAACCTGTGTAACTGTGGCTTCCGTGACAGGGTGGAATTGCTTCTATTTGTGCAAGCCCTGATTTGCCTCTGAAGATTTTTACTATTTCATGATGGTGTGGGAAACAAAGAAGATTTTCTTCTTTTGTGCCACAATACCCATTAAATCCTAACGAGCAGCAGTGTTCTTGGTAGGGTATAAACTGTTGCATTTGGATTTCCTTTGCAGTAAACCAGATGTTTCTTCTTGGGAGTTTTTAATCTGTGAGGACAGTGCTCTGAACCTTTTATTAGGATCTAGATACAGTTGGCAGATGATTATATGAGGTCTTGTGAAAACCGTCTTGTAGTAGTTAAATGGAACATTTCTAGTGTGCGGATGTATATAGACGTGCATATTTGTGCATCTTTTTTTTATTATTTGTACATTAAATCTCGTTTGTCTTAGTTACCTCTTTATTGGGCAAAACTGACCTGACTAAAATGGATATGAACTGTTTTATGTGCTACTGTCCATAAGAAAATTTTGGAAATTAGAGGGAGCTTTTGCATGATATTTTTACTTATTAAGGAGGTCGATTGAGGATATCTAGGTAGAACATACTCCAGCTCTTGAGCTGCAAATTGGATTCTTGCCATGATTTGTTGTCTTAAGGACAGCATGGATGAAGAACAGTAAAAAAGTATTTTGGGTGCTTAAGTGGCCAGAATGGAATTCAAAGGTATTGAGTAAGCACTACTATTTAAAAGATGCCAGTAAGAGGGTGACATGTTTCAACGTGAGACACACACTTTACGTATTGCACATCTCTTTCCAAACCAACTTAAAGAGCCCAAAGTCTCATAGACGGAAGATAACCACAACAACTTCTAATTTTCATGAAAGGGTTGCTGGAATAACAAACATGCCTAAATCTAAAACCAGAAATGGTTGATGATCTCCTCCATCATGTTTAGTAAGAGTCTAAGACTCAGCAGTTGCAAGACTACCCCTGAATTCCATGAAGGTACTATTAGAGCCAGCTTCTTGAGGACTCTCCCCTAAAGCTTTCTGCACCCTAATATGTGCTCGTGGTAGGGGTAGTTCTGTGGGAACAAATGAATTCTTGACTATACTCATAATATATGTCATACTACATGATGTGCTGCCCAAAAACCATGTACATGTCTTGTGTAGCACTAAACTTACTCTCTTCTGTATCCTCAGATGTTGTAGATGTACAATAGCCTGTGACTGAATACAAACTCGTTGTTGTTGGTCTTGCTAAGTATAAATATGAAAAGCGGAGAAATAGTCCAAAGGCTTGAGATCCATGCACCAACTTCCTCTGAAAATGCTAATTAAAGGGATGTCAGATTTAAAAAAAGCATGCAAAATCAGTCCAGGAAAATAAGGCTGCCAGTAGCTGTTCCTGTGTTGAAATTCTAGACAGTCCCTGGAGATAGTGGAGAAAAAGAATTCTGCTGTGATTGCAAAAATAGTAGTAACTGACAAAAACCAAAAGTCTGCCTTGAATGTGAATGTCACTTTTTTTCTCCAGCTTATTTTGTACCTGAAATTCTAAATTTCACCTTTATGTCTCTGTGTATAGAAGAGCACCTCTCATTAATTTGTCTTGGCAGATACATAAAATTTATCCACGTGACATTGTTCAACATATAAATTTAATTATATATTGTAATATTTGTACTTGTTGTAAATTCCATTATGTGGAACATGCACTGAACAATGTACCTATAGGATTTAATTATGTCAGCTGTTATCAAATTGTGGAATGGGAAAGATTTCCTGCATGTCATCAAGTGATGACAAAGCTGCAAATTTTGCCCCTGCAATGTCTTTGCATTATGTTGCGATCTAATGGGGTTAATAATTCCTGATAATGTTCAAAATATTCTTTCCTCGGACCTTACAGTGCTACAGCTGCAGGGAGGAGCAGGCAAACCTTTTGTGAATGAAGTAAACCTAAGAGAAGTGAAGGCATTAAATACACACATGCATTCTGCATGTGCAAAGAGGACTTTGTGTGAATATCCTAGCTGTGACCCAAATCCCTATCCGTACAGTAAATCAGTCACTACTTTTAAGGGGAAAAGAAAAATCACTGTGGCTGAAGATGAAACAAAAGAAAACAAAAGAAGGCTGAAAAGAAACAAAAGATGTAGGCTGAGGAATAGGAACACATCAAAGACCTGACCATGTCTCTCACATTCCCTGAAGAGGCTGCGTGTTTTCTTGGATACCTCTATGTGAATGTGATTTCATGGGTGCTCTCAGACACTATGCCTGGAAATAGCTCTCTTAGGCAACTGTTCTAGCCTGCCAGGAGAATGAATGAAAAGTTTCCTGCCACCACAGGTGGACAAGGTTTGCTGCCTTCCTGCCATACATTTATAGATGCCACATGCATCTATTTGTCGACCTTGACGTATGGGTCTCCTTGGAAGCTCCTTCTGTTGATTGTCAGATGCATTCAGGTTGAGTTTATGTGGATGTTAGGAATCAAACTGCCTGTTTAAATAGAAAGGTAAATGCAACTCCTCCAGCTGGCTCAGAAGACACCTCTTGCTAACAGGCTCGAACACCTCTTCAGCACTTGCTAGAGATAAGTGTCCAGCAGCGTTCACTCGCTACTCTCAGCATGAAATGAACTCCATGCTGAAGTTAATTCCAGACTGAAAGAAACTTCATACTAAAAAAAAACCCAACAAAAAACAATGGGGGAGATCTGACTAAAAAAAAAAGAATAAATTGGCAAAAAAGAGGGATTTATAAAGTATGTACCTGAACCCAAGAAAGAAACACAAATGAAAAGGAAGGTATAGAGGAGGGTAGATGCAAGTTGGAATTCAGCAGGTTGCTAACGTGTAAAAAGCACGGTAATGATCTGGGATGCAAAGCAAAACACCATAATAAGGAACAAATGATTATAAATACTAAGTTTCTTCCCCTCTTTTCCAGAGTAAGTAAACATGAACAGATATGCCAACTTGTTCCTGCCATATGTTTTCACAAAAGCATTTTTGTTTGATATGGAAGAGATGTTTTTCCATTATGTGATCTGATTTTTATATTACTCTATTTGACTTTAATCTAAGATCTGATTATTTCTGGGAAAAGGAAAATGAATTGATCCAACTGTGTCCTTTGTGGAAACAGAGAGGACAGTGTTGTTGGGTTCTTCTGTTACTCCTGCAAAGGATTTTGCTAACTCTTTGAGGTCCACACCTTCCCTCTGCCACCCCTTGGAACCGTCCAGATCTTTGTTTGTCCTTTTTAACAGTGGAAGTGGTCTTTTGGCTCACATGAAAGCTTGTTCTATGTAGATCATGTGTTTCTCTCAGGCCTGTTTAGCTCATTGTAATAATAAACCACAAACGGGTTCCAAAAAAAAGTGCCTCTGCATTTCAATTTGTTTTCTTTTAGCATAACTTCAGAGATCAGAATGTAAGATGAAACACAAATCTGCTTTTGTTGGCCTGTGTCCTTGGTGTATTATGACAAGTGAATTATAACTGGCTTTGTGGGAATACATTATGGGGTATATTATGGCCCTGAGAGTCTGTAGAGATCTGGAGGAAGAAAGAGATTTAGCTATTTAGTCTATGAGTTGTGTTAGGACGCACCGCTTGTGGCGTTGTGTCTTCTACGGGGGAGTGCAGGGGCCTTAGGGACATATGAGCTCCTTCCTGGCCTCATGCTGCTGACCTGAAATATTAGGATCATGGTAATGAAAGCCGTCAGCCAAGTCCCGGTGTCACCGGCGTCTCCTGCTCTGCTGTGGGTGACAGCTGCCTTCCAAACCAGCTTCTGCTGAATCCGTGCATCCTGGTCGTTACAGCTGATGGTGGCCTGGGAGAAGGAACCTGTCCATGCGTGAAGGGGAGCCTGCATTTCTGGGTGCAGGTATAGCAGGAGCCCATAGTAGGGAGAGGTGTGATTACCCCACCACTATAACATGCAATTTTAGGTAGGCTGGCAGCCCTGTTGCACAGGGCCGCTTGTTATTTCCCACAGTAAAACTCTGGGTTTTTTTTCCGCGACTTTTCCAAAACTTCTTTTAGGCGAGTTTTCCATGCCTTTGGGCAGGTTTTTATTTCTGAAAATATCAGTCAAAGTAGTTCTGCTGTTTATGAGAACAAGGCGAAGGGTAAACAATGCATTGGTTTCCAAGGCTAAAAAAGGTTGGGTGACCTTCTCTTTGGGAAGTTCAAGTGCCTTGGAGCTTTGGAGTAGGGGCTCTCGGTTTGGCACAAGAGCTGCCTTTATGTCAGGGATGTGCTTTTTGGTCCTTTAGGGAAAATCCACTCATGCTTTGCCAAGTTATAAACAGTTGAAAAATTGCAATTTATTCATACTCAGAAGATGCTTGTTAGAATTTAGCAATGAAATTCTCTGTGGTGTGTTGGAGCCTTCACAGCTTCCTGTGCTGGACAAACTTGGCATTGCATGCTCCAGGCTCAGGCTACAGAGATGATGCCAGAAGAACTTTATGATGGCCATTTTCCACTGCTTGGTCCGTAGCATGGTCAGACCAAGCATGGTCAGAGGTGGTGGACACCTATCTTTCTTGTGACTCCTTTGTTCTTTGCACCCAGACAAGCTGGAAGAGGAACAACAGTGCAGACAGAGAGACTGCGAAATCAGGTGGGGAGGCTGAACCTGCCAGGGTGTAGGGCAAGAAAGGGACTAAAGCTGGACATGGACATTAGGATGAAATGCTGGGGAAGTGAGGATGCTGATGAGGTGCTGGGTCTTGAACTCAAGCGCTAGGGTGAGACATCTGTGAGAGACGTCTATTTTTAATACCATGCAGATGTATTTCTTCAGCAGAGCAAATTGAAGTAATTTATACTCCTTCCAGAAGCACCTTCATGTTGCTGTTTGATGTCAGGTTGAAAAGCAATATCTAGATATTCTTGTTTTTGTTATTTATTAGCTTTATTCTAATACTACTCGTTTTTTGTAAGCATTCACAAAGGTACAGTAGCCAAGTTATTTTTATTGCTGCTTCTGTCATTGACACACATATGACTTATATGACAGATGTAACAGTCTCTTTCTTGTTTTGCCCCCTTTTGGGCAGTGGGAGATTACATTCCTACATGGCTGGCTTGGCTTATAATTAACCACTGATGATTATCATATTCACTGTTGCAAGAGCATCACCAAAGAGCAAGGTTAATAAGCAGAGTGGACAGGATCTGTATGCATATGGTTTTCACAGGCGCACGTTGCAGGCTTGGGAGAATGGACAAGACATTGTATGTGCTTTTGCAAATTCTTTTGTGAATTTATAGCAACATGGATTCTCCTCCCGCCCCCACATTTGCGCAGAACACCTGCACACCAGGGTGTTTACTCTGTGTGGGTGCTGCAACTTCAGACCCTCTACTCAGTGTTGTGTTTCACAGGGCTGTGCTAGCAGCCTGCTGGACCTTGGTCTTTGGAAGGACATCTCCCCTCTGGTCTCCTCTCCTTTGCCATCGTGAACATTTGATAGCTCTTAATGTCTGTTTCGCAGCTTTTTCTTGGCTACCAGCAGCCCACAGTCCCTTGTCTTGGTGATGCTCCATTGGTCTGGCAGGGTTCCTGCCATGGGAGAAGCGTTGATGGGCTGCTGGTGAGCAGGACCAGACCGGAGTGTGAAGTGTGGATTTCAGTGGCACTGAGGGAAGCTGGCTGTGGGCAAACAGGGCCGGCACGTTGCTTAAAAGTCCACGGGGCCTTGTTCAGTCAAAACACAGCTGCTGCCAAACTGCTCATTGTACCTCTAGTTTTTCCTTCCTGCCTTCACAGGTTAAGAATGGCAATTCATCCCTTTGCAGAGCGCCCTGCCTCCCCGTAGCTCTGGGGGGACTCTAATCCGCTACCACCTCCTGCGGTGCATGGCTCGCTGTCTGACAGTTTTCAGCATCACTTTTTAAGACATTTTTCTTTTTTTCAAATGCTTCCCTTACCTTGGCCTGACATATGGTTTTGCTTTAGGAGCAAAATGGTTTTCCATAGGCAGCTGGTGAAGTCCCTGAACACATGTTCCTCCAAAACACAAAACCCTAGAAGACACCAATTCCCAGTAGAAAGGTTACTTACATACAGCTGCAGAGCACTGCTTTAAAGTTTTGGAAAATAATATTGTAGTCAGCTGACATCATTTAGTCACTTTGATTAGTTTCTTGTGCCTGATTGCCGAATGTCCTGAATAATGACAAATGAGGCTCCTTCAAGATCACATCTCTATGCACTTAAGTAACAACCAGAAAATAAATCATCATTTGTTTCAGAGCTCAAACCAGGGAAAATGGCCCTGGGATATAACCAGATTAGCTGGACAGCATTTAAAACAAATGTAATTACAAAATACATGTATTGTAGCCAAAAGTATTGTTTGAAAAGAGGGTTTTCCTATGCTTTCCAGTCCTAAATAAGGTGGGGAAAATGTTCTTTCTGAAAAGGAAACAAGGGAATTAAAGAGACAAAAGCCAGCTTAAGAAACAAAACCACATCCATTCACCCACAAGTTCTCTCTTTTTGAATGCGTGGGGAAGAACGAGCAGGTTGTAAAGCCAGAAGAAAAGAATGTGTTTCTTCCTGAGAACAGGCGCTGGATTTGGGTAAGTTGATCCAATTTCTGTGTCCATGGAGAGAAACTTCCTCTTTCCTCCAGGAGCTCTGTCGTTGCCACTTGCACCCTGCCCTGCTGTAGACTCCATCAGCCCCAGCAGCACGTGCTGCTCTTTGCCAGACACTGGGTGGACCTTGAGCAGTAAAGGCCAGAAAGGCAGCGCTGGCTCCTCAGTGGCATTTGGCATGGGGCATCTCGGGAGCATGCTGTGGGGTCTTTTCTGTAAGGGAATGTCTGACCTGGCTATTTTAGAAATCTCTATTTTTGGTTCTTCCCCCTGCATTACATAGAGCTATTCACGACAGTCTGCTCACATGCTGTGTCTTTCCTGTCCCGGTTGTATTTTTAAGTGGCTGCTTGGGCCAGCCAGCTCTGTTCCTTTTCAAGTGTAGGGCTCTTGGTTTTCCTGTACAGTTTCTTGTGGTCTGTAATGTTTGCACTCACAGAATATGGCTGAGTCCCTAACTAAAGGCATTAAGAAAAAAAGAAAGAAAACAAGAGTGTGCTCCATGGATAGCAGAAGCTCGCTCTAGGGATGCCCACTCTTCCTGCCTGCAAGTTGGATGTACCTTGTAATAACATAAATTTCCAGACTGGTGAAGGAGCTCAGCCCAATGGAGGACAGCCACAGTCCCTGTGGGAAGGCTTCATGACAGGATGGTTTGCTCCTTTCCTTTTTCCTGCACTCTTGGGTGCAGGAGATTGCAGGAGGTACGTGGCTGTGCTTTCGTGGTGGGTCACGGTCGCTACTGCTGCAGCTGCGCTGGGCCATCAGGAAATCCCAGGAGAGCCAGTTCCTCTCTGGTTTTCCTCTTTTCTGGGCTACCTTGGATGGAGAGAAGAAGTCATTGATAAGTTAATGTGTTTGAATTTCTGTTTTGCTCTCTCCAAGGTCTTCTCAGCTTGGCAAGTTACTATCCAAGCAACAACAAAGTTATGTCTACTTTTTTTTTGTCATGGGTTTTTCCATCTACTTTGTAGACCAGGTTGCTGCAGCTGAGAAGGCTTGAGAGCAGCGTTAGCTCAGATCAGAACTGGAGTGGCAAGATACTTTCAGTCTGTGACTAAATTGTAACCTGGAGGCCAACACACCCAGCAGTGACAGCTCATAAATGCTGGCTGGTACCATTGGGATTGTACCTTATGCTTGGAGCTACAGGCTTTGCTCAAGAGACTGTGCCCATTGATAGAAACAAGTGGTTAGGATTCTCTATAAAGGTATAATTAACTTTTTTTTTTATTGTGGTAAAGCTGATTTGAGTTTAAAAAGAAGATATTAGAAAGCAAATTGGTATTTTTCTTAGCCTCCCACTACTGAGCTTCATTTCCTTTAAAGCACTCCTTTGAGATGAACTGAATGTTGTTTGCTTTTGGCTGAAGAAAATTTAGAAGTATTAGTAAAAGTTTACTTGGTATTTTGGTATTAGCAATTTGGCATTAAACTGTATGGGGCCATTTTCCTTTTGATACGAAAGGTTCACATGTTTATCTTTGTCATGTCTGCATGCTGGATTAATGATTTTTGCCACGGGCACGGGGAACATGTCAAAAACCTGATGATATATTGCAGAGAAATGGGTATTCTGCCTTTATTTTTTACAAGAATATGGATTGGCCCAGCTACTTCCCCTCATTTTCCTGAAATGCCTAAACCTTATTGTTGAAAATTGTGGTGGAAAGAGCTAGCAGTTTAGCATTTTGAAATATTAGATTATTCTAACCCTGTGTCAGTTTATCTTAAAATTGGAACAAATCACAACAATTTTTTTTTTTTACAAAATGGCAGATACTGATTAATTCTAGAGCAATATTTCTGTTTAATGGTATCAGACTTTAAAGATAAGGTCTCTTCTTGTCAAAAGCATTGATTTATGTCAGGAAAAATAACAGGAAAAATGTACAATGATTTCTCAAAGTGAAAATCTCCAAAGAATACCTCAATGGCTCTTCAAACCTCTGTAAGGAAAAACAGCCAGCCACACTGGACTGAATAGTTGTGTTTTAAACTTATAAATGGGATTACAAGGTGACAAAATCTGCAGGATGATTTTTAGACAGGAAGCTGAAACTGCTCACATCTGAAGTGCTAAATTGTGACAACCATTGCATGTATTTTTAAAATGGGTGTGAAAAATCACAGCTATCTGCTTTCAATAAAGAAAGAGCAGGAAATTCACAATAAAACAATAAAACCATAAACCTTAAAATATGCACATGCAACAGGTGCTGATATGTACAACAATATTAGAATGCAATAAAATGTCTCATTGTTGCCCAAAAAGAACTGCAGCATATGGCAATGTTCTGCCCCTGACATGAATGAGTTCAGATATCCAAAGCCAACGTGTGCTAGATAAAAAGAGGGAATTTCTTTGGGAAAGGGAATGGGAAGTGTGTTCTGTTTCAAATCACTTGCTTTACTTGAGAGGTCTCTATCATTTTGGGTTTTTTTTAGCTCTTTTTTCCTAATGAATTGTTCACCTGGGAGGTGTATTTATCACCCTTTCATTCCCAACATTTCTGTGACTATGATTAGCATCCAGAGATGCTCATGAGGTGAGGACTGTATGCACCTTGCTCACCTTGTGCAAAGCAATGGAAGCAAACAGGCTTTGGAGTCCTTGTCTCTGCAAGCCCTGTCCTTCTGCCCTGCTCCTGTTGGAGCCAGTCAGCCTTCCTGGCATCAGCTGCAAGCAAGAGCAAAGCTCGAGATGTCTTGTGGCCTCCTTTTTTGGGACAGAGCATGAGTGGTGTGACAGTGGAGAGGAGATCTGTTCAGTGAGTATCCAGGTCAGTGACCATCCAGCTGGTGAGAGCTGGGCTTGGAGGGGTGAAGATCCGAAGCCCTGCTTGGCTCACTCTCTGAATTTGGTTTAGTATGTAGCTGAAGGGGATATATTAGATAAGGACACTAAGTAACATCCAAAATAGTACCACAGTCTCTTCCTATCCATGCTGATTAGTTACCACAGAAGCACTGTTAAAAGTGTGACTGCAATCTTCAAACTGTCCTTGACACTTTATCTTCACGGCATCACTCACTGAAAGAACAACATCTCTGCCCAAACACTCATTTTCTGGGCTGACTGTGACAATGTATGGAAATGTCTTGGGTTTTAGAAATAACGCTGGTCTCAGCAGATGTCCTCTTGCAGATCTCCGATCTAGACCGCTCTGTTTCTCAGATTTATCATCTGGTGCAAGGTTATGGTTTAGGTCAATAACAGCTTAAAATCAGATTCATTTTTGGTGCAATGCTATATGCTCTATATATGGGGTGGGAGCAGTTGGAAAGCTTTTGTTTGTACGTTTATATGTATTTACTGCATATTTACTTTTAGAAAGCCTCAGTTATGTTTTAGGCTGTGGGATCACTTAGATCCCCTAGACATAGAGTGGAAGCTATGGGTGCAATCCCTTTTTTCTATAATTTATTCTGCTTTTGTAGGCTTGCCTTTTGGGCTATACCAGGAGGAGATACCCTCAACTTAAGTATAACCAGATATGATATAATAATCAGTCTTTTATAGCGCCTTGGTCTTGGGTGAAGCAACAACCCCTTTTGTGAACATTGTGTTTTACAGTGGTCATGGCCAAAACATTACAGTCGTGGTTTTGACCAGATTGACCAATCAGAATGACAGATGGCCCCTCCCTCCCCCCCCCCCCCTAAGGAAAAGAGAGGAGAGGAAGAGATAAAAGAGATTTATGAGTTTAGAAAACTTCGAAGAAAAACTTCGGGCCAGTTTCTGAACAATATGCTGTTAATTTCAGAGTTTAGTTAGTTAGAAGAGGCCCAGCTAAAAAGGTAAAATTACTGAACAGAAAATTAGTTCTGTTTTACCTCAAAGCAGGACAATTACAATTCCCTTTGTAATGAAAGGAAGTTAATGGAACATACTTAAGTAAATCCAATATTGTGGTAAATGAAATCCAAGAAAAGGAAACCGCTTCTAAAATCATGTATACAAGTCTTTACGTTTTTTACCCATTTCCAGAATTTTTAGAAAACATTTTAGTGAAGTTATTAGAACCAAATGCAGTAGGAATTGAAGGATCCTTGAAGGATGCCTGCAGTTTCAGGTCCTGCTCATGAGAACTAGGTTTTGTATTAGAGACATTTTTATCACGGCTGAAACAGTCATAATTATGACTTAGATATTTTTTCAGTTCTAAATTTAGGTCTGTTGGTTTTGAAAGTATTTATAAAATATAGTGTGCATGTTCACCTGAAATGAAGAGTAGGGGTATGCAAAAAGTTAATGATGAAAGAGGTTCTAACAGGCTGTTTCCTGAACACAGATTTATATTCACATAGTGGCCAATACACTGTTCACCAAGGTCTATAGAAGAACTCCCATGTCTGTGGACTCCTCAGTTATGAGATCTGAAGGGATTACAGAGAAAAAAGTGCCTGAATTGATACAAAACCTTTGCAAAGAAAATAAGGTAAGTTCAGAAGATGAGGGATGAGAGGTTTTGCCTTTTCAAGATCCTTTTTTAATTGAAGGAGACTTCAGCCTTTGAATCATTGTCAGAAACTACTGTTAAAAAGGCTGGTGAAATATATTTGGTTTACATTTTAAATGCTTTTTCTTTCTTTGTCTGAATTACCTACTCATGATCACCTGTATAATTTCAAGATGGAGGCAGTGCAAAAGCGTGCTCACGAGTACTTCACTGCGTGTCCCACGTGCATGTGAAACTCCTCCACCCAACTTGTCTCCCCGTACCTGCATCCTCAGTTCCCCTTGACCCTGAGTGAAACAAGGCTTTCAGACCACTTTACGCTGTATTGTTTTAGGGGCATGTGGCTAAAGCAGCTTACACAGATGCAGCTATAAAAGCTTTTATGCCTTCTCACAGTTTTTGGTGGGATGCCATCCTTGTCTGAGCACTAGTACTGTGATAAAACAGCATCTACACTGGAAACTTTTGCCAGCATAATTATGGAAGGCAACAAGACCTCTCTGGTGCACGCTGTAAATAAGACCCAACAAATATTCTATATTACAAACAGATTGAGGACCACCACAGACTTTCCTCCCCTGTGGATTTGTTCATTGTTTCTCTGTTACCATTGCCAAACCACTGGCTGTAAAACTTCCTTCAATCCCTGCTATATTTTCGTGGTGGGTGCCACAGCCTTATCAACATGCGGCGTGCACAATGGCAGTCACTACTGCGTTTTTGCCTTTCCCTTCTCTTCTGCTACTGAAATCCAGAAGTGTCACCCTCTGTAGAGGAGCAGATCTGTGGAGTTTTTTTCTGATCAGCAAAAAGCAAGGATTTTTCATGAGAAAATCTGTGTGAGAAGTAAGGGAAGGGATGTGACACCTTATTAAGAGCTTGAGCTGAGGAAGAGAGTCTCAAATTTCTATTATTCCTTAAATACATCCAAAACTGTCTGCGCTAGACTTTGTTGGCAGTCAAACATAACATCACTCGTTGCATTGGACTCCGCTCCGAAGGCTGCAACAAATTTGTTTGCCTTTTTCCTTTAAAATGTTAATGTAACTGATACTTTATTTTACAAGAGTTAGAGTGGCAGTTGCAGAGGCTCTCTCTTTTGGAGCAACAGTCTGGGAAGTGCCCCAGTGTGAAACAACCGACAGTGCCTCTGCCGTGGGGCGGGTTTTGGCGACAGGGTTGTGATGCACATCTGGGCCACAGCTCCTTTCTCTGGGAATGGCTCTAGTCACACTTTTTACATTTGGCCTGTGTTGCCTTAGAAGCCCATTTGACGTGTACATTTGAAGGCCAAAACTGATGAAAAGGGCAGGGTATACTTTAAATTTACTTTTTTTTTAAAGAAGGAAGCTTTTTTGCCTTTTTTATTCAGTAAATTGCGAAAGAACACGTATATTGCCTGACCAAGTTGAAATTTGTGCATCAGGAAAGCTGATGCAGTACAAATCAATGGGGCTAATAACAGATGGTAATACTCACAGCTTTTCAAAATTGGCAAGAGGAGGTGATAAGTTATCAGAAAACAGATATATGATGCTCATCTCTCATATTCCATATTTTCTTCATTTGTCTTCCTATCACTCCTGGGATGCTAGTTTTGACACCTGTTTAATTTCTTCCCACAAACATCTGCTGCTTTCTACACTATTTTTGTTGCAAATTTCTTACGTGTATTGCTCTCACAAGGTGAAGGTTAAACCCTTGACACAGGGGAGCAGACTTCCTTTCCTTGGTTGCAAACCAGAATGCCCTCACTTAAAGAGGTATTACCAAAGTATTTAAAGGTCCTGGTCTCTAACATTAGAACCTGGGAAAAATATGTTCAGCTAAATAACACCAGTAAGGGCACGAAACCGTAATTTTATATATAAGCTTTATGTTATTTTTGTGTTTGTTGTTTGGTTTATTTTTTTTTGGCTAGAGAAAGGGGAATCTGTTTTTAACGAAGCTGCAGATTTGGCAGTTTGGGAAACTTGGAAAACATCACATTATCTTTTAATCTGAACACTCAGACAGACAAAATTCAAGACATTCCCGTACGTATAATTATTGAAAAGCTGAACTTCACAATCAGCTTGTCAGCCTTCATGCACCACAGCAAGTCCTAAGTCCTGTTCCCTAAGTCAGTCTCTTCCAACCATAACAATTCTGTGATTCTATGGCCTTTCTAACCTTGCCAAATGCCTGCTCTGGGCAAAGGGTATTTGCTATAGAGCCACTGAATTACTGGCATTTGTTTCACAAAGTATAAGAACTCCCGAGTCACATGTAGTATTATTTTAGATGACACCATCTTTTTATCCAGATAATTTTGCTGGACAAAATTGCGGTGTGGCATTGCAAGAATGATGGCATAATGGAAATATGAGGACGGTTTCTGACTTCACACATTTAGAGAATCTGGCACTTTAAAGTTTGGTTTCTCCTGAGACATAATTTGCCATGGTGAACTGTCTGAAATAAAAAAGGATGAAGGAATCTGCTAGACAAGTGCAGCTTTTTTTGCTCTCTGTGCTATTCTTAGGTCTTGCATTTCTGGTGGTCTCTGGTGTATTTCCCCATGAACACTTGTGCTGAATACTGGCAGGATGAAAACTAACCCTGCGTTTTGTCTGTTGGTTCTGTTTCTGGCAAAATCTCTCTCTTCACCCCATTTGCCTTGCTCAGCTTCCCATGTCACATCCAGTCCTTTTCCTTCTTCTCCACAGGAAGGCTATTGTTGAAGCTTGGTCATTTTTCATCTGGGGCGTCCATGTGGGTGAGTGTGTGTGTATGTGTGGTGTGTTTCCTTCCAAGCCCATCTCCACAATAGGATCTGTCTCACCTGACTCTTTAAAAGCGAGATATTCAGTCTCTTCTCTCTTTAATCAGCAGCCATCCTTCCAAACATCATTCATCCCATCCTAGTACAGGAATGATGAACCGGGCTTTGCAGATAACTATGCAAATCATATTTCACATGCCTCTGCTCTAACTTTGGCTTGGAATATCATGTGGTGGCAAATAATGCACTTTGGCTGGTGCAGTGCTCCCCCTTGCAGCCTCTTGCTCCCTGCTCTGTCTCTGCTCCTCTTAGGTCCAGCTCTGGCTCCTGCTCACGTTGTCCATCAGGTTCAGTGTTGTTCTCCCATGGACTCTGGGGCACCTCTTCTTCCACCTTGACTTTGGACCTTATCACTTCCTCTTCACCCAGCACTGCCTTTGCCCTCATCCACATCTGTTCCTTTGCAGAGCCCTAACTCAGAATCATCCCATCTTCCGTATAGTCCCAAATCTCCACACAGGGACCTGTGTGCAGGGGCTGCCCATCCCTCTTTTGCTGCATATTATTCCCAACACATACTTCTTCCTGGCAGGTGTGGTATCATTAATTGTCATAAATGAGTAGTGTGGGCATATGCTGTATTTAAGTGAGTCTGATTTCTAATGGATTTTAACTTCCTGCTTGATCATGATTTCAGAGGGATTATGTTAAGACTGTAACAGGGTGTGCTCCTATGGATCAAGACTTGATGAATACTGCAACACATTGGAAAAGCTTAAGTCTGGCTTTTCAGACACTGTAAAATCCATAAGGGTGAGAAACTCGAAGAACTGGTTTCTCTGATAATTTGTAAGCGTGATTTGCTAGTGATTTATAAAATGTAAGACCCAATTGAAGATGCTACTGAAGTTAGGCTGGTTGTAACCATCCTATTTTTATTGGGATACTCTGGGTTATGCTAAGGGTCATCCTCACAGCATTGTTCTGTCCATGAGAGGTCAGAGAAGGACTCTGTCCTCTGGGTGGCTTCCACCTCTCACCAGCTACCAACAGCTTTTTTCTTGTACTGGTTAATGGGGTCGAATCCATTGGGATACAATGAGGTGAAAGGGTCATCTATTATAAATAGACACAGAAGCAAACAGAACAGGATTCCCTAGGAAGCCAGGCTGAAAAAAATAAGAATTACTTACAATGGCAATGAAGTGACCCAACTCCACCACTTCGGTTTGTGTGCAATATTTTCTGTGCTGCGTTCCTACTGTAAACTTCTTGGAACAGAAATGTACACTTAAAATTCCACAGAGCATAGCAGAGACTTTACATTCATTAAACAATCAGAAACACAGCAAAGTTAATTACTGGCAATTTTTAAGTACGAGTATTTCTAGCTTTAATAGAGGGACACCAAACATTTTAAGGCTAAAGCCAATATGAAATCCATTTTTGTATAATACTTAAAACTGACTACTTAAAACCATTATTTATAGTTTAGAACTACATTTCAGTTGAATGCCAGCTTCTAATTTGGTGAAGGTTTTCTGTGTTCCAGATCTTGGACTTCTGGGCAACTCACTTTGATTAATGACCAATGTTGTTTTGAAACATACTTTGTCCACTTTCATCTTCTGTCAGTTTTATCAAACCTTTGCAGCTGATAAATTCTGGACTTGATATCTTCAAATTGACAATATTTAAAATGCCTGGTGTAGTAGCAAAAATGCACAGCCATTTACCAGATATGGTGCAATACTCAAACTCAGAGCTGCTTTCAAAGTCTTTAATAATCTAAAAATATCTACTTGATTGAAATGATTGATGGTGCTTGCCTTAGAAAGTGTATCGTGTCTCACTCCCACTGAGTTCAAAACTTTACGGCCAGCTACCTCCCAGCTGGAGAAGGCCTTGAACAATAGTGGAATAAATCATGGGAAAAGCATAGCTTTTCTGGAAGATTTTTGTGTTGTTTTGTTTAGGTACTTTTTCCTTGTGGTACGGAATTAAGAAGCAGTTGTAGGACCAGGACATACTCAACTGGGTGGCAGGGTTGCATCCTGAGGGCCAGTTGGATTTCTCATTGAAAAGGTTGATTCTCCTTGTTCGAACTTGGTTCTTTGTGGGTTTCAAATACATGATACAGCTGAGGGCAGGGTTTCCCTCTGTAAAATAGTTCTTACTGCAGAACACTGGGAAAGACGGGAAACAGTTTCCTAATGACTGTTTTAAGCCAAACAAAACCTGTGAACAGCATGGCTCCGGCTGGAATGAAATTGCAAACTAGTCATCAAAACTAATGGTCTTTTTAGTCATCTACTGAAAAGAAAAGGCTTAAAAATTTTGTCTTAATAGTCAGAATGTATACAAACACTCCAGAGGTTATTTCATATTATGGACAGAAAAACAGTCAAATCCTGCTTGCTCTGCAAACAGTTTATATCATTGGGATAGAATCTAATAGGAGGATAGGGAGAAACTGCCATGTACCATGATTCATGTCTTAAAATTGTATTTAGGGGATTTTGCCTTTGAGAAAAAAGGGTAAAATTGTTTTCTTTCACTTAAGAGCAGTTCTTTACTTCCAGTAAATCAGAAAGATAATTTATACGGCGTTGCAGAATGTTTCTGCCTCCTAATTCTGATATAAATAGGGAGTAGCTGCACTTATTTCAGGCTTGCACCAAGGTAAATGAGAACAGCATAATATTGCCCTTCTGTTTGGTCACTATTAGACATACAGCCATCTTTCTGTATCAATTTCGTGATACATCCTCATAGGCAACACTAGTGTTGGCCTGAATCTAAGGGTTTGGATCCTTCTTTCAGGCTTAAAGAATTGTCATGGTAATCTTAATATACTATATCTATTCAATCGGGTTTTAAGCCTTAGGTTGCTTCAACTTTTTTAAGATCGTTTTAATTTTGAGAAAATCTATTGATAAAACAATCGCTGTTGATTACACAATTGCAAGTGAAAACGATGTCATGAAAAATAACCATTTCAGATCAAATCCTGTAGCATTTAGACATACAAATGGTCCCCCCTTTTTTTTTGCATGCTCTGTCTTACCAAAACTACTGATGTAAAGGTATGAATCTTGAACTAGAAAATTGTGAACCTTCTACAACTGAGCCCATTTGGTATTATCACAATGCATCAGACTACCCAACTAAAACTACCAATAAAAACTGTACCACATATAAACTATACCATTATAAACTACCACTACAGAGATGTGCAAGTCTCCTGTTCAAAACAATCCAAGGGAAAAGGTATATGGCAGGTCAGAGAGGTATGTGAATGAAGTTGTCACTAAATTAGGTGATTACTGCTTTTGTCACTACCTTTGCCTGCCCATTGTATCCCTGCCCATCAAATCTTGTCTTTGAATTCTGATCTGCAGGCATGAAATGGATACTTCCTCTCCCAGTAAATCTTTTTGTGTTCAAACAAAACAGAGACTGAATGGAGAGACACAATCAGGGCTCTTTCAAGAATAAAACCGTTAGCCCTGCCATATTTCTGCTGGCTCAACAAACAGCTGAGTGGGATTTATTTGCTGGCAGATGGAGGTGACTAATGATGTAAGCAGAACTTTTTTTCCATGGGTGACCTCCAAATGTTTAGCTAAATGATGCCTAGCAGGAAAGACAACAAGTGTCAGATCCATTTTTAAAAAGGAGTGTTCTTTCACATTTAGTACTTTGCTCAGGCTTTTTTTTTGGGTTTTGTTTTGCTTTTGTTTTAATCCTTTTTTTTTTTTTTGTGATTTTTTTTTTTCAAACTGGGACCTGAACAACTCCCTTTAGACAAAGTGTCTGATTAATACAAATTCAGTGGCACATATCCATCTCCAGATATAGCTGCATGCAGTTACTCTGTTTGAGAACAAAAGGGAGAGTGTTCTGATGAAATCGCTTTGACTCGGTTTGGCTGAAAGATCCAGAATACATTACAGAGACCACCAAGCTTTATTGACTGTACTAATCCTCCTTAATTAAACCCCTTGCGTAAGGCTGGGCTCTCCAAATTTGTGAACGTGTCAATCAAAACAGAACAAAATGAGGCTTCCTGTGGAGATCAGACATCTCCACCCAGGACTTGAACCCACTAAAATGAGCTGAGCTCCATGAATTGTGCTGTCTGAACTCATTTTGAAGCCCCCGCATCCTTCTTATCCTGATTCTGAGGCATGATCTGGCTCTGCTTTATAATTATTTTTGGAGACTTTGGAGGCTTTTAGTCTTTTATCCAGAAACTTTATCCTTTCTGTCAGCAGAAACTGAGCACTTTCCTCAGCAATGTGCTATTTTCTCCCATGATGAAGCCTCCTTTTGGAGGTGTTCCTGGGGAATGCCATTTTCCTGAGATGCTGCCCAGGTCCTCTGGAAGAGCATGTGTTGTTGACTTGTCATTGTTCAATAACCACCTCACTGGAATCAGTCCCAGGGCATGCAGGACATCCCTTGGGGCTGGGGAGGACATTCCACCCCTGCCTGGGTGAATCTGCAGCACTGGGACAGTGGGAATGAGAGCTCTCAAACTTCAGCCCCGTGGCAGGGATGTGGCTCATAGTTTTCTGGTTGTGAGCAGCCACCCCTACTCTGTACCTCGACCAGTGTAATAACCCAGAAATGGTTAAGAATTTTTGGAAACAGAAAAATGAAGTTGTTAGAACCTGGGATGTGACTCTGTATTGTGGACTTGCTTACCATGCTGGTTATCAGAACTGAAGCTAATTTCAGGGGGACTGAGGTCAGTGGTGCACATGTACTTTATTTCTGCCCTGACTTCTTGAATGTGGGCACAATGTCATTTATTGAGACTCCACAGACAGTCCAGAACCGTTGCTTTCCTTGATTCTGACCTTTCATTAGTTACCTCATTTTAAAGCTCTCCTTTTACGTGGCTTAAGACAACCCTAACCAGTTTGATGAACATGCTGAAAGCATTCATGCTGCAGTGAGTTTGGCTTTGTGGCTCAGCTCTTGTGTGTCCTGAACTCACTTTTGTGCATTGCTAACGAGTAACTCAGCAGCAGCTGCTCTGTGGGACTGTCCCCGTGTTTGCAGCACCTATGCGTGGGGTTGAAGCCACATATATCTATCCTTTGATGTTCTTCAATTTTGTGCCCTCAGTATTTTCTTGATTGGGAGATTAAGGAACATAAATCTAAGGGTATATTTGTATTTTTATCCCGTCTTTATAGGGAAATAAATCCTCCCTGCACAGCCTGGTGATAGATTTTTAAATATCCCTCTGTTCTTCATCCTCCCACCATTTATCAGGATGCTTGTCATCTCAAAGTCTCTGTCATCATTAGATATTTTATTTTCTGAATGTTAATTTATGATTTGGATGTTATTTGAAGGATAATTTGGTGGATTATTTTTAACTGTTTCTGTTCATGTTGCACTTTGAGCTGGCATTCAAATCAGTCTAATTTGCTGTGCCCAAATCCCACTGAAGTTTACCCAAGTACTTCCCTCCCTCAATTCTTGGCAAATCACTTCAAGTGACCCTTAATCACTGGCTAAATAGGCTTAGTTAAGCTGAAACAGCATTAGTTTTTTTTGCAATATACTTTTCTCTTGTCAAGCTGTCCCTCAAGTTCTGCAGTAAGTTCTATCCTGAAATGATGGAAGAATTTTGTTCTATTATACGAATTCACATCTATATCTAGAAAAAAATACGCAGGCCTATATCAAAGCCTATTGAATTTGATGGGTATCTTTCTATTTCCATTGCATTTTTGATCTGACTGTGACAGACGGGAATCTTTCAGTCCATTTCCCCAAGTATTTGCATTTTCTGTTTAGGCTTATAAGCCTAAAGCCTTCCTTAGGGAAATAAGGTCCTATCTTGTGTATTTTTTGTTTGCAGAAAATAACTGAAAACCTTTGACTTGTTTATAGCTCTCCCTCATGGACTGACCCTGTTGTGTGTCATCTGAAAGGGAACCCCACAACGAATCCCCCCCGTGATGACTTTGGAGAAGTAAACATATGGCAACACAATGAAATTTCCGCGAATTTTATTTACGCAAGAATGCAAGCTCCTAATGAGTCAGAAACCTCCTTCACGATTTATTTCTTTAGACATTTGTGGTATTCCTAGAGTGGCACTGGATGATAAACTGTTTAGCTTTCTTGCTCAAAGCTGTATGAATGAACTTAAATTAAAGCAAAATCCAGCGTATTTGTATGTGAACATAGTCCAGTCAGTGGACATGTCACACACCCACCAGCCTTTTAGTGTAGCCCTGGGCTGCTACCTCATTAGCCCCGGCTGCGATTAGCAGAGAGCCAGTCAGTCCCATACCAACGCTGTCTCAGGAAAGATTTCTTATTGACAACGTGGAGGCCAACACCGATGCTCTTTCTGGGGAAAGCTGCAAACGGTGCTGTGCTCAGTGTGATGGATTAGGCAGTCAGGCAAACAACATTTCTGAGACACACCAGGAGATGAAATGCCTTGTGCTGTTGGAAGCAACGCTTTGCTGCAGTACTAAAAGCAGTGGCTACCTTCTCTACATGATGTGTGTGGCGTTTTCTTCTTTTGTTTCGAGGAAAGTGGAAAAGCCCCATCGGGCAAGTGTGCCTAGCGTGCCTAGTACTCTAATAATACTCTAATTTAATTTTTATGTGAAATCTTCAGCTGGCTCCAATGATGCTACTGGCCTCAGCCCAAAATTTCACATAAAAATTAAATGCAGAGAGACCAATTCAAGCTGCCGCTCTACCATTGCATGGCCCCAAGTATCCTGAAGGTCCTGAGAGCAGCAGGAATAATTCAGTGATGCACGGTAAGGCTGGGAGCACCCTGCAGCCCCGAGGTAGCTGGGGAAGAGCTGCATGGCTCCAGCTGAATAATGAAATGTAAATGTGCGTTTTGCTCTGGCTACTGTTTTGGTGTAGAGAGGTGGACCTAAATGTCTCCCGTGCCCCATGCTCTGGTTAATTCATGTTGGCTCATGCTTGTGTGAAATAAATTAGCCTTAGGGTTACAAAAATACTTTAGGGTGTTTGTAATCTGTGTTTGCTACTTGTTTGCCAATGCACATAGGGCAAGCGCAATGGGTTGAGCATTCCTGATGACCGCTCCTCTGGTGGGAGCTCCCACACCAGAGCAGGAGGGGCAGGGGGGTCCTTTACAGCCCTGAAACACAAAATTGTAAATCAAACCACTTGCTTTTTCCTTAGAGAGAGGAGAGACTCGGAGCCAAATCCTCAGCTGGAGATCGCCCACAGGCGGTGGGATCCATGTGCTTGCAGGGCAGTGGGGCGATCACTGATGCCAACAAGGCTTCCTGGCCCGAACAGCACGTGTCCAGCTCTGCTGCTGCCTCCAGCCACAGGGAGCAGCTTTGATGAGTGCCATGGGCCCCAAAATAATTGGCTTTGGTCCCATATTGCTTTGAGGCAGAGATATCTCACACCCACATGATCCTACAGAAAGGAGATGGTGAAGAGCAGCTCCTGTTGTCTGCTACAGGTACAAAAGAGGGTTTAAACACATGAAGGTGAGAGGCAGCTTCCTTCACTCCTTGCCATTTCCTTCGCTCCTCTCAGTGCACCTCACAATAAACAACACAAGTGAGAGGTTTATTCTTAAAATGCTCTTTCATGTGAAAAATTAAACTGGTACATAATGGACAATGTCTGACAGCTGACCAACAAAAAACCCCAGCCGGTTCCAGAGCTGAGGCCAGCTGAGCTCTGGACGTAAGGGGAAAAAAGAGCGAGCCAGAATGTACGGCTGAATGAAATAAGGATAGATTTTGCCTGTCTTTGGGCCTCAAGTAAAACATCTCAGGACTGAAGGGCCCAAATAACATAGACTTTCAAATATAGCTATGCATGAGGATTTAGATCTTTAGAGTTAAACTAGAAGACAACCCTGGCAACAAAAAAGAAAATCAACACTTATTCAGTGGATACTGGCAAAACGTAAGGAATGGTTCCTTAGCTTGTATTGATTTTACCTTTTTCCAATTGCAGATTGTGGCTACAGGTGATGCCTTTGCTCTATCATATATGCTCAATGTTCAGACGTGCTTGGTTCTTGTGGTTGCTAACCCAGTCACTGTATTACCAGGAATTTCTACATTTCTTTTGTATGTTTTGCAGTTTGAGGAGCTTATACACACATGTGGGAAAAGAACTTTGTTTAAGACTTTAGATGTGATTTAAACAAATGTCTTGTACACTTAAAAGTCTAAACAGCATATTGGTTGAGATCCAGGTGTTTCCTGGGGGAGGCAGTGAAGAGAATAACCTTGCAGCGTGAGACTGCATACAACTACTCTGAAGCACAATCTCTACATGATGGTCAGTATATTTTAATTCTATTTTAAAATCAATCCTTCATAGCTGCTTCTTGCTCTGAACACATGCCTGGCCTTACAAATGAAATGTAATGCTGGGGTGATCCACAGTAAATATGCAAATTGCCAAAGTGAGGATTCAATAACAGGGTTACAGAAATAGAGGTAGAACTGATGTAAATATTATGAGAAAAAAACAACAGAAATATGCTCAACGTAGAATATGTTAGAAGTCCCAAACCATCTCCATCTTGAGCATTCATGCTATCACTGGAAATTAATAGAAATAAACCATTGAAAATTAAATTACTAAATTAATTGATTAAGCCATATAAACCATAACAATGGTTTATAAAATTGTTACAACTTCCTGCAATAGGAGCTGAATATTTGAAATCTTGGAACTAAGAGAAGGGTCTCTCTTTGTTTTCCTGCTGATTTTAGGCCCCGTCTCCGTGTTCGTGACAAAACTAAAGTTTTAGGGCAGGAATCTCAAAGCGTCCTACCAAAGGGTCAGTATTTCCCCTTCACAGCTGCGGGAAGTGGGGATGTGGAGGAGCTGAGTCACTTGGCCAGGATCTCGGAGGTCAATAGCTTTGCTAGGAATAGAAATGAGATCTTCTGGTTCTACTCATTTTTATGGATTTCTGTGTTGCCCTTTTAGAAGGAGTTTAGCAAAGTTTTCACTGCTCTTATAACAGTGGAACATGCTGACAGAGCAGCCAAGAAATCTTTATTCCACAGCACCTCTTAGCTGTGGTGCACCTGTGTTTAAGCCAATATAAAACCAAAAATAATAAAACCTAAATTTTGGGTGCTTGACCTGAGACACTTCAGTAGTTTTTTTATCTTTATGAGCTTTGAAGTGTCTCAGCTTGTGCACACAAAGGGATAACTGAAAAGAGGTGGGGAAATGATGCAAAGTGAAATCCTATCAGCTTTTATAAGCTGAATTTCATGACTGTGTTTTCACATTCAACGAATTGTAGCAGTGGTGAGTAGGATCACGGGAGCTAATTGCAAGGTACTGAGCTAAGAAAGCTCTGCTGAGGCAGGGAGTTGAAAACAAGGGTATGTATCAGCCTTAAAGATTAAGGTTTACTAACATCAATTTTTTTTGTGCTAATTAAAGTTACGTAGTGGAATCTGCCAGGTTTACCTACGTGCGAAAAGTTGTAACTGAGCTGAAGACCCTACAGCACTTAACAGAGGAATAATTGATATTTTTGCTTTAAAAAAAAAAGAAAAAAAAAAGGTACAAACCTGAACCCTTTGGGAATACAACATCTGTTTTGAAAAGGGGCTGAAGAGGTTACCCCCCCACCCCTGTCCCCTGCAGGTTGGGATAGGAGAGGAAAACAGGAAGTTTTATTCATCTTAATTTCTCCATTTTCCAAGTTACAGCCTCCAGCTGTTTCCACCAACTTTGTTTTCTGAAAAAAAAAAAAAAAAAAAAAAAGCGGAGACCTCTATAGAGCTCTTTAGCTTTCTTTAAAGTGGCTCTTTGTTGAAACCTATGTTGCATTTTTTTAACAATTCCAGAGGAGTCTTCTTTCTTGTTTTCCGAAAACAAACATCTCTTACTCAGCTTCTCCTCAGCCTGAAAGAAAAGAAACCAAAGCAAAATGAAAGCAGTGGGCTGGGGGCAAAGGGAGAGGAATGGTGTCTAGAAGAAATGTGGCCGTGTGATGTCAGACCTCGAGTGTCCATCGCAGGTGACAAGTGAAAGCCTACCAGCAGGCAAACAGCAAGGGTGCCTTCCACTTTGCATCAAACCAGCAACATTTTACAGAACGTTCCCAGATAAAGACTGACCGTAGCTCTTAGCATTTGGGACTGCCGGGCTGGTATTTTAAGTGACATTCATCACATGCTCTGTATGTCACTTGCAGGGCAAGTTCTCCCAAGTATCTCCCTTCCCAGAAGTGCATTAACCCACATGGACATGGAGAAACTGGCTGCTATCTTCCTCACCTCCTTCTGTGTGGGAGCAGGGCCAGAACCCCCTGCAAATGCTGGGGATCGAGTAGCCGTCTTTGATGAGGCAGTTGAAATAGTTGACGCTGTTGTTCCTTCCTCTCTTTCTTTGCAACTCAGGGAAGTGAGGTTATTGGGTGTTTTTCATACGGTGTCTGGAAACAACTGTCTGAAGCAGTGAGGGATACTCTGTAGAGGTGCCTTTTGTTTCGCAAATCCAGCTCATGTTTTGGGCTGTGTGGCAGGAGGTAAAGCAGCAAATTTTATCTACAGGCAACTAATTAATTCTCCAGTGTTAAGGCCAAATTATGAGTACTTTTGGGTGAGAATTTCAATATAGTCTTCAGTGCTCTATCTTGTGGTTTGTTTTTTGGTTTTTTTAATGCCTCATATTAGCATGACTATCATCAGTACAGGGTGTTTAAACAGTTGAACATATAATGCAAGGTTTTATACAACCAACTTATACTGGAGATACATCTATTCCTGTCTCCTGAAACATTTCCTGGTTTTCAGCCACTTATGAACATTTGTGAACATTTTACCATTCCAATATTAAGGGTCTGCTTTAGACTGATTTCTCCTGGAAATTTTCTGTGAAGTCGTTAGATGTTGCTAAGAATGAAGCAATGGCGGGGGGGGGGAAGCTTCTTTTTGTTGACTAGAGATTTTCTAAAGGAGAAGTGACGAGTTTCAAATCAAAGCCCCCAACTGGAACTTGAGGGGAGAAACTATGACTGGCTGAGTAGCTGTAGATCTGCCAAGGGTACTATATCTATATGAGGAGAAATGGGACTGGCTGAAGTAAAAGATGAAGATAAGGACCCAACAAGGCTGAAGTAAAAGATGAAGATAAGGACCCAACAAGGTTGAGAGGATTAAGAAAACGCTGGTGGAGAAATGAGCCAGGCAGTCAAGGTGCGTGTCCCAGCTCACTGGTAGTGGTCTCTGACACCTATTACCATTTTCTGTCATGCTATTAGCCAAACAGCAGAGATGTGTGCAGTGGATTTAAAGGCCCCATTTAGCTCCTGGTAGCCCTGGTGAGTGTCAGCACAATGCCACACATTTTGTGGAATTTTCCCCTCTTTTGGAAAAATAAGCAAAATACATGCCAACTGAAGAACATATTACTAAGGCTGAAAACTTTGCTACTTCTTGTGTTTATGCAGGTTGTCTTTCATGACAAGGTTCATTCTGTAAGCACTATGGAAAGTTCTGGGAACTGATCATGGTTATACATTTAAAGACATTATAAGACCCCTTCCCACTTCGTTGGTCCCAGAAATAGGAAGCAGTATAGAGAATGAGACAGAATTTGGCAAGAGAGCATATGGCAAGGGAGTGACGTTCTACCCTGGAGAATTGGATACTGTCCCTTTTTCTGTCACACAGCTCCCGTGTGATGATAGCTGAGTCACTCGAGCCAATCTTTTCAGAAGCTGTCAATAATTTTGCATTGCTTTTATTCTTGGTGCAGGACTTGTAGGCGTGCTGAACTTTCACAGCCGCAGCTGAAGTCAGTGGGAGCTGTGCTCCGAACACAAAACAGTATTCCAAAGAATCTGATTTGGGGAATTTAAAATCGTGTCCAACGTGGTTACATTTGACCTTCATGTTCCTGGCACCCACCAGCTTTCTGGGTGAAGGGATACTGCCAAGCCTCGCTTCGGAAGGATGCTGAGCAGGAAGTTTGCTGTGAAGCTCTCTGTTATGAGGGAGTGGTGTGCTCACAGAAAACCCCGTATGGAAATGAGTGATACTGTCTTCAGAGCAGGTTTTGAAGATCATGTAGGAAATAAGTCAAGCGTAAGTAGGGTTGAACTGCAAGAACAAAACAAAATGCAGATTAACCTGCTTACCTCGTTGGGGTGCCATCCTTTCTGTACACTAAAGGCATGTACGTATATGTCTTGCCATCTTCAAATTCCTCCACATTCTCATCTCGCTAGCTGGATTCTGCGGATTTAGAGTAGGTGGTGTGTAAACAAGGGAACAGTTTCCCCATTTCAGTCCGCTTCCCAAATAGGAAACACCTTTTTCACCTTCTTTGCAAAAAGTCATTCTCAGTGTCACAGCAAGTGGGCTCAGCCCTTTTCCAGGTCTGAGGGTGCCAGCGCTTCCTCAGGACTCGCTCTGACAGAAGCAAGAAGAGCACAAGATGAGAAGGAAGCCCCTCAAAAGCGTACCCACCGGCATTGTTGATTCCTGCCCCGTTACCTGACTGTTTCGCTAGCTTGTCTGAACCCTCCCTGAACTGCCCGTCTTCCAGCGTTACAGCAACAGGCACGTTAGAAACGTAACTGACTGACTGCTCAGCTGGGTGTGCTGTTTTAGGGGTAAAGAGAGCAATATTACCACTTTTCTAGGTGAAACTTATATGAGCTGGATAAATATCTAAATAAAAATCTTGGGCCGTAAGGATTGTTCCAGCTAGGAACAGAAATTGATGTTTTCTGAAAAGAGGTTTCTCTGATGCAATCCCATTTAATTGCAAAGAAAATACAAAGCCCTTTTTCTCTTCGCACAGCAAGAGTTGCAGAGGAGGCATGGCCTCTGTTTACAGCTCAAGTCTATTTTCCATTAAACACTTAGTATAAAAGCTCTTTTTCCCTTTTCTCTTAGCTTTTCTCGGAGGCACATTCCTGGCCCTTGTTATGTCTGTGATGTTGGCTTTTTCCCTGCCACCATCTGTCTCTTCCTTTGATCTTTTTGTCTTTCTCTCATAGACACCCAACTGGTCACAAAACAACGGCCAGAAAAACCCTTCTACCCATGTGTCTTGCAGGTGCCCTTGTTTTGGACAGTGACTTGTGCTGGTGGTTGGAAGGAAAGCTGCGGTAGATTCAGATATCTGGTCCCATAATGAACTTAACTGTTTCTTACAACTGAGGGTTATAAGGGTAATGTTGACCCTGATTTAGAGAGATTTTAGCCCAAGTGCTAATGGAACTCTTGATGAGAAATTGTACTGTTTCTCAGCAGCATTGAGAAACATTGGAAGCATAACACTTGAGGCTGTGTGAGAGAACAAAGGACCTTTCATCTTCTTCTGGTTACAGTCTCTGTGCTTCATCTAGCCATAAACTTGATGCTCTTCCTCAAAGCTGTTGTGACTTAGAAGTTTGAAGAAATGTATTTCATGCATTTGAGCATTACCATACTTCTTAATTCATAGCAAAGTTATATTTAATTGCCTAAGTATGAGTTGTCTCAGAAAATAATATCTAGGTCTAATATATTGCTTCTTATCACCACTGCTTCTCATAGGTCGCTCTTGAAGTTTATCCAGTGAATTATGGAACCACAGAACTGCTGGCTGGAACATCTCCTGGAGGTCTCCAGTCCAGCCTCCCACTCAGAGCAAGTCACTATTGCTGAAGGTAAAGCAGGTCAGTCATGCATTTTTCTATCAAGCCTTGAAAACTGTCAAGGCTGGAGAATCCTCAGCCTCCCTGGGGAACCTTTTCCAGTGCTGCACTGCCCTCCTCCTGGTGAAGCTTCTCCTAAGGCCCAGCCTGAACCTCCCAAGGTGCAATATGTCCCTCTTCTTATTCCATCTGCCACTAGGGAGAAGAGTTTGACTCTCTTATCTTTGTAGCTCTCTTTCAAGTAGTAGCGTGCTACTGTTAGTCTGTTTTAGTCTCCCAGGGTAAACAAGCCAACTTTCCTGACCTGACCTTGAATAACCTGCAGTCCTGGCCCCTGACCATCTTGGTCAGCCTTCTGCTGGCTTCTCTCCAGCTTTGCGCTATCCCTTTTGAACTGGGAGTTCCCAAACTGGACACAGTATACCAAGTGCAGCCTGACCAGTAGGTAGGGAGAGGAGTAATAACTTACCTCTGTTTGCCATCCTCTTCATCACGTCGCCCAGTATGAGATTTGCTTTACATTATTATTCAACATGGTGTCCACTGTGGTACTCAGGGTGTTTTCAGCAGGGCTGCTCCTCAGCCACTTGCTTCACAGCTTGTGTTGATGTGAAGGACTGTCCTGACCCAGTTTTTGTTGAAGTTGGTTTCTCAACTTCCTTCTGGACCGAAACTCTATTGTTCATAATGCTAAATTTAGTATTGTCTGAAAATTTGCTGTGGGTGGATTCGGTCTCTTCATCCAGGTTGCTGAAGAAGCCCCTGAACACTATCAGCTCCAGTGCTGACCTCTGAGGGACTCTGCTTATTCCTAGCTGCCAACCGGGCACCCCATCATTGATCACTACTCCTTAAGCCTGGAGTCCAGCCAATTTTCAGCCTAAGTGACAGTCTATTTTTAAATGTCAGAAAGGGATTCAATATTGATTACTCTATTCCTTGTTTATTTGAATAACGCTTTAGTCACCGCACTATTCCAGTGTATTCATTCCAGTTGTGAATTAAGTAATATGACTGTTGTGTATAGATAATTTTTGTGAAGTTTCTCACTTGGATAAGCAGAGAGTAACCCAGACATAGTGCTGTTTTGTCAGTTTTTAAAATATAGATATGAAACGGTCAGCTCACTGGTCCTGACTGAAGACAAGTAAACAATGAAAGGAAGTCTTGTCTAAAGCTCACTGCAGCCTTTAGTTGACACATTCTTGAGTTTTAAAATTTTTCTATAGTAAATAATTAACAAAATATGAGATCCTTTCAAAGACAAGATATACAAAAAATATTCTGTTGCAGCACTAAGATAAATTAGTAATGTGAAAAGAAAGTCTGTATTCCGTGTACAAAGACCACACGGTAATCACCAAAATTAAGATGACTTCACTGCTTCAAAATAGAAAAGTCAGTCTGTTAATAATCAGATTCTTTTCTTTGGACCAGCCTAGCATCCAAAACTTTTGTCTGAGTAGATTTAGCTGATTCTTTCTTTCCATTTAAGTTTGAAAGTTTCAGCAGGCTTAGGTTTCTTATTTGAGACCAAAGCAATCCTGGCATTTATCTGCTTATATAAGAATCTCATCTTTGATTGGAAAGAGCAAAGCAAAACATAGGGATGATGAAGGTTTCAAAATATCTCTTTTGAATAAGAGCTTTAATCCCACCATGAACTGATTCCTCATGTACAAACAGATTGACAGTCAGAGGTAAGTCTGTACTCCAGCACCCTTCTACAAGCTCAGTGCTTAGGGGTGTGCTGGGTATTGGGTTTTTAGGCCAAACTCAGGATATTTATGGGCGCAACTGGCTTTATTATTTTTCTTGATTAGCAAATTTGAGTTCTTCTGGAGTCCATGCTTTTCAAAAAGACAAATTGGATGCTTTTTGGAAGAAAACTGCAGGAATGATTCAACTGGAAAATTTTCCTTATAGTGAGAGATTGAAGAAAAAGTTAACAGATCTCTATCTTGGTCTGAAAATACTTGTGTAAGGAAATTATTTTTTCTGAGAATGGATGACTCAAGATTTATAACAGCAGAAGGGGATTTCAGCTGTGGAATCCAAACCCAGACAAAGTTATGCTGGAAATATGGTGCATATTTTTAATAGCAACACTCATGATGAATCCTTATTCATGAGTGTCTAGAAGTCAGGAATGAATGTCTTTCCAACCATTACACTTGAGCAGTAGTGGGTAGGGCCAGGTGCAGGAATGACTGGCAGAGATGTTGGCCTGGACCATGCAGAAAATCTAACTAGTAAGGTAATGTAACTAATAACTCAGCCCGAGTTTCCTGCTGCTGCCTTCTCTTGTCCTCCCTCTTGCTTCTCCCCACCTAAGTTCTCCACTGCCAGCTCCAGCTGCTGCCTCTTGTCCTCCTTGCATTGCTTCCTTGCCAAGCCTCCTCATGTTCCACACCTCCAGTAGACCCACAACTGACTTGGGCAACGCTATTGGCTTTTATTAGTTTGGATGCTACTCAGTAATGCCACCTCAAGCTGCGGTGTGAGATGTCTCACCAGGCAGGAACATACCTTGCTGGCAGGAACAGACAGACCAAGGCACCATAAACAAGCTCTTCCCTGTCCGTCTGAGGCACAGAAGAGTCCTAATGGCAGGATTTGAACTGCATCAGCACTTCTTGTAGCTCTTTTCTACTATCAGTTTCAGACCACATCTGAACTATGCGCAGAAAATTGATTCTTGTTTGGTTCTGAGTTAGGTACAAACAGAAAGATTATGACACTTCGATGAATGGTATGTGTGGTTGAAGATCAAGGGAGGTGGTTTAGGGTTATTGCTATTTTTTCCATCTGTCCATGGCCAGTTAAAAAACTCTACAACATTATCTTTTAGAAATCCATTTGTGGAAAGGAGGAGGAGTATCCAGGCACAGAAACACAATGTGTTCTGGCATATCTAGTGCAAAGTAAGGTTTTTTTTCTCTCTTATTTTAAACAACGATATTGAAAACAAATGGATAGATGAAAAGAAACAGTACTCTCTGTGAGGTTTCAGCTTTGATAAACCATGTTACAGAACCCAGGTCTTTCACCATATGGTGGGACCTGACACATCTTCAACATTTCCACTGTCTTTTTGGACAAAAATCAAAAGTTAAGGACCTGGCAAAACAAATACATGACTGAAAATGTGTGTGTTATTAGCCCGAGAGTGCTTTTGGCAAGCATGTTTTTGGTATGCCTGCGGTAGTGTTTTACTGGCTCTCTGCTGCTGTAAACAAATCTGAAAGGGGAGGAAGATTTAGAAGCTAACTAATGAGCGTGAACGTTACAGAAAGGAAATGAAGATGAATGGCCGTTGACCCTGTGCTCCCTTATTAGGCAGCAATTAATTTTTCAACTGATAAAACCACTTCATCCTATCAGATCCCCGTGGTGGAATTAGACAGTCAATATTTGGGGGCCTGTGTTTCCCAATAACACCCGCAGGGCAAGGCTTTTCCACTCGTCCGTTAGTCTCATCTGGTTTTCTCCATCCTGGGTTCCTCTGCAGTGGCCTTAGGATCAGCCTTTTCCTTAATTGCCCATCTGGGTGACATCGAAGGATGTTGGCACTTTTGTTGGCTCCGCTTGATTTTGAAATAGAGAAAGTGGAAGGCTGGGCCTTGGAGCCAAAACTCTATGAAAAGCGGATTTTCACCTCCAGAAGAGCATTACAACTGATTTCCACTGTATAATGGAAGGCAATTATAACATCGTGTATGCTTTGTCTGGAGCTGATTCTCCAGCTGTTGAAACAGTATCTTTTTACATTAAATTAAACCAAACTGCAGCCAGCATCAACATCGAGCTCCAAAAATGTAACGGCCTAAATCTTTTAGGCCAGATGCTGATCTCTGCAACACTGGTGTGAATCTAAAGAAATTCCAGGCTTACACTTACGTATTTGAGATCGAGGAGCTGATTTTGGGGCAGTGATCTGCTTTCACAGGTGTGTCTTATTTTAAGGTGCCATCAAACCAGTTTCTCCCCATCACTCTAAAGCTGTTGAAGATTAAAGATAAACATTATTGGTAAACGAAGAAACAAAAAATGTGGGTAAAAAAGGAACACATTTCTTTCTCAGTTAAATTCTAGTTAAAGAAAGAACATCTCTAGGACATTTCCTTTTCATGAATCACAGCAAAACACAAACTAAGCTGGCAGAGTACAATTTTAAAAATACTGTTTCTTAAACAGAAAAAGATTCACACAGGCTTTATCGTGGAAACTTAAAGAACTGAGTTTTGTTCATTCTCTTTTTTTGCCATCATGTGTAAATCTCCAGTTTTTATTAAAGACAACTGATATAAAGATTGTTCCATCACACTCCCTATTATCCTAGCCTGGCTTTGCTATGAAAAATCCTTGGGGGACTTGGTGAGAAACTTTTGTTTTGGTGGTTTTTTTCAGTGCCAGACACTCAGCATTTGAGGGGAGGGGAATGGAAGTGAAATAAAATTTCTCAAACTGAAAAAAAGTGTATATGTGGATAGGAGGAGTGGGGGTCTCTGTTTCATGCTGCTATACCTCAAAAATAGCTGAAGGGAATTTTCCAACAACTTCCACATATCGTGCACAGTTCATCCCTGGACTGGGACCAAACATGGAAAGGATCATTCCCCAAAGGAGAATTTGGGAGGGTTTTAAATAATATGTGAAAACAGAGAGTGATAATGGAAATCTGCCTGTAAAGAGAACTGTTCCAGCCTATGTTGAACGAAATACTGCCTTAAGGAAATTTTCTTCAGTACGCAACAGCATTTAAAGTGAAGTACCCAGGTAATATTTTTTACAGTAAGGGTGGTGAAACACTGGCCCAGGTTGCCCAGAGAGGTGGTAGATGCCCCATCCCTGGAAACATTCAAGGTCAGGTTGGACAGGGCTCTGAGCAACCTGGTCTAGTTGAGGATGTCCCTGCTCGTTTTAGGGGGGTTGGACTAGGTGACCTTTAAAAGTCCCTTCCAACCCAAACTATTCTATGATTCTAACATTGTACCTCCCTCATGTCCTGTGTGTTCAGACCCGGTCCAAAGCCCCCGCAGCCATGGCTTGGCATGTTTGCAGGCAGAGCTACGCCAACTCAGCTGCGATTCCCAGGCGAGCGCTGGCTGCCGGAGCCATCCTGGGGAGACGCGTCTGAAGGATGATACAGCACCAGGAAAAAGCCCTGGCTTGCGTTCACCATCCAAACTGGAGTTCAGTGGCTAGGAGTCTCCCTCTTTTCTTGCTGTCCAATATCATGCTCGGGCGTTGCGTGTGGGGACGGCGACGTTCCAAGTGATCATCACTCTTTGCAACGGGCAATTGACCAGGCATGGTGAAAGGAGCATAAATCCCATGCAGAAAAAAAGTACTGGGGCAAGAAAAGTAGAAGTACATTCATCTGTCCCCGACCTTGAAATAAACTGATCCACCTCAGTTGGGGGCAGGGGGAAGGAAAAATACACTTCTTTTGTTACTATTTTCCTTATAGAAGAAAATCTCCCATTCTCCTGTTAGGTTTTCATCAGTACAGACTATGTAATATGATTATGTATGTATGCATCAGCTTTTCCATATCCTGTCATTTCAATAAACCCAAGCAAACAATGGAATCACTTAAGCCTTTGGTATTTTTGTATTTTAGCAACTCTTCCAAACAAGATCCAGCATGTTGCAAGGCAGCTTCAGGTTTTGCCTCGATGATTTGCTTTACTTCTTAAATGGTGAGATTCTTATCTATTTCATAACCTGAAAAAAAGGGGAACTTATCCTCCCTCCTCATTCCTTTCCACCCCAAAATCTTTTCTTATCTTTTAATTTAGCAACATGATATGAAATACATGAGACTTGAATCCTCAAGCATGGTCTCAGCGGTTCCAGCATGAATTATGCTTTGCAGGTTTGTATGTAAAAATAGCAACACTAAAACCAAACTGATTTCTGGGCCAAAACCCCTTAGGCAACAGAATGGATATGGTGGTCGTAAAGCAGCCCAGGATAACATGGTATGAGAAATGCAAGCTGAAGTGCCCTTCCATGTGCATCTAAAAATTTACGTATTAAAATATATGACCCACTAACTCATCTATATTCTGTTTTATTACCCTTCTGGTAATGCCATACATAGATACCTTGGCTAACCTCATTCTTATTTTGTCGAGGTACACATGCCAAGAAGAGCCGGCCAAGAGTAAATTCTGCAGAGCAACTTACTTTCATTCACAGGGAGTACCCAGCCAGCTAGTGATCCGAGTGATTCATGTGCGAATGAGAACGACTCTGCCCAGGACCAGTGCTCTGCTCACAATATTCTTCTGCAAATGCTCAGCTGTTGCATATTTTCATATAGGGTCCCTCTTGCCTGGGATAAACAAACACAACAGCAAGCTCCAGCAGAAATAGGAAACCCAGACTGAAGAATGAGACCACACATAAAATAAACAGTAACACGTCAAGGTAGTATTTATTCTTCAAACGTTTATTATTTATTTGTATTGTGGCAGTGCTTAAAGGCCAGGGCTACTTTGTGCTAACCATTATGCACGCTTAATAAAAAGCCTGAGTTCCAACGGCGGGTCTGTCTGCCTTTACATTTACATTTTGTTGGTTTTATATCACTCATTTGACTTTGGAATATCAAAGCTTTAGAGGAAATCTCATCCACCTCCCTTCCTTTCAGACCTGAAATCCCAAGAGCTCCAATTCAAATCTTCTCCTGTATATTTATTGCTTAGTAAATGAGATACAGGAAAGGATTATAATTCAGGCTGCAAAATTCTACCTTCAAAAGCTAGGAAATGCCAAATTAAATATGTAATAGCAATTCAGTCCTCTTAGGTATTATATACGTTATGATACAAGACAATTTTTCCTTTCCCCTGGCAACATTGCCTCATTCAGTGCTGGCAAATGAATCAATGAGCCTCAATATTCTCTTTTATTCGGGTGGCTGAATGTACCTTATATACCTCCCTCACTGCATGCTAGTCAAAGTCCTGGGTGAAAACTGAACATTTAGTTCTTTAGTTTTTCCATGGTGCTCCTTGTTTTTGTATTTATTTGAAGGCTTCATGAACATTTATAAGTTTTTATTCAGAAAATCTCTGGGGGTGATTCTCTTTTTACATTACAGGCAAAAAACTATGGAGGGGGCTGGAACTCTTGCCAAATGATGTTTGCTCATTTCAGAGAAATAAAGAGATTGGGGAAACTGAGGTCTGGAGGCAAGTGTGTCCCCCTGATCACAAACCTCTTGCTGTTCCCTGAAGCTTCTTCACCAGTCTTCTCCAATCTCTCTGCTATTCCTCCCTTTGCTTCCCTAGTCTTCCTTCCTCAGGCATTTCATCAGAGTCTAAGCTCCTTCAGGTTTTAAGTTGTCCTCTCTGAACTCACAGCCCAAGTGACAAAACATCCTCCTCATGACCCAGTCTCTCCCTCTACCATTGTCATGGATGCACTTGACATCTGCCGGAAAAAAATATGACCGGGATTTTGACAGGAGGACTCCAGCACCTCAAGGACTAGACCAAATTTCCTCTAGTGGCCAGATTTCCTCTAGTGTGTTTAAAACCAAGGTCTGGGACTGAAGCTGTATTCCATTTGGCATCCATCTACTGCTCCAGGACAGGAATGGCCTTCTTGCAGATATTCTTTCCTCCTTGTAAAATTCCCACCATTTCTCAGGGATGTTTGAGAACAAGCTGCCAAGGGATCTTTTTTACTCTTTGCTGTTGTAAATTCCTTGCCCTAAACCACTTTACAAAATTTGCAGTGTCAACTCCAAGTTCTGGGAACAACAAACAACTTCCTAGATTATTGCATAAGACTGGGAGATTCATCAGCTGTGCTTGAAAGTGCTTTAGGTATTTGGTGATCTGTGGGCGATGCTGTAAGATTCACTTATTTCCCCTTGCCGTTTCCAAAGTAAGAAATACTGGCTGGAGGTGGGATATGTGACAGAGGAACAGCAGTGGGAAGTCTGTCAGGGAAAGTCTTGAATGCCTCCTGGGCATGCTGTAGCTCTAGTTACAGCCCAGCTCTAGGATGGTTTTTTACCTAGAGAAACTTTGATGCAGTCAATGTGCAGATGAAAATAACGTTGCATTAGAGCTGCATCTGCATCAAGACTTTCATTGCTACCTGTATCTTCTGCAGGACAGGCTGGCTCAACAGCGCTTCGTGATACATGTCACAGAGCGTGCATCAAAATGAGAAACCCAAATCTTGTTATGGAGTGCCCCAGCTCTTCCTGCAACTCCTTGTTAAAACAGCATGAAGAACAAGTGACACCTGAAGTAAAAGTGAGGGGATGAACCAACAGCGGGCTCTGGTTGTTGTTGCCCCAACGTGGCCTCCTCTGCACCTGTGCCTCTGCACCAGAGTGCCTGCTGGGTGTTGCTGGGCACCTTGGTGACATGACTCCGGGCAGCATCATGGGCAGGCCAGAGCAGCAAGAGACCTCACATGGGTTCCATAGGTGTTCAACTGATAGTCTTTGAGGAGTCTCAAATACATTTGGAAAGCATTTGAGAAATATCCCTGAAGCCTCAGCTTTGCTCTGGATAGAGATTTATTGCTGTAGAAAGAGGGAATTTTTAGAAAGAGGTGGCTGACTCAAGAAATTCAACACGCTGAGTTAATGCAATTGTCACATTGCCCTTGATTACAATTGCTAAAGGTGAAAGTAATATGACCTGAGTTTGCTGGATTCAGTTATATTTGATGTGCTAAAACCCCTTGAAACCATTACAATTGTGATGTAGGATTTCTATATGAACAGCCAAGAGCTGGTCCCTTGGCTCCCGTGTGTTCTTCCTTCCCAGATCACCACATGGGATCAAGCTGATGCATTGTGTTGCTCACACACCCCATCCAGCATCCCATGTCCCACACCAGCAAAGCGTGAGTAAATTCCCACACAAGAGAGACTTCAGAGTTGTTACAGAGCAATCGGGTTTTCGAATGCTACCACTGGCTTTTCCTGTCTCTATGGCTGGACTTCAGTGTTTTTTTTTCCCCAGGAGCAGATTTTTATCTCTGGGAGCGACCAGCCTTGCTGTGGCTCCTGGCCACATGCTACTTCTCCAGCCCCACAGCTCCGCTGCTGGCATCCCTCTCCAAGCCACCCGGGCTTGCGACAGCAGAGGGCAGCAAGAGACAGAGAAGATCGTTTCATAAAGTGGGTCAAGTTCCACTTTCTGACATTTACTCTTCAGATACAGTGGTTGCAAAAATTGCCGGCGGTTCCTCTGCCTGCTCCTCTGCTGCCAGTTTGGGGTTTGGATGCTGCACGGGCATCTCGTGTTGTTCCCGGCAGGGTGATGCTCTTCGCAGGGACACAGCAAGCAGGAATAATGGCTTTGCATGGCCCTGCATCACCAGGCGGGTTAGAAAGGGAATCATGCTGATTTTGGAGACTTTGCCCAGTTACAAGAGCTGCCATATGGCATTTTATCATGCTCGTGTTGAAAAGCTGTAAAAATCTGAGATTAGCTATGGTTGGCTTTCACTGCACAGCAAAATGTATCACTTACTTTAACTATGAATAAATAATTTCTTATATAATGAAGAGAGCTGCTGGGTTGCAATCCTTCTCTGCTCTGCACAGCTCTGAAGAGAGATATATGTTTGGAAAATGTTTTGCATTGAAGGACAAAGCAAATGGGTCACTGTGACTATGGGAGTTTTAATAAAAGGTATTTTTTTCCCTATAGACTCGTAAAAATGGACCATCTTTGCTTGCTTAGCTAGTGTTAGGTAAACAAAACCTGGGGTAATGCAACTTTCTCTTGACTCTCCTGCCAGCGTGTACCCTAAATGGGTTGTGTTGATGCAGGGTGGAAACCCAGCTGCTGGTATCCTCTCAGGTGACAGCACTAAGGGAAAACCAGTTTCCTGGAGGTGAGAGCAGCTGCCCGCAAATGGAGGAACTGAAACTGCCCCCACAGTTGGTCTTCATGCCTACCTGTGAAGCACCATGTTGGCAATGTGTAAACAATAACGTATGCGACTTTATGCAGGTACAAACCAGCTCTGTGATCTGGCAGGAGCAAGCGCAGCGGGGTGGTTCCTCTGCTTGCGTGCCCTTGCAGCAACAGCAGCCATGTCCAGCTTGTACATCGTCTTCAGAAACGGTCTCACTGTCTGAAAGGTGAGTGGCCTTCAGCTCTTCACATCACTAAGCTTGTCTGGTCAGATTGAATTATTTCCATGCTGAAAAAATATTTGCAAAATTCAGCACAATCTTCATGTTAGAGAGACTTCTTACACCCAGAGAATAATTGTGGAGTTTCCTTCCTATAGAGTGGAAAGAGCAATTGGGCTTGTGGCCTTCTAAAAGTCTGTTTCTCCACGGTAGGGACAGAAGATGCTTAAAGAAACACAGCAAGTGGTTTGGAGGATTTTAGAGCTGTGCATGGGGGGTGATAGAGGAGGAGTTAGAATGTGAAAAACAGTCTGAAGGGACCATCACTTTTAATGAAAATATTTTTCAGAAGAAGAGTGTACTTTTGACCTGTTTGTGGTTGTAATTTCTTTTAATATTATAAACTGAGACAGAGCACTGTCATGTAAGCACGTAGCAGAGTGAAGCTGGCTGGTCTAGTTTCACTGAAACTCAAGAAGCTCATTCCAGCTCAGATTCTCAATCAGTTACTGCTAAACATTGTTCCTTCTAAGCAATCACAAGCGTGCTCTGCTACATGTTCTACTTTTCACAGCTGCCACCAAGCAGTGTGCCCCTCCACTGAGCGTGGGGTCAAACCCTCGCATTTCTTCCTGCTATCACTGGCTGGCAAAGTGATAAAATAGTACTTAGCGTGACAGGGCACCTTTTGATGGCATGCAGCAGATGAGACAGCCCTCCAGTTTCATCTGGTGAAGCTATTCTTATATTCTTTTGTAAGGTACTCCTAAGGCTTATATATTTTTTGTTTAAACACCTTCATCTTGGACCATCTTCCACGTTAATTCCGTATTTCAATGTTAAAATAAATTATTTGTTAAAATTAATTGTATTCAGTGCTGCTATAACCCAAGACCTGTATGCTGATGTTTTTTCGAGTTCAATATTGCTCTCAAATGAGAACTTCTCAAGTGGATTTTAGAAGCACACCATCTTCCAAGGGGAAAAAACCCCAACTCTAGTGTTTATTGACCAAAACTCCACATCATGGAAGCTTGCTCCACTTTACAATATCCACTGTAGTTGTGATTTTCAAAGACTTCTAGTATCTAAAATAAATAGTAGAAATGTAATTTAATTTTAAATTCAAAGAGAATTTCTAATGTTAAAAGGTTCTAGCATAAAACAGGTAATAAACTGAAAGTTTTATTCCTTCATCTTAGACAGTAGAAAGCAAATGCTTCTCATAAATTTGGAAATACATTTGTGGGTTAAATTACATATCTGGTGAACAAAACACGTGTGTAGGGTCTAAGGATGAAAATGTCACTCCTTGTCCCAGTCCTGCTACTGAACAGAAATCTGGCTTTAGATGAATTTTCACAGAATTTAACCCATTTTAATATTTTGTAGAAATCCATGAAAAATACTCTAGGATGTATTTTGCCAAACTGCCTTCTCTGTTGATATTTTCCTTAATTTTCTTCATCCCTGTATCCTCCCTGGAGTGTTGCTGTGTAGTGAAAGCCCCTGCATGCCTGTTAGTGAGCTGGAAGGAGGGTGGTGTACCCTTGCCTTTGGGCATAACACTGTAACATCATCCCATACAATTAACTGGTTACGAAATGTTTCTTTCTCTCACTCTTCATGGCACACATTATGGATTACTTGCTGAAATTTGTCTTCTCACCTAGGGCAGGAATCTGCTGCTTGGTAAACTTCCAGAACATGTCACCCAGGCATCAAGCTAAGCTTATGCCCCTTAACAGGAAAAATCCTTTTCCCCACCTGGAATTTCACTGTGATTGATTTCCTACAAAGCACCTAACTCCAAAGTGAGTTAAGGATTGGACCCACCTGCTCCCTGCTTCAGGAACCAGGGGCATTTTTATAGCCAAATCCTTGGGCTAAGTGTGGGGCTGAGGCCACTGGGCTTGGTACTGTGGAGGTCAGCCATGAATTCTAGTTTTAACCCTTTTCTCACTCCAGCACTATGTAGGCTTGATAAAATCATTTGGGGTAATGTTTTTAAGCATTTCCACACTTTGACATTTCCCACCAATGACATTTATTCAGTAACCCCTTTCTTTTCTCCTCCCGCCTCCCTGTGCGGGGCTGTTTTCAGAAGTGCCCAGTGAATCTTGAAGGTGTCAATCATCAGCTCTGAAAACCAGGTCATAATTCACTGTTAATCCTCTCTTCTAAGCAAGGCTGAAAGCCTCTTTCCTTATGCCAGCCTCACTGGCCCAATCAGTGTTTTTTTTTCCAAAGCTATAATCTGTCTCCTAGCAAGTTAAGTTGATTTCTACAATAAAACTGCCCCAGTGGTGTGGTTTTTTTCTGCAATCTGTTAACATCATGAGAACAGAAATTTCCAAACATTTATTGGAGAAGCACATTCTCCTTATAGCTATTTACTGAAGAAAAATGAATTAACTCTCCTAGATTTATTTTGTTAATGGTGCCTAGATACAGGGCTGTTGGGTACATTGGAAATTAACCTAAATAGGACTGTCCTGGAGAATTCATTTGGAAAACAACTGAATCCTACTAAAAACCTTTAGAGATGAAGATGCAACTTTGTCATCACAAAGTCTTCTTAATGGGTTCTATTTCAAGTATAAAGCATTTTGCATTTGGCCTGACACCATTATGCTACATTTCAGTCTGATTTTATTTCAAAGTAAACAGAAAATGCTCAAATAAAACCTTACAGTGGGAATTATTCAATTATTTAATGCATTTAGTTATGTTAGAAGGTAAAGGGAATTTCATGCCTAAGAACACACATGCAGACGGCAAAGGAGGTGCAATTAGTAAGACAGTCTGGCATATGGGATAGGCATACAACATTTGAAAAGCATTCCCAGAACCCCAGTATTACAGACTTTCATTGTTTTGTGACCCAGCTGCCTAACCAATAATAAGAGTCCCCTATGATGTTCCTCTTGGGATGAGAAGACGATGCAGGATCTAGGCCGTTTCTCTGATGCAGAAGCTACAAACTGAGCATGAGATAGATCAAATAGGGGAATATTTCTTTACCCAGAAAATTACTTATCTGTTCAACCAGTGATGGAAACTTACCCGGGCTGCTGTGTTTGGGACCTCAACTCTGGACCTACCCTTTGCTATTCTGCCTTTCTTTGTCCCAGCAGACATCAACAGGGACTTTTTCTTGGACCTTTCCAGTGTTCTCCCTGGTCATTCCTGTGTGCCTACTTGCATGTACATGCTTGTTTATGATTTATAGTTTTTGCAACACAAGTGTTTCTAAAACAGGTTTTTATTTCAATAGCCTGAGATCAGTAAGGATCTAGACAATATAGTAGGCTAACTGCACGTCCAGCCCCATTTTTTCTCAAAACATGAGGTGGCTCTTTGAATTAAAGCCGTCCCCTTTCACCATGAAAATAAGCTTCAGCAAAGGCCCTGCCTGGGTGATCTGGCAGCTGGTCACCATCTTACCAAGGCACAATTTTTTCCCTCCTGTCCTCTCTCTTAGTCTCTTTCATGGGAACAGGAAATATTATCAGAGTTTCTGTGAGTCTCCATTACTGACTTAGTACAGGCTTATGTAATTTTTCTTGGCATTTCTTGGGTGTTATAGAACAGCCTGGAGCTATTTCACAATCAGCATCATCTAAAAAAAACTGACTGTAGAAATACACTGACATTCACAAATCAATCACAGCTAGCCCTTAATCCTAAAGCTCTCTATCAGCGTTTTTACCAGTTGACATCCTGCACCTGCATGTGTCTGGTGTGTCTTTGCTGCCTTCGTTCTCTGGTATTTCTGACTCTTTTCGTGGACGCCTGAAACTCTTGAGAAGAAGAGCCATGAGTTTTCCTCGGGTGACCCCTCCCTGCTTTGTGCTTTTTGGGGAATGCTGACATGTGCTTGGTTTTGGCAAATTTCTATTGTTTCAACTGACTGGTTTTGAAGTGGAGTTTCAAGGCTCCTAGAAATTTGCATTTATTATAATTATAGCAATAGTCCCTCCTATAATGAGACCTTTTCCCCTATTTTCAAATCCCGTCTACTCCTATATGATCAGGTGTGAGTGAAGGGGCCAAGCACTGAGGGTTACAAGCAGTGCTTTGTAGATTTTACAGTCAACAGTGCACAGTTCAGTGTAGAGGCAGTCGGTTTTGGATATCCCCTCAACTGGATTGTTTAACCACTGCAGTGTGCCCTAAATTCCACTGATGCAAAATGGGACTGCAAGGTTTGCCATATGTTGCTCTGTCAGCATCTTAAAGAAACCAGAAACTAGAAAGAGAAAACTGTTAGGAAAATGTACTTTTCCTACATAAAAACCTATGCAATTCATGCTGTATGTTGCAATAAAAAGAAATTTTTGATGAACGTTTTGAAAAATCTAAAGATTAAGTAGATTAAGTCAATTCAGTCTAAAGAAATTGACATTTCTCTTTCTTCCCTCCCTCTGGAAATACATATTGCATTCTACTTTGTTCTACCAAAAAGGCCACAGAGCTGGGGACCAGTGTGCTCTTTGGGATGCAATACCATTGGTTTGCGAAATAAAACAAATTCACGATTTGTCAATTTGGGCAATTCACACAGCATTTAAGCAAAGCTCTTTGGCTCCCACATGGCATTCCAGTGCAGGCAGTGAGCTGTGGGGAACATACCAGGTAATTCATACCTGAAAGAATTCAAAAGGAAGGCAGAAAAAGCTATTTTTCTGAAGAGCAGAAGTTCTAATCCTAAAATAAAAGAAGGAAACTATGTAAACAGGATTTGCCTGTAAGAAACTCAAATGCCTTGGGTGTGCTATGGGGTTTGTCCCGTGACCTATCCATGTTACAAGGTAGTGTAATGCCCAGATTATAACATGCATTCATAGGCCTTTTCATATACTCAAATGTCCTCGATGCTGTAACAATGAGACAAATGCACAGACATACCTCTCACACTGTTCTGTGTCATTTAGGTGAAGCTAATCCTTTTAAGTCAAGATTGTAAATAACTTCCAACCAAAAGCCTAATTTGGGTATAAGCATTTCATTCCGTGTTTATACAGAGCCTGATGCCATGGGATCTTAATCCATGACTAGGCTTCTTTAACAGTGTGCAATATGATTAAGAGATCTTTCCTTTTGCACCAGGAGTGGTATGGGCCAAAGGAAAATGGCAGAATACAAGAAATAAGATGTATACAGAGAAAGAGGAGGAATCCAGAGTGTGCCTACTCTCTGTGTTGTGGTGATTAGGTTTCCACTGATGTCAGTGGTTTTGAATTAAGCTGTTGGTGGTCGATATAAAAATGTACTCAGGGAGGTGGAAATAATTATTTTAAAATCCTAGATGGCTGTGCTGCAAGATGATTTCTTTTACAAGCCGTTGTGTTTATACATTTCTGAATGCATGAAGGAAAGTTCTCCCTTCAGATCTGAGCTTTACAAGCTTGAACTTGTGCTGATGAAGTCTTGACTTCACATCTGCAGGTAGTCATAAAATCATAGAATGCTTTGGGTTGGAAGGGACCTTAAAGATCATCGAGTTCCAACTCCCCTGTCATGAGCAGGGACACCTCCCAGTAGACCCGGTTGCTCAAAGCCCCATCCAGCCTGGCCTTGAACATCTCCAGGGATGGGACATCCACAACTTCCCTGGGCAACCTGTGCCAGTGTCTCACCACCCTCACAATAACGAATTTCTTTCTAGTATCTAATCTAAATGTCCCCTCTTTCAATTTAAAACCATTACCCCTTGTCCTATTGCTCCACTCCCTGATAAAGAGTCCCTCCCCATCTCTCCTATAGGCCCCTTTGGGTACTGGAAGACCGTTATAAGATCTGTCCTGAGCCTTCTCTTCTCCAGGCTGAATGACCCCAACTCTCTCAGTCCTACTGCACTGAGTGGATTCCCTTCTGGGCGTAGAGATATATTGGATTGAACCTGGTGAAAATATCTATATTTAGTAGATAGTGCTCCAGATGTACCAGAACTGTCTTAATCTGTCCTTTACACATCCAGTGTCCTCTCTTTGAAAGTTCAAAATTATGTATTTATTAACTTGCTTTGCATCTTGGGTGTGCACATGGCTGACATTATTGTCTTTATAGTTCTAAATTTTGAATCATTACTTACTGATTCCATAGAGAGTAAGGTGAAGAAGAAAAAGTAGCTCAACGGTTTATGACTCTCTTTATATAAGGAACTTCAAATGCTTCACCTATTTGTTTTCATATTAGTCCAAAGACTTTAGACTGAAGCTTTTCAGACCTTAAAGATTAAATTGTGTGCCCTGGGGTGAAAGCAGATGAGATCTCTGATCCCTGTCAGTATAAGCTGAAGCAAATTCCTTTCTGATCCCAAATCTAACACAGCTCCACTCTGAGCAGATAAGTAAGACATACTGCAGGTTTTATGTGCCAGTGCTGCTTCTTCATATCCCTGGGAGTGAGGGGAGAAAGTCTGACACACTGAGCCGCGTTCATGGCATTTTCAGTCCATGCTGTAACAAGCCCAAGTGGTGGGATCCTGGCCCATGTCTGGGCCTCTTTAACAAGTGGCTCAGTCATTGTGCACCAAAAAAACCACCTTTCTGAGCCCCTCAGGAGGCCTGCAGAAGCTCTGAGCCTTGTGCTCTGATTTTGACCGCTGTTTGAGTATAGTGCTGGGACTGCCAGGAACGGGGTCATTATGTCCAAGATGGGGGTCTGTAACAGAGGGAGTCCTGGCCATGCACAGGGTGAGTGCGCTGGATCTCCAGCCTTCATCTCCATTCACTGGGGTTTCTCCCCAGCGCCTGCTCATCTGGAGCAGTGTCTGATCTCACGTTGAACTCTGCTCAGGTGAGGTCCCACCAGTGATGACTTTAGGAATCTGGGACAGGCAGAGGGCTGGCCTATCTCTGACTGCTGGAGCTGCTGGCCACCGGAGTCATCTGCACCAGCATCTAGGGAACTGGCTGAATGCCCTGGAGCATCTCAAAATACCACTTGCTACCTGTGTTTGGTAATCAGTACCCTGTTCCCCTTACAGGCTGTTTCAAAGTATAAATAGTCTCATATATCTAAGCTCAACTTTTGAATCTTAAGTCTTTTCCAGCATGAGTAAACCTGTACTCTCTTTTTCCCCAGACTATCATAAATCTTTTATATAGTGTGTCATGTCTCTCTGAGAAGCTGGATAAGTTCAAAACATTTTTGTGACCTTCTTGTGCTCCCTCTTGTATTCCCACATCCTTCCCAATGTAGAAGCAGAGGGAAAGAATTAATTTCTCCATAGCCGCTTTACTGAGGCCGTGCACAGGAGCAGGTTCCCTTTGCTACCTCTCTTGGGTATTTCTATTCCTATTTATCGAAGGGTTATGGCACCCTTCAGCAGTATTGACGGTTACTTTCAACAATACATGAGTCATGGCTGTTATCACAAGTCTGGGTCTCCCAGTCCGTGGCTGTCATCTGTGTCCCCGAGTCCCAGGTGCAGGTTGGATGGTGACCGTCTGACCTTGCAATTCAGATCACTCTGCCTCCTCAGTCTGCAATGCTACCATTTTTAGTTTGATCTGCAGTGAATGCCACCAGCAAATATTTCATGTTTCTAAATGATTGATAAACTGTTAGTGTTGGCTCAGGGACTGGTCCCTATGGAGCAGGCTGGAATGGCCTCAGTGACAGATACGTCTCCATTAATTCATGATGAGATTCACCAATGAGAGAGGTTTTAGTTATTTTCGTATGTACCCTGTTATTTCTGCATAAAATACTTTTAAACAAAATGTCACCTGCTCTTAAATCAAATGCCTTGCAGAAATCCAAATAGACTATATCAATACACATGACCTTGTCAACTATGCCTGAGATTCCCTCGAAAAAAGGTAGTATTTACTGCCTTGGTTTTCTGGTATATGGGACAGCATGAGTGCCATTTCATCAAGCATATGATGTACAGCCTGAGGCATTCATAGCTAATGGTGTGTGAAGCTAATGCACTGCTCTTAAAACTTTTTTCCAACCTTGACTAAAGAGCAATATTAGTGCTTTGATGAATGACTGGAAGTAACTGGGCTTCTGAATAGGCTGAAATTATCTTTGCATGCCATGATTTGCATTTTGGAAGGGTAATAGATGAAAGCAGGCCACTCATTTACAAATTAATTTGGCTGTTAAATCAAAAAAGGCAAAGCTGAAAACAAGATTGTGACATGTCGGGTCTGGCCAACTCTCCTCAGATGTTGTATTTAGGACTGGCTGGCATCTCTTCCCGTGTTAAGTGATGATGACCCCACAGTCAGAGAATGTATAGAAAATTATTCTTCATTGTACTTGGTTTCTTGTATCTGATTTCTATTTTTATTGCTAGCTGTTCCCTAGCAAAGTGTCAGCTTGGAGGCAACTGGGCTAATGTTGCGGTTCTTCAGGCATAAATGTCAATACAGTTTAATAAAGTGTACAGCAGGCTTCAGTATAGATTAGTGAGCCAAATTCCACTTGTATAATGCTGTCTCCCAGAGACCTGCAGTCTGGACCATTACCCAATTGTCAATTAAAATTCCAGCGAGGCAGTGGATTCTTGTTCTTAGGACTGTGGCTGTAATATATTATTGCGTGTCTTTTTGATGGGGGATTTTGAAAGAAGAATAAACTTTATCCCTAAGTAGATCTGAAGATTTTAGCCCAGAAGATATAAAACAGATGAAGATATGTCTTAGTTTTTCTTATTCTATTACCATTCAATCCATTTTTATCCCAGACAGAATTTGCATAGAGACAATGTAAGTGAACTAAAACGGGATCGAAGGAGAGTCAAATGGAAGGTAATTGAATTGGTGAGACCTCAAACCTATTTATCAACTGTTTGCATTTTAAGCAGTTCTCTAGCACGTTTTTTATTTCTTTGTTATACCTATTTCTGTAGGGTGGCATTTAATCAAGCACAGCAAACATTTGGGTGGGCTTGATCCCATTTCTCTTCATCTCAAAGCCGGAAAAGCTCAGCTAAAAGAGCTATTGCTAAAAATTGATTAATTTCTCTCTCTCTTTTCAGAGTGACTCTTTACGAGTTGTGGTTCATAGAGTATCCTCCTTTCCGCTCGTATTTCAGGGTCATAAAAACATAGAGCTGCTCTAAGGGGAAGGCTGGTGAGAGTGTTCGCCGCTGCTCCCTTGGAGGCAGGCTCTAGCTGTGGGGTACACAAACTTGCCTTAAAAATAACAGTTTCTGACAATAGCAGGAATATATGGTTTTGAAATTATTTTATTTTCTTTTTTGTGATGTAATGACATTGATCCTGTTCTGTTGTGATCCAAACCAAGAATGGCTCTGCTGCCTCGGTGAGGCTCCGCCGGTCAGTGAGAGCCAAGAGCCAGGCTCGCAGTTGGTGGTGTTACTTGAGGAACTGTATCACCTGGCAGATAAACTGCCTGCCCATCCCATGCGCAGGGTCACGCTACCCTAACCATCAAGAGACTGGGAAACTGCTGCAGAGTTACAGAAGACTGTGATAGGAAGAAGAAAGCCAGCAAAAGTTAGAGGCTGAAATATCAGACTGAGGTTTTTTTGCCTTTGTTTACCCAATGCTATTAAAATTAATTGGTAGGTTAACTCATTCTTTCAAAGATACATTTGAATAGTTAACAAAGACTTCAGACTCTGCAGAAAACATTTATCAACACCTTTACTAAGTGGTTGTTTGCCCAGTCCTTTGCTGGATTTTGTTGCTGCATTCCTTGCAATCACTCAGTAATTTCACAGCAAGAAGCCACCGAATCGCTGCATGTGAAGGCTAAGGCAGCACAAGGAATTTAGCAATGCCTCTGTGCCTACAGACTGTGCAGGGAATTTGGTCACCTAAAGCCTCTATGAGGTCTCTGGAAAATCCCACCTTCATCAGGCCAGCTCTGCAGTTTTGTGCCCCGATAGCTCTAGCGAGGATGCCACTGCTGCCTCACCCATGGGGCTTTTCATATGCCAGCAGCGCTGTCCTGGAGAGATTTACCTGCCTAACTGCCAGTGAAATCATATGGGGGTTAGAAACCAGAGAGGAGCAACTGAAGGCACTACCCCGCTTCCCCAGCTGGAATGAATGGGATTAACCAGGGCAATGCAGCAGACAGCATATTTAACAGTTTGGGCGAGCTCGCAGGGTTTCCCTCAGCATTCCGGCTTGACCAGCTCCGGTGCTGGCTAATGGAAGCGATGTGTCAGATGACAGATGTGGCAAAACACAGCGCTGTTTGCTCTGGGCTGTGTGTTTCCTGGATGTGATTATGTGTCTGTGGGAAACAGGTTCCTTCAGCCTTCCTGGCCAGCTCTGGGCGAACACGGGTGGGATGCTCGATGTTATTTGTACCGTGAGGTTGCTGGTTCAAATATCATCCCAGGTGGCCTGTAACTAAATATTGTTACCGTTTGGTTAGAGCGCTCCCTTCAATATCGACTTGCCAGTGAGAAAGGAAACTGTGGTTTTACCTTGATTCTTGGTAGACAGATACCCACATCATAACAAGTAAGCCCAGCACAGCTTGCCTGTTTTTGTGGGAAGCCCCAGATGAGGTACCCGGGCTGGAATGGACAAGTGAGGCATTTGGGAAAGCAGCTAACCAAAATCCTGGGGGAAGTCTTTTGATATCAAGATTATTGAGCGGTGCTGTACTCTTTGTGGTAGAAGACTTGACTTTCCATTTCTTTCTGCTTTCATGTATGATAAATTCCCTTTAGCTACTTGCTTCTAATTAAGAAATGAAAGAAAACACAGTTTTAGTAAAAGACTGATCATAGAGTAAAAGACAAATCCTCCACCAGTATAAACTGTTGTTGCTCTAATGGCTTAAGGGGAACGTCCATCATCTGAAAGTTTTCCCCATCAATTTGGACAAGTTAAATCCATAAGCTTGCTGCAGTTCACAATAATGATTAGCATGCAAGAAAACTGGCTTTGGCCTCTTGGCAGTGATGATTGATTAAATTATTTGGAGCCAAAGTACAAGGAATGGTGGTCTGTCATAGATGAGAAGAAGTGCAATTCCTGTTCTCTGAGTGGTTTCTTATAGATGTTCCAGGGCCTCCTACTGAAAAAAACAACCCATATCTTGACTTGAGTGATGAGATAACACTGTGAAGAATAATTCCTGAAAAGACTTTGCCTTGCCCTGTATAATCCTCAGCTCCGTAGCAGGAATGCTGTGATCAGAGATCTACCGCCTTGAACCAAATACTGTATAAATGGAATTTAAAAGGAATTCAAGGAAAATAGGAGCCTTCCTCCATAATGTTAATCCATCATTTTACCTTTTAAGTGGAGGGTGTTTCCTACATTCACCTTGGGTAAGAGACCACCTGCAAGATACTGAGTTGAAAAGCTGAACATTCTCCTGAGATGTGAACATCAAAGGCCACAGAGCAAGTTTTTGTGTATTTACTCATATGTTTTAGATTCATGCTACAGAGTAGAAGCTGACAGGAGGAAAAAAAACCTCCATAGAACCCAAACCACTTAGTAGCTGGTTGCAGCAAAACCCATCAAGGTTTATTTTTATCCTGTCCCAAACTTTTCATTAGCCAAGGGTCCCTAAAATCATTTTATATGCTGGAGAGAAATATGATTATATAAACATGGGAAGAAATCTTTCCCTTCCTAAGTAGAAAAATATGGTCTTTTATGAATGTTGACTTTTCTTTAGGTAGTCTACAATAAATTAGTGTTGATAACAAGAGTAACTAAAATCCAGTACAAAGAGTAAGTGGGTGGTCTGGAAATAAAAGAAAAGCAATATGGATTGATTTTATTTCTTTGTGGAGTCTCTGACAAAGTGAGACTCTGTGAGACATTTTAGCTACATGGCAGTTTGACTTTTTTACCTCTGATTATTCAGTATAAGATAGTAATAATGGTTGAAATCTTTGAAAGCTTTGCTGCAGAGAAAGGTCTGAGACACCCCAATAAACTCAGTTGCTCAGTGTTTATCAGGACAGCAAACATATTCATGGAACTGGGCCAATTATAATACAGGAAAAGAGTGCAAGAGGTTTTTGAAGGCATACTGAAGATTTTGCAGGTGGAGGAAGATCTGACTATTGATTTCCATTTTGCATATTTAGTAGTCGATGCAAACTTACAACAGTACTAGAAGAAGTGAAGTATGAATCACACAAAATATGAGTTGAAATTGGTTGCTTTGAAGTGTTGATCTTGGTTAAATGAAACTGTGAAGAAAGAAAGAAGGGAAAAATAGCTCCTTATCTGTGACTGGGTACTTCCAAGGGGTTGGTCTTGCCAGAGATGGCAATGCTGATGTTTCTGGGGGAAGGACACCAGGGAGTCCCCCAGGGCTGTTGGAAGGGGTCTGAGCAGCTGCAATCAGGAGCTGCTCAGGTCCCTTCCAATGGCCTTGGGGGGGGATGCTGTTTACCAAAGAAAAAGAGCAGCAATGTTACTGGTTGTTTGGTTTTGGTTTTTTTTTCTCAGGGAAATACAACTTATTGATAAGAGAAATACAAAGGTAACTCTCCCATAACCTAGGAAAATGGGAATAACAATGATTGCATAATCTATGTATTCTTGCTTATATCTCATTGAGGAGCTGTCTGAACTCTTGGCTGTTGACTTTAGAAGGTAAGGAGTAATAAGGAACAGAAAGTGATGGTATCCAGTTACTGCCTGTCCTGAAAAAAGCAAGTGCAAAAACATTGTCTGGTAAACAGCACTATTATTTAGTATTAACTATTAGACTGTTTGATAAAATGTTTGATATATAATTCAATGACAGCTGTAGAAAATCAAATGTCTCTTCCCGTATTCATTATTTATGCTATTCATAACCCATTATAAGTGTTATTCAAAGAAGACAAAGCGATTTGGTGAGTGATAGGTTTAGCGTAGACACTTCTTCAGTGGAACTGGATCTATAAAGATAAATTGAAGTAAACATTAGTCAGAATTTGCTGATGCTAATGAACAGGGTTGATCTATATATGAATAAATTAATGGACACCAGCCTGATTAGTCACATGAGGCAAATTCACAGGATCAGTCTGTATTTTGTAAGGAACTTTGAATGAGATGATATATGTTCTTTTTGATCTACTGTATATTATGGATATAGACTGAGACGTACCAGATCTGAAGAATCCCGAGGGAAATGTTTTACTATTTGAACACAAGCCTTCATGTAAATATCACAGCTTACCATGACACCTTATTTACAGCTGGGACCAAAATCTTAAGCTATTGGGCTTCCCCAGAGGTGAAGAGGAAATAGAAATCCACTTCTGTAAAGGTCAGGTTCATCTCTAAAAATAAACACTGTGTATGACTTTCAAATTACAGCAGTTCACAAAATCTCCAAGCAATCAAACAAGAAAGCATGTCTAGTGTTTAAAAGCCATCGTTTATCCTCAGGTGTTGAAGGGCCAGTGCAAAGCTGGGGGTACACCTGTGGGAGAGTACCTTACAACCCCATTAAGCATCTTATCCCTATATTTGGACACCAAAAGACTAAACACATTCTGCAGACAAAGGAATGTCTGGAGATCACTCCATCACTGATAGTTCTTTCTCTGCCCTGACTACTTACTAAAAGACTCACATTTCCATAGGTTTTATGACCAGGGCATTCCCAACGGTATATACCTGCCCTGGATCAATTCTTCGAGGACTAGAAAATATTTCCATGGAGGCACCTTCCACCAGGTGGGTGAGGAGGGATGGCTGGTGTGGTAAGTGAGTGGTGCCAGGTCCCTACAAGACACAGTACGTCTCATGGGCAGCCTTTGTTGGCAAGGCAAGACATGAGCTTGCAACTGCCTCCTGTGGCTCAGTCTTTCAGGCTGGTGTGGCGAACGTCCCTTGCACCACCAGGTTTTCTATATTCACTGGGATTTAACACTGTAATATAGAGAGAATAAGACACTCATCTGTTTTATCCAAAGCCATCAGGAGCTAGCCCAGGAAGAAAATGCTGTGGGGATTCTCCCAGCATCTTTAGTATTGTCCATGGTACAATAAAAAAAGTCAAGTAGCATCATGGGCATCAAAAATTAGTGCTTATTTTCACTACATTGTACAGGGACACCAGGAATTGAATTAGTTGGACAAAAATGTAGACCTTGGAAAAAAGCAGGACTGTTACATAAATCCCCAGAATTTCAGTAATAAAATCAAGCTAGAGTGCTAGGCAGATGCCATCAGTTCTCTTTTAAGGAAGCTTAACAGACCAGATAGTTTGGGGTTTTTTAAATCCTTTTATGTTTTATTTGAATGCTGAGTAAACATCTGAACTCTGCAACGTATGTAGGCTGTGTGAAAGATTAACGTGGAAAAAATCAGCCCCATTTACATACATCTGGAAATAATTATTGCGCACTTAGCCGTGGGTATAGATATTGTCGTAATTCCAACCTCAGTGACACAGGAGGCATGGGAGCTCATTAGCTTTTCCCCTTTAGAGAGACAGGTTCAAAACTTGATTAAGTTTGTTGATTTCTGCTTATTTACCATGTGCTTGAGGAGTCCCAGAAACCTCATCAGTCTCTGCCGTTACAATCAGACCTCTGTGACCGTGGGCCTGAGGACATCTTATTCTGGTATTTGGGGAGGTACGTCCCATCTCCTTTCTTGCAGCTTTGCAGTTCAGCCTGGCAGCCCCTCCGTCCATCACACCGGCGTGCTGGCACCCTGCTGTCTGCGAGGGGAGAGTGCGCAGGGCTGACCGACCAGCTGCCCCCAGCTCGAAGCCACTGCAGGAGGATTCTCCTAGGATTGGGCCAATTTTCATAGTGACTGAATCAGTGACCTGAGTGCTGTAATTCAGACTTTCCCAGCAAAGCTGCTGACACTTGCCCCTAGGGGGGTAACAGGGGAGAGCACATGGGGAGAGTGTGTTGGTGACTGACACTGACCTCTAGGCTTGGGCAGCAGCACCCAGAGAGGAGACCTACACAAGAGGTTTAAGTGGGGTTCAGGGGGAAAAAAAGGTGGCTGCGTTTTGGCCAGGACAGGTTGCCTTGAGACCACTCAATGGCAGGCTATTTTTGCATCAGACAAGCGATAAAGTAAGAGGGTATGGGATCGTCTGTAACTCTTCCAATATTTTAGGACTGTGAAAGATAAAGCTGGCAGTAGATTTCGAAAATCGATAAGAAAAGCACCATTGACATAGTGGGAGCAACGTATGGTCTCCTTGTTATCCAGACATTCAAGTCTTAAGTATATGCTTATGTGCAAACAGCACAATGAATGAACGCTCTGCATCGATTATGCAGCAGGCAGTTTAGAACAAGTTGGTTCGAAGGGTATGTTCTGTGTTTCAGCTGCACTTGACGTGACAAATCTTCCTCTTGTTTTCAAATGCAGCACTGGCAAGGACGTGCTTTGGGCTCATTTACTTCCCTCAAGAAGCAAAAGCAATTCTTGTAGAGGTTTCTTGATCCTGCAATCTATCAGAAACAACAGACATGTCGTGGTCTTTCAGGAAGAGACACGAATGTTTTCCCCTCGAGGCATCTGAAAGCTTGGTTCAGATTTTTAAATGAGCAGAATGCTAGCTCATGAAATAAAATAAAACACCAGGAAAGACACATGAAGGGGTTAAGTGGCAGGGTCAGAAGTAAGATGAGAGACAATGTATTGATTTCAAGATAACAAAATGATGGATTTCACAGAAAGGATTAATTACTCTGAACCTCACAGTCTTGGACAATAAAGGCTTGACTTTAATCTCAGCTGCAAAATTAAGATATAAATTCATACTTTCCCCTCCCTCTACCCCCGCCCTGGAGTTGTTGACTTTAGTCTGGACTTTGATTTATCCTGTAATAGGAATGGAATCTAGCATTGAAATTTGGATCTTGATCCAAATACAGAGCAGAACTGGACCATATTGGAAAAGATGAGATTGTGATATTCTGGCCTCCTATTCTGTGGCCAGGTTTTCTATTACATGTAAAAAATGGGAACAGATCCGTCTGTGTGCTGGTTGCTGATACCCCGCAAGGGAAGAAAGAGGTCATTTGATCATGTATGGGCAATCTCAAATGTCTGTGCCGCAAAATCCCCACACTGGCCTCACAGCCCATTGTAGTTCATCACATCAAACTTCACCCAGCCATACTTGCAGAAAACTGCATATACCAATAAATCAAGTCTTTCATTTGGGAATGCTCATTATGCCTATCTGCTGTGCTGTCATTTCCCCATATTATTCTTTCAGTTGTTCAAAACTGGGGAGAGAAAATGCCCTGGACGGAAGAGAGGGGTTTTTTTGTATTGTGGAGTAATTTGACCTTGATGTGAGCCTACACTGTGTGTTCCACTCCTCCTCTTCCCGTGATGTCTACCAAACCCACCCCGCTGCACTGTCTGAAGTCCAGCATGTATTGCTCCAGACTGTGGAGCAGTTTGGTGAATGTAAGACCGGGTTCCTTTCAGAGGAAACTGGATTGGAGGCTCTGCCCCAGGTGCATACCCACGTCCTCCCACCTCTCATGAGAACATTAGACTCTCAAGCAATCTTTGGTCCAACCAGACGCGTACTGGGAATATTTGGCTCAGGAAGCCAGTCTACAGTAAAGCCCTTGAACTGCATACATCATAGCTCCTTCAACAATTTCATATGGTGAAGAAATAGCTGTTGAAGCTTTCTTTGCTGAAGTCTCAATTTTTCCCTATTAATTTTTAGATTGAGAAGAGCTGGTAACTGCGCCCTCTCCAATAAAAATAGCTCCTGGCAACAACATGTGTGAGATGAATTATTTGTTAATCTCCTGAAAGAATGAGGTGAACAAGGGGGACATGATGGAGCCACAGTGATACGAGGGCCAGGATTTCACCACTAGAGAGTGTAATTCTACTATATGATTTGACCTTTTCTGCTCCCCAAGAAACTGATTCAAGGTGGGTAACTTAGAAATATAGAACAGCTTGAACAGCATTGCTCGAAGTACTTTCTTTAGGTCTTTAATCAAAAGGAACATCAAGGAGGTACTGTATTCTTGGAAGATAAATGCATTACTTCCTCTGTGTACTACTTAGCATGAGTTTCAGGAGGCATTTTGCAAAGTAAGATGTATGTAAATTGGAATAAGAACTTATATTGAAACTTTTCCTTGAGGCAGATGATTACACATTCAAATTTAAATCTCAAGCACTTTAACAGAAGAAGCCAGCTGAAATGCATTTATATGTATTTTTTAATTTTGTTTTCAACTATGTATGTTCTATCACTGTGCATTTTCCTTGGGCTGATGCTGCAATTTTTACCTTAAAGGTGGTTCTTTGAAAAAAAATTGCCTTTGCTTCTGCTGGTGTGGCTCCAAAACTGCACCACCAAAGTCACTGCTGTGCTACTGCATAACGATAAGCAAAGCAGGCATCTAATGGTTAGAGAAATGGGGGAAAGAAATCTCTCACTTACATGCAATGTCACTTCTGTTTACGGATGCGTATCTTTGTCATGAGGTTCACATGGGGATTCTTCACTTGACCTCTGCAGTCTGCCCATGTTGGCACCCACGCGTAGATTTAGGTCTCTTTCAGTGGTCACACACTCAGGCCTGTCATATCTCACTTGTTATAGATGGGACTTGTCTGCTTTGCCACAGCCTCACTCCTTGATGAACCCCAGGGTGAAGCCACAGGTGGCAACAAGAAGCAATTGGCACCTCCAGTGCCTGCTGGATGATGTGAGCCCTGAGGGGGATCTGGGAACCCATGGTGTGGGTTTAGTCACAGCCTGGTGCTGGTGGAGCAAATGAGGGGTTTCAGGTCATCTGCTCCCACCGGTAGATGATGTGAGGAGCCTCTGAAATGCAGAGTCACTGCTGTCAGGGGCTGCAGACGAGGCAAAAATGCAGCTTGGCATTGTGCTTATGGACAGCCTTTGTAGCCCTTGTTCAAACCAACTTCCAGCTGAGCTGGAATCACCAGAAGGAACATTGAATCTGGGGAAGAATAAGACTATTAAGTATACTCCAGGAATTTACTATTAAGGGATTGTTAATGGCTCCTCCGTGTGCACACAAGAGTGTGTACAAAAAATACAGCGCAGGTACTGGGAAATTTACAGGCTTAGGAAAAGGCTGACTGAATTGTGTATGCATGGTGTCTGTTTCTTACCACTCATCTCCCATAAAGTACATCGGGAAAGAGTTTAAATAACAGGATCCATCAAGCACTTAAATGCTGTCCTTGGGAATATGGGAAAGGTTCCTCACATACACTGAAACCTGGGCCGGATTGTGAATGTGGTTATGCCTCTAACAGCATCCTTGAAAATATGTCTTAGTTCTGAAGCTAGGGAGAGAAATTAATTTTTAATGTAACTGCATTGATTTTAGCTGAATTTTCTATAAGGTGAAGCTGACCAAGTCTTTCGCTGTTGGAATTTTAAAACGTTGCAGTCAATTGAGATATACGTAATCCACATCCATTGGTGTTTTAAAAGTTTTGCTTCCTTCTCCTTTCGTAACAAAGCTAGTATAAACTTGCATCTTACATACAGTAAATGCAGCAATTATCTCAGTTATAGCATGTTCCAAAGGACATGCTGTTCCATGATTGACCATTAAAATACCAAACCAATTATGCTCAATTCATGTATCATTTAGGCAACACAAAGCATTTAAGAAAGAATGGGTATTAAAAGTGAGATTTATATAGTTTCCATGGTGATTGCACTAAAAGCAATAACAATAAACTAAAACATGTTTTCATTTAGAATATCTTTAAAAGAACTTGTTTGGTTCAGACATGCTGTGTTTACTCTATAATTTGTCCCAAATCACCGATTATTATAAAATGTAGCTAAATTGACATGGCAGTATTGTTCAAACGCTTCAACAGAGCACCAAAATAGTTCAAAGCTTGTTGCTCAATACTTTTATCACAGCCGACATGCACATTAGAATGGGAAAAGGTTCCAAAAAGGCAGTAACATTATGATTTAAAATCGGTGCCACAGTTCTACATTAGGCCATCTTCCAGAGTACATTTTGCTCTTGCTGTTTTATTGCAGAATTCAGGAGCTTATCGAGAGACAGCTAAACTTTGTACAAACAAAGGCGATGCCTTGGCAGCCTCTCAGGAACCCCCCAGCAGATCAGAATTGTGAGCATTCGCAGACTGGCAAGGGGTGGGGGGAATAATCGATATACAGGATTGTACCGTTAGCTCTTACTTCGGCCTTCTTTTAAAAATAATACTGAAATTGCTTCATCTTTGAGTCCGCCTGCAACAAACAGCATTAAGGAACAGCGTGGTAGGGCAAAGAGTACAAAGTAAGGCACAAGCATTTGCGGGGGGGTGTGATTGTGCGATTTGAGGGTTGAATATCACAACCTTCAGATTTATGCAACTATTTCAGTGACTTCTAGCGGGACGGAAGCCCCTTGAAAGGCTTCACTGCCTCTCAGAGCGAGGTAACTGAGCCAGTACTTGTTATGCCTGCCCAGTATAGCCGGCAAAGATTTATATTCAAAGCTATGCTTAAGTGTAGTGAGATTTTGCTCTCGTGTTTGTTTTCTGAATGAGGACAAACACATTGGTGAAAGTTCTAATTTGCAGTAAAATTGTCCTTCTCTCACTTTCTGGTAACCAAAGCTAACATTGTGTCTCTGAGAGTTTCTGCTGTCTCCACTGAGCTGGGCAGAAGGGAGTGTGAGTGCTTTAGATAAGAAAGGTAATTCTCTAAAGCTGCAAATTGTCCCTCATTTCTGAATTACTCTCTGGAAGGCCTAATCCCCTCCATGACAGGATGGAGCGTGGCCTGAGGAAGTGTGTCTTTCTGAGCTCCCTCTTTGGTAAAGGGATAGAAATAAGCTCACCCAGAAGACAACCAGGAGCACCTAAGGCTTGGTTTCTGTGCAGGATGGCCCTGCAGAGGAGCCCATCTGACTCCTCCGACTATAAGAGGTGCTGTGGAGATCAGCCATACCACACTAAAAATAACAACCCCTCCACCCATACCTGCTTCAAACCATAGCCAGAGCCGAGTCTCTGGGCTCAGCTGAACAAGGTACCTCTGAAAAGCAATTTGGGTTGAGCAGTGAACAGCCTAGTCTTGGCCTCTCAACTGAGGAATGAGGTGGGTTAAGGCTGTCTGAAGCTTTCGCTGTCACTAACTAGTATAAGGTCACAGCACACACATAAAATTCCTGTATACTTCTAAAAAGTCAGACAAGACTAAATTACGGTGGCGTTTTGTGAATTATAAACGCTGCAGCCACCGTTAGCTTCCAAGACACGGATCAAGCCGAATGACATCTGGACTCTGAGGTAACTTTAGATGAAAATGCTGCTTCTGTACTCGACCCAGTCTTCTTGGAAGCTGCTCCTCCATAAATGTTTAATAATGCACAGTAACTGCAGATACCCGCCAGCTGGGATATGGATGCTTTCGTTCATATGCAACTACTTACTTTGAAAGGTTGAAACAGTGCTAGGAAGGCAACGGTGCTTGAACAGAGAAACATTCATGGATGTTTCTCCTTGACTCCCGCTCCCACACTTGACTTTTGGCTGTCTTTCCTCAGGTCTGCATGAAAACCTGCTCTTTCCAACAGAGCTGAGTAAAACTGTACGGTCATGTGCAAATGCTCAAGGACAGTGGTTCAGGAAAATGTGTGCTTATGTTGTGAGACAGCACTGAGGGGAAGCAGGAGCAACATTGACTTAGCAGTTGCTACCGCAGTTCCCAGCCTCCTTGCCAGAAAGAAGGCTTGATTTGGGGGAGCTCCGAGGTAGGACTTCAACTCTTCTGTTCCAAAGCTGCCTCCTGCTCAAAGCACATTTACTCAGGGTTTTCCAGAGAGGGACATGGCTTTCCTTTTACATGGGATGTTGGATGTTGGCTGATGTGTTTCGATTGACTAGGATGGGATTTCGTATGCAGAAACACTACAGCTCTTATAGGAGGCTTGCAACCTACCCAAGAGAGTGAGCTTCTGTTACAGGGTGAAGTTCTCCATTCCCACTCTGTAGAGGTCAAACAGCCAAATCTGATGATCTTTGCAAAAATTTCTTTTCTTGATTTTTTTTTTTTTAAGCTTGGAAAAAGGAAGTAATGATCACACAGTGATTTCAAGCCCATTTTAGTTCTCTGTAGCTCCCCAGCCTTGGCCACAGGCTGTGTAAAACGCTGACATCCTGGCTCAGGTTTTCCAGGCAGTAAATCCTTTCTTTAGATAAAACCCCCCTCTCTTTTCACATCTAGGTTTGTCCCATGCCACCCTTGCTGTACAGAGGGCAGCTCTTGCTTATTTCACCTAGTTGATGGTCACCCTACCTCTACCTTGTACAGGGACAAAGTAAGAATTTGTGAGCTTAGTACAATTACTGGAGGGAGCTGTTGAGCAGAAAAGAAGACAGGATTTTGACTCTCTCAGAAGCACATGATGTTTCCCTACATCAGCCCATGTATCAGGGCAAATGGCCTCAGTTTGGGACAGATTTGACTCGGAACAATGCTTATCTGCAGCTCTAGCTGCTTCACCATTCAGCAAAACACACATCAAGGAAACTGTCTGCTAAATGTCAGAGGGTTGCAGTGACCCAAACGAGAGCCTGTACCACTAATAACTGGTTTAAGTGAGGAGGGTCTGAGTAGTTAAAAACAGCCTTTTTTCCTTTTATAGGGGGAGAAAAAAGGAAACTTGTAATACTTCAAGTGCTGGTGTGTGTGTGGTCTTTTCCTCACGCAAGCTTACCTGAGAAGTCATTTCTATGTTCATAAATAGTCTGCAGTTATTTTAGCTTCTTTTTCTTGGCTGTCATTCTAAAATACCTTCTGCCCGGGTATCAGTGTGCCACACACATGTAGCTACTCAAACAGCAAACACAGGTTATCTCAGATCACATAACCAACCACACACATGTTGTTTTGCACTCTCATCTCTAATATAGACAGCCTCTGCCTGACATAATACACCTTTGCTGTAGAAAAAAATGACATACCTTTAATAACAGACAGTGATTTGCAATGAACTGTAAAGCGCAAAGCAACTGTCCTAATTAAAACACAGGGAAAAAGGGCTTTTAGATTTTTACATAGCATTATAAGTACCCTGAAAGGCCTTGAATTAGATATTCCTTGGGAATTACTTGCTGTCTAATTACAAGCAGCAGAACATCTTATAATGATATACCCTTGTTTTTCTTACCGTCTCCATAACTACATGGTAGTAGAGCTTTCTGCTTTGGTTTGCTCTGACAGCTTCAAATAAAGCAAACACAGGTGTCTCTGAGCTTTATTTTCCTCTATTTTAGTTTAATGTGGATTTTTGTTACTGGATAGCATCACGGTGTTGTACTTTGTGCATGAAGGCTGAAAGTGAACAGTAAGTAAATGAAAGTAACAAGCCAAAAGCTAAAAGTGCATTTTGGTTGCTTTCTTCATCTTTTAATTTTTACACTAAAAAATACTATAACTCTTCCTTTCTGTTTCACTCACTCTTCGTACCGGGGGGTGGAGGGTAGATTGGACTCCGGATTAGACTTGTGAAATTTCTGAATTTGCCGGGGAAACATTGCTACGACTCTCAAACGACTCAGGAAGAACCCCCGACCCGATACATTGCTGCCGACCTCGGTGAGGCTGCGAGTGCCCCCACCACTGCGCAGTGGTGATGTGGACCACATGTAGGTACTTGGTTTAACTTGCCACATGCAAGGAAAGAGCCTGTGATCAATACATCCAGAAGCTTGTTGAGTACCAGAGGCGTGAACCATTGCCAGTCCAGTTCCTCTTGCAAAGTTCTTGCAAGATTGATAAGCAAACATGCTGGTGCAGAAGGGGAAGAAAAGGGCTCTTGAAGCCTGAGGCTGCCTGCTGTTTTATTTGGCCGCTTTCCTTGAGTTTCATTCCAGGCAGCCAGTACAGAAGAGGCAATACTGTGGTACGCAGAAAATAAGTTTACCTTTCATAAGGTAGCCTGGTTCAATAGGACCATATCAGTTTAGACCGGCAGAGACTTTTACATATTTCTTCTCGCTGAGGCCTTTATCAGCCCTCCAGAGCACTGCGTTATTACTTTTTTTTTTTTTTTTCAATATAGAGCACGGGTTGTGTTTGAAATGCTGCTGCAGTTTGTCAGGCAATGAAGTTGGTTCTCATTTATGAAAAGACTTCTTCCTATAACCAGAGTAGTGCAGAGGAAGCTTTCAGAAAGCAGTAACCAAAGCTCAGTGCCTTTAATGTGCCTGTAATTTTTTAAGGTAAGTATATGTTTCTGTCAGCAACTTCTATAGCCAAGCTGTAGGACAAAACATGGCATGTAAACACACTAAAGCCTTTAGGGAGAAGGGAATAAAAGTAAACTATGATGGTTATAGGCTTTTTGATGGTCTATTTTTAAGAAAAATCCCCTTTTGACAACTGTATCCCTACCAATATTCCCAACCAGGCAGACTAGTTTTGTGTATCATCAATATGTTTGCTAAAAATATTGACTCCTTTGATAACAAAGCAAAAATCAATGAAGCTGAAGTCAGGAATAGTTTGATTTCTATGAGTGTGTCAGCACCATGCAAGATGAGTTTTCCTCTGCTGATGAGCACCTCTGAGTCTGAAATATTGGTGATTTTTGTGAAGGGTAGATTTATTGTTTTAATAATCATACTAGTTACTTAGTCTTCTTATGTCTCCAGGCTAATTTCAGCGAAAACAATGGTGAGACAGGAGACATGTGGCTGCCTAATGCTGCAGGCAGATGTGATTAGTTTTATGCTTATTTTTCAAGTGGTACATTGAGGTATTAAACTTGCTAAACACCCTTGAGAACAAGAGACAGGGAAAAAAAGCTTGTGAAACCACTCACACACTTTAATGTGGCATTGTCAAAATTTCATTTCCAGCCATTGAGCTCCCTGAAAATGATAAAATGTTATTGGAAAATTATCTTCACAAATCTACAGACCCATACAGATGGTATAAAGTACCATCTTCCTACTGTAGCAGCAGCTTGTATCAGTTGAGCTCATGTCCCCTGTGTTGTAAACCAAGCCACCAGACTTCTCAAGCAGTTCGAGCAGCTTGCTGGTTAGAGGTGGAATCTGAAGTCGTGGGCACAGCATGATGAGTCCCTGTTAAATTTGAGCTCTGTTGTGTGTGCTCACTTATCGCAACACCCAAAATCACCTAACATTTCTTATCTGGGTTCTTTCTCTTCTTTCTGAGCAATAACGCCACCAACTAATTATTCCTGAAGAGAGATCCCTTGAGAGGAGGCTGATGTCTGTGTCGCATACTGGCTGCTCTATTAGGAGCCTACTGTTATATGCAGTCGGTGTCTGATCAGATTTCATGTGCCTCGAAAGCCAGACAACCTGCAATAGGATACTCTTAGGCAGTTAGATCACATTAAATATTTAAACATAGAATTTTACATCATGCATTAGGTCTGTTAAAACATCTCATGTCTCGCTGCCAGAACTAACCACACAGCTTGCATGACTTTTAAAATGACTAACTCTTTCTGCTTCTTATGCCCTCCATGACAAGTTTCCATGGTAGTTTCCAATGTTTCCACAATACTGCTAGCAGTTTCTGTGAAAGTTTCTAATCCCATTTCCACTGAAGACAATGGCACTTAAATTAGTTTCACACTGTATGGGAGAAAGGAAGTAGTAATATATTGTAGAGAAATTAATGAGCAAAACTGGATGAAGGAAATCAAAACTTTTCTTAATTTGTCAGTAAAATTTAAGTTCATCAACCAAAAGGTTTTATAGCAAGACCTCTTTGGTCTTGCACCAAATTACTGAGAACCCCCAAAGAGAGGCAAGCAGGGCATTGCCAGTTCTTGCAATGAACTCCAGCACAAAGAAATTAAATAACTTCCCTGTGGCCACACACTGATTGCAGCGGCAAAGCTGAGTGTTACAGCCAGGTTTTGTGACTGTCAATGCTGTCTTTAGACTGGTAAGGGTGTCTTCTGTCTTTGGAAAATTCCACGGTGTTTTTCCTCAAAGCACTCAGCATCACTCTAGTTCCACTCCATCTGAAATCAGTTAATATTAAGCCCATACTCCATACATAAAGTAATGATACCATGTTGAAATTGCATTTTGCTTTCCCAGGAAGACTGGCACCACTCTAATAATAATGAAAGCCCTCTGCATTGTGGATTTCTTTTCCCCTTAAAATATTTGGGCTTTATCTCTAGATAAATGTCTTTTGTGCTTCTTGGATCATCACTTCTTTTGTGGCCTTCATCAGAAAGAAAACCTTGTTTCTGTTCTGTCTGATTTCATAATCTTGTAGCCGTCTTTATTGATTGAAGAAAAAAGATTGCTTTATGCTCATCCCATTTTGTGTTTTTGAAGACACTTTTCTTCTACGTTTTTTCAAGGCTCTGTAAAATAAACTTTTGTAGTGTTTACCTACACATTGTTCTTAAAATTAGTATCTCTCGTAACTTAATGACCTGAGAAATTATTCTACTTCAGAAATTTCTTCATTCTGTTATTTAGGCCATTTTCACTGTGTGATTTCAATAGGAGGGTGATTTAAGTCAGAAAGCAGAGCAAAATACCACAATATTACAATTTTTGCTGGATCTGCAGTAGATGGCTTTGTGATATTTGTGATGGCTATTGTGATAACTTTGAAGTAACATCGATGTCACAAAAATGCCACTTTTGGGGAATGTTGATGTAGAACACTCGTATACAAAATGATGTCATATCAGAAAGTGTGGTATTACACAATGCTAGCAAAAAAAGATGAGACATTATATTTAGGAAAACACAAACAATAAGTTTGGGATTTTTTAAGGTGAAAAAATTTATATTTTTTTTTTTAAAAAGTATTTGTTTGAAGAAACATAGGTTTATGATTTATTTCAAAGAGGTGGGCAGTATTGCTCATATATTAACCACTGTTGTGGTTTTAACTTCATGGTGACTTCTGACCTAAAGGTAACTGCAGCTGGCAATGTAACTTCTCAACGCAAGTGTAGGAGGGGAGGGGCATGACAGGAGGGTATGAAAGTGATGACAATGGGTATTATCTTTGGCCAGTAAAAATAACAGACTGCTTCATCTACATGGTCTGACTGTAGGAACTACTTCGGGATGAGCTCTGAGGTGGCTCTGCTGGCATATCTGGGAGGAATCAGAGTATATGCACTGCTTAGCGTGCTCGCCAGGAAACACCTTCTTTGGGATGGACCTTGCTAACTGCAGTTAAGTTTTTCTTGAAAGGGCTGTAGCACCTGTCCTAGAAGAGCTTTGACACTGAATGTGTGTGACTGAGAAGCCTTAAGGTAATAAGAGCTCTGACTGCCCACAGGACACAACAGGGGTGGCGTCTACCAGCTCCTGCGAGCAACCTGGAATTCAGTGTGCTCTTGGGATAGCTCTAGAAGTTACTGTGGGTACCATGGGCCTGCAAGTCTTCACGGTAAGCTGTTCTCCCTGCTCTGTAGAGTAACTGCTGCGAGAACAGGAGTCCTTCTGTACAAATTATTCTGGGGGGTAGCCTCCATGTCTATGCTTCCAGTTGAAAACAACTCAAGTCTTTGCCTCATCATTTGGCAAGGAGCTTTTTCTTTTTTTTTTTCTCTCCAGAGTATTAGCTGGAGACTTGACTGATTTTTCCTCCCAAAGGGAAGATGTCTGTGGTTTCTCACATACGTAAAGCTGAGGGTGATAAACAGAAAGAAATATAGCACTGACGCATTTATTCAGGGGAAAAAAAAATGTCCTTCAATTATACAAAACTTACTATTGGAATCACAAACTTCAAAAATAGGTTGAGCTTGAGACCTTCCGAAGTTGTCCTTTTGAAAGGTAAAAAGAACTTTCTGGACACAGGTTAGGGATAAGGTAGTAAGGTCAAGGGCGGACAGAGAAATATCTTTGGTCAATATAGTCAGCACAAGGAAATTAACTGAACCAGGCTCCTTGCTTCTTCAGAAGTTCATCTTTTCCGCCTTTATCTTGACCCTTCGTAGCTATCTCACCTCTCCCCTGTATCTCTGGCTCCACTCTTCTGTCTGCAAACCTCCCACCTTCCCCATCTGAGCTCTCCTTTTCTCTTCAGCCTGCCCCAGTGCTTGCCACACACCTAAGGAATCAGTGCAAAGCATTGTCTGCTCCAGAGAGGCTGTCTCATCCTCACTCGTTAGCTTTTACATGTTCTTGACTGGTCCAATGCACCTCTAGGAAACAAATCTTCTTCTCTTGATACTGGAACTGGAATGTCACTTTCTGGGCAAAATACAAGTCTTATTAAAAGTTTCTGACATGATTCAAAGTTAGATGAAATATAAGAAATAGCAAGATAACTGATCCCACTTTTACCACTCCAAGAATGAACTTTACAGTATATTTTGTATTATCCTGTCTTCTCCCAACTATAAACTGTTGTTCATAGAAGTAATTCCATCTCAGTTGCATTGCTGTGCATCATGATAGAGGTTTTCTTTTTTTTTTCCTGTTTTTTTTTTTTAATTTGGTTTTGCCTAAACTTTTGCAGACTTCCAGTTTTGCTCCACTTTTGCTTCTCTGAATAATTTTATTTTATCTTTTCTTTGCTTTTGAAGCTCTTCTGCTAGTGCCCTGCTTCATGATCTGAACAAAAATGACCTTTGAGGAGGCAAACAATTCTTGCAGTCTTTGCTTAGTAAAGAACTGATTGAAAAGCGGTATCCCGTTTCCTCTGAAAATGTCTGGGTTTTTTCGCTTACTAAGCTTTTGCCAAAAGAAGTGGAATGCTTCTTACATTTCTAGCACTTTCCAGTTTCTCAATGTGTCGGCTCTGTTTGCTGCTGCCGCATCCAGTCTGACGTACCCACCACTGCTGAGGGATTTCATATTATATGCTAAAGAGAGAGCCAGAAAATACAGTAACAGCTTCAAATACATTGAAACAGTGAAAAAAGCACAGAAGGAAATAATTGCCACTTTATTCGTGTTATTGGGCTAGACTGACACAGCCCCTTTCAGCAAGCCATCTGTCTTCGATTAAAATGGAAAAGTCTCTTATGAAATGATGCATTTGCAAGGGTTTCACAGCTGCAGAACCAACCAAATCTTTTAACATCTGTTCAGTCCAAAGAGATCTTGACCTAAGGTGCCTTTGAATAAATATTCTTGAAATGGTGCTTTATTTCAGGTATTGCTCTTCTGTGGTCTCAGCAGTTGATAGCACTGTCACTGGTGAGCAGCACACTTTGTTGCTTGGAAAGGTCAGCAAGGAGGCTAAAGTGAGCCTGGCCAGCTGCCTGGAAAAATGGCCTTTTAAAGTAAGGCCAGAATGGATCGTGCATTACTTTTTTTGTGCTTTTGTTGTTCTAAATTTACTAATAGGGTTATCAAATGGGACTGTGGGAAGAACACCCGTTGGAGAGAACAGGTTTGCATGGCCCAAGAAGGCCTGCTGTCTAGATATCTCTGGGCTTTTTACCTTCCCAAGCCCATTCCAGGTTTGCAAATCTGTACTATGTGAAAGCTTGAGATTTTTATAGCTGTAAGAAGACTATGACTATGCACAGAGAAGGGCATTATGTGATCACTGACATTGCTTAGTCATGGGTCTTGTTTTGCCACCAGGCAACGACAAACAGCAGTAACAATCATGCTCAGTTAGTAATGATTGCATTTCAGACTACCACAGTTTTGTTCTTGTCAGGTTTCCGCTGTGTTTGTTCACTGAAGAGAATGATGAGTTTACTCTTACTTGAGCATTCATCTCAAATGTGTTTGTGTTTAGTAATATCTTTCTCTGAAGCACAGGAAATGACTGGGTGCCAAAAAAAAAAAAGGACTAAATATTTATATAGCAGTCCAGAAAGTTCATGGTGTTGTGCACAGGGATAAAGATAACCCATTTGTGATCAACTGTCTTATTTAAATATCAAACAAAATGGCTACCTCCAGAGATGATTAATGTGTCTGTGCAACTAGATCATGAGTTCATTGTCGCTCCAAAACTAGGACATAACAAAGCTTCTGCTGCTGTGCCATGCATTTATTTACACATAGACAGTTAGTCCAGCAGGACCAGCACATGTCCTAATTGACAAGTACGCGCAGATCAGTGTCATGTACATGCATAGGATCTAGGATCTAGGTCTTCTGCTAGCCAAAAAGGCCTGGCTGCTCTCACTGCAGGTTTTAAACCAGTCATGAGACCCACTCTGATGTGAAGACATGGTAGATGCAGGCAGCCAGCTGTCTTTGTCATCAGGCTGGTGGGAGCAGCAGCAAAACCCCTTCAGCCCCGTGGGACTGAACCTAGATTGCCATGGAGGGTGGACCAAGCTGAGTGGGGCAGCAGTGGGGAAGGACAGTCACATTGCTCAGCAGGGACAGGGATTCATCTACCCAACCAAAGCCCCAGCAGCAGCAGAAGTGGCCAACCCATGTCACCCAAGCTCTTCATACCCTGGCTATGTCTCCATTTCTTCCCCTTTCTTCTTTCCAAGGAATATGACAGAGACATCTTGGCATTGGACAATCATCTTTGAGGAAGCATAACTAAATTTGTGTTATAACGTTAAGTTGGCTGGTACATCACATTCTTTTACTGTAGAGGTCTGCTCTTTGGTCTGATGGAAAGAAAAGGGTAAAGAGCTCATTCTCGCAAGGCATGATCAACTAGATGTATATGAGCAGTCCTGTTAAAACCAGCACATCTACTTGGAGAACAAAGATAAGCACATGCAGGGTTTGCAGAATCTGAGATAGATTGCCTTTTAAACACCTATTTAAGGTAAGGATTGGATACCCAGCTTCTCTGTTAGAAGGGTTTCCCTCATCTCCAGGTAAAAAAGATCCTGTTATCTCTGGTTCTGCAAGTCTTAAGTTAGTTTCAGGGCCAAGTCTTCCTGCAAGAAAAATCTCAGATGTGAAGATCTCAGGGCTGCCATGCTCTGAGGTCACCTGTCTCTCTCATTCCCACAGCTTCAGGTGCTCTCACTGACAGCCTGAAAGGTCAGGTGTCACTGGCCTTTGAGCAGTCTTTCTGATGGGGTATGGGCCCACACACAGCTTGCCTGGGCAAGCTGGAATGCCAGCTAGCAGACTAGACCCCTGACAGAAGTATGAAGAAAATATGGTGTAACGGGCACATTCCCATCAGATGCTCTGGCCCCCACAAGCCGCATTGTCCAGTGATGATGTGTGCTGTCAGAATTCCCGTATTTCTAGCAAACTCTGCTTCCCTCCGGCCCTGAGTTGTGGCTGAAGACAATAGATGACATTTCATGCAGAGGTGTGATCAGTCTGAAAGTAAAAGGTCTAAATAAATAACACTTAAAGAGTCCAATTCCTGGAAAGCGAAAATGTAGTGATAAATGATACTTTGGTATCAGCTATCACTCATTCTGATGAGAGTCAGTGGACCATGTTACTTGACTTAAATGGGCATTGGGAGGGACTGTTATAATTTAACTGTCCTTAATTGAATCATCCTATCACATATAAACCAACCTTCCTGCACATTAATTTTCTTCGTGTGTTTTTCTTGTGTGTATTTCTATATTTCTTTTTTCTTGTTCATTGACAAGGAAATGAGAATAAATGGATTATTTAAACAGTTTCTGCCAGCTTCCCCAATATAATGCATTCACCATCACCCCATTAATTAGCAGTCATATAAACACAAATAGGTAAAATACAATCTTTGTCAGTATGTGAGTTGATCTTGAATTTTGAAATGCTGCAGAACGGAACTACAGGGAAAATCATCTTGGATCTTGTGTTTCCATTTCCTGGTGGTACTTGTTTCCTAAAGAACAGCATATACAATATATTAGCTGTCCTTTTCCATTTAAATAATGAAATTTATTCTTCACAGAATTCTGAAAACAAGGTCAGACAATGCCCTTTTTAATGGAGAAATAGTGTCTATTTCTTGTGTATTCCCATCCTTTTTACAGGAATCGATTCCTGTGATTACTTCCTCCATTACATTTGATGATGCTAACACTGCTTTATATAGTTAGCTAAATTTTTCTTTTTCATTTGAACATTTATGTTACCCAGATCATGTTTAAAAATTGAGTCTTACCTTCCTGATCTCGTAACAGAGAAAGGATTCAACTTCAAGGATGATTTCAGTAAAAATATATGAATAATGTTAAGGTTCTTGGGGGGAAAAGTAGTGATGAGCGTGAGAGGCGAGAAGTTCATTGAACTGGCAGAGAGCAAAACTCAGAGCAGGTTGGAAAGAATGAAGGATAGCCCTAAGTATGGTTACTCTGAGTAGCAAAGGGAAGATGAAGAATAGTTAAAAGTGGATTTTGAAGGGGAAACCAAACCACGACACCTGTGTTACAGCAACATTTTCATGTTTCAGCCTGTGTTTTACGACTTGCTACAAGTGAGGTATAAGGAACTGGGTAAGACTGAATAAACAGAGGGTGCTTCTCACTTCAGCACATATCAGGTATAGCCCAGGCAATAGTAGGTGTTTTAGATCAAAATCAAACACATGGTACAGTAAGAACAAGGATGTATATAAAGCTATTTGTGAATTTGAGGTGTAATGTAGAAAATGCAGTAATAAACAGTTTTTATATGGAGACAGATGATTGTTTAAAAATGGGCCTAATATTTGTCAGCTTTGGCTGGAAGAGAAGTAATGAAGCAGGAAGAGATGGTGTGTATGATATACAATGCCTTTCCACAGTGCACCTTGTGATCCTACTATTTGGGTCTCCTGATTACAAAACTCTTCACATAGCCCTGCCCGGGCTGGGCTACGTGGAAGCCATTCATGAAGAGCTAAGAAACATGATGTGGACTGTGGCTTCTGGTGTACAAAGGAGGATGATTACAAGGGAGAGAAAGGAGAAAGGAAGAACAAGTTCTTATTTAAGCTATATTAGGTGTAGTATGTTTGGTTTTGTTCACCAAAGCCTGGAGGATGCTTTTATGCACCCAAGCCATAGGATGAGGAACATTGTCCTTGGTCTCTCAGGAAACAGGTTATCTCAGCCTGAATCCCTTGTGTGGTGGGGAAACAGCAGCTTCCTGACCAGGGAGACCCAGTTTATCACTTCTTATTCAGTAACTATTGCTAGGAAGTTACTGTTTCCATAGCAGTAACGCTAAATTGATATTTGTCACTTCTAAAATGTTCATATTCCATCAGACCAGGAAAGAAAAGATCCTCAGGGCTTGATGGAAACATTTTCCACTTATCATAACTCAAAATGCTGGTAAAAACATTTCTACCAAGCTGCAATACTCCCCAAGCTACAGAAATACCACCCCCGTGTCTCCATTAAGGTCCGTTGCACGAAAGGACTGGGAAGCTGGTGAGGACTTGTCCTCCATGGGTAGCAGGGAAAGTGCAGGAGAGGACAGTGACTCTTCCAGCCTGGCACATCTGGTGTTGGCTGGAGAGAGCTATAGGTCACTGCGAATCAAGTGTGCGAGTCTGGAGAGCCCTGGAGAGTGGGATCCAAAGGTATGAGCTGAATAAAGCTTTTCTCTCGCTTTTTTTTTTTTTTTAATGAATGAAGGGCAGGACTCCAACAACAAAGCACCAGGACAAAATGAATAATCATGATGACACTGAAAGCTGTTAAACATCTCTAGCCACTGTCTGAAGGAACCAAAGGTACGCTATGCGACACTGATAAAAGAGGCAGCCCATGATAAGACTAAGAGCGGTGCTTGGAGCCACTTGCAACAGAAAGTGCGTTCTTCCAAACAGAAAAGCTCGATACACTCTGCCTGACCTTCGCCTGCCGTCAATCACAGTCACTGTTGCAACATAACACAATGCTGGTGACAGCTTGAAAAATTACACGATGGTGGAGGAATCCAAAAATAGTCATCTGGAAGTAAGTATGTCACAGCACATGGACCAGGGCTTTAGCACTGAAATGACTCCAGGTGTACCCTAATATGCCATATAGGACATCCACTGATCTACACTGTTAATTAACTATTGCTTGCTTGCTTGCCCTTATGGCACAGAAGTCTATGTGAAATCCTAGAGCCTGGTTTGGGGTTTTCTGAGTGAACACCTCCCGCCCCAGATGCATTGTCATTTTGGATGTTCCTTGGAAAAGGATGGTTTCTTGATCAATGCAGAGGAAACAGCCGCTGCCAAACCGTTAGCAGCCCCCATTGCTGTCTGCCTGCTTCCTGAACTGCAGTGTGTGCTCGTTGACTCAAGATAAACTTTCCATTATTCATTACGTTCTTATTTATTTTTCATATTTGCAGGAATCTAGTAAGAGTTTTTCTTTCCCTGCCTGCCATCTCCCCAGAGTAACCTAGGCTAGGAAGGAAAATGAAACAAGTATAAAAAACAGGACAGTGGGTAAAAGTGGTGCCTCAGTGGAGACTGCCCAGCTTCCAGTCATGGCAAAATACATCAGAATTCGTCTCAGGAAAGTGTTTCCAGTGCAGTATATTGCTTACAGGAGGAGGACAGAAGGGAGTCTTTGCTGTGGTTCGAAAGTGCTGCAGTTTGCACAGGTTTCACTAAGCAGGAGAGGGGATATTATGGTCCTTTTTTGTCAACATGGAATGGCTACTTAGGCTCAAGCAAAATTTAAGGCTTAAGTGCATAGCTGTCAAAACGCAGGTTCCTAAGTAAAACTGCCATTGACTTTAATTACCCAGGTATTTGTAATCTGGTCTGTACTTGAAGGCCAGAGGATGACTAATATAGGCTGGTTTATTTAAATTTTCTCATTCCACAGTTTACGATAGTTTTGTATGATAACAACCAAGAAAAGCTCTAATGAATATCTTTAGAATAAAATCATAACAATACACTTACAGGAAAGCGGGTCTTTTAACCAAACACTTTTTTTTTTGTATCACAGTGCATTACAAAGCTGCTTTTAAAATCCACAAAAATTTTTTAGTGTCCAAAATAACCATCTGGAAACACAGTTGGTAGAATAGCATTGACTAGGAACCAAAGGCAAAGTGGAATGTCTTTTATTCTAAAAATTTCTAGACACAAATCAGAATTATCAGGTTTTGTGGCTAGATTAATCCTCATGCAGCACTAACCATGCAGCACAAATTAAACCTGTTACGTGACAGTGCACGGTACATAAAGAGCTTGCTTTATAAAAATTTGGTGACCCAATGCTACGTCTTAGACTGCCCGTGGTGGACACTGCTTTAAAGAAGAAAGGAAGTGTGGTCTTGCTCTGCTTGCTCTGCATAGTCTCCTTTCAGAAAAGTCAAATAGACCTGACTGTGAATAAATCCAGGCAAGAGCTGCCTGGCAAACAAGAAGAAAAAACCTTAGAAAAAGATGAGTCAAGAACTGGAGCAGCAAGCTCAGAATCTTGAAACCCTCCTTAGATCAACACTTTCTCTGTAAAAGCCCTCCTTGTCAGTGTCCCTGGCTCCAAATTATGTTTCATGGGGATCTGCTCACCAGAGCACATCATCAGCACTCTTTTTGAACTGGAACAGAAAATTTCCACGACTCTGTTTATCAGTCAGAAAATGCTGCTTCATGATTAGGTTTGTTTTTTAATGCTTGTTTATATGAAATATCACTCTAAGAGAAGTCAGTGAGGTATTCCAATAATGCTGGAATTTTCCCTTTTCCATTTCCTAAATGTAACCCTTCGTTTATCATTTAGAATTGACTTCCTTTCTAATAGGTTTAATTTTGTAAACCTTTAAAAATTGTAATCTTTTAAAGTCAAAGTAAAAAGTTATCATTTAGATAAATATTAAACATGTTTCTCAGTCCAAAACAAAATCCCTAAAATACTTTCAATATATGGCAAAAATTTTGTTTCAAACTTTGATTCACAACAAAAATGAACTTGAAACATCAAAACTTCCTCACAGTACACAAGTTCTGAATTTCAATCAGTTCTGTTCATTCCAAAATCCCGGGCTGATGTCTCATTTGATGTCTTGTTATTCCTACTGGAGTGCACATAAGGAGGAACCAAACAGAGAACACCAGGAAGGACACCATGCCCAAAGAGCTCCTGAATTGTCCATGACTGTAGTATCTCCAGACCTGGTAAGTATCTTAGGCAGTGAATCATGCTGAGAGGTACGACCTTTGGCTCATCTGGATCTTAGCATCCACAGTAGTGTCTGGACACAGTGCTACACTGTCCTTGTTCTGGTCAGAGCCACCTTTGTGAGGCATAGATGTTGCCAAAGCAGAGAGAATCGATTTCCATGATGATGTGTGGCATTTGGGAGCCTGTCTGAATTCCCACTCCCAGGTGTTGTCCCAGGCAGCCACAGAGAGACCATATATTTGCCTGAGACCATATATTGAGAAGAACGACCTTGGTGGACTCTCGTTGGCCATTAGACCTTTTTTGGTTGGCTGTGTGTGGTGTGGAAGCTGCTCATTGCTCATGTTTCAAAAATGAAAAAGGCAGAATATTTACACATGTATAAAGGAGGAAATTGGAAGTAAGAATAGTACCTGGGAAGATGGTTAATCCTTTCTTTGCCTGAGAGCCCTTGCTATCTAAAGGACCTGTAACTTGGTTTCCACAGCATGTCTTTGTAGCTAGAAATACCTTGGTCTCAGCTATGCTGGCCTGGGAAGCACCTTATAGACACCCTGTAGATTTTGAATCATGTAAGTCAGAAGCAGCTGGTTTTGTGCCACGTCTCATGCTGAGCTTGATTAAACTCTGAACATCAGTGCAGCCTCTGCTTCCAATTCCAGCTGATCTTTAAGTGTGGGCTTTGAAATGTCCTCCTGGAAGAAGGCAAGAACAAACACTAGAACATTTCTTGAGAAGCTTTTAATTGCTTTTCGTTCCTGAATTTGCCTTCTCCTCCTTTCCCACTCAGAAACATTAATTGCTTGTTTTTCCTTTTTTAACTAAAAACAAACTATGAGAAAAGCAAGTATTATCCTACTCCAACAGCTGTATGGGATTTACAGCACGTATTGAGTATGTGCTGTTTTCATTTTCATCACTTATCTCACTCAGAGCAAACTTAGCTGCCTGCAAACATGATCCAAAGAGACTACACAGTGCAAAAGCACTGACAATCTTACACATTTGAGTCAAGTCAGGCTAGGAACTTGCTCTATTATCACTGCTTGTGTGTGTTATCTGAGAAAATGCTAGCTCCGTGGCTGGTGGATAACAGCAGAGCTCTGTTGATTGCTGGAGGCCAAGACCTCCTGCTTATGGAAACAGCCACTATTTGTCTTATTTTAATCTGATGGGATCCTCAGTGTCTGATAATTTCCAGTGGAAAACAAAGTCTGAATGTTTAGCATGGCCCCTCGATTTACACTGAATTATTGCTGGGATTTGCCAGTCCCAACTCCTCCACCTATGCAGATCTGGACCAGGGTTTTGTGACTGTTGAAGTGCACTGTGCCCCTGGATAGCACAATTAAATGATCCAGGCAACCTTTCCCCATTTCGTTCCCAGCTCTATGTTTCATGCTGTTTGCCTAACAGGGTTGGCCTGTAGTCATTCCAGTTGCAGTTGGAAAGTATCCGTATGTCAGTGTCTAATCAGGCAGCAGCTCTTGGTAATGCGTTACCTATTTGGGACTCAGAAATTTGTCTTTTCCTTATCCTAGTTCTCATAAGGCATCAGTACTGCAATGCTTTATTTTATGAGGCTAATAAATTAAAACTTTCTTTCCATGTCCTGTGGAAAGACAAAAAGTTGTTATTATTCTTGCAAAACCACATTAAACAGAAAGCAACAGCAACCGGAGTATTGCTGACATTGCTTAATGAAAACCAGATCATTGCCGTGGAAAACACGCTGGGAAGGACAGCTTCAATTAGAGGAAAGGAGAGATTAAAGACCTCTCTTTTATACAACCTAGGGAAGGAATGTGAAAGAATGGGTTTGAAGCAGGGTCTAATTGAAGGATAAAATGGAACCGGTAAATGGCTTACGATAAGATCAGTAAGCCAGGACAGCAAAACCAGTATTGATAGGAATATGTGCAGAAGTTCATAAAAACCCCAAAAGCCAATTCAGTCTGGAACAGACAAATACAGAGGAAATATCTCAGGAATTGTGAGCATATAGAAATCCTATTGGACAAGGACAAAAGTTTTGAAAAGGAAGAATGTAAATAGTTTGAAAACCAATCAAGTATTTTCCACATAAAATGGGAGGACACTCAGGAAGATCAAGATCTTTTCCTGAAGGAGGAATGAATGAAATTTGGTGACAATTGTGCTCGAAGGTACCCCTGTAATCACAGAAAACTGATCTTCTCAATAGGGAAAATCTGAAGAGCCTGGAAAGGTAAAATCAGTTAAACTTGAAACTACTATAACCACGTGTCATATTTCTTCTTAACACGTTGTATAAAAGAGCTTTGACTTAGACAAGTATGTTTTTAATTAATTTAAATTGTTAATTCAACCAGGCTAAGAACAAGGTCGAGGGGAGAAAAGCAGGATGAAGGAAATTATTTCAGCTTCAAAGAATGTTCAACTGCCTTAACACCAGCAAAAGAAGCAGGGTACCAAAAAGAGGAGAGTTTCTTCAAGAAGTCCTTGCTCTCCCTAGGTTTTCTGTAACAGCTCAAAAAATTTGGCTTTTTTGTTTCCTGCTTCTCTGATTTTGAGGCAGGGCCAAACACTATTGGTTTTGTTCACCTGTGGAAGCCCCGTCTATCCTTGCTGGGTCCTTTAGTTGCTCCTGATGGTGCCAGGTGTTTGTTGCTTTGGAGAGTGGCTCCACCTGAGCAACCTATCACATCTTCCAGCACAATCTTTTCTTCTCCTCTGTCTGGTTAGCAGCACAAATTGAGCGCTGTTATCTCTTGTAGATAATATTACCATCTGATGCCACTGACCATTTTATTTATCCCATGAAGTGTCTGAAGATATCTGCTCTCTTGAGAGGCCATACAGGTCCCAATTCTACCTGTTCTTACCACCCGCCTGCCCTGTCTTCTTACCAGGCACTTGTTCTTGTCACTTGTTCCTTTCCACTCTCTGCATTTATTCCACAAATTTTCTCCCTCCCCTATTACAAGCCCTGAGACTGGTACAGTGTGTGTATGTATATGCAGGGATGTACGTATTTCATCTATTCAGGCTCTGCCACCTCCCCGCTGCTTTTGGATGGCAGGTGTTTTGGGGACGGTTTCCTGGCCGCATGCAGACACATGTGGTGGTGGAAGGAGGGGAACCTGCTCCTGGAAAAGAAGGGTATTGCAGTTCAGGCTCTAGAGACACGAGGAGAGTATGTGAGAAGCTTGGCTGGCACCTGCCTGAACCACATCTAGCTCTTTCCAACACCCAGGGTCCACTTATTTCGTTAGTACTTAAAACTTCTTTGGAGTATTTATAATTTTTTATTGGGTGTTTCTAAGAGACACACAAAATATAATTGGTCTCTCAGTAAATCTGGTACGATGTGTTTATAAATGCAGGATTTAGCTTCTCTGGAAAGTTCAGAATTTCCCATTGAACGATGCAAGTTTACACAGAGGTAGAAATGTGAACCAGGATAACTGGGTCATTATGGGAGAGTTTCTATCTTTAGCTGAAGTAGATGAATGTTGATTGATATGCTTACAAAAGGTTGACACTGTTTTCTTATTGACTTATTGGCACTGTGTTTACTCTTTGGTTTAAACTCCACCCTGGTGAGGCACTAGGGAATGTTCCTGTTGCAGCCACAGAGGTATGTACAACTACCAGAATTAATTAGTCCTGTTAATCAACAAGGTGAATTTGCCCAGGCAGAACAGCACACTGGTGGGATTTTTAACTTAGCTGCCTAGCTTCCTCCCCTTCATGTAGACATGTTTGTCTTGACCTACATGATATGCCATTTTCTTCCCCAGCATGACAAACCAATATCAGAGGCTCACAAGTGGAACTCATGATCCTGGCCATGAAGTAGAGCAGGACCCAGAGCAGCTCGTTATCAACAGCTGCCTCTGGTTAGCTCTGTTACCCTAACAGGGCAGGCCATCCCTTACACATGCTGCAGGCAGGTGATTTCTACCTCCTTTCTAATTCAGCACATGCAGCTTGGTTAATCTTCTGAAAGGAGAAGTATTGCAGTGGATAAAGATGATCTAAATTTCAAACATCTGCTGCAGTCACTCTCTGTTCATGTAAGTGGGTCCCTCTACCACCAAGAAAAGGAGATGGGCAAAGGCTGGACACTTTCTCATTGCTATGGCTGAGCAAGGACAGGGAGGTAAGTGGTATGTGACTGTTGGTATAGAGACTAGCAGTAAGATTGGTTATGAGTCTTCCCAGAAACACACTTTTTGTGCTTTTTTTTTTTTTTTCTACTTTACAAACTAGAAAATCTTCAAAAGTTATTTGGCAAGGAACAGGAAAATGTCTCCAATCTTAAACTGTTGTGGTCTGGAGAAAGCCATTTCCCAGGCAATTCTGTTCAGATGAATGTCATTGTGCCTTTTCCATCACCTCCATCCTGCCACACCAGATCCTAGAGAAACATGGGTCCCTAACGCAAGATCCTGTGTGGATGGGCAAGTGCTGCTGCTCATGTAATCCGCTTTGCTAGGTACTGGGTCTTGGGCCACAAAATAGTTGCCTTAGTGGTGGGCTGTTATGATGCCAGCTGCCTAGCGTATCTAAACAACAGTGCAGGGAATTTGGAAGGCTATTGCCTTGTGCCCATGCTCCTCTGGGTCCTTTCTCTTCCTCGATAGCCTTCAATTGCATCCTGTGCATTTTTTTTAATATTTTCTATTAAATTTGTCCTCTGGTCAAATAAATCTCAAAAATTAAATTAGACTGTAAGAGAGTTAATTTATGCTTCTGCATTCCTTAGTCACTATGAAGATGCAAATTCTGCAGAAGAGAGGCAGATACTACTATTTTATGTAAGACATTATGTGTATATCTGTGCTTACTTACTCACTTAAAATGACTGCTCTGTCTACTATGAGGAGGGTCTTCATTTTGATATAGGTTTTATATATACGCTCTTTAGAAACCCCAGTTTGAACAATTGACTTTGAAACTGCAGTGAACCAGATTCTGCCTCTGTTATAGGAAACAATCCTTCAGCTTTGACATTGTTTAGACAAGGCACTGGTGGAAGCACCTTTTGACATAAACAAAGGTAGTGGAAACGGTCTACTTCTTCAAATGCATCAGCACGGCTCAGCTTCCCAAAGATATTTTGATGCCTAAATGCCACTGACATGGCCTCTGAGACAGTTGTTATATCAGTCATTTCATAGAAATGAGACCCAGCAATTTTTCTAAAGCTTTCCTGTTGTTTTTTTTTTTTTAAAAAAAAAAGGGTTTAAGGAAGGCATTTATCAAACTGAATGAGACTGAACTGGACAGAGGTAGCTGTATTTGCTCCCATGGAAAATATAGTGCTTGAGGCAATTAGAATCAAGGTGGCTTTGCTATTTCCTATTTTTAAGTCTTTTGAATTATATTCAAACATAACTGAGATTTTTAAAACCCAATGTGATGTTAGAAAATGTAGTCTGAAATTTTAGTGGAGAATATCTCTGTTTGAGATGGGAACTAAGAGGAAACCAATGAAAACTTCAACAGATGTATAATAAGGTCCTATGGAAAAAAAGGAGAATGATTTGTGACATGCATTTTGAGATGAGTGGATGGAATATGTTAAAGATGAGAGTGGTATGTCTGGGTGGTTTATTTCCTAGTGGGGGCAGAATAGTAAAGACCATAAAATCTGAGACTAGTGCGACTCTGGGCCTCCCACAGAGAACCAAAGTCCTGCTTTTGAGGAATGAGCAGAAATAAAATCCTGTGAAACACTATGGCAACCATCACCAGGGATACCATCACAGATCTGAAACATGTTTATCCAGAAGAATTACAAGTCACAGAGTGGGATGATAAACTTGGAAATGATATTTTAAAAGTAAAAACACTGTCACCTGGTGATTGCAGTGGTATAGAAATGTGACACTTGGACTTCTTAATAAAACAAAACTTTTTTTAAGAGATACTGCAGTGAGTATCTCCTAGAAATAGCTACCAAGAGTTGTATTTGCAAAATATCTGTACAAAAGAGAACTGGGAAATTGTGCAGGAAGGGAAACCAGACCAACAAAGTCACTGCATCAGAACTAGGAAAAGATCTTTAAACAAAACAAAAGTTAAATAAATGAAATGAATAATCACAAAAGTATTTTTTGATCCTATGTACTGACATCGACAGTTAATCATGTTTGTAGGTGAAGCAAATTCCATCGGGTGTAGTGTGATCCTCACGGATAGGGTTCAGCTGAGCTATACTCATATTTGGCCAAGGTGGAAACACCAAACAATTCTTGGCTCTGTTTTCTTTTAAAGAGGGAAGCGGGAATTGTCACATTCTGTTCCTGGATGTACCACTGACCTGATCTATCACACCGGGAAATTCATCTGCTTGTTTCAAATTTCTGTCTTTCAAAGGAAGACAAAAGCTTGCTAGAGTACCACGAAGATGAGCTATTTACCATTTATGCAGAGGTTTAAACATGTGAAGTGTTGGTTTACAAAATGTGATGTACAGAAGTGTGATGTAATTTGTTGGCATTCTTCACAACTGACATTTTTTATCATGAGTCTCCAATGCTTTTCTCTTCCGTGTATACTGCCCACGAGTCATCTTGTTTCTCCACAAGTTCTCCAGTTTCTCATAGTTCTTGTTGACACTGCTCACATCTTCTGCAGCGATACAGAAAAAGACAGTGTTATCTGTTACTCACGCTGAATTCATGAGTGATCCTGTAAGAACAATAGGTAATTTTAGCAGTCTGTGTAAACAAACATTTCCAAATCTCGCTGCCAGGCCTGGTTCAAATGTGAAGCTGAACTGCTTTTGCTGGCAGTTAGATGGTTCCAGTCTCCCGCCCCACCTCTCTGGGTGTATAAATGTCCACCAACCTTAGCAGATCCTTCAGTTAATAAAAAAAATAAAAATTCCCATATCCCACAAGTCCCTGAGCCCCTGCCAGGGTCCCCAGCTGGTGCTACTTGGCTCCCCCATGAAGGAGGCTGGTGTCCAGGAACAAGACTGGGTCACCTGAGGGTGCATCCAAGTGTCTGCTTGTACCCTTCGCCACCTGACAGAGAAAAATGAGCAAGATTGCTGCCTGAATCACTGACGATCAGGCAAGGACAAAGCACCCTAAATCAGAAAAATATTTCCAATATTTGAGATTTGAGAGAAACTAGTAACGTTGTTGTAGTAGCAGCCTAATCCTGATCTTGAATAATAAAAAGCTGTTTCTGAGTAAGAGGAGAGACAAAAGAAAAAGGCAAAGTATAATTATCACAGATGCATCCCTTCTCAGTCTCAAAAATCCTGTCATATCTGTATTTTCTTACGTGTTTTTTTGGCTCTAACATTGTTAGTGCAATGTTTGCCTCCCAATATGACATCAAGCCATTACTTAATACTTACGTATTGGCTTATGACTTAAGGAAGGAGCATTTTGTTCTGCTGCCTTGTTTAACGTACTCTTCACTATTATTGGCAGAAATATGTTACTGTCACTCGCACACTGACACAAATTCAATCATCCTTTCAGTGGACGCCTTACCCAGATTAAATTAACCACGATGCATTGCATAAAAGCATTTCAAGTTAAAATGGTTCAAGTCAGTCCAATAACCAAGAAGTCTGATGATTCATTTCAGCTGATATCTTTAGTTGTATTATTATTTCAACCTTATCTTTTTTGAAGGCGAATAATTTTTGCAGCCTGGATTTTCTTACTGCTGAACACAGAGGGCTATAAGATTGAATTTGCTTGGAGTGGGGAGCTGTATGATCAGGGGTTTTTCTCCCTCTAACTTTTTTGACCTGGGTTTCAAGGGTGGCAGAACAGTTGCTTGGTCTGATGCAGGCTGCAGCCGCTGTGTGGGTGATGCACAAAAGCATCCCTGCGTGGCACCCACCCCCTGCTTCCCGCCAGGACACTTTGTTCCTTTCCATTTGTGGCAGTGTTCTGCCCACGCTTTTCAAACCAAAAGACAACATCCTTGTGGAGCAGTTTGCTCCGAGTGGTGAACAGTTTGGGTGCTTTTTCCCTAGTTTATGAAGATTAGGAAAGATAGCAAAGCCTCTCCTAATGATTCAGTGGGATAGTTTAAAAAGTCAGCACTTATTTCTAGAGCGATGTGGTCATAGTTTTCCCTTTATAAGTGCATATATCAAGTACAACTCAACTATACTACCATATGAATCAGAACAAGTGCCTATACAGAAAGCCTGCTGCTGTGGGAGTTTCAAGCATGGCTTAGTGAAGAGACTCTACCTTAAGTGCTTTTTGAAACCCTGTCTCATCCTCTATTTCAAATAGAAGAAACAACTATCTGCTTTAGGTACACAGCACAGATACTCTTTGGATCATGTAATCATGAAGACAGGGGTAAGACAGAATCTTATTTCACTCTGTACCAGCTCCTGTGAGAAAAACACAGAGCTGCAGCTTTCTCCTTGGTTGTGAAAGCGTGATTTAGATACTTGGATCTATCTCTTCTTGGTAGTTCTGTAGTCCAGTTTTATAGCCAACCGAATAGGAAGGGGATAGATGAATTTTCCATGATATTATGTATCAAAACAGTCTAGGGATAACTCACAAAGAGTTTCATATAGCAACTCCCCCACATCCCCAAGGCTGCACCTCTGAAATCAGAACCACTCGGTTCAGAAAAGACAGCAGCAATTAAGGATGGGGGGTGGTTTCCATGTGGTGAAAATCAATAAGTTTTCATGGCTCCCAGTGGAGATACCCAGCCTATTTCAGAAGAGAACTTGGCTCCTTAGATGGCTTTTTGTCAAAGATGACTGTGTTCTTGGACATGCATGCTGGAGTTAGCAAGCTGCCGGGTAGCCCCGGAGCAAAAGAGACAAGGCTAAAAACCCTGGACTCAACACATCAGTAGGAAAAAATCCTCTTGGTTTTCTAGTGCCTTCCTCCTTGCTCTAAGAAATTGATAACACTGACGTAATGCCTCAATGGTAACTTCTCATAGCAAATTTCAAATAGAAGAGGTTGGAATTTGAGACTTCTGAGTTTAGGGGTTATAATGGAATATAAGGAGCATAAACTGGCTCACATTTTTAAATAGGCTTCAAACAGTACAATCTCCATACAATCTTTTAGCTATCTGATTATTTAATCTCATTAGATGATTTGATTTATTTCCTTTATGATAAGTCTGTCAGCTAAAATACAATGGGACTACAAAAGAACTCTTTAATTTAATGGCTTTCATTAGATTAAGAGGTTCCAACTTGAATGAATAAGGAATTATGAGCAATTTAACTCATGAAGGGCAGCAATAATTACAGACTGAATTTGAACTTATGGAAAGGGTCAGGAAGAGCAATAAATATTGTTATGAACTTTAAACTGCTGTTAAAATCCACATGGGATCTGTGGATAGAAAAGAGATGTAGAATCTGAATACCCTGACTTTTTTTTAACTATAAATGCCTATTAACAAATCATAACTTTCTGACATTTAGATAAACAGTTATATTAAAATGTAGCATTTGAGTAAAGTAGCTTCTGGCTGATAACTTAAATTTAGTGCTATTCCCATTTAAATAAACTGAAATCAGGAGTGCCCATACTGTGTAAGTTCTGTAAGACCAAATGAAAATGTATTCCATTTTCCCATCTCCAGCACTGACTGGGTCCAGACCCAGAGTTTTATTAATGCAGCCTTAACACAAAATTTGTTGAATTCAAAGGAAATGTTTTCCTGTTGATTTCAGAAGGAGCAGAAGCAAGTCATATAAGTGGCAATTATATATTCTTTGCCAATTTTCAAGCCAAAAAATAGAAGAGAATATTTTGAAGACCCAAAAAATAGTTGAAGTACATTGCATTAATCAAAGTTAATGCAAAAATAACCAAAAGTCGAAAGAATTATAATATTCTCAGTTTTGCTTGTAAAAGCCCCCACAATAAGAAGGACATGGACCTGTTAGAGCAAGTCCAGAGGTGGCCACGAAGATGATCAGAGGGCTGAGCACCTCTCCTATGAAGACAGGCTGGGAGAGTTGGGGTTGTTCAGCCTGGTGAAGAGAAGGCTCTGGGGAGACCTTGTAGCCCCTTCCAGTGTCTGAAGGGGGCTACAGGAGAGACGGGGAGGGACTCTTTATCAGGGAGTGGAGCGATAGGACAAGGGGTAACGGTTTTAAACTGAAAGAGGGTAGATTTAGATTAGATATTAGGAAGAAATTCTTTACTGTGAGGGTGGTGAGACACTGGAACAGGTTGCCCAGAGAAGTTATGGATGCCCCATCCCTGGAAGTGTTCAAGACCAAGCTGGATGGGGCTTTGAGCAACCTGGTCTAGTGGGAGGTGTCCCTGCCCATGGGACTCCATGATCTTCAGGGTCCTTTCCAACTCAAACCATCCTGTGATTCTATGATTCACTGGTTCTGTGATCACCATGATGTTTGTCCTTACGCTGCTGTCCTCCATGGGAGACAACTTGGTGCTGTTCATGGTATTTAGTTGAGTCCTGGCCCTTCTCAGAGACAGATGCTAGGGAGACACAGGAATTTGGAGCTCTGGGTGTTATTGTCCATGGGTCACTGGTGTGTTGTGTTACTCCCGTCAAGGACTTTACCTGGTTTGTAGAGGGCTTTTGGGTCCTTGCAAAAAAACATGCTCATGTATTTCCAGAGGTAACCTCAAGGGTTCTTAGGGGAAGATGAAAGACTCGCATTTCCTCAAACTGCTTTTGAAGAGGCTTCCTGCCCTTTACACTGTCCTGAAAGGGAGACTAGGACTTTCCCCCTCTCTTATTCCAAAGGGCATATCCGCCTTTAAAAAAAAAAAAAAAAAATCAAATTAAGAAAATGGTTACTACATATTATTCCAAAATCTGTAATATGTGGGTTTATATTTTATGTACACAGTAAAACAAAAACTTTTGCTCCTTTATGTGTTGCTATAGAGATGCACACAAAAGATGTTTGTAGGAGAGATTTTAGGCAGTTTAAAATGCAAGTGATTTATGTGAAAGGAGTCGTAAAATAATTAAAGAATAGACATAATTTTCAATTTAACTGTTAGCTTCTGTTTGCTGTGGTACAGAGACTGGAAATTTACTGTTGCAGAGACACAATACATACTGATAAGAGACTCAGGTAGCGAAGAGTTACTGGCGTGTGGACCCTTTTGTCAAAAGAAAGGCAGCATCAGAATATTTTAAAGTATTTTTTTTTAAGGTTTAGCACATGCTTGTTCTGAATTCCCTTTGCTCCCAACACCAAAGGGAGCCCTCGGTCAAGCAGACCCATGATCAAACATCTTAGAAGTTGCTTTTATTCAAGCTCCTTGTGTACAAGTTGTTCTTGTACAAGTTCTTAGATTACAGCCTGGTACTAAAAAGGAGGAGAAAAAAATTACTGACCTCCAAACCCTGCTGTTTCATGATGAGCCACGCTCCTGGAGCTGATATTTCCTCCAGAAACCTGGCTCTTTTTTGTCTTTTCAGATTCAGGTTGTCTGGAAATTGTCCTGGAAAGCACAGGCAAAACTGTCAGAGTGCTTGTAACTTCAGGAAATTCATCACGGATTGCCAAGGTCCAACATCTCTACCCTACATTTTCAAGTATAGTAACATGCATCTAGTTATGAGTACTATATGTGTGCTTTCAATTAACAGACACCTCGTTACTGGCTCTCCTAGCTAGTTTTCCAATGCAAAGGGATAAAAATTGCTCCCATTGACTTCAGTGAGTGCCCCAAAGCACACTGAATTGCAGCATGCAAAAGGCAGGATTTCTTTCCCATCTGTTCATGTGTACCAAATACTGCATGAATGTAGATGATGATAATTCATGCCAGTTGGGGGCTATTTGGATGTGGTGTTCTCTTTTGAGCTCATCTTTCATCAGACCATGTTTGTCAGTGCTTGGGTCTGTTTCATCCACTGGCAGGATTTTTTGAGTCATGGAGGGGGTTGCTCTGTTTGGCTTTTTATGAAATGCCTCTTATGGAAGGTTAGCAGGTAGGATTTGGGAGGAAGAAAAGCAGTGCTTCCTCACAGAAGTAGGAAAATACAGTTCCAATGTAAATGAGATCAGTGTCAAAAGACATCTGCTGCCACGGAAATATGCTATATTAGAGAAATAAGAGTGCAGTTTTCTCCTACAGCAGCTTCTCTATTTTGATTAATATCTGTGTTACAGTCCACAGGAAACAGCAACAGGAGGACAAGCTGCTGCAAAACAATTGAGCACACATGTGGTATTAAGAACAATCTTTTTTAAAAAGTGGCAGTAGGATGATGCTTGATGCTCTCGTTAGCATTGCAGGACACACTGGAGAACAAGGATGCCCACGCCTTGAGGCTCACACCTGAGGCAGTCATCCATCCCATCATTTTCCCAAGTAGACCTTAAACCTGGAGCCAGAATATTCTTAGTGTGTGAAACTGTGTGTTGAGTGAGAAGCAAGGAAAAGTGGATGATGATTTAACTGTTTAGAGAAAAATCCTTGTCACTTACAAGTTCCTGTGTTATGCACTTGTGTTAATTCTCTAACCCACGGTATCACCCATCAGGAGAATAGGCACAAGGTCTCCAGCCTTCGCTGCCTGTAAATGGATTTGAACCATATGGCTTGTAAACCCCACAGCAGTCCTCCTGTGAGTTTAGTTGGGTACTATGTGCTGCTTCTAAAAACAAGCATTACTAATGTTTTTACATCGAACTCATAAAACTTGGAACTGGTTTTAGGTCTGGATCTGACCTTTCCCAAAGTCTGGGAATGCTGAGATGACTATTATGAGACTGTGAAGACAAAGAGTAAAGGCAACACTTGGTAAATGTCCACAAAGAAAAGCACTAAGAAGCACAAAAAGTTTTCGTTTCATATAGCTGATATGGCCGAAAGCCTTAACTCTTCTTATTTATTCTGTGAAGCATCTCTCTGTTAAGCAGAGAAGCCACACAGTCATACAGGTTTGCTTAATCTTTTTGAAGGACTTGAAAAGGTTAGGTAGAGTCCCTCCCGTGGGTTGGGTGTGGGGAGGAAACAAAAGCAAATTATTCTGCTGTAGTTAGCATTATAAAATTAACATTCAGCTAAATGCAAATTTTCTTCAACAAAAGATTTTATCAGCTCTTGGGAGAGAATAGCTGCCTTTTCTTTGCTCCCTGCCCACTAGAAAGGGTCTGATAGGAATGGACAATGAAAATCAATGGCAGCTTTTTAAACCACCAGTCCATCGCTGCAACAGCTGAGGATGGTTCACTTCTGCATATTTGCTAGTGTTTGTTCCAGCCTCAAAACGTGGGTTTTCTGGAAATCTGATCTTTATGAGCTCCAAATGCCCATGTGGGCGAGCAATTGCCCTTTATAAAAGGAACACAGCATTTCTTACTCCCCTTCATGAATATTAACCATTTCCTTCTTCGAACATTGCAATGATTTAGCTGACTTCTCTGCTTTGCAGATGTGAAAAATGAGGTTAAAATGAAGAGCACAACACCCAAGAGAGAAATAATTTAAGGACAGAGTTCTGCAAAAAAATGTTGTTTGCATTTTTAATACTTAACTTGATAAAACCATTAATGAGTTGGTTTTTTTGGGCTGGGGTGGTTTTTTTGTGTATTATCTTATCCTTGCTAGGTCACTTTTGTTGATGATCTTATAGTCACCCTAAAATCCTTTGAAGGGCCCAAGAAACATAGTAAGTAACACTGTAAATAACATGATAGAATCTTACTATCTAAGGCATAAATGGAAAACTATTATGGGTGACAAGATATTTTTAGGAGGCAAATGAGCTAAGCACAACGTAAATAAACAGGCAGTTTCCAGTGCATAGCCCATTAACCTAATTCCTATCTGTAAAAAAAAAAAGCAGTTAACTGAGTAAGTTTGGAGAGAAAGTCTCTTTCCCTTGGAAACTTTCCTTTCTTTTCTTTCTAAGGAAATGATGTCCGTTAATGGGTCATTTATTTCATAGCTGTCTGCAATAGGGTTTTGCCCCTTTCCTTTGAAATCTCTAGATACAGTCACTGTGAGAGACAGTGAGCTGAAAGAAACATGCAGCAACTCTCTTGTTAGATCACCTACTACTCAGTCTGGACCTGATCTTTGCCCACTGAATGATTTGGGTTATGATGGGGTATGTTGCTTGGAAATAGAAGTCAATAATACTGACCTTTCGGGACAAACTTGGAGTTTATTTGTACCACTGAATTAATTCCTGCCACCTCTGGACAGTTGTTTGATCTCTTTGTGAAGATCTTTTCCTGTCAGATAAAGGTCAGCTAGTCTCGCTCTCTGCAAGTCTCCACCCTTTAAGGGAGTGCTGCAGTTATTAAAAGAAGACTGCCTGAAAAGGGGAAAATATACTGTTATAACCTAATTGTTGTGCATATGAGAGTAATTGAGGTTGCAGCCTTTACTCCTCTGGCCTGAGCTCCATAGTTCCCTGAGGTAGATAAATATTGGCATATCTATTTTCTAGGTGGGAAATAGAGGGAGATTGCATTATTTGCCCCATGTAATACAATGAGTTCTTGGTAGGGTTGAGATTGGAAATCGCAGACTCTCATGTTCAGTCTATAGACGTCGCTGCTTTCCTGAGCGTCCTTTCCTGAAGGATGAGTCCTGTGAATGTGCCCTATAATATTGGATATTAAACGGTTTCAAAATTCACGGCAGTTGATGGAGTGGTATTGCAGTCTCTCAGTGAGGGAGAAGCTAAGTAAGACTCCATTCAATGAGAGCTAGAATGGTAGAAAATACTGTCCAAAAATTACAGGACTAATAGAATCATAGAATTATTTTGATTGGAAGAAACCTTTAAGATTGTCAGGTCCAACCATTAATCTAACACTGTCAAGTCACCACTAAACCATGTCCCTTAGCACTACATTTACACGTCTTTTTTACACCTCCAGTGATGGTGACTCCACCACTTCCCTGGACAGCCTGTTCCAATGCTTGACAGCCCTTTTGGGGAAGAAAATTTTCCTAATATCCAATCTAAACCTCCCCTGGTACAACTTGAGGCCATTTCCTCTTGTCCTAGCACCTGTACTTGGAAGAAGAGACCAACCCCCACCTCGCTACAACCTTCTTCCAGGTAGTTGTAGACAGGGATAAGGTCTCCCCTCAGCCTCCTGTTCTCCAGCCTGAACAACCCCAGCTCCCTCAGCCGCTCCTTTTAAGACTTTTTTCTCCAGACCCCTCACCAGCCTTGTTGCTCTTCTCTGGACAAGCTCCAGCACCTCTATGTCTTTTTTGTGGTAAGGGGCCCAAAACTGGACACAGCACTCGAGGTGTGGTCTCACCAGTGCTGAGTACAGGGGAATGATCACTTGCCTAGTCCTGCTGGCCACACCAATGCTGATACAAGCCAGGATGCTATTGGCCTTCTTGGCCACCTGAGCACACTGCTGGCTCATGTTCAGCCAGCTGTCAACCAATATCCCCAGGTCCTTTTCTGCCAGGCAGCTTTCCAGCCACTCTTCCCCAAGCTTGTAACGCTGAATGGGGACCCAAGTGCAGGACCCACCACTTGGCCTTGTTGAACCTCATACCATTGGCCTCGGCCTGTCCAGATCCCTCTGTAGGGACACCATACACTCAGGCAGATCAACACTCCTGCCCAACTTCGTGTCCTCTGCAAACTTACCGAGGGTGCACTCGATCCCCTCATCCAGGTTGTTGTTAAAGATATTAGGGAGAACTGGCCCCAATACCGAGCCCTGTGGAACACCACTTGTGACTGGCCACCAACTGCATTTAGGTCCGTTCACCACCACCCACTGGGCCTGTCCCTCCAGCCAGTTTTTAACCCAGTGGAGAGTACTCCCCTCCAAGCCATGGGCAGCCAGTTTCTCCAGGAGAATGCGGTGGGAAACAGTGCCAAAGGCTTTACTAAAGTCCAGGTAGACAATATCCACAGCCTTTCCCTTGTCCACTAAGCAAGACGCCTTGTCATAGAAAGAGATCAGATTTGTCAATCAGGACCCGTCTTTCATAAACCCATGCTGACTGGGTCTTATTGCCTGGTTGCAAAGAACCATGGGGAAAAAAAATAAACCCAAACCAGTAAAAAGGGGGCAGAATGTCACTTGACGTTATGCCAGAGATCTTGCATCTTGTTTTTTTTCATTAAGAAATGGTTGCATGAATTCAGGTATAACAGAGTTTCAAGATAAATAATGTTTTGCCTGAGCTATAGGTTCATTTTTGTATTACAGGGATTTGAGTAAAATACCTTTGGATAAATTAAGTTCAATTGTATATAGAGCATGGTGAATGGAGTGCTTTGTTTTCAGCTCAGTATCTGGAGGTTGGAATTGACTGCACAAGAGTGAGAGCAAGAGATTGAGTATTTAAGGAAACACATTCTCTAGGTACATTTCTTCTACAAGTGTCATGACAACTAAATGGACATACTAAACAGCAAATGTTTATTTGCTGCTGTTACCGCACCAAATGCTGGGCAGGGTCTGTATTCTGCAGTACAGCTTACTTTACGATAAACTGATTGTCTTTCCTCATCCTCTGCAACTGCACTTGCGATCAATAAATGAGTATGAATGTGTAACATTGCCATAAAATAAAGCTTTTAGTTTTCATGCATCACCTTCTCTAAGCCATGGTAAAAATAGAGTTTAATATAAATATTCAACACTACTCTGAAACATGTTATTGCAAAAGTGTGTTTAATTCAATGTTGGTTCAAACCACTTTGCAGCAGAGTGATGCAGTATGCCCAGAAACATCCCCATATATGTCAACAGTAGAATTAGCAACCTATGCTTGAGCATTTAAAAATATCGCAGTTGCAAAGGTTAGGGGGAAGAATTGTGCTTACCTTTTGGGGTATTTTTGTCCTCAAGGCAAGCTTCTGAGGGGCAACTGTGCCATTCTGGTGTCTTAGCCAGCACTGGGCTCTGCCTGAAATACTTATCTTGCAGAATTAAAAGAGTCAAAACTTCAATGACCTTGCCTCAGAATACTTTTGTTCATTTGAAAATGTAACTAGAAATATCCAGAATTAAGAAAGAGAAATAAACCAAATAAATGACATCATCCTTGCTTTGCCTAATATTTTCTGCTAGTGTATAATAATTAACAATTACTAGGGAGCAAAAGAAAACTAATCCATTCCTTGGAAAGTAAAGGGCTGTTATGACAAACTTCCCGAGTAACCTCAGCTGCCCCACTGCATTCCAGGCAAGGCAAGCTGTTTTGGAGATAGCTAGGGATCAGGTTGTAGTGGAGAAATGTGCTACAAGATCTGCACTTTGAACCGCATCCAGAAGTGAATAGGTCATCAAGGCAGCTGCTGAGGAGCTGGTGAAAATGTTCCTACTAGATAAACTGCTCTAGCTGAGGAGTGGCCAGATTTAGCTGAAGTTGTAGTTGTCTAAAATACGTAGGAATTTTGGTATGCTTTACCCAATTTCTACAACTTTCACCAAGTTAAGAGTTGGAAATGTATTAAGTTATCTGGTAAACTATTTTGAGGATGAAAAATGCTTCATAAATGACAGTGAAAATTATATGATTAGTGACTAAATCAAGGATAAGATTTTGTTTGTGCTCCTGAACTGTTTTCAGAGCAGAGATAGTCCCATTTGTAGTTCTTCTTCAGTGCTTACAGCGTTCCACACATAGAATGGTTGGAGTAGGAAGGGGCCTTAAAGATCATTGAGTTCCAACCCCCTGCCATGGGCAGGGACACCTCCCACTAGACCAGGTTGCTCAAAGCCCCATCCAGCCTGGCCTTGAACACTCCCAGGGATGGGGCATCCACAACTTCCCTGGGCAACCTGTTCCAGTGTCTCACCACCCTCGCAGTAAAGAATTTCTTCCTAATATCTAATCTAAATCTGCTCTTTTTCAGTTTAAAATGCTTTCCCTTGTCCTATTGCTACACTCCCTGATAAAGAGTCCTTCCTCATCTTTTCTGTAGGCCCTCTTTAAGTACTGGAAGGGGCTACAAGGTCTCCCTGGAGCCTTGTCTTCTCCAGGCTGGGCTGTTCTCCATCCATTCTCCACCCAACCTGTATTTGTTCTTTGAATTGCCCCGACCCAGGTGCAGAACCTTGCACTTGGCCTTGTTGAACTTCATGATGTTTGCACAGGCCCACCTCTCAAGCCTGTCCAGTTCCCTCTGGATGGCATCCCTTCCCTCCAGCATGTTGACTGCATCACAAAGCCATGTCTTACAGCTGCACAAAACCCACAGCTCTGCACACCAAAAGTTTTATGAGGGTGTTGTAAGAAATTTTATTCCAGTTTCTGTTTTTACTAATCCCACTGTAAAACTGCAAACCTGTCTGGAGCTGCTTTACAGATACACTGAAGTGATTGACAGTAGGATTTGGTCTCTATCAGGTAGCCTCTTGGTTGATGTCTAAGCATTTGTGATGTCTAGTTTGTAATGTTGGGTGAAATCTGTACCTTCTGCTTCAACATCTTTGCTGTTCTGAAACATGACTTGAATGTTCTTCGTCATATATGTGTGTGAAATGAAATCCAAAAGATAATGTTTCACTCTGGCTTATTCCAAATTTCATTCTAGTATTGACCTCTTTACTTTATCCTTGCAGTGGTTTGGCAAAAAATGTCTGTTAGTCTCAACCTCTTGAATTACGTTTGATCCTGATACGTGTCTCCGTGCATCCTGGGGCAACCTGCAAACTCCAGGTTGTTGCCACCTCTGCTGTTTCTGAATTCTTGGTGAGACGAAGTGCACTGTTAGCACCATGTGAAGTGTTAGTGGTTGGTTAAACTGATATAGGCAAAGAGTATGTTCACTTTGATAATGATCACTTTTTACAGTGGGGAATGCCACCAATGGCTTCCTACACAGCAAGCCCATCCTGCACACCTGAACCCTAATGTTGTGCTCAGAGTAGTAGACACCTGCTGTGACAAAGTGGACTGAGAGTGCCTCCCCCTAGCCATATAAGAAAATGGGGAAAGGCACCATAAGGAAGGGGAAAAGTGGTTATGGTTCAGAAAGGTCTTCATTTGATTCATTAAAGGAACCTTCTTAGGTTCAGACCACATGAGCGAACTGAAGCAGGAGAGCACACATGGCTGTTTATCTTTTTTCTAGAGCTGCTAATGTGTTTTCCTACATAAAGCAAAGTGTTTCTGTACTGGCAACAACACAAAACTTGTGCACCACATGTTCCTGGAAAGATGAGCTTGGAGAAAATGTGTATTGAAGCTGCTTATATGTGGAGAGGGCCATCACTGGCCCGGTGTGCCCTGGGAGAAAGGATCCAGGAAGATCCAGGTCTCCAGAGGGTTGCTGGCCCCACAGCCTGTGCCACAGAAGTCTCCCAGGGACACCAAGGAGATGTGGCTAAAGACTGAGGAAAGCCTGAAGCTCTCAGGTCATGGTAGAGCACCCAAATGAGTCACGCAGTGAGGGTGAGTGACCTTTAACAAGGTGATGGAGTAATCTTCTACTATTTGATTTAAAATTAATAAGTGAAGAGGAACATTTTTCAGAACACATAATTGAAATGTTCTGTTACTATATATATATATTTATGTGTCTTGAAAATGGTAGTCCTATTTTTCTTCTTTAAAAAAAATTTTTTGATTTTTAAATTGCACAGACATTCAAGGAAATTAACATCTCCAGAAACATGGCCTTCCGTGTCATATATTTAGTGGTCTAATAAATGTTGTTTCAAGTCTGGTGAGTGTATTTTAAATGAGTAATCTTATAATTTTCTCGTACCATACCTGAGTTTTCAATCAAGATGAAATGATATTTTCAGCATTTCTCTGTTGGTCTGGTACACAGAACACAACTCAATCTGATTTAAAACGATTAATCTAACTCATACCAAAAATATAGAACAGAGACGTAGGTAATCATGATACAGCTTCTAGGAAAGTGCATTTCTGAAGTGAGAGCAATTCTAGCGGAGCCCACGCACAGTGATTCTTTTCCGAGAAACCTCAGAAAAGGCTCTCGGAAACCTTTTCTTCCTTTCTTTAAATGTATGCTATAAATTTTATTTCTTGTTTTGAAAGTATGGATTTGTGATTTATTTATTTCAGTCATCTCGTGTATTTTAAATTTCTGTTTCCATCCTGCAGTTAAAAGCTTATGTTTTAATAACCTAGGAATAAATTTGAAGGTGCTTCAAGGTTTTTAATTTGAGAGGAAATCTGCACTATAAGATGTGAAGTGTTTTTCAGTCTAGTCCTTTGATAGTCTGATGTGCTGTAAATCTTATAGCATGATAGCTATAAATTTAACAGGCAGTTTGACAGCTATGTTTGATTTTGGTTCTCTGAATGATTCTGAGGGAATAACAAGAATCCATTTAGACAAGAGCAAGAAACACCTGCCTTTTATTTACCTCACTTTTGAGAAAGTAGATTGTGTTTGCTAATGAATAACTTCAACAAAATGAGCAGACTACATGAACCTTTCAATTCTCTGAGAGAATTTCAGATGTCATTAGCAGAACTCTTTCCCATTTTGGTAGTCGCAGGTAAAATCCCAGGCTAAAGCGCTTGGGAGTTTCGTTGTTCCCTGATGCAAAAGGTCGTTCAATTCTAGCTGCTTTTTATTCTCTTCAGTTTTAGGTGTTCTCAGTAACACTGGGCAAGGTTGGTGATGTGCTTTAACCAGGTACAGCTCAGCCACGCGATTGCATGTATATTCCATCCAGATGACTTATGAATTGCATGTAAAATCTGTTCCCTTAGGACAGATTCAGAGGCAGTTCCTAACTTCCCTCTGCTTCAGAGGCAGTTAGTCCAGCTGGTGAAATATTCTCTGAAGTCACTTAAAATGCAATGACTCCATTAAATGAAATCAAAAGTGAGCATCAGCAGCCTTGCCATCTGTAAGAATACAGGTACCTGCCATTCAGAAGCACGTTGTGTAACACCCAACATCAACGAGTAGCCTTAGTCTGGCTCCAGCTGAGTTCAAAGCAAGTTGAATGGAAGCAAGATCCGCTAGGGAGTTTATTTTATGTAAAATATAAACATGTTAACAGGAGAAAATACTGTTTTCTTATGTTACAACCTTAATAACCAACATGAGATTTATCTTACAATTCTGCAAGTAGTGCAGGCTTTAATTACATGTACATGATTAAAAAGAGCAGATACTCGACTGTACACATACACCATGTATTGTATGCTTTACTAGAAATTCAGTATTTTTATGTATCCCCAATTGTGTACCTAATAATTTTAATACTTCTTGCTCCATTTAAAAAGCTAGCACAAAATATTTAAGTAGTTTTATTATGATTGTATCATTTTGACAAGGTAGAGAGAGAGACTATATATTTACAAACAGATATACATATTCAAAGCCTCTGAAAAACCAACCCTTTCCCTATCTCTTCCTTTTCTCTTTCTTCTTCCCCCTACCCTACACTCGTATTTGAACAGCGTATGGTGACCTTACTCTAAATTAGAGTCATGGATAAGTTATGGAGCTTGTGTTAGCTTTTCTTCAACAAAAACCACTGAAGCTAGAAAATTGTCTCCAGGAAAAGCACTTGAACCTGTAACGTGGCTGCCCTGACGTTGCTTTTGCTGGTAGAAGGAGAGTTGAGAGAGGACTAGGAAACAGTTTAGAATGTGAACACAATCTGCCTTGGGACATTTGCAAATATGACCACCATTGCAAACACAAAGCTGATGTTTAAGCTCAACCTCTTTAAGGAATGTACATCTACCAATGATGTTTTGGGGAGTGGGGAGAGAGGGGTTGCAAATATTCATTAATTATCTCCTGTGGCAAGAAAGGTGTTTTGGTGAACTGCAAGGTGTCTTCACACAGGGTTTGCTCCTGCCACATTGGAACCCCTAGGAAAAGGGTCAGGATTATCTACAGGATGGAGCACCAACTTCAGCTGGGTGCGAGCTGAGGGTTAGGAAGCTGTATGACAGTCCAGCTCCTCCTGCAGACCTACCACGCTGTCACAGAAAAGTCACTTACTCTTTAACATTCTTACGTATAGCAAAGTTGCCACCTGCATCAGGCTTCATCAGAAGCTCTAGGCTGTTAAATTGACCACCGTGAATGGCACACACAATTTATTTTACACCGTGCAATAGTTGCAGTCTTGACAACCAAATGAAGCAGAACTATTAAAGAATTATAGCAACTCTGAGACCGTGAATAAAGGGAGTTATGTGCGGTTTCTTTTTAAATCATTCGGGCACAACCAGCAAACAAACCTCCTAGAGGGTAAGGAATCATTAGTGTGTAAAAATGTGTGGGCTTAGCCCAGATGCTCCCATCAGGTGGGCACATACCTCCTGATAGGTGTTATTTGACCTTGTATGTAAAAGGAGTGTGTTAATCTGAGTAAGTCTTGTGGACAGGTTCAAGCCATCTCTTGCATGTTAACTGGAAAGAAACTAAAAGGGTGTCTATTGAGGCTTCCCAAAGGCTATTTAAATATTAAGTGCCATGTTAAATTGAGAAGAAACACCTCAGTAACAGAACTGATGCAATAGGAAAAAGCCCTGTTTCTTTTCATCGATCAAAGAGAATACGAAGTCTAAAAAACTAAGAATAACCCTTGCATTAACAACACAGAAAGTCAGTGACTTTCTGATATGGATACCACAGATGCTGGCCTCTAAGAAACATCCAGTGTCTTTGATAAATGGTGTGGTTTTTTTACACCAGCACTTATCCTACTTCATTATCTTTTCCCTTTATACGAGCCCAAGTGGAGAGAAGGAAAATGCAAAAAGATTGCTCTCCTTGCTAGCACTCAGACAAGGGCCATGAATAAATGCAGCTCTTAGGATTATTCGTACTTGAGACTGTACAGAGCGCAGATAAAACGGCGAAGAGTGCAATATCTGCATCATCAGCTGATTGACAGCCAACTCTTGTGTTTGGTAAAAGGAATTCTCCTGCGAGAAGTGGAGATTTTCTAAATTATAGTCATCGATAACTGTGCCACAGATTAAAGCATCACAGTCATTCTCAGCCGGGTTAGCAGAGAGAGTGCAAAAAAGGCCGTGAAATGTGCACTGTGGGTGCAATTGTCAGGTACATACTGCTATGTGTAGTAAATACTGCACCCTTGTTACGTAGGAACAAACATGTATGAACAAATTTGGGCTTCCCAAATTTACAACCCAACTAGGACTACAAGCCTAAGAATGGAAACTGGGCAGTAACTAGAGACGTTGGATCACAAGCAAACAGCTGCAAAAGCAAAAAGACAAAGGCAAAATGTTAAGCTGATTGGAATTTTACAAGATTGACATTGTTGCTTAAAGTGCTTGGGTTGATTACATTTTAAAAAAATCAAAGTACATAAAAATTAAAACAAAACCCTAATAATATTAACTACATAAATTATTATACAATTACAATAACAGACCAACAAAAGAGAAATAAATTAAAACAAACACTGATAAACGGTACTAGCAAAGAACAGGTACACAGCCAAAACTTCTTAAAATTTCTAGCACACATTCAGCTGTAAGATACTGCTCTCACTTGTCAGCCACAAACAGCAAAAAAGGGAGAAAACAAGAAGGGGCTGCTGCTGAGAGGCATCAAATCACTGGCAGCTGCAAGCTGTCGGCTCAGGTCCCAAGTACATGATGCTGTAGCAGATGGGTGAAGGAAATATAATGTCTGAAGATAAAAGGCAAGTTGTGGCAGCACTTTAGGGCCCACCGTGTGATGTAAATTTCAGTTTCAGCTTAGTTAGGTCTTTAATATATTTATTAAACTTAATGCGAAGGAAACACCTACTGCTTTATTTTCTTTACCCCAACTGCTAAAGTAACAAGACTTCTAAGATTGTAATCTACTGTTCTGAGGTAACTGTAAATTATTAAAATAAAATTGGCAGGAGTAATTTGGGGATTTAATTTCAACAAGGTGTTATGCTTCACTGGTATGGTTTCTCCATCAGTCCCCATTCTGCCTCCCTCTGCTATGTCCCAAAAATAGAAATTACATAAAATCCTGACAGCCTGTTCTGTGAAACAGAAAAGTTGAGGTCTGAGCTCATCCTCTAAGATAACTGATTCATCAGCACTGCAGCACTTCATTGGGTTCAGTGGAAAAACAAACCAGGGCAAAAATGTTCATTTTTCTAAGTAAGAACATAGTAATAAGATTTATAAATGGACAAATGTTCTGACAATCTCAGTAATGGTGTGTGAAAGAAGTAGAAAACTTCAGATGTCATTAGGTCGAATAAACTCAGAACCCAACACCATAAAAATAGTTATTTTAGGGAAGCACAGAATACTATTGGACATCTGTGCTACAATTTTGTTTTCTAGCTGCTGGCTGAAAAGCTTTTATTGTCCTAGATATTTTTCCATTCTTTCATAAGGGACTGGAAATCTATACATAAGCATAAGAGAAAAAGGATTATGTTTTATTTAATCAACTAAAATATGTTACATCATATGATTGTTCCTGTGAGGATCCCAATTCTGCAAAACTTGTGTGAATGTGCTTAATTTGACAGAGAAGGGAAGTTCTGCTGCCCAGACTGGCACTGTTCATTCAGCCGTGATGGAAAGCTTTTGCTGGACTGAAGTCAAGACATTCAGCCCACTGTAGATTAGATATAATTTGTAGAATTGTGACTGCAATTTTTTTTTTTTTTTCATCAAAAGAAAATGCTCTTTCATTTAGCTGGTGTTACCATAAAGTGAGTATTGCACAATTTTTCAGAGTTGATGTTAGACCACTGATGTTCGATCAGTGTGGTACCAGTGCTGTGACCTTTTCATGGGCTAGCAGGAGTTTAAAATGGTTTTTCATATTTTAGGAAAAGACTTATTCTATTAATTTTACTCACATTAACATACTGCCATCATCTGTATGTTTTATAACCTGAGCTGCTTTGCAGCTGGAGAAAACCAAAGGTTATTATCCTGTACTTTAGTTTTTAAACATTAATTCATATTACTAACATTAAAAAAATCAATTTTCAGATGTCAATTGAAATATGGAAAACATTTCCTAAAATTGAACTGATTTAAAAATTATTTTTATGAAAAATTACTTTTCATATAAACATGAGCCCTAAACATTCAAGCGATACCTCAAGAATATATTTTCTGTTGCCTGTTTTAAAATTGCAGAATGCCCTAAGAATGTTCAGCAGTAAATTGTGAAGTACAGACCTTTGGATCTAGAAAGTGTCTTCATTCACGAGGAAACATTTCCCATTTTAAAAGGCAAGTGATTATTATATTTTTATATGGAAATTCAGAATGCTTATAAATAAATCCATTAAAGAGTGATTTGCAGGTTTAGCTTTTCAGTGGCAAAGCTCCTGGGCCTCAGTGAGAGTTGAAGTCTCCTGTAAGATGTCTGTCTTCTGTGTTAGAGACGGAACATTTCATTCTAACATCAATGAAAGAACTAGAGCTGCATCCCAATTATGCTTGTCTTGAGCCTGCACACCAGCCTTCATTTGCATGAGTGATCTCTGTAGACCACTACTGTTTTTCACCCAAGTAAATACTCTAAGGTTACATTCTACATCTGTGTTCTTGTATTGGTATAATAACAGGATAAATCACAAATAATGGTAGATGAAAAGTCTATTTCTGTTCCTCATTTGGTGCAAAGTGCTACATTTCCTTAGTTTGCAAAATGGCCATGGGTAAATCCAACTGAACTTCAGTTGATGTTACAGTGGAAGCTAGTACTTCATTTTCACAATTATTTAACAAAAGTTATTTCACATTCACAGTAGATTACAATGAAAAAAGTTATTCTCTTTCCTACAGAAGACTAAAATATCAGATTTAGCTGCACTTCAAAAGCCATTTATTGAAATGGAGTGTTGGCCATAAAGTGGCAGGCAGGCTTCTTAAAGAAAAGAAGGACCAAAAGCAAAATTGTCTAATGAATACTTAACACGAGTGAATAAAATAATACAGGTAGAAATACATTTTGTGAGATGAGAATATTTCCTTGTAAATACTAGAACCATCTGTCAGTCCCCTTGAAGACAACAAGAGTGGTTTTGCTGTTGACTTCATTGAAACAGGAATTTGGATACTGAAGTTCAAGAATTGTATGATGGAGTGAAAGTGTCAAACCAAGCAAGGTAGTTACCCAGGGCTACCACCGCCTCAACCTGCTATCAATCCCTTCTCATACCCTATTGATACCTTCCTCTACATTCATTTTTTTTCCAAATTCCAGTATGCGAGCAGCGGTTTTGTTAGTGAGTGTATGACTAGTGCCAGCAGAATCACAAACTAAGCCTTTTTTTTTTTTTTTTTTTAAATAAGACACTCCAGAGCCCTATCTGTTTCTGTTGTGACCCAAATGCTGTCAAACATGGCCAAAATGTTAGACATGATATATACATGACAGCGTGTGTAGACTAATGGTTGTTAAGTATCATGTTATGTTGCTAACAAATGGACTCTGCCTTGAGAAATGAAAATGGGACCTACGGACATTCAGAAAATTGCAGGATCAAGCTGTGTTTTATGCATTGTACGAACAACACATTTAAATGGACTGTGTAATTTCAGTCCTATGGATATGTTCTACACGAGCAGCATTGCAATCTCTGCAAACTCAAGTAAGTAAACTACCTATGATATCGTTTTAATGGAAAGATAAGCTCAGTCTCTATAAATGTCATTTATCTCTGTGTCATATGTATCATCACAGAATCACATAAGGTTGGAAGGGACCTCCGGAAATCATCTAGTCCAATCCCCCTGCCAAAGCAGGTCCACCTAGAGCAGGTTGCACAGGAACTTGTCCAGGTTCCCTTTATTCCAGTGCTCTGTGAGTTCTGAAATCTCACCTCGTCTGTACTCACCTCGTCTGTACTACCTCATGATAAACAAAGTGTTGGGAAATACAGAATTACTTAGATCCACTATCATTTAAACCCCTCTATGTGAATTTTAGGCCCGAGATTACTCACTGAAAGTTTTTAACAACTCAAAGCTTAAATGATTTTGGAAGATTTTTGCAGCAGAGAGTGACATGTAAAAAAGTCCCCTATAGAACCACAGTTCCAGTCATCATGAAGCAGATTTTTTTTTTTTCCCTTACACTTAAAATGGGTAAGTATATGTCAGGGTGTATTTAAAGGAATACTTTGTAAATCAACACACCCCAAAGCCATTTAGAAACTTTTAAACAATTTTGCCCTAAATGCAAGGAACACTTCCATATAAAATACTACTCTATCTGGATTGGGTTTAACAGTTGACATCCAAATCCTATTATCTGTAAATGTTAGTCCATATAAATTCCACTAAAATCTGACTGCAATTAACTCTTCAATCAGACTTAAAAACTACAAACAACACCCCCCCTCCCCAAAACACTGTTCTGTATGTCAAAAATGGACAGTTATAGTCAATATCACATAGACCATTTAATAGGAGACAGAGTGTGTCGTTGTTCAGCCATACAAGATGTGGTCTGTGTAAAAGTCAGCTAAGGGGGGGCCATCACCTTCTTTTGCGTGCAGCATCGTTGTGCGCAATTGTCACAGTTTGCCAAGTCACTCTCTTGACTGATAGAATAAAATATAGCCGGACTCTGAATTTTTTGATATATCAGAGGTTAGACCATAGAATTCTTCAATAGCTTGAGCATCTATTTTCTGCAAAATAAATAAAAATTTTTTTAATGTGTCATTAGGTAAGAGAAATGCCAAACACGGATTAAATGACTATATAAACACAAAAGACAAATTCAGTTATTTGTTTCAGGGTAGCAATTAGCAAATCCTGTTTGCAATTTAAGCGGTAAAAGGGAAATGTTCAGGGGATAAGCCTGACTGGGAAGTCAATAGGAAAGTTTGTCTCAGTGAATTTAACTGAATTAGGCTTTTTCCAGTAACAGGGAGACTCCTTGGAATGCAGTAGTGAACATGGTTAAAACACATAAATGTGGCCATGTGATCCCATCTTTCTGAAATTTCCAGAAACCCTTTTCAAGACATGCCCCATCCAATATCCCAGAGCTTACTTTCCTCCATTGGATTTACTCCTGGGAAATCAGACTCAAGACTTCAATTTTGCCAGGGTGCCACAATGACATAATGGCTTTGCTTAGGAATGAATTGCAGAATGCTTAGACAGAATCTGTAATAGCTGTGGGCTAGATCCTACTGTAATTTACATTCAGACAAACCCAGATCGACTACAGAATCCAGACTTTCTGGTAACTTCCCAGTTCAAAAATTAAAATTCTGTGGCAATGCTAGCTTTCCCCAGTCCAATTTTGCCAAGAGATATTGCCAAGGATTGCAACATAGCTCCTGGATATTTTAGGGTTTACTGAATTAAATTGATTTTATTAGATATAGAAAACATTCCAAATTAAACCCTTGAAGTCTGATATTAAAAACGTTTGATGTTACTCTGAAATAAAACATGCCCTCTGACATTGACAGAGTAAGAACTCCAGGATTAATAATTTTGTTTGCAATCTTACTTTTTAACAGAGTTGAGCTAAATGTCACATTGCAACCAAACTGTGGCTTTGCAGACCAGTAATCTATACCCAGATCTGGAACATAATTTTTAACCCCAAATAGAAAACATAAACATAAAAGTTGTGCTCATGACCTTCAGCATACTGACCTCTACAATGTCATCATCAAACAACAGCCAAAATCCATGACTTTTCACAATAGTAATATAATGCCCCCGATTCGGTCCACTAGAAAGCAAAACAAAATCACAAACCCCAAAATATTAGAAGATATTATTGGGTCTACTTTGATAAGTCACATTTCTGTATGCAAATAAACCCACCACTGGTGGTACAGTAAACATTTACTCCTTTCACCTTTTTACTGACTTGTCACAAAGATTTCATCAACTGAAAGCTATATGTGTTGTTTTCATCTGTGTCACAACCATTTGCAAATTAACCTATAGAACAATTAACAATTTGCTCATGGCAGGCATCAACTACTGCAAATATTTTAAAAACATTATGAACTAAATTTAAGGGGGCAAATTGTTGTCTATCAACAGGGAATATTTTGTTATATACAGTCTTTGAGAAGAGGGAGAACAAGTCGTATTCCTAGAGAACCAAGGATTTTTCTGTTTGTTTCATATTTGACAATACCCCATATGTGAGAAGCTTTATTAAAGCTATCACTTTCACTGCCTTGACAGGAGACCAAGGTGACCTGTTGTAAGGCCTACATGCTAGCAGCATCTGGCCCTCACAGTGTCCTGGCTCCCAAGCTCTCTACAGGGGCTGATGAGGAATGGGACAGCTTTAAGCCAATTTTGTGACTATGGGTTAGGCCTGAGGCGTTATTTTTTTAAACAAGTACAGATTTACTATGAGGACGGGTGGCCAAGAGGTTCAGGCCAAGACACAGGCAAGTTGGTGCAGCAGCAGGGTTTATGTCCTCCCTCCCACTCTCCCTGCATTTCGTCAGGGATGCCTCTGCCCTTGGCAAACATCTGGCAATAGCTTGAGATATACATGAAAGTATCTTACCTCCCACAGTGAACAACAACAGCTACCAAGTCGTACATCCGATCTAAGTTGACAGCGTCGCCAGATGTGTTGAAGAGACGTAACTCCAGAGGAAATACTACACGGTAAGACAGCTTAGTGTACCTGTGCAATTGCTCCATGTACTTGAATCTCTTGAGGTGTAAGGCAAGAATCATTGGCAGTTTTTTTACTCTCATCCTGTGAAACCATTAGAGTGCACATGGTAAAGACCTCACCAGTTGAAAGCCATTCCGTCTTCCCTTAATGAGTAAACGTTTGCGTTATAAGAGCACTTTGTAAGTAGCAGTAGTCAACTAGCAGTAGCTTCTAGATTAAGACACACGATAGCTTTGAATCTGTCTGTAGGGTCTCTGGCCCACACAGAGAATGCAGTTGGGGTGTAAGGCTTCTACGTATCTAACCACAATAAATATCAAGGGCGAGGTTTGTCAAAGCCCAGGAATGACAGGGAGAAACAGCCTGCTCTTCGCTTACCTTTTCTGTGCCTCTTGTTTACTGCAGCAAGTTTCACAGTAGTATTTCTGTTCACTACATAATGTCTCTGTGTTACTGAAGTCTCTGCAAATAAATACAATTATCAGTTCTTAAAAGTTAAAAGATCTTAACACTTTTGCCCCACTTGGGCTGATGAGCTGGAACCCTAAAAAGACACACACGATGAAATCCTCTCTCCACTGAGTCCAGTTTTCTAAAACACCTAAAGCAACTGTATGGGGGTTTGCAAAGGGACTTACAGTATCTGGCTGCTATGACAGCCCTGCATTAGGAGGTGAGGACCTTCATGTGACACAGGTGGAGGGTCAAGTATCTCAAATTGGGACTTATATCCTGGTCTCTTACACGTCAAGGGGCTGCCTAGACTTGGGTGTAGTCTCTCAATCCATCCAGTCCCTTTTTAAATTATTTGCAGAAAGGAGCAGCTTCAAGTGCACTTCTGTTATCCCCAAATAGCTCAAATTTGTGCTGTTCTTCTGTAATACAGGTTTGAATCCTCTTACACAGAATAAATAAATTGAACCCAGTTTTCTGCATCCTCTAACCTCTTGAACTGTCATCCAGCAGTTATTTGATTATACCTTCTTGCTGTCTAAAAAGGAAAGTGTCAGCTAGTATAGAAGATTTTGTAAATCTTCTCAAGTAAATACACTTGGAAATGTTTCTGGAATGAGCTTTTGAAGTGAGAGGCAGAGGAAGGTTGATTTAATAGTGTGTCTCAGTTCACAGAAAAGATTTGTCGGAAGTCACAGTGCTGATGTGCTCTGGAACAGAATGGTAGGTACCTAAAAAAACTTAACTGTAAAAAAATGAGAGTAATTTTTTGTCACCTCTAGTGTTACGTTGCAGCTGAGCAGGTGTTTTGACTGTAAATATAGACATAAGCACCTGTCTTCCAGTTAAGCACACAGGTTTTCTTGTGACTCTGGGCCTTAAATAGATATATCTGAGGAACAGTCTTGTTGATTGCACCTACATTGTACCTAATAGGCTTCTGAACTTCAGACAAATTCAGACACATTCAGACCCAATAAACTCCATTCTGCTATTGCAGTTCACATGCACGGAGGCTGAAGCTGCTCTGTCTGCAAGTGCAGCCTGCTCTCACAGTAAGCAGCACCAGAATCATCTTACAAAGGCAAAGGGAAGATTCTGGACAATTATTTCTTCCTGGCATCATCACCACAGGGGTAGGTGGGAGAGCTGAAGATGATATAGATTGCCAGGGCATAAGTATTAGAACTTATTTACATAACTTCATAAAAGGGGAAGATTTTTCCGTTTTCAAGTTTTAAGTTCTTTAAGGTTGACAGAGCATGACAGAGAGGCACTTCATAAGACTGAATAATATTTATACTAACTGAGAAAGCTTTTACTAGGTGTTTTTCTTTACTCAATCTAATCAGAAAGTGCTGAAATTTAGGACAAAATACATCTCTTAAAAGATAAGTTGCAACAAAACTTTGATTGTAAGTATTGTTTTTTAACTGAAATCAAAATAAAGCACGATCACTGGAAACAATTTGCTTCAGTGGTAAACATTGACCTCAAATATCTGATTTCACATTTGAATGTAAAGACAAAATAAACTGAATTCAGCCAATTCCTCTGAAAAACATGGTAACCTTTCAGGGACTCAGAAGAGAAGAGATGAAACGTTAGAAAAGTTTAGAGATGGGTTATATGTGTGGGGAACATAATGCTGCAAGATTCAGTAGAATGTCCTTGTGTAAATTTTAGGTCTTCTGTTAAGGAAAGGGTCTGATGTTTACTTTCAAAGCCTAAAATCTCAACTTAAAAAAAACAAACCCACAAACAAACTTATGGAATTTATTAGTTTCCTTCCGACCTCAAAGAGAAGCAATGGAAATAGTATTTTTCCAACATAAAGAAACATGTACAGATGGTAGAAATTTGATAGATACCAGTTGTTCTATGCCAAGCCTCCCATGAAAATGAATTAATCTCAAAGAGTTTCTGAATTCCTTCTAAAATGTATTAATTATTCTGAAACCAGTAATATTTAACATTTTAAATGATAAGTTGACTGCTATGGAAATGACATCTGTGAAAGCCAGAGAAATATGCAAATACTCGATAAGCTGAGGGACATTCCCTTACCTGTCCCTGACTGTTTGTTCTTTTGTTCCTTTGTCTTCTACTTCCACCTGACAGGCTGTTACCTTGTTCTATCAAAGCAAGTGGGGCACGGTCACAGCATTTAGAGGCACTACTAATTTACTTATACAGCACATATTAATTCCTTTTTCTGCACCAGGAAAAAAACTGGTGGCATGTTTTTATGCAATAACTCTTCCCTTGGGGGAAGGGAGATACGTGGGTGAGAATTAGATGCTTTTGCTGCCCTTTAAAACTGCAGCTTCAGTAGCTGTTTCATCAGTTGAGACTTTTGAGCATGGCACGTCTGATAGATGTTGAACAGTTAAAAAAACCAGATCATTGACTGCAGTTCACACAAAGTCTGCGTGTACGAGAGCTATAGGCTTGAGGAATTTCTCTCTATACCTGCAGAGCTACTTTCCTATTCCATTAACAGGCCAATTTGCATTCCATTTATACAGTATTTTAACAGAGAAAGGAATTTTTAAATACACCTGCTCAAGATACACTAATTTATCATTGACCTCCTGTGCTTCCACAGTCCATCTCTCTACAGCCTCTATGCTATAGTGTGAAAGATGCTTTCGATTGTTTATATGCATAAATAATACAAATATTCTGTTTTAAGAGATGAGAGAATTCTTAGTGGAATGAAAAAGCACAGGCGGAGCACTAGTTAAAAGTCAAGATCAAATGGACTGGTAAACTTTGCAACTCCTAGTGGAAACAAAAATAATGGATATGTACTATATTTGTTATTAGACTTCTATTGCTTCAGGTCCGATTGTCTACCCTGTGGAGTTAGACTATGCCAGAGGCTTGTATTCTTTGGACCTCTTATGTACACAAGGACCTTTTCAATCTGAAAAGCTACAAAAATAACTAAAAAGAACGTTCGTCTGTAGTGGCAAAGAAATTAATTCTACTTAAATGTTCTCTTGCACAGGTTTTCTTTAATTTACTTTTTCAATACAGTAGCACTTAAAGCTGTAAAGACACAGCAAAGCAGCTGTTAAAAAAAAAAGGGAAACAGAAAAGGTTCCAAAAAGAGTAATAACTTAATAACTTGGCCAGTCCTATTAACAGAAATCACAAAAGCTCTTACACTTTGTTTAGTAATGCATAATACCACAGAACAATGAGAGGAAATCCATATTCCAACTGGATATTTGTTTTCTAAACAGAACTAGACATGCTACTAGTGTAAAAGACAATCAGAATAGAGAATAGATGATAGGTGATGACTCTCTTCCTGTTTAATCTCTAAACCTCCCACCCCAAGAAAAGAAAAACTGGGATTTTGCTTCCCTTTATTTCCAAAAGGAACAATGCCTGTCATTCTGCTGGAATAAAGGCAGATACTATCCTGAGATGTATAAACACACTTTTAGAGCATCCATTCTTCTCAGGGTTGTGTAGATCTCGGCTGGAATATTGCACCTAATTTTAGGCAATTGCACTTCAAGAAAGATAGAGTTGAAGACAGAGGTTAAATTGGAGAGAAGGCTGCAGGGTAATGAACATGAGCAGAGATCTAGAGAAGATAGCCTGTGAAAGAAAGGTTGAAAGACCTTAGGCTGTTCAACTTTAAAAGAAAGTGATGAAATTTGTCTTGTATATAAAAAGCTGCTGTTAAGAGGAAGGGGAGCAACCCCTGGCTTATGTCCAGAGTACACGGGGCAAGTAGAAATGGGCTTGAACTGAAACAAGGAAGATTCATGTTACACAGTGGGGAAAACTTGTTAGTGGTAAGAACAGGAAGGACTGGGATAGGCAATTGAGCTACTACTGCTAAAAGATCTTTTGGAACAGGTTGGAAAAGCATCCTGTCTGAGGTGGAGACAGAAGCTACCCTCTTGGGGTCCTTTTCAACTCCCCCATTCGCTTGGTCATTGCAGTAGTGCAGATGCAGTTCTTCCACATCGTAAGCTGCAGCCACTGGCTGTCCAACAGTAGAAATACTATTGGTACTTTTACTGAAGCACTCTGTGCCTTTGCATAAATGGCCTTTCCAAACAAAACATTTCCAGGAAGCTTAACAACTAAGAAATTAAATTAAAAATTTGGAGAAAGCTGAAGGACAGATGGTAACAACAGCAGTTTCTGATAAATTCACCAGGATAAGCTGTAAGAAAAAGTCAGCGCTCAGTCTCGTTACTGTATCACAGAATCAAACAACAACTCAGGTTAGAAAGGACTGCAGAAGATGCACACTTCGGCCTCCTTGCATGTCAGTGTGACTTCAAATTGACTTTGAACACCACAGGGAAAGAAAGGGAAGTAAGTGACGCTGAGAAAAACAAGTTCAAAGTAGCGGCTACAGTGAAGAACTTAAAAGGGAGCAAACAAAAGCCTGTAGCACCAATACTGCTTCGACTATTGGTGACCATGAACAGACAGAGACAATGGGGAAAAAAAGAAAATAATGCACTCCTTTCCAAAGCTGCTTTTCCATTTGCTCACCTTTTAAAATGAGGCTAGTTACTGCAGTGTGGACTACTTGAGGGCTAAGGACTGCTACAGTATCCTACAGACAGGAACAGAAGCTAAGGAGGAAAACGCTTACTGGATTCAGCACTTTAAAATGTAACAGAAGTTACTTAGTACAGTTGCGGTAACCATGGAGAAATCACTGCTTTCTGACTCAGGAAATGGTTAGTACCTCATATGCTTTCCCTTTCACCCCTCAGCTTGGGGTGAGATGCCAGGCAACCCTCCTTAGGCATTCCAGAATAACTGTTAAATACAATTTCAAACTTGGTACCAATTTTGGAGCTTGAAAGAGTAATTTGACCAATTGATAATCATTACCTTAGAGCTGCAACATATTGTCTTAAATCCAGGTATTGGTTTATTATATCAATGACAAAACTCCAGATATTATAAATCTCTCAGAATAATCAAGTCTGAAAATTATTTTGATCTCTGAAGTATTTGTTTTATAGTTAAGAGTGTACTAGGAGCAGAACTGAAACTTAGAATAAAAGACTTCTTCCCATTATTTTAGAATGAGACACAGAATAAGAAACTTATATGGCAGAAAAGTAGATTTCTGAAATCTTATGCCTTCTAGGGACTCTAGCACTCATTCTGCAAAGCACACACTTAACTTTTAATATGCACATAAGTCCTAATCAACAAAGCACTTGAGTAGAAGCTTAAAGATAAGCACACTTAAATCCCTTTGAAGCCAATTATTATTCTGCAGCAATTCTTTCAGATGACAAGGCAATCAATTATTTTCCCCAAGAGATTATTTTTTTTCTCTTTCAAATGCATACATTGAAAGCAAAAGTGAGTAAAACAAAATACATTGGTGTATATTTTGTCATTAGAGGAAACATCCAGTTTGCAGTCTTTTTCTTCTGTTTTTGGAAAAGCTCAAAATCCAGTGTTATTTGAATTCTCTTTGCTGTACCTATTAGACTTGGAAAAATTAGCAAAGTCAGACAGAACTATCTGCCAAAGAGATGCATTCATTTACCTTAGACAGTGTGTAATTGATGTGTTCTGCTCCACATCAACAGAAAGGTCAAGAAAATCTTCATCTTTGCTACTAACCTGTTGTAAAAAATATACATGTTAAACAGAGACTTAGTAAAACAACATACATCCAAATGCTGTTTTTATCTATGTGCAAATGCTAAAGATAGAGCATTTTAAATTTTTTTCTAGATCAGCGTGACTACATTTATTAGTGACTCTACCAATCCAGCTTTCATATAATTTAACTTCCATCTGTTCTACTTATCCAAGGCTACCAACCACGGGGCAGTGACCACAGTCTACTGTTCATTAAGGGAGGACCATCATCCCGTATACTGGCTGTGACTGGTACATTACACACGTTCTCTCGTTACGCAACACAGCCTAGTTTCTTATTTTACTGGAATTTTCTTTACCCTTTGTATAATGCATTACACTATATAATCACTGTTTATGCCCTACGTAATTATTTCCACTATTATGGATGCAATTAAGGTATTTTCCAAATAAGCATCTGTCAAGAAATGTCATATTTAACCACGTTATATTTTCTCTTCAGTGAGCATTCAGAAGACTGGCTTTATATTTCCGATTGACACAGCTTCATTTCCCCATTGAATATTGTTCTTCGTCAATAATTTTGATTAAAAAATTAAAAGGTTAAATGTAAAAATGGTAAAGTGATAATATTTTGCAAAATCATTTCAATTTTGCCAATTTTTTTTAGATGGAACAAGAGGAGAAAAAAAATCTAATGAAGAGTTTTTATTTTAAAACAGTAACCTCAAACATTTTCAGAATGTCAGATCTTGATTTTTCCTTTGAAAATGATTTTTCATTTAGTGTTTAATCTTGAAGATGAAGTAAAGTTAAAAAAAAAAGTTATCCAAATGGATAATTGTTGTAATACTTCAACTGAGTCAAAAAGACTGCAGAATTACTTACTGCACATGAATTTAGGTATATTCATAACAATCAATTCTGTTTATAAAATGCTGCATGAACACTCCATATATTGCCTCCTATGACTGCATTTTCTTGGAATAACAGAATCAGATGATAGGATAGCAAAGTTCAAATCAAGAACTTCAGTGAGGGGTTGAATCCACTGTTCTGATGCAAGTCCCTCGTGCTCACATTTGTGCAATTCTATGGATGTGAAAGTTATGTACCACTTTCAGCTCATCGCTGCGTTACGTCAGACATCCCATAAACACGGTGAATACAGCCCATATCAGTCCAGACGAACACTTTTAGCAGGATGAATTTTGATATTATCAAAGATGTACAGAGGCATAACGTGCACCCAATTAAAATGAATAGCAGTTCTTCAAACAAAAATCCTTGCTGAGACATGATTCGACCCACAAGGGACAGGAAACCACAAAACTGGCAGCAATCAACTGCAGTATAAACATACAGCTAGAATTTGAAAGATAGAGCAACAAAACTTCAGAGAACATTGTGTCTCTACGGCTGGAACTAGAATTCTGTTCACTGCATATCAAGAAAGAGCTTAAATACTTGGAAAAGTCTTTGGCAAGTATAGTGTTTCATTTGAATACCACAAAGAAGCTCGGAATTTTGTTATTGATTTCAGCACATCAAATATTTACTGAAAGCAGAAGATGAGCTAGTTGGAGTTAGAATAATACAGACCCAAACTAAAGGCAGCTGGAAAACCAGATTCAAACTGCACTCTTTGTAAGTGAGAATAAGAGCTGCTGGAATCTTGAATGATTTTTCATGCACTGCATATGAATATTTTAGCAAAGGAACATCTATTAATCCATTTTACTATCTCCCAAAGATTTCAAGATAAAATAATGCAAGAAAAACAAACTGGAAGAGCATCCTGAGTAGTAAACAGTATTTTTGCATTCACAGGAAGCTACAGACAAGTCTTCCTACAGCTGCAATACCTAGTGCTATTTTTTCCATAAAGCTTGGTCACTTTGAATTACAAATAGGGTATTATGCAGTTTTGCTGTTACCCAAGGACACATCCTGACTTCAGTACAGTTTGTCTGAGTAAACACTGGATATTAATTTAGAATTAGGCCACAACCATTTACAGAAGTTTGCCAGTTAAAAAATCATTTAACCCTTTCATTATTTTAACTTGCTATTATTACTTGTGTTTTTATAATGGAGACAGACTAAAGAATTTATTTTCAACATCTCTCTCGTGTTTTCACTTATATAAGCTTATTCCAAACTTGGTCTTACACCTTTTTTCATGTTGACTATCACTACATCTCTTCCCCCCCCCACCCCCCGGACCCAAATCCCTGGAGAAGTCATATTTTCTTGGGATGCAGCGCTATTCTTTATAATTAGAAATATCAGAATATGTTCTTTTATTCATCTGGTAGGACCTGGGTAGGGTTTATCCCAGCTAACTTCAACTGTCTAAAGTTACATATGTAACCTCAGCTTGCTGTCTGAAGATACCTTCTCTGGGCACCTTCTCCCATCTTAACGCAGATAATCTAAAGCTGCATTTTCTTTAGAGGAAGTCCTTGGTAGTAGTACTGGTCTGAGTTCCAAGCACGTTATTCTTAGGCCAGATCAGTTTGCTGGCCCAGCTCACAACATTGCTGCACCAACAACTGCAACAGCTCAGTAGCACCATGGAGCCATATGGAGCAGAATACCTGATACTGCTAAAAACTTTGTGTTTCATGAAACAGCCCAGAGACGGATGGAGAGAGCTTCCTGCAGGAGCTCCTTTGTAATCTTCATCATCTACAGAAGGAGCTGAGAAAACTAGTTCATCCTTGACACCTACCTTTTACAAAGAAAAGGTTAGGTGAGGTTAATTCCAACTTTTTTGGAAAATCAGTGTCACTGTTCTTGCCAAAACAGATTTTTTTTCCTGTCTGTGTTACTCTTTCAACATAGCAACCTCACAGAGAGAAACTTTTTTTAGTATTATTTCTTTTCCCTTGAAGTAGGAGCATGTGATTGAAAACCACAGAACTTGATAGGAGACTTATCAGGTTTCCTAATGAAAAGTAACTTTTACTTATGCTTCAAACATAAGAGACTTCAAACTGGCAGCATCCTCTAGAAAATATTAGGGAGATAAAAGAAAATATATGGTTTGTTAGTAACAAACCCTCAGTATGCCAGTCACATTCTTAGGATTGAATTAACACAAATTCATCTTAACATTTCACTTATTCATGGAATAATGATATGAATATCTTCTCCCAAAGTTACAGTAATAAGGAAGGGTATTGATTAACTTGAAAGGGTTTCAACTGTAGAGATATGTATTAGGACAGCAAGACTTGGCACAGCTTAGCCAAGTAATGCTTAGAAAAATAAATTTTTAGAAAAGAATATACTCACTTCAAGAAGTAAAGTCTACAGGAATATCCACAATTCTCAGATGTCTGAAAAGATTCATATATTTATATATATAAAATGTATCTATCTATCAATGGGCAACAACCAAATAAATAAATAAATAAATAAAAATATCTATCTCAATGCTTACGGTTTCACAGTTCAAACATCTAGTTTCGTTAGTCAGTGTTCCCTGAAAAATCTCATGCACCCAGGTGAGTTCTTGTTTATTGTTCTCTTCAGCTTCATTCATGTTGCCGTTTTTCAGTTTCCCATTTTGCTTTTCCTGTTTCTTCTCCTCCTGCAAAATGTCTGCGATGGTGTTGAGCAGGTAATTTAAAAACTCATGTGCATCCTGCTGCATGTAGTTGTCAAAGAGATCTGTGAAGAGAGTAGAGATTTCTAAATCTGAGCATATCCTTTTCTTCAGGAAAGTAAACTAAATTCATTATTTATTTCCAAATACATGTAGCGGCCCTTGTTTAGCACAGTATTTGGAATCATGCCAAAGAAGAGCAGTTTTGCAGTCACACTGGCTTCAGGGAAGCTACTTTGGGGGAAGGCTTCATCTCATCTAACTTTAGCTGTCTGAAAGGTTACGCTTTCCTTTGGAGCTGGTTGTGTAGGTTCCCACTACAGTCAATGAAGAAAGCAAGAGGGCGACTCATCCCAAATTAATTCCTTAGACTAGATGCCTAACTTTAGGCAGCACTGACTCCCACCCGTATATTCCAAGTCCCTCAGACACTTAGGAACATCACAGAGTTTGGACGGTAAGACACATAGAATCACAGAATCATTTCGGTTGGAAAAGACCTTTAAGATCACCGAGTCCAACCACCAACCTAATGCTGCCAAAACCACCACTAAACCATGTCCCTAAGCACCATATTTACATGTCTCTTTACATGGCTGGGGAAACTGAAGACATGGGATGGAGTTGAAGAAAAAAGAAGCTGTTTTCCCAAGAAATGTGTATTTTTATTCTTCTGCTCCTGAAAAAGCTCATGTGGATTTCCTCAGAAAATATTGCACAGATTCTTCGGCTTTGCAGTGTCTAGCCTGGACACATAAGCAGGTTAATACACACTGAGTCTGGCCCTAATTTAAAAAAGCTGAAAACATAAGATCCTATCCCTAAAAGTGATCCCCAGCAGTGTGGGGGCATTTATCACTAGATGACTCAGAGCTAACTTTGTCACACTTTCAAATGTGTGCCCTGGAATGAGCAGTCTGCACATTTATATGCTGTCACCAGGAAGCAATTTCTTCCAGGTGTTTCACTGGTACTTTGTCTCTTCATTCAAAGCTCCCCCGTTTCTAAGCATACCACCCACACTGATATGAATCCAGGCCAAAACGGAGCTGTGTGGCAGGTTTCCTTATTTCAAGATGTTCCTCATATCCCTTAGACAGAACTACTACAAGATTAGGCATATGCTGTTGCCAAGCTAATGCTCAAAAAGGGCCTGATGCTTCACAAAGTAGACTGTGCCCACTGCTTTTCTAAGAACAAGAGCAGCAGTTGGTGTGTGGTCCATTGAATGCCCCCACGTGTGTACAGTTACCTGTCCTCCAGGGTGGCTTGGACTAGCGGTGCCTGTAGCATTCCTAGGTCACACAGTTTCTATACTGCCAACCTCCCTCAATGTTTCTCTCTGCCATGCTCCACAAAAAAATAACTAAAAAATTACAGCAGAGTCTCACCCTATTCCCAGCCCCAGCTCACTGTGCAGTGTGGTCTGTCCCACAGTCCTGTGAAAACATCACTAATTCATGTACTTCTGGGAACTTATGAAACCTGGTATGGTTATTTCAAGCATAATCTTATGTACACAGATACTAAAATATTAATATCTAAATCCCCAAAAGTACTAAAAGCAATTTACAACTCTAACCTGAACATCTGATTAATATGACCACATTGTCCAAAACTTATTTATACTTTCCTGATCAATGTATGGAAGTCTAAGAGGATTCCAGTTTTACGCTTACCGTTCTCTTTTCGTAACCTTGATATGAACTTCTTTGGTGGAATGACTCCAACTTTCTTCTTCTGAGTAGCAATACTGTGGAAGAGATCTGCCAGGCAAGTCAAGAGATTTTCCTTCTTTTTCTGTTGGGCCTTGTATGATAATACATTTTCCCGAAATGGCCGGCAAAAATACAATGCCTGCAGCACGGAGTTGCAGTAGCAGGTGTTCCCAAACTGCATGTAAAATTAAAAACAATCTTAATCCCTGAGCATCACAATAAAACTAGTTGCCTCATTCAACTTCTGGCTTCTGTGCCCCTGTCACATACCAGTTATTTTGCCATGCAGCTGCTGTAGGAATATATTTCCACACCCACCCCTGACAATTCACAAAAAAAACCCCTATGCGATTCTAAATTAACTAGGATACAAAGTAAAAGTTTCCACTTGCAAGAGATATTTATTGTAGTGGATCTTGTTAAGCTTGTTTCAACATATTAATATACTCTTGCTGGGCTCTATCTTACTGCTCAGTGGCAGAATGACTGATGTTTTCAATGGAAAGAATTACTATATCTGTTTTATTTATATGGGAATAACAAGTGATTAAACTGCCTTCTCACTCATTCTTTTCTTAGTCAGATAAAAAAGCTCCTCCTAAGAGAGTCCCCAGTGCAGACTGCTGTACCTAAGGTTGTCCCTACTTCCACCATTTCCTCCCTCACATTTCATAGCTAAAATAAACTTTTAACTTTATTGAAGTGTAAGTGCTAATTCCTGGAAACATTCATGGAACAGTAACTGTTTTCTCTGGGGGCGTACGAAGCTATCTTCAAACATCTGATACAGCTTTGCAACCCACTTTGCCTGAAATTGGGACGTGAGCAGCACTTTTTCAAAAAAAAAAAAGACAATCCTATCTTAGAGCCTAATTGGGGGAGAAAGAAAAAAAAACAAAACAAAACAAAAAAATGAGGAAACCAAAGTTCAAGTAACATCAAAGCCAGGGTTCTGTATTTGGTTTGCCTACTGAAAATGGTACTTACATTGACCAATCCAAAGTAGTGTTCATTGATTGGAAACTGCTCTGGGCCGATGTCTTTTTCCAGAGCAGAGGCATTGGTGCCCTATGAAAAAAAAGAGGGAAGAAATTATGTAGAATGCTAAGGTTTTAAAATAAAGTTATGGACAGCATTTTTTCCTTTCAGCTACAATTAGCCAAGTTAAGTCTGTCTTATTAGTGGGCAAGCACGACAGTCACATGAGCCAATAAAAATATTTGCAGTTCTAGGTAGTGGAATGGGCCTGACTGGGACACCCTAGTTATGGCTGATTAGAAGTGAGCAGGTGACAACAACAGGGGTTCTCCCCATACCCACCTCCTCCTTATTTTCACTGTGTATGTGAACAGCTGGATCCCATTACCCTCTCACCTTATAAAGATACTTGTTGATCTTCAGCAAAGCCCTGAAGTTATCTTGGATAAACCAGTTCCCAAATGTAAGGCAGATTTTCTAAACATTATTGAAACTCCTCTGAATCCCTTCTAATTCATCAGCAGCCTTTAACAATACCTGGGCTCCACACTGGCACCCAGCTCTAGTAACAACATCACAAACACTACAATCAAGTGTAATATATCTACAATTTTGCCCTATCTAACACTGAAGGGTGCATAAACCCAAGCACTGTTACATCTCTCAGTCACTGCCTTGGTGTGGCAAGTTACATTCGGCTGTATCTTCACTCCAACAGCAAAGTTGCTTTCACAACTACTGGTCTGTGAAGTACAACCACTAATTTTGTATGTTACCTGTAGTTTTCCTATATTAAAATGCCCATTTTTAAACAAGCTTAGATTGCCAAGCAAGCTAGATTGCTGCCAAAGTAAATGTCATCACTCATCCGCTCTATAAAAGCATATGGATCCCTGTAGGACCTCACAAAAAATGCTGTATTTGGACAAGTATTCCCTACATACGTTTATTTAAGACCTATAAATTAGCCAATTTTTAATCTGAGTGATAATTGCTTTACTGACATCATACATTTATTTCCTTACTGAGCATGCTCTGCAGTGTGAATCATTAATATATCATGCCCTAGAATTTCCATCACAGTTGGTTGACCTTCATAAAACCATTCAAAATGCCCCTGTAAACATGCCAACACGTAAAACATCTGAACATTTATTTCTTGTGTTCCTGAGGCTTGTTCAATATATCAGTTGCTCAGAGACTTCATCAGCTAAAATTTTCAGTTACTGGTAATCAAATTCAATAATTCCGGTGTCCCTTCCCCATTTTCTCCCCAAAACCTGATTTGTGTTTCCTCGCTGCACCTACCATGGCGGTGCAGTGCTTGCTATATTAGATTATTATTTCATGTCAACTCATCAAATGAACATGATTTTAGTCAACAGGATCAGTGGTGTGCAACTCAGCACAGGTGCTCTTTGAGAATTTGCAAGCCTTGAAAGTAAAACAGCTCCTTCAAGTTGGCAGCTTCCAGAAATCTCCAAAGATTTTGTATTTCGCATGCCCTTATCAGATCTCTTTGCCGTCTCTCCCTTTCTCTCACACACATAGTGGATTGCTCAGACCAAATCTGTGCGATTTCCCAGACATTCCCTTTGAGACTGAAGCACTTTACCTGCACGAGGCTCCATGCAAAGCTTAAGGGACACATTATATGTCCTCACTGGGCTCTGCTGAGCCTCAGTGAGAAACTTGGAAAAAAGAATGATCTTTACAAATCAATTATTGGGTACCTTTCAACAGAGATGACAGTGTGATACCTGCTTTGGCAGGCGAGTTGGACTAGATGATCTCCAAAAGTCCCTTCTTCCAACCCCTACCATTCTGTGATTCTGTGATATTTATGTAAGTTCCATACATTAGTTACCTTGCTTAAAAAGTCAGTCTTACCAAAAATGTACAAATTCAGCAAAGCATCCAACTTCCTGAGAGGAAACTGTTAGACATTTGTCTATCTGATATTAACAGTAGAGCAAACAGTCACTGTTACCCTCAAAACCTTGTCTGATAAAAGAAAAAAACAAGACCACAGAAGATTAATGCAGCTTCTGAGAAAACTATCTTCATGTTAATACTCATTGTACAGCACTCAGATCAAAGCAAAGGTTTTCTTCGATTACCATTTTAGCGTTGAAATCAAGTTCTCTAAAATAAGAATGAAAACAATTGTTTTCCTGTTTTGCAGGAAGTATTTTCCACACTGAAAAAAATTGTCCCTCTAGAATTCATGAAAAATAGTATCTCTGAAAAGTAACCTCCTACTCTTTCATAAACTACAGGTTTGTGTATGCTGTAACACAAGTAGAATGCAAGTGCTCTGCTAACTAGTTGCTCCTACATTACTCATTTGCCTTTCCTCCAGGGCCAGGGTTTCTTACTTCAGAGGATGCCAGATGGTTTGACAAATCCTCTCTAGTATTTAAATTGTCTTGTAAATATTGTAAGAAAGAGCAAGAATCAGGATTTACCAAACAAAATTATCACTGAAAACCAAACAAATCCATGATGTGCACTAACTGATCTTCATGTGAAAGCTATACAGTGCATGGAAATTTCCGAAGTACGTGCTGTTGAAACAACATGAGCTTAGCGGCAGCTCCTCATAGAGCTTTTCCTCTACAAAACCAGGTCTTGGCTGTTGCAAATATAAAACTAAACACTGTGTACCGGTTCCCCAATAAAACAGAGAGCTTAAATTCAGTCTTTGAGTAAGCTGACATAACTCCCATGGACTTCATTAGGAGTTGTGACTTCTTATATCAAGGGCAATTTCAGTCTGGTTTATTTTAAGGTCTCCAAAAAGATACTGTTAAATTTATAGAAAAAGAAGAGTAAGAAAACAGGTAAGAAGCACAGAGACTTAATACTTCACAGAAGGATATATTTCTTACATGGGGAAAAAGCAATGTAGACAGACTAGTAAACTCAAACCATGCTATGTTGCATATATATTACATATTTTGCATAAGAAGTCATCTCAAGAAGCAGTTGACATGATGCAGAAGAAATTATTGGAAATTTTTCCAACCAAGCTATACCAGAAACTGTACACACAAATCAGATTTAAAATGGAAAAAATAAGTTATTAAAGATGTGTTAAAAATGATTAAGAACTCAATTTAAACCAACTGGATCAAATATAGAAAACATGTTAGCCAACTGAGGTTAATCTACATCAAAAATCAACCATGACTATTTAACAGTTTTAAGCATGGTTATGTTTGTTCCCACTTCCAGCAAGTCATTTTGGTCATTTCTGCAGTGAAAATCTGCTCAAACATTTTTAATGCAATCCATTCTCTACAGTTTTATAAACGGCCCTCTGCTTCAGCTAGGAGAAATATCCTACCACAGCTGAATGTACTGTAGTTTCATAAAAACCAGCAAGAGTGGCAGTGCGGCCACAGAGCCTGAAATGAGGAGAGACCACATGAGTCAGTGAACTGGGATGTGGGACTATTCAATAAATTCATATCAAGGTATAGAGACAATAAAGGAGACTGACTCGTTCTCAAAAGAGGACACTAATGAAGAAAAAGCAACAAAGTGGCTGTGGTGGCCAGACCTTATGAGAACTAGGTCGACGCGGAAACTCCTCCTGTGTATTCTGTGGTGGTGGTGAACCTTGATTTCTCTGAAGTTTTACCACTTCATTCAACAATCAGTATTCAGCCCTTATAAAATGGCAAAGACATACAGTTGGAGACGTAGCCAAGCATGGGTCAATTCAGGCTAAGCCAAGATTTCTACCACAGCATCGCTCCAAAAACATTCTGACCATATGACCTATATTTTTTCCTCTTGTTATTTTGCTCTAGGCCTTCCAATGGAGAAGTCTGACAGTTTTCTTTTCAGCTGAAATTTCTGATAATGTTGCTAAGAGTTTAATTTGTGTTTTCCATCACATGAAACAGATCAAGTAAAAAACCCTCATGTTCCTTTGCATTTTAGCATGTAAATAAAATAACAGTGCAGGGAAAAAATAAAGAAATCAGATTAGATGGTTAAATCACATATAGCAAAATAACCTAAATACAATTATTCTGTGAAGGATGAGAAACAGAATAGAGCTAATATGAAAGATACTGCAAACAGAAGACGGCAAATCGGACTAGAATTTCTAGTGTGATGGAGCTATAGAAAGGGCACTAAATTTCTAGAAATATGCATGTGCTTAATTTAAAGTAAATGAGTGCAGTAAAGAAATTAGGACACTTCATAAGTCACCTATGGAAAACCTATTAAATAGGTATCGCCAAATGGAAACAATATGAATAACCATCAAACAATAAAATACAAAATAAGAAATACCAAGAAATACCTTGTTCACAAGAAAATCTAAAAAACATAAGAAAAAACACATAAAAATTGAATTATTAAAACAGAAATTTAACAGGTGTATAAAGATCAGAGACCAATGAAAGATTGCTGGTCCACGAGGAAGGGCTTCAGATCATATACAGCTGTGAACTAGATTATTTTTTCTTAGTATTCAGGGAAAGTGAGAGCAATGGGCTAGAAATAGACTTGTTTCCTGAAGGGAAAAACTGAAGACTTAAGAGAAACTCAGGGTGACGTCTGGGCTAGTAGAAGAGAAATTAGAATAAAAATAGAAATGGCTTCAGGGCCAGGCAGCCTGAGTTTCAGGATTTTGGAAGGCACAGCATAAGGGAGGAAAGGGAAAAAGAAGATAAAGAAAAATGTGGAAGGCCCCCTGGCCAACAAATGACAGTCATGAATAACTCAAAAGAGAGGAAGCGATTGTAAATAAAATCCAAACTTAGCTCCCAGAAGCAACACAAAGAAAACGAGAGTAAGAGAAGAGCAAGCAATATCTCACCACGCGGTGTATATGCAACTTTTTTCAATAGATATACCACCTGTCCTCAGTGTTGGACTTCAATGATCCTCAGGCACAACCTCAACTTTCAGAGAGGTATGGTGAGCAATTGGAATAGCTGAACCAGCCTTATTCCAAACTCTTAGATATTAAATGTCAAACCTGAAATGTTTCTGTAATTTTTAAAGTGCGAATCCTACAAGATGGTGAATTTAACCAGATTAGTTTGTTTTTTTTCTTTCTGCAAAAAAATGATTTATTGTTCCTCCAGGAGAGTTATTTTGGGACTTTTTTGCCACAAGATAAAAGAGGAAAGAGAGGATGCTATGAAAAATGTAGGGGATCATAGTAAACAGTAAGAGGATATTGACTGACCTAAACCCCATGATGTACTCATGTTTTTGAAGGAAAGGTGATTTAAGACAATGTATCTAAAGAAATTATTTTTGTGCCTGTTTTCCAAAGAGTTTTCTGATCATTAAGGTGAATTACAAGAGCTTGAAAGGAGATATCTAGCTTGCTTTTTGCTGGATGCACCAAACTGTCTCTAATCACAGATCTAAGTATTACATATACCACAAATAACTGCAGCTTTTCACTCTGTGGTTACCAAGAAATGGATAGAAATTCAGAGGCCTGAAATACTGAATCACTTAAAATCTTGGTCAAAGTATTTAAGGCACTTAGTCTTATATAACTTAAAGTGTTGAGTGTGTTTTCTCAAAGCACAAAGCACCCATGTACTGGAAGTGAGGTTCTAGTGGTGTGTTACAGGTTCAGTACCTAAGTCCATAAGTAATTTTTTTAAAATATTAATCTTTAAAGTTTCCATGATTTACCAAACTGCAACTCAGTATTCTCTCATGAGTTTGTCTCCATTCCCAGCTTAGTTGTTCTTGGATTAGTGGCACTCAGGCTTTTGCTAGAACAAGTAGCAAAACCATTTTTTTTTGGCCAGTTTCCGTCTTCAGAACACATAACCTCAAGATGGCCTCACCAGTGAAAAAAAGACTGAGGTTCGCTTACAGACTATAATTTTTTCAATAACATTTTTGTCTGGGCCACCCAGAGTGCATATGTAGTGCCTCAGAGCATTCTAAAGGCAAGACACCTTCTAGACTTCATCACAGCTGCACCAGCTGGGGTACTCTTTGATAACCTGGAGACAGAAGAAAGAACATCTTCATTAAATCTCAATATAACATGAGTTATGAGGGCTGCAGTTATGTTGCAGGACAGGTTTATAATTCAAAATTATTTTTGACAGCCAATTTTTTACTTTTTTTTTTTATTTATTTTAGAGAAATGCTCTAAAAACTGTTGAAATTCAGCTGAGACAAGTGCAACATTCTGGACATGAAGAGAAGAACCACCTGTACATTTACAGAGTGGGAAATAGCTGACTAAAGGAGGAGAGAAAGGAGCAGAGAAAAGAAAAAAGTCTGGAGACCATAGTGTAGTGTAAGATGAGTAAGCATCAGCTATGCAATGCTATTTCAAAAAAAAAAACCAACAAACCCCAGAACAACAACAAATGTAGACCACATAATGAAATTCTTACAGACAGGAGTCTACAAAGCAGTAATTTTCCTGTTTAACTTGTCGCTGGTAAAACTTCAGACAGGACCTTATGTTCAGGTTTGGGTGCTAGGTTTCAAGAAAGATGAAGATAACGGGAGACAATTCAAAAGGCGGCAGTCAAAATGAAAAACACAACTCTAGAGAAAAATGACCTGTAAAAAAAGGGTTGAGCAGGGTTGTGTTGCATAAGACAGAAAAGTCTGAGGCAGGGCATGACAATATTTTCAAGTATATATCTTTTTATCAAAAGGAACTAATCCATTCTTGATCTCAGGGGTGGACAGGATGAGAAGTACCAAGTTCAAACTACAGTAATGTAGATTCAGGTAAGAAATTAGGAAACATTCTGGTCGTAAGGACAGTGAAGCATTGGCGTAGACTGCCTAGAGAGACAACATGGTCACTGTCACTGGAAATTTTCGAGTTAGACAGACATACATCAGAAATAACACAGGTTTATGAAATGGAATTCCAGTGGACAGTTGGAGACTTTACTGTCATAGGACAGTTGAGTTGTAACTATTACTAGGTCATTAATTGTGAAATCAAATTAAATAACCACATCACACAGTATCCAATAATAGCTGGTTTGAAACCGTCAGCACAGCAGCCCTCTCTGCAAAGGCTGAGAATACCCAAGAACACGTTTATAGCGGAGCCCTGATGGTGGAGATGCGGGCTTATTTCTCCCCCCGAGGTACTGATACACTGTGGTGTTAAGAGTACATAATGTACATAACTGTATCTAAGTGTATCTACCAAACAGCCAACCAAGGACAGTTTCTTGAGGAAAGGAAGATCAGCAGAAGGGATTTTGCTGTCTGCATCTCTGACTGGCCAAGATTTACACTCCATAGACCGTAGCTGCTCAAGCCCATCAGAACCTCACCTCCTCCGTGGCACTTGCCCACTACACACAGTTAATCAGGGTCCACAGTCTGCTTTTAATTCCATGTCTTCTGCAATTCAGATTCACTCAGCCTTGCTGAGCAGTAATTAAGAGGTTCCTTTGTTATGGTATTTAGCATAACCACTGCTTTGCTCTTAATTCAGCAACTTGAAGCCAAAGACTATATACATCTAAAAGAAACACACTCTGTACTACACATTGTATTCATGAGTTGCCCTGTTGTGCTTATCGTGTAAACAACTATTAAGTGCATGATAACACCTTTACACATGCAAGACAAGTCTTTGTCATTAGTCCAGGTTATACATTGGAAATTACATATTAGGATGTTTCTCACTTTGCATATCCTTCTGTATCCGATATAAGAAAATATCTTTTGTGGACTTTTGTTTATCTTTTGATGGAATACATGCTTACTGCTTGTGATTCCAGTACCTATTTGTCAGCCATACTCTCAAGTTTCTAATTACTTCAGAAAGGTATTACAATAATTAGACTTTCTCTAATTTTTTCCTATTTTTGTTTTTATATTTTCTATATATGTCATACTGAAATCAGGCACTCTTGAGAATAGGCTTCTAAAACTGCTTTGCTTGAACTGCCTGTAACTAATCTTTTCAGATGTAAAAATCTATTTTCCTTTATCAATCTAAATATACCTTCAGATAGCTGTTTTACTGTCCTGAAATTGTATTATTCTGCCTTAATCTCTGCTCATGAGAAGTTTTAAAAGTTATGAAGAAATACACACTGCAGGTTGTCCAAATGAATACATCCAGTTGAAAGTCATCGTGATCAATTCTGTAATCCAATAACACTCCTATTGTACAAAGTAGAGCTTGACTATTTTTACAGCATTACAATTGTAATTTTTTTATATCAAGCATTTTCCAATTCTATGTTTGTAGTTTGAGTCCTCATTCAGCCAATGCCCTATATTCAAACAAATCCTGCAAGGAGTCTCTAAACCCGTGACATTAAAAACAAACAAACAAACAAACATGAAATCCAATAGTTATTCTTATTTGCTTCCTGAATGTAGAGACTCCCGTGTATTTATGTTTTTCTCTACAACTAGTTTCTAGGATGGTTAGGAACTTTTTTTTTTTGTTTTTAAAAATGAAAGCTGAAATTCACAGGTACTCATGTAATTCCTGGTGAATTGTGTGAATGTTTTCCTGAAGAAAAACACCAATTGTTATGATACTCATAGAGACTATGAGAAGAACAGGCAACATGAAAGCCCAATTAAGGAAAAACAAAATTAATTGGAGGAACTGCAACTTTTTTTTTTTCCAAAGGATATCTACACAACACCTACCAGGAGCAACTGTGAGGTATCTCAGATGATACCTTGTATCAGAAGCGATCCAAATGTGTTCAGAATGTCCCATTTATTAAATTGTCAGAGCACTCTGAAGTGCAGATCAGATTGTTTGAAATATTGTTAAAAATTATGAAAGGGGGGGGGTTAATACCTGTTCTCAGCAGAATATTAAAAGGTATTTAGGAGAAATATGGTCCACAGAGCTTGTAAGCAATCTCTGTAAAAATATATGTCAATACATTGTGAAATGGTTAGATGTCCTTCACTGCACCTGACAATAATATCCCTAGGCCACAGCTGCAGCATGAGCTTAACTCAGAACTCAAGCCAATACCAAAAGCTCATCAAGAGAGAAACATACTGCAGAGATTTCAGTAAGCAACAATCTTAAAATGCCGGCGTGCCTATCTACCCTTGGACCAGCATTTTGTACTTGAGCCATCGGGTTATCACACAGAAACAATACCAGAGGATTACAGCATCCTACATCCCTAGTTTGTGTCTGCAGTCTACAAGGGTTACGTGGCACTGGGCATTGGTGTTGCCTCAAATAGGGTTTCTTCAGTATATCTTAAGTTTCTTCATGTCTACTGTACCTGTTCTACGTAAAAGCTGATGATTGGCTATTGCATATCTCCTTCTGTGGCGAACCTGGTGTGCAGACAGAGTGGATGAACTTTCCCAGTGGCGGAAAGGAAAGTAAGAGGAACGTCTTGGGGACTAGACCTTCCTTTTCAGTGAGGGTGGCCATTGTGCCCACATAAATGTGCCGCCGATTCCTTCAGGCACAGTTGTCTTCATCCCCTCCCCGCCACCAGAACTTTGGTCTCATTAACCAAATCAGTGAATAATAACAAGTACTATTGCTATTATAACTAGGGGGACAAAACTGGTAAAAGACAATAGAGGAATTCTGTTTAATTCTAGAAGTTGTGCATTTGAATATTTACTACAAATAAATGTGCCAAGTGGAAAGCTTGCACCTAACATTTTTTCTTACTGCTTGGCTCCTACTGTGTCTGCCTGAGCATGTGAGAACTTACTGAGTGAATATATGCTACTAGATCTCTTTTGTAAGCAAGTTAAATATTGTCCCTGGCTTCCTTGCCTCACTGCACTTGTTTTGATCCTTCCTGGAAAAGACTGAATCTCTACCATCTTCAGGAGACCAAAATTACAACCTGAGATACTAGACCTTGGGCAGTCAATTAAATAGGAAACATACATCCTAAAATGCTGACTAGCCAGGTTCCCTTGAGCTAAATTCGTTCAGGTAAATTTCATCTATTTTCCCCCTTCAGGACATGAAAGTACTTGGACAAACAAACGCAAAAAACTTTGTCAAGAAAGGACTACTATTGAAAACATAATCTATGTTGCATTCAGAGAAGAACAAGCACTTCAGGACCAATTCCTCCCTCTGTCTCTCTCTTCCTGCCCCATCCTACCCCCCCACCTCCTGAAAATACAAGGCATCATCCTTTTTTTTTTTTGCAAAAGTGAAGAAAAAAAATCTCTGTGAATACTCTCAAATGGAACAGGAATGGAAAAAGGTAAGAGGAACATAATTTTTTTTTTTTCATTAATGTGTTCAACCAGGTTAAACTACTTAGAAACATACTATTGTGCAGCATTATATACCAAAATATATTATATTACCTAAGAATTATGTGCCTATTTCTTAGTCCACAAATTATAAGTAGTTCTTTAAGCACTATGTTAAAGTGCAGGAAAAAGGTCTGGGAAGTAACATCTTTGCCTGGTAAATTTCTACAGGTGCCCTAAATCAAACTAGCACTGCAAATATTCAGGTTTTATATAAGTAAAAGGTTTTCTTATATACCTTTAACCTTCAAAAGTCCGATTCTTCTTGGAGGGTTGTCATAGCTCCTCCTACAGACCATTGAGTTCAAGTCCACCACCTCATCTAAGGGGACACATTTTTGGAGGAGCAGTGTTGCCAATACTTCCAAGAATTTATGTTTCTCTTACAGCCCCAAATTCCTGTAGCTTTCTGAAAATCTCAGCTTTTTTTTTTTCCGAAAAGAACTCCCAGTCCCTGCGGGTTATCCAGAAAAAACTAAATGTGACGAGGACAACACGTCTAAAAGCTAAGTGCAAAGACCCCAAGGAATACGTAGCTTTAGAACATCATTATTGTTAAAACAACTTCACCTTTTGTCACAGTACTGGTACCCATGAGCTAGCATTGCCTTGAACTATGAGCCCTTGTATCCCTTTTCTGCCTGAGGCTCTAATTCTTCCCTTCAGTCTCTCCATTTCTCAGCTCCCACTTTTGCAGGATACACTGGCAGCGACAGCTGAGCAGCTCACCATTAGAAGACAGCAAAAGAGGTTTAGCTGTGAACCTACTCAGTCTTTGGGAGAAGCGTACCCTATACAAGTACAGGTACGTGTCTGAAGCATGTGAAAGAGATCACGGAGTTCCAAAGTCTTACAACCACCTAAGAGTCTCCAGCTCCCCTTCATGTGATGCTCACTTATGCAATCTGCAGGGCATCACACCCACCATTCATCAGCAATAAAAAACGGAGCCTGCCCAGAAGGAAGGTACACGCACCCAGGCTTTCTCCTCAGTCCTGTACTGTTTCCTAAACTTTTCCTTGCAGTGTTCCTGGCCTACTAGTCTACAGTACTGGAAATTATTAAGAAAAATGAAAAGTTTAGAACACTACTTACTATTGGGGAAGCACCCAGATTATTTTACCCCAAATCTGGGTTTTGTATTAAGTTTTTTTAACCCTACACCCAACCCTCCCTCTCTGCATTTCAGAGCAGGCTTTTCAAAGGGAGGACTGAGGCTGAAGTCAGAACTATGCGTAGGATGCCCTGGGCATCTGGTTGGAAACAAAAGAGCAAGCCCACTTCAGTGGAAGCGTGGACACGTGGATGGGGAGCAGGCTCGCAATCCGCACTCCCTCCCCCAGAGCGCTGCAGCTGAGCCCGCAGAAGCCAGGCCTCCGGGGCTGCGCCTGTTGCCTTACCCTGGAGGTAGGCTCCATTCTCCAGGGCAGATGAATGGTATGTGTGGCATCACCAGCACAAGGCATGCTGGGGCACCACATGGAGGGAAGCTGGCAACTGCGCGTAGCTGCTCTTGAAGAACCTGGAAATAAGGGGTAAAAATACAGACTAAAACAACAAAATGTGCAGAAATAGGCTTCTCTTCTGTTTGCATTAGGGTGCTTAGCACACACCCGTTTCTTTGGCAAGTTTATTACTGCCTCACTGTATTCAAAAACCTTTCACAGACAAAGTTTGAGCTCTCCCTTCCCCCACCAACAAGTTTCAAAAATCTAAACCCAATTAAATGCTCCAAATTTGTTGGGATTAAAATTAGACCTGAGCACAACACTGAAAGTGTCCTTTCAGCTGTTCCTGTGGAGGAAAGTGGCAAAGCCTGAACATAACAAACAAAAATATTAATGTTTCCTTATTCCTTCCTAATTGCCTAGTCTGATTTAGAGGAAGCTAAGTGATTCAAGAGCACTTAACGAACAGCGGTCCTCCAAATGGCATGAAGTGCAAGCTAAACCCTGATGCTACCTCTAAAGCCAAGGCTTCCTAGAACAGGTACCTAGCATCAGGATCCAAAAGTGTATTATCAGGTATCTAAACATCCTCGTTTTCTGTGCAACCTGGGCAGCTCCTGACCCCATGAGACTGATGCACCTTAGACTGGGACAAGACCACAGAGTACCTGCCTGAGAGGGTTAAATGGGGTTCACTGACTTAATGTGGACTCAGAGCCCAATTTTGGGGTCTTTTCGCAGGATTATTAGGGCGGGAGGAAGGATAGGGGGAGGAAGGAAGGACAGGAGGAGGAAGGGCGGGCTGCGGCTCCGTCTGCAACCCGTATCCGCCGGGGCCAGCCCCGCTCCGAAGGGCCCCACAACCGGCACAGCATCTCCGTCCCTCCCCGGCCCGCTCCGGGAAAACTCCTCGGGACATCGCCACTCTCCGGCGGCCAACTCCGTCCCGGCGCAGCCTGCCCGGCTCCCCCGCCGCCTGGGACAGGGATGCGGTCGCTTCCTTTGCCCGGCGCCCCCGGGGGGAGCCCCCCAAGCAGGGCCTGCCCCCGGAGGGGCTGCTGTGCCGCCCCCGCCCCCGCCGGCACGCCTGCCCGCCAGCACTCACCATATTACAGATGGAGGCGATGTTTCTGACAGTCATTAGTCTAAAGGTTGCAGCGATCCCACACCGCCATCTTTATAAGGTGAAAACAGCCCCGCTCATGGTGGGAAGAGCGCAGGAAGGGAGTGGAGGCGGCGGTGGCGGCTTCTGCTCCGGGGCTGGGATAAAAGCAAGAGGAGGGGACAGCCCAGGCACCCCGTGAGCCCGCAGAGCGGCGAGAAGGACGGACCTTCCTGCCCTCCCTCCCCCGGGCGAGTGACCGGGAGGTTTAGCGGCGCGGGGAGAGCAGCCGCATCCCCTCTCCTTCCGCCTCTGACTCTCGCACGGCGCTCAGGGCCCCGGGTTCCCGCTGGAGCGCTCAGCCGCGCCTCTGCGCCAGCCGGCACCGCGCTAATCTCTGCCTTCCTCCTTCTCCACCTCCTCCTCCTCCTCCTCCTCTCCGGGCGGCTGCCGCTCGCCGCTCCATCGCAGCGCCGCGCCCGCCGATCCGCTCCGACAGGGGCCGGGGAAGGGACGGTGGGAGGCGGTGACCGGCAGCCGGCGGTCCCGGCCGGGGCGGGGAGGAGGGGGCTGCCTGGCCGCCTCCGCCCGGCCCGCCGCCCCTCTCGGGCGCAGCGAAGGGAGCGGGGAGGTCTGGAATCACCGGGCCTGGAACGGCCACAGGGCTGCGAAACTCAGGTTTCAATGCGTGCGACATGGTGTTGGCAGGCGGCGGGGTGAAGGACAGGAAGGCAGAGTCCGGGCTGGGTGACAGGGATGTGTGACAGGGACGCCGGGACTGTACTTTGGGAGACGCTGTCTCCACCTAATTTGAGGTATGCAGGAGCCCAGGGGCTCGCAAACCCCAGAACAGTAGGCTGGGGTGTAATTTACTGCCCACAGCAGGTGCTTTGCATTGCCATTCAGGCAGACAACACTTACTTTCACAAATGCTGTTTGGGGACTGTGTCCACGCCACACATCCCAGTGCCGAAGCGCTCCCTCGCTCACAAGTTTACAACACGTGGCACTATAATGTTAATGTGATAATTTCAGTTCCTCTTCAAACACAAGCAAGCTGAGACCCATGCCTTTCTCCAAGGTAGAGCAGTGTGAGAGTATTAAATGTACACATGTGATAATAGGCACAAGGATGCTAAAAAGCTGACTTGAGGCCACACAGCATCTCTTTAAGAGAAGCAAGAACAGAGTTCATCTCGGGCCATGTCTTATCTTAGAATTCTCCTTTTCCTTATGAGATGTTGAAGTTTTCAGCGGAAGCTTAAGGCCTGTATATTGTTCCTCTGCTATGCTGAGGAATTCGTTCAAATGAAGAGAGTGAGCTGCTAACATTTCTGTAGGCACCTCTGCTCCTAACATCACCTGGAAGTACGGCATGCTCAGCCTTGGCTGTGCTTTTCACTTCGCAATGCTGGAATATAATCATTTCAGCCTATAGAACCGGGCCCCAACGAGCTTTATTTACGGGAAATGTTCTGAAGTCAGTCTTTTTTTTTATTATTATTATTTCAAGAGAAGGTCCATGATTATTAACAAAAATCCAACATCAGCAGTAGCATCTAAAGATAAATTCCCACCCTGAGAATACTGTTAGGTAAGTGGCCTCAATCCAGCTCGTTGTGGACAAGTGCCCACTTTATAAAAACAGTATCAAATTTAGCATCCTGTTGCAATTTCAACAAAGAAACTCAAAATGGAGTTGTCACCGAGACAGAACTCTCTTTCCTCAGTAAATTGGGTTATATTAAATCATTGCAGATATTTGAGGTACAGGATGGAGAAAGATTTTTGGCCATGACGGAGTGAAATCATCAGGGCTACTAAACTGCTTCATAAATCCACAAATCAATATGTAAAAGAGCCATCAAGCAATGTAACACGGAGAAAAAAAAAATATTTGGTATAATTCTATTAAGTTCATGGTCTTACATTAGGTGTGAATTTGATCCCAAGTGTTTAACTTGCTTGAACTCTGAGGACTGGATTATATGTAATACCACAGGTTTTCTGGACATAACTGGCAGAAATGGGAGTTAAAGCAGAGGTGTCATTGCAGGACTGGCCACGCTCAGGCTCAGCTTTGAAGCAATCAGGGCCCGATTGGTCCTCAGTGCATTTCTAAGTAGCCTACAGAGACTGACAGTACTGCTCGATAGCTGGTTTTTAATCCCAGATCCCTCTTATTCTGGAAGCCTAATTGTATAAACTTTGCTGCAGCCCATTTATTCCAATTTACTGTAGAGAATAGCACTTGTTCTCAGTGAAAAGTCATGAAGCAAATGAATGTGCTTGATAGGTGATTAAAAATTTAAATGGAACAAAATGTGGTAACTAATAAAGCCATTTACCTCACATATATTTTAATGTCAAGGACGTTATTCCTGTAATATGAACCCAGAGAACTCATACAAACTACAAAGTAGGAACACAAAAAAAGTAAGAAAAAGGTAAGTGGCATGTTCGTACTTTTGCTTTGTCACCAGTGCTAATGACTTGACTTCAGGGTAAGGTTTCAGGTGGTTTCTGTTTGTTAAGCTTTTTTTTTCTTTTTAACACAAAATTAAATTGCTATGAGTTAAGCATTTATTGGTCACTCAAGGAAATGACTACTGTTAAAAATAAACATATTTGAAAATATCCACATAGGTACATAGACACACATCATTCTGTGAAGAATTCAGTATCATTATCCTTTATGCTAACACAAATACTTTCATTGAAGGGTGGAGAGATTTCATGCCCTATTTCTGAGGTTTCATAATAAAAAAAGGAAAGAATATACAAGTGTTGATGTGCCAGTTTAACAATAGTTTAGCACTGGGTTTTTTTCTCTTCAGTCACATATCAAACTGGGAAAGAGGAAAGAAACATTCACACTTGAAATGGGCCGGTGAGTGTTTAGGTTCTCTTCTGGTGTTGTCATTTTCATGACTAGAAAGTTTATTTCTGTAGCTTTTTGGAGATTAAAAAAAAGTGCTAAGAAAAGCAACAAATGCTAGTTAGAAACATTATAGGAACTGTATAAATAAAGAACAGTGAACGATTGTTTCCATTCTAAAGCATTGCCCTATCTCTTCATAACAAACAACTAACCCTGTGTTTCTTCTGTGTGTTAGACAAAGAGAAGGAAAACAAAGGACTATTTATAACCTAAGAGTGCTTATATAATTTCTGTTGAAAGGTCAAAAAATGTCTCCTGCATTTAATTTTAGATCAGTCTTGGTCTCATCTGGTTATATGCTTCAACGTTTTTATTTCACTACATAAAATAACCTATTGTAAATATCCTCTTTGGCTAGCAGAGGCTGGGGCTTTCATAACATTTTCTGTCTGCCTTTCTCAGAGTACTTTGCAAACAGTCACTCAGACTTGTCAAATTAATATTAGCAAGTTAATATTAGCTTCTTTCACAAAGCAAGAAAACAGGCAGCAGAAATTTAGGAACTTGTCCAAAGTTACAGAGGAAAGTTAGTAGCAAAGCTGGGACCACAATATTTGCTCACTCTGTGGTACAAAGAGGATATTGCATTTCCTCTCCAGAAATCTTGGAAAATTCCACAGAGGGTTCACTTATGTTTTTCTTGTAATAAGCTCTGGTCCAGAAATGGGTAATCATTAGTCAGTTTTGCTGAACAAGTGTTTGGAACAGAATCAAATTTGGGATAGATCTCCAGGCAGTTAAAAGGGCATTTTAATGGAAAAGGCAGTTAAAACAATACTCAGGTTTTCTGAAAGGTGGGAGAATACATAATAAACATGAAAAGAAAATACAAATATCTGAAATACGTTGTCAGCGCAGAAAGTATGTTAAGAATTTTACAAATGCTTTTTTATAATTCGTGTCTCACATTAAATTATGTTCTACAAAAAAATATCAATATCTCTTTAACAGAATGGAAAATAAGTAGACACATGCATGAGGACTAAGGATTTTCCATGTAGCTTGGCCCCCCACTGCAGAACAGATTGGGAGCTTTAGTATCATGCCAAATGCCAACTTGCAGCCCATGGACTGAGACTGTAGCTCACAGCTCACAGCAGGTCCACAGAAGCCACTCTATTTACATCCGAAATTCTAATGGTAAGAGTGAGTTGCAGCCCATGAAAAATCCATGGCAATCCACAGAAGATGTGGGGAATCTCCCGAGGGCCCCTTAGTCTGAACTCCCCCACCCAACTTTGGAATCACTATTCTTCTTTAAGACTAACAGCTTCAAAGTAATACCTACCCAACATTTAAAAATTATCTGAGAAATTATTGCTCTTGATTTAAAATATAGTAAAACTTTTTCTTTAGAATCCTATGATTCATCTCTGAATCTTACCTATTTTTGCTAATGTAATCGTTATACCATGGCAGAGATGGAATATCATGTCTTTCTTTTTCTCAGAAATAGCTATTTTACAGAAGAAAACAAAATATAATTACAGCATCGGAATTTTTTTTTTTTTTGCCAGACATCAGATTTGAAAGCCCAAAGACCTCAGAATGAGACAGATGTAAATACATTGATGTCAAATACACCAAGAGCTGACTGAGTAGATAAAAGTGGCTAATAGTTCTATAGTGATAACCATTAAACAGTTTAATCTATGAAGAGACTGTTTAGGCCTCTACAGGCAGTTTGACACTTGATAATGGCCTAGAGGTGTGATTGTCTCATAATATCTTGCCTTTTTCCTTCTGTTTAATTATTTTTTTAAAAAATTGGGTTAGGAGCTTTGACCGGTGACAATAAGAGAATTTCTGCATATTGCTTCATCAGTTAATATAATATTAATCTTCCCTGACACCAGTCAACTGAAAATATTCCCATATTTCCATAAGGTAGAAGCTTGAAGAACAGCCTCTTTATCAGGTATTTTATTCAGCAAGAAATTTCACTAGCAAACTTTACTGGCATTTTTCTTACCTATACAAAACATGCTTACAGTTGGAAAGATATTATTTAAGTTCTAATCACACATATTGGCTAGCAAGAGATAACCAAAATTTTTAGCTATGGAAGTAATTCATCAAACAAGAAGAGGCTCACTGAGCAAAAATAACAGAAAACTTAAGTTTCTAACAGAAAATTTATTGCTATTTCTGCCTCTGGAAAGGAAATAACAATTCTGGCTTGCCCTCCTCTGCTGCTCCAAAGATTTTATTTATTATTTTTATTCTATTCTACAGGCTCTAATTTTAACTAACATACACTCTGAAAAAAAAACAAAGGGTATTTTGACAGCAGACAGGCTGTAAGTGGCATTTAATCTATTTTCAGCATGAATTTAAAATAGCCTTTTCATTTTATGTAAATTGTGGCATAAATTAATCAAATTACATTTTAACTACATTACGATCTCAAAGTTTTAATCAAGACAGTCTTATTGCATTGGATATATAGTAAAAAAAAAAAAAAAAAAAAAAAAGGCCGCCACATTGGAAGGTCCCAAACCTGCCAGTCATTTAATGCAGATGGATACTGTCATCCATCTGCAAAGACTGATGGTCACACCAAGATTTTACTTGCTTGGTTTTCCTTCATATCATTGTGGAGGAAGACAGTGAAATTGAAACGAAACTTTAATAACAATTGTGCATTGTGCTGAACACAACATGATGTTTTTAAACAAATGTTTTTCCAAACTCTTTCAGCTGAGAGAGGTACCAGACCAGTGACCCTGAGACTAAATTCATGCATCCCACAAAGAGACTTGGCTGATTAGAGCGCTGCTCTTCAAGGTTTGAACAATTAAGTTCAGATCACCACAGACTCCTTAGAAAGCTCAATGCTATATTCACAAAATAACCCAGCTGCCACTTAGCTAACTACAAATTGCAGACTTTCAGATATTCTTCTTCATGACTACCTAAAGTGGAAGTGCCCTAGTGTAAACAGACCTAAAACATCTACTTGCATTCTTGACCAGGTGCCTGCTAGTTTTTCCTGGATGTGTGTAGAACCTGCTAACCTCACACTGAAAAGAAGCAAAGGCTTTTCTTTGACATGAGGTGACCCGTATGGAACAAAAGTAGCACGTTAAGTATCTGATTCTTAAGTGTAGTTCTTGTAACAATTGTAAGAATATTTTCATGTTCACTAGTCAAACTCCTGTGATAACTGAAGTTCCTGCAAATTCTGCTCATGACCAGACCTGCATTTCTCCTGGTTAGTCATCCAGGATCCATCTCAAAATTAAGCTGTACTTTGACCCACCAGTAATGTGGGCTTTCCCACAATTCCCCAAGACACACAGGCTTGCAGGCAGACTCAGTGCCTGGCTGAGGTTTGTTCAGATAAAAATTAGAGGTAGCCCTTTCCCTCCAAAAAAACATAGAAATGGCAGATCTGCCTACAGTCTTGTAGGTAGTACAGTGATTACAGCACTTTCCCAGGAAACCTCTACCTGCATGTAAAGAGGCTCAAATCCATATCTGACCCTTGCTAGGATCATAATTTATTCCATAGGGAAGGTTTGGGAAGGGACAGACAGGGCAGGTGGTCTCTGCATTCCTCCTCTTGAAGTTGTGACACTATCAGACAACAAAGTTTCATGGAGTTGGAAAGAAGGCAAACAATGCAAAGTTTGTATGGGGAGGACAGAAGAAAGCTCATGCAGGGGAAGAAAAAGGAGTAGGATTTTATCCGAATTATTAAAATGTTCATCTGGGATGAACTGATCACTGGTTTGCTGTGCTACCAGAGGTGCCAGTTTACATTCTGTACTGGAAAAGAAGAAACTAAGCTTGACGTACACCCCACTGGCACAGGTGGTAAAAACGTAAAGGCCGGATACCACTTCATTCTTTTTGGCCATGTTACAAGAAAGGATTGATCTGATTTATGTGTCTAATTGTAGAAAATGGTCATTGCAGAGAACCCCACCTGAAATAACCTGAAGCTACAGGTCTCACAAATTCATGTCCAGACAGTGATGTGCTTAGAGTCCTGAGACAGCTTTTGGATCCTGGTGTACTCACAGTAAACATGCTGGCACAGGGATTACACCTGCAACATGTTTTAAGCAAGTATCAAGAATTAGACAGAAGAGGTAACTGGAAGTGATAAGAAAGTATTTCTAGTGCTTCCCTTGATTGCAACTATGTGACTGTTTCAGGCTGAAACAGATTGGTTTAGATCTGCTGAGGGTAATTTAAATGCAGGGTTCAGAAAATTCTGAGGGCCAACCTGTTATTTTCTTTCCACACACTTACGGGTGCTGTGCTGGTAGCAACTCAGTATGAGCCAAGACATACTGTTTCTCCCTGAGACAGGAAGCTATGAATTATCAGCAATATATTCAGCTCTTTGTGAAGCAGGGACTTTCGTTGAATTCAGAACTCTACTGGAACCAAGACGTTGTGGTTCCTACCTAGTAGTTTTGCTGGGCAACATTCCAAGTCTCTGTGCTACAATTTCCTAGTTTATGTTAATCTGCTTGTACTCACCCTAAAACCTCTTACTGGTCTCCCCAGTCAAGCAGCACACCTCAGCTGAGGTAGAACAAGTTATGTCTTGCACCCATGTCCTGTGGTAACTTGAAGGATGCCAGGCCTTGTGCCACTGTGCCGTCCCGTGAGCTGAGGCCCAGGCCTGCTCCAGAGCCAGCTGCATGTACTGCAACCTCAGCCAGGGTGTTAGCGCAGGCTTGAAGCTTTACTCCACTATTCTTATGGATCCTAAGCCTCCTAAAGTAGGGCTTAGACGGAGATCAGCAGCATTTAGCTCCTCAAAACCGCTACACAGCTGCTACTTCATAGGGAAGATGCTTTTGTTTCTCTTAAGTTACAGACCTCCGGGCCCATAGCGTTCGGCCAGGGCAGAGATGGATAATTACACGCTAAGGAAAACGAAAGCCCTGCCGTGACTCAGGCTGCGGGTCCGCCCCTGACTGACTGGAAGAGCGACAGAGCAACCGGGGCGCTCCTCAAGGGGGCAGGGGGCCCCCCCTCACCCCCGACGACAGCGGCCCGGGAGCCACTGGCCATCTCCTTCCCGTTCTGGGGACAACTCGGGGAAGGCGCAACATGGCGGCCCCTCCTCAGCGCTCCCCCGTGGTCAACTGCCCCCGCCCCTCCCACCTCAGGGAAGGGCCACGTGCGACAGCTCCACCAATAGACGGCGGAGCCCTGGCCGCTGGTCTCGCGACAGCGGCACGACACTATATAAGGCAGCGGGAGGAAGCACCCTTCCCTTTTTCACCGTCGCTTGCTCCTGAGGTGAGGTGGCCCGGTAAGGGCTACCATCAAGGAGCCCTGGGCTCCCAACAGGCGGGGTGTGCGATTGGGGCGGGACGTCCTTGTGTCTTCCCTTCACATCTTGCCCTCTCGGAGCCTGGCGGTGGCCCGAGGAGTCAACACAGGGGGATAGAGCACCTTTTCCCTCACAAAAACCCAGCGCGGAGCCCTCCTCTCCGCCCTGCATCCTGTCGTGAGGCACAAGCGGGCCCCTACCCTTCCCCCTCCCCGGCCCTCCTCGCTGCTCCGGGCTGACTTCTCTCTTTCCCCCCCCTCCCTACAGTGCGTGGCCTGGGCCGCACTCGCTCTCATGGCGGCCGCCCGGCAGGGAGGGAGGCGGCCGACAGCTCCCCGAGGTACCGGCGGGGCCTTCCAATGCCCCCCGCGAAGGCTTCGGGCGCTGGCCTGCCGCAGGAGGCCAAGCACAGCGGGCCTCGCCATTGGGGAGCGCCGGGCATCGGGAGTCGTGCATTTGAACGCCCGTAGGTAAGGGGACACGGCTACCTCGTCGCATATCTCACAGCCTGGGGCTGGGTAGATCAGGCTTTGGGCTTCAGAAACGGAGGGATTTGAGTCCTGAGACTTTGTACCACTTAAAACATACTTGAGGGTGCTGGTCTGTGTCACTGTGAGACAAAGAAGTATTTGTGTACATTTGTGCCCTTCGCTGTTTTGTAAATTATTGCATTGAGCTCCACAGACCTTGAACCTCGTTCAGTGCAATGCTTTCTTTTTGTGTAGGCTGCACTAAGCAAATTACAGTTATAACCTGCAGTGTTTAGGGTTCTGAATGCTGTAGACACTTAAGGAGCACTTTTGAAACAAAAGTCACTGATTGCATAGGCCTCTGATGGTATGTCTGTAATGGTGACCTTTCATGTCTCTCTTGGTTGAGGTCTGTATAATTTGTTACAAGGTATATGTAGATAGGTACAAGGTAGCAATGAATTGGCTGGTAAAGATCAGTCTGTTAAAACGATAAATTTACAGCTTCAGGGTAGTGCTAACACTAAGCAATTTAGGCTTAATAAACTTTCCATTGTTTCTGATTAGTACATTTTCAAAGATATTCTATGTAGTTTAAACGGGCTGTTTAGAAAAGAATGTTTTGAACAGATTGAACCATTTACTACTTTTTGCTCTAGGTCTCGATTTTATAATAAACTTTACGTAGATGATTTCTGCAACTTGATAGAATATGGCTTTAAGAAGGTCTAATGTGACATAATAGTACCTTTGTAGAATATGGCTTTAAGAAGGTCTGTAATTGGACATAATATAAATTACATTACAATTTAATAATACTTGTCCTGTTTTTTTGTGCTGTTTAGGGGTCCCACTTAAGTAACTTCATGCTAGAAATACTGTAGACATGGATGATCACACCTAAATTAGAAGCAATGTTCAGAACCTCTTAAGGACAAATAATACCTTCTGCTAAAAGGTAAGTGTGCTCTAGTGTAACATCAATTGCAGATAATTTTAAATCTTAATTTTTGATAATTCACAAATTTCAAGTAAATTGTAATACCTCTTTTGAGTAAATGTTAAGTTCTTATCATCTGAGTTAATAAGGAAAAATTGGTGCTATAACCTATTCCCCTTTTATGCTTTGCCCTCTTAAGTCTGATGGTGTCTTAAGTGGCCAACACAGAGGGGTATAAAAGTTCTCTCTCAAACCCAGAGGTGAGCTTGAAACTCTTCTTTGGATCATGCTGAGAGGAACACATTCATGAAACTACTGAACTTCAGGAAGTTACCAAATCAACTCTGTTGCATTCAAAATAGCTTGTAGGTAGGTTTTAAACTGTCATCTGATTATCCTGTTATCTGAGTCTTAATATCAGTTTCATGTAAGTATTATTTTCCAGGTTCCTCAAATGTGTTGATGCTTCATGAACCTATGGGAAGTATCTTGAGTGAAAAGAGTTCCTTGTAAACGGATTGGTCTCCAGGTATGTTGTGTAAAAATGATTATCAGATGTTAGTGGTTGGATTGTCTTCTATATCTAAAGAAGTTTAAATTATTTCTTACCTGAAAAATGAAAGGAAAACAAAAAAGAAAACCAAAATCATTTTGGACTAATGGAAACCTGTGTGGAAGTTGTTAGAATTTTATATAGATTTAGCCAATTTAAATTGGAAAAAGTCTAAGGAAAGCTTATAGTCACAGTAGCTCTTGGATGCATTTACTCTAATCTGGCTGGTCCTCTAGAATGGAATCCATGCTAATGTTATAGGAAAGGAAAATCCTGTCCTGTGCAAATAAAGAAATTTGTATTGAGAAATGGCTGAGTTAAGGGTTAGTGTCATTTAGTGTGTTCATACAGTTCAACATTAGGCCAGTTACCTCTCTTGTGTGTGTGATGCTGACTGCAATTAAATTGAACTTTTACAGGGAGGAAACCAGCATGTGCTCGGGGTTGGAACTGATATTAAGCTTCAGCTTACGATTTGATGAGTGGCTGGTTTATGAATCCATACTAGATGACTCCAGCAGTTTCCTATCATGTCTTGAAAATGAAATTGAGGCAAGCAATGGCTGAAACTACACATCTTCAATGATCATGTTTAAACAGGAAAGTCACTGTTGAAATTGATGTTTCTTAACAAAATCTTCTGTAATTTATTTCTATGTCTGTGTGGATTAATTGAAATAAAACATGAGAATGCTAGCAAAAGTTTGTGTGTTCTGAAGTTTCCTCATCTAAGTACTTCCTCTATGAAGGTTTTGATTCATGGGTGTGAATACTATTATATTGTCATGCAGAAACATTGTTGCCATGTGCAAATTTAATCTTTAACTTACAAATCCATTATTAAATGTCCCTCTTAGTCTTCATCTTTTATTCTGGATGCCTTGTCTTGGCATTTCTGAAGTTTTTTAGAATGCAGAAGCACTTTAAGATCAACTGGCTGACTTCTAAGTCATTTCATTAGGCTGTATGTGTTATTTTCATGTTCTCCAACTAGTGGAAAAATTGTCTCAAACTTTAAAGAACAACCCTTTACACCCTTAGCAAGAATCCCATTACCTGCCTATTTCAAATAAACAAAAAGGAAAAGGTTGCAATATTCCATGTAAAAAAAAAAAAAAAAAACCAAAAAAAACCCCAACCAAACAAAACAAAAAAACCAAACCAAAACACAAAAGCCCAAAAAACCAACAAAAAACCCCAACAGCGTGAAGATACTTAAAGAGCAGGATCAATATTGTTGAGTAATTGAAAGCTTGTCTGTGCTTTTCAGTTGCTTATGTCTAACTAAATATTAAATGTTTATTTCTCCATAGTAGGTTGTAACATGAAGTGATTTGTGTGCAATCTATTACTAGCCAATGCTTCCTTAGAATGCACAAAGAGGAATACAAAATACAGTTAGAAGTAACTGCCAGGGGCTCCTCGCGGCCTAGACAGGAAAGCGAGTTAGTGTGGATTTAGCACCAAACTTTGTCTCGTATGTACTTGGTCAGATTTAACCTCCATCTACCCATTAAGTGTTTCTGGTTATCTCTGCTTGAACTTTGCTGAATGAGTAGTGATCTATTATATTTGTAGCCTGCTAGGCTCACCTAAGTGTTTCTTTTCCTCTGGACTTGTGTTTTAATAAAAGCTAAAACTAAATTTGATGGGCGTACAAAAGTACTTTGTATTGATTTCTGACAACCCTCTAGTTCCTGTTATATGAGAAACAATGAATCATTCTCCTACAAGGGTAGTCAGTTACTTTGTACACCTCTGTGGTCATGCTCAAGGATGAAGTTTTAGTCTGTTCGGTCTTGCCTTATGTGAGTGACATTTCATACTTACCATGCCTTATGTGAGTGAGTTTCATGCTTGATCCGTGCTGCCCTGTGTGGGTTTTCTAAATCTTGCTTCTCTTGGGTTCTGCACTAGTTGACGGTATTCAGTGTAGATAATTTCTAAATGCTGACTCGTGATTTCAAACTTGTTTCCAATTGATAGCTTGGGCTTGTGTTTTCCATAAGCTTTCTACACTTCCAGGACTTTCAGAAGGTAGTAGAAGCTACCTTAGAATTAGGATTGGAGTTTTCCTTCCCGGATTCATTAGGCATGCGATAAATAGCATTTAATTCCATCTGTTGTTCTGTCCATGAGGATCTTGTCAGAATTAAGATTCTCTTCCAACCATAACAATGCTGATTCTATAAGATCTTTCGGAGTCTGCAGTCAGGGTTAGCTTTGAGTGTTCTGCTTTTTTTTTTTTTTTCACATCAATTGATGCTGAAAAAGGAGCCTTGAAATATTTTCACTTATGAAAACTAGCTATTAGTTCCTCTCCTTTCTGAATTAACAGCCTAGGATTACAGTAAAGGTCCTTTCTATTTCATGGTAGCTCTCATGCCCTTGAAGGGCCTATCTGGAGACACTTCAGAAATTGTGTTCCTTTGAGTCATCCTCTGTGACTCCCCCAGACTTGTTTGTTTAGGTTTTTTTCTGGCATTACTACTCTTCAACTTCGTGCTGTGCAGTTGGTGATAAAAAGTACCATTAAATCCTAATGACTCGGTCCACATTCACAAATTTGTTCTAAAATGTTGCAGGCAGTGTTTCTTGTTCACTTATCCCTAGTTCTTAAAAACTTTGAGAAAGCGATCTCTATCACAGAGAAATGAGTCACTGGGCTTTTGCGATACAGCCTTCGCGTTCTCAAAGGCTCCTTTCATACTTGCTCGTTTCTTGGGCTTGCAAACTCTTTTGCAGGATGCCTGCTTCTGATCAATTTGAAGAGGTTTTAATATTCTTTTGTCATATTGCTCCTTAAGCATTTCTGCTGCTTCAGTATCGTACAGATTTAAACTGGGTTCTTCATTTTTACTTTGTTTTGGCGTGACTTGCACTTACAGAAAGATAGAGCTTCACTGTGGAGCACATTCACAGTTTAGAAGTGCTACCATTTTTGTGTGTTTTGATTTGCCCATGAGACTGATTACAGTTTGTCTTTTAGGCAACATTTTTGTCTGTGTACCGATACTCCACGCTGGTACTTTCAAGTAGTTTCATTGCTTTCCTCCTTTTTTTTCCTTTCTTAAGGGAAGAAATTTGCCTTAAATTTCAATAAGTGCAATATAAAAATGTTTTAGGATGTACTTCCTTCCATCGCTGACAGCTGAAGTTTTGTTTTCTCTCAGCCTCCGTTGCAGAAGATAAGATTTTCCATGCACACACACACATATATATATATTTATTTATTTTTTTTGGTAAGCGTGTGAGGCAGTTCTGTCCTTCTGAAACATCTGGTCAGAAAGGCTGATGAAGAGAGAGGGAACCCATTCTACACATGATCTGATATTCTGGTCTCATACAGCACAAATGGATTCAGTTTGCTGGGTTTAGTACATCTGGAAAAAGAGCAAGAATGAAAAAAATATACTTGAGACTATGGTGAATACTTAATGTTTCACCTACCTTGTTCTTCAGGGAACTGGGCAATCTTAAAATATTTTTCTTTAAAAATGAGAAGAGCTTTTTTTTCTGTAGAACTGGTTTAATACAAAATCAAAGTAGAGTTTGTATTTTAAGCCAAAGAAGTATCAAATTATTTCATGTGTCTGTAAGGCTTATGACTTTTTGCATTTGACTGTTATCACTCAGTTGGGGCCACTATTCTGTGCCAAAGACTCGTTTTGAAGAAACACAGGTTGGAAAGATAAGTCACATGAGAGTACTCTGTTCTATGACTTCTCATGAGTGGTTATAATAAGAAATCTCTTATCAATTAACTTTGACTTGTTTCTATTCCATCTTTAGGCTTTTTGGCGTATAAATATGTCAGTTCAGGCATTATTCACCTTATTAATTTTATCATATAACATGTTAAAGTAGTGAAGCAAAACAAGGGGATTAGTATTAGTCTTGGAATATGAAGTAAGTCTAAATCTGATAACTTTACTGTTGTAAATTAGCTCATTCACCCTGACCACCACCCTGTGGGACTGTGCACTTGGGGCTGTGTGGTCCATTAAGAGAGAGCTCGTTTCTATGAATGCTATCCTCTAAGCGAAGTTATAACATTGTGATATTCCCTGTTATTACTCATTGGAAAAGTGAAGACTAATGGAAGAAAAATAGTCAGGCTTGCTGGAGAATAGTCAAGGGCTAACTAGCTGGCTTACACCATCACGGATTTATATTGACTGGCTTTGTCATGGGCTAAATGAAGTTAAGCCAAATTCTGTCATTTTATAAATGTTCGTATGTATGGTTTGTACAACAGGGATTATATGAGTTTTGGGGGAAATAAAGATGGAAGAAAACTGTAATACAGCTTTTAATCTGTACATTTCTGCTTATTCTGGCTATTGATTCAAATTTAGGAATGCTGCCTTGGCTTCTTATTGACTAAATCTGCAAGAGTGTTGAATTTGTTCAGCAAGACTGAAGACTGTCAGACAGAAGGTGGAATATTTTTGTATTGATGTATTTATTCTGTGTTCTAGCAGACGGTTGAAAAGCATGATATTTCCTACTTCACTTCCTTTTAGTAAGTTGTTACAACTGATGAGATTCAATGACCAAAGGAAAAGCAGATAAAAAATCTGAAGAATTAAATGTACATCGGGAGTAACATGGTCTAAGCCCTGGATTATTTTCTGTACCCAGGGCTATAAGGAACAACATTGTTTTCTGTTCTGTGCAAGGGTCTGGCAAGATTAAAAAATGCTTATTCTTCCCCCCCTTTTTTTTTTGGATTGGGAACAGTTGTTGGGGGACCACAAGTTTGGTACTCCCCAAAAGTTTTATTTCTGAGGAGCTTGGCAATATCAGAATTTGTGTGACTACTTCTACTTAGTAGTAATACAAATTTATGATCTCCAAGGTTTGTACTGCTTTGTTTTTAAGAAGGTAAAGTGTGGATGCGGGTATTAATTAATGTTAAAGTTAAGTTTATTACTCTTTGTGGCCTTACATTAATAAATCACACTTATTGATCTTCAGTGGGAAGCTTGGAGGCAATACTCAAGTAATAACAGCTACTTGTTGTCCTAGTTATTCTTTCGAGTTGACAGTTGCCTGCATCTTCCTTATTTTTCCTCCTGCCTTCCCATAACATTACAGTCATATTCAAGATTTTTGAGTTCATTCAAAGAGCAAAATAGCAGTAGGGTGAGAATACAGGCTGAATGCACTAAGAAGCAATGAGGGTGCATCCCATGCGTCCTGATTTGGATCAATGCAGGCAGACATTTCTTACAAAACTACAGTTTATGAGATGGAATAATCCTCTTTTCATGGTCACTAGATATCAGATCTATATAGACCACATGTTCTTAAAACTTTCTACACTTGGTTTCAGATGCATCATCTCACGCTGGATTTTTCCACACATCAATACTTTTGCTTATCTAAATAAAGGTAAAAGCTGCATGACCTTCACTGACATTCATTGCTGCAAAGAGGGCCTTTTCTGTTCAGTGGACTTTGATGTAAAGATCAGAGATTTCCTCACATGCTTTGATATTTAAGTTCTACAGCTTTGACTCCATGCATAACTGCTGAACACTATAATACTGAAAACATACATCCTCTTTCAGGTTAAAAAAAAAAGTATAGAAGCTGACAACAATGACTTGCAACCCTCAGATTGTATTGTATGTGTGTACTGTAAGACACAAAGTTAATTTAATTCACAAGACATTCTAATGAATGTATTTTAACTTAAATGAACTTTATTAAAATCATGAGCAGGAGGAACTGCAAATAGGCAGAGTCTGGGAAGAGCACAGGCATGAAAAAATGCTGGGAGCTCCTGCTTTTAGCATTGCCTGAGTTTGGAGACCACAGGTCGTGCAGATCTCTGGTTTGTCTAACGTTATAGCAGGCGAGGTCATTTTATTTCCTTCTTAGTGGTGTATTACACACCAAAGCAGAGGTGGTACCTGGCCTATGATTCAGAGTGTTTTTCAGACTTTCTCCTGATAAGTGAAGGGATTACGTGAAGGTAATTTGGATAAAGGATTTTGGCTCGGGTTTTACTAGTGTTCCTGCCACTGAGTCTTGTTACAGATGACATAGGAAGATGAAATCCCAGCTTCTATTTGGCTATATCATGATCTATGCCTTAAAAATAGAAAATTACCTCATGCAGTTTGGAAAGTGAAAGAAAATAAATAGCAACTCTATAGAAAAATTTCTCAGCAAGCTAGTTGGAAAGATTGCTAACTGTAATGTTCTCAGGATTTTAGTAATGAATCCTATTAGGTTCATCACTTCATTTTTTTTTCTTCTGAAGTGTAAACATAAAATACATACAACATACTTTATTGGTAAAGTAACCAGAAGGGAATAAAGCCAAGTAAAGCATCCAGAAGGATGCAGTCTGTTTTCAGAAATAATGTGTTCTCTCCCACATACCCAGACTCAAGATACTGATTTCAGGTCCAGTATGGCACAACCTTTTTAGAATTGCTGGTATGCTGTGACATACCATGATTTTTTTTTCCCAGATACCCATGGATTTCCTCAAAACTTCTGGTTTAGACCTTGCTGCTGCTGTTCCAATTTGCAGATGGGTTATGGCCTCTCTGTCCTCTGTTGTGTGGCATAAAAGAAAAAAGTGAACAAAAAAAAGAAATAAAAGATAAAAAGAAATCAGTAGAAAATATATATATAAAAAAAGAAAATAAAAAAATCTCTTCTACTGCTCTACATGAGATCTGTGATTTTCATCTAGACATACTGCTACCAAGAACAGCTGGAAAGAGAAAAATAGGTATAATGATAGAACTCATATGTGCAATAAAAATTTTTTAACTCGATGATGTGTTTTTATAGTAACAGTAATGTGAAAATTATTAAAAAGCAACCCCAAGAACTATAAGACGAGATTAAGTCCCTCCCAAATTCAAGCCATTGCTGCTTCTTATACTGCATAATGAGTATGTTTTGTGGAACTGCATATCAGCTGCAATTCTCCCAGTTGTCCACTGCTCCTCATTTGTATGTTGTTGTTGGCAGGGCATGAATTATTTTTGGCCCTATCACAAAGATGCTGCCAGGTCAGTATTTTCATATCATTTTGTTGCAGGGAGAGCACCCCAGGTTTGGGTACCTTAGCTATAGGTCATTTCTTCTTCCTAGTGTTGGATAAGTAATAGCAACGGGGTCTGATTCCCACCTGTGTCACGTTAAGGCTGAGAAGTGTCACTGATCTGAGCTAGGTCCCGTCTGCCCTCTTGATCTGAGCTGGGAAATGATGGTTCCATCTGCTGTGGTTCTTCTCCAGCATTGTTTTACCACATGTGCTAGTTAAAGGAAACTAATTATACAAATGAGTAACAGACTTTTTGTGTGTGGGTTTTTTTGTGGTTTTTTTTTTTTTTTTTTTTTTTTTTTTTTTTTTTTTTACTCCTACCAGGGTGCTGTACCTCTGGCTTTTCTTCCAAGCTTCTGTTTTATTGCTGTATCTGTTTTGATTCACAATAAGTTGTTTTCATCTGTTCTCACCCGACTGAATACAAGAGACTGCAGTGTGTCAATTTACTGTGAGTCAAAGCAAAAAGATCTCAAGGTACTTCTATAGGATGGTCCTATTAAGCTCTACGCCAAGTTTCTCAGATTGCCACATTCTTCCCAGGCTCCTCAGGCTCCAATCTTCCTCTGCAGTAGCCATGATTTTCTCTCCTCATGGGGCTTCTTCCCTTCAACCAGTTTATGAACACTCACTAGATTTATTATAGTATTTGAGTTTTGTTGTTACCGTTTCTCAGAAATGCTAAACAAAAAAACATTTTAAACTGACAGAATACGGAGAAGCAACTGCTGGTAATAAATGCTATGGGATATGTGTCTGTCATTTGAAAGAATTACAAAATTAGACAGGCTAAACAAAGTTTAAGATATGGAAAAATATTAGCTCTGCCGTGTACCTATCTGTGTAACTCTGATTAATACTTACAATTTCTGACAGTATTAAGCTGATACTTAAAAATTACAAAAACTTTTATTTTTTTTTTTCTTGCATGCCTACAGGCGGCATATTTTAGAGGTGAGAAGGAAGAGAAAAATTACTGCCATTGCCATCATTCCATAATGAAGTTAGCACCACCTGGCTTATGTGCTAGACACTGTGTAGTCTGTATTTCTTATAAACTCTTTCTTTGAACTATTTGTTCACTTCCTTTGGAAATTTCTAGGAAAAAGAAAGTGTGCCAAGAATTCATAAAGCATTGAGAACTTGAGTATCTATATTTATGCTATTAGAGAGGGGCTGATGGTTTTCCTTTTTGACTAGAATAATGACTATTAACTGAATGCAGCTTCAGCTATTGGATGAGTGCTCTCCCTCCACTTTTGGATATAAGGTTTGGATATTAAATAAAAAGGTAAAGAAAAATAGTGAATACATTATATACCCTCTTAAATATCCATGTGTCTCAAACTGCTTCACAGTGCTATGAGTTACTTACTATGCTGTCACGTCAGGAATTGTAAGCAGATATAGCATTTGGTACATTGTTATTGACAGCTCCCATGTAACCCTTGGACAGGACTTGATTTATAGGGAAGAAAATATAGATAAGAGTACTACCATTGTGGAATGGTGGGATTTTTAGAAGACTGTTGCATTTTTTATTAAGTGAGATGTCATTGCATGTAAACTAGTGTGATAGAAGAGCTCCTCTCTCAGCTCTCTCTGGCTTGAGACCTATCAATTAGAATTTGAAAAGGCTGCTCAAACCTAGGTAGCTTTAAAACTTCCAAAAATGAGACGTGCAAACTTAGCTGGAAGTCACAAGGACCTGTAAATCAGTACGGTAGATGACAGGCATTCTAGTACAAATGTAGGGCAGGTCTTCAGGCAGTTTCACCAAAATTAAGTGAAAATCTGCTTGTTTACTTCAGCAATGAGTGTCAGGCCCTCCATTCTGCCAAACCTTGGTTATCTTTATGAGGTTGCTATTCATAACCTAATGTCTAAAATGAATTAAGGTCCTGTCCTCAGTCTTGCCTCTTTGTTATCTCAGGAACTTACCTCACCATTCCTGCTCTGTGCTGTGCTACCAGGTGCCCTGGCACTGTCTGAAGGTTTGGGGTTATATAAAGTTGGGTTATTTATACGTTTCTCACTAATCTTCATGCTGTTAACCTGAAGTCATCTTTGATCTTGTTCATCAGGGTGTCACAGGTTTCTAGCTTGAGTCATACAGTTTCTCCTGTACTACCTTTGGTTTTCACTTTAAGAATAATGTTTATTCTTCCATGTAAGTGATCTCTCCTTCCATTGTGGCTTCTGTAGTTTGATGGTGAATTACTCCTGTTTCACCACTTTCTGTTTTTAGGCAGGTCTGCCTTAAGAAGGTTATTTAATATCTTCCCAATATTTTGTGTATGCTTGTGTGATGACAAAGAGAAAAAAAGCTTCTTTCAATTTGTAATCAGAATCTTTAAAGTAGTCATAGAGAGTGATTTAAGTGCCTTTGTTTTTATTCTCTTAGACTTTGTACATAGTTTATATATGTTTTTATTGCCTTGAGATTTGAGTACAAGCTGGATTGCTTGAGAGGGTCTTGCGTAAAATTCAGTAGTGCAAAACACTGTTGCCATTTTCTTGAGGAAAAATAAATTAGGGGTGAGTATTTCATGTATTGAAAAGGAGGTGGAGAGGAATTTTTTTCCTTCCAAGTAAATTATTTTCACTTGTCAGATTTTAAAACTCCAAGTTAGAATATCACATGGATCATCTGTTTGCTTATATTCCCAGTTGCATTTCAGATACACTTTGGCAGAATTTGTCATGCTAGATTCAATAAATTGCATGTTTTGAAGTAATTGAAAATAAAGATTTTTAGGGTAGGGTTTTTCAGAAGTAGCCAGGACTGGATTCTTTCCAATCTTTCTGAAATTAGAGTTTTAATGTTGATGTCAATAGAGCAAAATTTGGCCAGTGCTGAATAGTTTGAAAATCCCACTGTTGGTTACTAAAAACAAAGCCATTGGTATTCCTTAATCTCTTCAGGAGGCAGGGCGTGCTTTGTTAAGCCAAGTAAATTGGATTGGCCACACTGAAACTGTTGATAATGTAATTCCATACTTATATCACGAAGCCAAGAGGAAAATTAATTTATTATCCTATAGGTACCAAGTGAAATATAAACCGCACAAATGTATTTGTAGACTGTCTTTCAAGAAACCTTAGTCTGTGCCCCATGTGTCGTCAAATAGAGCCATTGCACAATATAAGCTGTCTTGCAAATATAAAGTATTTTAATAGACAGGAGTTTGATTTGAGGAAATTGTTTTTGTTAGTCACGATACAGTTCTTTTAAGAACCTGACCTAGTCCTGTGTAATACTAAACTCCCTGCTTGAATTTTCTTTCCTAAAATACAGCTCTAGAGATCGAGTCACTATTTAACACGAAATAAACTTCCATAAGTCCCAGAGAAGGTAAAATTCTAGTGAAGTGTCATATATAGGTTTTTGAAACCTAATGAATTGTAACGAAAAGGCTTTTTGTTTTGTGAAGGCAATGTTAGTGTATTAAATGCAGGATATTTTGTATAAGGCAGGGACCCTGCCTTGTTCAAGTTGCAACGCTTACATCACTGGTTGGCTTGAAAGGAGGAAAAGCTAAAATAGAGCAAGTGGCAAAATGCTGGAGCATACCCTTGAAAAGCAAAACCACTGCATTGTATCATCAACTAAGGGGAAAAAACCACAGATTATTCTAAATTATTATAAAATTTTATTTTTGAGACCTAGGCTTCATTTTTTTCTGTTTTGAAAATCTGAAACTTACAGAAAGCAAGGGGAAAAGAGAAGAAAATTATCCAGAGGCTTGCACCAAGGTGTCCATGAGGCCACGTAGGATCCAAACACACTGTTAAAAACAACTAGGGCTTAACAATCAGCACTGAAATAATGTGGATTTGGTAAGATGGGAGTGGAGAAAAGACTAGTGGCTTTCTCCTTTTTGCCTTTATTTTGTAACTGAAAAAAACCTAATAGCTGAGACATTTGCTAAGTAGTAATAACGATATAACTCTCATTTTAGAATTACTGCAGATTTATGGCAGAGCCTGGTGGTTCTTTTATTATGGAGACAGGCAGCCCATACACTGTTTTGTACTCATCTAATCTCTCAGCATACTGGGAGAAAGCATACAGGTACATTTTGTTCTGGGAATAATTTTAAAAGAGATTTTGAAACCATTAGGCTATAATCTTTCACCACTGGTATTCAAGACTGTACTGGTCTGCGCTCTTACTTATTCTTTTCTATGTACGCAACATTTAGTAGGGAAAAGGGAAGAACACCACCGAGCTTTCTTTCTTGTTCCAGCATGAGAGCAGGGAACGTAACACCACAATACTGTAACTCTTAAGATGATTTTTATCTGATATTGGAACACCGAGAGAGAAAAATAACTGAATTTAAGATGTCAAAAAAGCATACCTTCAAAGCCTTTTGTTACTAGAAAATAGGTCATTTCGCGCTATTTTTAAGGATACTCGTGACCATTCTGGTAACTATCTTATTGGCTTGGCGATATTCAAATTGCAATTCTATTTGAAAAAAATAACACCTGGGTACGTTTGCTGTTAGAATGCCGAGATGGAGGACAAAAATCTTACTGAACACTTAATTGAATGAAACACGTCTGGTCCTCATTTGTGTTCCCCGTGATCGATTATTTGGGCTTAGCAGCTCCGCCGGCTGCATGTAAATTCAGGGTACCAGAGCCCCTCTTCAATAAGCATGACAATTCAGTTAAGCTGCCTAAACTTCTTGTACCTTTTCCACGTTCCTAATTGGAATTGGCAGGGCTTATGAGTGGTATCAGGTTGTCAGTGCTAGAGAAAAGAACCGTTCTTTTTGTTCCCAGAACGAGTACAGCGTGAGCTTTCTCATCCGGTGGCACAGGATGACTGGGATAAAGGGGAGGGAAAAGGTCCCATCCTTCATCTAATGCAAGAGCCACAAAGGACAGCTGGCTTTATGAGTCAGCACTAGATTTAACAGAGGAGTTGCTGCTGAATCCGATGGCTACCAGTTTGTGCTGGTAATCTCTCAATTTTTTGCTGTGAGGACAGTGGACAGTAACAAAACCCCTTCTACTAGAGAGCAAAGATCAACACACGGTGTTCACTTGCTTGATTATATGTAGATATTTCTTGACCCTGTGCTTCCCAGAGGAGGTAGTAGCACCACGTGTATCTTCCTGTACTCGTGCCTTTCTATGAACCAAGCAATCTAATTTATATGTTTATTAAAAATATGGGAAGTCCCACAGTACATCTGAAATACCTTATTCAACTGTTAAAGAGTAATTAATTTATACTTGAATCATCTTCACATTGATAAGGTAATCAAGATCAGAATGGTCAAACAAGTATGTTCTGAAACTCTTGCTGTTAGAGCAATCAAATTCCAGGCTTCCTGCGCCTCCTCACATCAAACCGGTTCTTTGTGCAGCTCCTCCTTATCTGGCAGGTAACCCCCTCTGCCCCCCCATCTCCCTTCCCAGAGCTGTCTCTGGGGGCGTTTCCACAGTCCTGGCCTTTTAACATGATACTTCACCTCCATCAACATCTTCTCCAGCTTGTGCAAGGCTGCAGCAGAGAAGGGAAGGTGAGTAGCAGACTGAGTTAAATTCTCTTAATGTTTCATGCCCCTGCCAGATCTTCTTCCTGCTGCTCACCTTCATCCCTTCTCTTCACCTGGTGAGACAGGGAAACCCATAATCCTGCTGCTCAAGGGGCAGAACCCTTTGAAAATAAGCAGTATAGTACAAGAACCTTACATATTTTTAAAAACACGTACCTGTTGAACTTTTTACAAGCTGGTTGTAAATTGTTTCATTGTTTACCAATTCCATTGTGTATTTTTCACATGGGCTCGCTCCGCACAGGAATGTTTCTATTTAAGTCTCTTGGCAAGGTGAAGCAAAAACCTGGCTTGCAAAAGCACTTCTGTTCATGTTAGAAAAGGCTTTTTACTATTATTTGCGGACTTTGGATCAGGAATCCTCTGTGTTGTGTGTGTTCCTCTATGACTGCTGCACAATTCAGCCCTGATGTTTCAGCAGAAGAACGCTCCCCAGCCTGCTGCCAGAGCGGCGCGCTCCCGGTGCACCTGCACAAAGCTTCCCGATAAGCCCGCTCTAATTGGCACCTGAAGGAATGTGCTGTAGATCAGCAGCGAGTCGCCAGCACAGTGGCTCCACTGTATCCCCAGTTAAGCTGTAACCAATATATAAACAGGAAAAAAAAAAACGCTTTTTGTTTGTAACAAGCAGTGCATAGAGTTGGAATGGATTAGATTTGTATTTTGAAAAGAGCAAAATTTCAGGGGCTTTCAAACACTTGGATTTGGTTCAGATCCTGCAACAGTGGAGAAAGTTTGCAGATCAAAATCCAGGCAATCTTACAATTATTAGATTGTTTTTTTTCTCTGTAACCTGCAACTCTTCTCGTAGGTATGACCAAATTATAGTTTCCCCCTTTTTTAAATTTAGGAAACAATTATAGCCATTCCTTCACAAGTAATTGTTTTTTCTAGCACTTCCTTTTGAATATTAATTGTAATTACTTGTCATATATTAACACTTAAATTATCAGCTAAGATCCAAGCCACGTTCTGCTAAATTCTGCACACGCTTGTGGTTGGGCAGTCTGCATTTCGGTAAGCTATTCAAATAAAACATACTAATAGCAGGAGAGAAGTACTTTTCTCACCCAAATACAGGTCACTGTAGGATCACATGGACCACTAGTTTGGCCCATATGCTTCAGTGGGACTTGATCACTCTCTGCTGCTCTTCCCACTCCCTGTTATACCATGGATCTTCATCAAATGTTACAGGTGACAGAGCAGCACCTAGAAGGGTAATTGGTATCCGTGTTTCCCTTCATTTAGACAACGGGAGGATCAAGACAGGTATTTCTAGGAAGACTAGATTATTCCTTGAGGTTATTCTTCTCAGACATCCCATATACTTCTAGCTGAACAGTTATCAAGAAATCAGAACGGAGTACGAGCCAGAATGGGCCCAGCTGATGGGTTTCACAGGATGGTGTGGCTGTTAGCAGGTTGTGTGTAGTGTAATGCTCCTTTCTTTTATACCCTGCAGCACTAGAGAATACGCAGACCAGGCTGAGACATTGTCTTGAGATGGCAAAAACCTATACATAGGAACCTTTTTAAAATCACAGCCTATAAATTGCTTTTCCCCCCTTCCAATATCTTAAAAACAGATAAGCTCTTACCGAATGGCTTTCATACAACCTTCTGCTTCTGCTCTCCAAAGAGACAAACAACAGAGCACTGGGGCAGTGTCACCGTGAGTAATCCATATCTCCCAGTGACTTGAAGAGCTTTCCTGACTCAAGATGTTTTCCTGACTCAAGTCCAGACGTGTGATAATGCAGCCCCTTTTGCAGCCACTTTTACTGTGACATCTGAGTAGTTTTGGAGTCTTGAATCTATTTATCTTCTCTGTGGTCGAGTGAGGCTGCACACAATCTACCCAGTTATAGAGAAGATCTGTGGCAGCGAGGGAACCAGACTAAAATCTCAGAAATCACAGACTATCAAAACATTCCTCACCTTGTTAATGTTTTACTAATGGGGTGGATGCATTTTTGCCTTTTTTTTTTTTTGTGTGTGTGTGTACATTCCCGGGTGTCTTACTCTCACACTTTCTTTGAGAATGTGTAGGCTTAAAATCACAACTCGAGTTAAATCCCTGACCATTTTTAGCTTGCTTGTTGCCAGTACTGAAGTATCCTTTGCTGCGTTTTGCGATGATTTAATTGTTACCCTTTCACGGGAGGTGAAGGGAGACAACAGAACATGCTGTTTTCAGACTATTATTCCCAAGATTTCGCAAGAGCCAGCCTCTGACCCAGGCTGCATCTCCACCTTGGCAGGATGCTCTCTTGTGTGTGGGGAACCTATAAAGGAGTCCCACTGTGACATGATCTTGAGGTCACTACTGCTGTGGTCTCAGAACATCCAGCTCTGGATAAATTATAGCCTCACAAACCTTTCATCTGGCTTATACATCACTGCTGCAACAATGGGTTCACAGTGATGTCAGCAGCAGAGGAGGTGGCCATAAATGTGACATAGCGTGTGTGCTGCGTGCCCTTAATGGTGACACCAGTTCCCACCAGGGACGCTGGTGAGAGTCTTAGGGTTCTTTTAAAAAGGTTAATGAGGGAAGGGAGACTCCAGTATTGCAACTGCGTTTCAGAGTAACCCCTATCAGATTACTCATAGTTCTCCTCTTACTGGGGGCGCGGGGATGTAAGTGAAGTGTTTCTCCAGGACCAGCTACGTCCTGCTGCATTATTCATCAACACAAACCGGCTTACTTTAGCCTGAAAGACATGTCGGAGGAAAACTCGGTTCAGCTTGGTCAAGGGATGAGGCTACCTTACTTTCTAACACAGCCAGTGTGGCTGCGGAGCTAGTGGGGAAAGGCTGTGTGCGGTTCTCAGGGCATGCACTCCTGCCACGTCACTCACACAGGCGTCAGCAGGGTGATGCTCGCGGGTTTTTCATCTGTGGAAGAGGTGAAATTAAAAAAAAAAAAATGAACCCCAAGCCTTTAAGTAAAGACCTGTCCTTTAGGACATAGTGGGCCAGGGGAAAATTATGTAGCAGTCATTTTAATTTCTGATACGTGAGCGGTGTGAGTTTTCTTTCTTTAAGAAGTATTTATAGTGCACATCCTAGCAAAATCCAGCTTCCCTCAGTTTTAAAGGCCTGCTGTCTTTCTGAGAAACTCAGAGATGGGAAAAGCAAGGGCAGATCCAGCTCAGAGCTTTGGCTGATTCATGTCCAGCCCTGAGACACGGTCCATTTACAGGACACTACTGCAGCTTGCTTTACCCAAGTCCTCTCTGGAAGATGGTCCCAGGGAGAGAGGTTATAAAAGAGCCACTAGAGACAAAGCCAGTTTGAAAGTGCAAAAGCTCTGGAAAGATGCTTCTATGGATTTTCTTTCCTGATCCTGCAGGATCTTGGCTAGAAGAGCCCAGTGAGGAAGGGGGGTTACATGTAGCAAGTATGGCCCCTGTCTGGGTTACTAGTAACATTTCTGCGTTGTTAGGCAGAAAAAAGAAATCTATCTTTTAATTGACTTGTTATGCTTTACTTGCTTTGTTTACTCATTTGCACTTCATTTTCTCAGTCTGGGCAGAGGAAGGAATTTCTCCTTTTTCATTCATGTTATTAGTGGCAGCATCCTCAGGTGTCCATCTTCAAGGTCTAATGTTTATTCGTTTCAAAATAAGTGCTTTGATAATGAAATGGAAATTATTCATACCTACTTTTATTTTGCTTAGGGTTTAAATATTTGATGAAGTTGGACTAAATAATACCTTTTAGACAACGAAGCCCCTGCAAATATCTCTTTATATTATGTACTGTTACCCAAAGACTCAGTGATGTGGCAGTCAATAGATACACATATCTATATCCACTTTCCTTATAGTTAAATAAACTTTTAAAGCAAATGCTCCATTAGCTCCTGACCATCAATCTTAACGTAATAATGGGGCTGTTTAAAGCCAGATAGGCTTTTCCCCCCTATTCTATTAAAATATTTACATTGTAATAACTCAGTAGGTTTTTTTTCCAAATGGAAGGCCTGTAAGTGGGTGAAAGTATTTTAAAGCGGGGTGAGACTGAAGGGACGTGACATGTTATTGAATTAAGGGCCTTAGAAGGTGAGGGCTGTGCAGTCATAAATTCCAGGAATGCGGATGTGACTCTCTGAATGTGTATATGAAGTTGACAGAGTTTGACAGCTACCATCTGTGAACAATAACGTATAGAGAAGCAGGGCTACATGATGCAGGCTGGAATGTACCTATCAGGCTCTGAGGACTATAACAATTTACTACTCATTATCAGCAACCGTGGTCATGATTAGCTGCAGGGGCTGGAATGAAACTTGGAAATTATGAGAACAAAGTTCCCCTTGTTAAAGCAGAGTAATTAGTTTAATACATACAAGGAGAAAACAGGCAGGACACTTCCTTTATTTTCCTTTTTTTTTTTTTTTTTTTTTTCTTTTATTAAGTGTTTAGCATCCAGACCCTGCTCAGGAACACTAAAAAACTGCACAGCGAAAATGGATAGACTGTTACTTCTTTCTGCATCGCTTGAAATATGAGAAAATGGCTATTTTGTATTCGTGCCCTTACTATTCCAGGGCTTTCCTCAACTCTACAATCTTTGCAGCAGAGAATGGCACAGACATAATTATGTGATAACTGTGTTTATGCTACATTTGTTGATCAAAGCTCATTTTTTGTGGTCTGTATTTTTCTGTGTTCCGTCAGAGCATAGCATTTTGGCCAAAATATACCTTTGAGCCATAGCATGTTTTAAGGAAAATCTCTATTTCCAAAAAGGGCTACTGGCTGTTTTCTCAGTAGTGCTTATTACAAACAAATCTGTGTTTTCCCACAGGTTTATATTTTTTCTTGGTAAACACCATTGCGTAGAGTGCAGCTGGAGCCACAGAGAAATACTGTGAATTCAAGTACACTGTCTGTCAAGACCAAGCGTCAGTTTATTGCTTCGCATAACTGGCATGAGTCAATCCTGCTTGAAATAGTGTTTATAGAAGCTGAGAATCTGTCCCAGAAAATCAAGGAAATTATCAGATAAGAAGCAGAAAACATATTGTCTCCATAATGCATATCTCAATGCCCACAATAATATATATTCCCATTCTTTTCCTGCAAGCATTTGCTTTTCTCACAAAAGTGACATCAATCCCAGTCTACATTAGTCAATAGCGCACTCCGACAGCAGTTTTAGCTCTGACAACAAGGTGCCCAGATTTCTATGAAGGGCATTTTACTTTGAAAAACATCCAGCAAAAACAACACATAGAAAGAGAGAAACAGCAGGAAGTCTGTTGAGCAAGAAAGATATCATCCATCCTCTTTTAATTGAAAGAGAAAGGTTAAGGTTGGTTCGAAAAGAATGTGTGAGCAGACAAGAAAAGTATAGTAAGCAGTTCCTGTGATAGATGGTTTAAATTTAGTTGTTTCTGCCCGGGGTGGTGGTGGTGGGGCTGGACTATGTGACCTTGTTGGGTCCCTTTTACTACTGTTGTAATAGGAAAAGATGGGAGTTTTTCTTTCTTCTCTTGGAAAGGTTGAATGTTATTTCATTAAAGGCTTTAGAAGAACGTACACCAGTGAGGCTATCAACAGAAAGCATCCATGTAAAGCAACGCACTTACACAGACAGGGGTTAAAGGTGTGTCTGTGGCAGTCACAGACGTACACCTTAGCTCCTGGATAAACCAGCCTACCCCGAGTTTGGGGTTGGCACATTTCTAGTACCCAGGTTAGCTTGGTGTGTTTTTCCTGCCCTGGGATGGCTGCAGGCTAAACATGCCATCGCAATGGCAAAGAGCTGTGGCAAGTGGGATAAGGTCAGCCTCTTTTCTCTTGTGTTCCTCAACGGGATTGGAAATTTGGCTTACAGCAGCCAATGCATACATGGCCTTGCTAGCAGATCGGCATCTTTTTCCCGATCAGATCATGTTCAACTAAATAAAGTGGAAAGAAATCAGTTTAACATTTCCTTCAACATCTTTTAATTTTTTTCTTTGGACAAGCTGTATCTCAGAAATGAAAGAAAGATGTGCAGGTTAGATCTTTAATGGAAACAATTTATTTTTCAGTGGAGAAATATATTTTTTTCCAACTAACTCCAATTGGCAGCGTAGGAAAGTGTAGTTTCTGAAGGGAACTAAGACACAGGTGACTGGTGGTGGTGTGGAGAGGGGCAAGGAGTGTAATGATTCAGTGTTGCGGTGACTCATGTTGACAGTGATAAACTTGGGTTGGATCTTGTATAATTGGCAGGTAAGTGGTGGCCACTGGACTGGCAAAGCATGGACATAGTAACCTGCTGCTTCTGGTGCTACTGGTGTGCCATTTTGTGCCTTATTTTCTTGTTCAGAGCCTGTTCAGGTACCTGTTAACTCAAATTAGTGGTATTCACCTTCCCTTACACTGGGCTCCCCTGTTGCTTTGCCCTGTTTGTACAACATCTGCTACAGTGCAAATAATAGTCTTAATGATGATTGTTTAAAAATAAGTCATACAGTAGTCAGGAGATATTAACTGGACCTTCTGGCTGGATTTGAGATAGTCTAAAGACAGTTTCACTGACCATTTCTGGTCTTACTGTATCCAGTCATTCCCCAAATGGTATGGTATTCAAATATCGCCCACAGAGATGCGAGCTGCCAAGTATCGGATAACAAATATGAATCAGGGACCTAGAAGGGTCTTTGTATTCTGAAAACTTTCCTCCCTGCAGATCTTTCTTAGCAGGTCCTGTTCTCTTGGTATCACAGTTGAAATGGATGGGATATGTAAAGTGGACCTTCTGCTGACTGTGATACCATTTGATGACACATGCAATCCGTTTTGTCCCTAGCCTGTTCAGATTTCAGTTGGGTGAGGGCAATTGATTCCATTAATTAGGCATCGTTATTACTTGTGTCTACTGCCTATAAAAGAGAAAGCATATCTACACAACACAGGATGGACTCGCACAAACCAGCAACCCAAACATAAACCACCGCGGGGCTCTATAGGGATGTTACAGAGACAGGCTGGTGTGGAAAGCCCTTTCTACCTGCTATGTTTTTGCTGCTATTGTTATCTGTATGAGCAAGATAAAAGCTTGTTGAGGTTTACCATGCTATTTTGTGTCTTTTATTTTGCTGTGTAGATGTTTCCAAAGGCATTAAAGCCTTTGAGACTATAGCAGCCTGTAAAAGAGAACCATTTTCTAAACCTGCCTGTCTAATGCAGGTAATCTACTGCATTCCTTCAAAGCAGTAAAGAAAATAGCAATGGGACTGAAATTGCCTATAATTTTCCTCCTAGCATTTTGTAACTGAGGTATTACCATGTTATTTTACCTCTCCCTTTTATGTGGGAGCAGTTTCTGAGGCCTTGGGATCACATTTCTCTGAAAAGTCTTTCTTTATATGCTTTAAAACTTCAGTATCACATCAAAGTTGGTAGAGCAGCCACCAAACACTTTACTACCAAGTTACAAGTATTTCTTATCTTTACCAGCACTTTTTTCTGTCCCCATCCCAACAAGCCAGGAGTGCAGTGGGACTGGGCAGTCTGACCTCATTCCCTACTATTGCTACTTGCTCGTTTTAAAATCTGCTGTCAGCCAGGAATTTGTCTTACAAGTTCCCCCAGCTCCTAGGTCTCCTTTGCATTCAAGCTGTCATGTAGTGATTAACAAACTGATAAACACAGTAGGAGTTGCTACCAGTAATGGGTCTAACCTAAAAAGATGGTAATCTTGAAGGGTTTTGTGGCTACTTCATGCCCGGCAAGTTCAACCTCAACAGCTTCCAGAGTTAACACATGAATTTCTGTAATGCGGTTTTGAGACATTGTTGGGTTGTTGGGATTTTTAACCTGCTTTATTGCTTTTGATTAAGCAATAAGTTTCTGAAGATATTTTCAAAAAGTGCAACACTGGTCCAACTCAGCAACTACTAAGTGATAAAATTTTCATAGATTTTCACTAATCCATGAGTTTCTTTGCCTCTATATTCCCATGACACAAAGCTGTATATCTTAGAGGACAAAAGGTTAGTTCTAAAGGATCGGTTACCTTATTGTTGCCTGCCCTTGCAAAATGTTTACTTTTAGTTTTACTGGAGAGTAATATTCCTTTCCACTGAACACAGCTTTTTAAAACATTTTTATTTCTGTTCAAGATCTGATATAAACCTTAATCTCTGTGCAGGGTTCTGATATGCTGAGTATGCACTGATGTTTGGAAAGAAGTACAAACAGCTTTTATTCTGTGCAACTTTTATCTTGTTTAACTGAATTATTTCTAAGATGGCCTTTGGTCAGGTTTCAGGTACAAGGCAGACATTAGCGTACAAACATCGTGGTTCCTACGGGGTTAATGTCTGGAGACATCCCCGACTACCCAGAAAATGGATTCAAGAGTAAAACCTGATGCGGTCCTTTTAATGAGAAATCTGATCATAAATAACAAAGCTTCGGCCTACAAAAAATGGGGCTGGAAGAGCATTAAACATCTCTGGCAGACAGGCCAGCATTAGCAGTGAGCCTGGGGTGCAGGACACACGCAGGCATGTTGCCCTGTCCCCATATCCTGGCTACTGGCTCCCTGCTTATCAATTAAGAGGTAATTGAACTTGACCTTCATTCCTTCTCAGAGGTCTGGATCGTTGTCAGTCTCTGTCCCCTGCTGTTCTCAAAAGCAGAGCCAGCAGGGGGGGAGAAGATGAATGCCACGAAATGCGTGCACTTGCCCATGACCTTAATAAATTCACACCTCCCCACCCCCCCAGGCTGGTTATTGTCAGGCTGCCCAGCTGCTGAGTCAGCAACTTTTGACCCCCAGTTTAGAAGACTGCAGAGCTTACCTGTGGCTGTAATGGTTAGAGAGTGGGACTGGTCTGTGAAGCTGTCTTGGTTTTGCACTGCCCCTTATTTCACCTAGCACAGGAGGGCTCCAGGGGAGGTCTGAACAGTTGCCGCAGCGCGTATGACTCATCATAATAATAAAGGTTGACTCGGGCTTGCTTCCAGTCTGTGCTCTAATGAGAGATAGGAGGTTGCATTCATCAGCAGCATAACAGCCTCTACCTTTCCAGGTAGAAGTGTTAATGAATCATTGGCTTGTCTCTGCTCATGGGGGACATGGCATTCTAGCAACAGTCATTGGATCGGTTTGCTCAAGAAACCTTTTATTTTTCAAGAGGGGGTCTGTTCATGTTAATTATTCTCACAGCTGGGATGGGAATATACAGACTCAAACTCCTCTCACAAAAGGCCAGTGGTTATCAAGCAAATTTAGACTGAAGACCTCCGTATTTAATAAAATAACAAATACAGCTGTTTCCTTTTTTATTTTTTTTTTCCCTGAATATTTAATGCTGTAAAGGATGGGATGAAAATACGTAAGCTCTTCTGGAAGCAGATTGCAGACAAAGCCTCTTTCCTCAATCTGAATCTCCACATTAGTGGACAACAGAGAGGGGCTTTCTCGCTTGTTGTCTCTCTCTCTGGCCCTCTGAAGCTTGTTTCTTTTCTGTTCTATCACTCTGCTTTGAAAAAATAGGCAGGGAATGCCCTATCTCCATAGAAGGATGCAGTCCAGTGGCTGGAGGAGACTTCCAGAGGGGGCAAGATATGTCTTTGAATCATCTTAGGCTGAGGAGAGCACTGAACGTAGGTTTTCTGCTTTCTAGAGGAGCACTCGAACCTCTAGGAAGTCATGGGCAATCATAGGCAGTCTCCATCACTCTGCCCTCTGAAGAGGAAAAAACCGAGCTGAACATATGCACCCGAAGAATTGACCTGTATCTCTCACTATCCCTAAATCTCTTAGTAAAGCTGGGTCTAAGAAACTTCACAGCATCAGTGTTCATGGAACCAAGGTCATCATATGACCCTACATCCTTTTGGACATGACAAATGGACTGGTTGGGTATAGAAGTGTCACCCTTCCTACTGACTCTGGCTGATAACAAAGTCCTTGTGAAGCTCTGTGGGCCACACACAGTCCTGTGGAAGTCCTCCTGAAGCTGCTTTGGCCAGCTCTCAGGAGAGGAGAACACCGACACAACAGGGGGGCTGAGCCTCCAGGCTTTTCACCTCATCCTCAATTCAGCAGTCAATGGGTGGCTCTGCCATCTTGCCAAGTTGGTAGAAGTTAGTCTTTTCTAGGGAATTATGGGACTTCACACCCAGAAAGATCCCCCAACTTTCATCCTCTGCCAGCACAACCTGGACTCCCATGCATAACGATAGCACCTGCACATTTTTTCGCAAGCCACCATTTTACTAACAACACATCACACCTTGATAGTGCTCTTCATCCACCCACTTTAGAGCACTTGACGATGATGGGAAACATTAATGCCTCATTCCAGAGATGGGGGAAATGAGGAACCAGGCAATTCAGCTTGCTTTTGATATAGTTCGGAACTGGAAGTAATACAGCATTGCAGCAGTGAGGTGAATGTTTCAATATTTATGGTCCATTGGAGAGGGCTAACTACATGTTTTATGGCTAGGTGAACAGCAGCACATGCTTTAGAAATGCACACTCTGTGGCCACAATTTGTACACCCCAAAATATCTACCAGCAGACTTGGAATATGGGAAGGGAGAAGAGAGGGGAAGGAAAATGGAAAAGAAGCTTCTTGAACTATGCATAAAGTGCTTTCTTGATTTTCCTGCAATTAGGAAATCAGTTACATGCACCTTTTTTTCCTAATAATATTTTTGTGTACAGCGTGTTTACTCTTGATAAAACTGAGTGAGTAGTGGGCTATCCAAGAAGCAAGAGTATAGAAACTCATTCGGAAGAGGCTGAAGAAACCTCCCAGAGCAATGGGGCTGATCCAAGAGCTCATATGGTTCTTGTATCGGTGGTCTCGTTTGGGGTTTCTTGCAGAGTCCCACTAATCTTTCTCTGGCTCTCTCAAAAAAATACAATGTACCACAAAAACATAGCCTGCTAGTACTTGATACAGCACAAATTGCTTCTACTGAAGCATTGGATACCTTTACCTGCAGTTTGTCTTCTCCACGGGCTGAAGTACGCCTGAGCTCAGAGGAGCTTGCCTTAGTTGGTACTGCAGCGTACACCGGTTGGGTCTGCTCTTCCTTCCCAAAGCGCTGCAAGGCAGGACAAGTCAGCTGAATTTGGCAGATGAACAAAAGCTGGTTGGCGAGTGTAAGAAAAACAACTGCTCCCCGTTTTGGAAGCTGTTGTTGGATCGCACGGTGAATCAGAGCGCGTCCCTTACTGTTTCCCAACAGCTCCGCTCCTGAGAGCACCGTCTTGCAGCGAGGCCAAGAACAAGCCTCGCAGCGTGTGGGTTTTCATCTTGTACTAACAGCTTTATTTTCTAGACGTGAAGTATATGTCCTCCAGTAATATGTGATGAAATGTAAATTGTATGTGTTCCATATCCAGCCTTGTTGCCGGTGCTGGCAGTCTCCTCCTGGGAGCCTCCGCAGCCCCCCGCACCCGCCATGCTTGTTTTCTCAAACATCCCCTGACAAAGCCATGCTGGAAGCCACAAATTTCACTCACAAGCAACCAGCAGTTTCTTGCATGATGACAGACCTTTGTGGCAATTAGCCAGGGGAAAATATGTGAAAAGATGTTGTGGGAAAAAAAACCCAAAGAAACCCAAAAAAAAAACCCAGACAAAAAACCCTTTTGAGAGTGAACAGACTAACTTGTCCTGAGAGCCAGGACTTCCCGGCCTCAGATTCTGGCCACTTGACCTCTCGCACAGCATCACTGTTGCATGCCAGTGCCACCAGTGGGATCACAACACCCCCAAACCTGGAGCCGGTTCTGCTCTCCTCTTGGGCCCCCTGGGGCAGCAGCCAGAAGCCGTCTCGGGTGTCCCGTCAGCAGTGGCGGGGTACAGAGGAGGTTCTGGCTTCTTGCCCAGCAAGCCCTCAGACATGAGGGTGGCCTGGCACGGAAGCCTGCCGGAGTGTCGCCAATGTGGGAGCCGCACTTCTGGCTTGGGTTGGCAAAAGACAGCTCCAGGCATGGGACAGGGGTGAGCAGACACGTGCAAGGTCTGGGCTTGGCTTTGTATGGGATAGAAAGGTGGTGGTGGGGGAAGTCTGGATGGACTTGACTCAGTGCTAGGGTGAGTGGCACAAGGATGGAGCGAGGGAATCGGGACATGCTTCATCCCAAGGTGTGACCAGAGGCAGACCCTTGATCACTGATGTTTGAGATGTTCACTGTCTCTTTACATTTTGGTACCTACTGCTGTTGGTGGTGGCACTCAAATAAGTTGACTTTGGGCACCTCAGATCTAGGGAGGCACTCACCTCCTGGAGATCCCAAGCCAAAGCCACTGAGCTCCAGAAGTTCTAGTGATGTCAGTAAGCTTCAGATCTGGCTGTGCGCTGAAACTGGGCTGAACTAAGCAAAGAGAAAGGTTTCTTACCTCTCCTGATCTCCCTGTTCCACCTCTGGCTGCCCATACACCTCGGGGCAACAGCTAATCTGTTTTCTGAGGCAGACGAATCGTGTCTGCATTTCCTTCCGTGGCGTGGACTGCAGGAGTCAATGGTCGGGGGCAGAGCCGGGAGGTGGGGCTGGCAGCAGGGCTCGTCTCTCAGCACCAGAACATTGCTGCCTGTTGGTGCTGTAAAACTGGGAGGATGTAGTGATTGAAGCAACTACCCGCAGAACACAATGCTACGGCACCATTTAAGAAACCCACACATCATGTACTACAAAATATTATGGGGTGAATGCATTCTTCCCAGATCCCTCACTTTCCAGAATACAACCACAGGCTCTATATCCATCCTGCCCCCCGTGTCTGTCTCTCTCCCCATCCCAAGTGCCGGCTGCAATTCACTTTCGCTTCTTTTGCAGAATTTGTTTCTCATTCTCTACTTGTTGCCGCCTTCTTTTCTCATATTTGAAGAGCTTTTCCCTGAAAATATGTTGGGCATTTTTTCAAGTTCAAGTGGAACAACAAGCCTGAAACACAAACCAAGGCTCACATAATTTGCCTTTGTATTTTTTTTTTAAACACTAAGACATGATAAATAAAATGTCCTTGCTTAGTACTACTTTGCCAGCTAAAGGACAGTCTGTCCTAGTGTTAGCAAAACTTGTAAGCTAAATTGGCATAGATGAGCTGCTGTATGGCTTCCAGAGAGTCTTGAAAAAAAATTGTTTCTTTCTGTAACTGCAATCTCTTATTGTAACTCAATGAAGGTTCCTACTTTGCAAATGATTTGCTAGTCAAAGAAAGCGGGACATTCATTAATAAATATAAATGTTGGTTTAGAAAATACCGTATGCGTAGAGTTAGAGAAAACTATGCTCTATTGTAGTCTCAGCCAGTTGTTCTTTTTTTTTCTTTTTCTCCAAGAATATTTTTACTGAGCACTGACTTTTTCAGGAGTTTTTATCTCAGAGTTAATTATAACATTACAATCAGTCCCAAACCAGTAATAATGTAGTTGTACTGCTTGCTGAGCGGACAGGAGAATGAATTGCAGCTTCAGTTCTTTCTTAGCTGATTCATATACCAGAAGAGAATGAATCTTTTATGTACAACTGCCTCCTGGTATTTTGAAAGAATACATATTTTGAAACAGCTGAGATTGCAGTTACTGCTCAAATACAAGTGAAAAACATTCTAGTTACGTGTTAATGTTTTATTCATGGCTGCATGTAATATTAATGCAAAATACTTCTACTTCTCAGTTAGAAATCCTATTATCAGTTTGTGATGTTTCAGCTATTTGAGATGCCAAGGCGTGAGAGAATGTGTGATTCTAAGCAGTGAGTCAGCTGTTGTCCACATCTACAGCGAAGAAGTATGGCTGGAATAACACCTCATTTGGCTGGTTCTCCTAATTATTTTTGTGCAAAACCTGGTCCCTTTCATACCCACGGGAATTCAGGAGAGATGCTGACAATAACTACTGGGGAGAATTACTGTTGTTTGCAGTCAGACCTGCAGTGATTCTTTGTCTAGAACGCAGTAATAACCCAATGCTTATTAAATTTCAACATTGTCTTATTTTCCAATAGTTGATTGTAGCTGGAATTGCCCATCACACAAATTTTTCTATATGCTCTTAGCAAGCATATAGCTTGCTTTATAGCTAGCTTAATGCTGATTCTTGGTATTCATTTCAGCAATTTGAAATCATATCTTGAGTTACAAGTCAATCTTGGTCAGATTCTTTTTCAAATTAAAAGAAAAAAATCTGTTTTACAAATGCAACTGTGAAAAAGCATAAATTTTCTCAGACTTTCTAGATACTGGGTTTTTTTTTCCAACCTCAGATTATGGGAATGCATTTTATTGTGAATAATTCTATTCCTATACCATGAAAATTAATGTAAACTTTGTTATTACTATATACAGAGGTGGAACCAAAACTGTAGCAAAATACATACTGCATCAGTAGTACAGCAGTATATAATGGAGCAATTTCACAGAATCACAGAATCTTCTTGGTTGGAAGGGACCTTTGATTTCTTACGTACTTTAATGAATAAAGGGTAGCACTTTGCATTTAAATGCCCCTTCATCTGAAATTTAAAGTGTGGTGTATTTCAAGTCAACATTTAATGGGGACTGTAGCTCCGGTCCTCCCTTTGCTGGTTAAGATAAGACGGCAGAGATGTCCTGAGGTCAGAGGGAGCCCGCTGGTAGCTAAGTCACACCGAAGTCACCGCTCTGCCACCTGCTCCAAGCGCGGGAAAGCGTCCCTGAAAAAAGCAGAGAGAGTTGTCATCAGGTGTAAGCAGGACCAGCATCCCTTCCGCAGCCATCCTGTGACAGTGTGACTCCCTGGACATCAGAAATTAAGGAAAGCCTGTGGTAAACCTACTTGTCCAGTTCTGGGCCCACAGCTCAAGAAGGACAGGGAACTACTGGAGAGAGTCCAGCAGAGGGCTACGAAGATGATCAAGGGACTAGAGCACCTCTCTTATGAGGAGAGGCTAAGAAACCTGGGTCTGTTTAGCCTGGAGAAGAGAAGACTGAGCGGGGATCTCATCAATGCTTATCAATATCCAAAGGGTGGGTGTCAAGAGGATGGCGTCAGGCTCTTTTCAGTGGTGCCTGCTGACAGGACAAGGGGCAATGGGCACAAACTGGAACGCAAGAAATTCCATCTCAACATGAGGAAAAACTTCTTTCCTTTGAGGGTGGCAGAGCCCTGGAACAGGCTGCCCAGAGAGGGTGTGGAGTCTCCTCCTCTGGAGATACTCAAAACCCACCTGGATGGGTTCCTGTCCAGCCTGCTCTGGGTGACCCTGCTTTGGCAGTGGGGTTGGACTAGATGATCTCTCGAGATCTCTTCCAACCCCTATAATTCTGTGATTCTGTAAAAGCCAGGTGGGAAGTCCCTCTGCCTTTAGCCAGCTGGTTTGCTCCCTTGTCCTCGCACTCGTTTCTCTTGGCAAACCTGCTGCCTCAGCGTGCACCCAGGAGAGGGACCATACTAAGTGGCAGTAGCTTAAGCACAGTTTTTCTTTCACATTTTCCCCTGCATTCAACAAGCATTAATAGTGATGGGCTTGATTTTGGACAGTGTGAACAGAAACTTCCTCTCAGGATGTAGTTTCAACCTGGCTTGGATGACAAGTGGTTTCTAGGCAGCCGGATGAAACCCACCCTGAGCTATGGTCCATCAGCGCCCAAGGTGCTCAGGCACAGCCTGCCCCAGGCTCTCACCCCTACAGCTTCCAGCCAGGAGCTAGAAAATAAGCTGTTCTCTGTCAGTGTTTTCGTTTCTCGTTTGATGGAGATTTCTGTAATTCATTCTGTAAGAAAACATGACTAATGGATTCATAAGCTGAGACTTTGTTTGTTTGTTCGGTTCGTTGGTTGGTTTTGCGAATTCAATGAAACTGTGTTAAAGGTAAGTTGTAGTTGAGCCACAGAAACATGCTTCCAGGATGTTCTGGGCAAACGAGAGTATTTGTTTTATATTTTATGAAATATTTTAGGGCAAAGTGCTCTGGTGTGGGATAAGAAACAAGTGGAAATGCTTTCCTTCTACCTGGAGTCGATGTTTCCTTTTCTTCCTATTAATAAGATAGCATCAAACCTCAAAATGTGTAAATTGAGTGTGCTGGGGCAGCAGTGTCCCCTTTGACTTTGCCAGCAGCACAATTCCCCCAAATCCTGCTGCTGGGGGAGGCACTGCCGGGGGTGAGGAGAGGAGGGAAGCTGGTGGCTGCCGGGACCAGGGCCCCATTTCCTTCCTTGCCTGGGGACCCATTCCAGCCATACCACGCCACAGCCCTGCAGATAGCACAGGGCAAATAACTCTGGGCTCTGAGCAAGAAAGCAAATATAAAAATGACCATGAAAATTGCCCAACCGGTTAAAACTGGTTCCAGCCAGGAACTGAAGTCCTACCTTGAAATACTTAAATCCCATTTGGACGGCATAGATTTACATTCCAGATGAAGAATTAATGGCTTTCACACAATATCCTCAGCAGAGATGCCCCAGCATACCAACCTCTGTGTTTTTGGTAGATGGAATTTGTAATTCCTCCAGGAGCTGCATTCTTCTAAGTGTTACTTCTATTTTTGGACTGACTACTGGCTTTATTTAGAAAAAAAAAAAAAAACCACCAAAAACCTGTGCTCTTGTCAAACTGCAGAGACTATATGAGTCATCTATACAATAACACTAAAATACCCTTTTCTGTTATGGTGCAGTTCATCATCATCACAAAGGGATTTATAGAAAACAAACATAGCTGACAGAGTCTGCTCTTAAGCTTCCTGCGTTTAATCCTTGTGCATGTTTAGCCAGCCGAACAGTGTATGTTGAAAAATGGATTGCTATTAAAATGTTGGATGTTGCAGTAGCTCCAAAGACTAATTTTTTTGCTAACAAGAATGAATGCCATTCGTCTGACAATTTTCGGCTGCCTAGCTATAGTCACCTGCCTGCATAATAATTGTGTGAATGCTAATGACTGTCCTGAAACTTTAATGAATAATTCTTTTTTGAGGCTGTGATGGCTGCCTCATAGGCAGCAGTGCTTGCTCATTTAAATGCCTTAAAACACATCCTTCACAAAGCATCACCAATGGGCTCTAGCCTCAGACAAAAGAGAATATAGAAATTTATGATACAGAAACACAGTGAAGCAAAATATCACCAGCTTCTTGTAGCCTGCGTATCTATGTAGCTATGTAGCTTGGTAGTTGTCTTTCCCAAGTGGGAATCATTTACTTCCCAATTTTCCCCATTACCTTTTTATTATTTATCTGGTTTGGGTTATTGACAAAATGTTTTGGATCATCATCTGGTTTCTTATGGAAATCTCTGTAGTTACAGGTGTTTTTTAAAATTGTTACTTGCAAATTGTTAACAATAATTGCATTTTTAAAATTAACATGCGGATCCAGTTCCTACTGAAAGGCAGTAGGAGTGGAGTGCCTACTTCCTTTAGGCATTTAAGGTCTGCAAAACCCACTTATAAGGAAAACCTTTTGACAAGCTGCTCCTTGCTCTAAGGAGCTCTCCTTTCCTCCGTGATCCTTCTTGTGTGAGCTGGCAGCAGGTGACTATCATCTCCCCTCATGGGCACCATTTGCTAGGCTGAACAAGCTTGTCTTTCCTCCTCTCCTTGTAAAATTGGCATTTCTTCCCCTGGTTGTCCTCACAGCCCCTCACTGCACCAGTTACACTCAGAGCACGGGTGGGAAGACCTGTGCCTGGTATTCCTGGGGAGCTCTCACCCATCCCACCACCCATCCCTGCCAGGAACTTGGCCTGACACCCTCTACTGTCATGCTTGCTTCTGACATATTCAGGCTGCCTCTTTTCTCCCCAGTTTCAAGGACCTTGGCCCCAGATCTGTGACATTCACAGAAGCCAGCTCAGACACCTGGTCTAGCGTGTGGCCTGAGACGTGGCGCTCTCAGTCTTCCAGTCAAAGTTGTTCCACTGTCCGGAGGGATTTGATGTTCATTCAGGTAGAGAGAAGGACTCCTCCCTGGTGGTTCCACTGCTCATCTCAAACTTCAGGGCTATATGTTGGGCTTCAGTGCAGTGTGTTTATGGGACTTTGCTATGGTATATTTGGGTGTATAAAGCATTAAGGTGTTTCAAGGTGTGGTAGCAAGTGAAAGGAGTTTAAGTGGCAGGTACGTGTTGGACTCAGGCAGCCTGGTTGACTTAGAGTTTGAACTTTTCTCATGTACCTTTGCTATACACCCTGACAAGCCTAGGAAGGAGTTAGTAGTTCCTGCACTAAGGGAATACTTCCTGTGTTGCACCACAGGCTGATTAATTGAGGGTTTAAAAGAAATGCTGAATAACATCCAGATCTTAGAGTATATTTAGGTGCTCTGTTCCCATGGGCAAATAGAAGACAGACTGCCAGTATGACAGGAGACAGTGTAATGGTATGACATTATGCAATTAAGACTGTAAGAAAATGCATATGCCTGTGGGAGGATGAGTTAAGGTTGCCCAGGCAATCTTATTTCTGGCATTTCCTATATTTTCCGCATTTGACTTTGCAACCAACACGTTCACTCATCCTAACTTTCTGCTGTAGTGTGTAGGCATGACTTGAATTTACATCCTTCTTGCTAAAGAACTTGTATTAGGAATGTAAAGCTTCCAGTGTCTTTCCGCTTCAGAACAAGGTCAGCTCAAGCCATGTTCAATGAGGGCTTGGGCCATCCTGGTCACCTCCCTGATCAGGGCAGGACACGTGTACCCAGGGCCTCCCACCAGCAGAGCTGTGGGGCCGGTCGCTGAGCCCCCAGAGGTGACAGCCGAAAGTGAGAGGTGGTAACCAAAATGCTGGCTCCAGTTTCAGGGATGTGACTTCTGCGTGATGACTCCACGAAGTTAAAGGATCTGCAGAGCTTAGACTTGCAGGTGGTACGTGGCAAAAGCTCCTCGCTTGCTTAGCAACGGCGAGAAGCTGTACCAGCCCCAGCGTTCCTCTGCTGGTGTGAGCATCGCCCTGCGCTTTGCCTGGCACAGCAGGACCTGTCGGAGACCTTTCCCAACGTAACCCAGGTGTTAGGAACCCGAACACACTAACTGTTGTAACACAAGGTGAGATTTAGAAAGGCCGGCAATGGCACTTTAATGCCACAGTTTTTAGAGGGCTTTAATATAGCTCCTGAGGCACTCCTAAAATGGAAAACAAAAATTCTGCTAAGCTCTCCCATATACATTTTTGAATGAAGCATTAGAGCTTGTATTAATTCAAGAGATTCCGTCATTGGGGCTTTCCCCCCCCCAACCCCTTTTCAGATCAAACTGGCATTCTGCGGGCAGAACAACTGCTGTGGGGGCACAAACCAGCACAAAAAAATACTGGTAGCAGATGGGCAGCCCTGAATGGAAAAGAAAACCTTGAGCTTCTCATGTCTTGGATTAGAGTTTGGGAGCATTACATAAGGAGGAAACAGGGAAAAAAAATGCAAGCTTAAGAGAAGATGAAATCTGATTAAAATGCAGACTAATATAATTGCAGAACATTACTCAGGCTTTCTTGTGGAGAGAGAAAAATGTCTGCTATTGTGCTGCTATAGAAACCACGTAGGGTCCGTGGGTAGGTGAGGGTGCATGGAGCATGTCCCTCCCTCCCCACTTTCTGGAATGAAGATCCTATCTTACTTCATAAGCGTGGCCTTTGCTGGCCAGGAGATCTTTCCCAGTACAGGGAGAAGTTGTTTTCCTGTTTATGTAATTTATTTTAATACCTCTGTTCCCTCCCTCTTTTGTTTTGCTTTTGGAAGGTGATGGAGGGCTGTGTCAGAGGGAGGAAACGCTGGTCTGCTCTGGCTTTTCACAGGGCTTGTTCAACTTGGCTCTTTGTGTTGGGAGCATGGGAGGTATGGACTGTGCCACGAACAGAGAGCTTCCTTGTGTTCGGAAAGTAAATACTTACCTGGAATGAGCAGACGTTGGCCATGTTTCTGAACACCCTGTCCCCACCACTTGTTTCTCTGAAGGCGTGCGTTAGAAGTTAATTACCAAAGCACTAGATAACAAAGTAAGGTTCGTTCCCTGGCTGTCGATGGAAGTGTCGGTATGGAAGGTGTAAGCCGCCTGCAAACTTACCCTCTGAACCGTGGCACAAAATGAATTCTAGAAATGAGTCCCTGAAGTGTGGAAGTGCGTATTTGCATCAGCCCCGACCCACCACCGTGTCCCCGATAGCAGCCACTTCTGCGCAACTGAGAGGAAGGCGTAAGAAATTTTGTGTTAAAAAGACCAATGAATGAGAAAGCCTGTCCACACTGTGTTACAGCTCTTGCTGGTCCACAATACTTAACAGGCTGGTACAAAATTTGAGGAGATTAATTTACTGCTGCTTATGAATTTTATGCTGGTGTAAAGTACTATAAAGATGCGTTTTTCTAATAATTTGTGAATACACACTCCTTCTTTGTACAGTGATAATTTTAATTTTTGCCCTAGTGCCTTCTTATACCAATTGACTCCGTGGCTCAATCACGTATTTTACAAGTACATCTTTTGTATCTCAGTTTTTCCAGAAGTTCCACTTTTCAATCTGGCTGATTGTTTTGCTTTGAGAGGGTGACTATCCCCTTCTTCAGTTATTTTAGCATTTTGATCCAGTCTGTAGTTAATCATCTCCTTTATAAAACTGGTTTATTGAGGCGTTGTCTCATTTTCGTCACCCTTTCCCATTTCTCCTTTTCTACCAAACCCCTTTAGGTGTTGGAGACACCACTGCTGCACCCATTGCTGTTTGTTAGTCCTAGGTACTTATTTACGGAATGGTGTTAGAATATTCCCTGGAGGGAGAAGATCCTCTGAAGGAATCTCTTGGTCATCCAATCTCATTGCCACTGCAGTCAACCACACAATGTAATCCCTTCTGTAAAGTCCTCCAGCTCCATTTAAAAGAAGTCAGACTTGATCTTGCTCCTGCCACTCTTGTTCCAGTGTTTTGCTACTCTGAGTGCGGAGCTGAGCTTAAACCAATTTGTTCTTATGCTGACACTGGCTCTTAATTTTAACTTTCCTGGCTCCCCCATTTCCCAAGCCCCACTTTCTTTGTTTTGCCAAACTGAGTACACCAAGTGATTTTATCCTACTCTGAAATGGGCTGTCCAGTCCCCGATCATCACAGCGGGTTTTGTCCACACTTATTCCCCTTTGGTTTGCTCTTGGTGGGCTGACGGAATCACACATTGCACTGCAGAGCTTTTCTGAAATCACTGGTTTGACATTACTGGGTTTACACCTCCCTTTTTGCATAGCTCCTACTCACCTTGTGATTAACTAGTCTTTCTTTTCCAGGCACTGATCTCATAGTCAATGGAAGAAATTTTTGTGATTAACCTCTGCATGTCATTAGTATTATAGAATTTAATTATATTTTCATTAATCCAGTTCTAGGAGGCGTGTAGTTTCCCCAGTATACTATTCCCACCCTTCTTTGAAGTGGAGATGTCTCCCGGCTCTGCCAACAGCAGATTTCATTAGCATGCCCCTGTTCTCAATGACACCACTATGATGAAAATATGATGGACAACAGGAGCTTCGATGAATCCCACAGAACGGCTTTCCTTCAGCCTGATGCTTCCCACACAAAACACCCCTCTGTCGTTGTCTCCCGATCCCCACGTTCTGCTGCTTAAATAGCTGTTTCCTGCCTGGAGAGTATCAGGGGTTGACCCCAAATAGATTACATCTACCACATTTCCTTTCTTTAAGGAAAAAGGAAACAAAGTAGTATCAGATAATGATATCATGCTGAGGGAACATCACATGTAATCGCACACTTCATATCTTTAATTATTTCCTTCAAAATTTGTCCAAATTGTTGTAAATTATTTCCCTCCCTTTTTTTAATGCAAATATTCCAGAATGATTTGAGGGCTGCAGTCAAACTTCTTGCTCCTGTCACCCTCGTTTTCACACACTTGGCCTCTCTGACCTCTGGACGAGATCGTTTGGTTTTCCCCCACTGCAGTAATTGCCCGTGACTTTCTTCCTGTTACTCATCTCCCTCCTGCTCCCATCTTTCACATAATCATCTTTATTAAAAATGGAAGCAAAATGCATATTGATTTTGGAAATATTGCCAGACTTCCTTCAGTCTCTATGTCCTTCTCACTGCATGATAGCCCTGTTTCTTTTTCCCCGGCTGCAGTAACTGCTTCTGGCTGCCATTATTTATCTTCTGTATTTCCTCACCTTGAAGACAAAACTTTCTTAGGAGGGTGTCCCTTTTCTTAGGAGGGTGTCCCTCCTCGCTCTCACCCGCAGGTTTTCTGCTTCCAGTGACCTTAGTTACCAAGCTGCCAGGAGATCTTCTGTGAGACCCTTCCCCTTTGCTTAAGATACAACTTCCAGATCATTTCTCCTGCTCTGGCATAAAGAAATCCAGTCTTTCCTTTGTATTTAAGTCCTTGAGTCCTTCAGCCCTGTTGATTATTTATTATTTTTTTTTATAATTGGGTCTCTTACTCTTTCCCCTTTGGACTTAGAATGCCTTTTTGTAAACCTATATTTTACCCAACTACTTACTTTAAACTGCCCAGGCATCACTCATAGCCTCTGCTCTCACCTTTCTATCTGGGAAAGCAGCAGCAATTTGTTTCCTTGTATTCCAGGGATCTTTTTCCATATGCAAACATAGTTTTGCAGCTTACTGGAAGCTCTGCACAAACGCGTGTTTGCTGCGATGGTGACCACCTCTGGCCGATGTCACCATCAGGCTCCCAGTTCCACCCCTGACTCTCTTTTAACACTTTCCCTGCTGTGGTTTTGAGCCAAACACTTTGGGTCTAATTCTCCTTTTTTGCATAATTAGCATTCAGTGTTATCCCGTGCCCTTCACTCTGAGGTCTGTCGCTCCTGACTACAGGAGAGTGATTTCATCCTGCTCCGTGACCTCTCTCCTACCATGCTTTGTTTCACGCCTGGGCAGGTTTTATTCCTCCGTTGTCCTGCCCGGGCTCCTTGCTTACGCTGGGGTTTCGAGTGCTTTCGGTTCACCACTCCCTGCTCCCACGCTGGGACAGACCTCCTGGCCTGGTTTCGGCTGGGACGGGGTTGACTTTCTCGCTGGCAGGTGGTGTGGTGCTGCGTTTTGGGTTTGGGATGGGAACACTGTTGGTGGCCACTGATGGTTTTGGTTGTTGCTGAGCAGTCAAGGCCTTTTGTGCTCCTCACGCCACCCCACCAGTGAGCAGGCTGGGGATGCACAAGAGGTTGGGAGGGGACACAGCTGGGACAGCTGACCCCAACTGACCACAGGGATGTTCCGTACCGCATGACATCACGCTCAGTGCATAAAGCTGGGGGAAGAAGGAAGAGGGGAACGTTTGGAGTCAAGCCATGAGTTTTTCCTCAGTTTTACTCTTCCGATTCTCTCCCCCATCCCAGCTGGGGGGGGGGGGGTGGGGGGGTGAGCGAGCGGCTGCGTGGTCCTGGCTGCTGGCTGGGGCTAAACCATGACACCTCCCTTTCCCACCCTCCTCTCATTTATATTTCCCGTTCCTTGCCATCCTTTTCTATTCTTTCTTTAACCATTGTCATGTCCTTGCTTCACTTGACTTTTTTTTCCCCATTTCTGTGTATTACAAGTGAGCGGAGAGAGCACAGACCTCTCCCAGCCTCCTCCTTTGCTTCCAATTCTTTCCTCCAAGGTTGCTGCAGTTCTGATTTCAGCCTGATGGGAAGGGAAGAGGGAAGAGGGAAGGGGGAAGAGGGAAGAGGGAAGAGGGGAGGGAGAGAAGGGGGAAGGGGAAAAAGGGAAGGGAAGGGAAGGGAAGGGAAGGGAAGGGAAGGGAAGGGAAGGGAAGGGAAGGGAAGGGAAGGGAAGGGAAGGGAAGGGAAGGGAAGGGAAGGGAAGGGGAAGGGAAGGGAAGGGGAAAAGAAGGGGGAAGGGGAAGGGAAGGGGAAAGTAGGGGGGAAGAGAAGGGAAGGGAAGAGGGAAGGGAAAAGAAGGGGAAGGGGAAGGAGAAGAGGAAAATAAAGGGGACGAGGAGCGACAGTAAGAGAAGGGGAAAGGGAAGAGGGAAGGGAAGGCTTGGGGTCGCGGGGCCGCAGGTGCCCACATCCCCAGCCCCCACCCGCGCTCTGCCCGCTGGGGCGTGGCCTGGGGGGCGTGTCCCTGGGCGGCGCCCGGGCGCGCGGAGTGGCCGGCGGGCGCCGGGGGCGGGGCTCGGGGCGGGGGCGGGGGCGAGAAAAGCGGCGGGTGGCGGCGGCGGCGGCGGCCGGTGGCGGTGGCTGCGGAGCGGCGGCGATGCGCCTGCGGCAGCCCAGCATGTGCACCATCGCCGAGGCCGCGCCCGGCGGGGAGGGCGGACCCGCCGCCGCCGCCGTCCGCACCCGCCTCGTCAAGATCGCGGTGGTGGGGGGCAGCGGCGTGGGCAAGACCGGTGAGGAGGAGGAGGAGGAGGAGGGGGGCGGCGGCGGAGCGGGGTTGGGGGGGGGGTGACACGGCGGGGGACACCGTGCGGGGCGGCGGAGCGCGGCTAACGGTTGCCTGCCTGTGCTTGCCCGCAGCGCTGGTGGTGCGGTTCCTCACCCGGCGGTTCATCGGCGACTACGAGAGGAACGCAGGTAGGGGGGCGGCGGGCGCGGCTCTGTTCCCGCCGGGATGGGGGATCGGGACACCCCGTCGGGGCGGGGGGATGGTGTGGGTGCGGGTTACCCGGGGGGGAAGCCCCTCGGTGCCGGCTTTCTCCCCGGGAGCCGCCCAGGGGGTGCCCGGTTGGAGGCGCAAGCCCTGGGAGTCGGCGTGCAAAGCCCGGCGCGGAGCCGGGTCCCGAGTGTGAAAGGGAAAAAAAACTTCAGGAACGGGGCTGCTGGCGCCTCCAAGGGGTTTTTTATTTTCCCATCCCGAAGCGCCGGGGTGCCGCAGATCCCTTAAACCCTGTTCCCTGGGCATCCCGGTCCCGGCAAAAGCACCGCCTGTGGCCACGGTTGCTCCAGCGCCGTGCGTGTGTTTCGCTGCGTCCCCGTGCCCCAGCAGAACAGGCTTTATAAGGTGACAACGTCCCTCCTGGAAGAAGCCTTTTAGGTGAAACAAGAAAACATTCCGCAAAGTTAATATTCCCCTATTGCCAGCAGCTAAACGGCATAGGCAGTGCCGGCTAAGAGGTGATGTGATGTACTTGCTTGCGGGTAGCACACTGGGCCGCCTAGACTACTGGGAATGTAAAACATACAACATTCTGTTGAAGAAATGATTTGGAAAAGCCAAATTAATGAAAAAAAACCCCAACAACCCACCCCACCACAAAACCAACAAATAGCTCAGCCAGCAGAAAGCTCTTTAGAAAAATGGTTTGTTAAAGTGCAGAAATACTGAGTGACAAGAAAATTGCCTTTCTGGAATAGCTGGTTATTTTGCACACTAAGTTGTCATCTAAGTTAAAACAGTCTTTAAGAAGTGATTAAGTTCCGAGTTGCACAACATTACATGCCAGGCTCCAAAACAAGTCAATGCAGGATTAAATCTCAGGCTTCTAGTAAAGCCAGAAATGGGTTGCTACACAGAAAAAACTTACAACGCCGGTCCCTCACATCAAAAATAGTGATATTTTTATTTTTTTTTTCACAACTAACGGGCAGCAGAGGTGTTATTTGTCTGTTTGTGGCGTGGCGGCTGCACTTGTGAACCTGTTGGTGTTCTTGTCAGGTAACCTCTACAGCAGACACATCCAGGTAGATGGAGAGATGCTGGCTATCCAAGTGCAAGACACTCCCGGAGTTCAGGTGAGCTAGAAGCAGCCATGCAGTTCTCCAAAGCAGCTCTAAATACCCGTGTGTGTGCGTGTCCCTCCATGTGCAGCATCTCGTTATGGTCCGTTTCAGAGTTTGGTGTTGTGTGTGGGAGAGGTGGTAACTTCTGGTACAACCAGCGAAGCCAGATGTGTTGCGTGCCTGTAGTACGCTGGTAGTAAAAGAAAACAACTCGCTGTTTTGGTGAATCATTCGTACATTGGAGGCCCGTTACTTTTGCGTGGCTGAATTACTCAAGTGTCTTGTTTCTGTATATTGGGAACATTTGCACAGAATTGTTTCTGGGTTTGTGTCTAATGAGGTACATGTGGAAGAAAACGTTACGAGCGCTGCCCAACACGCTTCATAGATGTGTGTGAGAGAAAGCAAAGTCTGTTACATTGTGGCCGTGCTCATTAGTGTGTCACCAGTTAAGGTTTTCAATGTATAGATCTGAGTAATGCTGGATCGTTGCCTTTTTGAACTGGGCAACACTCCAGGTCTAAATGCTTCCAGCTCATATCTTTGCTTCCCCAGACTTACTGTCTAGCCAGTTAATTTCCCATTCTGTGGAACTACAAAGTCTTTCTCTGCATGCAGAACTACTCAGGTCAATTTTCCATTTGAGTATAGCAAACTCCAGTGTTAAATTCCAGCTTTTTGCAGCTGAATCAACATGCATTTATTCGCCACGCTCAGATTAAGTTTGTACTCACAATCTGAAATGCAAATATATATAAAGCTGAAGCTGTAAACTGCTATTTGGCTTTACAGACTCTTAAAGACAGGTTTCTTTAATCTTTTATGACTCCGGCTATCTAATTTGAGACCACTCCTTTTTCAGATCCATGAACACAGTCTGGACTGTAACGAGCAGCTGAACAGATGCATACGCTGGGCAGATGCCCTGGTGATTGTCTTCTCCATCACAGACTATAAGAGCTATGAACTACTCAGTCACCTTTACCACCACGTTCGACAGTTGCATCCAGGAAACGCGGTCCCTGTTGTCATCATAGCGAACAAAGCTGATCTCTTGCATATCAAGGAGGTGGAGCCTCAGCATGGACTTCAGCTGGCCAACATGCTGGGCTGTACTTTCTACGAAGTGTCTGTCAGCGAAAACTATAACGATGTCTTCAACGCCTTCCATCTCCTCTGTAAAGAAGTCAGTAAACAGCAAACCACCAGCACCCCCGAGAGAAGGAGAACCTCCCTCATTCCACGGCCAAAATCGCCCAACATGCAGGATCTGAAGAGGAGGTTTAAGCAAGCTTTGTCTGCCAAAGTGAGGACCGTCACTTCTGTTTGACGGCAGAGCTGTTGGGTCTTCCCAGGGCTCAGCCTGAGACTGAAACCTGGGGTGTTTAACACTGGCACGTCTAGAGTCTGAGGCATTGTGAAAGAAGGATGGTTCAGGTAGCCTTTTGCTTGGCTGTAGGAACAAGCAGTCGCTTAAAAAAAGGAACAGTGGCAGATTGGAAAAGGGGGGGGAGGGGGAACCAAACAAACCCCAAACTCTTGAAATGGTTCTAAGATGTGACTTGTAGAACAAGTATTTTCATTTGGAAAAGGAACTTTCCAGTAAATGAAACAAGCCTTCAGTTTGCCTTTTCTCCAACAGGACAGATTTGACTTAACGCTTGTGCCGAAACAACTTTTTAGCTGTAACTCTCAACTCCTTGTACTTGAGCAGGGAAACACCCTGAACTGCAGTTCACTGTTCAGAAGTAACCACTCGAGTCTCGTTTTCACTTGGATGAAGGACAGCATGACGTATCTGTTTGATTTTATTGCACAGTAGAACTGTTCATTGCCCTTGTATTTCAAAACAAATAAGCAAAAACTTTACAAATTCTGTAAAAAAAAAAAAAGTGTAAAATAAGCGGACACCACTGGGTATCAAGACTGTAAACAATGGCCCTTTATTTTTTTACTAGCTATGTTATTGCTGACAACTTGACCAGACTCCTTGTATGCAAAACTGTTGTCCACAGGGTGTAAACATATCTAATTACAAATAACTTGTGGGGTTTTTATACTCTGTGTGCGGGGGGAAAAAAATACTGTCCAGCTAAATGATCCAACAGCTTTTGAGGAATGAGTGTGGAGCTGGAGGGGTAGTCCATTATATCTTCTGCTGGTGTAAGTCACTTCTCTCTGTGCGCGATGGGTGCAGAAGGAAGGTGGCTGTGACTCAGCTGGGTGTGAAACACTGCTGGCTCCAGGCAATGAAGCTGGTGGCTTGTTCTGAGCTGAGCCAGTCCCTGTTCGTCCTTAGACACGTGTGGCAGACTTATATCTAACTCCTTTTTTTTATTTTACATTGAGCCAATGGAGTTCACAGGCTAAAGGCCTTACACATATGCACTTTAAAAAGCCAGTTGTGCTTTTTGTTTAAACTGTAACTTATTTATTTTGTGTACAGTTGCTCCTCGTGGGGAGTGGACTTTTCCTTCTTACTGCCTGGTTCAACATTAAATTTTTGAATTGCGTGTTTTGCTTGTGTGTTCTTCGAGGGCGAGAAACAATGGGCGATAACCACTGAAATGTTGAGACAAAGTAATGGTTTTCTCAGGGCAGTTAACGTGCGCCCCAGCAAGAGTCAGAAAGCCCTTCCTGCCTGTGCTGGTGCTTTGTTAGCATAAACCGCAGGGGGGGAGCTCTCACAACTGCTTTACAACTTCCTTCTAAGAAATCCTTTTAGGAGAGGAACTGAATAAGGCAGAGACCTTTCAAATTAAAATGGGATTCTTTATCTCCCCTTGTCATAAAAAAAACCAAAAAAACAACAAAACCCAAACTGTGGTAAGAAAAGAATGATGTAAGGTAGGTCAAAACCTGGAAGAACGCGGTCTTTTAAGTGACTTCTAGTTTCTTCTTAAAAAAAAAACCAAACGGAGCAGCTTTATATATTGAGTTATATGACAATAAAAACTCAATCAAATTGCTACAAGTCTCCAATAATTTTATTTATGCTTAAAGTAGCTTTAAGGAGAGCCTTCCTGAGGACAATGTGTGGGGACGAGGGTGATGGCCACACAGGCTCAACTGGTCAGCCTGCAGCAGGGAAACCCCAACAATCTTTTGTTGAAAGGAAAATCTTTTTGACCATCAGCTACCAGCCAAGTGACTTAGGAACAAAGCTGAGCTTAGCCATCCAGTCTGAGCTTATTCCCAAATGCTTATTAATACAGTAATAAACCCATTTGCCAAGGGTGGCCTTGTCATTTCTCCTCCTCGCACCTTTTGAGTGCCGTTTAGTGTCACACGCAGAGGGCTTAGATGCTCCTTGATGTCCTACACCTGCCCAAGTAGTCTTTTCTGTGCTGTTCCTGCTCACACGTGACGGGCAAGAGACCCCTCATCCCCCCTGCCTGTTCGCTGAGCACAGACTATGTGTAGATACCATTGCACAAGGGTCACTGAAAAGGCTCCACTCCAGGCTTGGTCTAGAAGAGAAGCAGGGTTCTGTGACCATCTCCTTTCATCTCTTCAGCTACTGAGTATCAGATTGTGGCTGGGTCCCACTGGCTGAATAGACTCCTCCAAAATGTTTGTGTGTGTCAAGGGGAGGATGATGACTCTGAAAACTAGTCTTTGCCTCAGTAAAAGGAGCTGCTTGACCTGTAGGAAGTGGAGGAGGACCAGTGTCTGCTTAAACTCACCACCTTCTCATTATCCTGTGTAGTATGTCCCCAGATGGCCAAGTCAGAGACCTGAGAGCATCTGATGAAAGAACAGTGAGGGAGAGAAGGTCACAACTGCCAGGCTCTAACATCTCAGGAAAGCGGCAGCATCTCAGAGGTGTGAGCACCTGAACTCACTGGGCAGCAATGGCCACTGTGTGCAGGACAGCCTCTCTGCTACCAACAGCATGTGGAAACCCCTTCAGGACACCTCCCAGACCAGAAGGTCTAGGTTCTTGGGGGCAAGAAATAGTGCAAAAGGAAAGGGCATCTCAGGAATACGCAGTCCTGGCTAGTGCTTCTACTATGAGAGAAAAAGAGGGATGAGGTTTGGCATTGTAAGAGCATTAATTTATTGATTATAGAATTTATAAAACATCTGTATTCTAAGATTAAACAGTACAGAAGAACAGAAGAGAAACCAAGAGGTTGGCTATTTGCTTTCCAGTTGCTCTGTTCAAACTATTTCTTGAGCTTTTAACATTGCAATCTCATAATATTTCTCATTTTTTATAGCACAAAGTTCCATTCTCTAGTCATTCTTATAAATCTCTCTTCCATAGAGGCAACATTGTCCATGCTTTATAATCGGTCCATTGTTTCCTTCCAGCCACCCAAAAGTGAATTTAAATCAAAATGCACCCTTTTCTGAAGACCATTTTAAACATCTAAGAGAACTTAGGTTAGCTAGTGAACAAAGGTTAAGAAGCTACTTCCCATTTAACCTATTCCTTCGGCATAATAAGGAATGCTATGATAGAGTGGACGTCACTTATAATTCCACATTCTCATCCCAGCGTAAGCAGCAGCCTTAGCATCCCTTGGATGAAGCAAGAGGATGCAGCTTTAGAGCTCCAGCATTTTACGCTGCGATTCGGAAGTCTTGGTGCTTATAGGCAATCACAATCTCTACTGGCTGCTGCTTTTCAATCACAGATTGTACCGAAGTTTTATAAGGAAAAATTACATAAATGAATTTGATAGCAGCTCTTTCACGATCATAAATTAAAAATAAAAGCTGTTCGCTAATCAGAAATCTAGCTCAAGAAATAATCTGTCGCTGTGGCCTCTTGAAAAATGGGATCGTGCTTTTCTTTTTTTTTTTCCTCTTTTTTTTTTTTTAAATGCATGAGAGGGGAGGATTCTTCCAGGGTTATCATCAAACCATCACAGCCCATATGTCCTCCTGCATAAACCCACAGAGAAGCGTGCCATCAGAAACAGCCTCTTCTCCCGGGACTGTGGGTGGAGAAACTAGAGCAGGAAAGAGGAAGCTGAGAGAGAAGCAACCACGTAACCCAGCCCTTGGGTCTGGCTCTTCTTCTCTGCCCCCACCAGTCCTGCTGGGGGACCACCACCGGTCCGGGAGCTGCTCCATTAGGGCTGCGCTCTGTCACCTCTCTGGGGTGAGGGATGAAGTAAGAGCAGAGGTGGTTAATGTTGTATAAGGCACACGCATTGCAAGGGAGCCTGACAGAGAGGGTGGGTTTTGCTATCCTTTCACTCCCTCAGCAGCATTTCCCACCAGAAGCGACCCCAGCGAAACCATCGGGAAAACTCAAGAGAGAAAAGTACTGCTCAGGGAGGGTAAATTCGGCATCACCTGGTCCTCGGCTGCTCTGTTTCTAGGGAATTATTACAAGTGATCATCCTGGCCATGCAGAGTGGGGCTGGGGTGATCCAGCACCGCACGGTGTTACCGTTAAAGAGGGGGAGTTGTTTCTGGACAACTGGGCCATTTTGAAGAGCTGCCTGTGAGCTGCACATGTTGCCCCGCAGCCAGATACCCGGCTGCTTCACCCCGCTGGAGCCACAACCATGTCAGGGTGGTGAGGCACTGGAACAGGTTGCCCAGAGAAGCTGTAGATGCCCCATCCCTGGGAGTGTTCAAGGCCAGGCTGGATGGGGCTTTGAGCAACCTGGCCTAGTGGGAGGTGTCCCTGCCCATGGCAGGGGGGTTGGAACTCGATGATCTTTAAGGTCCCTTCCAACCCAAACCATTCTGTGATTCTATAATTGCAGGGGACATGTCATTTTTCGGAAGGCTCTTGGGAAGGGTGACAGACCAGGGATGTGATGTTTCCAGCCGAGGCATGGTCTCATCTCCACAGATCCTCCCTCCTCAGATATCGGTGTCAGGCTGGAGACGGTCTGGGGCAAACAACAACTCAATAGCGCTGCGTGGTGTCAGGAGTGCAGAGGAGAGCACCATCACCTGAAAGAAGGGGGAGATGAGACAGCAAGTCAAAACGAAGGGGACCAAGACTGTCCACACTACGAGCCACTGTTTGCTTCACCCAGCGCTAGACAGGCTGTGTGTTCCTGGTGTTTACTGGCAGGGCAATACAACTTGCCCAGTGAAACTGTCTGCTCGCTAATAACCGTAGTTAAATCATTTTAAGGAGCATAATGACTGGTAGCATTGTGCTCTTAATGAATGTGCGCTTTGACTCTTTTCTACCCACATCTTACCTGGTGATTTGTTGTGACTGCCACTGCGTTTACTGCAAGGCAGCAGCTGGTGGAGCTGGGGGTTCCTCTCCTGTAGCATACAGGTTTGAGTGATGGCTGTTTCCTCTCAGTTGAAGGGAAGGTGAGCACCACAGAGGCGCTGCTGGGACCTACAGTCCCTGCTCAGAACAGGCACGGGCTGTTCTGCACATCAGGACCGAGGCTCAATCTCAAGCACTCTCAGGATGCTATTGCTTTTGTTTGTTGAAATTTTTAACCCAAGACGGGTCTGACGAATGAAACCATCACTCACTACAGCCACGATACACACCCTGCTAGAGGCAGGTATCTGTTTTTATTAAGCGAGAACCAAACCAGTATGAAGATGCCCAGTGTGAAGTCTTCTCTGCAGGGCAAAGCGTGTACGCTCTGGCTGCGTGGAGCCAACTCAGGGTCAGAGCTGTAGGACACTGCTCTTAGAAAGCCCCAAGTTCAGCAGCGTCCATAGGGTCGGGGCTGCAGGCAAGGACATGGGGGCACATTTATCTTACCAGCCCACCTGAACATGAAGTTACTTCTTCAGTGCAAATCCGAGGAGAACAACAAGGATCAACAAGGGCTGTGTCCCCCTTTCCTGCAGTAGCGATCAAACCGCCCGTGCTTTTCATCGCACGGCTCAAATGTGCGGCAGTGCTGCGTTTCAACCTTTTTTTGTTGTTCTTTCTTTCATCTTTTCACTTCAAATAATGAAAGGAATCCAGAGTTAAGTTACTACAGATCCCTTCTGTACTGATGATAGTCTCCCCCTCACTTCTCCCCTTCCCTTGTCCTCCCACACAATCTGCGGCAAACTGACACTGATTATCTCTTCTCCTTCCTATGGATGAAAAACTCTGTAATTTGCAGATGCCAAAGGCTGACACTCTCTTACTTATGTTACGTGAGAATCAGACTATAGCACAGTATGTGCTCATCTTGTTATCACGCAGCTTAATTCTGAAAAACATGAGGGGACACGTTACCGAAGCTTTTTGGGTGTACAAGCCAAACATCAACAATAGCCACTGCCAGATAAAAGCAATTTCTTCTCCGAGTCCCACCACTGAACCCTGAGGGGATTTGTGCAACTAATAGCAAGATCAGAGAGAAAAATAGGAGCTGTGACTTTAATGCCTGAAAAGGATGCCGTGAAATACAGTGGGACTTCCCTCCTTTCCCCCCCAGTATCTGCTCATTGAGGGGGATAAATGTGAATATTTGTTCTTCGTTTTTACAGAGAAGGCGGGAATTGCCCGGATAACTAATGTCCATCTCTTCTTCAGGCAGGTCTCTTCAGGACAGTGTATCTCCTTTGCAGACCTTCTCCTTGTTCGCCTGAAGGGCTACCCGTCCCCATGGCAGCCGAGGTGGAGGAGCCAGGAGCTCCCATCCCAACCCACTGCACTGTGAGGGGCAGTTCCCCCTCAGCAGAGGGCAGGGAAGGATGCAGGCAACATCTGATGGTGCTTCTGGAGGGGTTTGTCTGTCTGCATGCCTCAGCCACAACCACACAGACGGTTGTGTGTGTCGGGAGGGTGAAACACCCCCTCAGGCTCTTTCCCCTTTTTTAACTCTCCTGATTAAAGTGGGAAAAAAAAAGAAAAAGTAATTTCTTCCAGTGGAAGTAGGATACTTCTCACTAGGTTAGGGGAGCTATTCACCACCATCAAAAAACAAATGATGCGTAGGAAACGCTGTATTCCTTTGTGCTCCTCCATGAGAAATAAATTTGTCATTCATACTCAGACGCAGAGCAGTTCTGTGGATGGAAACGTGTGTCTCCTACTCCACATTTAAATGTCATTTGCCTCAACTCCAAACAACTGCTGAAGTAATCAGTGCGTCCCGTCAGGTTTTTTTTTTCTGTTACTTTCCTCAATTCTTTATTTTTGCACCCACATGTCTCTCCATTTCTCCAAGAGCCAATAATTAGTATAAATGTCAGTGCTTTGTTTGACTGGAAGGGACTTGGGAGGCCAGTGTTCCCCTGATGCCTGAACCTGGCTGCCTGAACACCACAAAAAAGCTCTGTTAAACGCTGGCTCGAGTTAGACAAATGCCTGGCTTTTTGAAAAGAGAATAATCCCAAACAGGTGGCACATATTCACAGCTATAGTGCAGAAATCCAGGTAAATCCAACAAACTCATAAACTTTTTTTATATCAGAGACTCGCACAACTGCTTCTTTTCTTCTTTCTCCTCCTCCTCCCCCCTCTCCCCCCGAGTCCTTTCACCTCTAAAACAGCACATTTGGACAAAGGGCAAGATGCAGTAAAAAGCTTAAAATTCTTTAGGAATCTGCCTCAGAGGGTGACCTGCTGCTGGGGTTAAGCCCAAGCAAAGCAACACCAGATCCCATGTCACCACTGTCAAGCCTCAAGTCCCTCTAGAAAGCCAGTCAAAAGTCTCCCTGCATAGTTCTCCACCAGCTCACGTGTTAACCCCCTGCTTATCTTTCAGGGTGTATTAATACATTTCGGGTGTGGATTAACTTGTCCATCAGTGTGTCACAACTCAATGCCCCCTCAAGACGGGAAAGAATTTTACACGCTGTTTGGAGGAGATTAGCAACAGGCTAATTGGGGAGAAACGTGTTATCAGATCAAAAAAACCCATCGCTAAAAATGGCACTCCGTCTTACAAAATACTGCTTGAGACTGCCGTGTAAAGACAACTAAAACGTGGAAAACACGTCAAACACGGGGGCCGCTCAGCCTTTGGTTGGTTCCATTTTGCTAACGATTTCTCACCAATCAAAACTGCATTCCATAGGAATTGAAAACAAGACGTTTACAAGCCACCCTGGAAATTAGACCTCTGTTTACGATGCAGCTGGTTACAAAGCACTTCTTCGCAGTTTCTAGATTACCCTGTGTATCTGCACTACTCAGCAGATATCTGATTCCTCCTCCACAGTTAACATTGATTTTTAACATCTCGGATGCCACCACCGCCAATCCATCCTCCTCCTCTCCTTCCCCACTCCATTCAGATGACAGCTGCTCTGGTCAAGTTCTGCTGCCAGAGAGTGGAAGAGGCAAAGACCAGCCACGCGGACGCTACTGAAGCTTCACCATGGGAGCCATCCCCTTCCAAGAAGTCAGACAGCCTGTCCAAGGGCTGCAGAGACTTGGGGCTTTCTCCACATCACCCGCTTCAGGCCACTTAAGGCATCTAGTGGTCAGACACCTATCAGAGATACCTGGGCTGGAACAGAAACCAGTACAGCTGTATCCGGGCTAATTTATCTTGCTCCTCAGCAATGCCAATTGACTTGTCTGCGGGATCACCACTGATATGTCACTAGATGGTACCCAGACCCTTGGCAAGCTCCTCCTAAGCATCTCTGCACTATGTCCTTTAGATGCACTGCCAGGGAGCCTGTAGCCTTTTGGGCAGCAAATGTTTCTGTTTATAAAGAACACCAAGAAATGAATCTTTTGAGACATGGTGAAAGCTCCTTCAGAATAATGCCAGTCTGTTCTGAACTCTCCTGCCTGAATTTGAACTTTTATTCCTAACTCTAACATGTAAAAAACAGACCCTTGGTGCCTGAGCACTTGCTGCCTATAGATGTTTCACAAACGAATCCTAACACTGTTCCTGTCCATGTGGCTGTGGCTTCGTGTAGGTTTGGTCCCAGTGCTATAAGGAACATTATCTGATTAATTTTCTTACTCTTTGTTCAGATAGGAACTGTACATTTACAGCTGTTTTTACCTGGGTACCAGGTTTGCGTGTTGCTAGCAGATCCTTTACCATTTTGACCTCGGAGACTGTCACTCCGCCAACCATAAAGATGATCAGAAGAGGATGATCACCAGGGTGAGGGCGATTCACCTGTAAAATGAAGGAAACCATTATTTGTAGTTGCTCCAGCAACTACAATTGGAGCTGTAGTAGTCCAGCTCTAAACTACAGTTTGGAGCTGTAGTAGTCCAGCTCCAAATCTATGGACTAACAGCGATCGGCTCCCTGACCTGCTGGAGGAAGACTAATGAGGAAGCTCAGAAAGAAATATTCGTGGAATGCTGGTTTCTGTAGCAGCTGAGAAGGAAATCAATGGGGGATGATGCCCAGTTAAAACTAATGGACTGTTTCCAGGAAACTCCTAGAGGAGTTTCTCATGAGGTCTGAGGGCTTCTCCCTCCATTCCTTCTTCATTTCTTTCCTCCCTTTCCCAGACTGGGAGGAGAGTACTTGGGTGGATGCAGAGTTTGGACACATGCACACATGGGTTTTTAAGGAATGAGGGGTAAATTACTACCCAGTAGAAGGAAGAAGTCCAGCTTAAACATGCTAGAATCCCTGCCTAAGGTCAGCAATGGAAAGAATCATAAGTAATGTGTTTTCACCAGTCCAGCAAATAATCCTTTATAATTCATCCAATGAAAATAAATCAGGTTCATTATAGTATAAAATCAGTTTCTAGGTTGTTTCACTTCAGGGTTTTCAATACTTCTATGACTGGGTTGTAACTAATATCGAGAAACTATAACTCAAAGTACTTGTTTCATTTTCCCGCAATTATAACTAAAATGGCACAAACATTCCACTCCAGTTAAGATTTTATAAAACCACGTTTTAATTTTAAACGTGAAGGTGATGCTTTACATCAGTTTCCTCTTAACCACTTCTAGAAGTCTGATTACTTTGCCATTTCCCAGAAAACTCTTTCTTTCTTGATAAAACACACTCCCCTGACAAGGTCTTGCTCCAGTCTTTGGGAGCGATGTCAATGGAGCCCGTGCCACTGCTCCTGTCACACCACCTTCGAGTACGCAACACTCCAAATGTTTGGCTGCGAAAAGTGATGGTGAGAACAGTTTAATTTGCTCCTTTTTAGACTCTCCGCCCCCTCTCCTTCCACAAGCGTAGGTTTTTGACAGCATTCACTCGACAGAATGAAAGTGGTCATCAACCCATGCTTGGTGGAGCGCGGTTCCTGTGCTTCACCACCGTGGAAGCTGCCTTTGATCCCTGTAGCTCCAGCTCCTGAGGGAACAGCTCGTCTTCTCTTCCTTGTTGTGGCTGCCCTGTATTTACTCTTTGGGCAGTTTTTCATCCTGCAGCTCTGTCAGGCTTTCTGGCTGGCAACCTTCAGACGAGACCCTTCCCTTTGAGGCAAGCACGGGGGATGGCATGCTCTCTCTCTCCAGGCTAACTGGCCTTTGATTACACAGGGCTCCCTGTTTGATGCTGCTCCCCAGGCAGGGAGCATCTCAACTCCCTGGGAGTTTGAAATTGGTACAAAAAGCCTTAGATCGATATATTAGTGAGCTAAGTATTTGTGTGCTGGGTGTTTATTCTCTTAATCGTCCCCCCTTTGCCAGCCATCTTCACTGAACGGATGGCACAGAGAGCACATACACTACAATTCAGCAGGGTGTCCTGCAATTCTGGTGTGATATTGAGCAATTTTCCATTTCCACCAACAGACCAATTGAACGGATACACCAGAGCTTACAAAGACTTTCTTTATGCACTTCCCCACATCAGACTTCTTACTCACACTTCTTACTATCTGCATATAACACAGTGTCAACCTCAAATGAAAAAAAGTCCATTCCTTTTACAAACACCATGAGGAGCTTAAGTAAGACCTAAGTATTTACTTACAAAGCAGGTGAGATATAGAGCTATTACTTGCTAAAATATTAGAATGTTTCATGCTGTAGGCAGTGACACAAGGTTAAAGAAATAACTTCTCGCAAAGGTGGTGAAGATACAAGTAGACAAAACGCTCTGCTACGGCACTTCAAGGTAATACAGGAATGACTATTTTATTCCTGTTCATGGATCTTTGCTCTTCTTAACCCTCTTGCAAGAGCAAACAGCTCCACTCCATCTCACGAAGCTTCTGAGTGACCCAAGACGTATGCAAAGAGCTCGAACTTCAGAAGCTTGCTATTGAATAAAGCCTCTCTTTCCTTACATCTTTCCTAGCGACAACAAACTCATCACAGACATGCAGGCGTAACATTGGGCACACTGGAAGGACACCCAGTATAAGAGCATTAAGCGGAAAACACAAGCTTTCATGGCAATACTAAAGAGAAAACGTCTTGACAAATCATTTCCTTCAGTCAAAATAAACCTAGATCCAAACACATGGTGCCTATATAAAACTTATTATTTTTCAGAAGACTAAAGTTCAAACCACAAATTCCAGAAATGCATATTAAAAATACTATTAGGCATGCAAACTCTAAATTAAATTAAAATTGCAATGAAAAGGGTCTTGGAATCTGTAATTTTGTTATGCTATGCACAAGTGTTTTGAAGGAGGACAATACTTTGGGTACAAAATATTTGGCTGTGTTAAGAATGCAAGTTTCTGCCAAGATTTTTGTTTGATAATACAGCCACCCAAGGCTCTCTCTTTTGAAGGAACTGGCTGCGTGTAGCTAAACACAGCTCATTTCTGTGATATAGAAGAACTAAAATGGACTGCAACAAAAGCAACGCCTATCTTCTGGGATCCTTCTAAAGTTTGGTTGGTTTGGGGCACTTCTGAGGCCTCTGAATCTCATTTACTGTGAAATCTGAATTTTGCAAAAATCCCCAAGTGAAATTCACTTTCAGTTCAAAATGCCACGCATTGAAAAAATTGGGACAGTTATCTCGGGCAATTAGAAAGACTAAGCAAGAAAAAAGCAAACCCATCACATTGAGCGAAGGGGCCTGAAAGAAGAAGGAGGAATGTTTCCTTGAGCAGAACATCCAGCTGGATACCAGCCTTCTCTCCAGCTCCGAGCCCACCACTGCTGCATTTCCTCAAGATGCTGATGGATAGAGGGCTCTTTGCTGGGGCATGTGTCTGTGTGGAGTAGTGGGAGAGGGGGAGACGGGAAAGTAGGGTGACAGTGGTCAACAGAACTCCAAAAATGAAGCAGGAAGGGGTTGGAGGACACGTTTGTTCTCATGGCAGATCACAAACACAGCCCTTTCCTCTGAGGAAAGTCAGCAGAAACAACTTCTACTGCCCCATGAGGGCTATCTCTGTCAATCAGGACACCAGCACCAATGCATTTGCATTTGTGACCAACCAGAAACTAATTAATTTAGCTGAATAAGTGGAAAAAGGAAAACACATTGATCACTAGAAACTAGACTGCCATGCAAGGCACTTGGTATCAACGATACCAAGCTCAGACCATCATAAACCATGTGCGTTCTAGAGCACCAGTCAAAAGAGGAATCCTTGCTGTAAGGGGGCTTTTTCCCTTCACCTTCCCTAAGCTTCAAAACAAACACATCCACAAGAGAAACAACTTCTGTGCGAGAGGTGTCTTTAAAAGTCTGTCCTGGATCAACACGCCTGAGTCCATCACTTACTAAAGCGTGTTTATGTGAGTTGATATTTATATTCAGGCATTGAGGAAGAAATAAAAATATAAGGAAGCTCATGAAATAATTACAGTCCTGATGGTGCGGTAAGCGGAGAAGATCCTCCTGTGTGAGAAATACAGGCTGGTCAGAAACTCTTTCATGTAATAATCGAGCACTTGCCAACAAGCCAGGCTTCAAACTAAATGAGCAAGCACAGACACATTTGTGAGGTATGTGATGATGCCTATGAAATATTCATCCAACACAAGGTTCACTTGCTCATCTGTTACATATTCCTTACAGTAGGACATTCTTCTCACTAGCAGAGATGCAGGTGCTTACAGGTACATATTGCCAAAATATACTCCATACTCGTACACAAAACTCTTCAGTGGAGAAGTTGGGGTATGGAGTAAGACAGAGCTGCATGTACAGCACGCTAGCTACTCCACACTTCATCTCCGTAGACACTGAACGAACACTTAGCATAGGCTAATCTGTAAAGCACAGAAAGCCCTTGTAGAAAGACTGTCTTAAAACATGCTAAGAGCATCCACAAGGCAATTTCTGACTAACAGGTTTCCCTCCTCCCCAGTGCAAGTTGAACCTATCAAGTTATAGAAAAGGCACTGAATATAGAGCTCTTTTGATGACCTTCCTTCCCTTATGAGACCTGACTGCTCATACTTACCTTTCTCCTGTCTCAAGGCTGCTCAGTGTCCTTAAAATCCTTTGATGAGGTGCCTTGTGGAATGCCTTTTTGAAATCCAGGTAGCTTATGTTACCTGGCACTCGCTTATCAATTTCCTTGTTGGGTGTCTCTGAAGAGCTCTGAAAGCTACATGAGGTAGGACTTCCCTTTAGCAAAGCCACATTGCCTCCTCGCAGACATATCGTACTTATTTAGGTGTCCAGCATCACCCTTATTGAGGTGTCTAGTCTGCTCCATTCCTCTTGTTTTGTTCAGCAGGTGCTACCCATCTGTACTGTACCTGCAACGTGGTGCCTCAAGCTATTCCCAGCCCCCCAGCAAGGATTTAACTCTCCTAACTGCCCCTTAAGTTCTGCTGAGCAATATCAACCCAAATAAACAAAATCATCTACTGCCATATGATGCTATGACCTCAGGAAAACCTTACAGATGAGTTTGGGAAGCCTGGTTTACCTTCATGAACATGCTGAATCCAGTTTTAAGGAGATCGGTGAGGCCTGATGACATGTGCTCAATATCAACAGGATCAGGTCGATCAGGATTACAGATCTCTTCCACTACCTGTTTCAGCAGCGGTTTGTAAGAAGCCTGCACAGAAAGAACAGAGTAAAGCTGTTTAGACTTGGTGCAACCACTCTTCTAGAAGTTTTATTTCCATTAAAGGTAACAAAAGTAATTATCCTAGAAAGGAAATCATTCAGAGAGTTAAAAACATCTCTTTGGAGGTAGTACAGAAGGGGATAGCAGTAGGGATGACACCCTGTTGCCCATCGTGCAAGATCTCATCCCTTTTGTAATGATTTTACAAACATTTAAATGGGGATTTTTAGGAGGGGTTGCTACCTGACCTCTCCTGCCTTCCCACAGGCATCATGTCAGCACTGAAGCCTGGATGTCAGCAGGGCTGGGAAGAGGCCAACCTGCCCGTTTGTCCCTCATGGGAGAGCAGAGCTAAGGAGTCTCTGTTAGTTCTTCTGCTTCTACGGCCAGGGCACTCTATATAATACTTCCACCTGTGGAAAATGTTGAGAAAAACATGCCAAAGAACCCCACCGATATTATGTTTGTCAGAGCTTCAGAGAAGTTAGGGACCAGGAAAAGTAGAAGATGTAAAGGTATAAATGGTCAGCATTCTGGAAGAAAGGAGCCACCCTTCATCCTCCTCAGGGTCCACAAACCTGTGCTGAGTATGAATTAGTAGCCTAGAAATTTCCACATTCCCTTGCCAAAGTATAAAACACACTGCCATCCTGAAAAAGTTTCCAAGATAAAAATTTTAGGGATTTGTGGAAAGATGCTCTTTAATGAAAATGTGACTTTACTTGGTTTACAGATGGAGCTTTGCTTTGCTTCTTTCAACTTCGCCCAAACTGTAATGGAACCACAATCGTTTCAGGAAGTGCAACAGTCTTAGAAAATTAGAAGCTTTCAAATTAGCCCATTTGTTTTCCTTTGGGACTGGCCCAGGTATACATCATCCCCCAGATATCTTAAGGGAATCATTCATTTTGTAAAGATGGTATCTACAAGAGACATCATGCAAGATAAACATAAAAATGGATGGAAAATAAAAAGCAAGCTGCTTGGCTTGAAACTAAAATTTTCTGGAGTAATTAAAGAAATGTTTTTCATCCAACACTTTACAGTGAGAAGCAAAACGTACAGTTTTTTAATACAATCCTGTCAACGAAGATTTATACAACTCATCTTGTTCTTCTCACAACACGTGCATAATTTTTGATTGAGCCAACAAAGCAAATTACAGCAGACATGAGTTGCAGGATCTTTTAGGAGAACGTGCCAAGATTTGTGTCAAATCTAGTCATGCAATAAACAACTGTTTGAAAATACACATGCAGGCATGAAGTCCCATGTATAAAAATCTGTTTAATATCTTCCTAGATGAGGAACAGAAAGACATTAGGAGTGAAATATTTTTGGAGTAGAGTTCAAATCACAGTTAAACAGAGAGGCTTACTGCATGAAATTAAAGGAAAAATATTATCTGACTTCAGACAAAACTATGTACTCAAAAGATGTTAAAAATGTGCTATGATTTTGCATGTCTGAATTTTCAGCGCCAAAACTCGGTGCCCTTCAAAATGATCCAGTTCAGCTATACAGATACTAAAAGGCAGATACTATGATCACTTACCTTTTTTTTAGCTATGCTAATTTCAAATATTTTCAAAATCTTTTATGACTTGAAATTCATCTATTACATTTTTAGGGATTTTTTACTTTATACAAGCCCCAATAGCTGCATTGATTTCTAACTCATATAACGAAACTTTTATCAACTTTTAAATTTTGGCAGGGCACAAATTGTGTTTAAAACAATTTTTAAAAACCTTGATGGCTATGGGACATAACTCAGACAAGATTATAAGGAGAAAAGGAGACAGAAGAAGAGAGAAAAAGAAAGGGAATGAGAAAAGGAGAGGGATGGAAGGAAGGAGGTGGGGAGAGGGATGAAGGAATATACTTGAGATCAAGATGAAAGGAAAAGAGAAGTAGTTACAATATAAGGCAAAATACGGGAATGCGTATGGCCACGGGAAGGGCACGACTTCTTCAGGGGAGCTGAACTGATTGCACGCAACCCATGGATTAACACGTGCCAGTCTATTTGTAGAGAGCTGTGTGTATGATGGAAAAAACCGTACTGCCTGCTTATTTCTGCTACGCTAAACCTGCTGAACTGCCCTCAACTGAGGGTTGGTCCTATTCAAGCAATTAAATCCATCCCATAGCCAGATGAGGGGGCTGCACGGTGTTAATACATCCCTTGGTGCGTTCCAGCGTTTAGCCCGAAGCAAACAACCTGGGTTACATCCAAAGAACATACTGATGCTAATTAAACTTCCAGGAAACTTTTAGAGGGTATTTTCTTATCATCTGACTGTCCCCCCACTGAACTGTATTAAATGTTTAACAATTTTCTCCATTTCAGACACAAGACTGGTCCTAAATAATAGGATACCTCAGTAACAGGTTTCCTCCACCTTCGTTTTCCAGCGACATTTTGCAACACTCCTGATTCTTGTTCTTACAAAGCAATGCTTAATTTGAACTACATCCCTCTGCTGGTCTACAGCATACTTATGAGTTTGGAAGGGGTTTTTTCTGGCTTAAGGTCAGAATCAAGTTTTATGGTGTCTCTAAATCACTGTATGTGCTTTCCATTGTAAAACTCTATTTTTAACTGAAAAAGTTAAAACACTTCAGGGGAGATGGAGAGAGAGAAAACCACTGTGTATTAGTCCTAATGAGATATAGTAATATCACAGAATCACAGAATGGTAGGGCTTGGAAGGGACCTCTGGAGATCATCTAGTCCAAGCCCCTGCCAGAGCAGGGTCACCCAGAACAGGCTGGACAGGCACACATCGAGGTGGGGTTTGAATATCTCCAGAGAAGGAGACTCCACACCCTCTCTGGGCAGCCTGTTCCAGTGCTCTTGTCACCCTCAAAGCAAAGAATTTTTTCCTCATGTTGAGACAGAATTTCCTGTGTTCCAGCTTGTGCCTGTTACCTGTTGTCCTGTCACCGGGCACCACCGAAGAGTCTGGCCCCATCTCTTGACACCTGCCCTTTAGATATTTAGATATCATTGTTCATGTGTTCATATTTTAGAAACAAAAGATGGCTTTTTCACCTCTTTACAAATGGGACTGCCTCTGGCACATGTAGGGATGGGAGAGAAAATACACGGGATTATAGTTGCCGTACGGATACCATGAGAGGTATTAGTCCAAAACACCTTGACCTAGCCCTGCCTTTCACAGGCATCTATGGCATATCAGAGCGCTGCAGAGCAAATCCCAAATTTCTCCCTCAGACAATTCTTTTATTGACATGGATATGCCAGAATTTGGATGAAGGACTTGAGGAAGTTCTTGGTGTTAGGTCAATTACAAAATCTGTACCTAAATATCTTCCACGTGGGCAGAACATGTACATGATTAGCACATCAGCAAAATTAGTGCTGTAATTTTGACAGCATGCTAGAGAAATCACATACACAGGGAAAAAAAGAGATCCACTTGCCTGGTGGGTGTTGCTGCCTGGATTATGTATGGAATTAAACTGTTTCATGTGCGTTCGAGCTCTCGCAATATCCCTGAGGGACCGAAAGATATCGTCCACTGCATCTGTGGCTTTCTGAGATGTCAGGTTCAGCGACGAGTCGCAGCCTAAAGAAATAAAGAAACGTGGAGCTGAGCGAGTGAAAAACTTTCAAGTGCTTTGATAATAAGCAATAGCAAAAGGTAACGGGGCAGAAATTTTAAATTAGTTTCATCATGTTGTATTCCAGAAACTCAGGGGCTGGTTAGACAGCATGTCCTCAGCACGGCCCGGGTCTCTGTAGCTAAGCAGGAAGCCATAAATCCTAGACAGCGAGCACAGCCAACAGCACCCCTCTAACCACGTTTGTCACCTAGAGCAGACAGCAATTTCATGGGCGCAGGGTATCATTTGCTCTCCACAGCAAACAGAAGAGCCCATGCCAGCAGGCCCTGAGGAAGAGCCCCAGGTGGAAAGGAGCCAGCTGGTTTGCTGGTCTCCGCAGGGTCAAACAGCCACCAAGAGGGGAATTGCTCCTCATCCTACCCAGGCCCTGGCTGGCAGCCTGCTGACTCCAAATGCGTTTCCTACCTTCGAGACAAGAAAAATGGGAAAAATCCATTCTAAATACAGAGGAAATGATAGCTACACATTGGGAAGAGCTGTATTATCACAAAAAAAAGTCCTTATCCCTCAAAGTGGCACAGTTATTACTCTTAATGTACTTTTCCAAAGCACTTCTGTGAAGATATAATGCTTATCTTCCACTGAGGCCAAACTCAGTTTAGAGGACCACCTAAAAGGTCCCTCCAGGTGGCCAGGCAGTGCCTTGGCAAAGAGAAATTCTTGGCCTTGGCTCCATCCCCCTCACCACAGGACCTATATTGCACAGAAGAACTGAAAAAATGCTTTCTGAGCTGACCTGCTGATGAGAATTATCCAGGTAAGAGATAACTGGGTCGCCAGGTGTTTGTATTGCCCTGTCAACACAACTTGACATTGCTGCCCGCCTCTCTTCTCCCTTGACTCCTCATCCCTGTGGTGAAAGATCCATCGCAAAACAACCCTTCTTGCCACACACACACACAAACACACACTCAGTCCTGCTTATTGCCAGTGTCTTCTCCAGGGGATGCTGCTGTAGTGGTCTGTGTGTTCACCCCTGGTCCCGCAAGCGGTCCTGCATGGGCAAACCTCTATGTCTGTGCCGAATCACAGAATGATATGGGGTTGGAAGGGACGTCTGGAGATCATCTAGTCCAACCCCCCTGCCAAAGCAGGTCCACCCAGAGCAGGTTGCACAGGAACGTGTCCAGGCGGGTTTTGAATGTCTCCAGAGGAGGAGACTCCACCACCTCCCTGGGCAGCCTATTCCAGGGCTCTGCCACCCTCAAAGTAAAGAAGTTCCTCCTCATGTTTAGGTGTCCAAGTTTGTGCCTGTTACCTCTTGTCCTGTCACTGGGCACCACTGAAAACACTTACCCCAATCCTGCCGAGAGGATGGGGTCTCCTTGCAGGTCCCACCACCCTGCACCAGTGGAGCCCAGCGCTGCAAACAGACACTGAAACCTGTCGTGAAGGAGCCTTGATTTTTGGGTGGGGGGACTCTGAACAAAATTTCCTCTATATTGACAGAGGACAGAGTTCTCATGGAGTCCTTAGGCACTAAAGAAACAATAAAAAAGGTGGTACTTTCCAAATTTACAGGGAATTTGTAACAGCTAATCTGGATCACTTTCACATCTTTGCATTCTGTGCAGCAGAATATATATATATATATAAAAAATATATACACATACACACACTTATAGAGGTCTGAAACTATTCCTACAAGATGGTGACTGGACAATAAGCTTTCATTCGTCTGAGTGTTATTTGTTGAAAGGCTCCAAATCAGATCCCCTCCCCAGGGAACAGATAAAATGACTGTATTTCTGCAGGGCTACATCGGACCAAGCTGGCGAGGATTTATGCCATTATATCTCACAAAGCAACGAAGCGAACACAAACCAGGTCATGGTGACTCCTGTGTTATAATCCTAAGGCAGACACTCCTATATTGTCGGACGGGGCTCTTGAAATTATTAATATTTTTTTAAATGAGGGCAAAATAACTTACAGAAGTGTTTTTGTTGTTATGTATGTGCAAGATCTGCGTGCTCTGATACTCAGATTGACCAAAGCTTAGTTTTTATACTTGGCTGAGGAGCCTGTGCGTTGTCAGTGAAAGCCCTGAACGCAAACCCCACTCTGCGGCTCATTACCCTGCTCCACTGGTGAAATCAGAGAGACAGCTCCTGCGAGTGATCTCGTGCCGGTTTATGTGCAAGGGAACACTGTCCATCAGCTGAAAAAAGTGATACTGAATGCCTCCTGGACAGATGAGGTCGATAAATAAAGTCTGAGGTGACAAATCCCGGTTTATATTTATCACTAGCACAGGCAAAATATTCAGAGCGGATCTGGTATTGTTGCTGTGCTTTTACCCTGCCCATGGGAAAACACAGGAATGAGAAAATGGGACAGTCCCTGTCAGCTCCCAACTCAGAGGCTGTGCATATTTCATAGTTAACATTTATAAAGCATTTTGCAAATGAAAATTAAAATGAAAAGCTATATCTCATTATTGCGTTACTAGATTTTTCTTCTCTCCAAGAGACAAGATTTCTCTGTTTTAGCCATGTAAGAGATAAGCAGCTCCTACCTAATGTAAGTAGTTAAATTCTCTTTTTCCTCTCTTTAATCCTCTATCAGCAAAAGCCATTGCTTTTGGCCTGGCCACCTCTGGAATGTTTCCTTTCGCTAGCAAATGCAAGTCCCCCACATTGAACAAGTTCAGGCGAGGTAAAAATCACATCAAGTTTGCTATGCTTTGCACACTCTTCTTTTTTTCTTAATTGTTTATTTTCTTGGACCATTTAAAAGCCTTTTGTTTTGGCCCTACAGTTATTTTTCTCATAAAAAGAAATATTTGTTTCCTTCTCCTCTTGGCATCACTTCTCTTTCTTTCTCATTTTATTATAACAAGAGCCTTTTGACCAAGAAGTTTCAAAACAGCTTGTCACTTCCCACTTCTGGAACCGCAGGGCAGTTTCCAGTGGGCACAGTCTGGTGTTGTGGCTGGAAGCCCACAAGATGCTCCTCAACTTGCCTGGCCTGGTGCATCCTGCTTTGCTTTTTGTTACTGGGTCACCCTTCTCTTGAGCAATTTCTCGGTGAAGTGCAGTCCCTGTAGCATCACTCACTGCTCAAATCTCATTGCCAGGGAAATGCTGTCTGGAGCTCGGGCTTTGCCTTACAGCTTGGGCTGACACACTTCAGGGCTGGAGGAGGCCATGAAATCATCCACCCACACCATCTGTGTAACAGGCCACATTGCTTCATCACCGTTGCCCGGATTGAAACGAGAAGAAAATGCTCCAGGAAGACCTTATAGCAGCTTTCCAGTATCTGAAGGGGGTCTACAAGAAAGCTGGAGGGGGACAAGAGGGACTGGTGATAGGACAATAGGTAATGGCTTCAAACTGGAAGAGGGGAGATTTAGATTAGATATATGGAAGAAATTCTTTACTGTGAGGGTGGTGAGACACTGGAACAGGTTGCCCAGAGAAGCTGTGGCTGCCCCATCCCTGGGAGTGTTCAAGATCAGGCTGAATGGGGCTTTGAGCAACCTGCTCTAGTGGGAGGTGTCCCTGCCCATGGCAGTGGGGTTGGAAGTCAATGATCTTTAAGGTTCCCTCCAACCCAAACCATGCTATGATTCTATGAAGAGCCCTGGCATGCCAGCAGCTCCTCACCCTCCATGCTCAGCCCTGCAGACCGGAGCGTATCTTGAGGAGCACTGGAGCAGGGGCTGAATGTTTGCTTCCAGTTTCCATGGCAGAATGTGGTGCTGGACCCAGTTTGGAGCAGGGGGGTACTGGGAGTTGAAGCTTCAGTCCCCTGCCAGTTTAAGGCTGACCAGACGGAAGAAAGGGGCTGTACTTTCAAAAGTTTCTCTAAAATGTGGCTTCCTTGGGACTTCTGATCAAGAAATATACACCTGGGGAAGTCACGGCTCTCTTTTTCCAGCCTGACATCTAATTCTTCTTTTTAAAAATCTATATTAAAAAATAAGTTTTCTTTGCCATCTTACTGTTGAGATTAATAACAAAAATTTCAGCTTCTCCAAAGGCTGCTGCCTACCTGTCACACTGCAGTAGGTTTGAAGAGGGGAGCTGGGCTTCTCCCCAGCCTGGAGAACAACAGAAGCTTGTGTTGTACAAATGGCAGGCGGCTGCAAATCACCTCCCGTTCACACCTTCCCTGTGAATGGGGCTGTGTGTGCATATGGAGAGCAGAACACAGTCCCTCTTCTCTGCCCGCTTCATGCTACCCAGAAATCTGCTCCTTTCACAACAATGAAGAGGTGGAATACATTAGCTGCTGCACAGCTCATGTGCTAATTAAAACAACTCTTCCTGTTACTGTTTTTTTTTCACGGGAAGTTAAATGGCATTAGGAGAGCATGCTGAATGAATTCCTTTGAATCCCAGGCCCTATTATATACGGGAAAAGGCATTTAAACAAAATTTGGGGATATTGCTTTCCTGTCAGACTTGGAGAAGCCCGGTTGCAGAAAAAAGAAAATCAGCATTAACCAGCATGGGACTAAAAGTTGCGGAAAAATCACTGTTAGCCAGCATGGGAGTAAAGATTTTAAAACACATATCCATGATCCGGATGATACTCCAAGAAGAACACAATCCACTTCTGTGGTAAGCAGTGCCCGATCTCACTGATATTGCTTCTGTTCTGTGTCCAGCCACTTGTGCTGAATTTGAGGTGAGTCAGAGCGTCAGGAGCTGCATCCAGAGCCTAACAGGATGAAGCTACTGGCCCATATTTTTGACCTGCTTTTGAACTTTTTCATCAGAGAGAACACATCTCCTCTTAAGCTACACATCTACATAACCATTAGTACCAGAACGAACCCATTTTCAAAAGAAGGTTGAAAAGAGGAGAATGGAGGTGCTCTTGTCTACAGTCTGGGCGACGCAGAAACCAAACTGGACCGGTTTTTCTACTGATTTCTGGAATCGGAAGAAAGATGCTTTACGAAAAGGACACAGACATTGTGAACCCACAAGATCTATAATTATACAGGGGCACGTGATTGATTATTCCCTCCCTGAATGCAACAAATGAGAACTTCAGACCTGTGTATCAGAAAATCTTTCACTGCGCTTTGTCTCTTTTGGTATGTGGTCCAGGTGTTATAAACAGACTTGTTCTTTCTCTAAGGCGCTATGATAAATATTAGCACTTTGTGAAGGTCTTTGATACTTCCAAGACATCACTGAAAGGCTACAATTCTTACAGAGTTAAAAATTTAGGAAAGCTGAATTTACCACTTTACTCTGTTGTATTGGTATTAACGTAGACTCTCTGTACCTTAGGCTCTCTCTATAGCTCATTTACAGAAAAAAAACACGATATAAACCCTGCAAACCCTGGAACGGACCTGGCAGAGTACCCAAGCTGTTTTAGAAGCACCGGCTAAACCAGAAAACTGGTACTTTGAAGAAGAGAAAATCCAGCATCCCAGCATCAGGATTGTATTATGCAAGCTATTTTCTAGATATGCAGAGTTAATTTACTTGTCAGCGAAAGACAGAGCCAGAACAGAGATAGAGATATAGGGTGCCTTGAGGGTCAGAACTCAAAATACAGCACTGTGATATTAAACTAATGAAAATCTTCTATTTTTATACATTAGATGATAGTATAGCAATGGGGGTCCCTCTTTTTCTAGTAGATAAATCTAAAAGCATGTCTATTATACCCAAAGCCATATGCTTTATAATAGTTTTGATATATTCATGCATTAAGATTGTTATGAAAAAGTAGGTACGAATGCATATGGTTACACAGACCACAGCTGGTTTTTGCAAGGGAAAAAAAAGTGTAAAAACCAAAACGGGGATGAAATTTGTGTGATTCTCCTCTCCTCTTTCTTCCCAATGGATTCTACCACACATTTGAGTCCTTATTCTTAAGTCTGATTCATATGAAATCACTCTCTCTGCTGCATCTAAAAGGGAAGCTGGTGAGAGGTGCAGAGATAACCTGTCCCTACCCACAGCCTCGAGACGCTCTTGCCCCAGCCCCTACCAGCAATCACAGCAGATTTCTAAGCCTTCCTTCCAACTCAGTTCCTTTCTCACCTCCCTCTTCCCCCCCCCCCCCCCCCCCCCCCGACCTCTTCCCACAATGGCCCCTTGTCCCCGTCATGCCTCAGCCCACCACTGCATCTGGGAGGCTGAACTCAGCTTGGACCACACTGCTGAGAAACCACTCCATCCTCAGGGGGAGGTGAAAAGGCTGAAACTCCGAGGCATCCAAGAGGTCAGCATCACAGCCAGAGCGGGAATCCGGGATTTTCCAGCCCAAAGCTTGACTATCCCTTCTGCCAGTTCACACAGCACCAAACAACAGACTGCAAACGCTTAGCAGGCAGAAAGATAAACTGAGGGGAGGAGGAAAGCAAATACAGCAGCATATGGAAAAAACATTAGAAAAGGGAGGGAAAATGAGTATGATGTTAAAAAACAAAGCAGAATGTTTTTCCCCCTCAATTATTAGCAACATCTGATTTGAACCTATTTGAAACCCAAGGTTCACATGGAGGGTCACTGTAGGGCTCCAGCTGAAGTCCGAAACTTCAGAATAAATCAAAGGGATTATCTGAAAAGCCACACAACGGAGAAGGTCAGCTCCGTATTTCCATAAATGTCATTTACGATCTGATTGGCACGGGGAGAAGGGAAGCACAGCGGCGTGCAGGGACGCTCTGGGGCAGTCACCAGCACCATGCAGCGCAAGTGGTGGTACAGACGTGGTGTCTGTGACAGGAATACTGCGACCGGCAAAGGTGCAATTTGTAGTTTATTTTCACCACGACAAACATCTCCCATTTGAGAGAAAAACCAAGGATGTTTTTTTAAAGAGTAATTAAATTTTAAATCCTAAATCTCCACTTCGGCTTTTAAATAAGTGGCCCAATGTTAGCAGTGCTGAGCATCCAGGGATGGCACAGGCATGTCTCCAGGGGAAGTTCATTACATGATCTGACATTTGTTCTATTGGGACACATCCTGAGAGCTCTGGAGATCACCGGGGAGGGATGGCAAGAGCCGGCAGGGTGCTTGGAAAGATTGTTGTTGGCCTCAAGCCTTTGAACCTCTTCTGGAAACTGCTCCTTGGCGCGCAAGGGACGCAGAGCCCACCTGGCTAAGTACTTTGCTGGATCTCAAGCTCTAAAGCTGCACATGTAAAAATCTGGCCGCTTACCTACAAGATTAAATATGGATTTAAGACCTACCTTTGGAGAGCCTTTTTTTTAAAAAAAAAAATAAAAAAATATTTTGGCCTCAATATCTGTCACTTGGACATTTCTATTTTACGGGAATATTTTATTGCCTGCTTCTTGCCAAAATTCAACAGCACAACATGTAATATCAACTTTTATGAAGCACTGCAAACCCAGTACTGGAGGCTCTCAAGTTACATTAAATTAAACCTGTCAATTCAGTGAACAATTACAAGGAAAAACTACAGCACTTACTAGAATAAATTACATAAATTAATTGCAGGAGGAATTTAAGTTAGGCTCAGATGTGCTTTCTGAAGGAAATTAATGTAACAAATTCATTAGGGAACTGTTCAGTTGCTCCCTCAAGTAGTTCATATCTTAATTAAAAAACCACACATATTAATAAAGCTATGGTAAATGCCCTGTAAGTCTAATAAGGCCTCCCAATAACCTTCTTGCAAGAACTTAGTAAAACTCCAGGTTTTACCAAATGATGTAGCGCTTTATGTACACACCACCCTAGGACCTATATGATCAAATGTCCTCAGTCTTTTGCAAGTAATTCTGAGCTAACCTCCTTCTGTCTTCAGACTGGTGGCTGCACTTTGACAAGGACAGACTTTTGCTCCCATTAAGGACTTTCTCGCTATTCACACATCAGCCAAACACCTTTGAGTGATGCTATAAAGCTTCACCCTCAGATCTGCTGCCTCTCACCCACTCCGCAAGGTCTCCAAGCCGTACCACGTATGTGAAGGACAAACGACACGTAGGGAAGAGGATGAGGTCCGTGTCCAGCTAGCAGTGGGTGAGGCAGCAGGTGCTACCAGCAGGGTGAAGCCTCCTTGGCCAGCGTGCACCAGAGCAGGGGACACATTGCGTGTGTGAAATGCTATGGCTGTCCTCCTTCGCAACAGCCGGCACGGTGGGACATGGATGGGACTCTGCCTCTGCCTTTTCTACCTCAGGACCTAATAGCTCCGTTTCTTCCTCTCTTTCTCCAAGCATCTGCAAGCTGTGGTGGCATGAGAGACCAGCAGGACATGGAGGAGCCTTTGTGTAGGCTACAGCCTCAGACCACTCTGTTAATGCAGCACTTCACACTGCCTGGGCTGAGGGAAATCGTATTCAAAGAAAAGTGTTCCTAAGCAACTGTGTTTAAAGCCCTTCATAAAGAAAGACCCCAAAAGCCTGTTTTGTCCCTGCACTATGATGCAGCAGAGCAGGGAGGAAGCTCACGTAGAAGTCCACGGGAGTCTAGATGCTCTACCCACTCGGCCTCAGAGGGGAACCTCAGGAAAATGTGGCAAGATCTGTAAATGTCCTTATTTTCATAAAACTTTTCATCTTTATGTTGATTACAAGGAATCATACTTTTGATACAACAACAAAGTGAATTAAGTCTTTCAGTATTTTTGTTTGATTTTTTCTTTTTTTTTTTTTAGCTTGGACAATGGAAATTAATATGATCAATGTTTTTAATATGAACAAAATACAGTCCAATCTGATTGTGTTCCTCATACTGCCAAGTCAGGCTTGCAGACATACTTGGACAATACTTCCTTCTGAAAACAACTGTCCTACCTAGAATTTTTGAAAATGTAGGAAATCGTTTCAACTGATGCATCTAAGCCTGATGGTAATGGAGAAATGTCCAAGAGACATTTTCTATCCCAATTTAAGTTCTGAGCCAAACCAGAACTCATGGTGTCCTTAAAGCGGTGAAGGCAGCTTTATACAATAACATAAATGTATAGAAACAAAAGATCACAATTAAAACTAATAGCTGTAATGTATTTATCAGCCACTGAAGTAAAACAATATTTTTAACAAGAAGACAAAAATAATGACATTTTAATGCTATGTATAATTGTCTATTCAAAAAGGCCTCTTCACCCAGTACGCTATACAACAGGTGAAAAGCCATCTGAAAACTGACAAGGATAATAGGCACTTAGGCTGCACTCAATGGGATCAGCTTAATAACAGATAATAATTGCAATTTTATTCCCCCCCTTATACAAATTAACAAAATTATGGCACATCCCTTAAGTACCTTTTGCTTTAAATTCATAACTATGCTCAGAATAATTTTCTTGTTTCTCTTAAAAAAATGTCACAGCTTACTTCTAAAATTAAAATTAAACTATAAAAGGATTAAGGGTTAGCCAAAACACTAGAAGGTCATTTTCCAGGAGAGATAGCATGAAAAATCTAAAAGCTAAATGCCAATCCTGTATTAATCTACACTGCTATGACAGTTTTGATGCTAACAGTAGGTAGAAATACACCGTGACGTTTACAAAGTTCATGGTAGTAAGAAATGGAGCCATCAGATAAACAAAAATATCACAGATTTCCAGTTCTTGCAATATTTGAAATTCTAGCATGAAAATCAGACACACCATTTTTGAAATACTTCATGTACTATTCAGCTAGCATCACACTACCCAAATGGAAGAGAAATGAAAAAAAGATTGAATGCCATGCCAGAACAAAAAATGTATGACAATAAACTCTCTTAAGTGCTGAAGTTAATCTGTGCTGTTAGAGTTTGTAGCTTAACTGCAATTTTAGAAGAAAAATACATTGTTTGAGCTGCACCGTGCTCAATTCTGAAATCCTGATTACAGAAAGCACTCGGGTGCGCTTAACCATATGGGAAGTCTCACCAAAATCCAGCCAGAATACCTTCAACCTGATTTTAGCATCCCAGCTCCCCAGGAAAGAGAAATCCTACCACTCTACTTTTACTACAGGAAAATAATTCATTTTAAAATAAGATGGTGATCGTAACCAAGAACAAGGTCCAGCTTGCACTCTCCCAGTCCAAGAGCTTAGCATCCCATGGAACACCAGGGAGGGAAATGGGGGGTGAACGGGTGGTAAGGAAGCCGTGCGTGCACCCCTCTGCTGGTCACACGTATGTTACCTGGGCAGGGGGTGTATATAGGGTACAAATGTCCATATTCTGCAGGAAGATGAGAAATTATGGCAAAGCACAGCCCTCTCAAGCTCTTCCATCACAACCAACGGTGATGACGGCAAGGAGCGCATGGGGTTTAATCCATGCCCAGCATCTACTTTGTGTTCCCCGCTCAGCTGCACCACACGCTGTGCTCACGGCAGACAAAGCCCTGTCTTCTGGTGAGTCACTGCATTGATCTACTGAACAAATGACCTGATGTGATGTTACTGCCTTTCAGATCTTCCTCTGCAGAATACACGGAGAAAAACTGCCACCGTTTGTATGACTAAATGTCTATCTGTAAAGCACAACATTGTACACGCGGGCTTGGGGTGTCCGAGCCAATCTTTGAAGCTATGAATCGTGACCAATTTAATTCTGGTATAAAAGCGAGCTGTATTGCTCTGGTAGGGCGGTTGGACTAGCTGATCTCCAGAGGTCCCTTCCAACCCCTATCGTTCTGTGATTTTGTGATTGCCTGTCACCTCACCAGAGTTTGACATTAGAATGTTTTGCGTCTATATAAAAAGGTAGATGATAGTTAGGCCTATAGCATGGGTGATTATGTTATTTGGAATAGGCATTATGTCTCCGATAATACTAGAAAAACCATATTATTGCAGAGGCATTTGCTCTTCATGAATCTCATGGAAATATCTATGCAAAACCAGTATTACATTTGGAGTCATAAATAAAACAGGAGATGTCTTGGTAAATTTCTCTCTTCAGCTTTGGTTTAAGTGGTTGTTTATATTTTTCATCACCCACTGTAAAACTATTTCATTTGAAATCATTGCTGGAGTACTGTCTCAAAAGATAACTCTTCTTGTTTGGGGAATATTTCACATCTCAGCGAGAATAACATCCTATAAAAAGTACCTTCACAGAAGACTTTTTTCTTTATGAAAGCAGATAACACTGACTCATCTAAATGATTTAAAAGTCTTCCTGTGTTCATCTACTCTTATAATCCATCGAAACTGTGAACTGCACTTTGCAGAGATCATAAGAATACAGCCCAGTCCAAACATCTAACAATCTGCAGATAAACAAGAAACGGCAACCAAGTAAAAAGCACAGGCAGAAAGAACGATAGTAAAGCAATAACAAATGCAAGTTAGAAAGAAAGCACTGCATGAATTATCCAACTTTATGTTAACTTTTAAATGGAAATTACTGTTATACAAGAGACAAGACACAGACTGCATAAAACATACCCTGGATGAAAAGCAAAATAAAAAAAGTGAGGCTGTGGAAAGGATGTGAAAGAAGAGAAAAGGAACCCTACTATGGGAAGATGGACTAACGGGGCACTATTTGTTTCCAAAGGACACACAACGACTCCATGTGCCAATCCGAGTACATGGGTGCTGCAGCTGGCCACTACCAAGACACAGCAGATCCCTGACTAAGAAAAACACAAAATTATACAATTAATGCTCATTTTCATTCTTTTTCTTGTCTATTAACTAGAAAGCACACTGTAGTGCAGATGGCAAGTATCAGCGAATGAAGAAAATGATCAGCAGTGCAAGCTGCAAGCGCATGTATAGAAGGGAGAAAATATCCTAGAGTATTAAGTGGAATAAACTCATATTCATAAAACAGATAATAATTTGTAATATAGGTAATAGATAAAAAAAATGCTGGCAGAGGTCTCAGTTTAGCAGAAAACATAAACACACATTCAACTTAAAAAGTGCGATGGGATGAAGTTAGGCCAGTGCCTTGTTGAACTAGGGTTAAGCTCTCTGGTTTAAATTCAGAAATAATTGTGCTATTTTAATTAACCACCCATTGAATGGCTTGTGGAGTTGGTCCGGAATGTTTTTTAAGCACTTAAGAATTAACATTTTTTGTCTTTAAAACAAATTGAAATGCATTGGTGAAGACACAGATTTTAACACAGGCTTGAAGAAACAACAACGGATAGAAAATGCCTGGGATCTGTAGTAATTTCCATTTAGTATAAATTGATAATGTTTCCAGGAAAAAGAAATAATGAAAAACACTCATAATCTTGTAGTCAAGTTTCAACACCTGCTTATTTACTGTGGCCAAAAGAATAAGGATAACATGATATATGCTTCAAGCATATGGCAGAAGCACAGGCATTTTTTTCATTAAATTGTGCCCATCTAGGAATGAAGGAGGACACGCAATTTCAAAATTACCCGTATGGGGTTTTTGTTTTGTTTAGGAAACCAAGACATTAGCAAATGCAAGCAACCAGTCAAGTCTGTCCATGGCAGGGAGGGTTGGAACTCGATGATCTTTAAGGTCCCTCCCAACCCAAACCATTCTATGATTCTACTGGCCATTTAAAAATATTCCGAAGTGGGGTTTATCTGCAACCATCTTAGCCATCTGAAAATCATAAATCTACCCCACGCTTGTTATCTCATCCCAGGGAATCTCCTGGACAGGCCAATCTGTCTGCACTGACTATAGGGAGACTCTAGAAAGCTTCACCTGCTAACATCAAACTCTGTGAAATAATTCCTATTTCCAACTAAAGGCCCAAGTCATTAACATGGAATAAGATAAAGTAATATAAATCTGAGGTAAGAAAAAGGATTAACCTGTAGACCAGAAGAACTATGACATGCATAAGAAGGCATACGTTGTTCTTCTAAAAACCAACTATGAATAGACGCTACAGTCAGCCCCCAGCACATTCAAAGTCAGAAAGGCTTACTCTGCAGATATAAATAAACTGTCCTACTTTCTGCTTATGCCAACGCTACAGAAGGGAAAAACTACAGAGATATCAGCCAGATTATGCCTTATCCCAGGGATGGAACGTGATCCATTTATGAGGAGTCTTTAATATGTATAATACTTGCTTTAATTATTTGGGTTTTTTCCATAGTCTTTTCCGTAGTTTCTCCGGAGTGCTGCACCGAAGTCAAAATTCAGGGTGTCGCCTTTGCTAAGGCTGCCTCGACCAGCTCTTCTAGATAAAGGGAGCCAAATGAAAGCAGAATGAAGCCATCTCTAACCAAAATCCTGACTGAGCAGAAAAGCAGCAGAACCCGAAGCTCCCATATGTGAGCCTGAATGGACACAGGTCGGCTTTCAAATCTGAGAGTGTTTTTGCAGAGCTAGCAGCTATAAAAATGTATTTGCAGTTGTAAGTTGAGCAAATTTGATATGAATCACAGTGGCTGTAAACACGCAACTCCCACAGAGTTGTTTGCAAGTCGTTTCTCGGCATAAACCCACCTGCGTTCCATTGAAGACTGAATAACTGAGTAACGGCAGAATACCAAATGCAGCACATAAATGTAAGAGCAGAGGGAAAAACAACACAGGTTACTCCAGTCTACTCACTTGCCTTTTCAAATAGGCATAAAGTTCAAGCAGATTTTGAAAAGAAAATCCAAATGTTAAAAATGAATGAGGAAGGGGGACAAAAGCCTGACAAGTGCAGGTGATAACCAGGCTCTCCACACATCTCCCTGGGTGAGATAACTGACGGTTCACAGAATCGCCTAGGTTGGAAGGGATCTTTAAGATCATCTAGTCCAACCTCAAAAAAACCAACAACAACAAAAAAAACCACCACCAACACTAAACCATATTCCCGAGCACCGTGTCAACTCGTCTTTTGAATATCTCCAGGGATGGTGCCTCAACCGCTTCCCTGGGCAGCCCATTCCAATGCTTGATAACCCTTTCAGTGAAGAAATTCTTCCTAATATCCAACCTGAACCTCCCCCGGTGCAACTTGAAGCTGTTTCCTCTTGTCCTATCGCCTGTGACTTGGGAGAAGAGACCGACCCCCACCTCTCTACAACCTCCTTTCAGGTAGTTGTACAGAGCAATAAGGTCTCCCCTCAGCCTCCTCTTCTCTAGACTGAACAACCCCAGCTCCCTCAGCCGCTCCTCATAAGACTTATTCTCCAGACCCCTCACCAGCTTTGTTGCCCTTCAGTTCAGCTGACAGAACTCTGGTAGATGAAGTCTATTCAGGTTTCAGTAAAACATCTGATATAAGGCCACCTGGGGAATTAGTTTGGAGCGAAGAGATGGGAGTTCATAAAAGAGTTGTAAGGAATGGGCTGAAGAGACGACAAGAGACTCTCGATAGAGAGTCTTAGAGACGTTCCTTGAGGACCGGTCTTACTATTTTTATTGATGACTTCTGCACAAAAAGTAGGAGTGCTGACGACAAAATTATGAGGTATTGTCAATGGTAGAAGGAGCCCAAAATATTATACAAGATTTAAGTTCTGAAGCCCCAGAAATGAGACAAAGCAGACCACTACAGCAATACAAAATGAGATAAATCTCACCAAGGTCATCAACTTAGTGGGCAATAATAAGAAGTTTCTCCATCAGCTGGGACTTGGTGATGAAAAAAAAAAGGAAGAGAAGAATCTGGGTGGTATTAATTGATCCGGGGACGACCCTGGGCTACCAGCACCGCAGGAGGCATGCAAAACTCATCAGATAAGATACTTCCTGTGGATACACAGACATGCTAGTTCCGTCCTAAAAATGGTAAAACTGCAACAGAAACAATTTTTGGCCACTGGTGCTCGAGATACTTGAATTCAAACTGGAACAGGCTTAAAGAAGATCAGTGAGCATGACTACAGAAACAAGAAACCAGTTTTATCTGAAAAAAATGGGGCTTATTCAGCTTGGCAACAGGAAAATTGAAGATACGTAAGCTGGAGAGTAGAAAAAAGTATCCAACCATCAAAGGAACAAGGTCCTGAAAGAGCCTTTGTGTGAGAGTAGTTGGATGCGGCTGGAAATAAGAGCAATTTAAAGATGGATTTTGATAAGTTTATAAACAAGATTATATGATATGTTTGCCTTGAAAGGAGCAGGGGGGGGCTGGTTTGGCAGTGAGGGAAGCACCTCCCTGCTTCTGTCTTTCCATGTAGACCCTTGATCATTTAAAAAAATTTTTATATTTCAGACATTTAATATTACATCTAGGAGAAAAACCATGCAATTGCTCAGACTCTCTATAAATGTTCTCATAAATGCTAATGTAGGATTTTGACTATTAAAAGCGTAGAAATTTCTGGCAGCCTTTTTAAAAGCCTGGTTCAATCTAGCTGCAGGCTGTTGGTGACCAATTTCACCACGCACATTTTTCTGCCCTGACAAACGGCTCAGTGGATAGTTATGGGACAGCCTGTCTGAGAGGTTTACAACCCACTAATGACAAAGTGCTCGAAGCTGGGAATCAGTTTCTAATAGAAATGAAAACATTTCTCCCCCCCAACCCGAAAGTTATTACAATTCTCCTTCCTTCTCTCAAAATATAAATGTTGAGTAATTTGCCTAGAAAAGACTGGTAGGAATAGTAAAGCCATCAGAGACCACAGATGCTCTTTCACTTTCCTAATGAGCCAAACTGCTTCGGCATTGAAGAAGTGTGGAAGGGTCATCAGAGAGGCAAAGTAATGAAAAAGTCGAGGCTGAAAGGAAAGCAGAAGGCCTGACACTACTTGTTTCTAAAAGGCAGGAGAAACAAGAGGTTTGTGGTGTGCATGGGCTAGCAAATGGGATCCTGTAGGATCTGCAATTCGCTCTCGCGGGGAAGGACTTGCACCACTGGGTAGCATGGAAAGGCAGACTCACCGCCTCGCTATTTAGAAAGCTTAGCTGAATGGGGGAAGGATGAAGCAGAGGATATATCTGTTAAAAAGTATATTTCAAAGACCTCCTGCTGCCTTTACTCCAGAGAACAGGGAGGTGGGATATAGCAGCTGTCTGCTCCTACAGCCAGGGACATGCATTTCCTTGCTCCTCTGAAAGTCTGCTCCAGTCTGGGCGAGCTGTAAACTTCTGAAAGATCATCACTCACATATGCCCAGTTAAGCCTTGCTGGATTTTCACCATTAAGACGTCTAAGGATGCTCTTGCCAAACATACTCCAGTCTTTCACAGGACATAGTGCTAACAGAGCAGTCCATCATCGCTAAAGAGCGGCAAGCTGTGATCTGTAACTTCCCAGCTCCTAACTGGGTTCAGACAGTAAAAAAACGTGCCGTTTTCACAAAACACTCTGTGCTTGTCCTATTTCCTAAGTTCTACGCAGGCAAAGGCTGCTCAGCCACTGCGCTGGTGCCATGGGGTTAGATCCATAGCTGCAGCATGGAGCAGGCTACTAATGACACCCAGGCAACGATGAGGCTCTGTCAAAAGATAAAGTCCATATTGAAAATGAATTGTGAAATGCTCATTTCTACCTTTTTTTTTTCTTTTAATGTTTAGTAAGCTGTTAAACTACAGAGGTATTTAACAAAAAACAACTATACTTATCAATAAATTTATGATGCTGACATCTATTTATTAAACCTATTCCTTGCCAGGTTAGCTCCACAAAATTCAGCATCCTGTTTTCATAGAAGACTCAGGAAAAAGACATTCATACTTGAGATGCCTAAAGGGCTCCAATCAAGCTCTTCATATTTACTAAGAATGTAAACAAAACGACATGACCTCAGTAGGAATCATTCACTCCATACTTTTTACAAAGGACAATAAACATATGGAAGGAATTACGGAAAGGGAGTCAGTAAAGAAGACATCGGAGAAATGCTTTGTATGAAAAGAGAATTACATGTGAAAGGGAGAAAAAGTAGGTAAGCATAGAGAAACGGGCCCAGTGTAAGGAAGAGTACTCTTTTCTTTGGGCAAACGTTTCTTATGTTCTTCATGAAGTTTTAGGAGCAGCTGCTGCAAGAATGTATAATCAGATGTCAGGAAGCAACAGTCTGTCATATGCAAGGAAGGAATTTTATCAGGTTCCATTTTTAGGGAGCCTTAAAATACTGTAATGGGCAAAAAAAAAAAATCACAAAAAGTATTAAAAAACATCACAGACTATCACACACCCATAAAACAAAGAAATTACTAGGAATATGGGACCTAATATGGCCGAGGTTTATTATGAAGCACAACAGAAGAGTCGGAGGCAGTGTACCTAAGTGTACCTGGCAGTAAGTGCCGGGAAGAAGATCAGGATGTCACTGGGCATCTTTTGCTGCTTGGAGATCCTGCTCAGCATGAGAAGTTCCCCAATGAGAGCAGCTGCTCTGCTGACCTCAGGACAGAGGATGCAGGAACGATCAGAATCACAAATACTGTGTAAGCCACAAATAATACAAACTGGCTGAAAGGCCCAAATCTGCATGGCACCAGGTGCCTTTAAGCTCCTTGGATCTTAGAGGAGACCTGGTGACCTCTAGCTGGACTTCCAGCTCAATGGGAATACACTTAGGAAAGACGTATTGAACACTATCAGATGAAACCCTGGAAGACTCAGCAGTTGTGAGACACCATGAACTCAGCTTCTCATTGAAGAATATTTGGTTTAGCTGACAACCTTTTTACTAGCTTGTAAGTTAAAGTGAGAGTGTTAGTTTTACATCTTTAAAAAAAACAACAACCACACAAAGTTACTGAAGAAGCAGTATTCGAAAGTGACCTCATTGGTCACAATGTTACACAGGAGATTAGCAGTAAACCTGGGCAGAAGTTTTAAGAACCAGAGGCTCCAGGAGCATTAGAGTCACAGAGTTTAAACACAAGTTAATTAGGCTCAAAATATCGCACTAAGCTGTTCTGCAAACATGAGCTTAAAACTTCTTTCAGAAAGGCTCCGTTGGCTAATGGAGAGGTAGGAGACAAGGGACTTGACTTCTACAGAAGAGGTATCTCTGGAGAGCTGATGTGTGTCACAACTGCCTTTCTTCAGGCAGTCACTGGTCTTAACACATGCCTGTTCACAGAAGAGCCACGGTTCAAGTGACCTGAGTTGATAGACCCTTTCTGTTTTTATGGATTCCTGCAAAACAGACCACCAGCTTGACCAGAATAAAAGTCAAAGACCAAACTGGTACACAGAATAGCCTGAATCTTCCAAGGATGCTGGGCGGCAGAACTAAGTTTGTACTGCTGCCGCCGTAGGTTCCTCTGCTTTCTGTTAAACCCAGCAACTACCGTTTCCCTGACTGTCAATGTGCAGCTTCCACAGCCACCACATTTACTTCACAAACTGGGAAGACCATCTGCAAACATCAAATTTTTGTTACAATATGATTTTTACTGCTGAAACCTCAAGGAATTACTGAAAACATTTTAAGAAGTGAACTGGATGGGCTGCACTCTACTTTCAGTGAAAATGCATTTTGTCCCTTGCTTCACAGGGCGAAACTTTGAAGCAAAACTGACGACCACTGAAAATCCCATTAGACCTCTGTTAATACAAATGAGAGACATTGGAAGTGCATTTTACACCCAGCATATTCTCAACTAGCAACCAAAGATGTTATGTTAGATGTCAGCCAGATAGGTGTCCAGATTAATTAAATCTGTCCATCTCTAAGCACTATTTTAGCTCATTTTTCTTACGAGAATGACCAGCATGCCAGCCTGCCGTATGGGTGGAGAAGCTGAACACACAGAGCATGCCAGACCTGATCTCCCGATTCTGATAAAGCCTCTTCGTAGCAATGACCACAGCCTGGACTACCTAGACAGGTGGGCAGATGTATTTAAGCAATGGACCACGCGCTTAATGTCGATCAGAGCAATAGACACATGCTAAAATGGGTCAAATTCTTCTGAAGAGTACACCTGCATCCCTCTGGATCACTCAGGCGTGATAGCGAGTAACAATACAAGTAATAAGACACAGGAGCCATTGTTATAATGAACTTTGGGGTTTTTTTAAAAGGCAAGACTTCTTCCTTGAAGTTTAAGATCCCTCCATTATAAAATGATGGGTGAATCATTTCTGCTTTGGTCAGCCTATTCTAATGTAACCAAGAGAGAAGAAAGGCCAATTAATTGCAGTGGTATTAAAGTTCTCCACACTGTATTAAGGTATGTAAAATCACTGTTGTAAGGTATGATTTCAGTTCTAAGTTATACACGTAAGGTACGCTAAACTACCCTGAAACAGAGCCTGAAGTCTAAATTGCCACCAAACTCCCAAACTCAACAGGGAGGCTCACACTTTCTTCACTGTTGGAATCACTTCTCAACAGCGGTGGCCTTTATACCTCCACCTCCAGATTGCATCTTAACCCTCCAGTAACTGCAACAACTGCTCAGCTATTAAATGACTTAAGAGAACACTGAACACATTTTAATAATCTTTTCAGGGAAGTTAGCAGCTACAAGGAAGAAAGGGGCACTTGTGGGGTGTGATCAGACAGCTCTTGGCAAAGTACAGGCAAAGGCTGTTTGGTCACCGCTTTGCTACAGACAACCCAGGCCTTCCCCAAGTCCCCTTCTCTCCTTTCTTTAGAGAAATCCCTTTTGGTAATTCAATACTGCAATATCTTTCAAATCAAAGGAGTTAAGCCAATTGCTCTGACAGACATCTAGGAGATTCCCCACCCTAAGGACGAAAGCATGAATTTTAGCACAAGTCAGTGTGAAAAAGCTACTTCAAAGAAACAGAAATACGACCCACAATTCTATAAACCACTTGAAATGATCCCTCTACACATTCATTAGACTGAAAAGGGGCATGCCATTGTATACAACCACTCCTGGCCTTAACGATGCTTTCTGGCCTCTGATGTTCACGGCATGGCCTTAGGGAAAACAGGAAAATTTAGAAAGGAGCAGCAGGCTTTTTAAAGGTATCTGTCTACTCGGTCATCCTCCTTTGGGTAATAGCATGGGTCTCATAACTGCTATTTGTAAAGAGGTTTTACAACTGGGAGGCTAACTGACTGGGAAAAAAAATATTAAAAAGAGTCAAGATCTGTGTCTTTAGTAATGTAGAAAAACGTGTGCTAGAAGAGATACCTTGCAGAAAAAAGCTGGTGAACGCACTGAGTGCAGGCAATTATCTGTTAGTTGGTAGCGTTTCAGCATAGACTCATTTGTGCTTTTACCAAATTGAAGGGCTTTCTCAAATCAAGAACTCAATTTGCCAAACTGTGTTGCATCACTTCAAGAGAGCTCCTTTTTTCATTCGAGGTCAAGTTTACTGATGCACTATATCTAGCAGTAAATCTACATAGGCTGAAAAGAGGTCAGTGCTACGCAAGCAGATTTTTTTATGCTTATAAATCTACCTGGGATGAGTTTCAGATCTGAATGTTGATTCCCAGTGCTTGAGCAGGAATGTTTTAGAAATCAAATGAAGATATGGCTTTTGGTGTGTTGCTACACACACACAGAGAAAATATTTATTCCTAATATATCTATATCTATGTTTACTGGCTCTGTCAATTTAGAAAGAAAATACTTTATGCAAAACAAATTTTATACCAAAAAACTTATACTACTCAAACTCCAAGCCTAATTATATCTAACAGATCAAAAGATTGTTTAAAAGAAAATCACACAAATAATTAGCTGAGCTAGAACAGGCGTTTGGTGGTGTTGTCACTCCAGTTATCCATGCATGACCGTGCTTAAAGCCAATTACTCTGCGTGTTCCATTCAAAAATGCCTGCAGTAATTCTGACTCACTTTCAAAAGTACCTTTATCGTGTAGGCATTAAATCCCATTAGTTGCATTTACGTTAGATTTTAGTTTGGATTAGGAGTTTTGATGAGAATCTTCTCCTAGCTCCCACTTGCCGTGCTTCAATTCGCATTACAGAGTAACCTTGGAGTGCACAAGCTAAATTCCTTCCCACTGAAACTAAACCAAAAATGCCCTCCAACGACTAATTCGGCTCACAGAACCAGGTGAGAACGAGTCTCCAGCTCATCAAGCGTGGACCCTGGATCCCCAGCATCAGCTGTGACAGTGTGCATGGAGAATAAGCAGAAGAGAAACACAAACTTAATTCACTCGGAGAGAAACGCTATGATATACACACAGAGCTATGTGATGTAAAAAAAGTTAAGTAACATTAGGAGGGAGAAAAGACATGCAAAACTGCAGTGAAACCTTCTGCTGTTTGAAAAGCTCTAAAAATAACAAATGACAGTGCTGCTAAGTACCATAAAAGATAATGGGGTGGAAGTAAACATTTCAGAATTGTTAGGATAAGAAAAGGAGGAGATACTAAGAGGATGGCTCTGAAAAGGAAAAAGAAAGAATGAAAGAAAAAATATCTGTGAGAGTAGGTCACCCTTTTTCCATAAGGATGCACAAAGAGAAGCAGACGTGCTCAAGGAACCACTAACGTCATGAAGCTCAGCCTAGAAACAGATCCTAATTATTTTTCTTTTTTCTTTTTATATTTTCTTTTTGATTGAGGTCCTTTCTACATCTTTAGAAAAACAACAACAACAACAACAACAACAAAAAACCAAAACCCATGACAAATTCTTTTGCCTGCTTTTTATTTTCATGCACTTACTGCATGTGAGAGTTTCATTCAGCTTACGTGAATGGAAATGACCCACATCAGCTCACCATACCCATGGTTGCAAACAAGCTCAGCAGCTGAAGTTTGCTGGTTCAGTCCTTCTCTGTCCTCTATCTGTGGCTTTGGGTCTTCAAAATCCACAGGGTACAACCGGGTTGAGGCACACAAAGCCAAGATGAACCCTCACGCTGCCTTCTAGACCAGTGCTTGTCACACAGATGTTAGGAGGGATTTAAGGAGCAGAAGCTTCTCTCCTGCTCTGTACTGACAACTGCTTGGACAGCATGGGGTGGCACAGTGGCACCTAAGAGATCTGTGTGTTACCATAAACGATGATCGGGTCTTTTCTAACAGGTTCTTCCAACCAGGTAGTAAGGAGACAATTGCATCGCTCTGTGTTGTGCTAATGTAGTGCTTCCACAGTCCAAGAAATAAAGGGATTTCTAGGAAGACTACGTCACCCAAGTCAGTCTCCAAAGACTAACCAAAGGCCGCAGTATGGATGCCTTAGCTCAGCTGACCAATTTGCCTTACTCCGGTCCAGTATTTCTTCTGTGCCAAAAGACCAGACTGCCAAATTCCCACTCCCACTGGTGAACTGGTCCTGTGCTTTTTAAGTTGTGTTTCCATGCTTTCTCAGAGAGGAGGGAGGGATTTCCTCCTGTCTGGAGGATCACCTTCTTCCTCTGCCCACAATCATCTGAGTCACCCTGTAAGATCTTTTGGTGGGGAGGCAGAGAAAGGCAAAGCTGGGTGGGAGAACCCCCTTCAGGGAGAGGTGGGGGAATTAGGATGGCGGGATGCACAGCAGCACTCATTCATGCGCTGGTTGAGCTGTGCGTGATTACGGAATTGAGCGGTACATGATTACGGAGCCATTACAGCGCCGCTGCTCTGTGAAAGAATGGCATTAAAAGGCTCATTTGTCGCCCTGGGTCAGAGGGCAAAACTGGCTCTTCTCACTTCATGGGACGTGCCTGGAGTGCCTCTGGATTAAGCGATGCCTCAGCACATTCCCCCTGCTCAGCCACACCACAAATCCCAGCACACGCGGCTGGACGCAGGGATGCAATCCCATGAAACACTGATTTTACTGCAGCTCGGGAAAGGTACCTGTGTCTGATATCCCACATTATCCTTAGCCGAAACAAAAGTTGCTGCCTTGTTTTTTATAACCACCACAAGAAATGGTCCTCTCTTTATCACAATAAATATAACCAACATGTCAACAGAAATAATAGCATTCTCTAGTTTTAGCCACTAAGCCATTCTGAATTCCATTTACTGCGTGTCTATGAAACAAAAACATTTAGTTGAAGAAAGCAAATGGAGTTTTAAAAGCTTCTGTCTTGTTGCTGATGGAAACAAAACACGCTTCCTAAGTGCCTGTATCCCTGCCCACCCTCTTCTGCTGACAGTCTGGGTGCTCAGACACTCCTGTACTGCCCTCTCCTGTTCCATCCTCAGCCTGCTGCTTTTGGACAGAAAATTAGCAGCCGGATAACCAAGCAAGTGACAGCTTGTTTGGTTTTTTTTCCTATAAGGTAGGAAAAAGTTAAATTTTCATGTCAGTTGTCAGAATGAACCTAAATTTGATTTTACAATTATAAGAAAGGATAGAAACTTAAAATGTACAGAGCAGGTAATCCAGCACTGACTGTACCGAGGACTGAACAGAAACTGCTTGACTGGAAAAAAAACCCTTCTTGCAATTTCTATTTTTTCCCTGGTCTTTCCCCTATCCCGTGTCATACTGTCCTTGACTCTAACCAGGGTCACCTGAAAGATGCTGCATGAAGGCTACACGGGCACCAACACACCTTCCCTGGCATCTCAGGGCATGCCCTCACATTTGTCATGCTCGAAACCACATCTCTTTAGTGAGAAATACACACAATAATAAACCCTCTTGGGCTGTTCTTGCAAATGACAATTGTCATTAAAAAGCTTTTCGGTATTCTAGGGAGAAGACCAAAACCTGCCCAAACAGGGTTTGCTGTTGTCCACCCTCCTGTTCTCCAAGCCACAGAAATTAATTTGTGGGGTCTCCAGCTCCAAATCCTTTTCAATAACATCTTCAGGTTAAGGGCAGTGAGAATTCAGAGGATTCTTCCTAAATGCAGATTTTGTATTTATTACTGGCCAAAATATGCTGGTTTTTTTTTACAACAGGAAAACTAATCTGAATTAGCAATTCCTTTTTGGAAGAAGAATGACACTGATTTTGTCACCCAAGGGTTTAAACATCCCGAGCGCCTCCCAGTTTCCCCACTTTTTTTCCCAATGAGCACAGTGACCTCTGCTGTCCTGGGAAAGTCAGCTTGCTCAGAAACGCAGCAAGAAGAAGAACCCAGCCTTCCTCCGTTTCATCCATTCCCCGCCTTACTCAGTGAAAAAAAAGCAGTATATATTTATCTGATTGCTCTTTATGTTAAAAGGAAGAGAGAAATCCTTCCGGATGTCTGTCTGTCCCAGCTGCAGAAAATCTATCAGAAACTCTGGTCTGGGTGGGCATCTCCAACACGTCCCGGGGGGGTGGTGGGGGTGTTATGTTGTCCTCAAAAGCTTTTATTCAAAAAGCAAGTTGTTGATCTGAAGGCTCCCTAAATAAAGCAATGATTCACTTACTCTCTTATAAGATATAGCGATTTTTTTTTTTTAATCAACTGCGACCATGTCAACAGCTTCTCGCAGTGGAGGAAGAACTGGTATCCATTTAAATCCATTCTGGGAATCATAAACAGCTTGTTGACAGAGGTCACATCCATGGGGGAGCTCACAGTTGATTAGTTCTCCTTCATAGAGCTTTTGCAGGCAGTGTGACTTGCGCTCCAGGAGAGGGTTTAAGACAGAGATGTGCTGCACTAACCAGAAACAATTTGAGAAGATTGCGTTGTGTCTGCCAAGATGCCTAAATAAATGGGAAATGAAAATAGCCATGAATTTTGAACCCGGCTTTGCTACTTTTTGCTGTGCGCTGTATGGCTGCGTTTTTGATGTATCAGCTATTGTTCCCTGTGCTGCGTTATACCGAAATCACAGCTTCTGCCTCAATAAAAATACCTCTTAGATAATACGAGAATGCTTCCCATCCCATTATTAGATTTGAACTCCAAAAGTGCAAGGAGGCGCGAGAAGATTTTTTAGTACACTCAAGACACAAATCTATAGGAAATACAAATTCAGCGGTTCTGCTGTATGTATTCCTCCCACTGCCCATTGTCTCGCCTAAGATCCTTCTTTATTTCCTTTACAGTTATTTCAATCGGATCATATTGTCTGAATTGCTACTTATTTCCTTACTGTTTTTTATCACTGTGTATTTGCAAAACTCTCAATAAAGAAACAAAATGAGGGCTAATGTGCAAGACATTCCAAATAAATAGGAAGCCTAATATCATCTATAACATGAATGCTCTATTGCATTAAAATTGATGAGTCAAATATTCTACTTTTAGTTTTCCCAGACTGTTTGCAACTAGTTGGTGTTTATTGCTACTATAAGACAACGTCCCTACCAATTGCATTTTATACATTCACCTATATCATTCTGAATGATGGCCATTTCTCTGTTAAATCCCAGTTCTCTAACCTCCACTCTGTTGGCTCTGCTCCTGAGATATATTTCAAAGTTTACCCATTGCTGAACTTTAATCGATACAGTAGCCAATTCTTGCTTGGCACACAATATTTAGGGCTTTCCAGTTGATGGTCTAAAGCATCTTATTAGGTGGAAACAACTATCAGAACTCTGAATAAAGGATATTTTTCAACCCTTTGGCCACATATTTTCAATAGCTGTTAACACACACCCCGAAACAATATTTCTGCTTGCCTAGTACTTTTTATGTATATATATATATAAACATACCAAACATGATTCATATAGTAACTTCTGAACTTTGATTTCTTACTATTCTAATATCTGCAAGTGCATGCACACAGATAAATAATACCCAGAAACTAAATTATTACTGAACAAAGAGGTTTCACCTAATGCTACAAAAGCTGGTATTTCTTAATATTAATATATATCAACAGCTTAAGATTTTAATGGCTGTGCGATTAATGGCAGCAAAGAAGAAATGTTGGCATTTTGTGGCCTTTCCCCACAACCAGCGTAATAGCAGTGAAATATCTTACTTAAAGAGAATTTTCTTTAATGTTTCCACAAATATACGAAGTTTACTAAAAAGCTCAGACTAAGATGCCAACCCACAGTGCAGAAAGGGGCAGGAAAGTCATACCTCAATCCTACTGCCTTTAGTAAGACTCTATGTGGTACCTGAGCTGCCCCGTAACCACGTTTCCCATATCAGGTCCTAGTGCAAGTCAGCGCATCGTCCTTTCGATAACGCTAAGGTCTGGACATTAAAAAGTTTTACCATGTAATGAACCTTTACTTGCATGAAATGTGACATTTCATTATGGCTGGAGTTGTCAGTAACAGCTCCAGTTGAAAGCTGCTGGTTACATGCAGAAGTCCTTCTTCAGATTCTGCTAATTCTGTCAAAACAGTATCTTCTTTATCCAGTTTCTCCTTAGAAAGTGGATGCGCTTAGAAGGAAGGAGTAAAAACAGTTCAGCTGCTTCTGGGAACAAAGAGAAGAGAAATTCCTTGCCATTTAAAATATTTTCAGCAGCTCTCTTGCTTATCTTTGCTCTAACACCTAGAAGTAGCTGGGAAGCTTAAATCTGGGTTTGAGATTAGGTAGGTATATATTTTACTGTGTCTGGTCAACGTCCATTTTGATATGGCCAAGTCTTAAGTGTTTTTAAAACATACAGCTGTAGCTAGTGAATAATGGCACCTTGAACATTTAGCAGCAGCTCGGAGATCCCAGAACACTGTGAAGTCTGGATCGCTGTGTCTAGCTCCTACCTGAGGTTATTTCTACTGTTTGTAGACAGCCCAGGTCATCTGAGCAGTGATGGGACCTGCCCCAGACCTCACAGAAAATCCAGAGCAGCCCTCTGAGAAGATGCAGCTCTCATGTCTCTGCTGCAGCCTGGCTGCAGGCTGATGGAAGAATTTTTTCACTATGAGGGTGGTGAGACACTGGAAGAGGTTGCCCAGAGAAGCTGTGGATGCCCCATTCCTGGAGATATTCAAGGCCAGGCTGGATGGGGCTTTGAGCAACCTGGTCTGGTGGGAGGTGTCCCTGCCCATGGCAGGGGGGTTGGAACTCAATGATCTTTAAGGTCCCTTCCAACCCGAACCATTCTATGATTCTATGATTCTATGATTCTATGAAGTGAACTCTGATAGCACATGGGTGTATGAAGCCCCAGTCATGAAGGAGAATGGCTCAATTCCTGCATATCTGGTAAAGAATGGAAGAAAGCAACTTAAATGTCAGCAAGGGGAGTGCAATTTCTGCCTGCACCAACCTCGGGTCGAGAGGAGATGAGCGTCTTCTCCTGCCAAGCCCCACTTCCATCCTCGCAGAAAGCAGAGACAATGTTGTGCTGTCTCTGCTCTCCCCAGCGGCATTGCTGGGCGTAGTGCCACAACACGCTCCAAGACCCTCTGCTCCGCTCAGGGAAGGCTCTACCCTTCCCAAAAGGCAACTGGAAAAGTGGGGGGAAAAAAAAAAAAAGACTGACTAATTGAGCCCAGCTCAGCAGATAGATTTGTGAATTATTACATTTCTGACCCCCACAGCAATGCAAATCTTAGGATGTGCCAAGAACAAATTAGGCTGTCTGCAGTTGGGACTTCTCCCCAGAAAAAGCCTTTTTTCTAGACATAAGAAACAAGCAGCTTTGCCAATGCTGGAGAACACAGAGATAAACATTCCCTCCTGAAAGTCTCATTTGGAAAACTCAAGGCTTTATCAGAACGAAGATATAACTTTTTTTTTTTTTTTTTTGCTAAGTAACTAAACAAGAAAAACAACAAATTGAACTTCCACTGAGTTCATGGCCTTACATCTCCATCGCTGTGTGTCAAACACATGCTCCTGGGGGCTCCATAATGCTTTAAAACAAGCAGAGCTCCTACCTTCGCTGCACCCAGGTGCTGGTGGGCTCTGGCTGCAGAAAGCAGTTTTAATATCACACTCAAGTATCCTGCTAATTTTCCAGTATCATTTTGTCTGCCAGACACAACTTTCCTTTCTATTTCCAGGGCAAAATGAGATATATGTAAACAGAGCATGTGGGATGGGAGTTTTCTTTCCAAAAGCAGTTCTTCAGCAGAATGAATCAGAGGCAAAATATTAAGTCCCAGAAGCTATTTCTCCCAGGGCTGATTGGACATCCTTTAGAAGGGGGATGAGACAAGTTTTTAAAAAATATACTTTGCTGTAAAGCACTAATCGAAGCACTCTTATCTTTGGTGTAGGATTAATTTGAGTGAAAAACAAAATTTCAGCCTTAACCAGATTTCCATCCATAAAGAAAAACATTAGTTCAAAAGTGATGGTGCTTTTAACTCCCGTGATTTGCCTCAGGCTCTAATGAAGAGGCAAAATATTTAGTTTGCCCAACTTAATCTCTCTCTGCTGCTCTCCAGTCACATTGCTGATCCCCTAATTCATTTGTGCAGCTCCGGTATAATTTTGCAGGACGGCCATTCTCGAGTAAGCTGTGCTGTGCTGGGGGAAGTTCACTTGAGCACAGATAACTCAAGTTAATTCAGCTGTCAAAATACAGCCAAAGAAACCCGAGAGCAGTGGTGCAATTTCCTAATATTATCTTCCTCACTCATGTTTCATTCACCCCTGGGAGAGTAATCGAGTAGCTACTCGGTGTAAACCCTTTGCTCTGCAGTGGAAGGGGGAGAGAAGTGGCAAAGGCAATCAGTAACATCACACTTCAGCATGTCTGGAGAAATCGAGGCACACTCACGTTCAACGTCTGCAGCTATTTTTGGTACCCTGCTCATGGGTTTTTTATTTATTTCTTCATTTGTAACCAGTTAGCAACCTATAAGTGAATTTTCCATACTGACCCATGACTGTTTAGTTTATATTAAAGCCTTGGGTGGGGGTTACTGATGAAATGCAAGTCTGGAGGGTCTCAACCATAGAGAGTTGATTGCTGGCTCCTTCCTTCTTCTAATCGCTGAGCATTTCTGCTTCAGAGTTAATTCTGCAAAAGCCACCTTGACTCTTCTCTCCAGAATGACTGTTGCAGCCACCGGTTCAGTAGTTTCCTTGTCTGTTACGGAGCATTACACCTCCGAAGCAGAGCAACGGCGATAGAAACTGCTCACGTCTAAATACAATCAGAATTTTCTTTCTATTATTATTTATGTTTTAACACCCGACGAAGAAAAATTTCGAAGGGATTTTGCTCATGAGATAATAATTTATAAAAAAAATAGTAGCGTGCTTTGGAGAAATGCTCGGTTAAAGAGTAACTTTGTCAAAAATGGAATAAGAAAAAAAGTCATTTACTAAATCTGACAGTTCCAATTAATCTGAGGAACACAGAAATGATTGGATTATTTAGCACAGTGAGAAATAAGCTTGGAGAAAGGAATTACTTCTACCTAAGATACAAAGGATATCACCTTTTTTAAGCCTTCCATTTTACCCCTGAAACAAGGACTTGTTGACAACAACTAAATGGTATCCTTCACTTAACTACTCATTCCTCCAAATTCTCTGTAACTAAGTACATAAGATTATGGCTTTACTTCGCTTAATGCTGGTATAGAGAATTGCCTGCACAGTTTTATTAGTCTGAATTATTCCGTTATTTTCTGAATTAGCATTCAGTAATTCAGAAAATTCAAAAATCCATGAGCAATTTTAAATTTTGAGTTCTTTTCACTGGCCTTGGCACATCTTGGGTTCACATTTTCTGTCCTTCCCCTACAGCCACAAGGGATAGCAACTTATTTTTCTTCCAAATGAGATTCTCAGGTAATAGCCCCAACCCAGCAGCTGGAGTTTAAAGAGAAAAAACAAAACCTGCCAGACTTGGACATGGGGCGAGCGGAAGAGCGATGAACAAGGGAAGAATTGCAAAGGACCCGGACCCTGCCTGCACCAGCACCGAGTGGGTACCAGGCTGGTTTCTCCCAACACTAGGACCTGAGGAGGGCGGAGAGAAAAAATGTCTTATTTTCATGCCCAGGATCTTCCTTAACCAAAGAAACTCTTCCCCCACACCCCTTTTATTTCTTCCTGTTTCTGACCCTATTTTTCCGAAGGGTACGGAGTGGATGTCAGAGCACCGGGACTGCTTCTGCTCAGTGAAGACTGCCCCAGCAGCTGAAGGCTATTTGTGTCCACACATGCCCTTCATTCACACTTGCACTGAAGCAAAACCACCTTGCGGTTCCTGCTGTGCACTCTGCGAGGTTTCACAGGTCACGGCCAAAGCCTCCTTCTCATACGTTCAAGGGAAAAAGCCCCCAAGACTTTTACAGTAAGACGATCTCTTTCCTCTGAGAGTGGCAAGTCTGCAGCTATTCAATTCCACCCCATAAATGGGAACCATATGACCATCAGGCGAGGGAAAGTGCAGCTAGTTTGTACTGCAGCCTCTCCACCCAACACCTCTCCAATCTTTGCGTGGGGAAAGCTTCTTCTGTGAACGTCAGACCTGTTCATGGCTTGGGATGTTGCCAGAACAGATGTGGCCACTTTTGTAGGTCCCAGCACAGTTGTCAAATCTCTCTTTTGTTCTGTCCTTTCCCCCCCCCCCACCCCGGTTTCTGTACCTCGCGCATTTATTTTCTTTCTCAGCCTTTCCTAAAGGTGTACTTTCCTCTCTGGGGGATTTTGCCAGTTCTGGTTCCTAATGAAGATTAAGGCATCTGCACTCTTCCACTTCAAGGAGTGCCAATCACAGCCATCCTTGCTCATTAGGGAAACTGCACCTTTCATGGAGAGGGGGCTAATCCCAACGAGAAGCTAGAGCCCAGCACCAGCTTTGTAATGCCCGAGCTGCAAATGTCCTAGAAACGAGCCACTAGCCCTGAGAGATGCGCCTCTGATCAGTCTCATGACAGCGACAGCAGGAAAGAGGTGGAAAAGCACCTTTTTTCAGGGGCTGACCTCGAAAGAGATAGAATCATAGAATCACAGAATGGCTAGAGTTGGAAGGAACCTTAAAGATAGTCTAATTCCAACCCCCAACACCCTACAGTACATTGACGAAAGTACATCTCCTAACTTGCAGATCTGTTAACACAAATATAATGGAAGATGCTACGCCTGGAGTTCAGATGTCAACTGTTTGCACACAGGTCCACGAATGTTCTTTAAACACAATGTTCTGAAATGCAGATCATACCCAAACAGCTCTAAATTATTGACTTAGGGAAGTTGGGATGGTGTACCAAGGGATGCACTGTGCTTTTTATGCCCTGTTCTGCTATTCTTTAATTCTCTACAGAGAACAGATTGCCAGGCTTGGTAGGTCTTTGTTCCCACCCAGTACAACTGTCCTTACGGTGTTAGTTAATTTTCAGTTGCCTTTACAACTTCAGCTGGCAAGATGCAGAGCCGCACTCCTGGAATTGCGGTTATCTCTACAGTGGGATCCTGCCTCCACCAAAAGCTGCTGCTGACTGAGCTGGGCACTGCCCAGGAACCGGAGATGAAACGCGCCTCTCCTGTCAAGCTCACTTAACCCAGGCAGAGACATCCTCTGCATAAGGAATCTGTAGGCAGTTGTCTTTCCCAATTTGCATGGTTGTCATCTTTCCTATTGTGTTTTCATACGCTTGTCCTCACCAGACAAAAGGTCTGCTCTCGCTCCTCCTGCCGTCAGTGGGAACCCTGCCATCAATTCCAGCGGTAGCTGGATCGGGGCCAAAGTGTTAGCCACTCCGCTTCCCCTTAAGTCATTCCCAAACAATACTTCTTTGATTACATATCAAGCCTGAGGGGTCTTAGTTATCTTCTTACCCTCTCCTTTATATCTCCAGTATCTATGGATTCCATAGTGTAGGCAGGAACTGTTTGAACAGAAGGGCTTTAATCATCAAAAGTACTTTTCTTCCCCGGCCATGTTTTTTCTCAAAGGGAGTTTGTTGCTAATTCCTTTGGGAATGAGATGGAGAAAAATGAAAAGGAAGTGACACAGGTTTAAAGACAAGCTGAAACAAAAAAACCTCAACCCCACAGAAAGATAGTTTCTGACATTTGAGAACCAGTGCACCTATAATCAAATTCACCAGGAGAAAAAACCCCTCTGTTCACACTGAAAATGCTGACTTTTAAAATTATATTCGATGCAAGTATGATACAAGCCACAAGGGTAAACTGGCTAGATTTTCAAGGGGGTTCGCAATAAAGGGCAGTAAATAGGAAGGAAGGGGAATCCTATTTATTTAGGTACCTGCACAGTCTAACAAGTCCAAAATAGCTTCATTTGATTCTGAGTATCTCCCTAGACTTCTAAACGGTAATTGCGTTCTCCTGTAATTAGAGACCGTGGTAGCTATACTCTTCCATAAAGAGAAGCCGTACTTAGATATTTAGTTTTCAGCCACAGAGGGAAACACCACAGCACTGTGTATGGTTATGCCTTACAGATGCCACTTGGTCAAGGATGAAATGGCTACAGGAGACAATCGGTCTGAGTCAGAAGACCAAAACAGGATTCTGCTGTCCAAGTCGTGTCCTGCAAATAACGTCCTTACGACTGGAGAACTTTGGTACTGAAGTTAGTATTGTTTATAAGAACACGGGAAAAAACAACTCTGCTGCATAGCTGAAGAGCTTTAGTACAAATCAGACATACATCAGATTTAGGTATACTTAGGTGACATATATTCACCGTCCACAAAAGACAGATATGAATTTCTTTTTGGTTTTGCAAATTGTGCACGTAGTGAAGATGATGTGACAGTCATGCTAAGGGATACACAACTCCTCCAAAAGCTGGGAGCCTTACAAGACAGAAAAAAGTGCTACCAGAAAGTGGCACAGTATTTTACTCTTCCACCAAATAGTAAGTGAATAAATGAACAAATAAATTAAATATAAAATAAATTAACAAATAAATTCAATATAAAATATGTACATAATATTATCAGGTGGTCTGCTTGAATTACAAAGTGGCTCTAGGTTAGGTACTGCAACACATCATATTTTATCAGCCTTTTCCTATTACATATTCTTAGGGTGATTTATAAGACTATGAAATAGTCAACATTGATTTGGGCCACTAATATTTTCTTGAGGAATTTTGGTCACGATCTGATATCTGGGTTGCTATGAGATCATGAGTGAACAATGTCGAAATACTCTTAATTATTTCACAGTAAAAAAGCACGCAGGTCTTATTAAATATATGCCGCACTGCTAGAATGGTAGCCTTTGATAACATTTCACAACATAATGTAGTAAAAAAGGAGGAAAGGTACCCATTATGCCAGTTGGCAAAACACAGTAGCAAGTTCAAAATGAAGAAGGACCAGCAGGTTATATTTCCCTGGTTATATATATATATATAAAAATATATATATATGGCAAACAAAGTTTGGGATCTAATTTTCATATCGTAGGGATGTTTTAGGGAAGTCCAACCTGATTCTGTTGTAAGATTTCACTGTGATATGCAGGGTTGGAAGGGAAGGATGTAAAGAAAAAACAAGCAATCCAGGCTCTAAAAATGACTGTGAGAGACAATAACTGCCTATGCAGAGATGGCAGAGGCTACATAGGACATCCAGGAGCTGGATTTGGGATATTTTTTTCTTCAACGTTCACTTTGCTACCCTATTAAAACAGCTGTTTTTTAAGAAACTCCTCAGCAAGGTTGTGGGAGTCTTCTTTTCCTGATTGACATTCACTGAAACAGATCTGTCAAGGGGATTTTTAGATCATTGGTTTCCCTAATAGAATCACAGAATCATAGAAAATGGGGTTGGAAGGGACGTCTGGAGATCATCTAGTCCAACCCCCCTGCCAAAGCAGGTCCATCTAGAGCAGGTTGCACAGGAACGTGTCCAGGTAGGTTTTGAATGTCTCTAGAGATGGAGACTCCACCACCTCTCTGGGCAGCCTGTTCCAGTGCTCTGCCACCCTCAAAGTAAAGAAGTTCCTCCTCATGTTGAGATGGAACTTTCTACGTTCAAGTTTGTGCCCGTTACCTCTTGTCCTGTCACTGGGCACCACTGAAAAAAGACTCATAGCTAATGGTTGCTACAAAGATGGGGAGTGGTGAACATGATTGCGTGCAAGCTCGCTTGTTTGATGTATGCGGAGAAGACCATGAACACCTGAATCCTGCCCAACCACAATCACCTGGTGACACTGCAACACATCTCAAGGTGGGGTTTCTACGCTGGACTGCAGAAAAGCTCCAAGACGGACTACGTGAAGATAGTCCATCTTCAGGCTCAGGTCAGTTATGTGCCACCACTGCAGACCTGGCAGTGGAGCAGGGCTTGTGACTACGGACAGCCGGGAAGGGTGGATTTATTCCTCTTCCCGTGCACAGGCAGAGCAGTCCGGGTTTATGCCTGCATCCTTTCCATGCAAAGGGAGTCACGTGAAACCGCAGATTAGCCACGGGGTTGCACAAAACCAGCTCCTGAGCTCTAATCCCAGTTGTGCTGTTAACGAACTGGGTGGCCTCGGGCAAGTCTATCGGCTCCTCTCTGAATTTCCAAAGCTGGGGGAAAAAAAAGAAGAGTTTCACGGAGGCACTGTGTGTGCTACGCAACTGATGCTTTTACAGCACATTTTAAAATATCATGCACCTGATTTGCCTTCTGCCAGACCTCCTTCATACGAGTTTAAGTAAAAAAGGCCCAAAGTATGAGCCGTGCTCATTCAAGGCCTCTTTAAACTAGTCAGGGCGGTGTAAAGGGACTTATATGGGAATAAAAAATGAGAGTCACATTCAACGCGTGATCCCTCGAGGCGCATTTACCAACCATACCACCACCTTTTACTGCTTCTTATCAAGGCTTAGGAATAATGAGGTGGGTTTGTTACTAGAAAGCATTTCTTTCCTCAGCAGTTTTAAAACAGATTTGTATCTGGATATGGAGGTATGTAAATTTGGCTCATTTAATAATCGAGAAAGCTGAGCTATGAATAACCCTGACTGAAGCCAGGCGGATTGCAGGCTGCGGCTATAGGACTTCCAAAACAGCCACGGCAAGAAACATCAGCCCTGCGGAAACCCAGAACTTCTTCTATTTATGCTGAGTAACTGTTCATTGACTGGAAAGACTGCAATGATAAAGCTTATTTCTCTGCTTGCTTATTCAATGTTTACCTTCAAAGGTGAAGAGAAATGACGAAATCAAAGGGCAAAGCTCTTCAAACAACCCTTATATATTCTATATTCTGTATCTATATTCTATATTCTATACTCTATATTCTATATTTTACTATAACCAGTTGTACGTCACCAGGAATTTGAGACATACTACTGTAAAGGATGCTGTTGCAGTAAATACAAAGACTGATTTCTGGTGTCAAAATATGATCGGGCCATCTTTTAGTCCAACGGGAATTATTTTTTCCACATCCATATTTCATTTTGATTCATAACTGCTCTATGTGCTAGTGTAAGCCACATGTCATTAAGCACGCTATCTTTCAAATTCCTCCACTTTCCCCCTCTTTCAAACTGGCTATACCGGCACGCCAGATTTACTGTTAGAAAAATCCCAGCATGACTACACTATTACTTTAATTAATCAAGTCCTAACATATGATGAGGGCATCTGGGAACAATATTACAATCAATCCTGCAAGAAAGCTGCGCATATAGGATGGAGGATTTGCATATGTCAGAAATGAATTTCCTCTGCCGTCGTTCAATTTAATCTCGGGGAAGCAGTTACAGTATCTTTAAGAGAATATTCTAATGGAAAGTTATCATCTAGCTCTAGACCTCTCTATGATAAACAGTATATAAATTAACTCAAGTATTTACATTGCACTTCAGGAGAAATTAACATTTCTGCCCTTAGGCTCCATTTATACCGGCTGCAGTCCAGAAGTCAAAGCCCCAAAACCACTCAAAACACCTTCATGAAAACAAAATTGTGGTAAAAATTACCAGGATGTTTCTAGAAGGAAACCCCATCCTTTCATTCAACAGGAAGACCTTTTACTGAAGCCTCAAATGCTTGACTGGTATTTTACATTTAGAAATAATTTATGATTATTTGCATATATGTTTTCCTTAGCCGGACAAGGGAAGAGGTGAGAAAGGGGCTATAATTTCACATGTGTTGTTTGGACACTTAGAACAACTCAATTTCTATTACCAGGGCACTGCTGTTACAAGCCCCGCTTGCTATAAAGCCTTCATACGACATCTCCGTGCACCTTATGAATTTCACTACGACTTCACATTAAAAAAAAAAAAATTCTCAGATTCCTTTAGTAATAATAGCAAATAGTTCCAGCCTTCCACAGCTGCAGAAGTTTGCTGTCCCTAGAGATATGCCATGGTACAGCTCTTGCTTCTAATCAAAACAGTGACATAGTGGCCGAGATTTACAGCTTGCAGGGGCTTGATTAGGGAATAGCACACTACTGAGCAAATATTAAACAACCATACAGAATTTTTAATGTGCAGGGCTTTCTATCTTCTCTCCCAAAAAATAAATAAATAAAAAAATAAATCCAAAAACAATTTCCTGCCCAAAAGCTAAGGGAAATGGGAGCCAGTATTTAAGATTTCTCTTCCTCTGTTACTGAAGTTTCAACCAGCAATGTTCATCCATAACTGAAACTGGCTCTTTAAACAACTTTATCCTTACCATTCTAAATAAAAAACATCTGCACTGTTACAGTTACAGCACTGCAAAACTTGCACTGCAACAAGGAACAATAATTATAAGGTTTGGCATCAGACTGAAAATAGCTCAGGTAAAAAAAAATAAATGGCAGTTTTCACTACTAAATTACTAAGTAATAAATACTGAGAAGAAAAATGAAGAAGGTGGTGATTTATTTTGAAAAGAGTGATTTGATATACAAAAGGAACATTTCTATTTTTGTGTTTAAGGAAAAAGTTTTGGTAGACTACACGTTTTATTAGCATCAAGGTTAACAACTATTACGTGATGCCTTCTTGTTGTTCACATTGAATTTGCCTGAGCAAAATTAAATTGGGAACCACAGAAAACATTTCAGATTTTTATTTTCTGGGAAAACAAGGCTTCAAACAGTCTACAGGACAATATAAAGTTACACACAGTAGGCTGGTAAAGTTTCAAAATCTAATTAGTTGCCAAACTGTAGTTTTTGGCACTGAGTTTTCGCTAAAGTCCAGCAACTTCATTTTGAGAAAGGTAAATCTACTGGATAAGATTTGAGTTGCAAGAAAGTGACCTCAGTTTTCTTCGGTAAAATATTAAATTTGAGGAGTGTAAAGAGCATGCGTCCTAACTGATAATTTATATCCTTTTTCTAAATAAGTTTGACTGAGAGAGTGGAAAGAGACACCAGCAGTTTAAGGGTCTGCATTTCTGCAAACGCATGGCGATTTTTGGTTTTATCTTTAAAATGCTGGTAGCTCTGAAAAAAAAGAAAACCGCAGTGATGCTGTAGGGATTCACCACTTGACAGAGATCTCAAGCCACAAATACAAACGGTACATGAACATTTTATGGCTTACAAGGTCTATCGGCGAAATATTTGCAAACGTCACCATTCCTTATTCTGCAACTGCAAAGACATATCTGGTAAAGAACAAAAAAAAAAAAAGAAAAAAAGCAACGTTCAAACTCTTAGCTGCAATGCTAATTCTAAATATATGGCTTAAAACTATTATCATCACATACGTTACATATTAGGTAGAAAGCCTGAGGCTATTTGTCTGTCTATATTTAATCTGATTGTCTATTTTTCCTCCTAAGAAACTAGTTTGTGAACAGTCAGATTTTTCACCTACTTTTGTTCTCTGAGAGCAGAACCCAGGTCTGCAGAATTGTTTCATTTTATGCAATTTTCAGTCTTCAGCGAAGAAGCTGTTTACTTCCAACACGGTTATACAGTAAAAACACATCTGCATTTATGGAGTTAATAGCCTTCTTATTAATTTTACTCTGCCTTTTTTTTTTTTTTTTTAATAGAAACCTAATGAAAACCATGTTTATGTGCTCAAAGGCACAGAGGAAATTCATTACTCTGAGGAATAACACACTCCACAAGTGAAATGAAAGTAATCTTATTTATGACAGGAAGAGGCCTTCACTAGACTCAACTCCACCACACTTGGACTGATACTGGCTGCATGAAAGAAGCTGCAAATTCAGGAACCGGTTTCAAATGTAAGCCTCATCTCAGCAATAAACACGTTTGCAGTTTAGTCTCGCAAACAGTCAAAATCTGCCGAAGAGGAAGTATTTATGATAAACATGTTGCAAAAAGAATGCAGTAATTACATGAACAGCAGAGATACAGCTTCCCATTTGGGGTTCCTTCCTTCCACCTAGAAACAAGCCTCCTCCTGCTCCTCGGTCAGCATCCACCACGGTGTCCACCTGCGGTGACAGCCAGATCTGGTGGTGCTTATCAGATCTGGCACTTTGCATTGGGTTTAATAGCATTATTGCGGTAACCGAAATACTCAAGTTTACATGGATTTGGCTGTGAGGAGAAGAGAGACTGGAGAATCCTTGGGGCTGAGGAGTGGTGGAGGCAGAGGGATGGGACAGGCGGGGACAGAGGGTCGCTGAAGGGCTGGGACCTCAGCCTGCTACAGGGCTCGATGCCCAGAGGTGCATGCTGTACCCGGGTAATTCCCTAAGCAGAAAAGGGAAATCTGAAACGATAGAAGACAACTTACTGTCCCATCTACACATCTACCCATCTACCCAGCCCTGCCTGTGAATGCGCCTGAGTATCCAGCATCCTGAGTATCCGGCATCCGTGTGCACGTATGCGTGTCTGAATTCGAAAGAGAAAAACCTTCTTGCAAAGAGGGGGAGGTGTGATTAGAAAATGCCTTACAAGTTACTGCAACATCTATTTCTGTGCGAGATTGCATCTTTCTCTTGAGCAAAATTAAATCAGAAAGGAAAAAAATGTTTCTTAGCACTGTGGAAGTCAGACCCTATGCTCATCTCATTTCTACAGACTTCAAAAGAGATCTTTCCTTAATGGAAAGTTGTGATGTACGGCAAACTGGATGGCTCCACATGCGTTTGCAATTTCTGTATCTAAACCCACATGTTTTACATTCCTTGGGTTTCTTCCCCGAATTGCCTTGAGTTAAAGAAGGGAAGGAAGGGGAAGCAGCAGCCCTGCCAAGGCTTCCACCCAGCAGTAAGACCTGCTGCCCACAAGAAGGCACTGTACGTTAACAAATAGGAGTGCGGTGATCTTTTTGGAGGGAATTGCCAGGTTTTTTTCCCTTCTTCCTGGCTCTTGCTAAAGGCCCAGCACAAGATGTGTGGGTTTCTCCAGCCTCATGAAGGACAGCTGCCTTTGTCTGCCTGCAGATGTTTGGCTGGTTGGAGTTTGGATGCTTGACCAGTGAGCGAGATAAGCTCTTCAGCCTTGCACAAGGAATTAACTTGATATTCTTGTACATCTTCCCCCAGAAAGCAGCTTTTAACACTAAAACAAGCTTGACGAATTTGAAGATTTAGTTAAGGAAAAACATATTTAGCTCTTCCTTTGCTATATTCCTTTTGCAATTACAGTATGTTTGCATTTCTACAGGCACTTCGCTTTTTCCGCACGTGATCTAAATTCCCCCTCTGCTTCATCCCACAACAAAACAATTAATCTTTTGTTTGCAACATTAGCCGGTTGTCATGGAAATTAATATGATTTCACAAATTTAGAAGTATGAACATTTTTGGATCACATTTGAAGACAACAGGGTGACATAGACTAAGTATGTCTTTTAAAAATTGCTTGGCACATACTGAGCGTGTCAGAAAAAGATCTTTTGGAAGAACATAAAACTTTTAAAGCAGGTAAAAAAATTATTGAAGCCTTGTCTCAGTCTAAAATGTCTGAAATTCCTCCCAACTGGGAAGTCATTCTTTAACTTATACGCAGCCTTCCATTTGCACAGAAGATTGCTCAATCTTTTTGTCTAGATTTGAACTTGTCAGCTGGGAGAGCAGAAGGGAGACTCTCCTCTTCCCTCCACAAATGATCTATTTGCTGATGGAGATGAGCAAAGGAGCAGACAATCCTAACAGCCATATTTTATTCCCTCCCTTAACATGAACACAGAAAACCAGGATCAGCTGCACTGAAGAAATAAGTAATGCTGTTCTCCGTGATGTCTATATACCTCGAATTGTTGGAAAGAGCCTGGCATGGACCAAAATTCCCCATGACGACACGGCAAAAGGCCAGCACAGAGCCATGGTACAAGCAGGGTCACTGCAGACTTGCAAGATCTACTTTCAGGTAGCGTATATAACGAGGCTCCTACACAATTCCGGATAAAACACTGTCTGAGCCTCATGAACAAGATGATAGATAGTGCCAGACGCCCATTTGGGTTGGGGGAGCTGCCAGACTAGCTCCATACGGCCTAAAGATGTTGTACAGAGAGATCTGTCGACATTATCAGAATTGAATTAAGTTGAACTGGCAATAACAACAGAGATAGTATATGGAACCACTTGCTTTCTAGCTGCTGCCTCCTCTCCCCAATTAAATTAGCCGCTCCCCTGCCCCAGCAGAAAGCCGCCTGCCCACAGCTCAGATGGCAGGGGGGGACCCATTTTTCTCCCTTCCATGTTTCTCACACCCACCTGAGCAGGCTCGTATCACAAAGCATAAGCGATGTCAGTGCTCTCTGCACAAAGATATCGTGGAGATGAAGTTTATAACGAGTATATGCACACCCTTCCAAGGGGTTTTCAAAACGATGTTTGCCAAAGTTTGCAGCGCCTGAGTCCTCTCCCCTTACGAGCATGACCCACTGATGTTAAACATCTCAAAATGTTAAAAGTGAAGCCAAACTTGGGTGAAAATGTCAGCCTTAGGCTCCTCTTAATCCCACAGCCATCCCGTAACCTACCCAATGTAGAGAGAGAACAAGGGGGCAAGTGTTCCCCCACAACGCAGGAAGCCAGTCTCAGTGATAACCACCAGCCGACCCTTTTCTCTCAAGGAAGAGAAGTCTAGAGTTATTAAAAAGTATTCCTCAGATATTCTAGAACATGTCTGGTTAAATTCTTTTTCATTAGTATTTCTGGTTATACTAGAAAGTTTGTGGAGCGCAGCTATCTGAAAGCCAATATTCCCCTGGAGCATTCGCAGTTGAAGCACTCGAGGACAGACACTTTCAAGGAGAACTGGCTCAGAAACAAGTTTAATTTTACCACTTGGGCACCCACCTCGCACCTGGACCCAACGCTGGAGCAGGGCCACAGCTTGTAAAACCTGTGTAGCTTTAATTTGCCAAGCTCCTACTCCTAGGCAGAAAGAGTATCATTTATCTTCACTTTGATGAGTTTCTGTGTTAGCTCATCAGAATTAACCGCCAGGGCATCTGGATTCTGCCATAAAACGGATGCTAAATAAAACCACCAAATTTTAAGCCCACAGTGAGACACGTAGATTGAATGAACTGTGCAAACACTAAACTGGATTTAAGCATGCCAAGCTGTAATAATGTGGTAACACAGTAAATCAGGTATGATGAAGAAAGTCTGAAACTACACAAAGAAAAATGTGAGGCTGGGTTCTTTCACCCATCAAGGTTACGCTTTCATCCAGTGAGGTTATCCTGCAGCAAGGGCTCGGAAGAAAATGCCCTGAATCAGTAGAAGAAATATAACTGAGGAGCTTCACTTCACCCTGCATTAGCTGCCCAGGTCCTCTGGCACAAAGAGAGAGATGATCCAAGCAGCAGGATTTTGGAAAGGTGGGTGCTGTGAAGGAGCCTTTTCTCAAGCTGTAGCCAGTTGCACTGAAATAAAAATGTACAGGGAAGGTTCTCTGAAGCAATCCCTTGCAACAGCGCTGCTGACTGCAACTTGCAAATGCTTTAGGATTCATGGGTTTCCTTCTGTGTGCTTTTCCCACATGCACAGAGCCCCAAGGGTGATGCCAACCACAAGTTACTGGCCCCCCTTCAGATCCCACTCAACCCCACCATTAACTGAAAAACAGTCAACCTTACAGCTAACAATTTGCATCCTACTATTTTCTTTATGGTTAAATAGGCGTTTCCTGAAAACAGATCTCTGCGTTATCTCCACTGAAGATCATATGTAAACTCTTGAAAAATATTCAGGAAATATAACACAGCTCATGCCAGTCTGACCTTGCTCATTAATAAGTATGTAGAGCATATGTTCATACATAACTCTGGGATTGTACTTGTACAATCAAATTAACCTTTGGACTGCTGGTGTTCGGCTGTAATTTACTGCATCTAGTTTTCAATTGCACATACAGTGCTGCTAATAGTACAGAAATACTATCCCATAAAAATCATAAGGGCTGATAACAAAGCTGATAGCGGAGCAGAATGTTTCACTTCCACTACAGAAATATAATTATCATTGTATACCCATAATCAGCTGTGTCTGCATCAGAGAAAAATGCTCTTATTTGCAGCCTTTGCTGAAAGACAGTCTAGAAATATCTGAATGGGGTTGGAAGGGAAGAAGCAGCAAAGACCGGGGAGGAAGAGACAAGTCAGTAACTTCCCCCAGACACTGATTTAATTTAAAAGGGTAGTAGCTTTTTTTTAGCAGCTGGGCTGTGGCATTGTTCCTGAGTTCCCCGAGTTAGTTCCACCCCATTGCTAATTACTGCTTGAATGCAACGTGCTGCGCAGAGGCCAAAGAGGTCAGTCTCCGAAGCCCCCACCGACCGACACTGTCTTGCTGAGCAAGCAGGAGAGCTGCTCTTCCCATACCGCTGGTGAGGGATGGTGGAGTTGGCTTGTCAGGCCATGCAGGAGCAACCCCCCTCCATCCAACCCACACCCACCACGGCAGGACTCAAGATGAGCCTTCCCTTCTGTAGGTGAGCACCAACAGCACATCTAATACGAGGAGACACCAGGAGCTGTTCCCAGCTCGCCTGCTTGCTTTGAGCAGCCATCTCCTCAGGTGGTGCCTACATGTTAAACCAAAAAGTGGGATCTGCACTGACCTTAGGTTCCCCCAGATCCATAGGGCAACAGACCTTCAGCCCAGAAGACGGGTGAGACAATCCTCGCGTGGCAGCGTTTCCATTTTCTGGTGGGTTCTCATGATGGGTAAATAACAACCTCCCTCCACATGAAGTCCCCTCCTCCTCTGTGACCAGTTAATTCCAACATCAAAAAAAAAAGCCAAATGACTCTTGGTTGATGAAGAAATTATAGAGGTAATAGAACAACAACTGTGAATGCTGTTTCTTCTCAGCTTTCACAAATGCTGAGCTGGTCTTCCTTTGACACATGCTGTGTTGACTGATGGGGAAAAGAAAATCTTCCACTTTACAAAATAAACCCACTATTTTACATTTACATTACATTTTACATTAAATCCACTTAATTCTATATTTAAGAATATCCCATTAGAAGATGTAGAGTTTGCTGTAACTAACTTAAAAATCACCTTAATATACACACTGTGATACTGTTAAAACAAAACAATCCTCTGTAACCAAGATCAGCATTTATCTTTAAACTATCACTGCAAGGAGAGAGCAAATTAAAAAAAAAAGAAACCCCAAACTATTTCCCTTTCAAACTGTGCCTTTTACCTTTTTGACATGTGTTGGGGAATAGCAAAGGAACTTCTTTCCAAAGCAATACATCACTGCGTGAATGTTGTGATAAGGATATCGTTTTAATTGCTTGCTATTATGTTAGGAACATATGGCAAACTGAGGTGTGCACGCAAATACGATGTTCTCAGCACAAAACTGTGAGGGTGCATCTACAGTGACTTGTTCTGAGGAGGACAGCTGTGCTCTGAAGCTCTCAGGAATGCAGAACTGGGCTTCCAGTTCAGTATGTGCTCAGCACATCTGAAAAAAGAAAAAAAAAGCTGCATAATTTGTTTCTTGTTTCTTACGGAAAAACAACAAAAGAATGTTCATTGCGTAATATTTTGCTCCTTCTGTAGAAGAAACCTCACACAATGGAGTTGGGTTCCTTCAAAACTGCAGTTGCTTTCTGTTTATGTAAATCATCCCAATCTTTTTTTGCTGAAAGAAAGACCTCACTGCCAGGAGACGCAATGGAGAGCCCGCTCTCCTGCAAGGCGTCTTGGCACGAGAGAGACCTCGATAGGAAACAAGCGACACCTCCTGAACGGTGGTGCCAAGCCGGCAGCTGGAACCCGTTACAGAGCGGGATGACCCTGTCCAAGCACCCACATGCCAGGATCTCAGGGAACAAAATAAAGGAGGCTTACAGGGCAGTGCCATATAAAAACATGGATCTTCTTGTAAGCTTGGCTTTTTTTTTTTGGTTTAAAAGTTTTGCCGGCTGTTGGAATCATTCCTATCATTTTGCTCTTTAGATATTAATGTGAGAGGAGATATTCCCTCGGTCACTTGGCTCTGGACTGTGGTCTTCCTGGGAGAATAAAACAAAGAAAAGTAGAATGCAAGTGCTTCACAATAAAAGAAGCAAAAAAGACCTTTTTTAAGTCATAATAATATAGGGAGATACTTAATTTTTCCCATGCGCTGTCATAGATTTTAGTGGTATGTAGAACGTTTTTTTACTCTGAAGAACCTAATGGCTTTTCTCAATTTATTCCTCTAACTGCTGGGCAGACCCAGGTTCCAGATAACCATTTCCCCCTCTTGTCTATCAGTGCAACAGAGAGTTACGATTGATGAATTCTATAGGTTGCCTGCACTGTAAATGAATACAATTCCCTTTTTCTGAACACAAACAGTTCCAGCTGAGAAGCACTAACCTATTCCATGGGTTACCAAGGATGGGGAAATAAAACAACACAGCGAGTGAGAGTAATTTTCATCCCAGAGCAAGTAAAAATCTCCTAATACTGTTCAGGAAACAGAAATTTTACCCCAAGGTAAAACTGTTGTGCACCTCTGTTGTGACGTGACAGGTTTGCAACTGTTTTCAGTAACTATGACTTAGGTTTCAGCGAGACTAACGATAATTCTGCTCTGAGGAACTTTTTGCAGGTAATCACTTTATGGCAAGGGCTCACTCCAAACGTTTAAGAAAGCTGGAAGGTGGGAAATGTGTAGATGACCAGCTACTGCTGGGAAGCAACTCAAAACTTATCGAAGGACAGTTTGGAATAGAAAGACTTCTGTTATGAAGTGGGAGTGAGTAGGGTCTCTGAAATAAGGGAAGAGCAGCAGTCGGCTCAAAATGCAGCAGTCTGCATCTTCCTTACGCAGGTCCACAATGGTGGTTTTCTTCTGCAAAGTCCTTTCTTGTGGTGGTCCCGAAGAGCTACTGAGAAATCACTTGGTTACCCCTCACTGGGAGCGGTGGGAGCCTGCGAGGAGGATGAGGAGGATGAGTAGCCGCCCGCAGCTGTGCTAGCCATGCCAGAGGAGGAGAGCCGGAGAGCCACCAGCACCTCCTCACCGGCAGGATGGAATTCAAACCCCTCATTTCCACCTCGGGTATTCCCCAACATGGAAAACTCAGACTACAAAACTAAGCCTGACTGCCAAAACACCAACATCTGAAATGTGCTTTGCTCCTTGTTTAAGCAATCTCAATCAGTAAGGCACTCAGACACCACAGCCTAGGAATATACTGCTATTTAGTAAGAGCACATAGTACAGAATAAACAACTGCAGATAGAAACCTGCTGTTTTCAGGGTCCACCAGATACAAGCAAATCCCAATGGCAATTTCCTCAAATCACTCACCGAGTCTGTAACGTTTTCCCCTCTTAGTTTTGGTAAACTTTGAATCAAATAGCAAGATTATCTTCTGAAATGGCCACATATTTACCAAAGGCAGTGCAAAAGGAAGACTTGAGCTATATTTTTCATTCTCTGGCCTTCTAAACACACAGTTCCTAGAGGCAGTAAGGTTATCTTGAGCATTTTCTTACTCTTTTGAACTGGGTAAGTGATGGAGGGAGAGGAGGCATGGTGGCATCTCCTAGGAGGAAAACCCCAGCCTGCCCACGATGGGGAGCGGGGGACACTGCTGCCCTGGCTGTGCCCTGGGGCTGGCTGCAGAGCCCAGATCCTGCCACTCTGGGGCTACGAACAGGCTTCTCCTCCCACGGGGGACGATGATGGGACAAGTCTCTAGTTCAAGCCTGAATTCAGGCGGTGCGAGAGGAGAGAGACTAAAATCATCACAGAAGAGACTCTTAATGGCCTTCTCTGTGGTGGACGAAGCTGAGAGGCTTGAGGTGTTGCATGGCACAAAGGAGGCTGCCCAGGAAGAACCCTGAGTGTCTGAGCCTGCTGCCCCAGTGGCTGGAAAAGACTAAGAAATTAGAAAAGGAAAATAATGCAAGGGCCCAGGAAAGAGCCAAAAATTACATTTGTCCAGCCTCAGGCAGCTGCCAGATTCTCAAGTTTCTGGGTATAAAACCCAATACAAACTCAGGAAACATAAGCTTGGACTTTAACGAGCTAATGCCTGTGCACAAAACAAGTCTGAGGGTCACACGTCGGGACATGGGGGTATTGGGGAATCAAATACAAAACTTGAGATGAGAAACAGGCAAAGGAGAAAAATGGTGGTATCAACAATTTCTGGCTTTAATCACTGCACAAGGGCCAAGTCTGGAGCAGCTAAGATATGTGATGACTGCTTGGATTCTCCTCAGGGACAAACTTGGCTCTCAGAGAAGTAAGGGGGAAACCACCCCTCGCACGGGACGGGATGGGATCAGGAGCAGGGCCCAACTATCACGTTCCACCAGCAATCTACAATGCTTGACACGGATGTACAATAGTTTTTGCTCTTCAGATGCTGCTGTTTCCTTTTTCATGAGGGAACTTCTGTGTATGCTTTTGTGTCCAATCAGCTTAAAGAGTTCACTTTATAAGACTGCAATTTCCAAAAATCTGGAGTTTCTTTTAAGACCTACGCTATACACGTATATACTTTCAGTTTGGTGAGACCGAGAATGACAGTGAGTAACCAACTACTGGCCTCGTCCATTGTAGATTTAAGGTGATAAGGACAAAAGCAGTCACAGACTCAGCACGGTCCGTGCCTTCGGTGGATCTGCAGTCATGCTGTTTTACTTTGCATGTTTGTAACAAGCCAGGAGTTATATTCCCTGGTGGAGGTGGTGCTCCAACCATAGAGCAAAATTAAATTAAAGCGAGAAGTACTGTTTGTTTGTGTCTGGAGCAAGAACTGTTGCAATCAGACCTCACATTTCATGACCATGATCAGAACCAGACCAGTTTGCACAGGGGATGTCAAATACACCCAGTAAAATAGTTTGGGGTTTTGTTTCGTTTTCTTTTTTTTTTTTTTCCCCCTAAACAAAAATATTTTATCTGATTGCACTGAACACTTTATGCAGAGTTTTCATGGGAGGGATTTTCTAGAAATTCAATCTCTTTTGTAAAATAAACCTGCAGGCTAAATCTGAAAATACTCTCCTCCTTTCTGAAAGCCTTGTGCTACACTGACCAAATTCTATTCTGTTCATGCAGATTTCCTATGTATATACTTCAAACATTAAAAAAGCTGATGAAATTTAAAAGTAACAAAAGAAAAAAAAAAAAGAAATACTGGGAAAACTATTAGTGTATCCTATATGATTTTTGTCCATTTGATTACGATACCTGGCTCATCAATGGGTACCTTGGGATGAAAAGAAATGACAGAAGCTTCTGGGTGCTCAATTCTTTCCTACAAATTTAGCCACACAGCCATAATATGTCCCTTACAAATTACAAAAAGACACTAGGATGACTTTCCTTCCAGCCCTAACTTTGTACTAAAGCTCCATACATCCCATCTGAGATTTCATATGATTTGTTAATAGACATTTTACAAACGTGGCAAAAGAGAACAGATTGGAAGTAGAATCAAATCAGAGTTATACTTAAAGTTATAAATGTATATAGGCTATACTATAAGATTATTCTTAAAAGAAATCTAGACATACCAGGTAACACTTGCACAGTTAAGCATACAAACAACTGTAACTCAGTCCTGCTCTTATTCTATGCTACACTTTTGATTTTACTTAAAGCATTTGCAATCCCAGGTGAATTTAAACCTGTTTTTAAGGACTCCCCTTCCCCCACCCCGTGTGCCCCCCAATTCCCATTTCATGCCATTTGTCATTACCAAAGGGAGCTAAGACTGATTCTGTTTAAATGTTCAGAATTGATTCTTTCAGATTACTTTCAAGGGTGAGTTTAAGTCTGACTTTAAGGTTTATGAGAGTTTATGATCCTTGATTTGAGGATAACTGCATCATCCCTGCAATTTTTTTATCCTTGAGTCTTTCATTTTTTAATAATCTGTAAGTGTTCCTAATTTTATACATGATTACAAATGTCATATATGGTATTTCCATGGTTTGAAAATACGCAGTAATAGCCTTATACATCTATTTTTATGTGCATATTCACTGCTATATCAAAGCAGATGGTGTGTGTCCCCCAACTAAGGAAAGCTTACAGTCAGCAAGGCATCAGGGGACCTGTGGAGCAGCGCAGAACAGCTGAGATCCATGAGCAAATCTGGCCCCTGGTACGTCAGCTGGAAGTTGATTGCAGTAGCTGTGCACGGTTGGCATTTTCTGAGAGGGAAGAGAGTCCCCTTCTCACCATGTCTTGGGGCTTTAGGAGTTGGTGACTGCCTGATCTCCCCCAGAAGTGATGCCTCAATGAGCAGTGAAGCAAGAGCCAATGATGCTATGGGGAGCCTTGCAAGCACTGACGGGTAAGCTGGTGTGCAACACATCACAGCGACAGCGATCAAGCTGCTTAATTAGTGAAAGGCAACACTTGATGTGAATTATTCCGAATTTCTCCAAACCCAGCCTTTCTGCAAGATTTTGCTTGCGTTTAATTACAAGAAATTGAAATGCGCATTTTAATCTATAAGCTAATTGCAGAATTTGAGCAGTATTATCAGAGAGGTAGTTCAAATGAGCACAATTACGGAGGGGGCGCAACATTTACTGCACTTGCAAAATGAAGAGGCTCATCTTAAACACAACACAGAACTTCTCTTACTGTCATGGTTATTCACTCTAAATGCATTTTTTTCTCTTAAGGACATCAGGAAGATTAGTAGTTTGCTTATTTCAAGGGCTCAGAAGGTCATAAAAGTAGAATACTGAGACTTGCAGCAGATCATGGAGTGCTTAACTTAGCGTTACCAACCCACACAATTCTGCATCTTGAAAAATATGTTTTTCTGGAGAAGACCTCTGCATGTCTCAGGTCTTATTTCTGAGGTATCGAAACTAGCCAATATATCATGAGAAGTATCTAATGAACAGCTTCAGAAGTCGGGCAATTCTCATCTCAACTATTTTGAAACGCACCTAAAAATGTCTTTATTCATACTGCAGAAGCTGTATGGGCCAACGTCACCATCGAACAGCTTCGGGCAAAACTTAGTCGCAGGCAGTTATAATAAAGGTAATGGGCGAACTGTTGGGAAATGCCCAGGTAGTTATGTCTGCCCTGCTTAAGCCTGTGCCAAGAGTCTTTGCTAATAACTGTTTACATTTTCAGTTCATCGATTTTTATAATCCCTTTTAGGATTTCAGTCTCCACGAGCTACCATAAGACTGCTTCTGTAGTCTGCTGGCTACCAAAGTTTTCACTACAAATGCTTTTCCAACTTGCTGCCATCCGTCAAGGCTAACGACTAGCAGCAAATCACACAGGCCTGGAATAAAGACAGAGATTTTGGTCCCAAGAAATTTGTTTCCCAAGAATTTGCCATCAGCTTCAGTGGATTCAGGATTTCAATTACTGCTTCCAGGCCTTCCGGAAAAACAAACCAAACCAAAGCAAACTCCAGAACACACAATCCCATTGTTCTAAACCCTGAAGGGATACAAATGGTAGTCTAGTAAATATCAGATCTTTTTTGAGGTTACTTAACTGCCTTTCATTAAAAGAAAAAAGTAAATACGGGCTAACCTATTATGACAAATTAGGTAAAATAATAATTTTTCATTTCTGAAGGAATAAAGAGACTAAGACTTGCTAAGCAAGTCCATAACATGTACAGTGCATTTTCTAGTGTTTCATAAGATGTTTAACATGTGGTCTTAAAGAAACACATGTGCACCAGCTGCACAGAAACAAAAATAAACTTCAGAGCTTGAATGACCAATTTCAAGGTATCTTTTAGGTCAATTCTCTGCAAACTATGAGTCTGAATCTGTATGACTTAGTCAACTAAAATCTATACGATTTCAGCTGATAACTAACATATCCTGAAAAGTCTCCAACGCAAAGAAGCTCAAATACCTGAGCCGAGGGCAGCAGAGTACTGTGCAGCCGGACGGGCATTTTTACTTTGATAAAGCAAAATGCTTGTCTGAAACACTCCCCACTCCTGGAATAGAGAGGAATCACTTGATGCTTCCTTGCAGCACGCAATCCTCTCTTCCTACCGGTCTCACCAAAATGATTCTTGCCACGGCCTCAGCGATGAATCCGGGTAATCCCCACCATCGCTGCTCCCCGCGCCTGCTTGGCCAGCTATCGCGCAGTTCCACAGTACCATCAAAATTGCACACTTCTCTTTCAATAAAGCCCGCTACATGCAGCAGCAGCCCTTAAGCTTACTTTCTAGCGTTTAAACATCATTTTATATCTTATTGCTCCACAAGTAATATGCAGCAGGTCAATGAGACTCAGTGTTTCCAGTCCAGGTAGACGGATTAACTTTTCAGCATTCATCCAGCACGGCGCTAGAAGGAAGATTACAGCCACTCCGTCCAGCCAAAAGTGCTGCCAATTCACTGCCAAACATAAAATCAGTTCAAGCTGGGGCTGCAAAATGAAGGGAAGACCTGCCAGCCCCAGGAAATCTAGGAAAGAGGGAAATGAGTTTTGTATCGTTGAGGAGTCAGGACAAGCCAACACAATGCTTAATTGCTCTGAGAGCGGGGCTGAGTCATGAGACAGGTCTGGGGTGCGATAGGGATAGGGACAGGGATAGGGATAGCGACAGGGACAGGCATCACGAGAGCCCTCAGGGAATCTACAGGTGGATGGCTTCTTGCTATTTAAAATTACTGAAGCTCAGCTGAAGTTAACTCTTAATTAAGGACAAGCCATGACCTAGACGAGGGAGTGGAAGACATCTGACCATACCAACAGCTCTCATATCCGCTTGAAAATAAAGTTGAACAGAATTCCAAATGTACAAGAAACATAAGCTTAAACAGCACCAATAGCCAGGTGTGCAGCTGCCTTCACAAACTTCAACCTCAGGTGATCTTTGCCAAACACATCACATTTCAACAGGAGATGTGTGACTTCGTATCACAGTACATCCCACACAAAGAGTTTGTGGGGACCGAGATGTTCCTTTAAACCAGCTGTGCTCTTCAACACCATCCATACTACTGCCATGTGCCTCTCCACAGCAGGTCCCACCATGGTACATAGGAGCAGTACCCAGGAAGGATGATGCAAAAGATGCCAAAATCAATCTTTAAAAGGTCTTTTGTATGAATAGAATTGCAACCTGTAGGGGAGCATTTAATCAGCATCCGATCTTTTGCAATCTTCATGATGTGAGGAAGTTTTCAAAGGCGTTTTGTCTTCAAAATTCTCTTCTCAAAACCCCCCGTGATTCATATTCAGTACAAGCAAACATATTCTCCCTCAGTCAACAAAACAGTGAATCTCAAGGGACAATTTTTTTAATGCTCTGAAAGTCAGAAACACTGAATATTCAATCTTCAAGTTTTAAGATATATGTAAGCAGGATTAGACTATTTTCAAGCAGATTTGGTTTAAACTCCTGACAGGCTTGTAGATTCCACCCTTCTTACTGTAGCTTTAGCAAAATTCTTCTCACCCTGTCAACTGAAAGATCTGCTTTGTTTCTTTCCATGAGTGTGTGAAATACCGTTAGTTTTATCATCTTTGCAGGACAAAGAAGATGAAAAGTGGATTTTCAAAAGTACCTTATATTTTCATAAAGGTTTTGCTTGCAAACTGTCTTTTCTTTTTTCTTTCTTCTTTTTAACTATATTTAAGGATTTGTTTCCCATATTCTAGAAATGGTTTTGCACAGCATATATATTCCTTCGCTATGAGAATTTTGTTTTATATACTCAAACTCTCAGTAGTTAAAAGGATTTAAGGTTTACTGTGCAAGCTACAATAAAAAATAAAAAAGCTTCCTAGAAACCACGCAACACCAATGAACAAATGATAATTAAAAGGTACGTTATTCTCTTGCTACAATATTCTTCAGAAAGTCTTTGTGATTACATATTATCAGTGGTAACAGACATGCTTAAGTAATTATAAAAATACAAAATTGCAGAAAGTGATTTCCTCCAGCAACTGACTTTTAGAAATCATCCTTTTCATTATATATATAAAATCTCCTGAGCACACAATGAAATTTTATATGTTTTATTTGCCTGTACAGCACCATTCCTGCTGACGGAGGACGTCTTAATGTCTTCTAGCATTATGATAAACTAACCAAATATCCAGGCTTTTGCCAAATCAAACCTATGGCTGCACCTGTTAATCAAGAACAAATGTCTTGCTGACTGAAGGTTATCTACAAACAATCAGAACAGAAATAACCATGGGCTGAGATAAGACAATTTTGGCTGATATGACATCTGGAAGAAGATGCGTCACAGCAAGAGCTGAACAGGTACCAGAGAAGGAGAAACTGGCAATGGGGAGAGGAGATCCTGGGAAATGTCACCAGCCAAAGCAAGAATGCACAATCAAAGATTCCCCGTGAATGGCCAGGAGTTCAGAGTAAACCACATGTAAATGTATCATGTTCATGCACATCTCCAAGGGCTGTTTAATGTTTTTGTTCCCTGCATTTCTGCATGTTCGACAAATAAATCATCCTGCATTTAGGAAACATGTCTGGCCTCCCCACTTCCCTAACTCCAAAACGTTTCTATTGCCAGTGCTACCATATGATCAAGCAAAGCACCATCTGTCTCTTCCAAATGTGGTCTTAGTCATTTACCACTTCCACCTTACAGTTTGCATATGCTGCTTGTCACATATTTGCTTCTTTCCCCCCAACTTCTCTTCAAAGCACAGAAAAAGAAGAAAAAAAGGCCACCATAATGACATACCACCTGGTTGCCATTTTTTTTTCAGGTTAGCATACAGTGACTAAACTTTCCTTTTTCCCAACTCACACATCGTCAGAGCTTCAGATATGCATGCAAAGACCTCTCCCTCATATTGCAAGATTTTGCTAATTCATTTCAGAATTTTCAGAACAGGAACAAACACTTTCCCTGAACTCAGAAGAGCATTTCCAGCATTATCATGCAACATTGACTCTCAGCTGCAGTTTCTTCTGGTGCTCAGATGTTCTTCTACAGATGCAACTGGCACAAGTGCCACTCTTTCTAAAATTGGGTAGATACCAGAATACACCCATTCTGTGGTCAGAAAATTGCTGCTGTGTCTGAATTACACAAGAAATAAACCTACAGCTCTTTTTCATCTCTGGAAGATGTATGGCAGAGCAATTTGAAAATTTTCCCCATTGATTTTTACTTTGTGGTAGAGGAAAGAAGCTGTTGTCCCAGGCAGTAAGTATCCCTGTGTATACATGGCAATGACACAGTGGGGAATGGTTATTTTGTCTTAGTTCAGAGAAGTTGTTCACTGTGAAGGGACAAAGTTTTTTTTTAAAAAAAAGGCAAAATTTTTCTTTATGGATGGAGAAGGAAAGTTTTCATTATTGTATCTGAACAATACAGCTCCATGTATCCAAGATGTGATACCAAACCACCCACAGAGCGCACACCTCCAAAGAGTTAGCAATTTCAGCAGCACAGGGTGCAAAAGCACAAACATGACAAGACCTGTGAGGTAACACAAAAGTTCCTCCTGTGTATGCTCACCACCTTAGCCTTACATATAGTGCAAACATAGGCGAGGCATTAATGATTTGCAGAACGGACAATACAAAAAGTGAAAGAGAGAGCATCCCAGGAACAGCCAGTCACCACTCACCATCCATTTATCAGCACCATTAAAAATAACCCTGTTACCCATCTCCCATGCAAACAAGGCAATGAAGCATAAGTTTTTAATGCAAAACAAAATGATAAATCAAACAGCTTATTTTCTGATCTTTCATCTTGATGGTGAAAAGTCCACACAGAGAAAGTTTACCTAAAATACATCATGCAAAATGTTGTATCAGCCTGTATCCTCTATCTTCCACGCTTAGTGTTTCTATATAGCCTATTGCAACAGACTTCTTTATAGAACTACTACTACTGGCTCCCTGCTACCAGCGAGTTGGTGATTACCTGTGGTTATGAGTACATTTTCTTGTAAAGCACAGATTTGCCAATACTCCCAAATGCACAAGTCTGCATTCCTGGCAAACATCTGTAATTCTCCTGCCTCTCAGGCTGACTCGCTGCAATAGATGTCAGCCCCATGTAGGAAGGTGGACGAGCACCTTGTCTGCCCAGTGTCAGCCACATGAAATCACAGCAAGACATTACAGGCTGTGATGCAAAGGACTTGGCCAGGTCAGCCTGGCTATCTAGAGCAATCCAAAGCTCTGCCCCAGAATTTCCCCTCTTGTCTCAGAAACTCGTAACACTCCATGCAGACACAGGCAACCTTTACCACCAGCGCTCAGGATGCTGAGCTATCTAGTCATCAAGTGTGCATTTGGGGGTTACACTAAAAATACAACACAAACTTGCCCTTAAAGATTTTGTAATAGTGTTTTCCGCAGATCACACAGCATATAAAAACTATTTTTCAGGTTTAAGTTGCCAATTTTTAATTAGCTAAGTCACCTTTAGCTCCTGTACTACAATCAGTAGAGTCCTGAAATGTACAGCTGATCATTTGTTTTTTATACAGGTGATAGAAAATGCCATTAGAAGCAGGGCTTTTTGAGATTTAATTTTAACAAATGTCAGGGAACTTACTGAGATTGTAGAAGGCGATTACATTAATGAAATTCTTTAAATGACCAAGTTCACCTATTTCAGGGAGGGAAGAGGAAGAACAGGAGCCTTCCAGAACCCTGGAAGTGTTCAAGGCCAGGCTGGATGGGGCTTTGAGCAACCTGCTCTAGTGGGAGGTGTCCCTGCCCATGGCAGGGGGGTTGGAACTCGATGATCTTTAAGGTCCCTTCCAACCCAAACCATTCTATGATTCTATGATTCTGTGATTCTATATTTAAGAAAACAGACTGAAAACACTAAGCAACTTTGTGTACAAGACTACCCGCAAATCAAAACTACAAGGTAAAAAGACCTCAGGGAAGTTACTGTTTCCTAAAAAACACAAAACAAGACACAAGCATAAATTTCCCCTGCAAAGCAGAAAACCTAGAAGTATAGAAGGAGATCCACTTGGCTAAATCACGAGGCCTTCACTGACTTCAGAAACAACAAGTCATGGGAATTGCAACTCAGCTCGGACCACTGCAGATGAAATACAGGCACACAGGGGCAAAATCAGAACGCACAAAGGTGCTTTTGATGTCCCCTGAGAGGGACGGCAAGAAAACATTTGAAGGAGGGAAAAGGGAAAGAGGAAAGGAAGGAAGGAATGCCAGGGAGATGACAACGAAAATTAAAGATATCATTATTAAATGCAAGGTAAATCTATCCACAGGTCTTACTGAGAAAGTTAATGGTTTTGATGCCTTTCTGCTGCAGCCTTTCCTAGGAAAGATAACGTAATCAGATAGTTAAAATGATCACAGACAGGCTGGAGGAAAACCAGACTAGATAAGTTGAGATGTTTTCATGTCAGCTGGGCCAGATGAATTGCACCTGAGAGAATTTAAAGAAGCCAGTGAACTAATCTCAGACCCATTACAGGCTTTCTTTGAGGAGGCACAGGCAACGGCTGAAGTTTTAAAAGGCTAGAAGGAGGCAAGCACAGCGCCTGTCTTTAGGAAGGGGAGCGCAGGAACAGGCCAGACCTACAATCAGAGCTGTACCACCTCAGGAGAAGCGAGCCCTGCTCTGGGAGTTATGGACAGAAGCATCACGTGGGAGAAACACGAAATAATCCAGCCCTCTGCCCTGCAGGGATGACTCCGTTGCAGTATTGCTCCGCGTTGCGACCACTGCCCTTGAGGAAACACATGGAAAACTTGAAGAGAGTCCAAAGTAATGTGCCCGAAGCCATTGCAGCACCAGCAAAACCAAGAATAAGAGCCCTTGGTTTGTTTAGTCTGGGGCAGAGAAGACAGGAAGGAAGAGGGGAGCATTTTGCAAATACTCTTCTCTGTCACCCTTTACCTAACAGAGTTTTCTATGGCCACTGAGGCTGGGGTTAAGCTCCAGGAAGATTTAAGGTACTGGTTGTTAGGAGAAACTTTTGCAGTCAGGGGAGTTAAGCGCATGATTCTCTAGGGGAATTCGGGAAGTTTTAGGGGAATTCATGGGCTGTTTTTAAGAACTGGGCAGACAAACATCTGGTGGGAAGGGTTTAGGTGGAACTGATCCTGCCTGGGGCCGGGGGATGCACTGAGGGATGTTTCGGGGTCCTGTCAGGCTCCTGTAGTGCACAAGACCTGGGACCTGGGGGCACGATTCTCTCTCCCTCTGGACACATACATATAAATGCCTTACCCAATAAATGCTCTACCAGATGTATCAGTATGCAAATGCAGCTCTCTTCTATGGCTCCTCAATTCAACTTATAGACCTTAACTATGTCAAACAGAGGACAACAAGGAACTCGGGCCATTCCTTTATGTTATTGGTGGGAAAGGACTAGGATTGCAGCTAGGATTTCTACCGACAATGACCAACCTGCCCTAAATGGAAAAGGAACACGATATGCCAGACACGGCGATGTCTAATAGTTCCAGATGTGCTCCCAGTGAACTTGGCAGTAAAAATCTGGTAAAAATTTGTCGATGCTGTAATCTAGCTAGGGGATTTGTAATAATGAGGAATAACTTTACAGAATGTTCTTGGTCCAATCTGACACGTTGATAAGCACGGGGTACAGCAAGAATGTTGTCCCGCCTGTTTCAAGTTTGGCTGCACACAATGAGGACCCACTTCAGCTTGGAAAATCATTTAAAGGACTCAATTTAACTTTTCCTTCCTATGCAAAGAGGATGGAGGTAGGAGATATGATCATGTAAGATGGTTCTGGAATGGAAGAAAACAATCATTGCTAAAGAAATTAGACCAGCACTCAGAAAACCAATTCTGACCTGGGCTTTTGTGACCGTTGTCTTTTTTATCCTGAATGTGTCACAGTCTCTGTCTTCACATCCATGGGTATATGATGGGGATGAAAGCACCCATCAATCTTTGTAGAGAATTTTGAGATATAAGGCTGGAAAGTAGAGTCAAAGTCCTGCATCTAGAAATCACGAATGTGTTTATCTAAAGTTATTACTGATTATCGGAATAGGGTCAGCATCTAAAATAAAAGGCATGAAGCAGCGGGTGAGATCTTCCTCACCACAATGGAATCATGCAAAGAGCTAACATGGCACAAAGGAATTCGACAAGGATTCCTCACATTTTCAAGGAAGACTTGCTGGTACAAAACTGTGGCAGTTCACCATAAGGCAGCTCTCCAAAGAACCTCTTCACAACTGCTGGCATATAGAAAGTGGTGTCAGTAGAAACACTAACCAGCTTTATGCCCCCTTTAGCTGCTTCTGGGTTCTGCATTAAATAGCTGAGCTTGTTTCTCTTGTGGCAGAAGACTCTCCCATCCCCAGAGCAGCCCAACAACTAGGAAGGCGAAAGATGATGCAAAAGTCACTTGAATTCAACTGAGTCATTCCTCATCATGTTTTGCCTTTATGCCTCTACTTCTTAAGAGCTACAGCCCAAAATTGCATCCAGTGTATTTCCATTCTCCATTTGGGGAATTTTGTGATAAAGATTTTTTTTTCTCGTACGAAGAGCTTTGATCAGGGAAAGAAAAAAAAATCAGATAGACACCGATTTTCATACACATATATATATACGTAAGGTAGAAGCACAAAATTACGGATATGAAGGATGGAAAATTGTCCAAAGTAGCTAGTCTTTCCTTTTTGCCAATAAATAAAACAACAGAGAGCAGGACAAACAAAAGGATGCGTGTCTGACACAGGTGGGGTATCTGAAACCCTTCATTTCAAGTCAGAGGTAGCCATTTCCTGCTATAGAAACTCTTATGGCAGGGAGGACAGAGTTTTGGTTCTCTCATTAGAAGAAGGAGATGATTCTCAGGAGAATCTTCAATCTCACTAATTCTTCAAAAAACAACAAAAATGGAGCCCTTAAACTGAGACAAAAAGGAGCTGAATGTGTTTTTTAGCTCACGGTAGACGGCAGGATTCTCTTAAGGATGGTGACCATACACAGACCGACAGAGGTAACCAAAATTACAGGACAAATTCTCAGCTGGATTAGAACAACACAGATGCTCGATAGTTATATGGAGCTACACCAGTTTATTCCTGCTAAGAAATTGCCAGTTGTTCACAACTGATGTATCCATCCACCTGAGGGGTTAACAGCGTCAAGACGTTCAGATACTGCACTGACAGCTCCCAAGATAAATGGAAATTAGGCTCTTCACTTGAAAGCTCATCATCATTACTTACTACTTACCAAGCATCAATAGCGTGTGCTTTGAGACTTAATAAAAAGTGCCTAGAAGTCAAGCCTCAAGATCAGAAACTACCTATTGCTGTTGTCATTCCAGTAGGTGAGCAAAGCCGTAGCCTCTCTCTTTTCAGCTTAATTACATCTGTAAACATAGAGCATAGGGTAGCATGAGACCATTTCTAATGGTAGGCTTTGCACCCCAGCCTTCTATGTAATGAAGTGAAAACAATACAGAGATGTTTTTGGAAATGTAAGTATCCTGAAGGGAAAACAAACATTTTCAGTATCTATAAATCTTAAACTGGGAGCAGGCTGGAAGTTTAAGAAAACACGTAAGAGAGAATAAAACCTAGTCACTTGGAGCACAGCTGCCAACCCTATCCTAAGTAAGACTTTTCAGGTGATACAAACTGCCAGAGCCTTCGTGGAGGCATAAAACGCGATACTGAAGATCTAACAGAAAAAGCTGAAGCCAATAGGATGTTCAAACTACAAAGCATACAGCTCCTTTGGGTTGCTCTGACCTGGCTCAAATGACCTTGAAGGGCAGAGGATCTGAAATTGCGCAAGTGGGAGATGGAAAAGGACGGATTCCCGATTGGATCTGGACCAGTTACAAAAGCACTTTTTCTTCCTCCCACCTCTTTCTTTTAGCTATTTTCAGAACAAAATGCCTTTTTTTTTTTTCATATTCTTCCAAAAAATAATGAGTAACATGCATGCCAAAGCCAATAATTAGCTCATACAAGCAAAATCACAAAAAACTATGCATCCTTTTAACAGGTGGGCCTAACTGAACAGGTGCTCTTCCCCATATAATTAATCAGATACAGAAAATAGTGCTAGCATTCACTGTATCAGTAGCAGTTAGTTTTCCAGGGCTCAAAACAACACAGTGGATTGGGTCTACCTAGTTTTCCATGTTATAAACTACACAAGACCTTCCAGGCTACTAAACCTCTCCAGGAGGTTTAGTTTAGAATGTTTAGAACGGCTGCAACCCAACATCTGCCAACAACCAAGAAGAAGATGCTTTCTGCCATAATTATCAGTTGTTAATCTCAGTGCCACACCGCCTTTTTCAACAATTCAGACTGAAATATCTCCATGTTTTAATACACTTATTTTTTATTTTTGTTAGCACAAAATATTTTCTGATAGGTGACATCACTTTTATTCTCATTTTTTTTCAACATACACTTTAAAGGTGGGAGAAATTACTAACTTGAATTTTGTAAGCTTTTGGTGCCCAGCATGTAGTGTTTTAATACAGTCTGGATGTCCACCACTTGCAGCCCAAAAAATATCTTTGGAGGCTTTGGATTTCCACACAGTTTGAGCAAACTTTACTGGCTCAAGACCCAGAAGCTGTAGGCTCTTTTCCTTCCCTACAGATTACCAAAGCAGTACTGGTGGCATCACATCATCGCTGCTGTGACTGCAAGAAGATGCACACTGTGGCATTTGGCAGGAAAAAGCTGCATAGCTTTCAATGAAGAGGATTTAAATAATCTGTATGAAGAGTTGGATTTTGGTACATGACTCATTCTTTCCCACTTCAATCCCACCTCAATTTACAGGTGAGGATGATGGGTGGGAGTAAACATCGTCTACCTTTAAAGCTGCCAAACTAAAGATGACATAATAGGTATCAAATCAATGAACACTTGCAGTAGTTCTCAGCAAGGGGAGATAAAAATGTGGGAACATTAGGTGACTTTAAAAAGTAATGACGTCCAGCTCTAGTAATGCAGTGATGCTTTCACATGTCTCAGACACCAGACTTGTACAGAATAAAGTTTTGAAAGGGTTCTGAATTCAGAGAAGGAGAAAGTCATAGAAACAAAGAAGATGAGCTCATGTTCCCAGGGAGTGTGATACCACCAGAGAACTTTCACAATGACATCGCTGATACAAAAAATTGGCCATACTAGTGTAAGAGGTAATTTTCAACTTGATGAAATATGGAGAAAGGTATTAATATTTTAGGTAAAAACACTTCTCTTCATTATGAGAACATCATAGTTTTAAAAGTTGCTGTACTATAATGACCTTCTCTTTAAGCCACAACACTTGCCCATTTCCTGCAAAAAAACATCTGTGCTCCCATTTATTTCAAATATCCTTTTGCCTTGCCAATTACAAATCACAGAATATCCATCTCCGTTACACTGCCGTTGTCATCACAAGATCCACTTCTAGCTCAGCAAATATTTTACAGCTCCAATTGCTGGAAAACAGGATGGTGTATCAGGGAAGGATCACTCTGAAAAAAGCAGGTCTTTCATTTCCTTGTACTGGCCACAACCAGACACAGGCACCAGACCAGGCTAAGCTGTGCTTTGGTCCAGTGTGGTCTCCTTATTTCTTTGGGGTTCTGAATCATTCCCATTAAAAAGAAAACAAAATCAGAATGCACCTTCCCCTTATTCCTGTCCAGCTTTGGCATTTCTCTCAATACTTCTTGCAGTATTGTCTTTAAGTACACGTTTCATAAAAATGATCTTAAACTACAGAAAATTCAACAAAAATATAAAAGTGCTGAGTTCAGATGGTCATTAAACCTGACTCACTGAATTCCTGAATAAGAACAACAGATGTTTTCCATTTGCTTCTGTGCTACTGTATTTATTTAGCCACCCTTCCTTGTAAGAGCAAAATTCAAAAGGAAAAGGGAATGAATGGTAAAACCAGGCAGCAAATCATGAGAACTGGATTTTTATCAGAAAAAGTCTCCTTTACTTGAGTAGCTTTAATACCGCCATTTCTTTATGAAAGAAAACCTCAAACACATCAAAGTATTGAAAGTAACTGACCTTTTTTGAAGTTCTTTAAGTACAAACATTAAAATAATTGAGTAAAAACAACTCTTTTCTTCCATAAAGCAAAACAAGACTATGAGTTGAGTTTGACACATTATCTGTGTGTTTTTAGCTTACAGCAAGGTCAACATCAACTGAAAGAAAATGATGAATCCTGGGGGTGAGGGGGGCGGGAATCCCGTGAAGGAATCTGGCCTAGCTATCTGTGGTTAAAGCAATTTAATTACTTAAGGGTGTTGAGTAGTCAGTGAGTCTCTACGGCATGGACTAGCAATCAATTATTTCCCTTCACAGCATTTTTATCATGCATTTTCGTATTTTGGTATAAAAAGAAAACATAGTTATTGCACTAACATTTTTCAAGTGATATATTAAGCATTTTTGACATGCTCAGAAAAGCATGAACATAAATAAGTTTGCTGTTGCCATAAATTTAAAGAGAAAGTAAGTGAATTTTGATTGCATGATGGAATTTTGCTTATACAAGTAAGTTTGTTTCAATGACATATTTTGATTAATTCAAAATATGCCCCACTTAAAGCTCTGGGCTCACATGCAAAATATGCCCAAAGGCTTCTTAGATACACACTCTTTCCAAGGTCTAGAAATAAAGCCTTCCTTGCCTCCCTCCATCCCCGACGGCCTCTCCCACCACACCCTCTCATCCACTCAGCTCTCGGCCACTGCCAAGGGCTGGGGAAAGCATGGGAAAGGGGATGCTTTGCGTGGAGCGGCTGGGAGGTCACCCAGCACGTCATTGCTCCCCAGCGGTGTGCTCTGCTCTCAGACTCCTTGTCTTCAGACAGCGGGGTGGTCGGCTTGAGCACCCTGTCCCCCTCCAGCCGATGGGAGAGGCAGCCAAGATTCCCCTCAGCACGAGCCAACTGTTCAAAAAGCTTAAGCTTGAGCAAACGGCAGTCAGTAGAAATAAAAGCTAGAGAGCAATGATACAATCAGAGGGAATATCTCTTAGCAAAGACACGTTTTGCAAGAATTAGTGAATTATTTGAAGATGCATAAGGTGTGGGTCATCAGCCACCTGCTATCGGAGTGGCCAGGGGATAGAGCATCTCAAACACCTCTGTTTACAAGTCAAGTCTGTTGTTTCTTTGATTCACTTTTTTTTTTCCTCAGGTGTTAATGGCACAAACATTACCATCAAAATACAACCAGCATTGATAATGAAGATGCACATCTGCTTTGGATGTGCAAAACCCAGAAGTGCTGAGCATGTGCTGAGTTTTTTGATGATGCTTCCATTCTACAACACAGCTAATCACAAGTATCATGGGATTAAGGGATTCATGGTACTTGACACCGAATAAGAGAGAAACATCACAAAAGGTAAACCCTCATTCTACTGTAGGAAACATCTAAGATTAACTTCAGCTGGATTTATGGGTTTATAAAGAGTTGAACCGCACAGACGTACCCAAAGCTTTGCCTTAGAATATCATGCATGTTTTACTTTTAGCTTAAAATATCTATGGTCTCTAAAACGACAAAAGAGAAGTCACTTATTTATTCCCAAGAGCAACATCAAATAGAATGAAAGGAGATACTAATATCTTAAAAACTCCTAAAAATATCCAATGAGAATGAAAATCTGTGCTGAAACTTGACCTTATATATTAGTACATAAAGCATCATCCTGAAATCTGCCATTAGAAAGAGGCATTCCTGTTACCGGCATTAATGGCAGATTAATGTTATAGCACCAGCTGTCAGAAACTGAAGGTGTTTGAGTCAAATTTTATAATACTTCCATCTCCCTTTCATGGCATGGGAACATCTAAGGGCTAAACACTGAACTTCTATTTTCATCTTTATGCAAGATACTATCGCTGGCAAAGCTGGAGCGAAAAGAAAACTCCTCTTATAACCTCAATCTAAGTTCAGACGGATGTGCATGGTACAAAGCCAGTGAAGTGATAAATAGCTTCTGGCAGCTCACCCTTCCTACCTTGAGTAGTGTTACAGTTTATGGTTGGGGCTGGCCATTCAGCACAGGAAACAGGGGAAGCAGTGTCGGGTTGTCTCGGGCGATATTCACAGATACTTCATAGAAATCCTTGGCAAATAGTCAGCGAGTACTAAAAAGCATTAAAAGTGGCTTTATTTCACGAACAGATATATCTCAAAAGGATCCGCTAGGAAGCCCAGGAGAGGGGAAGCCTAGGCTGGGGTTAAAATAGCTGGTTTATTCACTTCTCCACAGAGCACAATAGCTTTACTGATCCATTCCGCAAGCCACTTGCTAATTTTGCACCTTGGAAATGAGCGTGGGCACACATACAAATTAACATTTGCAGCGAAGGCATGTGAAATGGCCATTTCTCACAGCAAATCCCAATGAAAACATTTTCATGATCTTATGACTATTTGTAACAGCTTCTTTGACAATATTGTAACTGAAGAGCCCAATTCTGCAACCGTCACTGCCAATAACTCGCGGCACCAAGCTGCTTCAGCTGACAACTTGCAAGAATACGCCTGAACTCTAGTTGCAGAAGAGGATCTTCAGTAATCTGCAAAGTTGTCACTCTCCCAAAAACAGAAAAAAATGGAGAGAGATTCATAAAAATACTCTCTCTTCTCTACAGTGCTAGCCCTTAGCAAAATAACAACATTCAAAAAATCGCCTAACAAACGACTTGCCCAGTGGAAGCATGGCTGATGATGCTTTCCCCAGATCTCAGGCTATTCGTCTTTTTACCAGAGATTTTTAGATGGCAACACTAATTCGAGAAGCTAATAAAAAAATTCATTTTAAATTAATGTCAGAGGCTAAATGACCCCTGCTGTAATGCCACTCAAATCAGTTAAATTGTTCCAGGAACTGATTGGAGTCCATGTGTTTAACATTTGTTATTTGAACAAAGAATAAAAAAGGTGCCAAATTTCTTGACACTTTATTTCTAATTAAACCAACCATAGTGTGAGTGAGCCTCTACATCTGCAGGATTCCTCATGGAAAGAACAGATCATGTACAGCATAATGAGTATCAAATGCAGTAAAAATGCACAATAACCTTTTGAGTGCAGAACTTTGGAATTGGCTGCTCATTTGTAAAATATCTGACCCTTCTCCCCTTCCCAAAACCAAGACTTGTCTTGTGCACAATTAAGTGAAGGAAAAGTAAATAAATTTACCGACAACATAAATTCCTTTTGTAACTGACAAAAAATAAATTCCTAACAAAGACACAAAGACGCAGCTCAATTTCATGACCGTAAACACCGTTCAATAACGCGTGGCACAACACAGGGTAAAGCCACCGCTGCACGGTTCTGCTATTTGCAGAAGGTTGACCATCTGATCGGACCTAACACTCAGAGCCCCAAAAGGGCTCTTTTTAAGCTGACAGTAAGGAACGCTGTAATAGGAAAAGTGCTGGGAAGGCGTGATCCACCATGGGTCTGTGCTTGTAACTTGGCTTCATGGTCCATTCTTCACTCTGTCCTACAAGGGTCCCTCTACGCTGCCTTCTGACAGAGACAAAGCCCTGCATAGGTTCTGTGCTGTTACAACCACTGTTACTATCACCAGCAAAACCCTGGGAGGTCCCAAAGCCTTGTTCTTGTTCCTCCTAAATAGGCTGGGTCAAGCTGCAGACCATGTGTATTATTTCAGCTGCTTCCTCATCATCTACAGTCCCTGCTCCAGGTGATATCCTTAGATGTCAATGCCTGAAAGATGGCTTCATTCCTTTCCAAACTACCACCTGTGCCAAAGCCCTCTACAGTATGAAGTGCCTGCAGTGGATGCCTTTCCTAGGTCAGCAGAAATATGGTTGCCCTTGCTCAAGGTTGAAGTGTTAGCTCTCCAAAATCACTCACATTATTAATGTCCTGCTTCACAGAACCACAGAATGGTTTGGGTTGGAAGGGACCTTCAACGATCATCTAGTCCAATCCCCCACCATGAGCAGGGACAACTTTCACTAGATCAGGTTGCTCAAAGCCCAACTCAACCTGATCTTAAACACTTCCAATGACAGAGCATCCACAACTTCATCACTAGCTCTAGACTGCACCTTGCTCATTTCAGACCTCACTGAGAGCACTTTTGGAGGAAGTTCTACCTTTGATAGGATGGAAAGAAAAGTTTTGTAACTGGATTGGGGTTTTTTTGCCTTTCTATGCAGGGAAACTGCAAAATTGCCTGGGGACAGTAACGTTAGATGTTCTTGGAGTGCAGATTAATGGCAAACATGCAGGTGAGACCATCACAGGCACGTGATAAATGATTGTGTCGCATGACTACAACTCATCATGAGACTCAGCACTCTAGAATATCCCATGCACAGGACAATAACGGATATATTATTTTATACAGACCTACAGACATAGATAGACTGCCCTTACACCAGATAAAATATGATAAATAAAGTAGGAGATCATTGTAATCCTTTTTTAAATGAGAGGCCATACACAGAACCAGTTAACTGCTCTACAAATGCTCTTGCCATCATAACAGAGAGTATTTTTAAAGTCGAAGAGTAGACCACAATGAAATTCTGCGCCTGGTAAATAAAGGATTTCGTACACGATCTATTTCTCTCTGGATACTGGAAATGTCATTATCAGCACGATCTGAAGTATGCGTGTCTCTGTGTGTACAGATGCACACATACGGACACATTTTAATGCTTAGAATAATGTAACTGATCACTTTCCAGACAGGAACATGTGGCTCCCTTTCTTGCTGTGTGTCACGCAGCCAAGCAATGAATCTAGACAGGCTTCCTACTAGGAGGTTGGGGTTGATTTTTTTTAAGAAGTGCCTATGTTTAGAGAATATTTATGCAATAGGAAAATGCCTGTAACTAACTGGAGAAACACAACACTTTTTGAAGACAACATCAAATTATTCATTGCTATTAAAGTCAGGTAGTGGGGCAATCAATCAGGAAGGCACACAAAATTATAGTTGTTGACTGTACATAGCATGTATATTATACAGTTATGGAAAGAAGTCTTCCTTTTGGTAATCTCCTAACACCCAATAATTCATATATTTGAGAACGATGACAAGATTTGGGACACCCCCAAACAACAGATGAAAAAATGCACCCAACCTGACTTGGCTACGAGATTATCCATACTTCTTTCAGCAGATTTTTTTTTAGCTTCCAGCTTTCAACAGAGGTTAGCATAAAAAAAGCACAGCACCATCCCAATCATTTTTTGTTAGTCTAAAAGATAATGTTTGTCCTTGCTTGATGCACATTTTTAAAGAGAACAGGACATGCTTTCTTTGGCCTGGGGACTGGAACTTTTACTAAATGGGCAGATGTGGAAACTTGTTTCACAAACACGTGAACCGCCCCAGCTCCTGAAGGGAAGGGATGGAGAAGTCCACTGAAACACCGCACGCAGAGGGTGAAATCCTACCTCCGTATCAGTCAATGAGAGTTCTGCCATTGGCTTCAGCGCTGGGACATTGCGCTGCTCGCCTCCCTGCTTTTCTTTTGAAAATAAGGTATTCTGATACTTTCCAGCCTTTATTAGTGAAGGTAGTCATTAGGGTTTTTTGCTGTTCTACGTACATTCCCCTTTTCTCCTAATATTTTAGCAATTTGTTTCACTAACGCCTCTGTATCTGACATTTATTAGAGCACAAATCTATGTTAGATACTTGCTAGCTCACCAGGGCCAGCAGCAGACTCCTTGAGTCAGCTTGACAAACGGCCAGGGTTCAGAGTCTTTCCATAAATAATGACTTTGTCTTGTCAGTTGTTTTGGCCTCTGCCGCACAGCGATGCCTTTCCAGAGCAGATGGAGCCGCTCTCGGCTGCCATCCCCTGTCTTCTAAACTTCCTGTTCTCTGCATGGTTCTCATCAGCGCCCATTCCGCGGAGAACACCTACTTCATAAAGCTGAAATATGTCTTTTTTAAAGCAGAAAGAAAATGGATGAATATATTCTGTGCTTATAGAATTAAAAAAAAAACAAAAACAAAACCAAAAATACCCTGCATTTGAGTGAAAGTTTTAACCACACTGAAAGCTATGCATTGCTTCAGTTCAAATAAAACCCCTAATCTGAGCTTCAAATGATCTTAAATTCTATTACAGATTATTCAGAAAATTTCTCTCTCTCATGTAAAAATGCTTTTATGTTCTTTAATTCTTGATCACATAAATGCTATTGCAGCCACTCTTATTATTAACTTCTGCATTCATAAAAATATTTATTAGTTTCTTCTGTCGCATAATTTTGAGGGCTGATTTGCACAGCGGTGTCTAAAGTGACCTTGAAAGTTAAAAAATGCATCAATTCTCTGCAAAACCACCTCCCCTGCTGTCACAGTACATTATGCGATTCCCATACACAGCTGCTCGCAATCCGAACAGCTACGTTATAGACGCTGCTTTGCAAAGCCTCTTTATTTTAGTGCCTTTAGAAGTTAAATATGTGGAGAACCAGCTTTAAAATACTGTATATTTGTGGAATTATCCATTAAATGGAAGCTGTAAAGACATTTATATTTACAACAGCTATGCTTCCTTACAGAAGTTTAAAGACAGATGTGTAGCCAAGCCTAGCTATGACCCTAGACAAAATTAGTCTGAGGCAAAAAAATGCCAAGACTTATACTTCCTAAATCTTTCAGTCTCGGGGTTCCCAGCTCTCATTGCTTTGATGTGCGGAAGGGAGTCACTCCCTTTTCTTACTCCAACTTGTAACAAACCCACTTTGTGTGGCACGGGATCATCGCGCTGGATGGATGGTTCCAGCAGACCTGGCCAGATGATGCTGCACAGCCAGGGCACGTAATCCAGGCACGCGCACACATGGCCCCCATATTTCGGTAAAAGAAATCTCAGCTACGCGCCAGTCTGTGCAGCAACACGTGCCGAGCAGCCTGTCCATGGAGAACCCACGGAGTGCCTTGGGGAGGCGCCAGGACCATTCTGCAGGCACAACCAGAAACGCTCTGCATGGTTATGGCTGCACAACCGCTGCTTCGGTGGGAAAGAGAAGAGGATGGCAGCAGAGAATGCTGAAACTCCTTCCTATTGCCCCAGCATGTTCTTTTGGTCTGTTCCACATTGTAGCTGTTAAGTCCTCAATTGGTTAAGCCATGAAGGAGAGAGGTCCCAGTTACACAGATCTTGGCAGCCAGGCAGACTCCAAGCACCTATTCTCAAAGGGAGGCTGAGATGCACCATCTTTGCTGGAGCCAGAGCCCTGAAGATGGAAGTGGACGGGCACATGCGTGGCAGACTTTGCAACAATGCTGCAGACTAATTAATTTTGTTCATCTCACTTTACAACCACTCTGCACAACATCTTTTGGCGTGCATTATAATGAGGGCTTCTAGCTATTGCTGAAGTACTATCGGTCATTGGTGCAATCTCTATATTCCCTACACATATATTGATGTTGTAAAGACCACAAAGGCTTCATTTACCTTTTTGTTTGAAAGCAAGACGTAAACAAGAGAATCTATATGTACCGGTAGGGAATGTGCCCATATTGAGGTGGATCCTGCTCTGACTACCTTTTTTTTTTACCTTTTTGTAATGCACATTTGAAAAATACAATAATTTTGCTGCTGGTACAAAATAGGAGCCCCTTCTCATCTTAACTCAAAATGATTTCTCAAAGAGAATCTTTCACAGCAATTTTTGGTAGACAACAAATAATAAAAGCTTTGAATTGTTCAAATGTATGGTTTTAATAAAATAATAAATAGTTGAGGGCGTGAGAGGGAAGAGCAGGACTTCGTAATCCTTTCATCACCTGAGTGCTTCAAACGAACTAAGAGTAAATTCACATGAAATGCAGTTTCATATTAACAGTTAAGCACAGTAGGGTCAATCCCTTTCTTTACATTTATGAAATAACCTGCTTAGTCATTTTAGCATAAGAAGTAGATTTTCCTGCTCCAGAGGTTCTCTGCTACTATAAAGCAACCTACAGCACCTTTTTCTACCCATAAACACAATTTCAGAACAGAAAACAAACCAGAAAGTACTTTAAAATGCCTGAAGGAGATGGCAGGAGAGATGTTATAGCTCTTCTAAACCCCTGGATACTTTGTGTTTAGCTTTCCAATATCTATTAGCCAAATTAGAACTTCGGGAAAAAAAGGACTGTAAATGCCTTTCTTGACAATCGTCAGTCCCTTGTTATTAGTTTCTTGGTTTTGTAGGCCACCGTATTGCCCAGTCCTACTTATTTCCTGAGCTCTGAAGGGAGAACAGGCTGCAAGAAGGGGATTTCTGCTCCCTCCAACCTTCATACAAGTGTGCTACTACTCCACAGTTAGAAACTTGCAACTGGTTCCCTACATTATCAACAATCAGGTTTATGCTATTTGTCTTTACACCAGTATTATCCTCTGGTAGATGCATCAACAGAACTGTTTCCCTGGTTTTTGCCTCATAAGTGTATTTACAGAGAGCAACCACCTCCTCTCTTTGCCTTTGTTTTGCTACGCTATGTAATACAAACTTGATAGTGTCCCTATCTAAGGTACTCCTGCTTCGCTCCCTATTATTAAGTATTCTTCTCGATCCTGTAAAATGCATATGCCTCTTTAGCATCCAACAACTTCCTTGGCACCCAACAAACTGTCTTCACTTGTTTCAGTTACAGTCAACTTTCCATCCACATGGGCAAACAGAACCAGAGGAAATCTCCTAGCCCCAATTCTGCAGCATTGATGCCACGTCTGCCCGGCTGCAGTTTGCTGCCCTGACACGCACCAGGCTGTGGTTCAGGATCACCTGCCTGTGATCCCTTGTTAATACACCACAGCGGCTCTTTCCAGCCAAGAATATTTTATTATTAGTCCCAACATATATTTTGACCTATGAAATTCTACCTTATTTCTATTAGGCTTTGATGTTGTCCGGTTTCTTTCTTCTTGACAACCCACCTTCCCCTGTACTGACACCTCGGGATCACCAGCAACCTAGATGAGTGCACCCCTAATATGCTAAAGCCATTTATGGGACCCAACAACTGTCCTGAGCACCATCCTTAAAGAGCTTTGATGGTAACTTCCCTGGATCCCGACCACTTCCCTTTCAGCATGACCCACTGTCACCTCAACATCCGTCAGTGCTTCGTTCAATAAACAAAGTCTTAAAAATAAGATCTGAAATGTGCACGAGTGCACAGCGATTCAGAACACAGAGTTCCTGCGATGACTTTCTAAACCATACCTGTTTTCTGAGACCTTTCTCAGGCCTCTTTCTCAGGCACCAGGAACTGACGCTCCGTTTCTTTGACTGCTTTGTCGTAGAACTGAAACTACACATAAATAAGTCAGTTCTAAACAGACATTGCTTTGAAGAGACTCTTCTCAAAACCGATCTAGCTGGCAGATACTGAAAGAATTACTACTTTGGCCATACCGAACACTAAATGCACCCTAAAAAACTAAACAGAAATATACACTTCTGGAAAGTGGTATAAACTACCAGATTGCTATCAAGGAGGAAGAAAGTTATCTGGAAGTGTCATTTATACTGACTTGAGAATAGTTATCGGGAATAAACAACGCAAGATCTGTTGCAGAACAAGCATATCCTGTTCAGAACAGCTATATAAGGAAGATTCTGTGCCACAGCCACAGAGGCTATATTATCAACTCTTTACAGCGCACTTGAAATAGAGCCCTGTGTAGCTCTGGTTTGAAAGCCTCTGAAAACCTATTGAAATGAGGGACAGGCAGAACTGAAGAGGCATCTTAATTAAACAGATTTGAAAAAATATCCTTCTTCCTTCCAATCATTCATGGACAAAGGAACCAGGCATTCCTATTTAGGCAAGAGTAAAATAGTCAGGAGTTTTATTTCAGCCATGACCCAAGGAACTTGGTCCTTTCACCTTGGTGCTGTAGAAATATTTTGAATATGCTCTCCTTTCTTGTAAAAAACAAACAGAAAGAAAAGCATGAAAAAAAATCTCTTCAAATGCCTGCTAACATGCCTAACACCCCAGCTTCATAGAGCGGCTTTCCTACTGCAAGGTTTGCAAAAAACTGCATAAGGACTTGCAATAATCAAGTTAAGTTGTCACAGAATCACAGAATGATATGGGGTTGGAAGGGACCTCTGGAGATCATCTAGTCCACCCCCCCTGCCAAAGCAGGTCCACCTAGAGCAGGTTGCACAGGAACATGTCCAGGTGGGTTTTGAATGTCTCCAGAGAAGGAGACTCCACCACCTCCCCTGGGCAGCCTATTCCAGGGCTCTGCCACCCTCAAAGTAAAGAAGTTCCTCCTCATGTTTAGATGGAACTTCTTATGTTCAAGTTTGTGCCCATTCGTCTTGTCCTGTCACTGGGCACCACTGAAAAAATTTGCCATTTGCTTGGAGTAATAAGACAGAGTAAAATGTAAACTTACTCTGTGGAGAGCATAAAAGATAGGACCCACCTAACTGAAGCAATTAGCAACTCTCTGATCAGTATAAAATTCCCAAATGCTCATGACTTGGAGGATTTGGAAAGGCCACCTTGAAGCAAGGATGTTGCCTGCCTGAGAGAGCAGAATCCATCTCTTCCCAAGCACCCCAAGGCAAACACCAGCCGCCCAGAATGAGTCTGGTGCCAACAGTGAGACTTCACATCCAAGTCCAGCCCACACTCAAAATTATAGCAGCAATTACTATCGTTGCACTTTACTCTTGAAGGTGGCAAAGCACTTTGGAGGAGAACATTAATATTTACATTCAGACGTAACAGGAACCCAGAGTTCACACCAGTTTCTCAGTGACATGTCCGTCAGTGGTTAAGCCTTTTGACTCCTGCTTTGGTCCTCACCCTTTTGAGCACATTCGAAGTAGCGCCCAGCGAACTACCAGACACTGTCTACCCCCATCACACGGCCGGCAGGAGAAATCCTTTCCCCCTCTCCAGGCAAGTTTCACATCGGTCTTGAGGAGACATATTCATAAACATGAGTCTACATAAAAATTAACTCTGCTGTAACATTCTCAGAGAAATATCAGTGCACTTGAACTTTTGATGTCAAAAAAAGTTGCAACACCTTAAATCCTGAACGAGTGCTCCAGCCAGGAGGTTTGTAAATACTGTTTAAGTGACCTGTGACATAAAGCAGATCAGAGGATTACTGGGAGAGGAGTATCCTTTGAAGTGTCCAACTGTGAAATATGGCACTTTTATTCTATTTCTACCACATCATCATTACTAAAAGAATATACTTCATCTCTATCTCTGATATAACTCCTTTTTTATATTTTTTTTCTGCTATTTGAGGGCTTTTTCCTGCTGAAAGGGTTCTATCTTTAAAAATGTGACACCTGACCATCTGAAATACCAGCACGTGTTCCCTGCAACGTGACTCTTTGCGATACGATCCTGCAAAGTCTGCTGGGGCAAGAGCACGAGAAAGGAATTCAGCTTTAGAACCTGCCTTTGTAGAATCCTCTTTTCCGGACGTGGGTGGACTTTCCAGGGCATGTACCATCGTGGAGGTGAAAGTTGCACCACCACGCAACTGTGTGTGTCTCCTGGGTTCACATTAGAAAATGCCACTGTTTGTGCCAGTAGGAAAGTAAGGTTCATAATTAGAATCATAGAATCGTCTAGGTTTAAAGGGAACTTTAAGATCATTGAGTCCAACCATTAACCTCACACTGTCAAAACAATTACTAAGCCATGTCCCACGTCTACCCATCTTTTAAATACCTCCATGGATGGTGCCTCAACCAGTTCCCTGGGCAGCCTGTTCCAATGCTTGATAACCCTTTTGGTGAAGACATTTTTCTCAATATCCATCTTCAACCTCCCCTGACTCAACTTGAGGCTGTTTCCTCTTGTCCTATCACTTCTCACTTGGGAGAAGAGACTGACCCCCACCTCTCTACAACCTCCTTCCAGGTAGCTGTAGACAGGGACAAGGTCTCCCCTCAGCCTCCTTTTCTCCAGGCTAAACAACCCCGGATCCCTCAGCCGCTCCTCGTAAGACTTGTACTCCAGACCCCTCACCAGCTTCATTGCCCTTCTCTGGACCCGCTCCAGCCCCTCAATGTCTTTTTTGTAGGGAAGGGCCCAAAACTCAACACAGGACTTGAGGTGGGGCCTCAGCAGTGCCAAGTACAGGGGGATGATCCCCTCCCTAGTCCTGCTTGGCCACACTGTTCCTGATACAAGCCAGGATGCTGTTGGCCTTCTTGGCCACCTGGGCACACTGCTGGCTCATGTTCAGCCAGCAGTTGACCAACACCTCCAAGTCCTCTTCTGCCGGGCAGCCCTCCAGTCACTCTTCCCCAGGCCTGCTGCGCTGCATGGGGTTGGTGTGACCCAAGTGCAGGACCTGGCACTTGGCCTTGTTATCCCCACTGTCCTAAGTTCAGTACGCTGTCGGCCACATCTGTTTCTTTGCTGAGGTAATTGTTTTCAGTGAGTTACATATGACCATAACTCAGCTGCTCCTTCCTGAAATTCTTCCAGAAACCTTGGGTGAACACCCTCCATCCCTAGTGACTTAGTGAAATGATGGTTCCCTCCTTGGTTTATCTTTTCTTCTTTTAAATGAATATATCTCTCCTCTGGCCTTTATCACCTGCACTGACAGGGTCACACAGAAAGCCCATGCTGATTTCCCTGACAGAAGGATGAATAAAAAGCAGGTATTAAAAACTGCCTCCACCAACAAACAGTTTTATTTAAGTTGGATTTTTTTGCTTATTAAGATTCCAAATTGAGATTATGTCAGGGGTTGTTTTTTAAAGGGCTATACTTACATAATAACCCCCATTACTGTACATTTGGTGCTGAACTTTCAAAGCACATCAAAGTACTGAACCGGCAGAAATCACTGGCTAAATCCTAGGGATCCAAGTTTTTTGAAGTATTCATCTTTTGGCAGCTGCAGCTTCTTCTGCAGGTGCAGGGAGAACATTTTCTTTAAGTCAGTTTATTCATCCAGCCCAATTCAAAGGCCAGTTCACTCAAAGCTGAGAAAATCCTTGGTTGTGAGATACAGAGAACCAATTTCCAATTTACGGATAAAAACTAGATAGCAACGGATGAGTCTAGTCAAGTGAAGCTTTTACGACACTATGATCTGTCAGGTCTAATATTAACTGGGAAAACTTGCATTTAAATTTATCACAATGCCTTTGAAATCAGTTTTTTAAAAAGTCTTCAGCACATGTAAGGAAGCTTTATATAACTGATTAAAAATAAATACCATTTGCACTTCTAAAATTTAATTTCACATTTCATCCAGGCAGAGATTGGTACAATTTGTGGACAAAACATAATCTATCAAAAAAATTGCAAACGGAGCTTAAGCTATGTAGTTGTGTGCAGTAAGTTTTATGTAGAATAAATGTGGCTAGATTTTATTAATCAGAATGTCAAGTCATATAAGTCTGACTTGTGTTGAAGAAGTACTCCCTTGTGGAGCAGCATAACCAACAGCTACTTAAAAAGAATAAAGTATGAAAAAATACAGCAAGGACTTCAGTTAGCACACTGAGAGTAGTGTGGTATTGCTTTTAGCAACCCCAAATTCCTGAGCTGGACATATAAAATATGCTATACTGATGCCATCTAAAACCCCAAGACAGCTGGAATACCTGCCTTGAGGTACCATTGCTAATTGGTTCTCTTGCTGTATTTATTGGAGGTTTGTGTTTAAAATGCAGTGCTTTTTGTTGAAAGCCAAAACGCAATTTGCGTCTAGACCATCTGCATTCCACAAAGTGTAAAACGGGGCCTTCGACAGCAGAAGATATCTCCCCGAGACAACTCTCGGAGGACCAGGGGAGCTCCCCTCAGCATGACTTCCCGGCAGGAAGAGAGGAGAATGATGTAAGGGAGGTAGATTAGATTAAAACAAATAAAGGAGGGTGTATAAAGATATAACCAGTGCCCTTGGAGACAAATGCTGGCGAGTGCTGTGGGGATGGGGAGGGAAAAGGGAAGTGGGATTTAGCCCCCATCCAAAAACACAACTTATTGCTCACTAGGATGCGTTTCTGCTACTACAAGGAGACAAAAGCTGCAGGACCACGATGGCACCAGCTACGTGCTGAAGGGCGCTGGAGGAGGACTGACACAACTTCTCCTGTCTCCAGGAGGGTTGCCTGCTATTTTACTTCACCAAGAGTTCAACAATCAGGGGAAAGACTGAACAGAAAAAGCAGGAGGATGCCCTGGTGAAAAGCTATGGAATCCATTAATTTGGCTGATAAAACACTAATCACGTGGAATTTAAGTTCATGAAACAAATGGTTGTTCCAGCTGCCCAGCAGCCAGGGTGATGGCAGGAGTCCTCACCCCTCCCAGCACCCTCCCAGCGCTGCAAACTGGCTCTCTCAGCCATGCTGGGATGAGCTGGTAGACAAGCTGCACCGTGAAGTGCATCAGGGAATTAATCCAAACTAAAACCAACAGCAACCTGCTAAAACCGTGCTGTAAAACCACTATTAGTCTCTCATGATCTATACTGACCAGGAACTGGTACAGTTTTTCATTACTTGTCCTTAGACTAATGGACAGAAAGAACCTCTTTTCTGCCAAATTGTCCTACATTGTAGTGAGGAGTGGTTGGTCTCTTCTCCCAAGTAACAGGCAATAGGACAAGAAGAAATGGCCTCAAGTTGAGCCGGGGAGGTTTAGACTGGATATTAGGAAAACTTTCTTCACCAAAAGCATTACCAAGCATTGGAACAAGCTGCCCAGGGAAGTGGTGGAATCACCATCCCCGGAGGTATTTATAAGACGGGTAGACGTTGTGCTGAGGGACATGGGTTTAGTGGTGGACTTGGCAGTGTGAGGTTAATGATTTGACTCGAAGATCTGAAAGGTCCCTTCCAACCTAGACGATTCTATGATGATTCTACATATGGAAATACCTTGGGTTTTGGTAGCTAGTCAAGAAAACTGGGCATGCATTTTACATTATTACGTTAATATTTATAATAATGAATAAATCATCATGGTTATTTCATGGTGACCATTTGTTTTGTTTTTCTATGCTGACCTTTACATAGCATGGCACTCGTTCATGGAGTAGCATTTGCCCAGGTAAACTGAGCAACTTTATCTGAACAAATCATCATTGTGCATGAGAACATACACTATAGAGCTGCCTACACAATTTCAGCTATCAGTCAAAAAAAATCTGCTTCTCCTGTTCTAAACCATATAAACACTTGCATTCAAGACCACCTTTAGAAGAAAATCTTCTGTTCTTATGAAATGTGGAAGATGCCAAAGCCATACAGGAAAATGAGCCATTTACTTCTGTTTCCCCTTGGTAGAGAAAAAGCAGAAGTGAGACACAGCTTGAAAAGAATGCACATTGATTGTGTGAAGGAAATTATGAAATGAGCTAGTGGATAAGGCTGTGTTTGGAGGAACATTTTCTTCTCCTCATCTATTCCCATGCAAAAATCCAGATAACAACGACTTCCAGGCCAGCAACACTCCCTTCTCACTTCTGCGCTAATAAGTACCTTCCCCTTTGATAACCAGGGTTGAGGAACAAAGCCAGCATTCACGGCGTGCACCTCTCCACTTTGATCACCAGCACTGACCCCGCTCTCCACCCAACCCGGACACGCGGGGGAAAGCACGGACCCCGCGGCTCAGCTTCTTCTCTTTGATAAGTCTGAACTTCAGATGTCCTCGGCGATGGCCCCCGAGAGCCTCGCGGCTTTATGATAAGCGGCCAGAAACCCGAGCCGAGATCCCCTCTGGGTGCATCTGCAAAACATCAGAGAAGCAATTTCTACCAAAGCTGAGACCGCAAGGGAGCACTTTGCCCACGGTGAGTGAAAACTGCACTGAAGGGCCTTCAGCAGTAATCTTTTCAAAGTAGCTGGTGAATCCTGCTCAAAAGCTCTTCAACGAAACCGCTCCATCATCTGGACCGTAAAACCAATTAGAAAAATCACATGGACCTGAGTCTGAGGGGTGAGGAGCACCAGCCTAAGCAGTCCCCATCCCTGAGCCAGCAGTAGCAAACAGCTTTTGAGAATCTGCCGCCATCAAAAATGCATTTCAGGCACCTACCGTGAACAACTAACCTCTAATAATACCAAGGCACCTCCGCTACTGAAGCGTGTAAGCTGTAAGTGAAAGGCTTTGCCTAAACAGCCCTTCAGCAGCTGTTTCCTCGATCACTGCTCTACCTTCTCTACGGTATTTGAAACACCTTGGAAAAAATGTACCCAGCAGAGGCAGGAGCATTGACGCAGGCATAAGCCAGCGTGATTGTTTCTACCCTTCAACAGTGGCTCTGTTTTTATTAACCCAGACACAAACAGAGAGGCTGATTAATCATGAAATGTCTGAAGTACAAATACCTTCTATCCTGTTTGTCAAGGGAATAATTTAGCACGGAACAAAACTGGAGAGCAGACAATGCTTTAGCATAGTGATATCCATTTCTTCCAGTTCCCTTTCGATAAATCAGAAAAACCTTATATTTTAAAAATTAAACTAAAGAAAAAAATAAGATGAACACCATTACCACATTTGAGTAGCTTGGGCTTTTTCTTGCTGCAAAACTAAACTTCAGCATCACACAGACAAAAGGGTTTACTGTCATTAAGGTTTCCCACAAGGTAAATACTTCTGCCAAATAAAAGCAAGTGAAAAGTTTTGCACTTTCAGACTCACCGGTGAAAGACTTTCGATTTTACTATTTGTGTTATGCCTCAGTTCAGACCGCAATTTTCTATCTAACAATGTTTTTCACCCCTAGGAATATCCCTCTTGTGATGCTCAGTAAGGGCCTGAGTACATCCACCAAAATTAGCCTCATTTAATATAGAAAATTCTGCTTTTCTAAGCCTTTCCAGAGAGAAGGCTGAACGTGCTTGCCTTAAAATCAAGCTTCAAGATCAGGTACTTACTTTTTTCTATTGCACATTTTTTATCCCAAATTCATTGGCTGTCTGGAATACTTTTAATATTAGGGTCTTTCCCTTCCCTTTCTTTTACTTAAATATACCTATATATACTTAAATATATTTTTTTACTTAAAAATATTTTTAAATTCCACTGGATTACTCAGTTATAATGTAATGATGTGAAAGGGTTAAATATAGTCTTTTGGTTTGGTTTTTTCCTTCCATTTTTTCCTCTGAACACTAATGGAGTAATGTCGTATAACATCATAGATTTCCCTCTTATTCCTCATTATGAAATTTCCATACAGTGAAATACCTGAATTCCTAATTTTTAGGCTACTGAACTTTCTATTCCAAGCATATTTTCAGGGTTCCTGATGTAGGGTGTCTTATGTATTAATATCACCTTCACCACGTCTTTCAAAACTTCTGCAGTATAAATATAATTGTTCTATCTTGATTAAAAGACCTTCAAAACAAAGATCAATCGCCTCTTTCTGCTTCACAGCTGAGCCAGTGTTTGCCTAACGATAAACACTCACACTCGGAAACCTCACGTGGCGTTTTATCGCCCGCCCCGACCTCTCATCACACACATCGGTGTGTGGGCAAGGTGGTCACGCCAAAAGGTCTTTACCACGGTTAGGTTAGCTGAAAGGTAACTTTAATGCAACAAACAGTCCAACTTTTCCCGTGGGATGTTTTTGTATCTTCCGCTGGCTTGCCTGGAGGGAGAATTAGTATTTCAGGCTATTGTTGAAGCCATTTTGCTTTGTACCGTGCTAGTTTTTATTCCGTAATCTCCTCTGGTTTGGATAGCGAACACAAGAGTTTATTAAGGGCATGACCCCGAGCACGCTGATGTAAGTGGAAGAATTCGTATTGACTTCAATGATCTTTGGTCCGCTGCCTAAGTAAACTGAAAGACACAACCGCTATTTAGTTAAAAATAGTAATGCTCCGGAGAACTTACAATGTTATTAGGGGTGAGAACCATTCAAATCAGAAGATAAATTTTCAGTTTGGTGTTAAGGACCCTATGAACAGCTGCCATTGATAACTGTATCCTGACCCTTCAATAAACTTGTAATTTGCATGACCCGCATGCTTAGATACTGGACTGCATGACTTGCATGCAAACCAACGGGAAATCAGATTTGCCGTATATTTAAACGGCAGCAATGAGAGCTTGCACAATTCTACTTAATTGCTTACAAAGTGCTCTTTTGGCAGTGGTGTGCCTTGAAAAGAATGAATGAAGGACGTCTAATCGCTTCCTATTGGAAAGTTCTTGCACACAAGAAAGACAAAAAAATTAATTAAAATGAAATTCCACTAAAATTAAGAGGAATATAGATGAATTAAAGGGAGACAGAAAATCTTTTTAAGCAATATTTTTTGAAAGCTCCAGTCTTAAAAAAATCCCAGGACTTTTTCATGTTTGCTTTCCACTTATTTAAATGCTTTTCTACATATAGAAAGAACTCATCTGTCATGCCAGCGATGTCTGCATCTTATTTGAAACAAAAACATAAATTCCCCACTCCAATAACTCTTTAAACCTGAAATCTTTGCAAATTAAAGAAAAAAATCTATCAAAAAAAATCAAAAGAAAACTTTACCTTCTGCAACCTGTTAACTCGCCCATGTTTTCTGGTGAATCAAATATAGAAACAGATCCATACATATATCCCCAACAATAGCAATTTATATATTGGTACTATATGCCAAATTAAAATAAATTCATGTTATTAGTTCATTTACGTTTTATATTTGTTATTATTAGTTAATATTAGTTACTCAACCTCTATGCCTAAATCCTCTTTCAAATGGAAAGGCAAATTTTTAACATTAGGGAGATACGATAAAAATATTTGATGAAATAATGTTTTAGGAAAATAAAACAGATGCTCTGTTAAAGCTGAGAACATTCTGCAGGTGTTTTCACATTGGCTGCATCCTTACCTACTGGGTCTGCGAGAGAGATTCCTGTTGTGCCACTGAACGCAGCAGCTCCCAAAGCAGGGTTTGCCCGTCTGTGGGTGAGCCCAACTCCAGAAGCTGGTACCGAAACAGGACTCAACAGGGCATGAGCCTGGAACTGGGCCACCCAAATAAAAGCTGGGAGTTGGTAGTCTGGCAGACAGGTTTTCCTCAGAACCAGCTAAATGCAGCACATATCTTTTAAACCAAACAAATTAGCAGGAGTAGCGTGAAAATCTAAATTGAGTTCATGCATGGCAAACACTTGGTCCAATTGTGCATCGCTGTTTTTTCTAGCATCTTCTCTTAACAACTCTGAAGCCATTTTATACAGTGGATATTGGGATAAAATTCACCCTAGTGCAATTAGTTGTCTTTCAATTCAACCCTTACGAAGCCTTTACAAAACAAATGGTGTTTATGTGATGGGGTGGTATGGTCTGTGATACCAATTTGTTGTTATAACAACAAATTTGTTGTTAACAACAACAATTTGTTGTTATAATTCAATATGGGACCAGGTAGCTTAGCAGGTGCAGGTAACTTTCTCCCCAAAGGTCTGCCCCTGAAAAAAAAAAGGCAAGCTAATAACAGAGAGACTTACACGTTTCAAAGCAGATCAGGCTTACCACTAAAGAAACAATTATTAATTTGAATTGACCATTGCCAAAACATTCAAAGACCACGCAGAAACCAAAATCAGCACCCCAGAATCAATCCTGCAGTGGCTGGGAAAAAAACCCAAAGAAATGTATTTTATGTCAGTAATTACCATCTGTAAAGAAAACCCTACAGTAAGAAAGAAAGAAAAGAAAAAAAAAAAAGCAAAAATTTCCAGGGTGGAAATAATTGTTTAGTTACTATGAATAGAAGAAAATACATTTCTCTGAGATTAACTCGGTGTCAAGTTTGGAGCCTTGAAAGACTGCCAGCTGTCCGAGCATACATATTTTACCACTGAAGTATGCTTTTGTTTCAGAACGGTTGAGACCCCCAAAATGATGTAATCCCCAGCGGAAGACTGACAAGCTTTGAGATATTCCAAAACACAGATGACACACGAAATAGCAAGTAATCAGTGTAACTATATTGTATATTACCCTGTGAAAATCCAACAACACAAACCTAATGCACCAGATAACAGCATTGCTTTGAGCAAACCAGGAGTTCAACGTCACAAAGATTTTGACAAAGAAGAAATCATTCAAGAAGGACAATTATCTACATGGGTGGAGGGAAGAAAGATGGAGGGGAACATATGCCTTTCATAATTAGGGGCCCGCTTATACTGTAGCCGAAAGGGATTTTTTACATTTTAAATCTGATTACAGTTCAGAATGAAGCACACTAATTGGTATTTCTGCAGTCTGTTTGAAGACAACTTCATCTACTTAGGGAGGGGGGAAAAAATAACAAAACCCAGTGACCTTCATACCATCTATGCCTAATATCTAGTACTTTTGCCTGAAGTATTCATGGTTCCTTTTCGATTGCTGAAGCTATCTCTTGGAATAAGTGCTCTATGACTCATCCCGGTTTATCTCCTCGAAACCAGGAAAGAGATAGTAGCAAATAAACGAGCATCAAATAGATATTAAATCCAACAATCACAGCTGTTACAAGGAAAAACAAACCAAACCATCGACCACTGCAAGTAAGAGACTGGAAGAAGTTATTTGCGCAGACAACACATAAGACGGCACCTCAAACCCAGGGAGTTAGTTAAGGAAGGGACATGTGAATTGTGAAGTGCAGAACCCTCCGCTTACTGCAAAATAAAAGGCACGATGCCCTCCCAGCTCCTATCTGTCTGCCAGAAACACTGCAGAAGAATTTTTACCATTTCTACCACTTACCATCTGCTGGAGAAGCACGCATGGGCATGGCAAACGGAAGCAAAAATAACAAGGATTGTGGTTTCTTGTCTCATAAAACTGGCTGTAAATGAGTATACACTATCACTTATACATATCCTTGTTTCTTGAAACATATGCCAGGTAAACATGTATTTTCTGCACAGAGAAATGCTGTCTAAGACACAAGAACTGAGAAGCAACCACCATGAATGTAACTTAGGGCCAAGAACTTGAAGTAAAACATCCAGACCTTTAGACAAGGATAGCACCGGTGAGAGATGAACTTTCAATATAAGACTATTTCTGAAGAAAGAAGGTGTTTGCAGAATGTGAAGTAAATAGAAAGGCACAAATGAATAATTATGAACAAAAATAAAGCAACATCCAAGCTATATAACTTGACCTTTACTGATGAGGCCCCCAGAAGCAGCTTGGGCAGTGACTGTCACCATCCTGCTGTGGCTCCTTGCAGACAGGTCACAGGCCAGGCAGGTATGGCTGCTCCGTAGGTACATAACCAGCTTGGTGAAGGATGGTTCCCATGCCTTTCTCTTGGGAATGGAGGGACAGGCACTTCATAAGGCAGGTTCAAGGCACCCAACTAAACAGGATGAATCATGCCCTTGATAAACCTCTTTCTGTTGGCCATAAAAAGACAGACAGACGGACAAGGTTCCTATTTTAAACTTGGGTTAAAGTAGGGTGGTTGGAATAAACCCAGCATACTCCACTTCCATCCCTGATCTCTGCTGGAGAAAGGTAGAAACAGAGGGGTTTTAGGGAGCTATACAAAAACAAGCATAATGCCTTTGTTTATTTTTATTTTTCCCTTTTTAAAAATTAATTTGGCAACCAGTTGTGGCTGGAACTGTCCTACGGTAGCTTGTTCTGGGGAACAGAGGAGATCTTTGAGTGGGAGAGTAAGAACATGGCATTTGCATCTGGGGATACAACAACTGGTCACTGAAGTCTCACCACCATAAATGCTTACCCTGAAATTAGGAATTAGAAAGGGTAGGAAGGTACTTCACAAACACAAATGCAGCAGAGGTGTGAGACAGCCTAAAGGTAGAAGCCTGGGGAGACCAAAGGCAGACAAAGAGGAACTGGGCAAGAAAAGGAAGCGTAGCAAGGAAGTAAGGGCAGACTGGATCCATGTGGGTGATGGAGAGGCAGAGGGAAGAACTGAGGCAGTGGACTGAAAATGGGGGCAGGTGTAAAAACAGATGGACAGGGAGGAATACAAGACGGATGGCGGGGGAAAAGAGCTGTGGCATGAAGAGACAAAAGAAGCTAAAGGAATATAAGCAGAAAATCTCAAATTGAATTCACAAACCTCAGTAATCTGTTGCTGTCAAATACCTGCAAAGCCTACCCGGTATGTTTACCCGCTGGTAAACATTTGGTCCATTTGGAAGACAACCTGCTATTGCACTGGTGACTTCACTAGTGCAAGCAGCTGACAAATATGATGTGCAGCCAAATTATTTGAACTTGCCAGTAAAATAAGTACCATTCTCTACAGTCAAAATGTTGTTTCAGCTTTTAAGCGTTTTGTTTGCTTACTTGGGAAATTATATTAGAAGCATCAAAGGAACGACAGTGAGTTTGTGAAGGCAAGCACTCAAAAGTTAATAAATGCCAGAATTATGGTTCCCCGGAATGAACAACATTAAGATATGGATTAAATCGATTAGTCTCTACTATTTTTTCTGCCATTTCTTCCTCACTTAGCGCACAGGATTTGCAGGAATGTGAGCAGAGCACGGAGAAGATGGCAGAAAGGGGCCGAAGAGATGAAGAAGACACTTCTTCACAGAAGACACAGAAGAATTAGATTCTCTTTCTCTGACTCCTAATTCTCATCTGCTATTAGGCAAGACTACTGGAAGCAAATTCCAAATTTTTATTTTGTTAGGTTTTTCTCATTTGTGGCCTCTAACAAATGTCCTTTAAGCTAACACAAGCCTCTTCCATGTCTATATATTCTCCAATTGCTCAACAGTTTAAGAGAGCATAAGGAAGAAAGGCAGAATTCCCGCTGGGATCGGGGCATATCTCTGGGGAGCCTCCTGGGTTTATACATGCTGATATTTGGTAACAGCCTGGGAAAGAAGCTGTCATCTGGGTAGCTCTGCTTGGTGAGCAGGCAGAGCACTCCTCTGGGCTATAAAACAGTCTTTGGGGAATGCTTATAACTCCAAAGCTACCTATCTTTCCCTCTATCTTTCTGAAAGTCTTGGGACTACATCAATGCACACAGTATACACAGGTTTGTAAAAGAAATATGCACAGATGGCACCCGAAACAAAAGCCTGATGAAGGAGAACTGAATAAACCAGGAACATTCACACATTATATCTACGCATTCCCCACATTTACCCAAATCCATGCAAGTCAACAACATATTTGTATTGTTTTTCATTAAATAATTGTGTCTAATTGACTATGACTGGCTGTTGCCACCTCTCATCAGGCAAGTATTTCCACAATAATGTTTATTTTAATGAATAAAGCGGGAAATTAAAAGAGAATCAGACATCTGGTTCTAAATCAGCCTCAGCGATGCATAGTGCTTTCTAAAGTTTTGTACAGCACAAACATCACTGTTATTTACACAAAACTCTCAACAGAACTCCCTCAATCCAATTTTACAAACATTACTTTCCTTGCCTGACAAAAGGATATCCAAGAAACAGAGCAGGGGGGGAAATAATCCTTAGGCTATGATCTGTGAACTTTCCTGTCTTGACAGACCACAGTCCCAGTGTCTGCAAAAGAGAGCAGGAGGGTCACAGCAAAATGTAACTTGACCTGAACTTTAACCACCAGAGGTGACATTTACTAAACTATAAAATTTAAAACTAAACAAGAACAAATACAGAGAAAGGGACTATGAGAGCACCTTCCCCATGTTGATTTAAAATTCAAGACCATGAGAGATTTGCCTCTTAGGTTTATAGTCAGGGCTTGAGTACACATGAAGAGATTTGTGAGAAAGTGTTCATTAAGTAAGGTAATGCTTTTGTTCTTCTATGGTATGTGACAATATTTAGATGTTAGTGAAAACAAAACAGTTGTAGCACTAACAACAACTCTAAGGCAGGCATTTAAATTGTTCTATTAAGAAAAAGTTGTATTAGCAAGGTTGACAGATCACTGAAAATGTTTAATCCTGCTTGTCCCCTTACATCAGAATCGATCCATGGACCACATCATGACAGTTTGATCCGCCCCTTAAGCTTGATCTCAAGATTGTTGCAAGCAGGAAGAGCACTGTTATGTTTTCACACTGATTTATACAGAAGCAGAACCTGACCCTTAAAATATAATATATGTGAAAGCAAATTATCTTGATAATAATGAATGATTGAACAAGAAGACCTCCAGAGACAAAATCCATGAGTCTCCAAAGCTTGAGATGAAGAGGGGAAAATTAGGGCATGCTGACCGGTGAGCTGCATGGAGAAGTGATATATGTTTAAGCCATAAATCACCGAGTTATTTATTAAATTCTAGAAATTCTTTTCAGTGTGATTTTTATATTCCTGGTTCTGCTGTCAAGATATAAAGATGACCAACACAGCAAAGGTTTAGCAAAATAGAAGATGGGTTATAACCAATTATTCAAGAGATTTTTTTTGTTTAACGCTGCAATTAATGCAAAGCCTTATGATACCATTTTACAGCTGGGTTCAACTGCTTCTTGAAATATTGGATTTCAACATATTGCATTATCACTAAAATACATGGAGATTGCTGGCCTGAAATAGGCTGACTGCCCCAAACTCAAAGGACAGAATACACCCCTCATTAAATCTCATGGTAAGCACAAGAGAACTACCACCACCAGTGAGCTGAAGAAAACAACCAGAAATATATAAAGCTGACATTTATTCCTCCTTGTCTCAGCAGAGCTATCTCTCCTTGTGCCATCAGATCCAGCACACAGCATGGTATTTAAAAGAGATACCAAATTGACAAGCATTATAACAGAATACTTAGAAGCCCTTACAAGAAGACACTCAAATGTAACAAAGCAAAATTTTGCAATCTACAGCAAACACCTTAACATTTGTGGCTGTGTGCACAAGAAAAACAAACCCCCAAAATCTCAGTGGATTTCTGTCTTATGGGTGGTGACTACTAACAAGTCCTTTTTTCTTTCTTTCTTTTTTTTTTCCCCCCCTTAATTTGACAGTTATTTAATAGTTCACTATTTTTAGCTTGCCAGGCTGGGTGTGCTCTGCAAAACAGCAAGAATTTACTCATAATTTTACAATATGCCAAAACTTTAAGGTTTTGCAAGGAAGTGACTCACCTGGAAAGAAGAAAAAAAGGATTTAGCCTCACCACATACATATACAATTACCTTCTAGAAAGTTGCCTAATTGTAAAGCACCTTCTGTTTTCATTTTATGCTTAAAGCGAAGAGATACTTGATGTTAGGAGCATCTTCTAAAGGCTATTGAATTTGCAGGCTGAAAGAGAATACAAATCACTAATGAAAATTGCACCATATCGGTTTCCTGTTGCAGTTGGCTGTCCTGCTAAGTTGGCAGCGAGACAGCGGCCTGCAGAGCTGCAGGCATGTGTCTCATGTTAAAAAAGGGGGAAAAAAAAAAAACAACAACTTCATGTTATAAACACTTCAATGAATATTACTATCCAGTTTGGAGCCAACTGAGACCAGGTGCCGAAGACAAAATAAACAGACAACATATGAAAGTTTTTTTTTTAAAAAAAAAAAAAAAAAAAAAAAAAAAGATTAAAAAAAACCCCCCAACACCAGTGGGCTTCCATTGGGATTGACTTCTACCATACATTTTAATGTACATCGTGAAATGCAAACAAAATATCCCTGAGTATGTACAAAGTGGCCTGATTTTCTCACCTCTAGTACCATAGTCTGATACTGATTTTTAAGATATGCCTGATTTCTTAAGACATACAAAAAAGGTGCATATGTAAATTTAGATATAAATGAATCCAGAACGCTAGTACAAACAATTTGTCTCCAAAACAGCTCACTAGGAAATTCTCCATGGAATAGCCCAGGAATCCACCCAGGGAGTGATATAAAGCCCGAAAGTCAGCGACCGCTGATGTGGCTCGCTCATCTCCCATTTGCCAACCATGGATTTTGAACAAAAATGGGAAGAAGCCTTTGGAAAGGTCACCGTGGAGAGGTACTGGGCTCTTAGAGAGCTCGAGGGTCCTATGCAGGGCTGATAAGAATTAGGACACGTACTCTGCGTCTGTAGGGTCAGTGGCTAAAGCAGAGCAGGTCATTGCTTCGGTGCATACCCCATTTCTCCCCATTTTTGCAGAGGTCTCAACAACCCTCTTGTGAGGATCCTCTTGTGACGTGTGAAGTTTACCTTTTTCCCCAATAGCTCTGTTACTGTGAAGCAAAGGACTGCAGTGTCACGGTGTCTCAGGGTGAATTAAACTGCAGGAGCTCCCCAGGCAGCCCCTCTCGCCCGGCGGGGCAGCAGCTTTGCTCATGTCTTCCCGGTGCTCCTGGAAGGGTGAACGTCAGATCCACCACCCTCTGGGACTGCTGGATCACAAATACTTTCCACTGGATAGTCTCCCAAACGCATCAAGAAAATAAGACCGATACCAGGAGGTCATTTTACACATACCCTCTGCCAGTCAGAAAGAGGGGTATTTTAGGTTTCTATAAAATTAGCTGGGGCAACAGGAAATAAACCCATCTCCTGGGCATCAAACTCCCATTTCAGAACTGGGGAGAAAACTGTCTGGATTTCATCTGGCTGCAGTAATGGTGTCTGCTCTGTGGCAGGATGAAGCTATTTGCTCTGTGATAGAGACTACATTTCGTCATCCACCGCAAAAGGGAAAACTCATTCCAACTATGCCTTATCTGCATGCCAGCCAGGGAGGGTCTGCGGGGCAAGGACCATCCACTCAGTCCTAGGGGAGGCACAGGGGGCATGGGAGAAAGAAACTTTGCCATAATCTGAGATTACTTTCTTTTTTATCATCTGAGTGGAGCCATCCTATGAGAAAGTTTTTTTTTCTTGTAATGCATCCATGACGATGGCAACAGCCCTGCAGTTTGCCCAGCCACGGCACACCAGCATTTACAGCTCCTCCCTAAATCACAGCAGATTCAGCTCTACACAGACCATACACAGCAGCATTTCTGGTGTTTGCCTTCATTACAGAGCAGCGGTCATGACTTGCAGGCTACAGGGCAGAGCAGATTCCCCAAATGGCACAGCCTCTAATCATGGACACACAACAGCCGAACCTGGTGGGAAGAGGTCTTCTTCCCAATTCAAACCGGAGCGCAATGATGTCCTGCCAACATCAGGCATGAAAATGACCCTTTAGCATCAGGAACCAGAAGCAGTTAACCAGTATTTCAGAGAGCAGCCTGTCTGGACATTCAAAATGTTTAGCTATTTGATGTGTTGAGGTATTCCCCCACCCTCTGTAACCCACTCTATGAACTTTTAACATAAACAGTTTAGTTTATAAACCTTCGCTCTGGTGGGGAGCTGATGCCTATCGACTAAACGTACCGGCAGCCAGACTCCCACGCATGCCTGGGACCGAGGAGCAATCCTTAAACCCGAGTCCTGCGCCCCAGACCTGCAGGACTGCCCCAGCGGGACCCAGCACCACCAACACATTGCTCTTGGCTTTTGTGCCGAGAACACAAATGCAGAGCTCCTGAAGCGCGAACAGGCAAAAGGGAAGTTCTTGAGAAGGCCTTGAAGACAGCACAGCTGTCACATTCAAAATATTCAAAAATATTCAAAATAAAGAACAGAACTCTGAATTTCTTGAATTATGTCATCTCTGAAAACTCAGAAGGGACAATAATTGATTTTGATTTTTCTATTACTTCCCTCAACGATAGCAAGAAACAATGTGGTTGCAGCTTTATTTTATTTTGGATAAATATAGACAGTTATAGCGCTCAGCATAAATACCTACACTACATAGAAATACCAGATTAACCCTTCTCTTAATTTGTCTACATGTTGCCATTAATAATGTGTTTTGATTTTAAGAACATGTGAAAAAAGTCTTTTTGTAGTAAGTATTAAATTCTCAATAAACAGCAAATTAAAATAAAAAAGCGCAAATGTCTTCTTCAAGTTGACTTTTTTTTTCATCAGTTCTGTTGTGAAACTCATGGATTACTTGGAAACAAGCTATTATACAAGGGAGGGACAGGGCTAGCCTTTCACTGAACTAGTGGAAACTTTATTAACTTTATAGAAAATACTCTTGATAAAAGCATGGAAAGTTTAAAATCACCTGGAATTTACTCTTGGATTTAATGGTTTTAAACAATGGTAGTTTCACAGTATTTTTTTGAACTGCATGAATGTGTGGGCAAAAAAAAGAACTCACCAGCAGATACCTGAGCTACACCTCCACTGCAAAGGTGGGGAAGCCCTCTCCTACATAAGGTGGGTGGTACCTTCAATCACGTCCAAAGGGGCTACACTAAAACCTCAGCCAAGGACCTAATTCCATACCTACCTACCCGTAATACAACCAAATTTGGGAAATCGTTGCTCCAAACCAGCAGTGAAGCCAAGACCACAGACAAATAAAAGTGAGTGTGTCGATCCTCCGAGGGAACTGGCCGTCCCTGTCTAGGAATGTAAATGTTTATTGCAAAATCGGGACTGATTTTAGGATTCATGATACTTAGGCCACGTTGGCAGTAAGGTAATGATACCTTCATTAATGTGTAGCCTCATTAATATGCAACAGGAATCATGTGCTGAGGACAATCAGAAGCAGCCAAGACCCTGTGTCTAACCCAATACAACAATCAATGCCTACACTTCAACACGTAGAATTTAGAAAAAGCAAGGAAAAAGTCCAGAAATCCACTGTATGATTAAAAATTTCCATTTTTGGAGGCTGATAAACAGCAACTCCTGGCACAAGAGGATTCCTGTGCTTGAGAGGGTGTAACTGATGACTACAGCCCTACCAGCTGAGAGTTACTGAGGTGGGCAGCGTAGCTCCGGAGAACACCACAAAAGGCAGATCTACTCTACAAAGCTCCCACAGAGATTTGCAGCTGAAAAAGAGAGAACGGCGCAGCTGAAAAAATAGATTTTTTAAAATTGCTTTGCGGCTCTATTTGCACTCTTTTTGCATACATTTGTAGCTGTACACAGCTCTACGTGGACATTTACAAAACTAGATTAGCAGATAAAATGATAAAACAAATATGATATTTTACAGCTTTTTTTTTTTTTTAAAATGGCTGCCAAAAACCATCCCTCCTCCCACAAATGCCCCCAAACCCAGCATTCTGTTGAAAAGCATAATTTTCCATTATGTTTTGGTCTATTCTGTTTCCCCTCCAATTTGTAACATTCTGCTGGAAACTGTGATGAAGAACATATGTCTGCGGTAAATTACACCCAGGAGAAATCTTGGAACTGTTACATTCAGTTTTATTACCCAAGGCATTAAGATAGTCTACCACAACACGTATTATTTAACAGTTCCATCAAAAACAACACCACTAATATACTTTTATATTATATGCATGCAAAGAAAATTGTATCATATTTCTCAAATCTCATTGGGCGATTAACGTGTTGCATTTTCATTTTAATTAACAGCTCCAGAATATTTTCAGTGCTTCAATGAAACAAGGTGTTACATAAATGCAGAGCGTTATTGTACAAATATTTTGGAAAACATATGTTCAGGCAACAATAAGGCTGCGAAGCCTAACACTCAACAGCCAGGAAATTGTGAGCGCTTTATGCTTCTTTCACAATATAAGCTTACGCAAGCGCTGCATCTTAACGTATTCTGCAGAGGGCTGTAATCATCTCGGCTACATCAGGGAAATCCAGTGTGGCCAACTGGATGGATAGACTCACATCCCCCAGAATCGCTGCCTTTTCCACTACTGCGAATACTAATCCCGTTTCGCTGGGTAACACCAAAAACCAGACGCAGCATAAATACCCGCCGTGAGCTCATGAGCTGCATCCTCGGGGGGAGGTTTGCACTAGTTCTGCGAGGGAGCCACATCGCTGGAGATTTCCTACAGGCACAGACTCGGGCAAGCGCAAGCAGGTTTACATTTAACAAGTTTAATAGGAATAAAAGATACCTCGTATAAACCAGGCTATTACTTCGACTGATGACTTGACCTCAAAAGTCAAGTTTTCTAAAGTTTTACGAGGGTTTTGCATTTTATTTCTCAAGCGACTCCATGGGAACAACAAATAAAACCAACAAAAATGTCACTGTCAAGACTGCACACCTTCCATGCTTTGCAGAGAAGAGGAAAGCAAAAGGCTTAGGCAGCAGTTCAGAGCCACAGCCGAGATACGGCTTTGGATTTCAGCTTAAATCAACCAAACAGCCTTAGTACAGCGTTGGGTCCAAACTAAAACCAAAACATCAGGCACCAGCTGTATGGGGAAGCAGAGCACAAAGTCCTCTCTGTTCAAAGAAATGTAATCACTAATACCTTTAATTTAAGTTAAAATTTAATTTAATGCTTTTCTTCTTCAAGTTCCAAAATTAGTCACACAAAGCTGAGTGCCAGTCCCCTTCATGAACTGCCAGCTGAGACCCAGAGAAAGTTACTTGCTGAACATCATACAGAAAGTCTCACTTACTTTATTAGTACTTATTCACCATGTGTAAGAATAACTGAAGCTATATTTTTCTGGTGGTGTGCGGTCCATACACCGAATGCAGCCACGGCTCATAGAAAATACACTATATAATCCCGAAATTGAAGGCTGTGCTACAACGTACACAGGAGTCAAACGATGGTTGCATGGGAAACTCAGTTACTGGCATTTCTCAACGTTGAAGTGCTTTGCAGCCTGCCTAGTATTCTGTATGCCTTTTTAAAGGCAACTATGACTTTTGCTATCTGTTGCTATAACCAAAGCTGTCCAGTCACGCGTCGTCAGCAGGGTTTGAAACTTAAACCTGCAGCTCTGCAGGTGAAGCTCCTCAGTAAAAGCAGATTTACTGCAGAACGGATATCGAATATTCAGGAACTCGGGTCCCACACGGGAACCTGGAGGCGAGGAGTTAGTCAGCAGGGAGTGTCTCGAATCTACCCAGAATCTACCCCAGGCTTCTTTCCTCTCCTGACATGTCCCATTTCACATTCTTCCTATCACTTACCCTGGTGGAAAATTCAAAATAAAAGACTGCAAACATTTTGCTTTGTTCTGATTATGAATGAGAGATTCCAGGAATTACTGACATTGATTTTAGTCTAATTAACTTTTGTCAATTTTCGGCCATTTAAGAGCAGAAAAGGTTTGCTCCTGTTTCTGACTTGAGGTAAAACGAGAGCAGAACACTGTAGGTCTGGACCACAACCTGTCCAGACCCGTGGCTGTTGTTAACTTGCAGAGCTGGGCTGATCTCATAAAAACAGGCCAACCTGTACCTGCTACAAGGAACTGTAAAGGTCTGTAGTTCGTAGCATGTTCTGCTGGGAGCAGAAGATGTCTCAGCCATTATATCCATTATTGTACCAAAAGGGGAAACTGGTGCTGCCGTCTCTTCCCCCACTTCTAGCCCTGCTACAATGGAAGTCCTCCTGCTGCGCCTTTGAAAGGAAGCTTGTGTGTGCTCGTACCATGCAGACTTCCTTTGCCTCTCAAGCAGCGAGCAAGGTGTACCTCAAACCAGGATTCAGAGGGAAGCAGGGTGTAGACCACAGGCCTGGCAAAACACAGGTCAAGGAAGACTAGGTCTAAAGCTGCTCATGTTTTCTCAGTCTTCCCAATTCAACTGTACTGCAAACATAGCAAATTACAAATTCAGCAGATTCCACTAATGCTGAGAAAGCAATCTGTTGGATGAATAAAGGCTTGAAAACTACCTGAAGGGAATTCCTAGAAATTCTGTTTTATACTTTCCTCCCAAGACAATCCTTATTTTTGGTCATGACAGTGTAATTATTTTTTTTCCCTCTTATATGAGTAAATCAAGAGAACCATCGTTCTAAATAAGATGTGAAAACAAAGAATGCTGACAAACCAAAGAAGTATGCAAGCAAGGGGAAACACTATCGCACACTCATGGAGAAAGCACAAACATGGTTGTGCTAAACACACAGATACGGAAAGAGAAGGATGCGAGGACTCTGGCTTTGTGTTACGCATTTAACTTCATAACGTAATAATGACGTGCTTGGTCTAAAACTGCCTGTACTGGGTCTGGCTGGGATGGAGTTAACTTTCTTCATAGTAGCTTGTAGGGTCCTGTGGTTTGGATTTGCAGCTAAACTCGCGTTGATAACAGACGAATGCTCTGGCTGCTGCTGAACAGCGCTTGCACAGCGTCAAGGCTTTCTCCTTTTCACAGGCAGATGCCCCACGTAACAGAGCGAACACTTATGCCTAAGGAGGTGAACGCCGTACTTCAGACACCCACCATGCTTCTAATAGTCCACCCGCTAGGCAAAAAGACAGAAGTAATTTTATTTCATAAACTGAAGAATCTTTGTACTGAAACTTTCATTCACCTGCCCAGAAGTTGTGAGCAAATACCCAGATACTCACTTTTACTCAGGAAATATGCACACACTGGAGATCAAGCATACAAAAGCGTATTTCTAAAACCTGTGGAATTATTGACAGGTTATGGAACATAAGACAAGCACAATGTTCATTTTGATCTCCATCTACGCTTGCAACTACATAACCTGAGAGCACAGAGAGCAACAAGGGAAGCATCTACGTACACAGGAACGCAGCTCCTCTTTGGTACTCGACTGAAGTTTGAGAGATTTCAGATCTTCCCATACTTATGTTAGGCACAACAAAGGGAAATTCATAAAACTGTGATCCAAACCACTGCAAATTACAGAAGAAAATGCAAAATATGAAAATGGAGGTTTAGAAATGACTGCACTGTATTCAGTAGGAGACACCACTGAAGTTGTGAGGGAAGCACCATATAGTGGACAAGATGTGCTGTACATACCGAAAAACAGGAGAGTTAAAAGTCTGCAAGAAGCCTGGAACACTGTGGGTCCCATGGCCAGGAGCATTAAAATAACAGCACAGTGCAAATATGACTGAACACGCCCATTTCTACCGTAAGTGTCTTTTAACCATTAAACTATTTTACACTCAAAGCAAGAGAAGACCAGTCAGACCACACCAATATTTTGAAGCGGAAGCATCTACAGGGAATAATACCAGAATAACCAAGAGCAGAATTACTCCACTGCCCTTGAGACTCTCCATCTAGGCCCATTCTTGGCAAAGGCTTTCAATGTCAGCTTCTCACAACATTTTTCTTTATGTTCATATGCTCCCTACCTCAAAGGTGACCTGGGTCAACGACCTGCTCTCTATTAGATAATATTAAGAAAAGTGACACCAGCAAGGAAGATCTCTTCTGCCATTCAGATACACCACCCTTGAGCCATAGTTCATTCACTTTAATTTTTAACAATTTTTTTTTTTTGTTTTACATGTGACAGTGGCAGCAAGAGGTTAGGGCTTTTCTGCTCTATGAGTGCTCATCTAAAAAAAGGCTTAGCGTGCTATTTTTAAAGGCTAATGTTCATGTCGTTTCAGCAAAAAGCTCAATGTTGGTTTTAGACACATTTCTTCTTTCATGCCAGACAGGCCAGCTCCTCGCGTTCACAAAACAACTGTGGTTCACTGAACATGTTCCCAGGATTAATTTTGCCTTCCCAGGGTCAACTTTACACTGATCAATGAAAGAAATTGTGGAAAAGCTTACCTTATGAAAACACGCAAACTTAGCCAACCTTTAACAAAAAGAACAACTTGTAGAGCTTTCATCAGACTCAGCACTATTCAAGAACAGCCTGTCAGCATTTGGCATACATGAACATGGGAGATGGAACAAATCTACAGGAAATCCTTGTGCTTACTCATGTACCCTCAGCACCACAGACGAGTCAAGCCGCTTTTATATGTGTCTCCCAGTTCCCGCGTTCACAGCCATCCAATTTCTCAGCACGCAAGCAGAATCTTACCTGTTATTTTCCGCAACACAGGAGGTGGCTCTGGCTCATCACAAATGGCCTTGACTAGGGCCTTTTTCACCTCTTCTTCAGCTGCCTCCAGCTCTTTTCCACTTTTGATTTCTCCGACCACAGAATACATGTATACCAGCAAGATAAGGAAGTCCTCACAGGTATAATCATCTTTCGTCCTCTCGTTGTAAGACTTGATCATTGGCAATAGCTGGTTCAAAACACTGGGCATTTCTGACTCGCCAATAGTCTGAAAAACAGAGGGAAGATCACGTCAGATTGCCCCTGTAGTGCTTATCAGCCATCAGACATACTCCTGCTGGCATCCACAAGTTATTATTTCTTGTAGTATCAGCATTGTTCAATATTTGCATTCTTATTGTCAGCACATCGTCCTGTGACTTATTGCTCAGATAGCAAATTTATTAGTTTCCTACAAGTTTTTTCCTAGGTGCTCACGACAGCAGCCTCTTAGCACTTGAAAAGCCTGATGATTAGATCTTCTCCATGTACCAGCAAGATGTGAAGATGGGAGCACCAATGTTTGCGGTATTGGTAAAAATGGTACAAAACACAAGGTCAAACACGTCCTCTAAATTCTGGTCCTCCTCCTTGGGCCTTATTTTGTACTTGAGCAGGGAGTTCAAAGCCCAGCTCCCATTGACTTCAGTTGCTGTTGCGAGCTCTCAGCACATCGGTAAACCTGACCCAATGCTTTCAAGTCAGACACCCAAAAAATTAGAAACAGAAGGAATCACCTGTGAAGCGTGTGGTTTAAGTGACCGGTGTCACTTGCCCTGTGAGCACCAAACAGCTCCCTGTGAAAACCTGTGGGTCAATTCCTAGTGTACAGCGAAACATCACATCTCTCGTAGTCCAAAGAGTCAAGTCTGCAAACATTAATTCTTGGTTGTTACTACCAGTAACTTCAAACAGTCATGGTAAATAGGCACCACAGCCAACAGCATACCCTTTAAATAGATTCCAATAAGTAAATAAAATACAAAACAAACAAAACAGAAAGAGACACAGGTTTCTACAATAACAAACAATTAGGTTTATCACTGCTTTTAACTGCATTACTTTAGTTCTGAGGTCTTCTGACAACAGTATTTTTTTTTCTGAAACCTGGGCAGGGATTTCAGACTCTAACTTGAGGAACATGGAAACGGAAAGTTTCATCTCCTGGCATACTCTGTACGACACTTAGGGGGTCTTGGTTTTGGTTCTATTTTGTTTCAGTTGTTTGACGACCTCATAAATATTAACAAGCATCCCGTGAACTGTAATTTTTATACCTACACCGATCCACTACAGATCATGACCATAAAGCAAGCACAAATTACTCAAGCTTTCAAGCAACTTTTTTCCAGCCTGTAACTATAGGAAACAACACTTCTGTGGACTTTGGGCTCCACCCTGCTCCTGACATACCAGTTTTGCCATGGACCCATCTTTCAAGGGACTTTAATGTGGTCAAGATGGTATGTTCCTATTCGAACACATACCTTGGAGAAGAATTTTCTAACTGCCCACATGCTAAACCTAACAGTAAGTGCACACTGTGGACTTGAAGCAGTAAATTACAAAGCTACAGCGGTCAAAAGCACGTGGGAGCCAAGAAGGAACATTTAGAAATCTGAGAGGGGTTGGCACAGTGTGTGTTTGGGCAGGGAGCGTTACATCCCATGCACAGCAAGTCCAGGCACTGCTCTGCCTGGGAAGCAAGTCCACGGTGCTTGGCGCTGGTCTGGCACATGCTGGCAGCTGGGCCACCCTCAAGACCAGGCTGTTGGTTCCCAAATTTCAACTCAGGCCTGCCTCCATTAAATATTACCTGCTCTCTTCCCTGAAAAGTGACACAAAGAAATTCTCATCTGTATGTCAGCACAATAAATATGAGATCATCCAGATCCTAAATGGAAAAAGACAGAACTTCAAGGAATTCAGAGGTATGCAGCTACCAGGAGGAAGCCACCTGCAACGAACAAAAGCCTAATCAGTCCTAAAAATCTAAGAACTGAAGATTAACCTACATGTGGAGTTATTCTAGAACAGATGACAAACTTCAATCTATAAAAATCTGAATTCACTTTTATGGATAGTCAAGCCCTATGCCACATATTACCGAACATCATCTACTGGCATATCATCTATTCCCCCCTCCGAACACACAAACTCTCTACTTCACCCCATCTCTAAATATCTCACTCACAGCATGCTCCTACAACACCAAGATGTGCTCTTGAAAAACCTCTATTTTGCGTGCACAAATTATCCAAATGCATGGAGCACTGAGGATGCACATGGTCGTATAAAACAGAAGGGTCAACAGCTCCTGCTTGAGGATAGCGGCTCCTGAAAGTACATGTGTACAGCATCTCTGGCAAACTTTCAAACATACATGATAAAAAAAAAATTGGTTTAAACTTTCAGGATGATTTATTGTAGGGCCGGCTAGAACTCAACAACTTGAAGCAACAATTGCCACCTCTTATCTTCAAAGTAAAAATGAAAGAGAAAAAAAAAATTAAAGAGCTATAATAAACCGTTAACTTCAGAACACACGTAGGGTCTTTCTAGGGTATGAACTTCTCTGGAATGTTTTTCCCTTATCTCTTGGGAAATGGCACTACAGAGGACTTCAAATGGAACTGCCAAGTTTCAGAGGCTATTTTGTCCAAACAGGCCAGTTGGACTGGAGAGTGCATGAAAAAAAAAAAAGGGACTCGTAGCCTCATTGCAGAGCACGGCTCCGCAGGGAGCTGGGAAATTTGCCTCAAACAAAATCCACTGGCAGATTGTCATTATCTGGCCACCTCCGATGATTTAGGGGCTCCCTGCACCGCCTAACAATCAATCAATTACCCTGATTGAACAACCCTAAAACACAAGTTTTAAAAATGTAACTACCCATGACCCAAATTTCCTGCTGGTTATGTTGGCCTCAGGTTAGCCCCATTTGTCTATCATCAAGGGAGCCAATAAAAATAATAAAAACAGGTCAATTCTGGGCTTTCCAAAGGCTGTATAAAAACATTAACGCTGCTTAATGCAGAGCCAGTTAAGGCCCAAGCTCGAATGCCTTCTGCTCGGTTGCATTGTTTGGACATTTTAATGCTATAATCATATATTCTTCAGAATCCAGGGAGAGTTTGTGATAGATTTTTGTTGTTTTCCATCTCTTTTCTCCACCCTCCTTAGTTATTTATTTTTATAACTTAAGCTGTGTAATAATTTACTATCCCTAAGGGTAAATGAAATGACGTCAATTTGCTGATTTTTGCAAAAGGCCCAAGTTTTGGCAGATGGGAGGATAGTGAAGAAAGTACAAAAATAATTTTCTCAGTTTTTAAACACTAAACATGATATTGTGCTTCAAAAGTGACATTTTAAATGTGATTTAAAGGATCTACAGGAATTAAGAGGAAGTGTAATAAACCCAAGAAAAAATGTTTCGCATTTCTGCGAAAGGCATTATTTTCAGTATTAAATAAACCTGTAAGAATCTAAAGCCATACATATCTTGAGACATCTTTTACACAATAGAAAACAGAGTGTGCTGGGGAGGAAGAGAAGAGGAGGGTCAGAGTTTACTTGAATTAACACGTGTCCCTGACAAAATTGAGAAGAGAACTGAGCACTCTAATCCCTGCTCTTCCAGCCCACTGTCCTCAACACATCATTAAAAATATTAAAGCAAAAATCAACTTCAAGCAAGTGGAATTTATTTTCTTTTAAAATCCAGGAGGAAGGAGGAGATAAATCTTAAGAGACTACTTCACTATGTAAATATTCTAGCGGCTTTCCGTTTAGGAAGCAAAACATGTTTAATTCCTTCAGAGGTCGCATGAGTTAACAGAACTTTTTAGAATGGGAACCACACAGCTTTAAAACAGTGAAGAATTTCACTGGGGACAAACAAAACTAAAAACCAATCCCAAAACCCAGTTGCAGGTAAAACCAGCAGAAAGACCAGTGAAAATTTACAAGTCCTTGGGTCATTTGCTGCCCCACAGTCCTGGACTGCTCTATTTAATAGAAGCTGCTTTAATTGACAACTTAGGGGGGAAAAGAGGGTTCATGAGCTGTGGAATAAGCAGCTTTCCAATGTTGCCCTATTTGATTTGTCATTTTTTACTTGGATTTGACATTTTGTGTGTTGTGATTTTGCCATACGCTGTGTTAGCTTCCCCACTATCCAGGTGAAGGCAGAATATTCTGGCTGCTAAAAGTGACAATGGCACCAAGGGATGACCCCATGGGTATGCAAAACCAGCTTGGATCCTTTGACGGCAACAGATCTCTGCAGCAGTAGTCATCTTAGCAAAAACGAGAGGGGCTGCCAAGCTAAGGAGGAGCCTTCGCTGCCTGTGGTGCTCAGCTGCCCATAAATCAAATGCTGCAGTTCTGGGACTCGCTGTTTTACACTGTTTGGCCACCTGAGATTTGGGGTTGATTGCACATAACTTCCATATGGGTGAGAAGATGTCTGTACTCTCTACTCCCAGCAAAACAAGCATTTAATGTATTTAGTTTTCATTAAATGGCTTATTGGTGACTAGTGATTTGACACAATAAATAAGTATGATCTTACCACCTGAACGATGTTTTTCCATATGAAGCTTTAGAAATCATTATAATTCTTGACTTGGGCAGGTTTTGATAAAAATGTACTGTAGGGTATGATTGAAGAACAACCAATCCAAAATACAACACAAAAAACGATGGCTTTCAAAGTACTACAGTCCCACCATTAAGGAAACCCCTCAATCTGTCAGCATTAAAATATATAGCATCCAATTATTCAGGCAGGCTAGTTAAGAAGAGGATAAAATAATTTTGATAACTGAAGTCCACCGTCTGTACACTTCCTTTTGCAGGAAGTAAGCTTGGATACCAGAGAAGTTTTAGTCTCAAACTGATGTTTCCAGCTGGGGAGGGTTGACAAAGCTTCGCCTTGCAGGGGGAAGGAGCAAATTTTAGCCTTAGGGGAAAGCAGATGAAGCATCCAGCGAATTCACAGCAGCTTGAGAGTGGAGGTGTGAGATGCTGGCAGTAAATGGCCGCCTCCATGGCAGTAAATGGCAGTGGAAAAAAAAATTAAAAAAAAAAAGTCATTAAAGATAAGGGTTGCCTTTTGCTGGGGACCAAAACAGGTTTATGACTTGCCCCGGTCAGTACCAAGAGACTTGCATCTTCCTCTCTTTAATGGCAGCATCTGTTTATTCACTGGACAGACAATACAGAAATCCCCCAAGAATACATGTAATAAGAAAATAGTGGGGAACTAAACTGCTAGTGAGAGACACAGGAAACAGTAAAAGCATCTAGGACCCGTCTCCCCTGTCATTACTCTTAACGACTCCTCTGTCTTTAATGAAATTTCCCTATGGAGCCAATTCTGTCTCCTGTCCCCTTTTCTGTGTTTATCACCCACCCTGAACATCACCCCAGGAACCATATTCTCAAAACTGAAGAGACAATTTCCAGGACGACTTTGTAGACAGAGTCTTAAAATTCTACCGTAAACAAATAAAAAGCAAATAAAAGAAGACGAGTAAGCTTTTTAAAAGCTATTTTTAACCTGGCTCGTGCTGTCAAAGACACAGATTCACATTCATCCTATCTGCACGCTCTCCCAAATGGCCTTCATTCTTGCCTCCTGCCCACCACAGCAGGCTCTTGCTTCTGCGCCTGCTGAAGCGTTCCTGTGACTCTGCATTAAAACAAATAGTTTCAAGCAGACTGGTTCTCTGCTCGGGTTTACTGCTTGGCCACAGAAACATGCTAGCCATGAAAGCCAAGGACTGGACCGCTTCCTTAGGCAACAGCGCTGGCGTGAAGCCTACATGAACTAGAGTTTAAGGTTGCCAAGAGATATAAAAGAAAATTACATAAATAATCACCTGCTCTTTGGATGACTTCTTCAATACACTGTCATACAGTCAGATTCTTAATTGGTGTCTATCAGTCAACACTGCAGACATCAACAGGCCTTTGCCAATTCATACCTGCTGAATATCTATGCCGGATGTTAGCACTTACTGCAAAACATACTGACGAGTCAAAGGCAAGAAAAATTAACTTATAGCACAAAGTTTTTAAAAAGCACAACATTTGTAAGCTCTTCTGGTCAGAGATAAATTTTTTTAACATGTGTCTTGTATAATTCCAAAAACACACCAGCGACACTTAACAGCTAATATGTGATAACAACAAAAATATTTTAAACAAGCTGTTCAAGCCCTATCATTTCTAAAACCAAAACAAAAGCAAAGCCCAGGACAGTTCTCTCAGCCAGGAACTCCCTAGCCCATGATCATGACCTAAGCAATTGGATTCCACCTATAACCCATCGCCAAAGTAGCGTATTCCAGTATTTTTCTTTAACCTAACTTCCTTAGGACATAAAAAGAAATTATATTTTGAACAACATAATTAAGAATTCCTCTTATCACCTTTCTCCTGTGTTTACTGAGCACCATGGTTGTTTGACAACAATTTCCCGTTTTCAATCATCTTGCAACTTCCTGTTTTTGTTTCTTGTGCTACAAGAGGCAGATTCAGTTACTGTGTCAGAACTGCAAGACTTATACATACATTTTGAGAAAATTTAAATGCCATCCCAAAAGCTTCTAATAAACCTGCTGATATCTAATCTTCCACAGCACAGAAATCACCTCATCCCAGTGAGTTATGCTGTCTGGCGATGGATCATTACATCATACGGTCCAGTTTTTCCCTCTTTGGAAACCATCTAAGTGTACAGCTGTGTTAAGATATTTTAATGGGTTCATAGGGGCTCAGCAGCAACAGGATACTGAAAAAAAGGATATTTAATAAGTCTGGATTTTATTAGACAAAGCTCTGCAAGGATAAGGACAATTTTACTTAAATCACCGCATGTCTGACATGAGAGACTCATCAGCAAGTTAAAAAGGGAGTGCTTCCAACCTACTCAGTCGAAAGCTTTTAGCTGTGATGGCTTCTACAGACAGGCTCGGGAAAAACACAAATCAGCGTGGCAAAAACGGTGTCAGAAGAATGAAAAAGGAGTACAGGCACAGCGAAGATAAAACATGCATTGGAGAAAGGTCTTGGTGCTGCATGTGTCAGGATTTTTTGTGTGTTGTTTTTTGAGGTTGTTTGTTTGTTTTTATAAGCCTTAGGATATTGGGAAAAATATCAGAAGATGGCAGGGGTTCAAAACTGAGAAAAGGGCACAGGGATAACATAATATCCCAGGAGGTTAAAACTCACATCGGCTTTGAGAAGAGCAATGGGAAAGCATTCAGACACTACAAAGCAAAGATTAAGAATCCACAAGGACAGAAAACAAATAAAAGGGGTATAAATCAAGAAAAATATACTACAACAAATCAGTCCTTCAATAGTGCAGGCCATACCTGCAGAAGGAGGGAATTCTATCCTGGGAGATGGTTACTGAAAAAGATTTGAGAGATGTTCTGGACAAAGGAAAGGACGTGAATCCCTGCTTAGATCACTAGCTATAACCCTTCAGGCTGGAAAAAGAGATGACCCAAAGGGGATAAAAGGTCTAAAACCTCATGAGTGGACTAGAGAAGGCAGGTAGAGATTGACTGCTCACTCTCTGCCCCAACACAAGAACTAAGGGGCAATAAACAAAGCTGGTAAGAGCCAGTTTAGAAAGCAAATTAAACTGAGGTAGCTCTTCATGTGATTTGCTCAGATGTGGGACTCCTTGCCAAAGGTTGTTGTGCTTCTAAATTCTTACTTGGGTTCACAAAACTGCTGGGAAAACTCACAGGGGGAAAAATTCCATCAAATATTAGTAAATACAGAGAAACCACATCTGTCGCAGAACTCAAAAAGGTTGGAGCTGGGAGAGTATCATATAACCTTGTCCTCTTCTCTTGATCTTCTGTAGGCGGCTGCTTTTGAGTATGGTTAGACAAAGCAAACTAGCTCAGCTACATTTTTGATCCAATCCAGAATGGACATGTTTACCTCAAGGACACGGCAAAAGGACCAATACGAAGTACAAAATACAGCGTCCAGGGGAAAGAAGCAGGGGAGCAGGTTTCCTACAGTATGTGGCCCTGTCAGGATTAATTCCAACACATCATGCCCAGTTCCAGCGTCCACATTTCTAAGCAGCTGTAGAAAACTAGACATAATGTTAGAGAGACATTAGTTAGTTTTACAACTAAAAGAGTAAATTTCTTCAGAATGACAGAGTTGGCTTATCAAGGGGAAGAATAACAGTTTATGTACATCTCTTCAGACAGAAGAAAATTTCAGAGTATGAGACAGCTCTTGAATCTAGTCAAGAAAGGCACAGGAGAAACAAGGAAAGTTGAAACCATGATTTTTCCAATTCTCAAATTATTGGAGATGCTCTCAGCGGCATGCATATTTCAGTAAGAAATTGGAGGGTAAAAGGACAGAAAACCAGCAGAAAGCACGAACTCAGTGGTCTCATGCGATAAAACACTATGCATAAAATGCATCTGGTGAATAAAACCATAAACTCTTTGGCACAGTGCTTAATTGGAGTGAAAAGAATTGTGAACTGCAAGGGAAAAATACTTCAGAAATAGCAGAAAGGATAAAAGTAATACATATTGAAATAGTGGGCATGCTGTGAGGGCTGGCACACAGCAGTGAGTTATAAAAGGAGACCGACGGTAAAAACAACCCCATCTTGTGCCTTTTCTTCCACGTTCTTGCCTTTTGAGGCACCTCTTGTCTCTCAGCCCTTTGTTCTACGCATCATCCTTCACCCCTACACCAATCTAACGGCAGATGTTCCAGAAACTCCTCAGGGCTGCAGGGAACCCTCCAGACTTCTGGTGATGGCTCAGTCCATGGTGGACACTGGTACCAGAAATGAAAAAATGAGATGGCCTGGGACAAGGGCAAAATGGGAAAAGAAGTCCTAAGGGGTGAAAAACAAAAGGAGTTTGGAGCCCACACAACTACTTGGGTTCATTTGGAAGAAATTTGTTTTCTTGTTGCTGTTGGCTTTTTGTGTTTAAGTGTGTTACCTCACCATCGAATGTTTTCAAACAAATCCAGTCAACTTCTGCCCCTAGAAGTTTGATAATAACAGACAATCAGGACATCTATCACACATTGCCTCAAGCACCTATGCCAGTTTGCACCAAAGCATCATACAAATCATGATTCCAAATAAGTTAGGGCCAAACTTACACCTGAAAGCTTTTAGCGATGCTTAGAGATTATACTGTTACATAAAATATGCCGAATAAGGGTACTATTTTAACCAAAACAAACCTCATTTCACAGTATCCCTGAGACTCAACTTTTTGATGACAATTTCAATGGAAATGAAGGCAGATCTGAGCAAAGCAGCATTCTCTCTCCTTATCCCTTCTCTTTTGCTTTTTCTTAACAGAAAGGCCAAAAATCTTAGTGAAAATCTACCACTACGATAAACATACATGCCAAAAACTGCTGGAATGTACAAAAACACTAGGAATTGTAACTCCTACAAGTCAAGAAACCTGGAAGCCATCTAAAACATCAACTTGCATGAGGTGGTCATATGAGACTAGATGCTGGATCACGTTACTGAATTTTACAGATATGAATTTAAACAGTAGCTAACTTGGAAATGCTTTGCATTGTTTAAAATATTTTATACCTCGGTATGGAAATAGATGAAGACATAATACATGACATAAACCACAAAGCAAAAATATATGGACATGGGAGGTTTGCAGAGGAGAAGATCCCACTGCTCTGCCCACAGTCCCGGCTGGAACCACAGGAAGGAGACAGAACGGCAACACAAAGACATGCGAAGGCAAATTATCAGTCCGCTGCAGAGCACCACGGCTGTTAATCAGTACAGTAAATGTTATCACAATAGACTACTGACATTTCTAGCCCTTGTACAAGGCTCACCATGCTTTAAACAGGATTCAGGCTTTCATGGTGATTAAAGGCAGATGTCACACGCATGAGTAAGTTTGTAACTCAGGAGCCTCTCATCCATTTTTGTGCGTGGAAGGAATCCTTCATTGACAGGACATCTTCACTGGAGGATGCTCGCTGTGGCACGATTTGCACAAGGAAGAACATTTTCCTTCCCTTTTCCAGGCAGGGAAGAATAAAACAAGCTTAATTGTACAACTATACCTCATTTCATCCTATGAAATATATCAGGTTAAAGCCTTGATTTTCCTGTCCAGTTTTCCATTCCCATTAAAAGCTAATCAGGTTATTACTATCTTTCAGAGAGCAGTGCATGGCAGAAACAACAGCGATACTTCAAAGTAAAATACGTATTTTTTTTTCACTATAAATGTGCAAGAACTGCAGCCACAATGACTACTGATCACCTATCTAACATAAAACATCAAGTGAAAAACAGGCATAGGCAAAATGACAATTATTTTTCCACTGTGATAGTGCTACGGTGAAAAACTTCTGAAATCCCATTCTTTTAATCTTCTCACCCTGTCCTGGAAACATTTTCCTGCTCTAGAGGCTAACAGTTTCCTCGTCAAGCAGAGTTTAAACCCAGAGCCTAAGAGCTGTTCCTTCAGCTCCTTAACTGAGCAGGAATCATAGAATGGTTTGGGTTGGAAGGACCTTAAAGATCATCTCATTCCAACCCCCCTGCCATGGGCAGGGACACCTCTCGCTAGACCAGGTTGCTCAAAGCCCCATCCAGCCTGGCCTTGAACACCTCCAGGGATGGGGCATCCACAGCTTCTCTGGGTAATCCACGCTGCTGTTCACATGCGGTGGTGAACACACCGCAGGCCCTGGGTTGGGCACCCCTGTGCATGGGCGTATAACAACCTTTTAGGACATCAGTTATTAGGAAGTATATCCAACACCTGCTTCTCAGTCATGATGCTCCATGTCCCTTGGCTACGTGACCTTCCTGTGGCTGGCACGCAGCAAGTTCTCTCCTCTTTCAGCTCCCTTCAGCGCTCCCATCCGTGCTGGGTGGCACTGGTGGTGGTTTTGCAGCTGGCTCCTTGCTCTGGATGGAGAAGACGTCGGGCTGCTTTCTCACCGCCAGCTGCAAGGGCCATGTGAGGGCATCCCGACTGCCAGGGATTGCTCCTGCCACTCCCTCCTCCCCGTCCGTTTGTCCGGCACGAGCTACGACTAGAAAAACAATCCTGCCTTTCTGTCCCCCTGGGATTTCCCTCCCACTCAGCCAAACTCCTGAGTCAGCATAAGTATTCCTCGTGATATCACATTTGTGCAAAGGGAGCCGACTGGAACACAGGACATCTGGTCCCAATATCTAAAAACACTTAAATCATGCATGTCATTCCAAACATTTAAGGACTTCAGAAGTTTTCAGTTACTTTCATATATATTTCCTAGTTGCTTCATGCAGAAAGGATTTCTTACGTTCAAGTTTCACTCTGAAAATCGGGAGAAGTATATATCCCATGCCATTTTAACTAGAAAAAAAAAAACCAGCCTTAAAGATAAGCCCAGATGTTTCCTAAGCTACATTGATACTGACTATTTTTTAAAATCATCACAAGAGAATATAAAAACGTGCTGAATTATCACAGAATCATAGAATGGTTTGGGTTGGAAGGGACCTTAAAGATCGTCTCATTCCAACCCCCCTGCCATGGGCAGGGACACCTCCCACTAGACCAGGTTGCTCAAAGCCCCATCCAGCCTGGCCTTGAACACCTCCAGGGATGGGGCATCCACAACTTCTCTGGGCAACCTGTTCCAGTGTCTCACCACCCTCACAGTAAAGAATTTCTTTCTGGTATCTAATGTAAATCTACCCTCTTCCAATTTAAGACCGTTACCCCTTGCCCTGTCACTACGCTTCCTGACAAAGAGTCCCTCTCCGTCTCTCCTGTAGGCTCCCTTCAGGTATTGGAAGGGGCTATAAGGTCTCCCCGGAGCCTTCTCTTCTCCAGGCTGAACAACCCCAGCTCTCTCAGTCTGTCTCTCTCTTTTTAAAATCGTAACAGAAGAATATAAAAATGTGCTGAGTTATAACACTTGCAATTCAGTAACAAGGGAAAAAAAAAGTTGGTTGTACGTGCAATGTTTAAAAAAACCAAAACAACCCTCCCCACCAACTCAGTTGTACATGCCAGACGTGAGGTACCAAGATACATTCTCCTTCCCCATTGTGCTTGTCGGTAGGACAGAAAGGGGTCATGGCCCAGTGCTCAGGCACCAGACTGAGCCTGGAGACCGATGCCCACCTCCACGTCTGACTGCGAGCTTCTTGCTTCCCTCCACCTGTGAGCAGTGGCAGCTTCCTCACGCTACCAAGCCTTAATTCAGGCGCTCTGATGGTCTGATGCCGAGTCCCAGGGATGAGTAATAACATTCAGTGCAGCAAATAATTCCCTTTGCAGCCCCCACACAGATGGCAAGTCATGGCAGGCTGGTGCCAATAGAGCAGAGGCACATTCTGAACCCGCTGTAGCCTCTTTAGTTGGAGCATCAATAGCCTTCAAGCTGCCACGGGATGGAGCTCGGTATTAATTGGCTTCTTTTTCAAAAGTCAGGATGGGTACGTCTATCTGCTCCACAGTCCCTCTTGCAAGAGAGAAAATATAGCACTTTGATATCATTTCTATTCTTCTTATCTGGCTCCCCACACCTCAGGGTGGGAGTGCTTCCAACCTCTACTGCTTCTACTGCAGCACACGCATACCACTATCACAGTAGAAAAATACTAATTTCTTTTTTGGCAACGACCAGAAAATCCTTCACCCCCTCCACAGCACAGAAAGCTCCTGCTTTTCTAAAAAGCTGTCTGTCTGTCCGCTCTCAGGACATGAGAATGAGATGTTTGGGGCATAAGTGATATTCCGTATGGAGATACCACGGCAACAAAAAAGAAGAGGTATGAGAAACCACAGTTTGAATAAGAGAATCCAGAGGATCTTGGTTATATATTACAACTCACAAAATACTTTAAGTCATTTATCTGAGACTTGGATCCCACTTTGAAAGGAAGAATAGTATTACAAAGCTCTTTTAGACACTGTTTATTAACATCAAAATGAAATATGAAAAGCACTTTCTGTTAAATCCAGGACCTGGACAACCCTTTATAACATGTACCTTAAATAAACAAAGTAAAATGGTATTGCAACAGCGAGAAATAAAATTGTGTGTTAATACTAAAAATAAAAATAGGGGGGTTTACTGCACTAATATATGTTTAATCCTTCTACAAACAAACTTCTAAAATAACATCATCACAATTAAGTTACCCCCAAATGGTACAATACGAGTAGCTACTCCAGCCGTCAGCTGGGACCCTCACATCCCAGACTACTTTCAGTTCTCCTGGAGCAAACATTCCGACCTTCCCAGCAGACAGTGCTGCAGGCCCCAGCAAAGATCACAAAGCCCAGAACATTTCTACGCTGTTTAAGACCGGCAGCATCCACCAGGGAAGGGGGGTGGGTTCAGATAAATCTAGGCACAGCTGGTTTCTCATTAAAATTTCACTTTTTTTTTTTTTTTCTTTTTTATTTAATAAGCACTACAGAAAACCTAAACCAGTCTCAGGACAATCTTTTCTCCTGCCTCTAAATAATTTCCCTCCAACACCTCAGTCATCACCACTTTTGTCAGATCCCAGCAAATTACCGGTTGGTGGTCTCGCTGTTCTACCCTGAGCCGTATTTTAATTAGTCAGAGCATTGAGAAAAGATTATTGTACAAATATTGGCGAATCTTCAAAGAAGAGTACACGCTGTCCATTTTATTCACAATGAAAAAGCTCTTAAAGAGATTTCGATAAAGATTTGCCTCCTGCTTGCAGCCCACGTTTCTAATGTTTATATAAGTGGGGGATATAAATCTTTTTCAAATGAACCCCACAGTTTTTAAACCAGCCTTGTTATAAACTGCCTGTTTCCGTTTTGCCTGCCTAAGCAAGCAATGCCGAGCCTGCTCGGGATAGACTGGAACTAATTTAATGTGCTCCAGGTTTAATCCCCATCCTCCCGGCTTTTACTGGCAGATTTTACACAAGAGGACTACTGCTGACTTGAACAATGATTCATGCGATAAGGGGGGTTTGATTTGTTTTTCCACGTCAGAAAGCATGCGACAGAAATGCCACCACAATCATTTTATGAAAACACACCACCGGGTCAGAGCCAGATTGAAAAATAAATAAGTAAGTAAGTAAATAAATAAATAAAGCAAGCTTTGGCATTTTTGCCCTGTTTGGGCCGGGCAGGGGATGGTGGAGCTGGGGATGGTGAGGTAGGGACCAGGGATGGTGGAGCAGTGGATGGCAGGGCCGGGGACAGAGGGCAGGGACTGGGGATGGCCATGCCGGGACCGTGGATGGTGGGGCAGGGACCAGGGATGGAGGGGCCGGGGGTGGCGGGACAGGGACCGGGGACGAGGATGGCGGGATCGGGGATGGCGGTGCAGAGAACGCCGGGGTCGAGGATGCCGGGGATGGCGGAGCCGGGACCAGGACCGGGGATGGTGGCGGCCCCTTCCCGAGACGGTCCCTGCAGGTGGCAGTGTTGGAGCGGCGGAGGGAGCAGAGCCACCGCCTGGAAACCCGATCCGGGCTGAACTTCAGCCTCCTGCGGCAATTATCCAACATCCCGAAAATCCCGCTACAGTGCTAAAGCGAACACGCTCCCTCCTCTTCTTTTTAAACTTTTTTTCTAATTTTTTTTTTTTTAAATTAGCAGGAGGAAAACATGTTCATTAACACTGAACACTGAAAAAGGGACAGCGTTTCTAGAACTAATTAATGTTTCTTTTTTACAAAATGACTGATGCAGAGACCACATAGATACTATTTTGCAATCATCTTCTCGTGTACCGAATTCCATGCTCATTTACATAAACCAGATGCTTCTCTGACAAACCAAATTCCTTGAAGAAAAAACAGAAGTCGCTATACACTTCATGTCCAAAATGAAAGATGATGTGAATATACGGCACAAATGTTCCATTAGCCACTAAAGGCAAAAGTATACGTTAAGTGCAACAGTTTTCTTCTATTTAGCAGAACTTTTGTGAGGGCTTAGGTGATCCTTGGCAGAAGCGTTAGAAAAGGAAAATGAAGCTACTTAGATTATATTCACTGCCTTCAATGGCTCTCACTCCCCTTGGGGAAGCCAGATAAATTTCTTCGCCAGATCTTGACACTCAAACCAGTCCACTGAGTGGACAAACACACCAAGAATGGTGATCCGTATTCCTCTTCCCTGGAGGAGAACTGGCTCCTGGAATCTTTCCTCCCAGTACCTGACTCCCAGCAGATTATGAAAGGAACAAGAAGAATGATTATTTAACTATTTTAGTGATCATTTAAAACTCGCAACGCTTTGGTACATGTGGATTAAGTGAAGGATGTGGGGAATATGTATTTGCTGTTACAAAAAGAAAAAAAATTATAATAAAATACAATTTTCTAAAATCTCTGTTTCCCCTAATTCTTACTGCTTTTATCAAAAAACAGCTTGCTAAATTTCTAGATTACTACAGGAACAACAGTATTTTACATTTAATCCGAAAGGCTGAATTCATGGAAGATGCCTGAAGATTACACCCGTTACTCATCTAACCTTCCAGAACATACCCTTATATGCCAAATACTTCCAAACACATGGATCTACCAACTTTTGGTGTGGAGCTATTAAATTCCTCATAAAAAGGGCAAATCCTCATCTTGAATGGCACAGAGCACAGTAAGAACAAAATATTCAGCCTGAGAACAACTGGAAAGTTCAACAACTAGAAAGTTGAACAACAACCAAACAACCAATAATAACCCAAACATCAGGAAAAGAATGAGGGTGAGCAATAAAAAACAGTATTTCATGCTGTTCTCTGCAAAAAGTGCAAGGATGGCCACGAAATTTAGAACAGGCTCTGAAGCTACAGCTATGAATATAGAAACCACAAAGCAAAAGCAACTTTGCTGATGGCAATGGCAAAACAATGAGGAAAAGTAATTTCTTCACTTGGGAATTTTTTGGGACTACTGGGAGGTCCATACTCGCTCTGTATCCTGAGGTCAAGGTATCAATGGGATTTGCAAGAGTGGACCTAGCTTTGGAGCAGTAAGCAGCTCTCCTCAGAAACAGCACAGCCTTTTTCTTTTCTTAGCCCTTCTTTTCAGTGCAGGGAGCAAATACTGAGCCAACTGCAAAAGAACACCCAAATTGGTCCTAAAGGACCAACTCCACTAGTTCTCATCTTTGAATTAGGTCACATGTTTTACTGGCCACCAATCTCATCTAAAAGTATCACGAACTTAGAAGACAAGGTTATCCAATCGCAATATTAAACTGCTTGAGAAATGTATGTAGCAACTTTAGTAAAATGAAATTGAAACAAAATACCCCAGAATGACATGCTACGTTTAACCTTTACTATTGGTCCTTTCAAGGGACACCGTGGCCCTAGAAGAGCTGTATGGCCCTAGTGCACGGCAGCCGTGTTTCCTTTCCTCTCCTGACAACACAGGGCACTGCCACAAAGCCCACAGTTCTCGCATCCAAACACTCATACACTGACCGCTGGGGAGGGTCTCACAAACTACTGTCAAAACCCCCACGTCCACAAAGTCTACACCGGCTGTCTCAAAATCCTCTGTGCTTAAGTCCCCCCTTTTCTGGTAAGAATGATTGCATGAACGTGATCACGTATAAAAGGATAAACATCTATCCGTGCACTGAGCCTCCTGCCAACACAGCCAGAAAAACTGACATGTGTAGCTGGGGAAAAAAAAGAAAAAAAAAAGTTCAAATACTATTTTGGCTGCATCCCTCTGGTACTGTAAGCTGCAACCAGCAGTGAGCCTTCAAAAGACATTCCTCCAAAATCACAAGTTCTCAACTTACAAAGTTCTCTCCACATAAAATACCATGGCATCGTCATATGCTGACTGAAATTTAACTCACTCTACAATAGCTTTCCCCAGAAATCTCATGTAAATCAATAAATAAACAGCATGACCGGCCCACCATTTCAATGATACATAACCAGAGCAATTCTAAGTCAGTATTTATGACATCTTTTTTTTTAATTAAGGGGGAAAAGAAGAAACCTCTCACAGTATCTATCAAAAAGATCACTCACATAGTTTTCTCCCTATGCTCATCAGTAATACACACTAATTTCCAGCAGAGGTTCACTAATCACCGCTGATATCACAGCGGATGGCTGAACCCAGGCCCGCAGTGACATAATTAAATTCAGCATTTTCATCTTAGAGCAAGGAGCAGATTGACAGCACGGTGAAGCAAAAACCCTTATCTACACAACTGATAAAGTAAGTATGCAAAAGCTCAAGAGGTTAGGGGGTAGCCCAAGCTCCCCTTCCTACTCAATCTCTGCCAGTTTGGCATCAATTAGACCCCTAAGAACCAGACTGATATTCTCAACTTCGTATGTGCCATAAACAGCAAAGATGTAACAGTGCCTTTAAACCAACGATCTAAAACTACAAAAATTCTTTGCTTATTGCTTATCAAAAGGAAGTGTCAAGATGATTCTTCATGTGTCTGATATTTCTCAAATAATCGGTAATGGTCATTGCCTGACTGCAATATTCATGACATGCTACTTTACCTTTTAAATAAAGATGTCATTTGCCAGGTCCAAAACTGACTTCACAACCTCAGGACTTCATACTGTTGGTGGAATTTTAGTATTATTTCTACCAGGTCTCCAACTTCCCAGAACTTAACTTTTACGTTTAAAGCTATCGGCTCATGAGGAACAAACCTTTCTCTCAAGGGATATCATACAGAAACTTTGTAAAAAAATCACGGTGCAAAATATAAACAGCTGTAAAAATTCAAGTATCAAGTCAATTTTCCTGATAATACGTAACTGTTCCCTAGAGCGCATCTTTTGTTCATAATAAGCCCTAGATGCGTGAAGAACTGAAAAAGAAACTTCATGTATTTTTCTCAGGAAGTTTCTTCCCCAGCAGATTTTTGTCAGAATGGCTCTCCTGGTCTGTACAACATCCTTTGCTGCTCAGTCTTCCATGCCTGCTACATTATTCAGCTGGTAGACTGGTGAATTATGAGGTTATGAATAACATGATGTTCAGTATTTATATGAAGACTACACTTAAAATGTTTTTGGGGAAGAAATGCAAAAGCAGTTTGCTGCTCAACAAGAAACTAAAAGCACATGCTGAAACAGACGTGGAAGGATAAGGGATGACATCTACCAACCGTGAAGAGCGCTTGGAAATTCTGCAATGGGTGGGGAATAGTTGGGAAGGGCGGCAATTAGAAATGTTTTGGAAGAAGAAAACATTTTTTTGGGTGAAAGTTAATTTTTACTGTGCCAATCACAATTTAAGTTAAATTCAAGTTTATTTTTCCTCATTCGGTTTATGATCTCATCTAGTCATCAAGGATGACTGATGATGTTTCAGGCTTTGGGCCTTTGCCAAGTGCAAGTAAAAGGGAATTATTTATTTTTCTTTAGCACTATACTGCTGCCATTAGCTGTATCCCACCCCTTTTTGTTTACAGCCTGTCACTGAAGCCACAGCTTTATTTTAATGTGGTGTAAGCTCTCGTCTAGGGTTGATAGTGTAAGCGATCTAGCAGAGGTCTTGCCCAATGAGCATCACTTTGCACGGAAAGCCCACAACCTTTACTCTGAAATGATCCCTGCCGCCACTCCAGACAGGATTGTCTACTCCCATTCAAAAGCGGACTTAAAAGCTGTACTTGAGCAATGGGCACTATCATTTTCCTTGTGGTAAAAAGTACATTTATTTAATCCCTTTAAAAACAAACAAACAAGAAAATTGCTTTGACCTTTGCCTTGGCGCAAGGATTCTGATTGGAAATGTGTATTACATTTCTGACGCACTGTAACTGTGTCCAGCTGAACTGGGTCAGATTTATGTGCAATTAGGAAAAGAGGAAACCAGAGCAATTTACTTTTCATGTTTGCTAATATCAAAACATCTTGTAGCGGCATTAAGTTTTAACTGAAACACTCAGAATAATAGAAAACGAAGATAACTGGGAAAGGAGCGGCCTGCTAAAAATTGCGTTAAGCAAATAATATAGACTTTCTCACTTGCATTTTTTTTCTGGTTTAAACTGTTCAAAAATGTGTGTTTGAATGTCCCCACTTTGGCTGTTCATAAGCCACAGGGAGTTTTTTTTTTCATGAACTCTTCAACCTGAGAGTTTTAGCAGAAAAGCTTCTTTGCAAGGCTTAATTAAAAGCAGGTTTAAGTCGGGGCCCTCACTCACTCTGGTTTTTATTTTGGCCTTCTCTCTGTGTCAGAAGTCAAGTCCCAAAAGAGAAATGAAGTTCATTATTGAGTCAGGAGAATATTTTCTCCTTCATTCTAAGCCCAACTAAACATGTTTCAGGTTTGAGTTTGGCTTTAGGTACCTCCAAATGAGATTTTATAATATATGCACCTAAGGGTGAAATGTAAGAAGATGCTAATCATGATTTTTAACTTTGCCCTACATAATAAATAATGTGTGAAAAGCACCCTGCAATCTCCTTTGCATGCAACTGATTTGGTATGGGGAACCGTATATTCTAAACAGATGGTGTTCGGAATGAGTGCACTTCACACCATGGAGAGGTTCACGATAAATGCAACGTCATCGTCATGAAGCATGGTAAATAGTCATGCAGTCACACTATAAAATGCATCCAGCAATGTACCAAACCAGAACCGTACTGACGGATCTGTAGGAAAACATTCCACTTTTTCCACTATGTTTCAAGTAGTAGTTTATTGGTGGCTTCTGACACTGAATACTATGCTAGCAGTTTTTAAGGCAACTATAAAATGAAGGTTCCTATTCATCTTAAAAATGCATTGGTTTTCTTCCTGCTGTTCTTTTTTCCCCCACATTGCCTAGTCTAATGGAAGTGGCCATAAACAGATAACACATCCAGTACAGTCCACTGTGATTTCACCAGAACAAGGATGCATGCTCATTCTGGTGCAAGGAACCAGGACCAACAGTCAAGCAGTTAATCACTTTGGTTAACAGGAAATGTATTATGTTCTCTTTGGTGGTTTTGTAACTGGACAGTAGGCACAGCCTAGTGCATCCTGTTTGCAACCAATAGCAGAAGCAGATGAAAGAGCGCGATATTTGTCATAACCATTTCTAAGAACAAAAACATGGTGATGTTTTTCAAAAGGCCTTTGAATGTTCACCAGATGTGGAGCACATGTGGCCCTCGAACGCGAGAGAATAATGCGACAATAAAGTTGAATCAATACAACATGTGCCAGTAATCACACCAAGATGACATGCAAATGTTTTAAAAACAAAAATATGTAAATTATTTTTAGTTCTTCAGGACAGAAAAACAGGTCACCTGGTCATCCATGAGTTGCTGTTTCTATCGCCGTTTGAGAGCCCATCTGCATGAAATATGTTGCTCCCTCTGTGAGGCAGCATTTAGCTTTTGTATTTTTAAGAAATTTAGTTCCAGTGCCACTACTTGCTGAAAACATTTAAGAGTTAAAAGATTTAAAGGTATCCTCTGCCTCCACATACTTTATGAAAATAAAAGTCCTATGAGCAGCATCTGCAGGAAAAGGACAAGGTAACTAGTGCCCAGTGAGAGTGCTTTCCTGATGCCTTAGAACCGCGTGTCCTCTTTTGACTTACAGAAGGGAAGCAGGATGAAAAAAGGGCACACTGCTTCACGCTTGTCTTTTCTTCTCTATGTCCACCCATCAGATAGTAAAGAAATCATTCCGTTTCCAGTAGTGATGACTTCTAATAAAGAGCTTGCTCAGGCTATGGACAAAACATGAATGCACACAGTGATAGGCTAGGAAACAATTAATTTCACAGAGGCAACCAAACTATTTGCAGATGCTGACATTTGGAGTTCAAACTGATAGCCTTACACAGTTTGAACTCATACAGAAAAAGTTTCATTCCATGTAACTGCAAAAACTGGGTGAAATTAGAACCCAAATACTGAACTTTTGCATCCTGCTAATAGACATCTCAGCTACTATGCCCCCTGAAATGCATGGTGTCTTCCCAATCTATGTTTGTTCCCAATGCCTGCAGTCAGACCCCTACCAATTAGACGTTGGTACAAGTGCCTTCAGTACATTCAACCTCTTCTCTGCAGAGAACAAGCACATGAATCTAAAACAGTATATAGACAACACAAAACTTTGCCTACGTCAGTGACTGACACTCCCTTGAAGCAGCAGCAGCAGCTCATATCTTTGTGTATCTGCTGCCATCTCCGTAGATGCAACAAAAAGATGCAGTGAACCATCTCCCTTCTACAGTAGGTAGATTCTCAAACGACCTTTTTTCCAGGGGACATGGAAGAAAAAGCATCAATTTTCCAACAATTCTGGCAAAAGCCAATCTCTCACCAACATAAGCTTGGAGAAAACAGTAGATAAGAGGTCACAGAAGGTGCTGCCTCAGTTGTTCTAAAGGTCTCCAGAACTACTGTGGAATACAGGGTACTTGAGTTTTGTGTATTGACTCCTTGAGTACTGAGTATTTTCTGAGCAATTCCAGAAATGAAATAACCTGGACAGAAAATCCATCTATAGTCTGGGGAAAAACCTACACAAAGGGGAGGCAGGATAATTCAATTAAGACAAGTGATTAAATTAAGACAAGTGACAACACTATGCGAGGGTAAGTCAGATGAAACTATGGAGTATGTTTGAATCCTTTGCCGTCTATGGCTTAGAAGCTATTTCGCTCTCCCTAGACTTGGGGATGGGTAGGGAAGAAATACTAGAAGAGAAACTGATGGATGGAATTAAGTCACATTTGGAGAGTTTCTCATCTCTGGCACATTACCTTTTCCTCTTCTTTTACTAATGCCCTCGTTAAAAAGAATTTGAAACTTTTCCCATCCCCAGGCAGAGACCCAGACTATCATTTATCACTTACCCGTTACCTACATTTTACTCTCCTGAAGGATAAACCTACATCAGCCCGACAGTTGTGCTGAATGGCAGTGCTTTATGGACTAAGCCATTTATTTCTTGTAACTACAACCATATGTTTTAACCTGCTACAAAATTATGAAATACTTCCCCATCAATAGTCCAAGTTGGATTTCTATACTGAATTGCCTAATGTGAATGTACAGCATTTCTGCACTCCAAACAAACAGAGCGAGAGGAGGTAAATAGCAGTTAACCGTATTCATGCCTTATTAGACACAGCTGCACAAACGGGCTGTCGTATTTCATTAGAAAATAGCGTACAAGTTTTACGTGTGCGTGGTGCCCTTCATTTCTACAGGCAACATGACTATTTTGAATTACAGAAACACTCACAGAACCATATGCTATTTGTTTTAAAGGTACACAAAGGCAAACACCCCGGGATGGGGTGGTGCAGGGGGGGTCATCCAGAGAGAAATTTAATTTTTTCTGCTGTGCCTACAACATTTTTAATTAACAAACCATTCTTATAGAATACATGAAAGAGTAAACACAGAGAAAACAATGCTACAGAAGCTTCAGACTAGGTATGGGTCATTTCTAGGTATGGAGCAAGTGTTTCCTTTTGGAAACACTTTTTGGAGGGAGGTGGGGGGCAAATGAGAAGGAAGCAGTCTTGTTACACCAGCGTGTCCTGTACCAGCCCTCACGCTGCTCTGTGCCAAGCTGGGAACACCACAGCCAGCAGGCAGCTTCCAGCATAAATCCACTTTCGTCAGACCTACGGTATGCTGACTTTAATGCTCATGTATCCAAATATGGTGCCATGGGGTGAAACAGGTGGGCTTCCAAAGAGGGATCTTCTTAGGTCAAAAAAGTCCCTAGAAAAACTTCATGGCAGTAAAAGGTAACTTGGCTGAAGAGACATGAACTGGAGAAAATCTAAAGACAGATGACCACTAGAACAAATCTCTCTCGGTCTCCCAAGAAACCTCAGGAACGTGTAGGAAACACCTACTAGGATTGAGTCACTTGTCCGTTACACATACCTGTGGGATAGGAAAGGTAGTAGCAACCACTTCAATTAAATCCTAATGTTTTACACCTCTCCAAGAGAGAAGAGTTAGGGTTACAACTTTGTTTAAGGAGAGGTAACTGGTCATCTCCAAGAGGACGCAAGGCAGTAAGTACTACACAGGCAGGCCTCTGACAAACCAGATTTGATTTTAAAAATGATTCTTCGTGACCTACTGCAGAGGTAAAATTCTACCAAGATTTTTCTGGCTGAGTCAGTATGTTGCCTTCAAACAAGATCTGCTTTTCTAACTTAGACAAGGAGAACTGAGCCTCCCTCCTTTAGTGGAAGTCAGAAAATGATATCAAGCAAGTCTATACATCTGCAAACAATGAGATCATAATTTATAACGACAAAAAATCTGCCGTGGCTCCATAGCTGGACTGAGCCGCAATCAACTTGTTGTGTAGTACTATCTTTTGGTGTAGCTTCCTTTGGGGGAAGAAAAACATGGCAAACAGCAATACAGTGTTTTGTGAGTTATCTAACTCACCACTGGTTCAATTTCACCAGGTAAAAGATAAAATCTTAAGTCAGAAAAAACAGTTAAGTCCTAGACCACCTTGATCCTGGCTGGCCTGGCACCTCGGAAAACTAACACCATCTTGTTTTCCATCAAATAAGCAAAATCAAATTAAGTATATACTTACTTTCCTACTGAAAAGGATGGTTTGGGAAAAAGCATTAGCCTTAGAGTCTAAGCACAGTTGTGCCTTCAAAGACCTTCATGACCAACAACAGACGATGCAGGCAGAGGCAAGAGCTGCCATTTGAAGGCAGCAGCCATAAAGACATGTTTGCACAAGCACGTCAAGAGTCACCAAAGTTTATTTTCTTGCTGGGGCAAAAATCACATAGCATATTCTGCGGGACACAAGAAAAATGGAGAGGCCAGGGCTTACTGCGAGGGATCAGTACTGTGCCAGTGGGACTATCTGCTCTCCAGGTTGGGGCTGACTCACACCCAGACATCCCCGACTGTGGGAAAAGCAGTTCGGAGAGCACCTGTGTGTCTGTGCATGTACCCTGTGCCCAGAAACGCCTGTGATCCGAGGAAGTGTGTGGGCCAGCAGGAAGGGAAATATGCAACTCATTAAGGTGGGGAGACAGAGGGAATGCAACGTGGCAGCCCCGCTGTTAATTTTGGATATCGCCCACTGTAAAGTTTACATTAATTTTCAGTTGTGTTGTTTCTCCGCTTTCTCCTTGCCAGCCTGTAGGAAATAATCAAGTTTATCTTCCAAAAAATAAGGAAAACTAAGCTGACAGACTAATATAATCACACTCAAAACCAGAGATATGGTGCTGGCACTATCAAGCTGCTTTGCAGATAAGAGATTCGATAGGTGATTTACTGCCTTTGAACTAACAACCACAATGATAAGCAGTTCCTGTCAGTAGAGTTCTCACCACAAGATGCTGTGCTCTCTGGTGTTGATTTCATTATTATTACAACAGTACCTGGAATCTTACCTAGGGACAACATGTGGACTGTAAAAATAAGGCAATGCTCATTTCCTTAAAGGCTATAATATAATTAGTGAAAGCAGACAAAACCCAAAGGTAAATGCAGTCCTGCTCCATATCTATAGCAGGGGCTAAATCCAGTCAGGATTATCAGCTAAGAAACCCTACGTATCTCTTAAAAACCCCCTGCTTTTCTAACCTAGACAAAGACAAGCTGAGTTCTCTTGACTAAAAGCATCCAAAAATACATCAAACAAGCCACTTTTATCAAAATACATGGGTATCAAAATGAACAAAATGGAAAATAAAATACTAGAGCACAGGAGCCATCTACCTCCCCATCTCCATTCATATTCCACTTTGCTTGTCCAGTAACACACAATTAACACCAAATTAATAAGCTTATTAGCGAGACTAAACACCACAATAACACATTTGAGTCAGTACTCAGCAAAACCTTACCAATTAACTTGCCCATTAGAAGGTTGATGAACTAATTGCTAATGGGATGTCTGTTGCTGAGAGGCACTGCTTACCTGTGACCATAATGGTCACATCCACCGCCATGTAATCTCAACGTGTACCTCTAAAGAAAATGGGCAAGAAAATGCTATCAATTGTTTAAACTTCTAACAAAATAACGTACGTGTGTGTGTGTGTGTGTGTGTGTGTGTGTGTGTAGAGGAGGTGGTAGTGGTTTCTTTGCTTCCCCCCTTGAAGAGCTGGCTCCCGTTGCAATCATTTATACATTGGGATTCTTTTATGTTACAGCAAGTATTTTGGGTTTGTACATAGAATATTAATTTAGCAGCTCCCATTGACTTAGTATGTTTAGCCTTTTCTTCCCACAAGGCTTTTTAAGTTTTATTGATGTGAACATTTGTTCACCTAAGAAAGCCGTTCCTTTATTAAGCATTAATTTTAGAGGCTCTATGTGACCCTTATCTGGATACAAAATATTAGGTCTTTCAGAAAATGAGGGAGGGAGGTCTTTGCTCCTTAAATGAGCGCCACAATGGCAATACTTTGCAATTTTTCAGATGAAACACAAACACATTTCTTTGAGAAGAATACAGAAAGATACTCTTAGCTCCCATGTGATGTGATAACCCTAGTTAAGATATTTTAACCCCTTGTCAGCCAGAGTTAGAAAAACTTCAAACAGTTTTCTTTCAACAGATTAATAAATTGTCAGTAAGAATAGCTTCTCTTCACTCTCCAAGGATTTAGCTAATGTTCAAACAATGTTAAAACAATCCCTACCTGTACTTTATTTTGCTTTCAAAGTACTCTGACAAAAGCATTCTACTCACAGAAAAATAGTTTGTCTAGAAGAATTATACATATAGAGAGAGTAGAAAACTTTGTGTGTGTGTATATATATATATATACACACACACACAGAGGCACACACATATATCTTTCTGAGCAAAACTGTTGGAATGTCTTAATTCTGGCATATCAAACCTGGGAAATGGTCCATAACCAAGCTCCCTGAGAACATGGAATATGAATGGTAACCAACAAGCTCCTCCTCTATGGAGTATCATGATTGGTGCACAAAATCAAACACGCTCAAAGCAGCTCATCACTTCCACAAATTTAGTCCACTGTTTTACCTGTATTGCTGTAGCACTGAGGTTCCCCCAGTGGTTTAAAGCTCTGTTTTATAGAAATGTATAGAAAATGCATAAACACAACTGAATTCTTGTTAAAAAAAAGGTGTCATGAACATAAGAGGCATTGAGCAAGCAAAACAAATGAACTGAGACCATGTGAGGTGGGTGACAAGAAGCAACAGTATTTCAGGGCTTACATACAGCAGTTTTTAAGCAAGGCCATAAAATGTCACATAAATTTTATGTAGAATAAATACTTGCAAAGTTAAAAACATCACATGTATAAAGGCAGAATCCAAATGGGGTTACATGTTCTGGAAACAACTCCCAGTCTAAATGGAGCAAGTCTAACAAACAGATGGTTAAATAAAAACTCACTGTAAATAAATTGGAAGCTAAAGCAAATGATTGCTGCAGGATTATTTTCTTTTCAGAAGTCATCAACAAATTACATTTGATTCTCTAGCTGTGTAAGACAGAATGTGTATCAGTGTCTAAACTGCAATCTCATCCAAAAGGTACCACATTCCAGAGGATGACCTCTGCAATCAACATGGTATCATGCAAGACTCCTAACTTTATGTTGAAAAGTGACTGATCTAATTTCAAGATTCTTTTGTTTTTTCAGTATAACATCTCTAATTACAGGCAGCTAACATCATGGGTCTTTTTTCCAAATACTGTTGCAGTATCTCTTCTAAATAGATTTATTTATCAACATTGTAGGCCACCAAAAAGACAATTTATTGCACTGAACTGAGCTACGTAATTGTAAATTACACATAGACTAAGGCAATATAAGAAATAATAACAAGAGATGCCAATGATCTTAATCTAGTCTTCGTAGAAATAAAGGTCTCACTGCAGCCGAATTATTAATTCTTCTTACAGAGCAAGAGGAATCACTCCAAAAGCCTTTCTATTTCCCCACTGCTTTGTATCAAACTCTTTGCTTGGGCAGCCCTGAAGCCCCTGCTTGAGCTTTTGGTTTATACCAGTTTAGAGTCAGTAAATGTCACCTCATAATTATTGCACCCTGTAGAAAAGCGGAGAGGTCTGAAAACTACAGCAAGTTCTAGGCAGGGAGAGTCTGCAGGCTGGTGTCTTACAGTTTCCAAATTTATTGGCACGGGGTCCTGTGCAGGCATGCGAATGCGAACAACGCCTACCGAATTCTGCAGTGGCCAAAAGTGCAAATAAATAACAATGTCATCTTTGATTGATTAAGTAATGAGTCATGCGTACCCTGCATTTGTAAAAATGGTAGAAAATCACAACACAGGATGGAATGGTTAGGAACATCCTAGTTATTAGATCTTGCTACTGAAACATTAACTGCAATGTAAAATGCTCAGCTGTACTGCAGTTTTTCCACTTCTTTTTTTGTGAGTTTACATTCTAATATTCAGAGGAGAAAGAATGATGTCATTTTATTAACCTCATAACCACTTTCCGCCAACAGAAAAATAAAAACATTGGAATGACCATCTGGCACGAAGTTTCTGTTTCTCTTAAAAACACGTCTATATTTTCTGTTTCTCAAGACACTGTGGAAAAAAAAAATATCTTCTGACAAATTTTACAGCAACAAAATGGGAAAATAGAAATAAAATAAGATACAACTAATTAGTATTTGGAAATTTAAACATGAAAATACTATTCTGTCAGGAGCTTACCATGTAAATATGTGTACGTAGCTTCCAACACCAGAGTATTTGACCTACTTATATTATTACCGGGAGCCACTAAAAACTCCAGATACTTTTCCTAAAATATTAGAGTGTTCTCTTTCCTACAATAGCAAAGCTTTGAAAAAAAAAAAAAAATGGAAAAGAACTTGTAAAGTTTAAAGACCAACCAAGTCATCCTTTGAAAACAAGTAAGTTAACTTTAGAAGGTAACGACTTCGATGGATACAGCACATATTCCATACTGAATTCCCACACAATGACAACTTTGATATATAGATAGATGGCAGCCCCTCTTGTAAGATCTATTTCTGCTTGCTAATTGGCATTACAGCACTCTATTTGTTTTTCTAAGCAGTCAAGGTGATGCACAGTGCCCACCTGTATGTTTTTGGCAGAGACTAGACCTATAGAAATAACACACTTTTGAGCTGTGTAGGCTGATCACAAGCTCAAATCCAAGAGCAATAGGACAATGTGTGTGCAGTGATGGAACACATTGTCATGTCGATTAATAGCTGTCCTCAAAATCTGCTAGAAACATGCCATTTCCAAACTCAGTGATGCCATTTCTGATGCCATGGCTGGGAGATGCTTTGTGTGGGAGCACTGGCCCAATCACCAAAGCACTCGCCTCATAGTGCAGGACACAAAGGGAGTCAAAGCTCAGAGGACACTTGGTCCTAATTCAAGGAGCTTTAAGTCTAAGAAATCAGACAATTCAAATAGGTGAAAGCTGGAAGGATTTTTAGCTGGATATGAATCAGAGCTAATTATAGCCAGCCAAAACAATATAGTCCCCAGTTTGGTCTGTAGTTTTTCATTTATCTGTAGAATGAAACTGTAAACATTCGGGGGATTTTATGTTTTGTGGGGGTTTTTGTTTGTTATTTTTTAGTATTTTAATTCCAATTACCCTTGAGATGATGTGACATTGCTCAGCATCACAAAACAAAACTTTGACAGTACTGAGATCCAACGGGAGCATCATGGCTTCTAGGTCAATACCGAAGCTGTCGAGTTTCCCAGTAAACAGTGAAGTGTTGGTCAGCAGGTAGAAAACCTTTGTGCCACAAAAAATCCCCAAGAAGCAAAAATTCCTAACACTATAATAAAAAATAACAATTAATTTAGTAATCTTTCAGAGTTCCTTACTTTGCCAATGAAGTTAAGATAACAGTTCTGGTACATTTATAGGTTTAAAATGAAGTTTAGCCCAGATATCTTGAAAAAAGAAGAGTGTCCTCATCCTAAAGAAGAAACACATCTCTCCCCTTTTTTAGGGAGGCCAAAATAGATGTTTGCTTTCAACAGTTCTGATGCAAAAAACTGTCTTTGCAAGGAATAAAGCAAGCAATACCAATAATATTGCGGAAGATATTTTTCTTTGTAGTTTGAGTTATTACTAGTCATTATATGTTACAGAAAGAAAACATTACATAGGCATCTACACAGAGAGCTTTCTATCATAAAATCCAAACGCACAGGACCTGGCGTATTAAATCCACTCAGTTTAGAAGAAAGGTTTGCATTTAAAAATGCATAGCAGACCATTAGCTGAGGACAAGAAGTAATGAACCTTTAGCTGCCATGTAGTGTCACGAGTAAACTTTCTGACATGACAATGTCTTTGTTCATAATAATCTACAGAAACTTGGAATCACCTTAAATCCTCCCTCTACTGTCTCATTCCAAAGTACAGCAGTAGAATTTTATATTGCTTGGAGATGTCTGTTTTATTTGGAGGGAAACGCATTTCAAGTACTCCATATGCTATTTGAGAAACACAGTCCGATAAACTTGCTTGCACTGAATAAACCTCAACTTTGCTATTTAAATCGATGGGGCTATTCATAAAATAGACTTCTTTACCCTTAAATCTTGAGAACAAGATTATGCCAGACGGATGCAGCTGATTCCAAGAGGTAGCATCCAACCAGGGGAATTCCAGAGCAGTACCCTTGATGGAGCAACTCCACTTTCTCTTGGGGCGTGTTATGTCCCCACTCACACTGTCTACTGCAGCTGGGTACTTTTAAACTGAATTTGGAGGCAGAAATCCCCTCTCAGTGAATATATGAGTGATTTATGTTAAAAACAAACAAAAATTTTTTTTTCTTCACAGTGTCACATTTTAGAATCATAGAATCATAGAATCATCCAGGTTGGAAGAGACCCTTGGGATCATCGAGTCCAACCATCTACCCTACACTACAAAGTTCTCCCCTATATCATATCCCCCAACACCACATCTAAACAGCTCTTAAACACATCCAGGGATGGTGACTCAACCACCTCCCTGGGCAGCCTATTCCAATGCCCGACCACTCTTTCTGTGAAAAATTCTTTCCTAAGTTCAGTCTAAACCTACCCTGCTGGAGCTTGAAGCCATTCCCTCTTGTTCTGTCATTAATTACCTGTGCGAAGAGACCAGCACCAACCTCTCTACAGTGTCCTTTCAAGTAGTTGTAGAGAGTGATGAGGTCTCCCCTCAGCCTCCTCTTCCTCATACTAAACAGTCCCAGCTCCTTCAACCGCTCTTCATATGATTTGTTTTCCAGGCCCTTCACCAGCTTCGTTGCCCTCCTCTAAACTCTGGAGAGAGCTCCTCTTGTGCTTTTGCATTTCATGGGCCTCTACTGCTTAATAAACCTCTGTGAAAGTCATAATTTTGAGGAGAACAGGGGATATAGCTAAACAGAGCTGAAAAGTGCGGAGTGACAACACTCTTTCTTACTTTCTGTTACCTCCCTAAATTTTAAATCCTCACTTGAAGGAAAGCAAGGCAGTGACATGAGGAGTACTGGGGAGTCGCAGGCAGCATGGTGCAGCATTTAGACTTGTGTTCCCCTTCCCACCTACCAGTTTTACGGATGTTCAAAATTAGAAAGATGGAAAGAGGACCTCAGGAGAAGGAAAAAAAACGATAGCTTGGGATATTTCCTTGGTAAACAGGATATACTGTCTCAATTCACAAAGCATGTAAAACTTCTGGGTAGTGAAAGCTCCGTTGCGTGCAGAGGTAGAGCAGCAGAACACAGAGAAAACTTTTGATGGACAAGATGAATCACCCTCATGCATTACTTGTAACCCGGCACCTCTTTCCTTTGAGGTCAAGGCCATGATCCCATCAAAATCCAGTTTTGCTCTCAGACCACTTATCCATTGCAGGTAAGGAGAGGACAACTCCGTAGTAAGCATGCAGCTGCACTGACTTTCAGTGGACTTCTAGTCTAATACATCTCCAGCAAGGAAATTTGGAAAGAACTTACCAAGACAACACAGGCCTTAAAAACGTACAGATCTTAATGATGATAAAGCATTGGAATTAGGCTGCCTTCTACCTCTGCTAGGCCATTTTTAGAACTGAGTACCTGCAACATCAACTGACAGTAGTGAAGAATCAAGGAGAAGTAAAGAGAAAAAAAATGAAAGGCGTTCATCAATGTAGGAGTTACATTAAAGGTTTAATGTCAGCAATGTGGTTTTTCTGAAAAGCACAAAGTAGACTAAGCAGAGAATCATGAGACCCATCAGAGAGCTCCAGTAATGAGAGAAATTCCAAAACTGTGCAGATTTATTTTTTTGGGAAATCTGAGAATTCTAACACCAGCTGTTTATACTGGGTTATCTCCTTTGGCATCAGCTGAAGTCTGACATGCATCCATCAGCGAAAACTCTAGAATTCCTACACTGTCCAAGTCTAATAATATTACTCCCAGTAGATCTTTCATAAACAGTTGTCGTCTTCTACACAGTTCCAATATAGGATAGTAACAATATCACCTTCATTTTGAAACAATTACTTTATATTGAGGATTTCTAAAGATTTATTATTTTAAAATATCTGAAACATAACAATTATGCTAAAGAATTTCTCAGTAGTCCTGCCGAGATAAACTACCACGGCATCAAATTTAGTGCAGAGTGCTGTGTCCCAACCGCTCACAATGTAATGTCCTAGTTTGTTGGTTTTTTGTTGTTGGTTGTTGTTGGTTTTTTTTTTTTAAATAAAAATATCTCTGTTGTCTTCTGGATGCCTCAGTATTTTGCTCTTCCTACAAACCCCTGTCAACAGATCAGAGACAGGCCACGTGCCCAGAAGCAGATAATGCATGTCAGACTCTGTCTTCAAAATAGAGTCAGTAAAAGGATACATGCTGTACAGATTGTGTAATTCAAAATAATTGTTGTTTGAACTACTGAAAATAAGTATGTGCTTAAGGAACAGTTACAAATGTTAGCCTAGAAAGTTTGCTTTGGCTAATGCATTTTACCTTAATATGATGGGTGGAAGGCAGTGGGTATAATCCAAAGCCACCTACGATTATAAGAGTGCTTGTTATACACTTCTTCTTTATGAAATATATAATTTGGTTGTTTCTTACCTCTGTTTTTCCACTCCCTGTTGATTTATGGCACAGTTTTTATATAGGCAGCTTTCTGTTGTTGTGAAAACAATGCTGAGCTTGCAGCTTTATTTTGACTCTAAAGCTGAACTGGTTTTAAGATGGAATGTAGCCTGTTTCTGAGAAGAGCTATGTGAAGAGCTATATGAAGAGCTATCCTGAGTCACTGCAGGAGAGGGAAGGGGACTACGGGCTGTCAGTCCCAATCTCTACAGTCCAGAAAAACCAAAGAACGGCTGTAATGAGTTCTTTTACTTGAGATGCGTTTGTTTATTAACTACAGAAAGAAGACTTCCTATATTATTCAAAAATATTTCAGTCTTACCAAGAGAGAATAGTTTTTTAAAGTAATGTAGACAAGAGCTTGCTACTATTTAAGTTTTGCATTTTTTGCCCCCCAAATGTCACAGAAATTCATTGACTACATAGCTATGAAGGTATGAGCTGAGTCTTCTCAGAGGACCAGGGAGTATATCCTGCTGCCAGAGATCAGGGGGAGAGTTGGGTTGTTGGTTTGTTTTTGACATCTAGACAAAGACAGCTCATTTTTACAAAAAAAGTATCTGGTTTTAGTTGAGGTCCACACTTCACTCATTTAAGGTCAACTCTAACTTCATTAGAAGTTAGCTCATGAAGATTTGCCTCTTGCTAGGCTTTCAGAATATGGTTCCCATAAAAACAACTCAATGGCAGAAGAAACAGCACAGGGAGGAAAGTTTTGAGCTTTCCCTGAATTTCAGCAGAAATTAACTCTATTAGGTTCTTAGAAAAACTCTTCCTTTGTTTGGTACATCTCCAAAGGTTAGTAGGACAGAGTTCAATATACCACTAACTCTTAATTTCCTGAAAGAAATCCAAGTGTGATACAAAATCGTATGTAAATAATACTGTGGTCACCAACAGGATGCCGTAAAAAACATGACGGTGGGAAAAGCTGAGGGTAGATGACAGCTGTGAGCAAGAGAAACTTTGCTCTCTTGGTGCATGGAATTTCCCACTATGCTTTCATCTGCTCAGTAAATTACACAAGTTTTATGCTCACACAGTAACAAAGTCCTCTCTGCATTTGATTCATTTGATGTCACCTCAAGAAGCATCTTCAGACTGGTACCATTAACAATAATAATAATTCTATCCAATGCTAAAAGTTGTATCACCTTGAAATTTCATATAGATGTAAAACTCTCACCCAGTACAGATTATTTCTGTACTTACCTTTAATGTCTACCCTTTTGCTTATAAAATTACTCTTAGACAAAACTATAAAAGATTAACTGTGTACATTCCCATTCCATTTACCAGTTTGGCAATAAGGAACAGCTTTTTAGCAAGACTTCCAACATACTTCTTCATAAAAAAAACAAGCTACAGAATTCAATAGGAATTCAAAAAATTAAATAAAACATTTTTAGTTAGGTCAAACAGATCCACATAATATGTACCTGCAGAAGTAATCTCTCAAAGGCAAGGAAGTTGTCCCATTTGGAAGTCTGGGGGTGTTTCAAAGTCTGGACCGTGGCCAGCACAAGCTGTAGAAGACCACAATGGTTTTCCAAAGCTTTGAGATTGTTTCTGAAAAGCTGAATGTATGAGCTGAGCTGTTCCGGGGTGACTCTGCCTGTTGAAAGGAAAACAGGACACAGCATTCAGTGGTGGCAAAGGCACATCTAGATTTTTTAAATTATAGTGAATGGACTGTAGAGAACTTTAGAGGCTCTCTCCACTATGGACCAAATCCTAGCTTCACTGCAACCACTGGGAGCTTCAAGCTGCAGCAACAGGTCGGGACAAAGACTTACTTCATATCCGTGAATCGTGGCTTGAGATATGTGATATGGCAGGTGTTTACACACTGACACAAAGGGTAATACCACTTTTTGTTTTCAGGCATAGAGGGACATTCATTTAAACGAGGGAAATAATACTTGACGACTACTTCTAAACAATGGTCGATCTTTCTATTTTTATCAAAAGTCCAGTGGGAATTTGCGAGCCTTCTACCTGACACCAAACCCCCACCCCCCAGCCGCTTCCCAAGGGTGCGTTTTTGACCAGGGTTGACTCAAAAAAAAATAGAGATGATGTTAGAGATCCAAGGAACTCTTTCCTGGAGCTGTTCTTGGAAGGGACACTTCCAAGGTGTGACTCTTTGGTTTCTGAGATGCAGTCAGCGTAGCATGATTTCAGCCGCTATTTGAAAATAAACACCCCAGTGCCCATACATTGGCCTGTAGATCTCTCTTTAATAGGAGAGCATGAGAGGACTCCTTTAGGCCACACAAACACTGCAGAATTAGAGTTATTCCATCCACCATTAAAGTGCCAGCTAAGCTGCTCAATCCACTTGTATTTTAGAAGTGATCTGTTCCAGGGAAAAAGGTCCATAGTACCTCATCTGCCCCAAGAAAATCATCATAGGCCGCATGCCATCAACACGCAAGGAAAAATGGTGTCAAAACACCATCCTAATTGCAAGTCTGGACTGAGATCTAGTCCAGGGATGTTTCATGGCTTCTGGCAGCCTCTGCCAGCAACGAGTCATCTTCCTCAAGCAAACCAGACCTAAAGAGCAGGAACATGTGAGATGGAGCGAGAAGGATTCTTTAACTTAAACAGGACAAGCTCTGGTGCCAGGAAGGCACTAGGCTGAGCTGATGCTAGGCGGTTCGTGGCTTACACCACTGATCATTTTATTCGGTATTTTTCCATAAGGGAAAAGTCTTGTAAGACTGCCACTGTGTTTCTTCTCTGCGTTTGGTTATATCATCACTTTACAAGGCTCTCCATCTGCCTCCATCCTTTCAGTATCATATAAATGATTCCAACAGTGAAGAAACGTTGAAAGCGCTTTCTCTTAGCTTCAGCGATACCAAGGGCAGTCTTTGGAAGAGCATTTAGATTAGGGAAAGCTGCTACATAAAGCAAAAACACACAGGCTCTTTATGTGAATTTTAACAGAAAGCATCAAACCAAAAAGTCAGCAAATTAACACACAAATCAAGCTGCCACCCCTCAGTAGGCCGGAGAGCTGACAAAAGGCTTCCACAGTCAGCCCACATAGGCTAAAACAGCAACCACAGCCATGTGTGTTTTTAGACTAAACACTGGAGCTTTCAGTCTTGTTTTATTTCTTTTAAAGCTGTGTCAGGCAGATTTACACGGTGATTTGAAAGTGTCAGCCCGTGATGCCTTGCAGCATACCTTTGATAATGACTGCATTATTACCTAGAGCAGCCCTGATGTATAGTAGCATATTCAACATCTGATAACTTGCTTCAATTGAGAAAATGTGAAGTTGCCAGCCCTTCCCTCACACGAAACAGTAAAATGGGAGGGCTTTCAAGACTTCTGATTTCAATTTAAAAAAAATAATTTTTCAAGAGTTTTGTTCCATATCATCCCTTGTGAAAGTGAATCCAGATGCAGCACTGGATCAGTCTGATATCCATTCAGCACCATTTCAGATAAACAATCAAATCCTTTCCCACCCTCAGAGTACCACCAAAAGAAAGTCCAACACATATGTAAACATAACTGAAATCCTGACCTTAGCAAGCCATTAACAAAACTTACATTGGCATTAAAGAGTCCAGCATCTCATCTGTGATATTTACAATATCCATGGAACCACTCGAATCCAGGGTTCAAGCGTTCCAGCCAATTTCTACACAGAAATCTCCCTGGACAGCTGGCTGATAAATACCACTGTTCCAGTAGATGAGGAAAGGAATTTGGGAACGTGATTGGTGGTAATAAGCAATTAAATGACTTTTCCTGAGGCCTAAATCCTCATTGCCTTCCCTGCTGCTTGCTCACAGAGGGAGATTTCAGCACAACAGACTAAATTTAATCTAAACCCAACCCTACCAGGCTTTTATTTTTTTAAAGTCCCTCTGCCGATTCAAGTCCTTTTTGTTGCAGTGTGGCAGACAAGTCCTATGAAATGAAGATAGATGCCAACCACATCATTGTGTTTCAATGGTCATTTTGTTCCTTTAAAGCAAATCCAGAGATTCACAGGCAGATGGCGGCAACTACGGCCAGAAAGGACTTTAGTGTGAGTGTCTTGTCCTTCTCTCTTCTCCTCTCCCTGTTCCATCACAGTCATACTCTGCTCCAAACTCTACACCTATGCATAGCCAGATGTCTGTGTGGGCCAGAAAGTCTTAGGGGGACACAGAACTTCCATTATGAAAGGAAAATAGAAAAGCCTGGCTTATATGGGCTCTCTGCCCCACCTGGAAAAAAATAGAGATCTCTATAAATGCAAAAGAGTGTTTACGTTAAGGGCCAATATTGGTACTAAAATCAATGGGCATAAATAAAGCATGAATATATTTACAAAAGACATTAAGAAACGTATTTCTCTGTATCAATCCATCTTCCAATAGTGCAGACAAAACAAATTCAACTTCTAAGGTGGGGTTTGATGAGTGTCTAATGAGCAATTGCATAAAGGCTCACAAGACTTAATTCAATACAAATGGTCCCCTTCAATCCTTCACTCCTTCACTCCTACGATAATTTGCAAACATATTGGGACATACAGATGTTGAATCCCACCTCCAGCTTTCAAGAATTCAGGGCAGATTCCAAAAGAACTACAGATCACTTTTGCCAACTTTTAAATTACAGAAGCTGTACCTTGTATTTTAAAAAAAAAAATAATTAATTGAAAGAAATTATTTTCTTGTTAAATATGAAAATAGCAGCACTGAACACCAACATCTGCATATAGAAAATGCACAGTTAATACTAAACGCACAAATGACGATATGTACAGTTAGACTGAAGGGAAGAAATAATTCTACTACTGATAAGGCAGATCACTCAAGTTAGACGTACTGGGGCAGAAATTACCAGCAACTGGTATTAAAGGTCTGTCAAAAATCTGGTTTTTGAGTAGTGAGAGGAGCCTAAGTGGAACAGAAAGACTTTCACCTCAACAGTTAAACAAAATGTTAACTAGACAAACCACATTTGTAGACATCGAGACACGATTCCACAGTATGACTTTTTTCCATTTTATACTAATGCTGCAGTCTACGTAGTGTAATGCAGGCATCGCTTCAAGAAAATAATTATTTTTCAAGATAGATTTACTGGTAGAAGTAAATTTTTAAAATTCAGAATCTCGAAGCACCTTTTTTTTTTTTTTTTTTTACATAAAGATTTATGGATGAAGGAGGTGTCTAAAGAGCAAAGGTCAGAATTATCAATGCGCTGCTCCAAACATACAGTCCTTATTTTTTCATCTAACACTTAGTTAATTATCTCCATAGGGACAAGAAAACAAGTAAAGAGGAAAGTACATTTTGTGACCAATTGAATAAATAAGTGGATGCTTTTCCAAGACTACAGGAACCGCCAAATACACATAGCTTTAAACCTCGTTCAGTTTTATGCAAGAACACAGAGCTTCTGCTGAGGTCCGTTTTTCACTTGACAGAACCAGGAATAAGAAATGACCTTGGCAAACTTATGTTCACAGGCGAGATTTTTCAAGGCAGTAGAGGGCTGAAAAACTCCAAATAAATTGTTTTCCTCATCCACAGTCTTAGGAATATAGAGCTATCTCCCTCAGTAGCTTGCCTCTGATCATGTCCAATGCCGGATACTTGCAAGGAATGTAGAAAGCTCTTATACGCCATGAAGCCAACTGGGCAACAGTACTGCTAAGGGAGTCGGATATTTTGCAAACTAAGTGAGAGCAATTTAGGAGGATGGATGACGCCCCTTATGTCTCCTTGTTAGTGTATTTTCCAGATGTTACTCTTATTAACTCAAAATGCTTTTGTACTTATCAGGAAGTTTCAGTAACACTCTTTAACAGCAAGTGTCACAAAAATAATTTGATGTCAACTTTTGTTTAGTTAAGTTCAAAAGTCATCCGGTCCTTAAATTGTTAATAAAGAAGAGAAGAACGCCAACTACTCTCTTTGGAGAGATGAAAAGTAGGCCAGTATGAGATGCTGTTTGGCTGGCTTCTCCAGGACAAAGCTCTGGACCCGAAAAGCACTAAACCTTACAGCAGACTGAAAGCAGATGTCACAGGCTTATTTCTAAGAGCGTATGCTCATCTCCCACAAACACAAATCCATCTGCCCTGGGGTTGATGGTCACTTTTAAGACTCTCTCCCTTTTCTACTGCAGGAGCTCTAGTGTCCAGACAACCTCATGGTTACAGGTACGAGCACTAATGGCAAGTCCTCACCACTGCAATCCCAGGATAAGACCATCATTGGGGTTTGATCAGCCCCTGAATTACACCCCAAACTGCATGGCAGTGGCAGCCTCCTGCTGTCTGCCCCCAGCAGCACTGTGCCACCGAGGAAGAGCTGTGACCAGCCTTCCTTCCTCGCTGGCCCTTACTGACCCCCATTCCTCCTGCCACCTCAGCAACAGCTGCAGGACACAGGCATTGGAGCTCAGCCACCTCTCCCTGCCCCTCATGGGCTTTCTGGTCCATCTCCAGTCACTCCAGAGTGGAGACAGAGCATGCCACATGTCATTTGTCTGAAGGTGAGTTTAGCAGTGGCTTTCAAGGACATAGGAGCCATTGACAACAGGGACAACTATATTGAGGTTTAGCAAATTCTGGAATAGTGATACACACCCAGAATAAATAAAGCTGGACTTTATTTACTACAACTAACACTTGCCACGTGAGCCTGAACATCCAACCCAACTTGGCTTCAGTCTCATCAGCTGTAGCGTTGAGTTAGTTATCTCAAAAGTACTTTATTATTCATCCCTAGATGTCTATGGTATGATTAAATCCTTGTTTTAACAGTGTTCCTATACAGATCATTTATATTCACACAAGTGCCATATGCTCTTTTAGCCTTCTCTCCTAATTAGCCTCAGTCTTTTATTACAAAATGGAAACCATGCTTAAATACCAGTTCTGTTACTATTCTTGAAAAAATCTTTTTTATGTCTTAAAACAAAGAAAACCCGATCAATTAGGTGGAACAAATGTAACTAAATCATTCTAATATAACCATCAAGATTTTCAGTTCTAGGCACCTGAATGCAGATGCCTAAATATGTCCCCAGTTAATATTTATGATTCCTAGATCATCTACAGTTTCAAGTTTCTGGGTACATTTAGAAGGGTTTGAGAAACATAACTGGTAGCTTAGGTGTCTCAATATAGATTGATATTTTTTTCTTTTTTGTTCTTCAGAGCTTTGTTTTTAAATGTATGGCAACTTCAACCCATTATTTCCTTCTCTGCACACTCTACCGCTCAGTTTCCCCTTTCCGTTGTTAAATCAGCATGAACAAGAAAGTAACAACCATGTCTAGCTGGGATCTACAATATTCTCTGGTTGTCCTCCCAGATAATTAAAACAAATGTCAGAACTATTTGAATAAATAGGCGAAATCTTATCTTCCAGAATTAAGCTTCCTAGGGGTCACCATCTATAATAAACTTCCAATTTAATACTGGCACACCAGACTTTCTCAAATCCACTTCTTAGTCTTGACTACATATGTATCATGGTCATATTTCATTACCTTATTTTTCACCTCTTCCACAAGGTTAATGAATACTGAGGACTAGGCCAAGTCCCAACCAGAGGGTCTCCAGCCCTAAAAAAAACCAGTAATCCTTGAAAACAGTAATTCACTGTGACTGTAAAAGGGACTTGAAATCTGCAAATTTGGTTGAATCATCTCCTGGATGCTTTCAACTTCTCACAGAAATGAATCAACTTGTTTGTCTTAAAATAACATGCCCAAAGGATTTCAGGTGGCTTGCGCATGTCCTCGTTTAGCACTAAGACATATGTTTTCAGACAGTGAATACTTCATCGTGTTCTTGGCACTCTGTCCCAGAGAGAGGGAGGTCGTTGTTCTTCTTTGGTGCATTATTCACAGGACTGATTACTTCTCTGATGATTTCTGGAAGACTTCTGCAGCCTGAGAATACCCTAACAATCATTTTGGGTGGTAAGCAAATAAATAGGGATGGAAAACATGATGATGTATGAGTACGTACATATGTAATTCACCATGTCTCTTGTGTAACAAGTCATCCTTTACGAGACTGAATGATGAGGCTCAAACAATTATGCTTGGAAAAAACAGCCCTGGGCAAGTCACCCAGTTTTACTGTATTGCCATATTCCACTGCGAGTCTTACATTAGAGACCTTGCAAGCTTTCTTAACGTAAAGAAATTCCAAAGCCCTTTCTGTCATCTCCTAAGACACACAAGAGACACCATGCTGATACCCACAACTGCCCCAGTGTCCCAGCAAAGTGCAGGTGCCACGTGGGAGTTTCCGCTACGTGCCAAACTCAGCATCTCCCAGCCCATATCCATGAACTCTCCTGCTGGTGTAAAACACAGTCATTATGGCTGATGCACCCAATGAAATGAAGATAGCACAGCACACATGTAAAGCCAGTTGTATCTTACTTTCAACCAGGCTGCTTCCCCACAGATATAAATAACAGCAGTTGCAGTAAATTTCCTTTTCTCAGTCTTAAAGAATAAGTGTTTTATTTTTCACCCAGGTTCAAAGAGGCTTAAGGGACCTGGTCCTGTGTTTTTAACCATGTCTTGATCATCACAAATGGACAGTCAGCAGGTACAGTGGCTTTTTTTAAAAAACAAACAAACAAACCAACCAACCACCTTCAAATTCAAAACTTCAAAATATTTCAAGACTGAGAAGATATAATAGAATTGCAACATCAACAAAAAGTAAAGTAAGCTTAGTGAATAAAAGCAGTCACTGGTGTTTACCTGAAAAAAAGCACCAAATAAATTTCAGCAGAGAACAGAAGATGGCAATACAATTACTTCTTTTCAGGAAGCTGCATCAGTATTCAGTAACTACAAATAGTATCTTTAATAATTTACTTTATATATATATATTAAAAATCAGCTTATTTCTATACAGCAGGACTACTAATCTAGCTTTATACCAACTACTGACTAATGGGTAATCAAAAACTGGAAGAAGCATTTCAACCTTTCCCAGGCAATTTGGTTTGTTTGATATCAAAGTTGTTTGATAACACAAGACACATCAGAAACACTGTGACGCACTACAGATTCCAGCCGGTGAAGAAGTACAGCTACTTATGACATCTCTCAAAAAAATACTAGTTACCAGTATATATGCGAGTAAATGCTATTTAAATTTTTAAGCTCTTAACCCACAGTCATTTCCTCTTTATTTGAAGATAGACAGTATAAAAAATTAATGACTGTACATTTATGTTAAACTTTTGTTTCAAAGCTTCACAAATGTTTTTCTGTACATTAATGCTTACTCCCAACTATTGTGAACATCAGGTAAATTGTCTAGAGAAAGACCACATTAATATAGGCTTTTTACAATACTTTTATTAAGACAAAAAGACTTCATAATGAAGAAAATATAAGCTTTGCAGTATTACATTAGAAAAGAACATAAATAATGAAATGATATATTTGCAGAACTCCTGAAAAAGCAACACACTTCTGTTTTCTTTTAAATTTTTAAGAATTATCTCCAGCTCTAATCACAACCAGATATGGAAGGAGACCTGGCCACAAGTTCCTATTTAAGTGTTTGGGTTTACTGTCTAGAAAAAAAAAAAAAAAAAAAAAAAAAAAAAAAGACAGACTTTATCCAAAAAGTCTGGACACATAGAAAGACTCTGGTCACCCCACTCCCTTCTTAAAAGTAACAGTAAGGTTACCCAAATAGTCTTGCATCCCTGTGCTAACTACAATTTAATCAAAGATAACATACCACCAACGTATTTCTCTGTTTCACATCCCCGCACAGGGTTCTGTGTTTCACTTCCCTCTGCTAACTGCTTTACAGCAGTGAAGTGCAAAGTAAATGAGGTATAAGCCACAAATATGACAAGCTTTACAATTTTATTAGGGCTTGAGCCATTGCCCCTCTTACACCACAAGAGACTATTTAGCACGCAGCAGGTTATTCACTGAACAATGAGAGACAGTTGAGACAAAAATTCCTTTACTGAAATTTTGTAAACTAACTTAACGTGGGACCTGTTATTTCTGCAAGAATATTAAGTCATAGAATAAAAAACCTAAAAAATTCAACAAGAGCTTAGGGTAAAACACAATACTTGATACTTCAGAACCAACTGAAGCCTTTCTTTAAACTTAAATTAAGTGTGAGTAGTCCCAATATAACACTTCCTTTTTTAAGGTAAATTCATATAATGCACAATGCAGAATTCATTAAACAAACAAATAAAAAAAACCCCACAAATCAAACCAACCTACAACACTCAGAATAAATCTGAACAACACTTGATTTCCTAAACAAGAGCAGCAAAAAGCCATTTACAGTCACCTGCAAGGAATACCTTTCTAAAATACTGAGGGAAAATTTTTGCCTCCAAATATGCTTCTTGTAGAGCACCCTGCACTTCCTCTATTGCAAAACTTCTGTTTTATTTTTTTTTTAATACTATTCTGAGTAATTTCAGTTTTGGATTAAACATCTCTGCTAACCTGTTCTGATTAAAATTTATTTCATTTGGTTATTAGTGTATTTCACATTATCTATTACAGTCTCCTCCTCTAAATTAGGCACATTTCCTTTAAGCAGAGGGCAGGACTTCACTCCCAGGGCAACTTCCAAACCCATTCCCAAACTCTCTAGCTGTTGCTGCAGAACCCAGTGGGGTTGCACATTCCACACCATTCTTTTCACCTCTACAAGATGAAGATTTGGTATTTCTGTACTTTTTCCGGATAGAATGTGTAAATGACACAGATGTTCTATCATCATCTTTTCCTCTCTTCTCTCCTCAATAAGATGGATTTTAGTGTGTACATTTTGCAGAGAAAGCTGTGCTTTAATGGTCAAACTGATACTCTGTCATTAAAGATATACAAACCAGTGCACAAATAACAAGTAGATGTGAAGTGCTGTTTTCCCCAAGTCATAAAGGAACATAACCCACTGAAAGACAATTTAAGGGAGGGAGGAGAAAGGAAAGGTGAGAGACAAAGGAAAGAAACTCCTGAAGATGATTAAAACAAAATAAAAATAGAAGAATTGACTCAATCAACCGAGCAGCTAGAAGATTGACAGCTGGATGAGAACAAGCTACCTACAGCTGCCTTTATTGCTTTAGACTTTTCTTCTTCCTCATGAAATATGCTGCACTGCTCCACCAGTTAAGAGTTCCTTCACTTTTAAACTCATTGATATTAGAGAGTTACAGCCTGTGTCTGGACCTGGCACAGAACCTCTTTTTCAGTCCTCGAGCTCTTGCCCAAATAAAACAAATGCAGTTAACAACAGTAAGCTTAAGTAGCCGCATATAAGTAGTCCTCCTATTTTTATATATTTCCAATGTTTGAGCAAAAGTCCAACAAGGGGGATTAAAATTTATTATTTACTAGCACAGTATTTCAGCATTTGGGACACAGCAGTTTCCAGTTCTCTTTTCAACTGTAGAAACAATTGCACTCACAAAGAACACATCTCATGGATGCCTGTAGACACTAGCGAGCCTTTTGCCCCATTCAGAGTGCCACTTTGCAGCAATCATAAAGTCCCTTTCCCCCCCCCGCCCCAGCCTTTATTTCAACTTTTCCTGTGTTCCTCTCAAGTGCAATAGTCTAATAGTAGATCTGTGACCTAAATGTCTCTAAAGTTTGGGATTAAATGTGTCAGTCAAGTTGAACATCAATCAGCCATACACCCTTGCAGCAATGGAAGCGACCCAAGTGCCAGGTGGCATCAGCACAAATGCAGCCGGCAGGCAGAGGGAAGTGGTGATAGCCCTTTATTTAGTATTTGTGAGACAGCATCTGGAGTACGAAGTTTTGGGCCCCACAGTACAAGACACACTAGAGCGGGTCCAGAGACGGGTCACTACAATGGTTTTGGGGGATAGAGAAAATGATGCACAAGTAATGGTTTGTTCAATCTTGAGAAAGGAAAGCATGGAGGGGAGCTACTTACTGTTTCCACAGACCTAACGAGTGATTACAGAGAAGACTGAATCAGACTTCTTGGAGATGCACAGTGACAGGACAAGAAGCAATGGTCACACACACTGCAGCAAGTGAAAAATCAAACTGTCCATGAAGGAGAACATCTTCTCCCCAAGAGTGGTTAAAACTGGTGCAGGGTACCCAGACTGCCTGTGGAATTTCCATCCTTGGATATATTCAAAATTCAGCTGAACAAGGTCCAACATATCTAATCTACCTCTTCAGTTGTTCTTGTTTTGAGCAGGGGGTTGGACTAGATGACCTCTAGAGATCTCTTCCAACCCCAACTTATTCTATAATTCATCCATATTTGTTGATACCACTCATTCTGAGCTACCCTGCAGGCACTCATCAAAACGGGCAAGTTTCCTGCGAAGCCTTTTCAGTCAGCTTCACATTACAGAATTCTTTCTCTGGGATGTACTTGATAAGAAAGGATGCATATCTGCACTCACAAAATAAGCTTTATGCCACTGCCTTATCTTCTTCTCTACCACCAAGCTTCTGCCACACTGTTACCTCCACACTAACAGCCATTTCCAAGCCCAGTAAAGGCTCCATTCACTGTTCAGCCTGCACAGGATTCACACCAAGATTATAAGTACTTGCTCCTCATAAATCATGTTTCTTGCAACTACAGGAACCTATATGTGCTAGACTGAAAAAGAAGGGATGGAGGATAAATTGCAGAATATGCTCATGGACATCACACCTCACATAGTTCCAGTTATTCTAAAGTATGTTTGTTTTCTCTGTTGAGCAATTGTTTTGGGCTCTCAAGGATGCTACTCTGTGTATCAGCAGGTGAGACTGAAAAAATGAATTGGCACACCACTTCCCTGAATTCAGCATCCAACTTGAAAGAAGCAGAACGATTAGCACAAAGATGGCTCCTCATCTGTTGATGCTTCTAAGCAATACCACACACAAATGCAGTCACTGATCAAAAACTTCTGCTCCTGAACACCTCTCCATCTCAGTTATTTTGTCACATCTCCTGAAAAACAGAGAACTTTGTTGGCAAGAACATCAGTATCCTTCATCCTTTCTGTTACATCTAATGAGTTACAGAGATGACCTGAAAAGTTTAGTTGCTTAAGAAAAACAGCAGAAGGCTACGTACTCTTTGCAAATCTGCAGCTTGGAACAACATCTCTGCCCTAGAGTGGCAAAACGCAATAACTATCAAGAGATGGGATCTATTTAGTTGGGTGAACCCTCTGATCATACTCAACAGGGTTGAAACCCCAAACTTCATCCTGGTGTAACACTGGAAGGCGAAACATCCATAATATCAACTTCTTTCTACAATTCTTAATGTGGCAATGACTATTCAGAAAGACCACCTCCATCACAAGTTATCAGGGGAAACCCTAACCCCACCACAGTCAAAGAGCGTTCCCTGGGAATGCAAAGGTCTATACAGAAGCCCTCCCCAAATAGGAATATATCCAAAACTTTCAGAAACACTTCAAACTCTTCAAACACATTTAGCACTCTGAGAAGCAAAAAGCCTTCCTGCCTCCGGGGGCGAGTGATGCAACAGAACATCTGCTATATGGACCATCACTGGGATTGGGAACATTTGCTTCAGGTCAAGACTACGCTTTTAGTTGCACTACAGGGAGAAATCAGGAACTCAGTATTGCAACAGGCTGGAAAAACCAAATCCGCTTGGCTGGATAGCCCCACGCTGCAGGACTCCTCTTACTTCTGATGAGGCAAAGAGCAGACTAATTTAACTCAGGAATCGCCTGCTCAGGATCCAGGCTGCACAGTGGAAGGATTTCGGGTCTGAGAGACAAGCAGCATCCCCTCTCCTTAGAAAAATGCCCTGAGAACACCAGTGAGCCCTTGGGGCAGCACAGCGAGACCCACCATCAGAAATTTGGGACTCCTTAGGCTAAGTCAGGTCTATCTCCTCAGCCGAGTTGGTACAGGAAGCCTCCTGCTCCATCAAGATGCCCAGAGGGACACTTTGGCTGCCGCCTCACCGATTCTGCATCGTGCTCTCCCAATGGGTTGGGAGACCAGGTAAACAGGCCACAGAGAAATGTAGATAAACATCCCAAGAACCAGTCTACAATATCATCTCGTCCAGCATAACGGAGGGGCATAGCGTCTCCCAAGCCTGGCTGTTATCTGGGTACCCATCACCTACCCAGAGAGGTGCAGCAGGAGGGATTCACATGCCCCAGTGACCGCTTTGAGCCCTGCAATGCTGATCCGCCTTCTCCTCATTCGGAAGGACCCCAAACCCAGACTGACACAGCCTCACCACTTGTCTCTATCACAGAATTGTCCTAACGTCTGGCCAGGGTGGATTTTAGGTATCTGAAATCAGACTTGATTTATCTGGAAAGATATGTATGTACTTATCTACTTTATTACAGCTCATTTTCTTAGCCGGTAGCTTTTATCCCTGAAGTTTATTCCAGGAATTGATGGCATTGAATCCTGAATATTTTTACATAGATCTTGTCAAGAATAGATAGCATGTTAAATACCATTACAGTCCAATGCAACTTTTCAGTAAAAAATAGATTTTATATTCTTTATGTTTTGGATGAGGTATTCATTCTTCCTGCCCACCTTAAGGTACTTTTCTAACTCAAAATGTCATTACCGTCTCTCCAGGCTAAAATTTCATGATTTCTACTGAAACAATTAGAGTTCGATTCAACCCATGCAAACCAGCCCATCTGAAAAAGTTACAGTTCTTCTCTTTACTTCGCAAAGCCCAAGGCTTTGTTAATTTTGCAGTGAGCTTGATTTTTAAAACTGCATTTGTACAGTTCAAATGGAAAGAAACCAAAAAGCTTTTCTTCTGCTAACAAGGGTTCACGTAACAGCACACTGCACTTTGTTGCTGTTACTACACCAGTGTTTCGATTTTCATCAGTCTCCATGCCAGTAAAAAGACACAATAAAGGAATTCAGACCCGACCGAGGTTTACTGTGCTCTTTTCAAACAGAGCAAGGGTGTTTCTAAAGCCACAAAAGAACATTTGTAGCAAAGTTTTTACCGCTGCCAAATGCTATGCTAATAGCAAAGCTTTCAACAAGAGATTCATGGGCTGCCACGTTCAGAAGATGATTAAGATATGCATCAGGCCTATGAAGAACGGAACGGGAAGTAGAGGAATGGAAAAAACAGCAACCTTTCCGCTGTGCTGTAAGTCGGGCTGCTGCCTCACAGCAGAGCTCCTTATACTCACTTGCTTTAAGAGCTGAGCAGAAGTTATCCCTTTCCAGTATGTACAATCTCACTCAAATTTAGCACAATGCTATAAATCTCACCAAAAAGTTATTCCAATGGTCTTCCAAAGAGCTTTTCAAAAAGAGACTTAATTCTTTAAATAAAATAAATTCCTTTAAATGCCAAGGTTGCTATTATGCCAAAATAATTTACATCTCCACATTTACTCCTACACGATGGGATACCTGACCAGACCTTCCTCCAGATACTCATCAGCATTCACTTGGGTATCCCAAACACAAATGCAATTGACTCAGAGGCAAAATGGAGCTGATGTAGTTCTTAAAAAGCATTTTGTTGTTTTGTTTTTTGTTTGTTTTTTTTTTTTAAAGTGTGTGCATGTCTATATATGGAATATTTTAATGCCTCTTTATTTAGAACTGGGCTGCTAGCAAAAGACAGCTCCACCTGTTTACATGCAAACACATACTGTTTTGGGAAATGTATCTAGCTGAACGGATTAATGCAAAACTTAGACGTAACTACTATGTTAGTAACATGGCTTCAGTGTGTTTATAGCATCCTGGAAAGAAGGGGCTCAATGTCAGCGTGGCCACAGTAAGCAATACCAAACAAATACTCCCCAAAAGTCAATACCAACAGCGTTACTGAACTCCACAGTTCATCATCAAAAACCGTATATCCATGTTATGTATTTATGGATGGAATGGATTAAACAATAAGTAACTGGAATGTAGAACATGAAAAGCCTTTAAACTGGCTAGAATTCTGCACCATGCTTTGCCTGCCTTCTCCAAAGCTGACCTCAGAAAAAAATCAAATATGCCACATAGCTGTACAGCCCAGGTTTTGTTTCGTTAGGAAAGGGCAAAGTAGCTCCATAGTTTTGTGTTCTAGTTGGTTTTATGTACCATCACTTGGCACTTTGTCTCCCTTTGTGATGTGGTTTCCCAAGACTTGCAATTCTTCTTTAAAAAAGAAACAGGATTTTAAAATGCTTGCAATTAACCGTTCTGAACAGCTTACTAGCCCCTGTCGCTCACTGAAGTTTGTACTGACAACATAATTCTTTCACTCAAAGTGAAATGACAGATAAAAACCGCTTTCTTCAGACATAAATGGAATTAAAAAAAAAAAAAAAAAGAAAAAGATACAAATCTTCCTTGAAGATGATATAACACCCCTTAATGGCTCACATGGAAACCTGAGTAGAGACAGCTACAGCAAAAGAAGAGAATCCTGCTCTATTTACAAATGTCATGGGGATGATCTTAAATTTGAAACTGGGTTTGCTCCAATAACCCATCCACCAAAACTTTCAACAAAATGTTGCCAGCTCTGCTCATCCTGTCTCCATCCACCTTCCTTCTATGCTGAACCCTTTTGAAAGTGTCAAAAGGGATTCCAGACATGCCCGCTGCCACTTTCCTTGATGCAACTAATAAAATGAATATGCAAATCAAGAGCACCAGAAAGCAGTGCTCCAGTATACTCAGCTCAAACAATGGGGCCAAAATTGCTGATTTCCTTTACTTCTCTTTCTTCTCCTTCCTCAGAACTCCTTTCTTCTCTCCACTCCTGCTGATTTCAATGGGAGAGGATGGAGTTCCCAATGGCCTTTGAGGGTTTTGGGGAGAAGACATGTATCTACACACAGTTCTCCTACTCTCCTTCCTCTCAGGAGGAGGAGGGCACATACAGAAGGTATCAGAAAGCGAAATCTTGAGCTGTGTGTCCTACCACAAGTGTCAGAGCTCCAGCCCCACACAGCCAGGCAGAGAAAGAGGGAAGCAGGGTGTCAGGCACATCGCTTGCAGGGGAAACGTGGGCAAGCACACGCAGACCTTCGAGTAACGAGCAGCTTTTCAAAGCTCAGAAAGCAACAGAATTTATTTTCTTTGCACTGAAAAACACAGAAACAGGATGGGATTGAGTTTCTCGTCGCTGCAGAGGGCTCCCGTGCTGCCCATGTCCCACGTGATGCAGTTCTTCAGGCAGGTGGTCACTGCAGGAGGGCTCGGCTACACCAAATGGAATTCAAAGCTTTGCTTTCAAATGTAATTCACTCCTTATTTCCAGGGGGGAAAAAAAGCAACAAAAAAGGTAGTAGTAAGGAAAACACTCTTACCATCTGACACAGCTGGTCTTAGTAAAGAGAGTAAGAGGCAACTTTCATGCTAGAAAAACTCTCTGACATTTAATATTAGGGCCATAAAAGACTCAGAAAATACCCTAAGTGTTGGGAAAACCAGTGTGCAACCCACCAAGGCTTTCTAATGCAGGCAGAACCTGAGGTAAAATCATAAAAACTGAAGTCTAAGCAGAGCGAAAGCATTTCCCTTCTCACCAGCCAGTGTTGCCTCATATCACAGCACAGTGGAAGGAGCCTTTCAACTAGACACGGTAATCGGGACCAGAACAGGCCACTAGAATTCTTCCTTCTCAGCAAAAGCAGCCATTGATAAACACCACCATTTCCAGCTTCCCTACAGAGAACTAAGATGTTCTGTAGCACGATGAATGAGCAATGAATGCTCTAGAAACGCAGATCTGTTCTAAAAAGTCATTAATGAAATGTGTCATTGGCCAATGACACCTGGGCCTGAGTTTCGGGTTTTCTGCATTTAAGCTCAATAAGAGTTTTGATTTTGTTGAGTGCGGTGCTCTCCTTTCCTTGTTTCTCATTTTATCCCTGTTTATCATTTACAAGACTGCCTTGAATTTTGTTTCGCCTCTTGAAGTTCATCTACAAAGTTAACAACTGACTATGATTCTAGTGCAAGATAAATATACAATTCACAAAATAAATAACAAACTTCCAGAAACATTAGTAAATGACAGCTACACTTCAACAAAAATCAAGTCTCAAGAACTACAGTGTCAGAAATTTGATTCACCATCAACTCTTAAATGCTTCTATACAGCACTATATCGGCCCCACGTATGTCAGACATTTAGGCTGCCATCAGTAAGCATCAGCTAATATGGTTAAGAACCAGGTTATCCCAGCCTTCACTGGATACCACGGGAAGGAGACACAGAGGCTGATCTAATCACTCACACAAGGCAGCGAAGGGGGTAGATGGATCGTTACCTCTCAAAGACAGGAAGTAATTACTTTTAAAACAAAGCTGAATTTCAACATTAATAATCTTCTTTTTAAGGCGTACATAATAGAAAACCAGTGGGAGCTTCTTAATGTTATTACGGTGAATACTCACACACACATTATCAGTGAAAGCTTAAACAAGATTTTATTATTTACCGTGCCTTACCCTCTTCAGAAAAATTTGTAATAGCCTTCTCACAGCTGCTCCTTTTCCATTTCTTTAAAACATCTTACAGCATTACTGTTGCAGAGATCTAGTATTTCTGATTAATAATCTACTGAATGCATGCTCTAGGTATTTGCAAAGACCATACAATATATGAAATATTATAGATGTTAAGAGTTCATGAGTTGGCTGTACATCTAATTCTACAGTATCTTGGCAGTTTACTCTGGAGTCCCAGATAAAAGCCTATTACTCTTATTCCATGAGGACATTTCTCTTGATGAAAAGTTCAGCATAAAATAGTCTTACAGCACATAAAAATGCTAAAAATTATTGTGGTATAGAACAATACCAGTTTTTATAAGCCTAACATTATATCAAATCTTACATTTCACTGAGTATGGTATCTAGTGAGAATAAGGTTCCAAAAAAGCAATATAAAGTCATTATGTTATAATCTGTATCTCTAATATTTTAAAGAATTTGGGTTTAAAGAATGCCCAGACATGGTTTTCAGCTTAAACTCTTGAGCCAGGCAGCCTTACTTCACATAAACCTCACTACCTATGTAATGTAATCACTACCTGTATAGTGCAATCATACGCAAGATCTGCACAACTTCCATCAGATCAGCTGCTATTTACAACGCCTGCTTTCAGGACACAAATCCTGCTGAATACCCAAATTCTCATGCTTTGCAAAATAAAGACAAGCAGCATTGTTAACCACTTGCATGCCTTTAAAATCCTCCTTCACAGAACTCCATTGCTTCACAATCACGCTCAGTCTTTTTAAGGTTGTTCTATTTAGAAGACAACGCTTGCCTCTTACTTATATACCAGAAATATCCTATGGTAGCCACGGTGCTCACCCAAAATCTGTCGACAAGGATGGGGATGAGTTTTGCCCAAGAGGGTTAAGTGGAAGAAAAGAAGCTGACATCCCCTTTCACATTTCCACACCGTAGGGAAGGGTATGTCCTATGCCACTCACCCATGCTCATCTTGATAGGTAAATTTTCTCTGCTTGCAGCCTCCACAAGGTGTCTCCTCGCCTCCATCACAGCTTCCTTTTGTTTGAGATTCATGAAGGACTCCCAGAGAGCTTTGGCAGCTGGATCGCTATAAGAAAATGACAGGGTTACACTAAACATTGCTTGAATAATGGAGTAAGCTTAAGACAACATTTATATTTTAAGATGAGTGCTTCTACTTAGTAACTCCTCTGAGGTGGGCAGGATACAAGCAAAAATAAAGTGATACAAAAGCTTGATTTTTTTCTTAGGGGAAGAGTTGTTACAGTTTCACAGAAAAAAAATCTAGAATTTTTTGCTACTAATTATAAATCATTAGAATTCACGTATGACAAATAAGCATGTCAGCCGCAAAGTAACCACTACTGTTGGACCGTGGGAATATCAGAAACGGTCCAAACTTCTCCAGTTACCAAAAAGCTATGGAAAGGATGGGCCCTAGATTTCCCATGAGATTTTAAATCCCAAAGCCAATACTCCCAACATTGAAGGCCATTGGTATGATTTGATGAAATACCGTCACTTTGGGTTTCATGGATTCTCCTTACACGAAAAGAATAATCTGTAGATGAATGTAACTGTCCTTATGGTTTCTGTATTTACAGATTTCCTTTTTATTGTTGCTGTTGCTAAGCATAAATTAGGAATTTCTGTGGCTCATCTGCACTCAGTTCCCTGACAGTCTTCTCTCTCCTCCAGGACACTGCATTTGTTGGTGTCCTCAATGAATTCAGTGTTTTCTTGGTAGGGGGTGGGGGGCAGGAGAAGGGAGGAAAACCATCGCCCGGGGCTAAAGCCACACATTGGGATTAACTGTGTTGGATTTTGGTTTTATTTATTTTCTTTTTTAAAGAGAAAACTTCCCTCTGTTTTTTCCTCAGGAGATATTTAACTCCTAAACACGTTTTGATGTCATTTACAACATGCTTATAAACATGCCAAAACAAGCTTTGTTTCATGGAAAATAAAAAACCCCAACAATTCATTTGATACTGGTTACAGAGCAGCTGTGCTTACGCTCTGCTGCGACAGCAGGGCTGCACTGAGCAAATCTGTGCTCTCCCCCAAACCAGGTAAGAGGATCGCCAAGCCCCACTCCTGTCATCCCAGGAACCCACATCCTCTGTCAGAGCCTGTGTGGGTGGAAGAAGGACCGTGGGAAGAAGGTTGAGTTACCCTTCTTTCTGAACAAACCACAAATGAATAGGAAGAGCAAATTTCATCCTATCGCCACGCTTTAAGAATGGAAAAATCAGATGACCTGACACAGTCTTTCCATTTCTCTTTCATGTAGTGCAACTCAACCTTCCTCTAGTGAGGGAGGAAGCAGGAGGCAGCACATCCTAAAGCAGCTCCCTCTTCTCCATCACCAAGCACAATCTGAGCTCTAATGCTGCGCACTGTTCAGGGGCAGCAGCTCCAAGGGGACTCCTCGCAAGAAAAAGCACGGCGATTTATAACGTATGACAGTGCAAGAAATAAAAAAAAGAGCTTTCCAGAACAACTAGATGCTTCAACACGATCTCCCTTTAGTAACAGATCCTTGGACATGCTGTTTTCACAGACTATCTATCCAATTGTCGTGATCCAGTCCTACCCACCCTGCACCACTCTTAAACGCAGCCTGTTGATCCTGTTCACATCACATTCACAGGGAATGTCTCACTGTCATTTACAAGCACAACTGAGGTTTGGTTTGTGAGAGGCCACCGCTTTGCTCGTTAACGAATCCCCTCCTAAAAACATGCAGCTCCAAGTAAAAATCTAGAGATCAGGAATCAGGCCTAAACCAGCAGGAAGCTAGTTTTAAAAATGCCTTTTTCTTTTATTTATTTGGAAGAAAACTCAAGCTTTTGTTTTCTAAGATTTTAACCCATTCTCATTTTCCCAATTCTCTTCATCACTATGAGTATGAGCAGAGACTCTCCCACAAACACAAACACCAGCAGCTAAGACTTTAAACAAAGGAAAACAAACAGCATCAGGAAGGTAAAATAAAAGTCTCTCAAGTTTTGCAAAGGTTTTTGTAGTCCCATCCTTCTCACTCTTATATTTCATAAAGATACGTAGCAAATAGTAAAGCGTGGAAAATTCATGCCAAAAGCATCTATAAGCCTCAGTAAAAGTCAGAATGTATTTGGTAAGGTTGTACCATTTTTCTACCCGTTGTCCTTGCTGCTCTCCCCTTCCACACCACGTGTTGATCTGTCCTGTCAATTTAGACTGCAAGGTCTTTGAAAGCAACGTATGCCATACTTGTATAATCACCACTACAAGTCCCTGTTTCAGCTGGTACTTTTACTTGCTACTAGTTTAAGCATTATAAACCCCCAAAAAACCAGACTAGTTATTTTAAACTCTAAAAAAAAAAAAAAAAAAAAAAAAAGTAAGAACGAGTCATACTAATGCCTTAAAACAAAATGGCAGTGAGGGAGGTTTGCTTTTCACTTTGTAAACTCTTTCTTCCTCCTTTAGACACAGTACATTTTCGTTAAATCCCACGGACCTAAGTTTGCACGATCCCTGAGGGTTGCTTTAGCACACCAGAAATAGCAGAAAGGAAAACAACTGTGGCGCAGGCTAAAAGCAGATGGAGGTCAACCACACTCCTGTACGCTTGGATCTCGGAGTTTCTGTAGACATTTCTCTTCCCACTGCTTTGCAGAATAGCTATATATGATACCTAAACCGCTAGAACCCTATATAACAGGATGAGATCAATATATATTTACAGCTCACATACATAGCCAACTGACTGGGTCAATCCACAGAAAGCAACAGTTCCTGTGTTCAGTCATTTTTTTGGAAATATAACCAGGAAAAAGAGCAACAGAAGTACGTTTTCTGCTGAAAACACTTTTCCCACTCCCCCCCTACTACACCTTCAGAGAAGGGCTGTTGCTTTGAACGACTTCCCGTTCTTTAACTTCATCGCTGGCAAGCCAGGAGCGGCTGCTGGGAATGGGTCAGCCGGAGGCAGCACAGGGCTCTGCTGTTGCCTCTTGCCTCACCACAACATTTTCCTTTTAGAGATTTCTAACACCCGGAAACAATATTATCTTATCTTCCCCTTTTGGTGAGACATTTGTCTGTGACTGCCTTCCAGCTCTTGTCGTGGTGCCCTTCCCCTCCTCTTTTTCCCATCTGCAGTTCCTCTGCTTTGGTCCAAATGCCCCAAATCTGATGACACCGGTGCTGTAATCAGTGATTTGTATGGGATCCAGTATCCCGATTCAAATTTCTCCTTCCTCTTGCATTCCTTGACTTCCCAGGGATTGTTTACTGATTTTACAAGTATCTAGTGAACTACTGCACTCTAAAAGTAGTTTTCTGAAATTAAGTAGATTTTTTTTAAAAAAAAAATATTTTATGCATTACAAAACCTTTAAATATATTATCTAAATCATGTTGCTGTGCTTAAGAAAAAATAAATGCTTTACAGTTACACTACAACACTGATCAGGAACGCTAAACCAACCTTCAAAATAAATGCCACAATAACAGGTAAATATCACAGTGCACGTTTCTGTGCATTTCTATTCCAAAGTGTTTTGCAGGGCACGGCAAGCCTGACAAAAAGAAGAGAGAACTAAAATTGGCTTAACGGCTTCTGCCATTAACCAGTTTCACCAACAAGCTTAGAGTTTTGCTCACAGGTTTTGATACCCTGTCCCTTCCTTTTACTGTTATGGTCATAGTACCTAATCAATCAGCCATCTCAGAAAACAGAATATAATAAAAACAAGTGTAGCGGTTACCTGCTAGACAAATTTGAAAGTTATTAAACAAAAACATTACAATATGTCCAGAGATAAGGCTGAAGTCTTTGAAAAGCCGTCAAGACACAGCTATACCATACAAGATACACAAACCAAAGTTTTTGACAAACATCTAATAATTGCAAATTTCTCCATTCCCCTCATACATAAATCTTACATTTTTTTAATGAGCCATTCTCTGTTCCAAAACTAATTAAAATTTAACTGCATATCATTTGGACTTTAAAACAACAACAATAAATATTATAAAGGAAGAGGGAGAAATCTAGACACCTAAAAGATGCGACTTCCCTACTTCTGGTATTTGCATACCAGTTTTCAAAGCTGAATCATGAAGACGTAGAGGGAAAAAGGACCAAGCCATCAGACCCATAATGTATACGAATCCTAAAATGAGACATCAGCTGCCAATACTGCCAGGAAACAGGTGCTGATGATTAGCAGATCAGAAAGAATGGGATGTTCTCTGCTGACCAAAGACAGCTTCAGGTGGTTCAAAGCAGCTCTGATTTGCAGCCTCCAGAGGCACTCTTTCTTTAACTAAAGATAGGGGAGATGGAAAAAGAAAAAGAAAAATCAAGAATAGAACAAGTTAGCTGTGAAATAGGTAACTAGCTGCCTTCCAAATGTACAATACCCAAAGGAAAGACCACTTAATGCAATCTGCTGTTCACTGGTAGCAAGATACCAGGGTGAAAAAGCCAAAGCTTTGAGCAAAAGTAAGGGTGGAGTTTGTAAAGCAGCTCTTTGGGGATGGTGTGCTCGCTTCAGCAACACTCACTCACTTGGGGGGAGCTGGTTCTCATTCTCATGGCACCCCTTTCAACTCTGCCAACACGTTCAGTGTGGGACTATTCATCGAGTAAGGTAGGAAAAAGTTGGTGATTTTTAAACACAGCTCAGATCCCTGAACTAATTTGCTTGATCTAGACATCTACAGGTTGATAATCAGATGCCTAACCTTGCATCTGTTAAAATAATTGTAACTTATTCTCTTGATCTGGTCTGGCCCAGTCCTGCAAGGACAATACTACCAAAGTTACGTGACAGACAGAAAGTGCCCCCATCTGTGATCAGCTGTAGGCTTAGTCTCAGAGCTACTCATTTTGAACGCACTTGGGGAGAACAGGGGAGGCTGGTGCTACTGGGATGTCCTATTACCAACCTGGAAGTAGTAATCTGGAAACAGGTGAAATCAAGCACCAGTCAATGGGGAACAAACTCTCAGAGCAGATACAAACCTAAAGGCAGAGACAGAAACCTGGGGACACTTATTACCCTGCGGAGTCCAGTGTACAACACCACAATTTTAGACCTGGCTGAAATGATACGCCTCTTGCTTCACACCACCAGTACAGAAAGACACTTACTTCCCTTATTGCTCCAGGTCTTGTCTATTACTAATAAATTATTAAAATATGGTCTTCCAGCTCACTAATGCAAGAGCAAAAGGTCAAGAAGCAATAAGCCCCTACGAGAAAACATGTCCACTCAATGACTAAGTGTTCCCCATTTCTTAACCCCTTTAGCATTTGTAGAATTAGTTTAGCAATGTATTTCTTCAATCAGCATGTATAATTAACCAAATGAAAACAAGTCAAACACTCTTGTCCAAGCAGCATACCATATTCACCAAAATTATCAGCCACATCTATAGTCTCTGGCAAGCTATTGCAAATTCTTTTAATATGATCTAATTTCAAGTCAAGGAGGATAAAATTGAGATGTACATTATCTATTACTGGATTTTTGCCTGGACTGCTTTGCCTAACAGGACAAATTCAGGTCATACTGTTTTCTGCTTATAGAACACTAGCATAACAAACTTTTTATTTCAGTTACATGCAACCCTTGCCCTGTCCCCAGGCTTACTGAAAAACAGGTCAAGAGTCTCTTCCATAACCTTTTCAAAGGCCAAATTGAGAAGTCAGTCTCCACATCCAGTTTCCTTCCCAGATCTTCTGTAGCTCAAATCAAGAAAGAAAAAGATGACTTTGTACAGCTTTGTTTTGGTTTTAAATTGCCTGGGTCAGGTGAAAGCACTGCCTACAGCAGAAACAGCAAATAAGCAGGTGAAGGACATCATATGCGCAAGATGTCAAAGAAGGAAGAATAAGCAAATGTGGTTATTTCCACACCTGGCAAAGGACACAGGATTTCAAAGAGCAATTTGCTGACACAGACTCTGAATAAGCAACAGAAAACAACAGTGAGTGGGCTTCAAAAATTAACCAGCTGAAATGACAGCACTTCAGCATAACAAAGTAGTCATGTTTTACTTTTTCAGACTAAAAAAATTAAAGAAAAAAAAAACCTAACCAAAAGGGAAATTGTGATAGTCTCAACATGATACAGATCCTGTGGTTATTGTATCAGCAAAACTTTCACCTATGTCTGTATAGCTTTACAGCTCAGCTGTGCCTGTATATTTTCACAAGAGGAAGGGAGGAGGGAAAAATTCAGTGAAGATTAAATTAGAGCTTTATTAATACCACAAAGCTGCCCAAAACTGAGTGAGTATTAAAAAAAGTGTGCTGCCAACCTATCCTTTTCAATAACTCACATTCATTTCAAGAAGACACAACATCCACACTAAGTTCACAGCACTTCAAAAAACACCACCAGGGTGGTTAGAAGATCATTAGGATGAAGGACAAATCCATTGCTGGCAATAATTATTCAAATACCGATAAACCAGAGAGAAGCATAAACCTCTGATAAGATGCAACGATTTGGCTATAAGCCTGGAGCGAGGGGCCACGTATCGAGAGACATCCTCCCTCCTGCAATTCCCCAGCTGTTTGGGAGAGAGCGGAGGCTGCTCCGGATATACTGCGCATTCCTGGAGACACATGCCAGCCCAACAAATTGGGGGGGACAGCCAAGTCCCCAACTGTACCCCATCCCACTGGAAAGAGCCAACAGTGACACGTGGAACTGCCTCCCCTGAACAGCCTCTGCTCCATGCCGCAGGGATGCTTTAGGGATGCTTTGGTGATGCTGCAGGAAATGCCGTGGGGATGGGAAGAGCTGATCTCCGCACTGCCCGGACACAGCTGTGCTCGGAGGAAGAAGCTGCTTTTCATTTCACCCTTCCGAAAGTGACCAAACGGCTCTAATATAACTTATCAAAAATTTTGCCATATAGAAACAGCTATCAGTATTTCCAGGACTCCATTCTCCAGCAGCGCAGTGTATTTGTGTGAATCCCGAGTGCATTCACTCGATGGGCTGGCCAACGTTCACTCAACTGGAGATGCAGCAGTACTTTCTTCAAAGAAAAACACAAAAAACCCCAAAATGTTTATTTTCAGATAAATGTAAATTGCACATACCCAGAAGGGACTAACACTTTTCATTTTTAAGACAGTAAAATGAGAAGCTTCTGAAGTTTTAAAATAGCTCTCAGCAGCGGACTGTAATTCTGCTGTTGGACATTCTATATGGTTGGCAAATCTGCTCAGCCTAATTAAATGCTCCTTATAGACAGTAGGAACTTGAACTATTTTCCAATCCATCCTAAGCTTAGGAAAAAAAAAAAAAAAAAGGTAAACAGAAAGCTAATGTCATCTTGGCATTGTGCTTACAAAAAACCACAGAAAAAGCATTGGATATTACCACCCTCACCATAGATTGGTAAAAATATTGCAACATGGCAAAACACGTAAAACTTTAAAAAACAAGCTCTTTGCAGCCATTCAGATTAGAACATTATTCTCACATCCTCACTTAGAGGTGTGTTAAAATGCCCTCCGCGTATTGGTTTTTATGATTAGAACATGCAAATGGTACCAAGAGAAAAAAAAAAACCAAAAAAAACTGTCAGCCAACGTTAAAGAACATAAATGTGTTCCTGAATAATTTAACGGTTATTTCCCAGTTTCACTCCAAGCCCTCAAGCCACTCGGTGGGTGTAATCTGCTCTAGACTCAACTGTGGCTGTGTACTTTGGCACCGAGTCAAAACAGAGAGGTTATTGTTTGATTTATATGCCAAGAGCCTCTTAGATAAAGGGCTAATGGCAGGCTGATAGCTTCAGCCTTTGCATGTGGTGTTTATACAGACCCTTCTTTCCTCTCCCTCCTCTCTGCCTGTACTCCAGGAAGGCTGTGTCACATCAAGATCAAGTTAATTAACTCATACTAGCATAATTTGATTGATCAAACAATTGATTCACTAAAGGTCACGGGGCGTGCTGTTAAAACACCAACTTTTCTGCCTCAACAACGCATGAGGTTTTGAGATTTGCATTTTTCTACACTGCAAACAGCAATTTTAGTGTAATAATCACACTATGAAAATTGATGGAAGAAGCCATGAGAAATTAATCTGCCAATTGAAGCGTGCTGCAAAGTTCGGAAGATATTTCAGTACTTCATTAGATATTTGAGCAAAAAATAAATCAATTCCTACAACAGGAAGGGTTACATAAGAGGATTTTCTATATTGTTAGTTCTGTAAACTATCGAATTTTCCCAAAAAGAAAACTAGAGGCCTTGCGTATGTGAAATACTTTGCTATTTACTTTATTTTGCCCAAACTAGGCAGTATTTCCTAGTATATAAAAGTTTCTATATTGTCAAAATACTCCTACAGGGAACATAGTCCTATATGACTAAACTATCATTTATTAGGTGATAGCAAACTTCATTGTCAAATTACACGATTAGATTACTTTTCTACAAGACACAAGCAGCATAAATTTTTAATAAAACAATCTCATTCTAAAGGTACAGAGAAAAATTATTAAAAATAGACTAGCTTCTTAACAGCCTTTTGCCACCAATTCATTTTAAGACACTTAATTTTAAACAGCAGACAGATAAAACAGAAGCTCTCTGGCATTTCAAAAGCAGTTCTGAGATAATATTCAAGGTCTTGCAAATCAGCTTGCAGCCAGCAAGCCTAAAGCCTACGAGCAAAAATGGGAGCTGAAGATCAACCACAAAGTTTTACAATAGGTTCTCCTCCAGACTAACTGAAACATTTACAAATGTTAGAAGTACCACATTTTTATCATTTTGTTGGTCAGTTGACTGTATGTTTTTCAATATACAGTTATACATACCAAGAAAGTATGGCATTAATTGGACTAACACAGTAGACTTGTTCAGGATGAGGAAATGGGCACAAACTTGAACATAAGAAGTTCCAGCTAGACATGAGGAGGAACTTCTTTACTTCGAGGGTGGCAGGGCACTGGAATAGGCTGCCCAGGGAGGTGGTGGAGTCTCCTTCTCTGGAGACATTCAGAACCCACCTGGACATGTTCCTGTGCAACCTGATCTAAGTAGACCTGCTTTGGCAGGGGAGTTAGACTAGATGATCTCCAGAGGTCCCTTCCAACCCCATATGATTCTGTGATAAGAAGACAGTTTGCCACTAGAAGGCAAAAATTCCATAATATTTTGCCTCCTCTCCCCCGTTTTCACCTTAGCATGGATCCGCCTGTGCCAGTAGCACTGACCCGGCACGCAGGATCACTTTGCAAGCCAAACTGGGAAGCAGAGAACATGCTTTGCCTGGTCCTCGACAGCTGGGGGGCGCCGCCAGGCAGCTCCACTGGATACAGCCCAACTTTGCCTTCGTTACTGGCTTCACACACAGCTGACTCAACGGGGCCTTAAAACAAATGGGCAGAGCACAGGGGTTACTCTTTGAAAGCTGTCTCACAAAGGAAGGGTACATTGTCTAGTTCATCAAGAGAAAGTTGGTTAAAACACAGCAGTAAGAGGAGGGGCAGTTATTATATGTAAGTTATTATATTCAAGCTATTCTATTTAGCTTCATAAAGGCCTACCTACAGATACCGACACTTCAGGGCAATGCTGTACAGCCAGTCAAGTTAACTTTAATTTTGCAATTGTTTTCAGATGCAGGATGGTAAGACACGTGGTTAATTACCACTAGGAGAAGAGAAAATAAGATTCACCAAACACAAACGATGACTAAGACCAACAGGAATAGGAAAACAATCTTTGAATTTGTTACTGAGCAGCATAAGAGAGTAAGTTTTGCTTCATCTTACAAAGAAGCATAGGACAGGATTTTCATGGACATAACAGCAAAAGTCTAAAAAATGCTGAGAATACACAAAATCACAAAGCTCATTTCAGACAGGCAAGAATTGTGAAAGAATTATCTCAAAACAGCTTTTAAAACAACATCGTAATTTAAAGTTGCAAAACCGCTATGTTTCATATAAACTATTGTGTTCCAATAAAACCATGACCACTATATGCCAAACCAGGAAGAAAAATGTTCCTTGTTATCAGTGGAGCATGGGAGAACTTAAAAACAAACAATTCAGGAGGTTCTTATAAACACAACCAACACGGCAACCCCAAACTGCCCCACAACCGCTCTGTTTACCTAGAGCTCTTTGCTTGGGGCTGAACTCCTTTCCCCACCTTCACAGATGATGGACAGTAAATCAGACTCTTAAAATTCGACATATTTTTGGTCCCACAGGTGAACTGCATTACAATAAAGTTTAAGAATTAATTATTAAAAGGTTGGCAAGTATTCAGTTCCCATCAGGAACTGATTAAAAAAGGGGGAAAAAAAATCCTCCCAACAAAAGCAAACGGTAATACAGCATTCTATGTTTTGCCCTGGGTTTTTCTTTTCCTATTTTTTTTTTTTTTAATAAAAAGATAAAAGAGGAACTTTACTTTTCTGGCTCGTTCATAGATCTACTTTACAGATGGCCATACTTACAAAATAGAGTATGTACACAAGCCTGATGACTGTGGTCAACCACCATCTGAAGCAGGTTCGTCACTTGCCAAACCCACCGCCTTAAGTTTTATCAAACATTTCCTCAAGCCAAGCATCATGTAAACTTGTAAGGACAAGCATCTTAACCACAGTCCCGTTTCACGTTGATCTAAATATAGATGTATTTTTATATATATTTCTGTATGCTACAATACACATACAAGAAGTTTTTTTTGGCTTCAGAAAGCCAAAACGTTTCACATATACTTCAGCATCCAGGACACAGAACAACTTTCCTTGCTAATGACCACATGCGTGAGACAACGCAGCTGCGCACGGAATGGTGCTATTAAAAAGCAATGCAACTCCACTCACTGCCGCTCCCGGCATCAAAGAGGAATAGTGTAAACCAATGACACCAGTGCGCATTAAACCAAAATAGCAAAATAATTCAAGATAGCAGAAAAGTAATCTGTGGACCGTATTTTACCAGAACAAAAGTCAGCACAAATGCATGCACAGACACTCAGTATCTGAAAAGAAAATTAATTTATAAATCCTCTTACTCTATTCCATTTACATAGACTAGTAATACAGAATTTCTGTACTAGCTTGATATTAGAACGGTTGCTTAGTGAAAAAGTTCTTAGAAAACATTCAGAGCTTTTTTTTTTTTTTTGCAATAGAATTTACTATATGTATATATTTGAACTGATCTGGTCACATTGAGTAATCGTTTAGATAGACAGCATTCTACAGTGTTTCATCTGATTATAGACAGCCAATATAGCATTCTCCTGTGCTAAAAACAAAACTGCACAATCTAATAAATAGTTTGGGGAGCTATGGGTTCTCATCACCTTTGTGTTCTGTTTATTTTAGCTGTTCCCAAGATCATTAATATCCACTTGAACCTGTAAACTTCAAGGTCAACCAAAGGTGAAACATAAGGAAGCAATATAATATGGCATATTCAACTGGATTATATGCTGTGAAACTTTAAGGCAGTTTCCTTAAACTACGCTTTCTTTTCTTCTAAGTAATAGCCGAGATAAGAAGATAAACTCCATATTAAGCCACAATTTTCAATTTGCAGAATTTACAGAATGACTATTAATTCTTTTACAGAGTAATTTTAAAATTTACCAACTGTGGCTTTCTAGAAAATGCTATGTAATCAGAACAAAACAAGTAGGAAAATATTCACCAAACATTCCATAGGTGGAATAAAAATATACCCCTAAAATTATAATATTGTATAAATATCTTACCACCGCCACAATCAATATAAACCCCCTAACCTAAGTCCACACTGACTGTTGTTGTTAACCTCCAGCAGTGATGTGTTATATTACATGTATAAGCTTGTGACCAGCAGCCCTGAAAACAGATGAAAGCCTTACAAATGCAGCGGGTCTCAAGACCAAGAAGGGGCTGCTTGTGGACCAAACATCACGCAAAATCTCTGCAACTCTTGGACTAACTTACCTCTCACAGTTATCCTTCTGCAGATGACCCATGCCAACACTAAAAAAAGCTGTTTGTGCAGATAAACCAGATCTATTTGTGACAACAGGGGAAAAAATATATATAAATCGTCATCTCCTACATGTGCTGTGACATCCAAGTGTAGTAGATCAAAATCTGTAAAATAAACTGAGCAAGCAGAAAAGGCTGACATTGCAGTGAGAAACTGCTTAGATCAGGATTCTTCATCTTCTCCAAACCACTCTGTGAAAAGGAGAACTAGTGCTTAATTCCGTAACACCTTGTTGTCTGCAAATTACAAAATTATTAGAACTCTGAATTGAATTACTGACCAGAACATCAATGCTCCCATTCACTTTGGAAAATTTTAATTTAAATATAAATTTTCTCAGCCCTGAGAAAAGAAGGCTTAAGGGAGACCTTATCACCATGTTCCAGTATTTCAAGGGTGGCTACAAAGAAGATGGAGACTCTCTTTTTACGAGTCACATGGAAAAGTCGAGGGGTGATGGGTACAAGTCCCTCCTGGGGAGATTCCGACTGGACACAAGAGGAAAATTTTTCACAATAAAAACAATCTGCCATTGGAATAATCTCCCCAGGGAAGTGGTGGGTTCCCCAGCATCGGACGCTTTTAAGATTCAGCTGGACAGGAATCTGGGCCATCTTGTCTACACCGTGCTTTGCCAAGAAAGGCTGGATCAGATGATCCTTGAGGTCCCTTGCAACTTGAAATTTTATGATAAGACAGTAATGCACACATACTGGAAGTCATGTAAGCAAACAGACTTAACTTTCCAATTTCATGTGGGTGATACTGCCACAAGATTATTTCTTCAGCAGCTATCAAATGTTTTGTCGGGAAGAGAATTCCTATAAACAAGTAAGGCTGCTCCTGCTGAACTATTGGAACAGCATGAACGTGAAACTGCTGGCAAAGGACCAGGCTCTCCCTAAGTACATTTCTGAAGCCAGCTCTATTCACATTCTACAAAACAGGCTGCCAGTGATGTTTCACACCATTCTATGACTACTGTGCGAACTGCAGTAATTTTTTTTGTTGGAATGCTAATGCTGAAAGATGTTACCCTGAGGCAAGTCTCAAGGAAACAACGGCAGTTGGGGAAGGTAAGGGGTGTAGGAGAAGGAACCCCTGCAGAGCCGGTGCTGCTCACCGGGCTGAAGCCTGACTGAAAGGGAAGCATTAGTCATGCGAACAGCCCCGAAACAGAAGCTATGCCTGGCAATTGCACCAACAAGAAACAGATCATCATCTTTGCCTGAAGTCCTTTTATGACAGTTACTTATCAACTTCAAGAACCTCTGAAGTCTATAATCTTGCAAGATTATTATCCCGGAACCAAATGCCTCTGGTTGTCTTAAAATATATGAATTTCAGTGTGTCTCTTTCATAACTTGGATATCTCAAAAACTTCACTGAAAGTCGAGTGTACCAATAAAACAGGGATTTTATTAATCTTTTTTAAGAATTATTCTTTTTGATCTACAGCAAGAGTACTTACCAACCACAAGGTTTGATCATTTTAACCCGTTCTGCTAACACCCTAAGCAGAGAGAGCTGGCAGATTACTGAGAGACAGAGGAGAGCAAGCAAGACGCATCTCAGGAAGGTAGGGCTGGTTTTGACAGAGGCTGACTGATGTTTAGGTCTTACTAATCCTTGAAGTATTAAATCCCACTAAGCTCCGTCTTGTATGCAGAAATGATTTTGAACATGTTCTGTCCAAAGGGAAAAGCAGATTAACTATCAACTGGGCAAAGAGTCCCAGCTCTAAGATGTGGTCAACACACCTCAGGACATTTTAACCCTATCCTTCTTCTAACCCCTATCCGTTCCTTTTTTCCATAATGTTATTTAACAATACGTAATACATGCTGTTATCATTTTCATCCATTAACCAGCTGGTAGGGTTCCCTCCCTTCTGTAATAGCTTCACACCAGCCATCTCTGCAGAACAGCCTTTATAACAGGCCACAGAACATTTAGCTACCCTAAAAATTATTCAAACAGTAGTACTAAAAGAGCTCTTGAACAATTATGGTGGCAGTGGAGCACGCCGTGGACAGCTATGCATCATCCTTGGACTTGCAAAACCAAGTTTCAGTTCCAAATAGTTTAGTGTTGTCGCTTCTTGCCAGGTATTCAGGACTAAGCTCCTTTGTATTGACACAGCATGAGACCAGGTCTAGGAGTGCTCCTGCCTCTTCTTCTTCTGCCTTCCCTCTCACCCCCCCCTCCAAGTGATATATTCTTTGGAAGTCTTCAAAGATTTCTCAAAGGGACTCCTGCAGAAGGGTAAGACGCATAGCCTGTAATAGCATGTGAAGTCATTGGCGAGTAGAGGGGCTTTTTTAAAAATAAAAAAAAAAAGAAAAAAGAGGTTATTCCAGCTGTCCACCACTATTCAAAAGCAGAAGCGGCACCTGATCGTTAGACCCCAGAGCAACAATTAAAGGCTGGCTGATCCAAATAAACAGCTGAGGACTGCCAGAAACAAAACAACTGACCATCCAGATGAACGCTGAAGCTGGTTCGCTTCCTTCAAGACAAACCAAAGAAAAATTCACTGTAAAATCACTGAAAAGTTAAATTCTTCCTCTTGGAAGTAGAATTGCTTATTGCAACCTGACCCACCCTGTTTTCCAATTAGCAGATGTGGATATACAGTACTTCACAAGGTAAAGGGAAGGCTTGATGCTGAAAGGCTTCCCAGATATGCCACAGCCCTCTTGGTCACCTCATCATTTCAGTATTACCCCAAAAGTCACTCTTGCTCCTCTAACAGTGGCCAATCTCTGCAGGGGCAAAGGAAAAAAAAAAAAAAAAGTGCATGCAAACAAATTCTTAAAACTTTCTAATATTCATAACCATCGTTTATTCCTGTCTGAGTTTCAGCTGGCTGCTTTTTAGTCCAGTGAAATGGTTGTGTAAAATGTTTCATTCCTACAAGCTGCAGGACAGCTTACACAGAATGCCAGACCGAGTTACTGTACGAATCAAGTTAATTGAAAGCTTCTGAGTAGGATTTTGTACACTACAAGGTATATCACAATTCTTGCCAACCAGCTTTTTAAAATGTGTATATTAAAGAGTTACTTGTCAGGGATTTTAATTTAGTTTTCGGACAAAGCAAACGAACTACGCTAAAAATAAAGTCTGATCCTTACAACATATGTATTACTTGGGAATACTACATGTAACATAATAGGTTACTTTAGAGCATTCTGTTCTGTGTTTTAAAGCTATTGCATAAGGTTATTTTAATAAAAATGATTCCAGTGAAAGAACAGTTAGTAATGAGGTGCTGACAATTGAATCTACATTCAGGGATTGCATTGGAGCGCCAAGTCCACTTTTACAGATGCAGTGGTTAGTTATCCAATAGATGTCCTCAAGGCATGTAAAACCAATATATTTTGGGTCACATTTGGCAGCAGAGGCAGATGAGACAAGTGAAAACATTTACCAAGAACACATCTGAAGTGTGTTTTTCTTATTAGAGAAATGTAAGAAAATAAACCCAGATACCATGGAATGCCAGGAATCCCCTCTCCTCGATGTTTTTGATTTACAAGGGCACTTTTTGGTAGTCTCCTTTGACCTCCCTCCCTCATTTACTGGCCTAAAGCCTTGAGTTACCAATGCAACCTCTTGACTAGGCCATTTTGAGTGCTTAATGTACAGGAATATGTCTTCATCAGAGAAGGAAAGACAATCCTTTCCATAAGTGACTCAGTTACCACAAAAATCATTGCTTATGAAGTCTTATGGCACAGACTAGTTAAAACAGTCAAAGATACTCTTTATGAGTTGAGAACAAGTATTCAAGTAGAGACGCGGAGACCCAAAATAAATAGTAAAAAAATAATCTGAAGCAGACCTTACATCTTAACGATGTGGTGTTTGAACATGCAGGGCCAGAGTCTCTGCCAGCACGCTGGTGAAAGCTTAGATCAACTTGAGGGCTCAGCCCTGCATATCTTCCTTATTCCCCCTCTCTTACTTCAAAGTAGCATACTCGTCATAGTTTCAATGCAAACCTAGAGCTCCAGCTTCTTCAGATCTCATGCAACCCTAATATGGCCAATTCTAGCCTTCAAAACTGAAATGACAGCTATTCAGAAAGAATGAAAGCCTCAGGCTTTCATTTTTACAACCATTTCCATACTCTGGTCTATCTGTCATAGAGAACAAGATAAGGACTTCTGTCTACATTGCATATATTTACCCTGTGTTCTGGATATCTTCTCACAACCCCTCCCTGATACACTTCTGCCTACCATGGGATGAGTAAGGAGAGCAGAATTTTGTCCTAATCCAAAATCTCTGGATTTTCGGTAGCTTTTTGTAGTCATTCAATATTAACATTGTGTCCTCCTCCTAAAAAGGGCTTGTATAAGAAGTGTGTTGGGTGCTGTCTAATTCCCCTCCTCCTCCGCATTCCCTCCTTACCATCAAACAAAGCGTACCATTGATGGTATTTTCCAACCTGTGCAAAGAGTGTTTGAAGCCATGACATATTCCCCTGTCATTAATAAGAACTGCAGCTTTTTCTGTCGAGATTAATTTCCTTTTTCTAAGAGGTAACTGGAGCTCGAGTGCCCACGTGAAGCATTCACATTCAGCGCGTGTTCTGCGGCTGTTTCCAGTAATTGAAAATGGCTCGATACGAATTTCTTTTTTCTGGTTGCTTATTTAAAGAAGTAGTAGAGTCATGGAGAGATTTAGGTAAGGTCATAAAACTTTTCTGTCCCACAGCGAATGGGAATCTTTCCCAGCTGAAGACAATTTTAGAAAATACATTCACAATCTATGGAAATTAAGTGGTACTTGGTGTAGCAAGGTCATCCAGAGCCTGCAGAAGGACCGCATCTGGGCCGCTGTGCATCGGGACATAAAAACTGGCTTGGTTTGGTTAATTTTCACAATGACTTTTGAAACTGTGAGCAGCTATAAAGTAGCAAAACCCGCGAAACCCATTTCAGCATCTCTTTGCTACACTTCAGGAAAACAAGATGCATAAAGAGAGGTGAGCACTGGAGCTAGGCGTTATGAGTCAGAATCCAAAGATCTGCCATCTAAATAACAGAAGCCATGCTAAATATTACTTAGCCATGCTAAGTAACAGAAGAGGAGGCTGGAATTTTGGATCAATTATAAAAAAATAAAATCAATAGTTGTGTAAGTATTTCTCTAAAAAAACCAATGAAGTATTTCTCCGCGCACAGACTCTTTCTACTATCCAGAGTAAAACCGTCTTTAAGCTCTGCCAGGTAAATAGCTCACTTCACATAAATTTTAGTCTGTGTAAGCTTTGATTTCTGTTTCATATTAAGTTTGGAATCATGAAAGAATCCCAATCACATAGTCAAAACTTACAACCAAACCTGTTGCCAACAGATAATACTGCTTCCTTCCCAAACACCAATTCATCATCTGAACGAGCAGCTGCCATTTGTTCTTCTCATCAGTGTATTATGGCACTTTTTTCTTCATTGTTAGATACATCAGGCTTACTTTATAGTATAAGAATGATAAACTAAAACACCGCTCCCGGTCACTCAGTCACTCTCTGTTCTGGCACGATGGCTGAACAGCAAACGAGCAATTCCGCAGTATGTAATAAGGCCAGTGCATATCACTGCATTTTAAAACCTCGTTGTTGAGGTCGTTCAGGAGGCAAACTTGAAGGCAGTTGGCCAAGCAGAGTGAGAGCTAGTTTTAGAAAAATCTCACAACGTCAGCCAAGGCAACAGTTACTGGAAGATCATACTATAACACGAGAAAGGTTGGAGCTCGCTTTGGAGATTCATAAAGTCTACTTAAACAGACACGGTCTTCACGCTGCTGTTGGACTCTGAATACATCTGCAGGAATGTGCACTGTGGCCACACCAAGAGAAAAGTAGTTTGCAAACTTACACAGGGGAAAAAAGAAACTCACAAAATTCACAAACAAGAGCATTAAGGTAACAAGAAAGGGATGTCAGTTTTAAAAGAAATGCTGCAGACAGCCAAAAACCCACCACCCTTAAGCAGCATAAAGATCTTCCCATTCTGTCCTGACTGCAGACCTCAGTGGTTACTCTTTCTGATAATTAATCTGAAAGAGATTTGTCCTTCTTTCTATCTTGCAAGGAATGTACCTGCAGAAGAGAGAGTAATGCTAATAAGGAAACAGTCAGAAGATAAACTAGCTAAGCGATTGTACTCACTGAATTTCTTTACAGTCATTAAGTTACCTTGCTGTGCTAACCAGCTGAAGATACAAGTACTCAGACCTGTTGATGGTTGGACAACGTCTGGGTAACACTCAACTTTATTGTTGAGTGTTTATTGTCTTTCCATGGGCAAAGGAAAAAGTCAGAAACTTCAGACTTAGTGACAGTACTCAAATAGAGATTATATTGATAACAACATAAATACAGGGACATACATAAATTTTCTCCAGAAAAACCAAAAATATGTCTTCAAAAAGCATGAAGGATTCTGGATTTTGCCATTTTTCAGCCAGCAGATTCTACAGACAATGACATCCCAAATCTCCTGATTATTGCACTCTGAAGACGGCTGTGTGAGTGTCAGAGGGGCCAGGAAAGACCTGAATTCTGGCTGAACACCTTCATTATTAAGCCTGGGTAGCACAGACAAACTGTGCAGTTAGAGGTCCTCAAAGCACAAGGAATGAAGTCTTGAGCCATCCAGCTTCCCACAGCCCTCAGAAGTCCTTTTTGTGGGCTGAGTGGCAAAGATAAGGAAGAACCACCCAACTGATGCCGAGAGCTTGTCAGCCCAATTCATTCTTTATCTCAAGGAAAATAAGCTTCAAGCTTCCTCTTATCTAGAAGACAACTTCTAAGGCTTCTGAGGCCTGTCATAACAGGCAATTGACAAAAACATGGCACTTCTTATGCAGGAACCTGGTCAAATGAAGAACCCTCATGCGATTCCACCAGTTACTTCAATAAACTCACTACAACAGCAAACTGGGGTTTTGCAGAGCCCCAGCAAGGTCTTCTAGGAATGCTGTACGTTCCACAGCACAGGCGAGCTGGAGGTCTTGACCTCTTCCCAGAATTTTCCACCCTCAGCACACACCCCCCCATCCCTTCCTTTTTTCCATTTCAAGGAGGTCCCGTGTTGAAAGGATCCGGGCAAATATACACATTTATTGTAAGATATAATAAATCTTATCAGCTTGTTCATCTTATCCTGTGGCAACAGTCAATTACGTTCATTTGATTCAGGCTGGTTTGAAACTGAGCAGAAAGCGCCTCCTGGAAAGCTTGTCTTGACTGACAAACCCCAGAAGCTAATGCAGCCGGGGCTGTTATTCCCAACAAGAAGATGCCTTGAGAAATTTCAAACAATAAGGAAACTCTGAATAGGCCTTGATTCAGGACTGTGCTCTGAGCCTGTACGAGTTAAATAAAGTGGTGAGCAAGAAGATGCCATCCAGGGACGTGGTGGCAACGAGGGATGCTGTGTTTTGGACATTCCTACTGCCCAATCCACCCCTTAGTGAAGCATCTTGTGGCTGGATTGCTGAAATGGCAAGAGGAATCAACAGAAAAACCCTGTAAAGCCCAGTTCATCTCCCTAAAAATGGACCACAGCAGCACAGCATGAGTCCTAGAAGCACGGGGCTGGGCTGTAATTTCTCCTGTCACTGGTGAAGGAAAATTTCAGGGGTTTTTTTAATACCATGTGATGTCTGCTTTTCATAAATCCTGCAGTTAAGACCTCTTTTTCTCCATAAGAGTGCTGCTCACCTTGTCCAGAAAGGCAGATAGGAAAAGGCTGTACATGAGTGCTGGCATTTTTTTTTTTGATTGGTTGGGCTTTTTTTTTTTTTTTTTTGTCTTGGAGGGGGTTAAGTTTCAGTTGAAAGCAATCCTGAAGAGCAGAGCTCAGCAGAGTCCTGGGACGGGACGGCAGGAGCGAGCAGCTCCCAGCAGAGGGAAGCGTCCAGCAGCGGAAAAGCTGGAGGAGCACCCCAGAAGCAGGGACAGGCAGGGAGCCAGCACCGGCAGGGAGCCCCGGCAGCCCCCCGCTGCTGCTCAACCACCGACAATATACCAGAGCAGATCCAAAAGCAGTTTACAGCGCGGGACTCTCCCTCTCCCCGTCCAAAAGAGCCTTGCCATCCATTGTTTTGGTTTACCCTTCCTCCTCCGCAAGACTCTCAGTGGATATGAAGCAATATAGTCATGTCATCTGGATTTTCTTACTGTAGTATTAACGTTTCCTCTTTAATATTAACATTCCAGAAAGGAAAATTACTCTAATTTATGCCATAAATTCCCAGCTCATTCAAGAATAACACTGTCCCAAATTACCTTCTTATTACAAGCTTTTATAAAGTCATGCATGCAAAAAAGGTTAGGGTTTGCATGCAAAAAAGGTTGGGGTTTTTTAAATTAATATCTACAGCTGGCATAAAGGAAATATTCAAAAAATAAAACTGAAAATACCACAAAGATTTAAGACCCATTCCCCGAAAGCTTAGTTTGTAATTAATTCAGTGTTAAGAAAAACATCACATTCATATCCTTCAGATACTTGTTCCTCAGTTAAAAAAATGAAATAATAAAAAAATAAAAATCAAGAAAACAGAATCAACCATTCAAAAAAGTCTATCACCCAAATTAAAAGGAGACTTTAATCTCCTTTCCAGTTTTAATTTTTGCTGCTCTTTTCTTTGCCACACCAGCACAAATAATCTTTCACTTTAAATTCACATCATACCTGTGATTGTTTAAAAAATATTGCAGTGGTGTCTTTTACTGAGATCATTGGAACTGCTGTTCCATCAGCTCGCAGGAAAGGGGACAGGGGGGATATGACTCAAAACAGTCCCCCCTCCCCAATGCAACGAAGCACTGCATGTAGGGGCAGTAAAGACACAGTACCGAAGAAAAGACAGATGGAAATCCTGCCTTTGCTTGTCCCGACACCTTAACTCCCCACCTAATCATTTGCAACATTATTTATACCCTCCCAAAGACCAGAACCCCTAGGATTTTCTGCCATGTGGGCCGCAAACTTGTATCCTGAGAAATTCCATGTTTTACTGGTTTAAAACACAAGTTCTTTGGACAAGGACTAGGAGAAGGAACAGGAGTAGAAAGAAATGAAGTGACCTGTCCAAGATCACGCTGCAAGCTGACTGCAGAGCCAGGGCAGGAATACAAGACCCCTCACCTCATGGCCTTCCTCCATGCTCAGGGTTGTCCAAGTCCCACCAGTACCAGGAGAGCACTGCACCATCACATCACACACAAGAGCAAAGATGCAGCTGGAGCAGGGCTTGCTTCTCCATCCAAACTGTAACCGTTCTAGCACTTGCACACAAAAGAACTGATCAATCCAAAATAGGAATTAACAACCTCAGAAGTAAGGAAGATTGGAAAAAGTGTGCATTTTCAACTGCCATTGACACAAGATATTGAAATTTTACTATTACAACTCCAGGAATGTTCTAATTTTTAACCAACTCCCTTTCCCCGCATCCCAGCACACCTCTCTTTCCACCCCTCATACAGAGACCTACGGAAAGATTTGGCGAGTGCCACGTTTCAAACATCTGGCCCGCATATCGGTGTTTTCTGCATCACACCCATCAACAAGATCACCTCGTTCTCAACTTGTTATTTCCCCCACCCCAATGCAAATTCAGATGATTTAGTAGCTCATTTGCTTTGTCAGAAGTACCCAGACACCCCAGCTGTATTTCTCATGGAATTGCTTTAGGCGTAGCAGCTCAAACACGAAGTGTGTTATGTTACAGTTTTGCATCTTTATGGAAAAATGCCTGCTGTAAGAACCCAATGTTTTTTTTGTATATTGCATTAAAAACATACATACTTTAAATAAAAATCTGGTCTTTTCCTGAGATTTTAACACCACTTTGAATTCCAAGAAGCTTGCAAAAGACTCCAAAGACTGGAGAAAAGGAAGCAAGAGTGAAAAAACATAGAAGAAATCTCTATTCAGCGAGTTCTTGAAAAGTGCATAAACAAATTAAGTATTCAGTTTATTCAGCAAAACGTGAGAGCACATCAAAAGTGTTCCTGGGTAATAAAAGAGCAGATTTAAAAAAGAGCAAGCATACGTGTTTCTTCAGTTGCCCACAGTTCGGTATCACATAGCTCTTTACTTCATGTTCACACACCCACAGACCTGTGGCCAGGACACAGGCACCTGAACCCTGACTTGGGGCTTCAGGGAGCCACGGGGCCCCCACGCACCTCGGCTCCCGGCTTGCGAGAGGTGGGAAACGGCACAAGACAAACCTCCATCATGATATAACCATTACCGACAGCAGGATGCTTCCACGTGGTAAAATACCAATCTCAAAAGTACAAGGTTGGTGCTTTGAGAAACAAAATGGCCAAAATGCTATCAGATGGCTCACATGATAGATGTGATGATAGACATGATAGATGGCTCACAAAAACAGGGAGCTTGATGTTCATCCATGCAGACAACTCCTAGAAGCCACTGCATGTACGCTCAGAGTCAGAAGCTGAAATTGTTAAAAATTCCTCCAAATACACTGTGTGGGTTATCAAAATACGAAGACCAGCAAGAAGAGCTGCAATCAATATCATTTTTTTTAAATTACCCCTGCCATTAATTGAATAATTGAATAATGACAGGACCAGAGGAAATGGTCTGAAGTTGCAGCAGGGGAGGTTTAGATTAGATATTAGGAAGAATTACTTTACTGAGAGGGTGGTCAGGCACTGGAACAGCCTGCCCAGGGAGGTGGTGGAGTCGCCATCCCTGGAAGTATTTAAAAAACGTGTGGACATGGCACTTCAGGGCATGCTCTAGTGCCCGGGATTGTTGGGTTGTGTCTGTTTGTGGGTGGGTGTGGTGTGTGGCTGTGGGTGTTTGTTTCAGTTTTGGTTTGGTTTTCGTGTTTGGTGTTGTCTTTTTTTTTTTTTTTTGTTGGTTGGACTTGATGATCTCAGAGGTCCCATCCAACCAAGAAGATTCTGTGTGATTCTGTGTGACTAAGCTTTCACTACAATTTCCACTTGTGTTATGCATCATTTGTTTAGAAGGACAAGGTGGCTATCGTATTTTTTAATCAGAAACTAACAGTTCTGATCCAGAGCGGCTGTCCTTAGTTTTACATCTAGAAATTGTTTCAGTCTTTTCATATATACACCCATCTGTATATAAAAATGAAAAAAAAAAAAAATAAAAAAAAATGTTGACACAATTCTCAAAAAGCATAACTCAACTAACATTCACACTGGAGCAGCAACATGTCAGCGACCACAGCAGGGCAAACAATTACTCTGAAAGATTTTTGAGGCTACTAATAAAATTAAGAATTCTAGAACAGATTTCTTTTTTTTTTTTTTAAAGAAATTCCCTTCCTTACAAAGAGAGCACCTTCAAAGTACAGTAACTTAAGCAGCACATGGCATTTACATTTTCATCTAAATCTTTAAAGCGGCCCATTATTTCCTTAGATTTGAGAAAAGAACCCTGCTTTATTTCACCACGCCAGCCATAAATTATTCATTAATTCTGTTTGCTAACTCTGTAACTGAGCCCAGATGTTTCTGCTGGAGAGGCATTCCATAAGAAAAGTTAAATATAGCAAGCTGTGTGGAAGGAGCAGACCCCTCTCTCTCTCTCTCCCCACCACAGCATGCTCAAATATTACTTGAGAGAAATAATGAAAACATTCGAAAAATATTCTGAATATGCGAGTCTGTGAAACGCCACAGTCTCATCACAAAATTTCACGTTAAAGAGCCCCCACACGTGGGTGCAACTGAAGTTACTTTTCCTGTCTCTGGGAAAGGTGCTGGCACTTTCACTCGCCAGAGTAAACGGAAAATTTACAAGCAGAGGAACACTCCTTGCCATGCATCATTTACAAATATAAATCAAGACTTAAGTTTTCAATTACAAGAAACACTTCTGAGCCGGCTACCAATGGCAATAACCATGTTGACGAAGAACTGAGAGCATCATAGGGAGTTTCTTACGGAACTGACACAGAAACTTACTGGTGGGAACTTTAAATGCATTTCAGTGCTTCAGAAGAACTTCAACCATTTTACACCAGCAAAGATGATTAACACTGATGTTTATAATTCAGTACTAAGAGCACAGTCCTGTTGACCAGAATGGAAGCTACCACCTTCATCCACCCCTTCAGACACTGTTATGGTTTCTAGTACTTTTCAGCAATTGTCATAAGCTTGTTTGGAAATGCCTATTTTAACTTAGAAACTATTCCTAATCATTACATTGTTGGAGAAAAAGTAAAAGACACAGGGTTGAACATTGCAGAGCCACATTCTTTGGAGTTTGGAGGCTATTCTCAGCCATGCAACACTTCTTCAGTTGTGAATAACGATCACAGGAGAGATTTTGAGAGGTCATCTAGTCCTTTTGCTCTGCTCCAAGGCAAGATCAATCCTATTTAAATCACTGTTTTCCTAATCTGTTCTTTTAAATTCCCAGTGTAACTGATTCTATAGGATGACTTTGCAGAGGGAGGGTATTTTGGGGAAGCTGTTACAGACTGGCATGGTAATGACGCCACTGCCCTGGTACCAGCTACCAGCTGCTGTCATCCAACTTTCCTGCGCTTGCAGAGTAGCAGCCAAACAACTCGTAGCCAAATCCTGCTGTTCTTTAACCACCCATGTCCATGGGAGACTTTGCAAAATACATAAAGTCTACTGTTAACAGAGGCACCTTCCCACTAGCTAGCAAACAGGCAAACAAACCTTGGTATATATACTATGAGCCACCTTAGAATACAGCAAAACTCTGCAAACTATTCCTAAAAATGTGACTATAGAGAAGACCAAAGTCATAATTTTAGCATGGGAAGGCATAGTAGCACAAGCTTTAGTTTCCTCAATGTCAATAATGTTAGGAATAATGGGGTAGTAGCACCGGTCAACAGTCTTAGAGCAATAAATATCTATTTTTTTCCCTAGACCATGCTGCCAGAAATTGTCTTTATTTCTGGTAGCTGCTCAAAGCTAGCACAAACAGCAGCAACCACAAGCATGTCTACCATGGGCAACGACCTCCTCATTTTGCTGTGTAGACAGATCTTAAGGATATCTCACTTCTACTTCAGAGGTCAGTTGGAAATCAGCCAATGAGAAGAAAACTAGAAAAAACCTTATTTTAGTTAGTCACCCCAGCAGCAACTTCCAATTGAGTCCACCTATATGAGGAAATGTTTCCTCTCCAACTCCTAAGGAAGAAGAGAGTTATGCAATGTGAAACCTAGAAACTGGACCCAGTTACAGCACATGTGGGAGATGGAATATGACAAAGGATCTAGAGGCTCTCGGAAAATAAAGACCATATGTTGGAAGAGTGGAAAGTCTGTGAAATCTTGGGGCGGGGGGGGGGGGAGGGGGGGAGGAGGAGTGCAGGTGTGAAGTACCAAAAGGAGTCAAAACAAAAGAATAGACTCTATATTAGATAGCCCATCTTGAAAACCCTTTTCTAACAAAGCAAAAGAGAAAGAACTTTTAATCGCCTTTGCACTGCATCAATTTCTAGATCAATGCTGAGCAAAAGTTTTGTTTGCGGAGTGAAACCAGCACCTGGTGTATTTCCTGGTTTATGCATAGTAACAGAAGCTGCAGGAAAGTTTCAGTTTGGACAATTAAATTTAGAAAGTGAAACATTAAACCTGATGCACTTTACAAGTAATGTCTTAGCTGCAGATTATACATAGCTAAGTACAATTGTTCAAAGTTTAGGTTGTCCTTGTTTAAGCAAAAACCAGGCACTCATGAAGCTGTCTGTATACCTAAATATGAGCCTAATTCTCTTTCTCCACAGGTATTGTGTTTGAAAATGAATAAATCTTAAAGTTAACAAGTACTCTAACAAGAATACAGAATGCAGCTCACTTTTCCCATAAACCTCTTCATAATTACAAAGAAAGACACACTTAAGACCTGCCTGCTTGTATGACCTGCTCCTTGGGCAGAAAAAGAAATGTCACAAGGAAGAATTTTTGGTGTTTACTCTGTACTGATTTCTACTACAGCAATCTACAGCAATTTAAGCAACCCAAATCTAAAAAGGTCCTGAGAATCTCCCACTTTTGGGAGTCTATCTGGCCCACTTGCTTAATGCACACATACAAACTGATTATATTCCAGGAGAATTAGGACCAGATGGGTTTTTGCTGTAAGCTTGATTATAATTATTTTAAAGAAAAGACTTGTTCCACCAAAAGATAACAAACTTATTCAACATCTTGAAAAAAAAAAAAGAAAGAAAAAAAAGAATATTTACTTTGGTTGTGCTAAGCAGCCAGGTGCTATAATACTGCAAGTTTCATCTGCAGTCTGCAGTGCCGTAAGTTCCACCATGTTAACCATCACATCGATCTTGTGGCCGGGCAGCTTGGGAAGCACGGAAAGTATCTTCTCTGCAAGATTGTCACCATGATGACCAACTGCTCCTAGGAAAAAAAGAGACCCCAAAACTGTCAGGTACATAACTAGAAGAAGAAAAAAAAAAAAAAAAAACAGACACCAAAACACAAGGAACTGAGAGCAAAATAACATGTTTTGGGAAGAAGGACGCTGGTAGTCACAACATCAAAACCACAATTAGCTTCTCAAAGATATTTTGCTACAAAAGTAAAATTATTCTCTGGAATGTCTGAAGTTAAAAGCATTGATAGCATTTCAGAAAGATTTATTTTAAAAGCATAAATTAGACAGCTTTACAACTAGTAGATATTCACTGACTTCGCACTTAAATATGCAAAATATTTCTCTTTGCATAAGAAAGTTGTTAGTTAAACAAGATTTGCAATGGTTATTTAAAAAAAAACAAAGCAAACATTTACATATACACAAACACATGCAAACTATGCTTTTCTAAACTAATAGGACTGTGCTTAAAAGGGCTGTATGCAGGTTGCATATGTAGAGACCCTGATAGGGTGGCATAATATTAAAATAAGCAATTACCAACAACATGCCATCACCAAGGTCATAGCTCTTACATGGACTGAGGGCAGCACAGGTGAAACCAACATGAAATGACTAAAACAACCCAAGTTACATAGTATAAAATGTCAGTGTGACCACCTTCCAAGAGAAACTCTGAATTGCAGTTGGCACGTTTTCTGCAATTCTCCTGATTTCAAGCACACATGCTCTTCTTTCCATTCACCAACTCTCAACACAGGTGCTAAAACCAACTTACAGAATATTAAGACTGAGCCAAGCCAAAGGAGAAAAACATGACCCACACTACAGAGGAAAACGCTGGAGAGGGGGACCAGAAAGAAACCTTACTGCCTTGAAGACAGGAACAAGTGGAAGGTATTTGTATTCTGCCACTTTAGCTATCACCACAGGGCTGGACACCAATGCTGAGCTTAGTGTTCTCCTGGCTTTATTCATGGGAGAAAGAGGACTTCTGAAGCCACCTTTGAGAGGCAGGAAAAAGATCTTTAAGGTTCTGGTCCCACTCCATCAAAGCCTGTCCATGTGGCTCCCTATCTATTCTCACTTCTGAACATTTCCAAAGACAGAGGTCTGTTTCAACAGGTGAAGTCAGCTTCACATGCTCCATAAATCCAAAAAAGGCACTTACATCAAGAATATTAAGGGGATCAGATTATTAAATGCTCTTGGATAAGCAAAAGGTTGTCTCCAGCAGTCTACAGCAGCCACATTGTAAAACCACCCCATGGTTTATCAACTGAATATTCATGGTTTATTCTGAATTGTAGTACAATTCAAAAAGAGAAGCAAGGATGAAAAAGGAGGAGAAAGATGAAGTCAAACTCCATGCTGGTAATGCTTCTGTCCACAAAGGCAGGGAAGGCACATGTGTCCAGCACATGGTGGTACTGCAACGTGGACACCTGGGTGCTCAGCTGGATTGAGATTACCAATTTGTTTCACCAGAGACTGTAATAGGCACAGAATGACAGCGACTTTCCTTTCTACCATCCCCAGACAGATTTAGACCACTGAAATACAGATGAAATGAGCTGGGTTGTCTTTCCGACTCCCTAAGCCATCTGCTCTCCAAAATCCCTACATTCTTCTTAGTAGGTCAGTCACTTGTCAGCCACACTGCCGTTATCAACGCTCGCAAAGTTACAGACATGGAAAACAGATGGTAATCTTCTGAACCTCCACCCCCACGTTCTGGGAGCTGTGTCTATCTCTCCACACTTGCTGCACACAAGCAACATTTAGCTAGACAAGACAAGACATTTAGCTAAACTGGAAACACCCTGAATGCAAATAAACCCATGTTAATTATTAATACCCCTCCTTTCTCCTTGGCAGAGGGGGAAAGTCTCAGTGTATTTAAGTTCCTTCCACAATTAGCAAGTGCCATCTTGGTCTCCTTCCCACAACTGCTACTTCTTGGTCTGCAGGCACTAATGGCTTTTGCTCTGCCTCATCAAATCAATCAGAAAACATCTCCTGCAGCTTTTAAAAATCCCTATCACCCCTGACCAACTGTGCAAACCAACCAAGGCTGGAATTAAACCTCATGAGACTAGGACAGGAAATCATGGGGAGTTGCTTTTCAATCATACTGACTTCAACAGGGTGCATGGGACTGGTTTCTCTCCTCATCACTGTTGAGGACAGAAGCTCAGCAGCTTCTCACGACCAACAGCACTCATGGCAGCTGGCAGCTTTAATGCTGCCAACGTGCACACAGATCAGGTGTTAAAGTGACAAGGAAAAGTTATGTGACCAATGCAAAATAGGAGTCTTCATGCCAGGCTAATATCCAGCTATGAGGATACAGGAAATCTTATGTATCACACTGTTCTAATTTTACTTTGCCCTCTCATTAAAAGTTACAAACTGAAATATGTGACATTTGATAGAGTTTGTAGCTGGCACAATTGGCAAAGTCGACCCACCAATTCTTTAACAGCAGCCAGGAACTCATTAACTACACCACCCTTCCCCCAAAAGGCATTAGTGACATGCATACAAGAAAATATTTTCCTAAATCCATTAACAGCCCTGTATCACACCACTTGTACTCCAGTTCTTACATTCTCCTACTCATTCTACTGTCTGGTTCAAAAACAAACCAACCAAACAAAGAAAAACAGATTTAAGGGCAACTGTATATCACAGAAGCAAGGTGAGTACTTGGGCAATGAAAGACTTGAAAGTCAGCTGCTAAACATGAGGAGCTTGAATTGGAAAGCAATTCTCCTACAAGGCATTGCTCACTAGCAAACAACACAGCTCATTTCTGCTGGGGGCTTTTCCTTCAATCAAAGTTGAAATATAAGGTGGTGTTCATCAAAACAGTACGCGAGGCATCTCTTGCCCCCACTATCAAGCTTTCTTAGAATCTGCTGGTTTAGCTACTTTGTAGATTAGTTCAGGACTGGTCATTTTGGAAAGATACACGGATAAACACATCCCAGTTTTCATGATGTTTCAACACTGCACGCTCACCCAATGCTTTTCTCAGTAAGACCACTACTAGGAAGAGTTCACACCAAGGGACTCCAGTGAGACAATTCCTGTGATGCAACCTTCTCGGGCAATGCATTAACCTCAGCAAGAACACAGTTTAAAATATCAAGAGAACAGAAATGCTTACATCTATTCTCTTAAAAGAAGTGGATAATTGGAGCTCCAGTTCCAAAGCTTGTCAATGTTTTGCCATACTCTTTGACCCAGCTTTAGCTTAATCTGACCTTGTTAAGCAGCGCTGGAAAGCGGCTTCTATGTTCTCAGGAGCCATCCTGCAGTATTCAATGAAAACTATAGCATCCTTCTATCTTGCCAAGACACATCTACATTCTCCGTTATACAGACAAAGGAACACCAAAGTAGTCAGTTATCTGTCCCACTATGCTGATTACAGAATCTAAAAACAAACAAACAATAACCACACACACAAAAAAACCAGCAACCAACCAACCACACCACAACCCCCCCCTCTCCTCCAAAAAAACCCCAAAAACCTTGTAGCCCAGCAGCAGGAGCAAGGAAGCCCACAGCCAAGCACAGCAGCATCAGACTGCTGCCATAGAAACACGAGGTTCCCCATCTCTCACAGCCAGCTATTGCAACGTATATAAAGAGTAGTAAATTTGGAGATAAGAAACACTTAAACATCTGCTCAAGGAGCATGTAATTTCTAAGTCCCCTGCACTGGCCTAGATACCTGCAGTTTTCTTTAAATAGGCAAAATTCATTCCATGTATTTGCTTATGTCTGTAAAGCCTCTATAACAAACCTAATGTCTGGAGCATTTAAAAACCTATTATAAAAGATTGTGTGCCTATTCCATGACAGCAGGATCTTTACAAACCACGCCACAGCAGAGGCTGCACCCTGACCCGTAGAACTGAGTTGATACCACTTGAATATTTTCAGCTGCCATCACTCCTCACAGCTGCAGTCTACAACATCAAGTAACCAGAATAATTTAAGCATCAGTTGCCTCTCGTGTCAAAGCCCCAGCCTGGTTCATAAAAAAGGGACTACTGTACTCTACAGGCCTCAGTATTTATGTTTTCAAAGCCTCAGCTTATATGGTAAGGAAGAAAAAAACATGGGTTTGTTTCCTTTAAAAAGACATTAGTGTCAATCCACCAGTGCATCAACTTGGAAGATGCTGCAATCAAAAAGAGCACGAGTAAAACACTCCAAATTAGAAACATGACAGATATAAAGAAAGAAACAGACAATTACAAACAAACAGTTTAAAACCAAAATAAGCAAAAAGAGAGATTAGTCAGAAGCAGACTGTACCAGAAAGGCATGGGTCTATGTTAGTCTTCCCTCTCATCCTCCTCTATGAATGGGAGTATGTGGTAGGATGATTAAGGCACGCCATGACTTTCTTGTGGCTATGACTACTCCCTGAAAGGGAACGGTACCTACACTTTGTTGATGAGCACCTGAACTGTGATTTTTGTACCTGTCACAAGGCTGAAAACATTGCAGCCAGCGCAAGGGTGTGATGCAAAGATGATACCTGGCTGACAGTGAGGGAAATGACACGGAAAGTTAAACCTGAGTGTGCAGCCTCGGCTGTGGGGAAACAGAAGTGATTTTGACTGATACATGCAAAAGTGCCAGAGGAAGATAAAAGTGCTGTTGCTGACAGCACTGAAATATCCAACTTCAACAACACTCATACAAAGGTTATTATTCAAAGTTATACATTAACTGAGCAGGCACCCCCTGCTATTCATTCCTCTCTGTCTTTTCCTCGCTGTATTGCATTTCAAAATCCCCTGCGCATCCCAGTGGGTGAAACCTCGCTATTTCACACGCTTACAGTGCCCCAAATCCCAAAGGCTGCAAAGCACCAAGAGACTGGAAAGAGAAAAGCATCAAGCTGTTCTGAACACCAGTATCTGAAAGGTATCAACGAGCTTACAAATGAAAAAGGAAATCTGAGAAGCCAGAAAAACTGCTCCAGAAAAGGTGAATGCTGGCAAGGTGGTGACTAAGAAACACACGGAAGGAGCATGGGGTTACAGTATGGTATCATAATGCAAATATTTAGAGACACAAATATTAGCGGAGAAAAATAAAGAGCAATTAAGGTGCCAGAGTTAGCTCTGACTTTAAGTAGTGTCACTCATCAGAGCACCACTCCAGCTGGGAGGATTCATTCTGCTTTTTAAAGCAAAGGTAGTGAACTTTAAAACAGTAAGTAAGCAAACAAAAGCAGCACTAAACATACATACAGATTAGGACAGCACAAGTAACAAAGTTTTATACAATCAGAATTCAAGAAGTGAGCACAAAGTACTAAGTCTGGGATGTCCCCAGGGTGTAAAAACACGTCCCATCTTCTGGGGCACTGCTTTATCCATAGGGTCCTACACTGCGGGGAGAGCAGTATCCATGCCAACTCCAGCTGAAGCCAGGCCACTGCAGCAAGGGCAGCAAAGGCCAGAAAAAGATCTCTGTTACAGCTCAGCTGAATATTATGCAATACAGGACAAAAAGGATAATTCTTTGTCTTAATTTGGTATTTTCCTCTCTATTCATTAAGTACAGCATACGTAAGTAATGCTGAACACCAAATAAAAATCAGATTATAAGAAGTATTCAATAGAGCTCAATCCAAATTTTAGAGTAACAGCTCAGAAGGGATTCTTTGCTTCATGGAACCTAGAAAGCTAACATAGTCAGTTAGATGCCTTCTGATTTTTTTTGATAGAAAAATGTGCCATTTTATATGTGACTAATTACTTTTTTTTAAATAATTGTCACAACAAAGATAATGCAGTTTCTTGACACTGGCACCAGAGGTTCTTTACCAAAATGTACTTAATACTTCTTTAGTATGTTCTTTAAAGTGGAAAGTTCTTAATATTTATTTAGGTACCAGTATTTTCCCTTAGTTCAGTTGTTCGCAAATGCAGCACCAGAAAAAGCACTTTTGAGACATTTTGTTTTTTACTAGTAGAAATCAATTGGTATTACTAAAAACTATGTTATTCTAGCCTAACATCTTATTTGCTATAGATAAGAATGGGACCTGAGCCAAAAATAAGACATCTGTTAGTGCAACTCCTTTAGACATCATCTAGATCAACCTAAAGCTGTATTCCATACAGATCTTTGAGTGAGAAAACATTTGTCTCCTGATAACCTATTCAGAGTGATTCAAAGTCATAGCCTGACTTAATCAGAGAGCAGCCCAGCACCTCCTTCTAATGAACTTCCAGGGTTTTGTGGAAGTGCTTGGAATATGAAAGCATTCCCATAATTCACGGATACATAACCATTTCTCATACCTGCAGCCCACATGTTGGACAAGATTCAGGTATCAATAAGACATTTACAAATCAAATCTAAAAATCTTTCATCCTTAGAGAGGGCAGATTTAAAAAGCTGTTTGAAATGAGTTGCAAATGAGAAAGTTTACGTCAAAGACTTCCACCTGGACCAAGCTGTTACTTGAAAAAAAGTTACTTATTTTTACACTGCTGACTGCAAATACCTAACAGCTTGAAAAAAATCCAGTGGCCCGGTTGCCAATACCAAGCCAGAAACTTGCAGATAGGAAGCTTTAGCTTTTACAAAGTGTAAGGCTGAAATTCAACAGATTCATTCACCTGAAAGCCAAGCCATGAGGTCGGAGGTAGGGGGCCAGGGGACAGACTATATAAAAGGCTGAACACACCTAAGAAAATTAAAGATTTCAGGTACGACCTAATTCCGCCATTTCCCACTTCTTGACAACTAATTTCACAATTTAAACGCTGTTCCCTCTGTGTACTTTTTACTGTACAATTTCTAGCAAATCAATAAAACAAATCTCATTGCATGGCACTAAATTCAGGCCCATATAGTGATTTACCTCAGAAATGCACTACATTTTTCTTCCTTCAGTTTGCACTGTACTTGATGGCAAGAGCATCAGCATGGTATCACGTCCAAAGCATAGGAAGGCTTCAGTGAAACTGCCAATGAATTCTGGAGACATTTGTTGGTAACAAAACAATGGCTGCATGAAGGGATCTTGATTTCAGTTACAGATACTGAAGAGAACATATTCCTAAAAAAACCAATACTTCACTTTCTCATCCTTACTCCAAGAGCTTTGATGCCTCTCCTCCAAAGCTGTCCCACCCGCCCTGATGTTTTCTCTGAAAAACCTTCTCCTACTGAAGTACAAGATCCCAGACTTCACTTCCCAGATATAAGCTGGTACCAATTATATCTCTTCATGCATCCTCAGCAGTCTCCTTGTCAGGCAGCTCCTCGACACCTACAATTTCCAGTTCCTTGTTTTCAGTTCTTCCCACCACCTCAGTGCACGAATCCTTGCCCAGTTTCACTGGTTCTCACCCCAAACGGCACTCCTCTCAGTTTCATTTTAAGGCTCTTCATCCAAGTCCACTCTCCTGCAGCCTTCCCAGCAAAGCAACCTTCCCAACCACAGCACAGGGTTAACCGCCCAGATCCATACCTGCTCTTCAGCACATTGTCGACAGCTATGAACCCTACAGCAGTGCAGGAATACACAAAGCCAAAACTGAGCAGGGGGGAAGGGAGGGGAGGCAGAAAAGAGAGAAGAAAATACAGAAACAGAAGAGCTACAGGTTCAACATTGTGCCAAGCACTTGCTATAGGACAAGTGGTGGCAAAATTATGACTTGAATTACTGACCACAGACATTGCAAACAGACCCAGGCCCACACACTGTATATGTGAGCAGGTCTATCAATAATACAATGGGGTAAATGAATGCAGCCACTCCTATATCAATTATTCTTTGAGTTTAGTGTTTCCACTGAAAGATGGTTATTCCAGAACTGAGAGCCTGATACAAACTCTTTCTGGGTCACTAGCCCAGCACCTTCTGGTGACTCGTTCAATCACTGTTTCCCTTTCTGCCCTTTTGATATCAAATCTTACCAGCTTAAAAGACTTTACCTCACTTGCCAAGCTTGCAGGTTGATTATAATACCAGACATTCTTCTTCTGACAGTTTCCCGGTTGACTGTCACACACTCCCTCCACTTCTCAACTTTCGCATCAATCCTGCATTAACTGGCAGTATTATATTTACCATATGGTTTATTCTTATGCTCATTTGCTTCCCAGAAAGCGTTGTATAAACAATTCTGGATTGTTTTCACTCAAACATAATGCTTTCAAAGTTAACACCATCAGACATGCAATTGCTTCACTCAAAGACTAAGCATAATGCACAGCATATAAAAACCGTATATATATATACACACACACATACAGAGACATTTTCTGGCATATAGATATAGCTAAGCATATATATAGATGTATATCTGTTTAGATGAGTATAATGCCAAGGGTGACAAGTAGATACAGCAGGATACACTTCACAGTAATCCACAAGGCTCAGTCTGAAACGTGCTGTCCGTTCCCTTCACACCTTGGGATGCCACACTGGCACAGCACAGGTCTCTAGTTTACAGCAAAATGCAAGTACTGAAAACAAACCCTTGTGGAAACAAACTCTGGGTTTCTATCACCCACTGGAGTGCAAGGACATGTGAGCAACAACCACAGCTACGGTGTTACACATGCTGCCAGGCCACAAGGACTCCTGCATCTATCTGAAACCCTCTCGATGGGGTGGACGTGGGCCCACAGGGATGACAGCCCCCCATCAGCAGCAGATTTCTTACCAGCAAGGTCCAGCGTCCTGTCCACGAAGACAACGGAGGCCTTGTTGGTGGCTGTCCTTCTCCTGTTCCTGGCCGAGGCGTAGCTTGCCAGCTCAGCGGCGACGACCCTGCTGAGGGCCCCCACGGCGAAGCTCTCCTCCCGCAGGCCCAGGGAGGTGAAGAGAGCGTCGAGGTCGCCTACCACGGCCCGCACCGCTGCCCGCAGCTCGGCGGGCAGGGCGCCCAGCCCGACCTCCGCGGGGCCGGGCCCGCCGGGGCCGGGCAGAGGCAGGAGGAGCCCCGCCAGGGCAGGCAGCAGGCAGAGCTCCGCCGAGACGGGCGCCAGGAGCGGCGGTCCCCGCAGCACCACCTCGGCGCGGCCGCCCTCCCCCATCCACCGCCGCAGCGTCTCCTCCAGCTCGGCCGCCCCGCCGCCCTCCGCCTCGCCACCAGACACCAGCACGCAGTGCCGCACGCCGCCCTGGCCAAGCACCCCCCTCACGGCGGCGGCCGTGCTGCCCCGCAACGCCCCGCTCACCACGAAGACGACGCGGGCCCCCCCCGCCGCCGCCTCAGCCGACAGCGCCCTGACGGCCAGCGCCCCCGCTGCCAGCAGCTCCCCCGCCCCGCCGCCGCCCCAGTGCAACGCCTCGGCGGAGGCCGCGTCCAGGAAGACGACGGCCCGGGACACCTTGGCGAGCACGGGCTCCCAGGCCTGCCGGCACACCCGCCGCAGCTCTGCCACCGGCGCCGCCATGGTGGGCGCCGCTGACAGCCACAACACACCGCACGTGCCCGGTGCGCCGCCGGCGCCGCGGGATGACGTGGCGGGCAAGGATTGGTTCGCTGCCCGGCGGCGGGGAGGGGCAGGGGCGTCCTTGAGGGAAGCGGGGCTGGCGGCGGGGTCCGTGAGGGAGCGGCTCAGGGGTCCTCGGTGGGGTTTATGGCGGCGGTGAGGCCTTTCCTCTGGCTGTGGGGGCTGTACTGTGGCTTACTGTGGGGACTTGGTACCGGGTGCGGGACCTGGAGTCCCCCGGGGGATCCACTGCCGGGTGCGGGACCTGGGGCCTGGCATCTCCGAGGGCCGGCTACCCCCAAAGGTTAGCCTCGGGTAGCTCTCCTGCCCTCTCAGGGCTGTTACACGGCGAGAGCAGCAGCAGGGATGCGCCTCTGGGAGAGGAGAGGCTAAGGGGTTCTTCTTTGTGCTGGCAATGCCAAATTCTGACAAACGTTAAATGTTTCTCTTGCCCGCGGTCTGTATTAGAGACTCTGCAACAGTCTATAGCCCTGGCTGGTACCAGGAGGGACGTCTGAGCACTGACAGTTCCGTTTTGCCTGACGTTTCCCTGAAAAGGCTGGGAGCTCCTTTTGCCTTGCTCCTGGTAAATCTTAAAACGATTCAGTGTCGCTATTTATGTCACTACTTCTTTTGTGCTACATCAATAACTTTGTTATACCAGGAGAACAACTGTTTTGCTGATACTTTTTTAAATGCACGGCACTGGAAAGGTGAAACTTCCATCATTGTTCCCTGTCCTACAATTCTGTATTTCTTGTGTTAGTATTAACAAATCCAGTTGTTGATGAGCTAGCAACAAGAAATAGTCTCCTTTAATAAATGCAACTTTTATGATATACAGTTGGAGACATATGACAAGGTAATTTAATTCCATTTCTCCTTTAAAAAGCTCTTGATCTCAAAGTCAGTTTCAAAGCTAACTAGAAAAAAATGCCATAATATGCATCTACAGTTTCTTCTCCCCAGAGAATGGATTACTTGCAAATCTCTGTTCTACATAGTATTTCACTTGAGCAGCCTCCTTAGTACAGAGCGAGGAGGATACTTTTTCTGACATAGAGGGATTATCAGCAGTAACAAAAAAATAAATTATTTCATTAGTTCATCCACTATCTTAACTGGTCATCTTAGCTCTCCTGTAGGTTCAGCTGGTTTCAGAACACTGAAAAACATGAATAATATGGAGTCACCAGATTTCCAGTAATGAAATTAAGTTCTCTCTCCTCCTAGTCTGCTCCATGCACAGTCCTACTCTGATGCATTCTTCCCTCTTCCAAACTGCATCTTATGTCTTTGTGCTGTTCCAACCCCAATCTGTTATTTTAACCTTAGGGCATATAAATTTATGATGCTAGAAAAATATGTATGTTAATAGCCTTCTTGACTATTTTGATTTGAAAAATGAATGCCAAGAAAGGATTGGAGATGGTTAACCACTGGGCCTCTGGATTTATACACAAGTAGAATTATCCTCTCAGATTGAATTACCTTGGAGATTATGTATCTCTTGAGCTTTTGCTTTCTGCTTGAGTGCCATGGACAAAAGCTAGATATATTATGGCTTGTCCAACTCTTTAGTTACCATTTTTAAAAGGTTGGGTTTGTGGTTGGTTTTTTTCAGACATAGTGTCAAAACAGCAGATGCCTTTTTAAGAAAACAAATAGCTTTTTAATTTTATCAATACTGTGTAGATTGCAACTAGTTCTGCATATGCCAATGTTGAAAAAAAAGGATTACTAGCCAGAAGACAAAATGAGGTTAATCAGTTTAAAGCATAGTGGCTAAAATACGAAACAAAACTATCCAAGTAGTTTTTACAGCTTATTTTATCCCATGTGCAAATTTATAACTGCTGTGTTAGAAAAATAACTATCTTAAAGGGTTCCCATAAACTTGGTATCTTTTTGTGGGTTTCTGGAGTGTAACCCATGAGTTGTTTACGCAGCTTGCAAACACATCTTTTGACCTCAGCCTTTTAGCTACTCAGGGCCTTGGGAGAAGCCTTTTTTGAGGCCCCAACTGCTGCTCTCCCTCTGCACAGCAGTAAAGGAGAAACTGCAAGGTCCTTTCCAGAGGCTGGGGCTGGTGCTAGTTTTTATCTTAGAGCAGAAGTTAAAATGCCATCTAGGCCAGCACTTTGTCCTCAGAGGCAAAGCAGGAAACAGGTTCAGAGCACCCTCTGTCCAGCCAGAGCCAGAGGTGGGTAAAGATCCTCCTAGGAGCCATGGAAGGCTGGCAGCTGTTTTTGAGCCTTAGCCTTCTTGTGCCAGCTTCCAACGTTCAAGATCTTCAAGATGGATTTTTATGTGACCACCATCTGAACGTGATGTCTATTTAAAGGTTTCTACAAGGAAAACCAAGGACCCGTCCTGATGTATTTTAAGAGATTTTATGTTCTACACCTACTCCTGATTTCTCTTCCTGGTGTCTTCCACAAAAGTATTTTCTTCTTCCTTGTGTCCACATTCAAAGAAAACTCTTAGAGTTCTACTACGTCCTTTAATGTCAGCCAGAAGTGCACTAAATGGCCAAGTAAACAAAACAGTAATGAAAATGAAGAAAGATACTGATGCCCAGTAAGAGATGCTACAATACAAATGTGTTTTATGTGAAACAAGTGTCTAGAAATGTTTTGGGTGAAAAACACCTTTGCTGAGTCTACCACCATATATAAAATATATATATGTATATAAAATATACATATATGTATATAAAATGGAATTGCATGATGAAACCTTACCCATTTATTCATGATCTCTTTAGGCAACATGGTCTAGTGGGAGGGGGGGTTGGAACTAGATGATCTTTAAGGTCCCTTCCAACCTAAACCATTATACAAGCTGTATATGACACCCGAACGTTTAATTTCAAGGCAAAAAAACGCCTTTTGAGAAGGTAGTTTGTTCACGTGAACTCCAATGAAACATCAGACCATATATGAAACTTTAAAACAAGGTTCTCTGTGCAGGCAATTCAAAGAATAAGCTCCCCCTTCCCAGAGCTGTGATGTGTTTATAGGTACAGTCAAGCCCCGCGGTCTGATTTTTCAGTCTGTCCTGCTGTGAAAAAGAGGGTGTTTGTGAAAACTAAAAAAGGGACCCAAGACGCTGAAGACTCCATTTGTACACGTAACTGGTCAGAACTTGTTTTGACAGTTGTTGGTACTTAAATTTTTCTAATGAATTTTGCAGTTGTTAGTGCAGCATTCACACATGTAAAGTGAGAAAATGACCAGTAAAAACAGCTCGCAACTTCCCACCGCTTTTAAAATAGAGCGATTTCTTCACGAAATGTATAGTTACGCTCTGGAACGGTGCCCTATGAATATTAAACTCTTACTGCAGCTAAAAATAAAATTAGGCAGCTTGCGGAGGAAAAAGGAAAAACAAACCTATGAAGAGCTGTTAAATCTAACATATTACCTCCAGCTGGGAGGGTCCCCGAGCCGAGGGCTAGGGCAGCACTAGCAGAAGCAGTAGCGCGTTTGTCCCGTGGAGAGGCTCCCCCGGCAGCTGCCATCGGCCGCCGGTGGAAGCACGGCACCGGGCCGCCCGGCTGTTAGCCCAGCCCCGCTCCCGGCGCTGGGCGAGGGTGTCCCGGAGGAGATTGCCGCGCTGCCGGGCATCCCCATCGAGGGGGCGGCCGGCCTTTCGGGGATACAGCGGAGCGCAGGGACAGTCGAGAGCGGCGGAGACAAAGGGCAGGCGGCTCGGGCAGGCCGGCCGCGCCTGGGGAAAGCGCAGCCCAGGTGAGTCCCGGCGGCGGGGCCGGCTCCGTGGGGAGGGCAGCCCCCGGCCGCTCTCCCCCCTCTCCTCCGGCCCGGCCCCGCTCCTCCCGCAGGCGGCCAGGAGGCCCCTCCGCTTCTCATGGCTGCCGGCTCGCCAGGACCCCTCGGAGGGCGCCGGGCCGCGCCCGGACACCTCCGCTGGCCGCCGGGCCGCCCCCCCCCGCCGCGTGCCGGTGCCCAGGGCGCCGCGGGGCCGGGCCGGGCCCGCTTCCTGTGCGTGTCACTCATCGGCGGGGGAGGGGAAGCGCCGAACAGGCGGCGGCCGTTCCTCCGCCAGCGGTGCCGTTGGGCCGGCCGTTCGCAACCCCCCCGCTTCCCCGGAGCCGCCGCCCGGTCGCGGCCTGAAACGCCGGCGGAAGCCCCCGGCGGCGCGGCGGCGCTGCCCCGCGGCGGGAGGCCCCGGCGCCGCCGGGCCTGGGCTCTCGCCTCCCGCGGCAGGCGGCCATGTCGACCGGCGAGGTGGAGCGGCTGTCGGCGGACCTCGGCGGGGCCGCCGGCGACGAGGAGGAGGAGTGGCTCTATGGCGGTACGGACTTTCCTAGACGCCCCCTCTCCCCCAATCCCCAGCCCACCTCCCTCGGTGCAGGGGGGCGGCGGTGGCGTGTGAGGGGGTGGGTAGGTCGCGGCGTGCGCCGCCTTGCCAGGCCGGAGCGCGGCCCGCACCTGCCCGCTGAGCCGGGGCTGGCTCGGCCGCCGTTTAAAAGGGTCGCCCCGGCCTCGGCCCGCCACCCCCGTGGCTGCTGAGTCCCCTCCTCCCGACCAGCCCCCCGGCGATGCCGGCCCGGGGCTGCCCGCGGCCCCCTCCCCGCGGGATCCCTGACCCGGCCGCCGGTCTGTGAGGCGCTGCCGGCCCCTCTGAGGCCCCACATGGCGCTCCTGCCCCATGGGCGGCCCCTGCCCGGGCTCCCGGCCTTGAAGTACTGAAGCAGCCTTAACCTCTTACGCATAAACTTTCTTTACAACTTTAGGGACTTTCTTTATACGTTCAAATTATAACAAAACCTGTAAACTGGACCCAGCCCCTGTGGCAGACCTGTCAGTACAGAGTGCTGTGAGGGCTCAGGGGTCTGCTCGGCTGATTTCACAATTGAAATGTTATGAAAATGTCTCAATCATAAACTGAAGAGTTGCCTAATAATCTGCATGGCAAGATATCTGTCCCAGTTGGTATCCAGGGGATTTTATTCTTAACTACTGTGTTTCTTTTCTCTTGTGGTAGATGAAAATGAAGCCGAGAGACCAGAGGAAGAAAAAGCTAGGTGAGTGCCTTGACAGCTGGGAGACCTGTAGTGTGGCTGCACAAAAATTATACTCATTACATTCTTTCCAGCTGCTTGAAAGGCCATAGTGCCTGAACACACTCTGGTGTCTCTGAAAATCTCCTTAAGATAGTATGTTTGATCTGCCAGAATGTCTAGGCTTTCCTGTGAAATGGTTTTACCTTTGAAATTGAGGCACTTAAGTATTAAAGTTACAGGTTTTAACTGTATGGACATCAATAGCCCCCTACAAAATGCCAACAGGTCTTCTATTTCTGTAATAGTGCTTTGCAGTCTTAGTGGTGGATCAGGACTTGTTTTAGATAATTTAGAAATTAAAAGATTGTAAACTCTTTGGGAGACAGACTATGTAGTTACAAAGAGAGGAATACAAGGAAGAAATGGAAGATTACCAGCTACTTTGATGTGCAGGTCACGTAGCACGTCTGCTTAAGGTTTTGGGGTTGGGTGTTTTATTTGGTATATGAAGGAAACTTAGAAAAAGCTTTGGAAGTATCTGGGGGAGCCTGCTTGTGTTATAAGGAGCTATAGGAGGGAAAGACGCTCCTTAGAAATTCTAGCTAAGTTGATGGAGGTTGGCAGCAAGGACCGACTGGAAGTGGGAATCAGTCTCTCGTACTGAATGAAAGAAGTCTTACAATTGATAAACTATGGAAATTGTTGATTGTCAAGATAAATTAAACAAATAAAGGGAAAGCCGATGCAAGAAAACATGCATTGTTATTTTCTATAAATGCTTCCAGTCAACAGAGATTTTTTCAGTAAGAACTTCAACTTAGTTACCCTTGCTGGACGACTTGTCCGTATGCTTTCTCAGTTGCTTTTTTGAACTGACATCAACTTTTGACAGGCACAGTGTGATACAGCAGTCATGACCTCCACCACTTTACTACATATGATATCGTTTTGAAGCAGCTACTAGATGCAATTATTTGATTCCCATTAGTTCTTGTAGTAGAAGAAACGGAGTTGCTTCCTGTTGCCTTTTCCACGTCACTTAGGTTTTCTAGACCTTTTTTGCATTAGTCTTGAATCATCTCTTTCCCAGAACAAAGAATTCTAATTATTTATTAGCTCCTTATTTGGAAGCTATTCCATATCCAATTGATGCCTTGTGTTCAGTTACATTTTCTTGACCTGGCACTTTTAGCTGGTATTACTGTTTACGAAAATTATTCGCGTGGCAGCCAAAATGATCTTTAGAAACAGTGGTGTTTTACTCCAGTTTCTGGTCAACAGTGTCTAGGTTGGCATTTGGCTACCTCAAAACATAGCTATGGACTAAAAAGAATAACAAACAGTAGCTTATGCTGCTTACAAGTTGTGTTTGGAACTCTGGAAGTGTGATGACAGTTTACCTGTTAAAAGTTTTGGTCTCTGACCTCTTAGTTTTGGTATTGTTTGTATATATAAAAATAGAGAGGTTTTATTCAGGTTCTGTAGCTATTTTGTCATTTTTACTGCGTGATAAAGGGAAATGGTCAAGCTTGAATCCTGGAGCCATACCTGGGCTGTGTTGGGTTTTAGTGCAACGCTCATGAGTGGGTATTTTGCCAACGGGAGATGGGATCAAAGTCATTTTATTCAATAAAAATTGGCAGTTGCTCACTCCATTTCAGAAATATCTTTTCAGTGGAATATTGCTTCTAAATGGTTCCCTGCTTACTGTGCTATTTGTGGTGCAACGTCCTAACAGTTAATGGAGCTGTGGAAATTAAAATATTGCTGTGTAAGAAACAGCAGTAGGTAAGCCAGTGAGACAGCTCATTTGCATGGATTTGACAGTGCTCGTCATTTTACAGGGACCAGTAGTTGTTTTTTTTTTAAAAGTTTTACAGTTTTCAGTCTACAGTTAAAATATAATTGAATTCACCATTGAATTGTAGCTATACCATATGGCGGAAGAACATTTCACAATATAGATGTGAGAATTTTTATTCATTGCAACATTACCTATGGCTGTTTAAATGTTATTTTTTGTTTTGGTTTTTTTTTTCCATTATGTCTTTGAAAAGTGTCAGTCTGCAAGGGGAAAGGGGGAGAGCTTTTATTCTCCCTTCATATATTGTGAAAGATTTCACTCTCGTTTCAAGAGGATCCAGGTGTAGTGCCTTATTAATTCCAACTATTCTACAAACATTCAACTAGTATGATTTATGAGAGCTAAATGTTATCCTGCCTAATATAAAGTTATATTTATCTAGAATTTTTTTTTAAATAAATCATTTTTTGTAATTAATGCTGAAGATAGCTGGAGCTTTGGCTCTTCTCTGTAATGATGATGCAAGGCTTTTTCATCATTAGCTGCTATGTGTGTGAAATATGGGCATAAATACCTAGTTTCATCTTTTCTTGTTTATTTTTGTTCAAGTGCTCCACCCCCACCTGGAAGTGAAGAAGAAGCTGCAGAAAATGGCGTTGTGAAAACGGTAGTTTTAAATGTCTTCTTGAAATATTGCTTTAATTTGTTTTGATTTATGGGGTATTAGTAATTTGGCTAGGACTTATAATTAAATGAATTAATGCTTAAGTGTATGCCCTTGATTTTCATTTTCTGAAAGGTGTTTGATGCTATCTGGAGAAACTCTGTAGAAATTACTAAATTAGGAAATTGAATTTCCAGCTGCAGTCCTTTTTTAAAATCTACCACAGAAAATAAATGAATAATACTTCCATTTTTTGAGGGGGGAAAGACAGTCAAAGACATCTTTTTCAAAATGATACTGTCTCTATTTTTCCTCACTGCCTTTCAGAGGCAAGATAACAGACTTCTTAGGTAGTATTTGTCAATGTTCAGAACAACTTATAACTTCAGTGTTAGTATGATGAAGGAAAGCACCAGGAAATGAAATGTACACTTGCAATGTTGATGAAAGGACTCACTTTACTGTGAATGGGAACAGTTTAAATCTGTTCTGTGAAACAATTGTAGTTTTACTTCACTGGGATTTTTTAGCTAATACCTTGCAAGAATTCTCTTAAGTGATTCAGAAACCATTATCATAGTATTTGTGCAAGTTCTAAGGACTGAGCTCTCTTAAAAGTGTATTTTTTTTTCAGTAAGTCTAATACTTTATTTATAAAAATATTACAACTTATTTAAAGTTGGGAAAAAAAAGGTATAAAAACTTAAAAAAAAACTTATTTCAGTTTTTTAAACTGAAAAGGTCTTTATTTTAAGTGCACCAAAGGCTTTTTGTGCTACTGCTAATACTAAGTGGGCAGTAGATTTAATGTGTTAGGTACAAGGAGACAATAGTATACTTTTTCGGACTTAGTGATTTAAAAATATATCTGAAAATCCTCATTGGTGCAGTTACCTTATATATGCAGGTCTTTGTATTTTTCACCTATATAAAGCCTAGCCTTGTTAGGATATCATTAGAACATCTCCATAAAATTGAAGACTTCATGGTAAAAGGTGCACATGAAGGGTCAACAGCAACTTAGAAAAATGGATGGTGTTCAAGTTGGTTGAGTAAGAAAAGGTGAATATTTCTGTGAGGAGGGAACTAAGAAATCATTGTTTATAAGTGAAGTTAGTTTTGGTTGAAAAGGTGCATGCTCCAGACAAAATTTTATTTTCTGTTCAATGCATTTGTAATTGCTCTCTACTCTGTGGGTTGCTTGGTGTGTGAGAGTGGTGAACTTGTCCTTTTCAGCAGTGGGGCTTTGAAAGACTGTCTTCTGTCTTCAGCTGTCATTTACAGAATATCCATACTGAGCTAGACTTCCCTGCCCCTTGATTAGACTCTTACATGTTATGTAAATTTATTAATGTTGTATAGTAAGGATGAACTGCACTCCAACATCTTGCCTTCTGTGCAGCTGCTTATTTTTGTCTAATTTATGTACCAAGCAAGTTAATAGATGGTGTAATACGTAAGGGCTAGAGCTCAGCCGTGCTTGGGCAACTGCATCCTGCCTGGGCAGAGTCAACTCGGCTTCTGTACGCTCAGCCTCTTGCTGAAGGATTCAATGAGTATGTGAATAAGGGTGACCCGGCTGATAAAGTTCACTTGGATCCCACAAAGTTTTTGAAGAAGTTTCTCACCAAAGGATTTTAAGAAAACTAAGCAGCTATAGGATAAGTCCCACATGGATAATTGATGTGTAAAAGATAAAAAACAGAGGGTAGGACTAAAGGTTCCATTTTCAGTGAAGGAAGGTCACCTCCAGTGGGGATTCTCTGGAACGTTGTGCGTAACCTGTGCTGTTTAATGTGTTTATAAATTACTTGGAAAAGGGATAATTTGTGGGATCACACGTTTTCTGGTGCTACAAAGTTATTCAAGATAGTAATAGCAAAGACTGTCTGAAGAACTGACTGGTTAATAAATGGTTGTTGAAATTCTGTACAGAAAAGGAGGAGTGATGTTCAAGGGAGGAAAAACAGGTTTACAAATAAAACAGTGGTCTCTGAGCTGATCATTACCACTTAGGAGAAATGCGCCAAGATATGTAGAAAGATGCATGAAATTGATGGTTAGGCGCTTGTCTGGAGTCTAAAAAGCAGTTAAAGCTTGGTATCTAATAGAAAATGAATGGAGAACAAAATGGGAGGTATCATTATACTGTAAATTCATGGTTCAGTCGCACCCTGAATTTTGTGTGCTGTTCTGTTCTGCTCACATCATAAAGGCTTTACTTCGACTGAAAAAAGTTGAGAGTCGAAGAGCAGCAAAAGTAATCGAGGTAGCTTCTATACAAGGAATGGCTGAGTAGGTAAGGACTTCTCAGCCTGGAAGACAGGCACACGCAGGATATGATGGAGGGTAACAAAATCACATGTGGAGAAGGATTGACTTCTCACAGTCACATAAATAAGGATTGACTTCTTACAGTCCCTTCCATATGAGAACTGGGATTGTTAAATGAAAGTTGTAGGAGTCAGGATAAAAACAAATAAAAGAGGTTGGATCTTAATGCAGCAGACAGTGCTATGGGACTCCTTGCCAAAGAGAGTGTCGCTGCTGGGAGTTTCTATGAGTCGAAGGGAAGTCTGGGCAAGTACTTGAGAGAAAAATCCATTGGGGGTTACTAAATAGACAAACCATAACTGGCTTAGGAAATGCCCTGAGCTGATAATAATCAACAGCTGAAAGAGTGCTGGGGGGGAAGCATTATATGTGTTTATCCTGTTTTTTCTCTCCCCTGCTGTGTCTGGGAGGGGAAAACCAAACCAAAACACCAAACAAACCCAAAACACTGGATTACAGGTTGAGCTCCTGGTATGAACTGGCATGACTTTTATTTACCAGCAACCTTGAATGCTGTGGGATAGAACAGCGTGCAGTGTGCTCTTGTATATTTTTTCAGCCTGTTCGTTGAAAAATCTCAAGTATTTTATACAGTTTACTGATGTTAGGAACTGAACAGATTTCTCTGAAGCGCAGTGTTCATCTACAACTGGAAAAACATTTATTTGATTTACCATGGATATGTAATTGAGGATGGCAAGAAGCTAGTCTTGCATATCTTTACGTTCTTTCCTGGGTAATAAGATAAGAGTAGAACCAGTGTGTACAAGTTAGATAGAGGGAAGAAGGATATTGGATAGTGGAAACTATTTTATGCTTATTTAGGAAATGACATGTTTCAGAAACAGAGCTTAGTATTTAACATACTTCCCTATTTTGATCCAGATATTTCAGATACTTGTAGCATTTCATCAGGCGAGCCTCTTAAATTTACTGTTAATGCTACTCAGTTCTGAGGTCTAGCAAAAGGAGAACTTTCTTGGATAGTTTTTTTCCACTGAAAGGTAAGTGACTGCTTTTTGTCTAAGCAACAACTTTTTCTTTCGTAGAAGGTGGCAGAGGCTGAGGATGACAGTGATAGTGATAGTGATGATGATGAAGATGATGTTCAAGTCACCATAGGGGATATTAAAACAGGAGCCCCACAGTATAGGTAAGTTATTTGCAAATTTACCCAAAATTATGAAATATTATTTTTCATAATTCATATAATTTCATAATAATTATTTTTCATACATGGAAGTTTTCTGAGGGAAGTGGTTTGCTTGTTTGTCTTGGCAATCCTAATGGTTTTATGCTTATTAAAACCAGAGTTACTAGGGCATAATTTCTTAATAGAATTATGACAGGTCTGCAGGTAGGTCTGACTCATGTATATTATTGTGTTCTTAACTTTAGAATGCAGGTGATTTACTCATTTTTTGAAACATAATATTTTTAAACTTTCAATACGTCGTATCCTAAACTAACTGCAAATCAATGTAATATAAAAAATAGCAATTCTTCCAGTCCTTCATTTGTCTGCTTTCAATAGCTTGCAGTATGCTTGTGGTGTAGGCAGTGACCTCAAATTTTTTAAGACTAAAACAAAACTAGATTTATATTCCCAGTGGATTTGCTGGTGCTCTTGAGTACAGAAAACAATGAGAAAATGATCCTAAATCTAATTAGAATAGAAAGTTTTATGTAGAAATGGTTGTTTTCTGAAAAACCTTTTTTCTGGGCAAATTGGACAGAAAGTTCATGGAAGAGCAGTAATGTGAAACAAACTCAACGTTGCTGTTCATTTTAACTTCAGTATAACAAATTCCTTTTATAGGATTAAAAGGTTTTTCAGATAGTAGTTAACTGCTGTTTAATAAAAAAGAGTAAAGATTTGTTTGACAAAAGTCATGCACAAATGCAGCATCGCTGATCAGAAGGTTAAATGATTTGTGTCAGTCTTGTACTATCTTGTACTGTCTTCTGCTGTTTTGTTTTGTAGCACTTGAGTGAAAACTAAAACTGCATGGATGTGAGATTGTAAACTGTACACTGCCTTCTAATTATATGCTAATCTCATTATTTTTATGGTTTGATACAACCTGTGAGGATAAGCTACGTTGCATGTAAATGGCAGTGAAAGCTAGCTCTTAGTGGTCCAAGTGAGCAATACTATCATTCTGAAGGTAGTTAGATCAGTTCAGAAGCTAGATTTCTGAGTGCATTTTTATAAAGAAAGCTCTCAAGTATTTTAGAAAGTGAAACGTTACATACTTTTCTGTTGGTCACAAGGACAGATGATTGCTAGAAGTACATTGAAACAGACAGCCTTTCAGTCATTGTAGAGAAAGGCTTGAATTTTCCACTTGTGTACAGATTAAATGGTATAATTATGAAAAGGGAAAAGAATCTGTCTAAACCCTTTCTCTTTTTTTTTTTTTTTAATTTACTTTGGTTTTATGCTAATCCCCAGAGTGTCATCTGTATCCCTAAATGAACTGCATTTTTCCTTTCTCTCTTCTCCTGGTTCTGTCCATTCTTGTTTCTATCAAGGTCTTTACCCTTTCAACTCAGGAAGAGTGACTGGGACTTGCTTCACAACTGTTTATTAGTTGGAGAAGTTGCTACTGAGCATAGAAAGGTACACTCTCTTCCTCCTAGGCTGATCTCTTTGCTTTTACAGTGTTACCAGTTTGGAAAGCTAGAGATTCAGGATGCCGATTGAGCCTGGGTCTAGTTTGTTTCTGGATCTAGCTAACTCTTGGTTTGTGTTTTACTTGTGTTTTAAGAGTTTTCTCTGTCTAATTCAGTTTTGTTAATTTTTTTAAGTTATGGAGCGGCACCTGTGAACCTCAATATTAAGACAGGAGGACGGGCTTATGGATCTTCTGGTAAGAAAATTTACACAGCAGTATTAATAAAAATGGAAAAAATGTTTGATTGTTTTGAATGAGGGAAATAATTTTCACTTCCAAAAAGTTTTGATAAATTTAAATCTGACTTTTTATTTCTATTTTAGGTGTGTTACAACTGTTAAAACTGTACTTGGTAGAGACAGAAGGCTCTAACTTTCTAACTTTTCTTCACAGGTGCAAAAGTTAAAGGCGTGGATCTAGATGCACCAGGGAATATTAATGGTGTACCCCTTCTGGAAGTAGATTTAGATTCTTTTGAAGATAAACCTTGGAGAAAGCCAGGTAATGCTCTGGTTTATGCTAACTGATATGTAGGTATTAAGTAAGTTATTTTAATCCTAATTCCCATTTACTGCATGTAGATGTTACCTACCTCATAGCTAGAAGATACTGTACAATATAACTTGGAAAAAGCAGATAAGTTACTTCTTGCCACTGTGCTGTGTGGGTGTGCCATGTCTCTTACTAGATATTCCACACATATGTCAGTAAAAAGAGACTGTAGGACATGGCCTTTATTTTTTTTTAAATACATGTATATCCTGAACTCTCCTTGGAAATCTGTACTTCTGTGGAGATTACTGCTATTGGTCTATGCCATAGGACAGAAGATAAAGCAAAACCGGAAATAGTTCTAGCAGGTTTGAGCATAAAGAATGGTGAAACGTAACTGCTTGTGCTTCTTTGCATTCACACATAAACATCTGTAAGATGTTTGAAGAAGCAGCTGGTACCACATGGGCTTTCCCTAAGTCTCCTGTGTGTATTGTCTGGTTGGATCAAGTGATTTGGCCAGACTTGTCTAATACCGGCGTTGGTTGCGGTTTTTTTAGTGGCAGTACATCTTGCTGCTGTGTATAGGATTTTTTTCCAGCATTTGTATATTGCTTTGGCAATGCAAATAGTGTCTATAAAATGGAAAAAAGAAGCCTTTGATAATATTCTTATGTTTGAACCATTAGCTATTTGGGTTATGTCTATTGGGTTATTTTTAATTTAAGTGAGAGACCTTATGAATGCCTTCATGGCATCAAATGGAACTAGGAGTCAAAATGAAACAAGAAATCAAACACAGAACAAGCAAAACGGAGTGGTTCTTCACTGAACATACAGCAAACCTGTACATCTTACATGTATTTTATTGTAAAGATACAGGGATTATAATATCCTATGATACTTTGTAAGTGTCTACTCTTGATCCCTGAGACAGCATGCTAGGCAAGATCATCTTTCTGACTAAATTTTAGTGTTTTTATAGCCTTAGCCATGAATATTCTGTGTTTACTGATGCAAGACTGTATTGTACATTTCAGTAGTATGTTTTTAGATCAATACCTAATCTATTTTGATGTTATAAATAGAGGTGTATGTATGTTCAGTGAAGAAAAGATGAACTTTGTAATGTGATAAAAATCTATGCTTTTCTATTTAAAGGGGCTGATCTCTCTGATTATTTCAACTATGGGTTCAATGAAGATACCTGGAAAGCTTACTGTGAAAAACAAAAGAGAATACGAATGGGTCTTGAAATTTTACCAGTTACCTCAACCACAAATAAAATTACGGTAATTAGTACAACTTTTGTGGTATTCTACATGCTTTTTCCCCTGTAAAGCTGCTTGTGTGTCGTAAGCTTGTTCTGTCCAGTTCAGTGTGTTTGTTAGAGGTTGTACCTGACTCCCCACCTTGAGCCTTAGAGTGTTCCTGTGTTGCTTCCCTGGAAATTTGTGTGGGTAGTGTGACAGACTAGCTACAGCTGGATTGCCTCTGTACCATTATTCAGATTGTGGCCCATCTCTTAAGAGTTTTATGGTATCTTAATGGGCAATGTGTTATTTAACTTAGGCTGAAGACAAGGCTATGGAAGTAAGACCAAGTGCAGAGATTCTCGATGGCAGATACCATCTTTTTAAGGTGAATTTTAGTAAACTTTTGTTGGTTGCTGTCATTTTTGTTGAGTATTGCTTCCCGTGCCACGGCAGACCAATAGAAGAACAACTGAAATGGACGTAGCCATTATTTCAGACTCTCATCTCACGTCAATGACATTCTGCGTATGTCACAAAATGCTGATTAAAAAGTCTTGCTTTGTTCGTCACCTTTCTACAAGCATGTGAGTTAATGGCCTGGTGAACTAACCAATTTCTCAGTGAAATTAATTTTCCTTTATGTGATGGTTTATTTTTAGTTGTAGTGCATTTGTTTGTGCAGATTATAGAATTTGTGCAGATGTGCTGGGGAAGCTTTTGTAGATTATGGCATGTTTATTTTTTCTGTGGCCTTTCAGCTCTTACTGTGTTTTATAACACTTATCCTTGGCAACTCTGAGATTTGAAAATCAATCTTCCATATTTTTCTGTTCTCCTTTGGGAATTAGATGGCAATAAATCAAGTTATATATAATATTTTTCTGTTTGGAAATGCTGATTTTCAGAAAGCAGAAAAATCTGTGTGACAGTATTTATCTTAAGGATTGAAAGTTGTTTTTTTTCCAACTTCTCATTTTCTCATTTATTCTTTTGTTAGACACTAGAGTTGAAATTAGAATACAAAAGTTATTTATTTTGCTTATTTGCAATGTACAGGTGTTTTTGTTTGCCCTCATATGCTACTGGAGGGTATCCAGTCATTTTAACTTTTTCTTAGCAAGAACAGATCAGAAGCTCCCTGGGGCTTTTTGCCTTCCTCAATTATCATTATAATTGTGTTATAGAATGGTGGAAATGGTGGCAACGGGAGTTACCATTTGCAACTGACTACACTTAAAATTTCTCTGAACTGATGTCCTGAAGGAAGAAGGATAAGAATTCCAAAGCAAAGCATCTCCTATTTCTAGCTCAGTATTGACTCTCTGGGGGTCCAGTGATCAAACAGTACAGATAATAATTGTGTTGTAAGAGTCTGAAGTAAGTTTGTCATGTGTTTTATAAAGAGTTTACATATAATTATTAAATAATTTCATTAATTTTTTTCCACTCTTCTGAAATACTGTCTCATACGTGATATGTTTGGATTAATCTTCTGTAACTGGCAAGACTTTGTCTCCTACGTTCTCCAGTTACTCATTAATTAATAGAAGTCTTGCAGAGTTTTCGGTGTTTTAAATGCTTAAACCAAACCTATTCAGGTTGGGTCTTTTTTTTTTTTTTCCCCATATTTCTGGATATTAAAGTTTAACTTCATTTGTAATGAACCTTAACTATTTCTGTGCATTTTTGGGGGGGTGGGAAAGAGGTGCCTGTGTTTAGAAGTGAGATTCTGCAAAACCTTAGCAGTTCACTTGCCTACAAGAAGCTGTGAGTTCTCAGCCTGTGTGATGTTACACCATGAGTGATGTAGCTGCGTGGTTGGTGCAGTGGGATTGTCTTTAAAAACTGAGTCAGAACCGGTTTGTCTTTAATGCTAACCCACGTAGGCTTTTCTTTCATGCCTAATGTGCTGCTGAAGTCAAATGATACTTGAAGTACTTGCACCAAAGGTCTGGCATAGCTTTAATAACGTGTCTCTGGAATTTTGCAGTGCTTCAGAAACAGCAGTATGTTTTTACAGTATTCAGCCTGAACTAATGAAAAATCTTTCAAAGTTTGCATAAGCCAGAGTGCGAGGTGACTCCCTGGTATGATTTGGAAATTTAGAGGTTACTAGATCTCATAGTCAGTAAGGCAGACCGAGAATCCACTCAATTTCTTGTCTTATGGTTTGTTGTTGGGTAGCAGACTTGTTAGATATCTCTGTTGTTAAGATTATGAAGATAAATCTTAATAAGTTTGCGTCTTTTAAAAATTAAGATGTTATTTTGTTCATACAGGAAATTCTACAAGAAAATCAGTTTGATGTGTTCATGTCCAAATCAAATGCTTGGAAAATAAATATTGAAACCATCTAATCTTCTGTAATAATTTGTTCTCTGGCATAATGATTCTTTTATATATATATATATATATTAAACACAGTATTTAAGTAATATAGCCTTATAAAATACGGAATCTTACTAGGTGTGTAAAGGTGACAGTTTTTAAAAAATTTGATTAAACTTACTATATTTCTGGGTTGGTTGTGTGCTATTTTGAGTGTTGGGGCTACTACACTTCTGAGGTTAAACTAATGATGAAACATTATTTTGAAGGTACAGCAGGGCAGAACTGGAAATTTGGAGAAAGAGTTGGCAGTGCAGTCGACCAAAGCTGATTTCACATCTCCTCCTGCCTTATTCAAATCAGGAATTCCAACAAACAGGTCAGTTAGACAGTTGTAACTCAAGACCAAATAACTTTTTATTTTGCTACCTCTGTGTATTTGAAGTTCATGAGTTTTGTAGGATAAAGAGAAAATATGTTTCTGTAACAGGTAGAAATGAGGGGAAGAGTGATCCTTATCACTTCTGGCCTTCAGTCGCCATTACACATGAATGCGGTATAAGGACTTCTAGGCTATTCAGGAGAAAGAAAGTAGAAGGAAAGGGGAGAAAAAACAACAGGACCAAATAACAAGGCAGTCACAAAAATCCAGGTGTTGATGACACCATGTTTTTTAGTGTAGAATTAGATGGGCCAACAAATTGTTTCTAGCTAGTTTTTTTATGGGTATTGGCTAACATGCCTTCTCAAACAAGAAGGAATCAGACAGCTATGACTTCCACTGCAAGAATTCCCAGAACCCAGTCTCTTTCCTGCAAGACAGCTTTAGCTTCTCCATATTTGAATATTTTACTATACTTTCTTTGAAATGAGAGAAGTTATTTCCTTACTAGGGTTTCTTCCCCTCCTTCTCCCAGCCCCAGGCTTTAACAAGTTCTGTCCTTTATATCTAAGCTATTGCTGTTTGATATCTGGCACTTGACTTAGGATGAATCCGTGCTTCTGCTTTACTTAGTTATCAAGTGATCCTGTTTTGGAGTTTTGGTTCTGTGCAAATTAAAAGCCATTGTATTATAAATGATGGTACGAGAGGTAGAGCAGGTTGGACGCTTTCGTCACCAGCAGTTAAAGATTAGCATCTATGCTAATAGATGTGTCTTTAGCACTGCATCCATAAGTAGCTTGACTGATTCAGAGGCACTCCTGTTAATTAATCCATTTTTAAGAGTCAGTTCAAGACCCAAATGTATTTCTCTTGGGTGGAAAAAAAAAATCTTGCTTGATACTCTTGCTTACGTTTTTCTTTCACTTCTAGAATATTCCTCCTTGTTAGCCTAAATTCTTCTCTGAGCTATCAGAATATACTGCTCTGGTTTTAGTTGATTTTAGTTTTGTTTTGGTTTTTTTTTCCATCTTTCTTGTCTAAGAAGTAGTAAAAGTCTTCCCAACTTTTTACCAACCCTGTAATATTTTTTTTTCCAACTTTTCTTTTGTGAATTGCGTCTGATCCGTGATGTTCCTGTAACAGAGTTCTCAAAATTGAATGTACTGTTCACAGGATAAGGATTCTAAATCTGTATCTAGTACAGGTTTTGTTTCAGGGTTTCAAGTCTTTATGCATCTCATTGGTGGACAGAGAACCTCTAAAATACTTTAGATAGTAGTTAATGACCAGGATATTAAAATGTAGTGAAGCTTAAAGTTGTAGAAAAAAGACAGTGCTTAAATTCTGTGATTCTGTGAAATTTGCATTTTTTGTGAGAAAGCTTAATAGAATAAGGTGATACATGTGCGTGGCATAGCCTTCATAAGTAGTCTTTGTTATAGGCTCTAGCTAGGATACATGTCTTTATACCATATTTTTATGTGATAGTTTTTTTTCTGCCTGAAGTTAGCAATCCCAAGTTTAAGTGACCATCTTTGTGATTTTTTTAAGGTTTAAAGTTAATATATTTTGTTGTTAATCAGAGCCTTCCTGACAAACTTAAGATGTGTCTGTTTTCTTCAGGAACTAATTTTATTTTAGCAAAGGTTGGGAAACGCATATATCTTTAAGAATGAGAAGCCAGTAAGTGAAGTTGGTCTGTTGTCTAGATAAAAGAGGAAACGTAAGTTTCCAGTTGTAGCACTTGTGCATTCCAGTGGTTAGAATAGGTTGGTTTATATACAGTTAGTGTGAATATTGTAAGTTGTTACAATAGCAAAGCTGACTTCTTTACATATTTAATATCTGCTCCTTTGGATACATTTGCTTAAAATAAATAATTGTGTGAAGGAAAAGATATTTTTACCAAGTGGTCAGAAGAGATTTTGAAAGAAAATTGCATGCTCAAAAGTAGATGAGTAGATGCTGAGAGTAGCTCAGTGAATGAATAAGTCTTAACTGTATGGATTATAAATACTGCTACGTGAATGACTTCTCCAGAACACAGCTACTATTTTCCATATATAAAAGCCCGCATTACTAATGTCTTTATAACCAGGCAGTGTTCTCTGGGATTGGACTTTTTTTTTTCTTTAATTAAAAAGTTAGTTTTAGGCAGAAATTTTTTGGTAATCCAGCTCTTTGATAATTTAAAATAATTGCCTTTATGCCATGAGACATTTGTAATAGCTTTGTTATGAAATTGCTGGAAGCATTTCTCATGTAGCAGTAAAGCTTCTCTCAGCTTCTGGCAGTAGTTGATGTATTTGTCAAAAGGGAGGGAAAACTGATGCAGCTGGGTAGAGTAGTATCGGTGTGGGGCTTGGTAAGAGGCTGGGCATGAGGAACAGAGGAATTCAAAGAGCAGAATAGATAGACACACAAGAAAAGAAGGACCTCAGCAATTTATCTCACCACAAGCAGCACCTTGTCTCAGTCACAGACAAGCAGTGCCTCCAGAAAAGCCAGTTGAGGCATCAGAAAGTGGCAGGAACAATATAGGAGACCCAAATTTAAGGTAAGGGGGGGGGAATCAGGACATGATCACATGATACTTATTTAACATTTCAATTCCCCATTTACTAGTCAGAGCTTCCAACATTGCTTTGTGGATGATTTTACACATAGATGTTGCAGCACATATTTCTCTTCAGTGGGAAGTCTGAGGACAGATAGTGGGTTTTGCTTTTTTTTTTAATTTGTTTGTAAACAAACATTAAAATACTTGTGTGCCAACTGTTTGTACCTTTTTAGTTTGAGTACAGAGGATGTTTGCATATAGTTACAGTTGAAATTGTCCAAAAGAGAAAAAATAGCTCTGAGGTCAGCAAGCCTGTTACCCGTTACCAATATGGAGGTTGTAGTTTACAGAATACAAACAGAATTATTGGTCACCAGCAAATAAGTTACTACTTCACTAGAATTGCATCCTAAATGTTTAATTCAAAGCAAAATTCAGTGCTTCTTCATACAATGTGTCTGTGTGAGAAATTTTGCTTAAGTTTGTAAACAATGACTGCTTTAATCGTGGCTGAGCTATTGGTTGTTTAGAAATGACACCTGAACCTCTTGTCTTGATTCTGTGATATTTAGGGCTGTTGAATAGCATAGTGTTGTGTAATCCTGAAGAAGGAGTTAGAACATAATGGAAATGGTTTAGTAAGTGCACATCATATACAAACAATATGGTATAAAATAGAATATTTGTTCTCTAGAGGTAGTTAATTAAAGATTCATTGTGCACATAGTCACAATTAAGGTAAAAACCTGAAGGAATCTCTTTTGAGTGTAGGGCTTTCTAGAAGAGAATTTGACATATTTCAAACCTGTCCTTATCAGCCAGGTCACAGAGAAATTTTACTGGTTTTTAGATCAGTGTTTTTCCTTATGTCACTTTTCAAGGACTGTGAGATAGTATTGCTTTAGTAATAGAGAAATAAGCAGAAGTTTCATTTACAAGCTGGGTACAAAAACTGGTATTTTCTCATTTCAGTAATATCTAGAATAGCTCTCCATCACAAAACTTTGTTTTGTCAGAAGCTCTTAGCTTTTCAACCTCCATTTATGCTTTTTGGGTTATTACAAAAGAGCACATTACACTTAAATGAATTTTGCTTTCAGATAAATTAGCCTGTCAGTGCAATGGGCTATTTATCAGCTTCCTCTGTGCTTGGGCCTTTCTGTAAACAGAATTTTTATAGGAAATGGATTTGTGATAAGTCATTACTATGGAAAAAATGCAGGTTTCTCTTGTTTCATGAACTAGCCCTGTGAGACTAAATGATGAAAACTCAGATATTATTTTGAAAAAAATGTCTATTTCATATATCAGTGATTTCTGTATTAAATTTGTTTGCTTCTTAATTATATCAATCAATGGCAAGTGAGCTCAGCGAAGTTGAGGCTATCCTCGAGAGGAGGAAAATAAAGCATAAAACACATAAGCAAGACAAGGAACAAGAGAACATATTAAATACAGTTTTTAAAGCATACTATCATTCTTAGACTAGACTATGTCTAGTGTATAAATGTGGCATTCAGTAGCTAGGCTGTTTCTGAATTCAGAAAAGTGTGTGTGAGGCGGTTCCAAAAAGCAGTTCATTATTTGTATTACTTGTGGTGGGGATAAGTGATTTCTGAAGCTATGACTTCAAAAAAAAGTTGGTTTTGTCTTTCTTTTTTCCCCCTTTCTTTTTTCCCCCCTTCCTCTTTGCTTTGTAGAACCTAAATAAACTCAACTTGCCAAATGAGATTGAGATATCTTTCTGAATTAAATCTCCATGGAGGGTGGTATTCCTAGTGCAAGTAGCTTGTAAATAACTGCTCTCTAATTAGAGTGATATCACTCACTGACTTGATGGAATGTTCCTTTCAAGCTACCCTCTGCATGAACTCTGCTGTGGGTTCATGTGCGTCCCACACGCGTGGATTGCCTTTTTATGTTTGGGTGTATCCATTGGGAATGCATCTGTATTCCAGGTGCCCTGATCATGTAAGGGACAAACAAAACCCTTTCTTTTCTTTGCAAACAGCACTGAGACAGGAACGCAATAACGCCAGCTTAACATCTTACAGCTAAGCTAGGTAACGGCTGGGGAGGCTTTGAAATTTCCCCATGTGCCAACTTGCTATGACTTAATCAAGATCCAAGGCTTCAGATTTGCCCCTTTTACAAAACTGCTGAACTGTTAAATTCCGGATGCTTCAGATGCCTCTCTTGCCTTTGTGAAGATTATGTTTTTGACAGTGGTGTCATCTGCTGCTCTGTTTGCAACTGAACATATGCTTTTTCGTGTTCAATTTCAAGCTCCTTTAGTGGAGTACTTAATGAAATCATTATTGCAGCCCTGGAAATAGAGAATTTGTTAAGTTCAAGATATGATGACAAATTGCTGAACTCATGCATCATTACAAAAATTAAATCTATTGGCAGCTATTGGGAAGAACTATGAGCGTACTGCTATAAAACATTATTAAAAAATAATTACAAAACACCAGCTTGGTAAGAATGAGTGAGCATAGGTGTACTCTTCAGCCTCTAGAAAAAATTAAGTGAAAACCCTGTTCATATCAGTAAAGTTGATGCCCAGGAACCAACTGGTAGTCTAGATTTGCTTCCTTCGATCATGCAGTGTATTTGGGCCGCTTCCCAAGCCAAAACTGGTAGTACTGTAGTATAGTTGATGCACATAATGCTTTCATGCCCAGTATGCTTGCACTGGTGTCCATTGCCTCTCTTTTCAATGCTGATTCCAAGAGTGGTGGCGGTGTGTGAGCAGTGAAAGAGAGGAAGAGTCTTAATATGAAATATATAACTTCCAAGTGGAAACCCTGTAAAACAGTGGAGTGAGCCAAGCAGGGAGCCACCTGAGGAGGGACTTCTTGCTGTAGAAGAGTCATCTATCAAACACAAGGACTAAAGCTAGGTAAAATGAGTTTTCTAGGGTACGGTTTTAGATAATTAAGAGAAGATACAAGCAATGGAGGAAAAACAGCGTCTTAGAATTCTGAAACCAAAATGAGCTGTCAGAGTGAAGACTGCTACAAAATTGTGTTGTTTTACAAAAGTTCAATTGTCTTTTTTTTTTCCTTTGTAATGAAACAATTGGTTTAGCAATTGTTTTATAATGCCTATGATAGTTACTGAAAGCAAAATAATTATAATCCAAAGTGTGGCAGTGCTGAAATACTATGCAGGACCAGTGGGGAGGATTAGAAAGCAGGTGTTGATTATTTCAGGATTTAGACAATCCGCCTTTTAGGATAGGATGTTAGAAGATAAGAGAATTCCTTAAACTTGTGTTATCCTTGGAGAGGCTGCTCTATAGTATATGCCATTTTAGTTTGCAGATGTGTTCTCAGACTCTTGTACCATTGCACTTTTATTTTTTTTCTCCTCCAAACTGTTGTGCTTCATGAACTTCCTTTCAAATCCAGGAGGAAGCTCTAAACTCAGATATTGCAAAGTTGGATCACCTCAGTATGCAGTCTGCTAAGGAATTTTAGATTATCTCTGGGAGATCTAATTGATCTTTTATGTTCTAGTGTCTGCTGTGTCCTTTTCAGCTGCTGTGGAATCTAGGTATTTGAACAATTGGGGTCAGAGATAACAGTCCAGCAGAACTTGGAGCCTGTAATCCCACCTTCCAGCTGTTCTCCCTGCTATTTGTATTAATGTGGTTAGTAGTCCACTAGAGAGAAAAAAATACAAGAACTTCTCTTCTAAAACTAGGGGTTTTTTTTTATTTCTATGCATTTCTTTTCTGAAATTTCCTGAAAGTTTTTTTTCCTGGTCTTTTTTGACTTTGTTGTGTATCATGCTATTGGTAAATATTGTCAGTTTTCTCTACTATGGTTTCCCTTATAGGTGTGACACAGATGTACCTTTGTTTCTCTCATCCATTAGCAATGTAATTTTGTTCCTCATTTTCTAATGGAGTTGACCTAAGTGAATCCTGCTTTTTAACCTCTTTTAGAAATTAACCGTGGGCTGCAAAGCAGGTAGGTTTTGTTCTGTCTGCATAAGAATATTAGAGTTATAAATTCTCTATAAAGCTAGATTTCTGGCTTTCATTTGTTTTGGGCTGCAAACAGGAAAGTTCACTATAGTTTAGATTCTTCCTCTCTTCAAAATAGTGGTTCCCCATTGTCTCAGGTACCAGGTTTTAGTTATAGTAGATGACCTTCAGATCTTTGTGATATTATTTTCTGATCTGGCACTTGGAGTCCTCCTTTACTGTCAGTATATTCCCATGTGGTTGATTTATTGAAGATTTTGAGAGATTGATTATGCTTTAAATTTTAGTGTTTGTATCCAATGGAATGCCATCATGTCTTTACCCTCAGTGTAGCATTTTTAATCTGCTTTGAAAAATTAAAAATAATGTTGCAGTTGACAGCTGTGTGGCCACAATATCAGATGATTTTGGGAGCTTAAAGATACCTCTCTTACCAGGCTATGTGAATATGTACACAGGAGTTAAGAATTTTATAGTAGGAACAGCTTAAGTCTAACAGGAATAAGCTTAATAGATTGATGGGTTTGGAAACTAAAGTGAGATATATTTGCATTTAAAATTCACACATTGACTCCAGTGTGAACTGGAATAACTTGTTCATAGTAAACTGAAATCACTGAAAAGTTAAATACCAGATTGCATTTTTCTAAATAAGATGCACTTCTTCAAATTAATAATTAATAATTATACCCGTTGAGAAGGAGATCTTGGAATTGATGTTGCTGCATCCCAAAATGTTAGTTCAATTTCCAGTGTTAGCCACAGTAAGAAAATTAATGGTAGTCATCATTAGCAGTGAGGAACAAATGAGGAAAGGTCATTATGGTAGTACATAAAGCTGTGATACATTGAGAGCTGAATATTATCTGTGGCTCTGTTTATGTCAGGCATGAATAGATACAGCAGGAGTAGGAAGGGTCCACAAAAACATTGAATGAATAATGAAAGTTATAGACTCACACCTGTATGAGGAGACTAGTTCAGCTTGGGAAAGAGACAACTGAGAAGAGATACAGCAGAGGGACCATGAATACTACACTGCCAGAGAACAGGGATATTTTAATATATTTTTTAATATTTTTTTTTAAACACAGGTACTGTAGAGCACTGAGTACAATTGTAAGACAAAAAAATAGCTGAAACAGGTCTCATCACTGGAGATCAAAAGTAAAAGTGTGTTCTAAAGAGATTGTACAAATGCAAATTAATCAGGGACTGTTAAACACAGTTGCATGGGAGGTCCTTAAATTTTTGATTGGCAGAAACTGAGAGGGAAAGAATGTGTGTATGCATGTTGCTTTTCATGTCAGCTTTCTTTAAAAATCCACTACTAACTACTTCTAAGGTGAGTGTCCTTAATTTACATTATATTCTGTTGTTGCTTGATTGGGTTGTAAGGGAGACAGAGGTGGGTCTTGTGCTGCTGTTGCCAGTTTCTTTGAAGAAGGAGAACATACTGCGTAGCTAATGCGAGTGTTTTAGAGGTTTTTGAGAGACGCATTGCGCATCTGGAAAACTGAGGAACAGAAGTATGAATGGCTGCTCTAGGATGCCTCGGAGTTTTGTGCAAGGTTTAATTTAGGACTCAGTGTCTACTAGTTGAATATACTTACCCTTTGATACTAAAACGGTGTATTCCAAGATAAGAGAGATGGTGGCTGATTTTGTTCAGTATGTTCTGCAATATCGATAGTACGTGTGGTAGGGGTGGCTTCTGTTTATTTCTGCCTCCTAATTTACCTTTGTTTGATCTCCCATGGAATCTTCCAATATGGTTTCTTGCAGTTTAGAAAATGTTTCTTGTGATTAGCTTATAACTATTTTACTTCAGATTTCTGTAGATGTTCTGTTTAATATATTTTTTTCTCACTGAGTTGTTTTGTGATCCCACTGTATTTTTCCTGTTGGTTTTTTTTTTTTTTTCTTTTCTCAGTAACAGAGGTGTAGATTTGTTATCTTGTGGGGGATGGAAGGAGAATGTGGAGAGTCAGCCTTTGTCCTACAGGAGTCTTTAGTGCTGCATTGTTTAGTTCTCCACACTTGCATAGTTCAGCAAATTTATCACATTGAATATTCTTCAGAAACAATCTTTATGTTTTATACAGGAGAAAGAACTTTTGGCATTTAGAATGAGACGTCCATAAGACTTTCTTCTCTCTCTTTTATTTTTTTTTTCTTTTTTCCCTTTTCTAATTCTGCTTGTTGATTCTGGTTTGTCCTGTGTTGCAGGCGATTATCTGGCACAATAGATGTGATTGGACAGACCATCACTATCAGCAGGGTGGAAGGACGACGACGTGCCAATGAAAACAGCAACATACAGGTTTTATACTGCAGATTTGCACACTATCTTTGACTAGATGGGATCTTTGCTTTCCCCGTAGCTTCTGATTAAAACATTCCAGTGTGTATGAAAGAGTAAAACGGAAGTAGCTTTAAGTTCAGGAAGAAAGTTGTGGCAGTTAATTGAAATATATTACGATTAAATATTTGATATCTTTCAAAAGATAAATGTTTTGGTAGACTTCTTACTGAAAGGAAATGAACAATATTGCAGGCTTACAGTCCAGGAGGCAGCATTGGCTCTGCTAGATCTGCGTGGGATAGCATTTTATTTACTAAATGACACAAATAAATATTTAAACTGACTGTTCGTTTCTCCCCTATTCCTGCCAGACACTAATGCTGCAAGTGAAAGCCTCTTTGTATGCAGTTTGAGAAATGCAGTCTTTTAAAAATAAATTGTGAAGGAATAAATAGCCAGTAGTACTTTTTTTAATTATGTTGTATTATTTTGCCATAAATTGTAAGATTAGTCTTTATGGGCTTCGATTATGTCAAGAAAACAACAAAATGCATTAAGGTTGAATACACGTTTTCTCTCCTGACTTACTTGTGGAGAAGAATCAAGGTTGCTTGGTGCCCTAGCTGCGTTTCCATGCCAACTTAGGTTAAGGTTAAACTATGAAAATAATAATGGATTGTAGTCCTTACACTGAAAACACTGCCCTGTGTTTTTCAGCTGATCTCATAATGTTTAAGTAATTTAAAGTCTTGGTTTTTTCATGCTTCTCATATTGATTTTTAAAATATTTTCCTTTATAAATCAACTTAATATGGTCTTTTGGGCTATATTCAGATGGCTTATATTCCCTCTCAGATCTTAACGTTTGTTGTTCCCTATTGGCTGCTCTTAAACCCTCAGAGGTACTGGGCAATTATGGGACACTGAATGTAGGGATGTAGATAGAACATAAACCATCTGAATATGGCTCGTTAGGTGCACAAGTAATACTTTCCTATTGTAGTAACTGGAAAGAGAGGAAACCTCTCTTCTACCCTTTTGACATAGCAATTGTAACTATAGTTTGATATTTTACAGGTTCTTTCAGAACGATCTAATCCTGAAGTAGACAATTTTACCAAGCCACCTCCATTTTTCCCTCCAGGAGCTCCACCTACCCATCTTCCACCACCTCCTTTCCTCCCACCCCCTCCTACTGTCAGTACTGCTCCACCTCTGATTCCCCCACCAGGTAAATATCCACAGAGGGTGTGAAAAATGAAAGATGCATTATCATCAAATGCTTGATCATAATGAATTAAAGACAACGCATTCCACACACATTTGGCTGTACCTGCAGAATTTCAGAATTTTGTGTTCTACTCTTTTCTTAAATATATCTGCAAGACAGAAACAGAAACTTGTATTTACTTTCTGACTAAGTGTAATCCCAAGTAGTAAAAAATTACCTAAAGACTAAATGTTGGATCCTATGTCCTTGAAAATGTTTGAAGTGAGCAGCTGTTTTCTGTAATTCAGCTACTGTTAATGCTAATGAGACGTATATGTTAACAAATCATTCTACAAACTTTTGAACTAAAACTATGGCATACCACGAATTTCTGTCAGAAGTTGGATTCTCTGATGCCTCAGGTCAAAGCAGCCACAGAAGCTTTAATTCCTCTTTCCCCTCACAGTACGTATGAATTCCCAAAAGTCTGATAAGAATTGCCTTTGTGCCGTATCCTTCCTTTTAGTCAGAGGTCTTGTTAGCACATCATGTTTTTATCCAGCTGCCTGTGTCTGCAAGTCTTAGAGGAATCAAAGCTCTTTGAGTACTCTTCTCATTGTTAAATCTGGGTTGAAATTTACTGAATATTTATCGAAACTTTACATTATTGGAAATTTACTGGGGGGAGTGTCATGAGCATTTGCACAAATAGTGCAGTTACCTGAGTGTTGTCATTTTAAGGAATAAAGTTCGAAAGGACTTAGCAAGGAACTAAGAAGAATGGTCTGTGAGAAATGAAAATAGATGGAGAAACTTTGGGGGCTATTTGAGTAGGAAAGTGAAGGATTTGTTTATAGAAGAGACTGATTTAAGGTGAAGCCCCTTTCCTTATTTTCCCGTTTCGTTCCTTTAATTTTTTTTGTTTGACTTGTTCTGAAATCATGCTGAGCAGTTTCTTTGCTCTTCTCTCCGCATAGGGAATCTTATTTAAAAGTTTCTCTTAATACTCTTGCATATAAGCGATGAAGTAACACTATGGTTTCTGTGCAACAACTGTGCGGGGCTTTAGAGTGTTTAAATCCTCATAGAAGAGATTCCTTTCTTCAATTGCTGCTGATGATTTTAAAACTATTAACTCCCGCTGCCCGGTAAGCTCTGGCTTTCATCAGTGGTTGTCACACACAAAAGGGTGCAACCTGGAAAACAGAAGAGATGTAAAGATGAAATAATTCTGTGCCCTTTTCCAAGTTTTTGTGCATAAATATAAAAAGTAGGGTGTGTGAAGAAAGAATATGCTACTGCTCTGGCAATTTTGTCATGTTTCTGTACTGCGGGAAGGACAGGAAGGACAGGAATGTGACGCTAATGCTAACTGTGGTTTTAAGCTGCATTAAAACCTTTCTGATAAGATAATGCAGGTGATGCATTGCAAATTTTTAGAAAGTAATTATTGTAATTGTGAAACAGGAAAGGTGATCTAAGTTGTATATGATTAAAAGCCTGAGATGAACCCCCAGAGGCATCCCAAGCGCACGTGGTGCAGGGATGTCAAGTAGGTGTACTGGACCGTTCTTCTGAAACCCCTTACCTGTTGAGCTCTTAAAGGTGAAAGAAATCCACACGTTACAGATTTAGCAAGCAGGTTTGGCTTTACTCTTGTGGTTTACTGACAGGTTTATGACATACACTTGTTCAGAAGGTCTCCTTCAACATCCTTCCGTGCTTCGAGTAGATTTGAAAATAACGATTAAGAGCTGTGGATTTGGTTTCTTCAGGCCTGTGTTTTAATTGTGCTGTTGCCAGCTCTTTATCTTCAAAGCTGTTCCTAAAATAGAATCTGCCATCCCTCCTAGGTTCAATGGAGGAGGAGGGGAAAAAACCCTACTCTTACCCAATATTAAACCAGGACTACTTGCCAGAAAATTTAAGTATTCCAAATATAAAACATCCTCCGAAAGCCCCTTTGAAAAAGGATCTTGCTTTGAAGTTAGATCTCTTGTTCTGAATTCATTCACTCTTGCGATTAAAATCTTTTTTTGAGGAACAAGTCCTGGAACGATTCAAAGGGCCAAATGCAGAAAATTCTCCAATACTCCTAGGAGATCACTGGCTGTGGCAAAAAAATGTGTTGTTTCTTGTTTGCTTGGTTTATTGCTATGTTGGAGTAATTTCTAACTAAAGAGGAACGTGGATGCTTCTGTTTAACAGGCTTTAAAAGTTGTTTTATGTAGCATGTAGTTAAAATCTGATATGTTTTTGTGATATAGGGGGGAAAAAAATTACTCTTAACTATTGAACTTGTGTTGCATAACTTTGGGAAATTTGAATGCCTAGACTAGTACCAAGGATTAGCAAGTAACTGTACGTCTGCTCAACACCAGCAATTTAAGTGCGTACTTTTTATCTTGTGATAAAGGAGAGAGTGTTTGACTGAGTTTAGCCCGTGGCAAAAGAAGTTTTTACACCAGGTTGAGTTATATGACGTTGCTGTGGGCTATTACACAGTTCAGCTAATTTGCAGTACATTGTTAAACTGTGGCAGCGTTACCACGTCTGATTCCTTATTCCCCAAGCTGAGCACACGTGGCATTGCTTTCCTTCAGTAAAACCTATTCGGTTTTCTGTAAATATTTATCAGCCTTGAGTTAGTAGGATGGTATACAATGTCCTGAAAGCGATTTGGGGCACATTAGGTAAAATGCTGCGCTAATGCCATTTGGGATTGCTTTTGACACACGAGTCCGAATATTTAGTTTTAGGCCAGCTGTATCTTTGTGGCAACACAGCGTGTGGTAGGGACGTGACATGATCTACACTAAGCCACCTTCTTGTGCTGGTACTCAGGTTTAGTCCCTGCATTGCAAGAAATGACTCAATATTTCAGAGTCCTTTTTCTTTCTTGGAAGAAGTAATTGGCTGACGACAATTCAAGTCTATGTTCATATACTACGTTAGTAGAAGGCGAAGGAGTGAAGAGTTACGAGATTCTTAATTTTCCATTAACTGAAGTTTATGATTTTTTTGTTTCTTATTTTGTGTCACATTCATGTCTTAGTGAAGAAGGTGAGAAAAAAAATCTAAGTTTAGAACTTTTTAGTGATACTTGCTAATTTGGAATGCAGAAGAATATTTCTTCCATTATGATACCATCAAGTAAATTAGCTTCTGTCTTAAAATGACTTAATCGTTAATCATAACTTTTTAAATGTTCTTAAAGGTTTTCGAGAAAAAGATGCCTACGTGTTGGGTTTTTTTTAGAATAATACCTTGTATTAACCAATTCATTAAAATTATTTGGTCATTTGGTCTCTGGATATTAGTTGTATTAAGTCTGTCTTAATTTTGTTTGAATGGCTCTTAAGTGAAATTTCTCATTTGGCTTGTAATCTTGTGATGAGATTGTTATTTGTATTACTGCACAAGATAAAGTTCTGATGAATATATTAGTTGTTTAATCAGAATTTCTTCCTTTTTGTAAAGAGTATTAGCAGATGGTTTTGCAGGCAATTCTGTGCGTAGTGCTGAGACTGGTTTTAGTGCAGCAATTTAAATCTCTTTAAGCATAAGGTAGAGCTAATAAATTAATCAGTTTGAGAGAACTTCTATTATTTTTCTAGCTTACATTCTTAACATTGCTGTTAAGAGATATTATATATATATACACACACACATTTTCCATGTTGTAGGCTCATGAAGAATCTATTAAGATGGACAATTAACCAAAAGAGATTAATAAAAATGCTTCAGCTGTGCAACAGTTGAGTTCCCAGTCTTCCTTTTCTTTCAGTTTTCATTGGGAGTGTTTGGTCTTTTAAATGTTACACTCTCAAACTTTTTATGGTGTGATTTCCATTGTTCTTAACAAGGATAGTGCACTTTGGAAAACTTTTGTGCTGGTGAAGAGAAAACTATTTGGCTTTTGGGGTTCACTTGTCTGATGATTTGCATTTTGGTTGAGAGATTAGATTTTAAATCTTCAGGATTGGACAGCAACCACAATTTTGTTTCACAGTTTGGTTAATCCTGTAGGATTAATGCTGGTAAGAATTCATGTCAGTGGAATCACCAGCAGTTGGTGAGCATTGATATTGATTACTCTTCCTCAGCTTGCATATTCCTTCATTCTGTCCTTCTGCCAAGGCAATTTGGGAGCAGTTGGCATGTCTAGACAATATAATATGTAAATGTAGTTAAGTGTTGCTGCCATACAATAGTCTTTTAGTTCTAATGTTGAACTAATGGTATATACATAAAATTAATCATGCAGTGGCCAGTACATCTAGGATAGTCTCTGAATGATGAAGTCTGGAACTTGAATGAGATGGGATTTAATTTAAGTGGGTCTGGCTGCTCTTCTGTCTGGATGTTTATGCAGTTATGGCAAAACTTGGCAAAGTTTTCTGTTCTCTTCCCCCCAGTGTCTTGCAGTAAGTTGTCAAATTGAAAGTACTTATTTTTCAATAGAAGCAGAGTTGCTCATAACTAAAGGAGGTTTGTGCCTGGTAAAGCAGTCTGTTTTCTGACAACGTTGTTTTAGCCCAGTCTATTATTTTCATCTAACAGTGTTTTGTGTTTGATTGAGGTAAAGGTAGTTCTTTGCAAAGTATGAGAAGGTAATGTCCTTAAAAGCGTACAAATGATTTTTACCTTGCAGTCATTCCTTTCATAATTAAGTAAGATAGGTTTAGATGTTGAGGCAGCTAATGATGTTAGGTCAGCTAATGTGGCTGGTAGAAATTTCTCAGCTTTTAGTTAAATTTGTAACAGCTAAGCTAGGTCTGAAAACCAGAAAAGTTAGGACAGTTTTTGAATGCATTTGTATTAAAGGATGCTCCTTTCTCAGATATTTAGAAGAAAACAGAGTAGTTATTTTTTTTTTCCCTCCAAGTAGCAACTGAATGATTAATTGCAGCGTGGCACAGCATTGACTGAAAAGTCTGTTATGCTCACTGTTGCTAGAATATTTTGTCCATGTGGACCGACTGTTTCCTATACTAAGCTATTAAAGGTCAGAGGCCAGTTGGGTTTCCTTTCATCCACTTATGGAAAATAAAATAAGCAAATATATTCTATGGGATGTTACTTTCCTTCTGAATACTGAACATTTTAGGGTTATGGATTTAATTCTGATCTTGAGATCCAGAGTCATTCTTCATTATTTCTGTCCCTAATTAAATAAGATCCTGAAGAACAGGAATTTAAATAAAAAGATGGATTTCACAAGACTTACATAAAATCTTAACAATTGGTATTAATGTGAGATCTCCATCTGAGGACACAGAAAATAAGTTATCATTCTTTTAGATGATGTATGTGGTGATAGCTCAATCTGATTTTAGATCTGCAGATAATATACATAAAGTATTACTATAACTGATATATTATTTGTTGTCTTTTTAGGTATACCAATAACAGTGCCACCACCAGGTAAACTTGCTTAGAGTTTTTTTTCCTCATTTGGTTAAGAAATGAAAACTTAACTGATGTGCAATTTATCAACTTCCTTTTAGTTATATAAATGAAAGTTCATAAATACAGAAGTGTATGTATAGATGCAGACTTAGTTATTTTGATGCCAGGCAGAAAAGAAAACGTGTGAAAATGCTGTTGACTAGTGGACCTAATCAGCCAGTTTCTTAGATTTGTGCTTCCTCCTCTTCTTTCCAGTCTTCTTATTTTTTCATCTATGCAGAAAAAAGTTGGGATTATTGTTTAATAAGTCTTGTTAGATACTCAGGAATTTTCCTATGCTTCTAAATTTTTGTATTTTTAAAAATGATAAAATATTTGCTTTGAAGCACTGATAATACACATTTAATACTCTGCTTTTGTTAAGCTGGAATGTAGCTCTCAGCCTTACAAAATAAAAGCCATTTACGCAGTGAGGAACAATTTTTTGTGTTGTACTCCGGAATTTGTTTGCCACTGTATGCTTAGCCTAGTTCTTTTATGTGTTTATGGTTTGTTTTGGTGTGTTTTTCATTTTACCCCCTCACCTAATTTATTATTACAGGCTTTGCACCACCACCTGGCGGTCCTCCACCTTCCCTCATACCCACAATAGAAAGGTGATTATCTGTTTGAAATCTTATAAAACAAAATATCAATATTCTGCAATTGAAGTAAATTAGTAAGGACTCTTACACTACCCAGTATTTTATAGATTTTATCTGGGGCTGGGGAGACATTTTCAGATTTTTACAGAAATGTTACTAGTCTTACCTATCTGATAATATTCTTTGGAGCAGGTTACTTGACCACTTACTAGTTTAGTTGAGTTATGATACTATATCAATGCCAAGACTTAAGAGCAAAGTCAAAGTAATGATTGCTAAAGGATTCTTTAGTAGTCTGAAGACTTACTTGGGTGAACCATGTACTTGTCAGCTACTGTATCCTTTTCTATAAATACAGATAAACAATTTGGCTACAGATTGAAGCCCTCATAAGCTGTAGGAAACACCAGAGATCTACAGAACCCAAATTTGTATTTCTATTGTGTTTTAAGTGTTCAGCTTTAATAGTCTAACAGTATTTTTATACTTTTTTTTATATACATGCATGTGTATATGCATATAGGTATATATTTTTATATATATATATATAAAGGGAAGAAAAAAAAGTTGGCCAGCACAGTCCTTGAAAAGTATCTATATTTTGCTAGAGGCCAAAACCAGGCCACGTACAAAGCTCACTTATCAAGAAGACAGTGCAAGCCTCTTTTTTGCCAGTCCTTTGGGTTTCACAGAAGGAAGGTACACACATCTGTTCCTTTGAAACTGAAAATTCTATTAACATATTTCCTACAGGATGATGATGGTAAATCTCTGAGAAAATCCTCATCTGATTTAATTCAGAAAAAACCCAACTGGATGCATTTGATGTGCATGAAAGTAAATTTATTATTTCATACTGACAGTTGCCGTGAGTGACTGCTGCTTCTGACTGTTAAGCAGCGGTCATTGCATTTACCTGTAGTGAATATTTATATAGTTTCTGAAATGTGAAGTGAAAAAAATCAGATTTATTGTGGAACTTAGGAACTAACTAAATCTTATACTTTTAAATGTTAAGATGTTGCGTTGGCCTTTCGTTATCATTGGTTTCATTTTGTTTTTAAACTAAGCTAACATAAAACTTATTTCTTAATGTTAAAGTGCCTTCAAGAACAGAAATAACACTAGGTTAAATACAGCAAAGATAACTCGTTCAAGTTTTATGTAGGAAGTGCTAAAAGTGTGTGAATTATGTCCTGTGCACATATCATCCTTTTTAACCTTTCTAGTTTTTACCTACTTGAGTTGGCTGCCACTGAAAGAAGCCTGCCTAGAAAATGTGTAGCTAGTTTAATAGTTTATTTATAGAACTGCACATTTGAAGTCCACCTGTTCTTAGATAAGCTCACATATCTGCTTTTTAGCAGAAAGAATGAGAATGGCTTCATTCATGAATGAAGCATTTCCAAGCAATTGGGAGATTAAGTTCGGTATCTGTGCAGAAACTTCTTATGATACAAGAAACATTTGAAATAGAAAATTTATTGAAAATACAAAATAGCAGCTTTGATGATATGGATGTTTTTTGTTTTAAATTTTAAGAAGAGAGAATGCTATTTTCACCTCCTGTAGTAAAATGTGAAATGTACATATTTGTGTTGATAGACAGCTTCATTAATTAGCAATGCTTAAAATGTAGGACTTAAATCCACTTATAACAAACACTTTGTTTTAGTCTGTGTGGTGGTAAGAATTCAGAGGAATAATATTAAATATTTATTTATTATTAAATAATATTTATTGATCGAGGTAGCTTTGGTGGTAAAACTGGATTTTTACACTTATTTTCTTTTCAACAGCGGACATTCTTCTGGCTATGATGGTCGTTCTGTTCGTGCATTTTCATATGGCAGTGGTGAGTAAGCTTGATGGCTTTGAAAATTTTGACTAGTGCTATATCAAATTGTCTGATATACTTATCAGGATTTGAGCTAAGAGACTAAACAGGTCCTTTCAGTGCTTCATTGTGAAAGCTCGTTGCCAACTATTGTAAACTGATACGTGCTGTTGCAAATTTAGCAGCTGTTGGTAAATAATACAGTTTTGCATATTTGTGTGCTGGGTATCTTTCCATGCTGCCTTTGCAGAACTGTGATTTTATGGACCAAAAATCAGTGAGAATTTTCTGAGAACTGGTAGGATTTAGAAGCAGGAGAACAAGTACTGTTGAGATATCATCAGAATTTTAACCAGCAAGACCAGTCATTGAGAAATCCTGAGTGATGTACCTCTCCTTTGGGAAGTTGTTTGGCTAAGATACTGTAACCTTTAGCTATTCTGTTGCAAAATCGGTCTATCTTTTTTTTTTTTGTTTGTTAATGTTATGGAAAAAATCTGAAGCTGAAAAACATCAATTTCTGGTTTTATTGTAAGCGTGAACCAAAATAGAAATTTCATTATGTGTGATCAAATGGACATTCACAGACCCTACAGTGAGTTTACAACTGTTATCTAGCTCAGCTCTGCTTCTTGACCCACAAGAATGACAACAATACTAAGATGTCAGCTTCTTCCTGAGATAGCCCAAATTGGGAAGATAAAGTAAACATAGAATCACAGAATGGTTTGGGTTGGCAGGGACCATCAAAGATCATCGAGTTCCAACCCCCTGCAGTGGGCAGCGACACCTCCCACTAGACCAGGGTGCTCAAAGCCCCATCCAGCCTGGCCTTTAATACTTTCAGGGATGGGGCATCCACAACTTCCTGGGCAACCTGTTCCGGTGCCTCACCACCCTCATAGTCATTCTGATTTTTCGTGGCACTGCTCTGGATCTGATCTGACATGTTTGTCTTGTACTGGGGGTCCGAGAACTGGACACAGTACCCCAGGTGGGATCTCAAGAGAGGGCACATAGCAAGAATCCCCCCCAACCTGCTGGCCCCACTTCTTTTCATGCAGCCCAGGATATGATTAGCTTTGTGGGCAGCAAATTCACATTGCTGCCTCATATTTAACTTTTTTTCCACCAGTATCCCCAAGATCTCTGCAGGGCTGCTCTCAATCAATTCATCACCCAGTCTGTACTGATATTGAGGATTGCCCCGACCCAGGTGCAGGGCCTTGCATGTTGGCAGTCACTGCATCTGCCATCCAGCCCCAAGCTTAGTGCCTTTTCTTCCAGCTGACTTATTTTGTCTCCTTGCTCTTTGGTCCTTTGGACCCTAGCTGCTGGGAGAAGAAATCGTAGGGAAAGTTCTCTCCAGTTCTGGCTGCTACATAATGTTCAGCACAGATAACACATTTAGATAATGTATCACCCAAATGTTCGTAAGTCTTTAGAGAAGATATACAAAATCGCACTTTTGAATGGCTTGTAACTTCTTGAAGTTGGAGCAGTTTATGGAGTAACAAGTGGTACTTTGTTGACATTGAAAGGATCCTCATCGGTTATCAAGTGTTTGCTCTCGTGCATGGAATTCTTGATGTGGGCAAACAGCTTCTTTGCACTAACTCCTTTCCTAGCAATAATTGCACTGTGTTTGCTGAAGTTTTAGCACAAAGATAAAGCTGAGGCAGACAACTAAGATACCCAAGATCTTGCTGAAGCTTCAGCATCTAGAGCCATGCAGAGCATCATAAGGAAAGCAATCTTACAGTCATTAGTATGTACATTGCACCTAATATGCAGTCTCCAATTTAGAATGCTTTTCACTTTGGAATCTCATTTGTTAGAATTTGCTATTCTGTCAAGTATTGTTAAGGACAGTCTCTTAATGAAAGATGTTTTCCTGGCCAACGTCTTGTATTTACAGTCCCTGTCTCACAATGAGATTGCAGGCCAGTATTTTACCAGTGTTGTCCGTGCATCAGAACTTAGGTAAATTGAGGGGTCAGCAGCGCAGTAGGGTACAGATGATCATTTTGATTAAGAATCACTATGTGTATTTATTTAATAGTTACTTTGGATGATAGCACTGAATCTCCAACCTGTTGTTTTCTTTTCCACTCTCTGTGTTTCATGGCTTTGTCAAAATTGCAGGGGAAGATGAGCGTATGGAAGGCATTGCAAAAAATACCAGTCTTGATTAAGGCTCAAGCCTTTCTGCTGCCGCCTTCTAATCTCATGCCTTGGTGTCTTTTCCCTAGTGGTCAGGCATGTTTCCCACTGCAAGCCCGTTGGGAAGGTTGCATAGTAAAATAATATCCATAACTTGTAGCTTCAAGAGTATCTATTTTGCCTTTGTGCTTTTCCACTGCATCAATGCTACCTTTGCCGTCAGACCTTTGAGTTTTATTGAGCTGCCAATACATGGCACTGCATTTGGTCTGCCGCAGAAGCGACTTGTATTGTGTGCTTGTTTGCTTTTTCCTCAAGCTTTTCTTTGTTGTGTGCTCTGAATGTGCTTTGTATCTTAGAACTTGCAAGAAATTTAGCGTTACAGAAACAGTTTGAGAGTCAGTATTTTTTGAGGCACAAAGAAGATGTATTAGTAATTTGCCTTATGCTGTGACACCATGCAGCTTTAAATTTTTTAAACCTTCTCCAAAACGGGACTTAAGTCTCCGAAACTATAGATTGTTCAAAGCTCCCTCTTTTCCTGTTTTAAAAATAAAATCAGAGTTAAACTTTGGAAGTGTCTTTCTTTTTGTAGAAATTATTAGAATAATCCATGTGAAGATATTACAAGTGAAAAATTACTTTATTCTAAGTAGTAAACACAGAACACCAATTCATAGTGGAAAGTAAGCTGCTTGTGTGTTGGGAATCATTACAGGCAAAAATCTAGATATAAAAAAGCACAGAGTATCGAATAACTGGTTTATCTCACGTTATTGGGGTGGAGATGACATACTTCTGTCTGATGAGAATTACTGCAGATGTAAGGGAGTGATCAAAATTTATCGTAAAAGTTTAGATTGCCATTAATAATTTTTTTTGTAGCATACATTTAAAGTTAAACTTAAGTTTACACTTTAGATTGGAATATTCTGGCAGCCAGTGTCTTGTAGACCATACGTATGTTGTTGACATAGTGGCAAGTCAAGGAAATTAGCAGTCTTTAAAGTCCAGCTGGTTTTTTTTGCTATTTCTGGCTGCTTTCCTTAGAAGAATTTCAGGTTTTGGCAGTATACTGAACAACATACTATTGTATTAGGGTATTTTTTTTAATGTTAACTCCTCATTTTGTCTGTAGCCCTGAAGTGAAACAGTGTCAAGCATTTTGTTAGAGGCAAAACCTCATATAAATGCTTTTTTAAAGAATTATAATGCTTTTCATTGCAGATGTATTTTAACAATGAAGTGTTTTTTCCTGCTCCGCTGCCTGCTCAAAAGGTCTCTTGTATTCCTCCTTTGGACGCTTGGCAAACTGCTGTCTTAAGCTTCTGCCAAAGCTTTCTGGGGCAGGCATGCCCCAGACGTTGTAGGCAAGGCAGGCTGGCCATTGCTGTCAGGAGAAAACACTGGGTTTATAACTCGACAGCATTAAATATAGCACCAGTAAGGCACTTTACGTTGTTCGGTGGATATTTATGTTAATTATACTATTAATCTCTTTATGTGACACCGTGGAGTCAAGTGAATCTTGTTCTCATATTATAGATAAAGAAGTGGAACTCAAAACAAACGATTTATTGAAGGCTATGTTATCATTGGCTAGCAAAGCAGATAAGCAGAAAGTGGGAATCCCTCAGTACTGTAAGTCCACTAGAGAGTGCTGTTTCCAGTCAAATACTACAGCCCTTATTTTTCATTAACAGGATGCGTTCACAGGGCTTCTGGAGAGGGAGGGCAGGACAGAACAATTGGGGCATTAAGAGTAGTAGTTACTTATTATATCAGAGTTGGCAGACAGCAATGGAGAAGCACATCCCTTCTCTCTTCCCATTGCTGGTTATCTGAAAAGGTTGTGAGATGGTGTTGTGATTTCCTTCTTAAGCATATCATCTTTAAGATAATATGCTTAATTTTCTGAAACTATTATATTTTAGTGCTAATAGTGGTTGCACTGAGTATTCATGAGAAATGGTTTCTTAACAAAGTGTAAGTAGGAGCTTTATTTCTTCTTCCCAGTATGAATTTAGGGAATTTATTTCTAAAGCTGCTGTTACATTCTCTAATAAGAAAAGTATGGCAAAGCACAGTATAGAATATAAATTAGCGAATGAGAACTTTATAACTAACATTATAATTTAAATACCGTGATTTTAAAGGACAAAACATAAAAATAGTAGCATCTAAATATAAAGTTGGAAGCATCTTTTTTTCCCTGTTAGAATTTCTGAGCTGTATTTTCAGACCCACTGAGTTTCAAAGGCCGTTTCGTTTTCTTGTTGTTTTTGTTTTGTTGTTCCCCCAAAGCAAAGCCATTGGACCACATAAAATCAGATTCTTTCAGCAAATCTTTGCACAATATATACATATTTTTTTTTCAAAAGGATTTAGACATTCTTTGTGGTATATATCCTGGTTCTATACATCTTCATATCGAGTATTTAAATGAGTGCCAGAGGCCTTTATTAGCATCATGGAAAAAAATGCAGCGTTTGCTCAGAATTAGCTTTTATGTAAAAGGGGAAGATTGAAAAAATGTCATTGGAGGAGGCTGACAAACGTCTGTGTTTTCATGCATAAATAGTATTACAGTTTTTATACGGTACCTGATTTTGTTCTTTCTAATACCTGCGTCTTTTTCTTTAGTCACCTTTCCGCACCTTGCAGGTTCTGCTCCTTCATGGTCTAGTCTTATGGACACCAGCAAACAGTGGGATTACTATGCACGAAGAGAGAAGGATAGGGAACGGGAGAGAGAGCGATCCCGAGATCGGGATCGCGACCGGGACCGAGACAGAGATCGAGAACGTACCAGAGACAGGGAAAGGGACCGAGATCACAGTCCAACTCCAAGTGTCTTCAACAGGTTAGTGAAATGTCATCAGCGCGCTGTAACTCTGCTCAAAACCCCGTGTCTGTGTTAAGTAGTGTACTTTGGCATTAAAATTTAGCATTCAGCTGTATATTCCAGAGAGCTAGAGGGAGTGGCTTCCTCCCCTTCCCCCTTTTTTTCTTGGAAGCTATAATTAAATTTCTAAATGTAAAACAGAAGTATAAAAACAACAGTATACATCCAAACTGGTCATAGTGCTTTGCAAATTAAAGGTGCGATTTAAGCTCTGTGTACGAGTGAGATATCCGGCGCTCTTTGACATCACTACTTCTAGAAAAATCTGTAGAAGTACTAAATGAATCTTAGTGGCCAATTCAGCACTAAGAGCAATGTGGTGCAACATTTGACCTTAATTAATGATGTTATTAGCCACTAAAATGGTTGGTTTGGTCATTAGCGCTGGCTGGATAATAATCTGTCCTATCTTTTTGAAAACTATTATTTCAAGGTCAAGATCTTTTTTTCATTTTCAGGGAGATTATGAAAGTAATGGCAGATAACTTTATTCAGCTTTCAACTCTCTAATTGCTTTTTAAAAAAAAAAAAAAAAAAAAAAAGAAAAAAGCTGCAACCGTTCTGTGGTTCATGTGCTCAAGTACAAAGCATTTAATGCTGAGCTTGCTGTGACTCCATAGAGCAGAGGTCTACTGGCTTGCCAGATTTATCTAAATTTACTTCGTTCGTTATTTGCGAAGTATTTTGGGGTAAACATCCTGGCGCTTTTCTCAGTGGTTTTTGTTAAGTTTCAATTTTTGCAGAATATATATGTTAGCTGTTAGGCAGATTGTTTTTACCAGTGGTTTTACGCTGTGGGAAATAAGAGCACCCGGAATCAACATTACTTCAGTTGAGAGATGACATTTTTTGCATGGTGATTGTTAGCTGAAGACCCAAACTGGTGCAAGACAGGGGATTTTCCACGTATGCTGATGTGGTGATGTCCTCACCCGTGTGTGTGTGTTGTGTTCCAGGGTCAGTTCCTGAGAACTCAAGACCAATCTAAACATCTGTTTCTCAGACAGCTTGATTGAAGGCCAGAAAGAAGCCTGGTCATTCAAGGGTGCTTGAAATGAACCTTAATAGCTTCCAGGCCTCGAGAAATCTCTGTGCTGCTGCCAGAGTTATCTGTAAAGGAGGGGGAAGAGCAGGCTTCAACTTTTTTATGTGACTAAATTATCCACCATCTGTAGCAAAGCTGTTGCCACATGGCCATGTAAGAAAACAGGAGGCCCTTAACTAGTATAAGTTGGTTTGGGAGTCACAGAGATGGTGGGAGAGGCTTAAGACAGAACATGCAGACGTAATGTTTTTTAAGAAGGTTTATTTTCAATTCTACGCACTTAAGAAAATAAAATGAAACGAGCTATGGGGAAGAGAATGCGAACTATTTAGAGGCTGCACGGATGCATTACTTTTATTTAAATTCCCTTTGTTTAAACTTTGTTCAAGCAGCACTGTGGTGGGATTTGGAGTAAGAATCATCTTTAGCTTTTTACTGCTCAGAAATTACTGCTTTCAATGTTTTTAGCCCTTCTTTCCCAGATAAATAGCCTGTATTTGTGCTATAGTACTTCTTCAAATTGTAAGACGATGGGAATTATTTTTATTAGTATAACGAGAATGTGGTTTAAAAATGAACCTTCAGCTGTCTTTGTTTTCTGTTCTACCTTTACCCTGCTATCCTCAGATGAAATTGTGCATTTTTTACAATATATCTGTCTGCCCCCTTGAGAAGATGCCGTTCTTGTTTGAATCGTTGTCCCTTTTGCAAAGACTATGCTTTCTCTTTTTTGTTTTGACAGTTTCAAGTCAATTAGTTACCACTAAAAATGTAAAGTTTAGGATTTGATTGATACCGTACCATTTTGTGGTTCTTCCTCAGCAATTTGAAAGACAAAACCGAAACGCAGCAACTGTATTTCTAAGGTCCTGGAATCCAACGATGCTGTGCAGCAGAGCAGATGAGGGTCTGTACGGCTAGAAATCCCCTTTACAGGAAAGGACTTGGTGTCCTGATGGACAACAGATTGAACAGGACTTGGCACTCAACGTGCGATAAAGGTCAAAATGCATTGAGCTGCATTAGAGTGTAGCCCAGAGGTGGAGAATGCTGTTGTTCCCCTCTTATTTGGCACGTGATACAACGTGCAAAGTACCGTGGCTAGTTTTGGGACCCTTGGTGGGAAAAAGAAGACGCTGACAGACTGGAGAGTCCGGTGGAGGTCTGACAGGGTGGTTAGTGGAGTTAAGGGGATGGAGTTTGTTTAGATTGAAAGGAGAAGGATGAGGAGGGTTCTTAAAGGCTATTTTTAACTACCAGATGTGTGGTTATAGAGAAGATAGAGCCAGGCTCTTTTTCAAGGTGCACAGAGAAAGGACAAGAGGCAATAGTTAAAAGTCACAGGAAAGGAAATTCCAATTACATGGAGGGAGGTAGGTAATAATAACAAAAAGAGTGATCAGGTGGTAAGAAAGAGAGGTTGTGGAGAGAGGTCGTGGAATCTCCAGCCTCAGAGATACTCAAAGCTTGACTGAACAAGGTCCTGAGCAACCTGACCAGACTTCTGAGTTATCCCTGTGTTGAGGAGGGCTTAGCCCAAGTGACCTCCACAAAGTCCCTTCCAGCCTAACTCCTTCTGTGATTATTTGTTGCAGGGGTTTTGAATACGTGGGGAAGTTTTTTGAATATAGATATCAGAAGTTGGGCATCTCTGCCAAAGTGAGATCTACTGATTTGTGAAGTTAATAGCTTGTAGTCTGCTTTGAAAAAGTAACCAAAGGTGTACAGAATGACGATTTTTATGGTTTGGTTTTGAGCTTCTTTGCCAGGAGGGCATGGGTAGCTTCAAAGTTTGTAGTGCTCTCAAGGCTGTCCCTGGAGGGCTTTGATAACTTTAAGATAAGCCCAGATACAAAATGGGGAGGAGATCACTGGTGTAACATTGGGTACGTGGCATTTATTCCTGTTCCTGGAAGCTCCCAACATACTGGAGTTGGCAAACTGATGTCTTGCTCTACTTACAGAAAGGTTGGTTGATCTCAGGCACACTTACAAGCTGTCATGGTTCCTTAATAGTTTGCCAAAATAAGGTTTAAAAAGGAGTATCACTAATATTTTTAAACTTTTCTGGAGTGTTTTAAAATATCTTTAAATTCTGGGGTTTTACCAGCATTGTGGCAGGGCAGCACTTATGCTAATAACGTGACGCTGTTGTATTCTTCTTTCCTTCCATTTGTATTGAACAATCCTATTTCAAAATTAGATCTGCCACAGAAGTCTAGTGTGTGAAGAGCTTAATGTCCTTTTAGCATACGTTGTGGATCTCATTTAGAAACCCGGAAACAACATTGAGATTTTCTGTCAGTTATCTTGAGAGTGTGTAAGAATTTATTTGTTTTAATATATATACTGCTGTCCTGAAAATATCTTCTGTTTTAATCAGTGATGAAGAACGATACAGATACAGAGACTACGCAGAAAGAGGCTATGACCGCCATAGAACAAGTAGAGAAAAAGAAGACCGACACAGAGACAGGAGACACAGAGAGAAAGAAGAGACTAGACACAAGTCATCTCGAAGGTTTGATTTTCTTTTTTATTTTAATAGGATATGAAAGACTTGAACAGTTTAAAAAAATAAAGTAAGTTTTTGAAAGAACCCCAAACAAACTGGAGTTTTGTGGAAAGACTGTAAACGCCTAGATGTACTGCTTGGAGCAAGTCTGCCATATAAAATGTGGTCAGACAAGAAGTGATATTGGCCCCAGGTAAGTTCATATTGAATAACGTACGTGACAGTCTCAGCTAGTGAACAGAAATTATCAATTTGGGGAAAGAAGAGTAAAAATGGTAGGTCAGAAAGAAGTGGAGTGAAGCTGGCATTCAGCAGCGTTAACGTAAGAACTCAACAGTGATTCTTAGAAAGTGAAATAACCCTCATGGTCACTTGATAGAAATTGTTCAACTTGATTCTTTTTAAGTTAGAAATAAAGCTTAAGTCCAGGGAATGGGGGTCAATAAGAATGTTAAACCATTAAGGGATGCCCACAGGACGTGACATTATGAAAAGTATTGCTATTAGACTATGGGTTACAAATGTGAAAAATGATTCCAGTACAGGATGGGTGGATGTATGTACCCATCCATGAAAAATTCAGTTTGGTGCTGACATCCAAATACTACGTGGGTCGGAACAGAACCAGGTGCCAGTTTTCAAATATGAATGCAAAGGCTGTTTTTTTGGTACTCTGTAATTATATGGGGCCTGAAGTGTCATGCAATTGTTTGAGGTATTTTTTTCTCTCTCTTTATTTAGTAACAGCAGACGTCGTCACGACAGCGAAGAAGGAGACAGCCACAGAAGGCACAAACACAAAAAATCCAAAAGAAGCAAAGAAGGAAAAGAAGCCAGTGGTGAACCTGCTCCTGAACAGGAAAACACTGAAGCTGCCCCTGTGGAATAGGCTTGTGTGATTTTTGCCTACTTGCATATATATTAGTGCCAGAAATAGATTACTATAAATCTTGTTATTTTTCTGGGTATTAAAATAATTTGCTCTTAATCTTGTTCTGTTAGTTTGAAATCAAAGGTTACTTTGGTTTTTTTTGAAAATAAAAGAAGAATTTTTCATGTTAAGATTCCTGGACTGACTTTGTCTTTTAAGAAACAGTGAGAAAACATCTTACAGCTAGAGGCTTATGCGCTTACAATATACATAGGGCTTAAATTCTTTGTATTAAATCGTCTCCTTTTTTCATAAGCCAGTGGGAAGGTCATTGTTTTACTGACTTCAGAAACAGTGTGCGTTCGCTTTATTATATACCAACATCTGGAACAGTGTGGGTTTAGTATAGCTTTTGGAGTTCATATTCGAAAAAGTCGTGCTTTACTACAGGGGCAGGCAGGAATTGCAGACTTTTCAAGAACCTTGTACTAAGGTGAAATGAAAAAAAAAATTAGGAAAACGGGGAAAGGTGCTGATTGTTCTTAGTCTGATGGAACTCTGGGTGCGGTGATCGTACACTTGGTAATTACGACTGGTTTGTGTGGGTGCATAGGGGTGAGTTAAGCTGGATAATTATCCCTGCTGCTTTTCGGTGGCTTAAGAGAAAGTTCATTTTAGTCTTTGTTCTAGGGGAACAGCTGTCCTTAACATGATAAAGATTAACGAGCGTATCCTCTTCCCATTGCCAGCTTGTGAGACAAAAACAAGACTTTGGAACATGGGTAATTTGCAGAGAAAGGCAAACAACTATTTTAAGGAGAATGTAAGACCATCATCACTTTCAGATTTACTCCATCCAGAACAGTATGAAGTACAGTTGGCCTAGCAGCCCTGCAAACATTGTACTGCCCTCTCAGGGTGCTATTTAGAAGACTGATGATGGTATTAGCAGGGTGCAGTGTACTTCCTTAAAAACAATAATTCTATATATAAAAATCCTAGATTTAATAGTATTAATCAAAACATACCAGGGAAATGAGGTTGTTTGGTTTTGGGTGAAAATAATGCCTGTACAAGTACACAGTTACAGTTATTTTTAATTATTTTAGAAATTTAATTCACAGTTTTACAGACTAACAAACAGTACTTGAAAGTCTTGAAAATACCAGCTTCATGCTGACCATGAAAAATACACGTAATCAAAGTGCTATTATTGTGTTGGATAAAAACCTTCACCTGATTTTTTTGCAACTAGAAAAATTGCAAGAGATTTTTCCATAAGTTACTCAAGGATTTCTTTTTTGTAAATTAAAATAAAGTGGGTGAGTAGGAGCTGCTGCTCCTTAAATTTCATTACTGTTATAATGCATTAAATATATATATCTATATACATATAAAAAAAAAAGACAACAAAAAAACCCTTAAGAACACGGGGAAGGAAAGACTTAAGTCTGTAGCTTAAATCACTCTGGAGCGATTTTCTGACAGGTGTCCCTGCTTTGCCTACACTTGACTTTTCTTGACATGCAGGTTGAAATTTCACAAACCTTTTCTTTATAAACACATACTTGACCCCCCAAAAAAAGGCGAAGGCTGACGTTCCTTTTTCTTTTTTTTTTCTGTTCTAAATTACTTGTTACGCTCTCCGTGTTTTATAAAAAAGTGCCAGGCCAGGACACAATGGTGAGAGTGATTTTTCCTTTCAGTTCTTTGAGCATCCTCGCCAAGCAGGCGTGCATCATTCCCGATGTGGTCCTGCCGTTGACAGCAAGGAGGATGTCACCGCATCTGAAAAAAACCAAAGGCAAAGGTGAGAGGACGATTAAACAAGGTGAATTCTTGTCTTAAACATTTGACAATGGCAAAGCACATCCTTAAGCTGGGAAGAAGAGGTAGAAACGGGTACTACTATTCCTTCTCGGAATAACTACAGTTCACGAGTAAGGGAACAAAGCAGGTGAAAATAGTTCACTTGGGTTGGTTGGTTTGTTTGTCTGTTTGTTTGTTGGGGTTATTTGTTGTTTTGTGGTTTGGTTTTTTTTTTTTTTTCCTTACAACTTTATAATTAATTAGACATATTTGAAAGAAGATAGGATATAGTTTTTCCAGACGGGAATGGTCCATGCTCTGAACAAACTATGTTTTAAGACTTCTTAATTGATTTAAGTTTGCTCCGTAATTCTGCATTTAATGGCTTAAATCGTAGTGGTGTTTGCAGGGAAGGTGGTTGGTTGGGGTTTTTTTGGGCTGGGGATGTGGGAAAGGTGCTCTGTGCTGGCAGGTACTACCCCAGAGATCAAACTGACTTATCTTTATACTTACTCATATACTAGCGATTGCTAGACGTCTGAAAATACTCTGCTATGAAGGCAAATCTATTAAAGTTCAGGACATTTATGTTCTATTGCCAGATCTGTTGGAGTTAGTTCTCTATCAGTGAGTCCTTTTTCCCCCAACGCTTCATGAAAAGTCTTCATGAAAACTTGTTTAAAAAAAAAAAGACAACCAACAACAAAAAAACCACAAATGAACTAGATGAAAGACTTAAATGCTACTTTTCATTAGATAGTTATCGTTACCTAATTCTGCCGTCATTATATGCTGGTGTTCCCGCAACAACGGATTTGATGAAGAATGGTTTGTTCCCTGTATGTTCTTCATAACCTCCTACGATGCTGAAGCCAAGACTTCCAGCTGTATTCCTTCGCAATACGATTTCTTTGCAGCTGTACAAATACCTGAAAGAAACCAGGCTAATTAAATGTCTTGCAGTTAACTTGAGGTTCTGATGAAGCCTTAATGAGGAATCCGCCTTTTCATACACCCGTAGAGCGCTATGAAGACGTAAAATAGCACCAAAGTTCCACTGCAGTAGACACCTACGCTTCCCCTCTAGTTTTTATAGTGCTGCATTCCACAACCAGTTATCCTTAAAGTAAAATTACTAGGTAATCTTAGGGTTAAAATAGTAAATAAATTGTTTCATAGGGTAAGAATTAATGCAAGTGATCTAGTTGCAATTGAAAGTGATGGAGAAAAACAACTGAGACTGGATTTAATATTTGTAAACCATCATTCCAGAGGGTGTTTCATCTACCTCGTACAGTCCAGTGACTTATTTTGTCTTCTGGGTAAGAGCCTGTGTGTCATTAACTGTGTCGAAAGCAGTCAGACACTTACTACTGCCGTGCATGTCAAAGTTAAGAAATTTCAAGGCCAATGAGATGAGCCAGAATTCCCAAAATCGCAGAGGTGGCCAGTGGAAGAGAGGATCCTGAGCTTTTCTTGGCAAGTGACGTGGCAAGTGGCAGCATGGCAGGGGAGAGAAGCCTGTCCGTGTCCGCCAGTGCTTGGGAGGACTGAGACAAGAAGATGGTTTGTCCTCACTGTAACCATTAACGCAGTGTTTTATGGTAAGAGAGCTGAAATCTACTTCTTCCTCTGTCTTTAACATTTATTTTACGATACTGTAAGTTATGCTGAGTCAAAGTTCAGCTAAAACAAGGAATAGGGGAAAGCCAGAGTAGTAAGGTTATTAGACTCTTGCCTGTTGCTCTGAGCACATTAATAACCTGAATACCTGCTTTGGGGTCTTTTAATGAAGCAGGAAAAAACACAATTAGTTTCATCAGCTACAGAGCCACCAAAATTTCTGTGCTTAGTATTTAACCCACTCATCATCATCATCGTTGTACCCAGCAACGACTGAAGAGCCTGAAAATCCTTTTGCTGTTCCACATCTGAAACAATGGGCTGGTCTGCGGCAAGGAACTGCTACAAGCTCTCTTCAGAGACTCTTTAGCTTTCTAAGAAACAGCTGACACTTCTTCTGTAAAAAGGTAAGTTATTTATCTTAAATGCATCTTAAAGGCCAATACGTCTAGCTTTTTTTAAACTTCTATTTGTCAAATGATGCTTTTGCCGTGTTTCACGGCAGGATTTTGTAGTAATGCTAGATTAGTCCCTCAGGACCTACAAATATTCACCTGCTGCCAGGATGGTAGGTATATAATATTTGCACAAGACTTCACTGGCTGCTAATGTAAGAAACAGGTGACGTTTGCTTCTTTCCTCAGCAGCCAGGCGTTATCACTTTACCATCTGGGGACTTCTTCAATGTGCAGAATCACTTAAACCCGCTCGTGTTTGATGGTACTTATCAAGGTCATGACCAAGCGATGCCAGCATGCAGCCGGTAGTGCTATTACCTAGTGTTGATTTTGGGGGCTCTGCTGCCTGGTGCTACGCTCGCTGCCTTAAGGAGGACATGAGTGAAAGTGAAAGGTGATCAGCTAAATCCGAATGGCTTAGAAATGAAAAAGCTGAGAGGGTAAAGACAGGAGAAGAGCAGGCAGTGAAGACAAACAAGGCTTACGTGCCTTCTGTACATACAGTCTGTAAAGTTATCAGTTACACGGTCTCCATCAGTCCAGAAAGCAGAAATAAGTATTTGCTGTCAAAGTCTATGCTAAATTTAAGTAAAATACACATAGCACACTAGCATCAGGTTTGTTTTCTCTACCAGAGCAAAGGAAACACTTGGGAAACAATGAGCAGCAGAGAGAATCTCCTCTGTCCTGACTCCATCCCCCTGTGCTGCCAGTGCCCTCACCGAAGGGACGGGTGTAACTCACTGTGTGACAACAAGGCAGTTCCAGGAAAGCAGGAGCAGAGGTGCTGGAGTGAAGCTGACTGTGGGAAAAGGGGAGCAAAGGCATTTTCCAAAGCGTTTACACATTTGTCATCTTTGCTTCCCAATACCCAAATTCGTAATTAAGTGTTTGAAGTTAAATTCCCCAAGCTAAGTCTGTTTTGCCCACAGGAGTGATTGGTGACTGAATTCCCTCTCTTTACTTTGACCCATGAGTTTTCTCACTCTCGTTCTTCCTATTTTCTTCACCCTGCTGGGGGTGTTGAGCCGTGGCGGGCGGTTGGTGCAAGCCGAGTCCAACCCATCACACTGACCAGAGCTGGAGATCGACTCTTGACAGAATAGGAGTGGCTACGCCGTGTTTGCGCCTTTAAATTGATGTTTCCTTATCTCCATCCTATGGGATGGAGGGTACAAAGATGGCAGTGCACCATCAGCTATGCGTTCTTGCTGCTGTCAGAGATGGGGAAAGGGCGCTGGGAGGCAGGCGTGCGCCGATCTGAGCCGTGTCGGGTGCTGCCACCCCTTGCCCCAAATATTTCAGTCCGTAAGCGGAGCTGCCAGCTCTGCCCGAGCAAAGAGCAGCCCGAAGGGAGTTAGTTCACGCGGGTCCGTTTGCGGCTGCGTAGGAATAAAGTCAGGCGAGAAAGTGTCCCAGGGAGAAAGTGAAATAAGGACTTGCGTCATCCGAAGACGCTTAGTGGGTTTGAGCAGATTACGTCTCTGCCCTAACGAAAGCCCCCGCCTGTGTGTTTTGACCCAGTTAAACTGCCACAACCCACTAAGCCGCAGCCGGTCCGAGGAGAACCGTCCTCTGCCTTGGAAGGGAGCGGCTGGCACTCTTCTGCCTCTGTCTGCAAACACTCCAAAAGCTGAGGACAAGGAGTAATTTACGTGTGAACTTGCCTCAGATTCAAGACTTGAGGATAAACAGTGTCTAGACACGGGGTCCTAGCATAAGAAATACTACAACTGATGCAAGAGGAATTTAAAAGTGCCCGTTTTCAGGTAGTTAAATGTACAATTCCTTGCTGCTTTTCGCAAAGCCAGAGTAGCCTTATGATCTGGGAATCAAAACCAGCCTGACTTCAGGAGAACTTCAGCAATAACAGGTATGAAAATCATTACTCCCTCCCCCCGCCCCATTACATAGGTGACTGGCAGCAGAGTACAGTAATAGTTGAGAATTACTCCCATCAGAGCCCTACAGCCCGGATGGAGTTAATTTGGGGGAGTTTCTGTCCTAGTTCCGTGTTTTACGTCCAGTTATACCTCTGGTTTACAGAATGACTATGGCCACCTCCTGTCTTTCTCATCTCGCTCTGCAGATGAAGGAAAGCACTGGTGTGAAGTACTAACGTTTGTAAACGTCACGACAGAATGATCTATAAAGTGTTTGTAAGTGCTAGCTGGGGGAAGGAAATGTGAGGAGAGCAAAGAAAGGAGAGCAGGAAAACAAGCACGAGTAGAAGAAGAAACATCACGGGGCTGGGGAAAGGCTTTTCACCAGCTGCTCCGCATTATTTCCTTTGTGCGCGCCTCACAACAACGTCTCCCTCCAACAAGAAAGGAGACCTGTCTTCCTCGACAACAAACAATTAAATTAGCTACCCTGAAATAAGTCTTGGGGCAGGAATGCTCGAGGTCCTGCATCACTGCTTCCTCCCCAGGCCCAGCCCCCAGCCCCTCCGCTCGCTCGCCGGCCAAGTTTTGACAGATGTCAGATGCACATGTGCGGCTGTTTTATAACCGCCACGTATTGGATTGTGCTACAGAAAGAACAGAGAGAGCTGTTTACGTACTATCAAGCCATACAAAAAGTGACCGAGGCCAATTGTAAGATCTCACAAGGAAAGGGCTGAAGTTTAAGTGAGATCCACGAATGTTAAATTGCGCAGGACGGCTTTTCCAAGGCTTTGGAGCGAGGAGTCAGATAACCTGTCTGATTTCTGCTGCTACTGACTTGATCCAGAAGAACAGGGTTATTCCCTAACTCTCAATAGTTGTGCCATCGCTGTAACGTGTATGCAGTCCTCGGGAAAGGGGCAAGTTCTGTGCTAATACAGAGAATTTACGGTACACCAGTTTTAAGAGTGAGGAAGGCACACTTAATCCCGTAGCTTCTATTAACATTTGCGGGTTTTCTACTTCATAAGTCATGGACAGAGGTCTGTAGACATCCCCTAGCGTTTACCTCAACTCAGCATATTTGATGGGACCATCCTTCACAGGCTTTTTCATCAAAATTCTGTGTTTTTTGAACATGGAAGGAATGACTCTCCTCTCTTGGTTTCCTGAGCTCTAGTGTCCTGCTCTAAGCTGTGATATCAGGCTGCCTCTCCGCTCCCCGCCTTGCTTGCTGTGAGCCGACACTCACACTGCACTGCCATGGCTTGCCTTAGAGCCACGTCTCTCCTTCTCAGTGGAATTTAAAGATTCCACCATCCATCCACCTCTTTTTTTTTCCTCAATCATGCCTGTTCCTGGCCTACCAGCATTACTGTCTTTTCTACTTGTTCAGCTTTCCTCATGTAGGTGTTTCCCCATCCTGTCCATCTTCCCAAATACCTCGCATGATCCTATAGAGTCATGATTTTGACATTTCTACTTTTCCATCAGCTGTACCAAATGTTCTTAGACTTACACACGTTGGAGCAGTCCCTCTGGTAAACGGAATGGCATTACTAATGTCATCACAGTTTTAATTAAGGGAGGTGAATCTTCACCATCTTGCCGCATAGTTGCACATGAGGCATCTTTACTAAGATGGACCTGTCAGACATGTATTTGGACAGAGAACAATTTTCTGTAGCAGCCTAGAAAGCACATGAGGCTGCGGGTGATACCTTGAGGTCTAGTGGGATGTGATCCTTGCCAAAAGCAAACAAAAAGCCAGATATGGGAAGGTTAAATGCACAGACTGGAGGGAAATGAGTTAATGTGATACAGGTCCTGGGGAGAGAACTTGCTGAAGGTCTTCCAGATGTCTGGTGTGGGCCCTGGAGAATCTGTACCAGAGTAAGAGGGTCAGCACACTGATGCTGAGGAAGACTGAAGGGTCTGATAATACCTAGTGAGCAACCCAAACCTCATCCTCACACCCCTACTCAACCAACCAGATACTAATAAGGATGCAGTGCACCTTTGTTACTGTCACCGTCTAATTAGCATCGGTCCCTGTCTTCGTCTGATGTTTGGAGCAGGGTACCAGCTCAGCACACCAATCCCCCTCCTTTGCTTTGGCCACGCTGTGCTCTGTGCCCAGGGTCGCAGCTGGGACAGTTACAATGACCTCCTGTCTGCAGCCTTGCTGATACTGAGGCTGGTTTTCCTTCAGACCAAAGGGGTGGGAATGGCTTCACACACGCAGCCTTTGAGGGCTGGGGGAGAGAGTGAGCTTAGAAACCACTTTTAAAACAACTTTTCTTCCCAAAATTCAAAGCAGAACTGACTGATATGAACCCTGGGTGGAGCTCTTCCTTCATCTCTGTCACCTTGCTGAGGACATGAGGACTTCATGCAGGTGGGGGTAGAAGATGATGACCAGGCAGCTCAGGTTTTCTATAAAGCACAGCGAAGGTGGGGTTAGGCCAGGCAAAGGCAGGGTGCAATTGTTTCAGCCCATCTAGCAATGGGTGGAGATGGAAGGCAAGACTCGGCATTGAAGACTGCAGCCTCTATCTAAGGCCTCGAGTTTGCTCTCTCTCTGCTGGGAGCGTTACCTGTGCTCCAGTGCAGAAGAAGTGAGCGGGAACGAGGACCTCCCTGGGCCTGCCTGTCTGCAGCGAGACTGGGTGAGAAAAGTTTACCATTGCCCGGGGTAGCAAGTTATAGGCCAGCCATTTACTGCTTTTTCTTTTTTACTGCTTTTCTTTCACAGGAATAAGGATGTAGTCCTCTCCACTGGAGGAGGAACCTTTCATCTGTGGGTGACACACACAGAGCCTGCCTTCTGCTCTGCAGTACTTCAGCACATGTTACACAGTCCCTAGCCTCAGACCAAGCCCTGGGACACATCTGGCCATCACAGCAGCCCTTGCTGCAAGGTGAACGAGCTCAAAACAGCTCAAGCCAGAGGCAGGGAAACCATCTAATTTGATATGTGAGCCTGGGAAATGAAGAGGAGTCCTAAAACCGTGCCTAGAGCAAAAGCCCACCTGGTCTGCAGACCACCTTTTCATGCCCTCCCGTAAAAGAGAAAGACACTCTGAACTGCTGCCAGGGTTAGGAGTATGGGCAAAAGTAATTTGCAAGCTAAATTCTTCACGCCTTAAAACTGAATACCAATTTCAACCGTGTGGCGCCAGCTTTGCCTGTTCACGGATTCACCACGTGTCCTCATGGAATGCCTTACAGTACGCCGCTGAAGCTGCAGGTATACACCCCTCACACCGGGCGTGCTGGAGAGAACCTAACGGCAGGCGATGTGGCTTTTATTATCCTTACTGAAATGACAACACAGCTGCTTCCTGTGTACGACAAATGTACTTCTTCCAGTCGGGGGTGGGGTTAAAAGAGGTGATTCGGAGACACCGGCCAACTGCATGCTCTTTGCAACATCTGGGCAAAGTCAAACAATTCAGCTGGATTTGGCTGAGGAGAAGGGCTCCAGAGCTGCAGGAGGGGTAGCTCTGCCTTCTGCAGGGTGGTCGAGCCAAGACCCCAGTTTCAGCAAGCTCCTGTATCCCTGCAAGCTTTGCCTTTCACTCCCTAAGTGCCAGATCCATTTTCAAGACTGGAACAACCCAGGATCTTTTCCTCCCTTGCAAGGGGACCTACGTGTCTATTTTTCCCTGTACGCATACCCGTTTACAAAAGGGAGGTATTTAGAGTCAAGCCTGCGACAGAGCCTGGATTTAATTAATATGTCAGTGCAATGAATCAAGCCAAAAGAAAGAATTGCCAGAAAATACAAATCCTTCCCTCCCACTCCCCTTCAGCAAGAGGATGCAATCTCTGGACCTACCGTGGCAGCCCCAGCCACATCACCCAGGAAGGTGACCACTCGCTGCTCTCGGAGGTGGCCTGCGTGGCCTCGGGGGATGGCAGGTGGCCCCGCTCCTCCTGGGCGTCACACGCTCTCATCTCCAGGGCTTTGAGCACCACCGACGAGTTGGTGTTTTTCAGCAGGGCTACGGCCTCGCTGCGGCTGACCCCCGTCAGGTCGATCCCGTTCACGTTCAGGAGGATGTCACCTGAGACCCGTAAAACAGATGATAAAAAACCCTGCAAGTGTTTCCAGGACAGCCTTCCCACCCCCACGAGCGAGCCAAAGCCAGGGCCAAGAGCTTGCTGTTTGTTAATCCTATCGTTTAACGTGGATGTGAAGCATATGCTGGTAAACATGCCACAGGCATGAGGGAAGAGGCTATATCCCCCTACACAGGAGCATCGCCAGGCTGGACGGAGGCTTTGATCCTGGTTTCCTGTCACATCACATCCTGCGTCTGGAGCTGGATGGCACAGACGGGGCCCTGCAGTACCAACAAGCTTTGGTAAGGGGCACCTGGTGCTAGTCCAGGTCTCCAAAGCCCACCTTCTAGCTAACAACTTTTCTACTCAGCCTGAGCTTGAAGCCTGAAAGCTCCAAGGTGGTTTTCTCCCAGCCCTCCCTAAGCTGAGGACTGCTACTCCAGCTGGCTCTTCGTACAGTTGGCTTTGCGGAATAACGCGTTATTATTTTAATGTTAATGCCTGTTTGAACGGCCCCGAGCCAAAACATCTTTCTGTGTGCCTTATTTATAATGTAGGCACAGCAGCTTCAGAGAAAAATGCAAAGCTGACCTCAATTACTACAGGGAGCACAATAAAGGCATCATCAATGTCATGCAAGCAGCCACGGTGCCAAGTGCTCCGGCTGCTTCCATAGCATGTTCCAACGCCAGGGCTTCCCTGGGTGCCCTCTGCGCTTCCCCTGGATGCTCCTCCGGGCAGGGACTGTATTCACCGGCAGCCCAGGCAGCGCGATGTGGACATTAACCTCTTCTCTTGGTCTGCCCCGATGGGACAGACAACAGCCTAAGGGCTGCTCTAAACCGTGGAGGCTTATGGAGCTGTTGTAACATCACGTATTCATTTGTTTCTAATTTTATCAAATTAACTAGGCTGAATTTTCCATGCTGCCTCAACGATGAATATTTTTTTTGGAAATTGTATCCCACCGAGAGGCAGTCATTTCCCAGCAGGGGGAAAAGGGAAAAACCTGCTGGTTGGCTCCTGTTGTCATGTTCTTACATGGGTTTTGATGAGCAGCCATAGCTCCCGCAAAAGGGAGGGTTCCCACGCGTGTTGGGCACTGTGACTCAGGCTCGTGGGGCTCGGCTGGGCTGCAGCTACTCTGCCCCACTTTTGGGTGCCTTCACTACCCCCACACTCAGGACTTCCCTCCAGCTTCTGGGCTGAAGCTGAGCATAGGGGATGAAGGGCAAGGGGACAGGGAGCTGTGTGGTTGCTGGACGGAGGGTACCATGGTACATGGCTCTTGGAGATGTAACATCCAGAAAACTGCGTTTCAGCATTCCTCTTCTGCCTACCTATTCCCGCAAAACCCACTGATAAAATATGCTCCTTGTCTTACTCTAAAAGCTTATTCATGCAGAGGGGGAGAAGCTATTAATTTTATCACTCTGTTACATCAAGAGCCAAACAGAGTTATGAAGCCAACATTTCCAGACATGATATTAAGCCACAAGGCACTAACATTGCTTCATATATGGTGGGAATTCTGCTCCTGAATATTTCTTTCAAAGCTGTGAATTATATGACAAACAAGCACTAAAATTTACATTAAAAACCCATGCAGATTGCATAATGAAGATTTCAGTAGTGAGGAGGTGGTGGTGCAAGCTCATTTTCCTGTGAAAAACTATTTATTTTTTTTTTTTTCCTACCAGACTATGCCTACATCCCACTTCACAGAGATGGTTGCTGCTGCATATTATTCCTTTCTGGTAGCTGATTTAAGACTTTTTAATCTGACGCATCCCAAAATCTATGGGATGGCTGAAGATGTCAGGGTGTTATGCTCTTTTACTATCCCTCTGTTTTTCAAAGGATGCCTTCGAATTAAAGCAGGCTTTCAAAAATCCCCTCTTTTTACCTGTTTTTATCCTGCTGTCTCTGCTGATAACTCCTCCAGGTTCGACACTTATCACATAGATAGGCAAATCCCATTCCCGGTTAGATGCTCCGCCTGATACAGTCATTCCCAGCGATTCTGTGTGATCTTTCCGGACAGCCACCACCTTCTCGTGACAGGTGACGGCATGAAGGGTGCTCTGTGATGGAGAAAACATTAGAGAATTTGTTAAGGGAATACCAAAGCACTTCCCAGTCGCCTGCCATGCCTAGCCAGATGGCAGCCAGGACTCTCTCCGGGGCTTAGGCATCTGCAAAGTCAGAGCTGCCACCAAGACAATCCATGCCTTAAAAGTCAGGCACTGCTCCCACCAAAGTCAGAAGCAGTTTAATGTTGAGACTAATAGAAGCAGATCTTTGAAATGTAAGCAAGGAATCTGATTTTTTTTTTTTAAAAACAAAGTGTTCTTGATATTAATATCACTAGTGGTCCTCATATCTTTGACTATCAGGTCATGGTTCTTAGCTTGCTGCTCACAGTCTGAACGTCCTCTGTATAGTTAAATGAGAAATGGTCCACCTGGGTTAAAGGAATAAAACTCTTGGGGACAGATTACAAGATAAACACTTCATTTGCTCTTCCAGATTTCTGTGTTTCTGTATAAATTGGTGGGAATACACTTGAAGAATATGTGTTTCTGTTCAGTAAAAGAGAAGGACATTTTATAGAGTCAAAACCCAGCAGCTTCCAGGGTGTTCTTTCTATTACTTGTACTTAAAAGGTCACTTTGGGACAGCCTCCTCTACCGTCTGAGGACAGCCATCCCCTTATTCCTCCCCCCGAAAGGAAAAAATTACAAACACGCGGCTCGTCAGGCAATAACTATTGTATGAGTGAGGGTGAAACAAACTCACAGGCGGCCTCAGGATGGAGAGGCAACACAAGCTCCAACAAAACCTGGGAACTGAATGTCACGTTTAAAACGCATCCAGCTCTTACAGAAGAGCTTGAGAGAGACAAGGATGCTTCTCCAGAAAATCTGGATTTAAATGTTAATTCCTTTGATTTCCTCAAGTATTTCATAAGCTGTGTTCCTGGCATCAACTCCTGAAGATCCCAGCCCCTCTTGCAGGAACAGCACCATCCATTCCAGTCTCATATGTAGATATAACAGCATGCTGCTAAATACATTTCAAATGTATATTAAAAAAAAAAAAAAAACAACCTTCTCATTCACAAGTGTTACCTCACATTTACAATATGCAAAAGCAGTCTATAAATCTATAAAACTCATTTAAAGCCACATTAATCTCTTCTTAGAAATCTGAGATCTCACAAAGATATTCCACCTCGATTCCTGGGCCAGCAGCACAGAAAGCAGAGCAGGCGCGTCCACGGCTGCTCCCACAGTAACAACGATGGATGAAGGAGGGCAGTGGCAAGAAGTTTTTATGGGAGCAGGGCAGGTTATGCCTTTGTTTTGTGTGTTTTTTTAAGGATATGTTCAGTGGAACTATCTCCACATCAGCATTTCTGTGATGCAACATCAATAACAAAACCCAGAACCTTTTAGCAACTTAGTAAGGGATCTCTAGATACTTGAGCAGAAGAACAGTGGCTGCCACAGAGCTCCAGGAGAAAAAAGGCAAAGAACTCAGTGGAAAAGGTCTCCTGTCAGTCACTGGGACAAAAACCAAACTGATATGGTTGTTTGGACATACCACGTCTGATCCATGCAGAACACAGGCACTGTGTCAGAGTAACTGGGCTTGCAGCTTGCAAATAAACCTCAAAATTTCTGAAGGTTTTACAATATTCTCTTTAAAAAAATATAAATGTTCTAGTCCAGATAATTTTTACCTTTCACCTTTGTCTTTAAGGTGTAAATGTTTCAAACATAGTAGTTCTATCTTTGTGCAAACTAAACTTAATGTTTCATCCATGTTTGTGCAAAAATATCATCCTTTTTCCCTTGGAAAAGGAATAGCTTTCCATCAGAAAAAGGCCACTGCCTGAAGCATGCAGGATAGGGGCACCACTAAATTTCACAAAAATGCAGTCTGAAATTTTGTAGCAAAACATGAAATTGGAATTAGACTTGCAGCTCCGAGTGTTCAGAGCAATTCCGTTACTTATGCAGTGTCCATCATGTCTCAGACACCAAAAACATCAGGGGATAAACCAGCCAATGCTCTGGTTTTGAGGAATCAGTGCAGAGAGAAGCAGATTTCAAAGCAGGGCTTGGTAACAAATGGTCCTGTTACATTTCAGTGAAGAATGATAAAAGCACTGGCATTGTATTCTCAGCCATGTAGGACCAGTTTTCCTTTGAAGTTGCTCTTCCACATATCATTTTTTACGTGGTTGCAGAGAGAAAGGAACTGGGGCGACTCGGCTGAGAGGAAGGCAGTGATGAAAGGAAAGTAAAGCCTTGCTTAGTAAACACACGTAGAGCTTTCTTGGAGGTAGGACTGATAATGAGTAAACCAGTTAAAAGGCAATGTTTATCAGCGACTGCATTTCAATGCATTCTCTTCTAAACAATTGTCCTTCTCTGTCATTTTGAAGTGACCTCGGAGGTCAGGAGCAGAAAAACATAACAGTTCATCTCCTTCTCTTTTTAGTTTTTTTTTTTTCTTTTCTGTATATTTACTGGAAAATAAATATTTACGGCAGATTATCATGACATCAAAGCCTTGACACGTGTCTTGCAGGCAAGAGACGTAGCTGTGTCTGTTTTGGAAAATGTACGTCACCTGAAGGCTAACCTGCTCCTATGCTCAGAAAACATCGCCCGCTGGAGCAACAGGGCGACAGATTTGTTTTAAGTACTAGACAATTTGCTAGAAAGGAGTAAGGAAGCCGTTCCAATTAAAAGCAAGTGCTATTTAATTAATGGCAAGGCTCCCACTGACTTCAAAGGAATCGAATCTGGCCCGTTTGTGCGTTGCAGCCCAGCTTAACAACCCCGGCTGCACAAGAAAGTGTTTTTGACATCTTCTCTTTTCTGCATCCAGGCAGCAGCCGGAGCCGTTTGGGCTGTGCCTCCTCCCCGAGCTCCGTACCCAGGGAAGCAGCTCGGAGAGACCAGCCTCCCGGCACACCATACACCCGGCATCACTGCCGCCGGGGGAGGACGTGGTCGCTACAGATCGTCCTTCCCTCTTCCTCCAACACCCCTCGCTGGCCGTGTGGCTGATTGATTGCCATTGGCATTGGGCTGAAAGAGAGCTGACTTGTCAGGCTTTCCAGATGGAGCCACAGGCTGTCACGGGGGGCAACGGGCTGGGCCAAACGCGGTTCCCGAGCTGTTGAACAAGCAAGACGGCTGCTGGAGGCTGGAGATTTTTCTTGGTACTGAGTACAGCCAAGGCTTGGGAGCCGATTTCAGCCCACGTTTACACACATGCTCTGCAGCGAGAGCTGCTTCCCTCAAAGAGAGTGCTCCTGACCTGCTGTCACCTCTTACAGTGAGCTCAGGGGACAAAGAAACACCTTGAAATTAATCAGAATTCAAGTCAGCTAGCAATCTTTCTATCAATCACACATAATAAAGCAATCCCACCGACGGCAGCGGGTGGCAGACTCATCAAACCACACACACAGAGCAAACCACCTCGACAGTGAAGTCCGTCCAAGCAGCATTGCCTTGGTTTGGAGCAGGAGCTTGCACTGCTCGAGGACATGGCCCAGGCCCGAGGCTCGCGAGCATCACTCCTGCTCTAATGTCCATTTAAAAACAGATAACATTTTAAGTCTACCAAAGCCTAGAGTTTAAAGAACTTGAATTGCAAATGGTGTTCGGTTAAACCTTCAGCAAAGATGCATGAGAAATTCAAGCTGACACACTCATACCCTGTAAAAGGGCAAATAACACTCCAGTGATGATTGTGTCAGACCAAAAGCCCACAGTCACTGAAGCTCATCGTGTCCACCGGCTGTTTGGATCTCCTGATCTACTGCCAGAGCATTTTATCTAATATAAGCCCTCCACTGCACACACACAAAGCTACAGGGAGCTAGGAACAGCTCAGAATTCTCTTTTTTTTTTGGCTGTGATCTTTCCTGGAAAGCACCCAAATGGTGGCACTGGACAGAAGCCCACAGCAGCACACCCACTCATGCGCTTATGTAGTGCCCATCTCTTGTGGCAATCTGGAAATACCCCTAAAAGCCATGACCTATCCAACAAAAGATGATTCATTAGTCTTTAAAGGACTGCTGCAAGGTCAACATTGGCCCTTCAATCTCACAGACACCCAAAATAATGTTGGATTTACCAGGAATTCCCATCTAACACCACCTGGTACAGGCAGAGAAAATAAGTATCTAGGGCAGCTTATGGAAGACAAGTCATGTTCCCAAATAATCCCATGTGGTATCAATTAATCAGATCAACGTGGCAGAGCTAGCAGGTGCTTGGAGCTTCACTAGAAATCGTACAGTTGCAACGCGAGCTAATTGCTGTCCTACACATATCTCCCTAGGGAAATCATTACTTCATTAGGAAGTAATGCCTTGCAGATGCACGATTAGCTGGGCACTATTTGCTACTGGGTAGTAGCTACCGAGGGTTGACTCTGCTCTATGGTTTAACTCCCGCTGATCCAGTCTCACCTAACGAGGGCTGCGATTGTGACTTCATGGCAAAGGAAAACTAAAAATAGGCAAATAGACACTAGTATATTTTTTACGCATAAAACCACTGCATAATGTCGTTTAAAAAAAAAACAAACAAGCTGCAAAAAAATGGGTATCTTTAAGCATTTGTAAAATGCAGCACTAGGCTTGTCTCCTGGCTGACAGCTGTGCACCTGCTCTGACAGCTGGTTCAGTCCAAAGGTCCCTCTAAGGACACATCTGGCTGCCCATCAAGCAGGATGGATTGAAACCAGCCCTGCCTGCCCACCTCCCTGACGCACCCCTGGCACGGGTGGCCAGGGGACCAGCTCACAAGGGGTTTGCATAAGTGGTGACACTCGGAGTGATTAACGTAAATTAGCCAGGCACGTGACTTTAAATTTAGTGAAATAAACAAATCCAGGTCCTGCAAGGTCATAGCTTGTCCTGTCTATAGACAGAATAACATTGAGTAAACTCAGAAAAGGTATTTTCAACGCTCTTGCTGCATTAGTTTCTGCTTTAAAACCCCATATATTTGACCATGAGAGTCTCTCTGCCTATTCAAGTATAAAAGCACTAAACACACGATGTAACCGGTGCAGAGGAGCGTCTGGGGGGGACAGTTTGGTAGCCAGAGCCGTACTGGGGGGAGATGGTGGCTCTGTGCCACATGGCACTGGGTCAGGTCCAGCGGTGCTACACATTGCCACCCCTCACAGCCCCCATCCTGAGTAAGTGCCAGGTGCTGCCAGAGTGGAACCAACACGTTTTGGGGTCCAAAGCTCCACAGAAGGACAGCACGATTGCAGCAGCCATGGAGACTGCAGCCACCGAACTGCCAGCTGGGTCAGAGCATGGGTTTCTTAAGTAATGAGCGACAGACTAATAATTACCGTAATTTTCAAGCAGCTTATGGGAATCTCTCAGGCCAGTGCATGAAAGCTTTTTGCCTGAAGACTTTGCTCCAGATGGAGAAACTTCAGATAAGCCTCTTATTTTCGTTGGAGTGCACTGCCCTGTGCTGGGTCCATGCCCAGTGGCCAGAACGCTGCGTCCATGTCAGCCCCCTGCCCCACCACCGCCTTTCACCTTCTCCTGCCCTCCCCACCCCAGACGGAGTCAGGGCAGAAGCAGTGGATAAATAACGAGCACAGCTTTTACATTTCCATTGCAAAACAAGCCAGGCTTCTTCTGATGACAGAAACCAGAGATACCACCCCGAGACACTGAAACGCTGAGCTGCCCTCCCAGTCCCCTGTCCCACAGACAGCAGAGAAACCACGCGAGCGCCCGTGCCCTCACCTTGTTGTTTCTCTCGGCGGGACAGGGCTGGGGGCTGCCGTAACTCCAGCCCGTCTCCTGCAGGATGTCGGGGGTCTGCTGCCTGGTCTGCCGCGACACGACGAAGTGAACCTGCTTCTCGCTGGCCTGCGGGGAGGAAGTAACAGCGTGAATCCCACCGCCCTGGAGCAATAAACCCCTCCACGTCAGCCCCAGAGGATTCACAAAATGTGGGTCCCGTTTAAGCGTGGTCTGAATTTCCCACTAAGGTGGCTGCAGTGACTTAAAGCAGTAGCATCAGTTCAGGTCAACAAAGTCCATAAAAATTTACTGCCTGCTACTTAATACTTGTCTTGAAAATTTGGTGTTAACTCTGAAAAAACCCTTCCTATCTGCCCCAAATTTGGCTGGAAGCAATGATCCACCACAGCGAGCACTGATCAGATCTCACACACACCTGCATCCACCACAGAAGAGAGACAGACAGACAGAGCTGCTGACAGATGAGAACTCTGGAAAAGATGCAATTAACCCTGTAACGAGGGATGTGCTCAAGCCTTGGCTGGGGAAAGTGGGGAATAAACGATGTAACTGAGTCCACCTGCAAATGTGAGGCAGCTTGACCAAAGGGACGTGCATTTTGAGAAGCAAAATCCTACTGCACCAGAGCACACAGAAAGAGGGAGGGCACAAGCAAGCACACAGAGTAATGGAGTTTAGGGTGGGAGATCAGCCCAAGCTCTCACTCTAGGAACCGGAACTGCAAAAACAATTAACCCAAAATAAGCTCAAAATGCTTCTGGGCATTTTTGCACAACACAGTCGTAACACTTAAATGCCTGAGAGATGCTGCAAAGCCTCTCTTGAGTTATGTTTGCTCATTATTTTTTAAGGTGTTCTGTGTGTGCCTGATATTAGTGCTATTAATTCTGCGCACAGGTGATTTTTTTCTGTTTTATTGAATCAGCACTGTTTCCCTAGAAGCAAGGCCATGTTGGATGGGGCTTTGAGCAACCTGGTCTAGTGGGAGGTGTCCCTGCCCATGGGAGGGGACCTGGAACTAGATGATTTTTAAGGTCCCTTCCAACCTAAACCATTCTATGATTCTCTGACTCTAAATGGCTTCATTCTTCTCCCAATGAAGCTCATATGAATCCGTTCAAGACAACAGTGATGGAAAGATAGAGCTGAGAGGGAGGGAGGTTTAGCTGGGTGAATCATAGATGTCTACCACAAGGGCAAACCAACATACTGAACTGTAGAAATAGCCTTAATGCTACAGAAGCATACTCAGAAGACAAAAAAAAATTAATCCTCTAATCTCCTTCTCTCCAGGCTAAAGAGCCTGGTGGTGTGGCAGTCAGGAAGGGCTCTCAAGGGCTGGTCTCCAGAGGGATTCCTGCCTCTTTGCTCACAGGTTATTACCGAGCAACTGCTCAGTATCTGATGTGGAGCCCCCCGCAAGCACGTCTGGAGGTCTGGTCCCCCTGGGGCTGCAGTAGCGATGCTTGTTGGTACCGCAGCCCTGGTGGCATCAGACCTCCAGACTCGTTTGCTGGCAGGCTGACGTGCCCTGCTCGCTGGGGAGACACTCCAAGGAAAGCTGGCGTTGAACAAGCAGCTGGAAACCAAACCTAGATCCAGTTGCGCTATTGAAATCAAATCTCCCACAGACAATTAACAGAAGCCAGAGGAGGCCCCTGGGATTTTTGTTTTTATAGTTTGGTTTGTCTTTTCTAGAGCTGGATTCAATAGTAGTAGCTGAGGGTTAAAAAATGCTTTTGAAAAATGTCACTATAGTTAAAAAAAAGCAACCTCTCTCTCCCAAACCTCCAAATTCAAGCCTGAAATCTGCATTGTCGGGCTGTGCTATTTCCAAGGAAGGTGATATCTCAGTAAAATACATGCAGTTCTTTGTTACTTTCCCAATATCTTGGGGGATGCGAGGTTTTTCACCAGCAACTCAAATCTCCACAGCTTCGTAGTATTTAATTTGCTACATACACACATAGTTCAAAACAACTTTCTAGATATTTTTACCAGGTCTATTTTTACGGAATATTAATTCCTGGACTCTGGACTCAACTGGCACCTAAAAGCAGAATACTGTATCTCAGGAGAAAGGAAACCACCCTGCTCCCTAGTTTGCAATACAGTTGAGATGGAACTGAACAATACAAGCCTAAACCTCCTAAGGGCATATGGCCCCACAAAAATCCAGTTTTCTCTTAAAACAAACAACTTCAATTTACGCAACTTCTGTTTAAAACTCATCTGTTTCCACATGGTTAGCCTCAAAGTTGGTTATTTAGAGGAAGGTTGTAAATGTGATTAATTCTTGTAGAACAACTAGCAAAAGTTCACCAAGAGTCTCTATTGCAATGTCACGTTTGTCTCCAGGTCAGTCCAGTTAAGTAATTTCTCAGAAGTCCAGAGTGTTTTAAGAAGTTATCCAAACAATAAGACCAGATTTTGAATTTACGTACTTCCATACAAAAACCCATTAACATTTCTACTGATCAGAATATTAATTACTGCTTCATTCTGATCCCTCCCTCCATCTTACCACTTGTTGTCCCCACAATTCCTTCTTTTTTTTTTTTTTTTTATGCTGAAGCAAGAATTAAAGAAATGAGGTTAGCTTTGAGACTGAATGCGAGTAATAGCCAGAACAATCTGCTAGAACTAAAATTTGTGTTACAGCCAAAGCAAACCAAGCAGGGAGGTAGAGGCAACGGTGGTGACTTCTGAGCATCCAGCAGGCAACTGCATCTTAAAAAAAAAAAAAAAAGGCGGCAGTGCTGCTCTCGGCAGAAGCTGCCCCATCTCTCGCAGGGAGGATGTGGATGTGTTCCCCATCACGACCTGCTTTCTGCCCATGGTGGTTGTCGTGATGGAGAGGGGGTCATGCGCCCGTCGCAGCTGCTCCGAACTCCTCCGAGAGAGGAGGGTGAACATCTGGGGACAGTAAAGTCTGGCTCAACCCGCGCGGCTCGGCTTGATGTGCTCACACGAGCGCCCACTGATCTGTTACCTTGTTCCTTGCCTTGTCACTCCCATGGAAAACAGATGTGGAATGTCACGTTATTTAGATTAAAAGTGCCACATCTGACACAAGACCATGACTAAAGATGACGCGACAAATGGGAAGCAGCAAACTCCCAAGTGTTACGATGTGCGCACGTTCCTAATTAGCACTTATGTGTTTTCTTCATTTCAGTTCTTGTGACTGGGCTTATAAACAGCCAGACACCTAATCTACTGATTAACAACTGCTTCACATATGCTAATGTATAATCGCTAAAGGCCTGAAGAATCAAATTCATCTCAAATATTCATTATTTAGAAGTCAGAACTCATCAGACTCCACAGAAATCTGGTGTTTTCCCAGATGTCCTTGGGCTAACAAGCCACCACCACCTTTTAGTGAATGTTAGTTCTGTTTTTAAGGAAACTGAAGGCATATTTGAAGCTTCCACCACCATTAATTTACGGGTAGATGTGGTGCTGAGGGACACAATTTAGTGGTGGTTTTGGCAGTGTTAGGTTGATGGGCTCGGTGACCTTAAAGATCCCTTCCAACCTAAACAATTCTATGATTCCATGATTAACTTGAAGCCCTCAATGTACTGTCAGTGACACACGCTGAGGTCTCAACAGGCAGGATATTGTTGAGAAATCAGAGGGCAGTAAAACATCCCTTCGTGTAAGAAGCAAATGCAAAACACTTGTGCCTTCAGCATAATGGTTTTTCTCTGGCATAACATGGAAACAGGAAAGGCAAATGATAATTGATGAAAAAACATGACAAAAAAGACACAGGTTCCGGGAATTTTGCATTAGACAAATGTGATTCATAGAGCTCACATCAATGCAATGTAATCCTGGCTGTTTGGAAACCTGAGTCTCCCCTTTGATGGGCATGTTGTTTAAATTCCCAGGGACTGGTGTGCATTTCAAGCATTATTATAAATAACATCCACTCTTTGGAACCCAATAAGAGCTTTAGTTGCGTTTTTAAACACTTGTGTGTGAATGCTCTCATTAGTCATTTTTTCCATTTCATCTCTAGGCTGCATGTGTTTTTTGCTTATGAAGCACTGTTGCCTTGTTTTGTAGCCATAAAGAACTGTTCCAAGAATACCAATTTTTTAGAAAGGTTTTCATTCCAGACTTGTTCCCCTCAGAGAATTTAAACCTCCCCCTTCCCTGCCGCCTTCTGCTCCCAGTTAGTGAGCTACATAAAGTAATCCAGAAAGATGCTGGACCAGAATTTCAACAACTGGCATTATGCAAGGGGGTGGTGTTTTCTTTAGCTATGCTATAAACTTCTCAATAAAAGTTGGCTACAGCCAACTGTGAACCTATGCTAAAGGAGGAATCCTTTCCACAAGATGCATGGATCTGAATGTTTCTTTCAGTCCAACTCGTGTTACCTTGATTATACCTGTCGGAAGCAGCCACCCCGATTTGTCATCTTGTTATGGAGGCACATGAAATTATTCAATGTGAACCTTCTGCATGCTTCCAAATGAAATGTCAAATTGCATATGTATAATAACTGCTATAAATATGAGATAAAAGCAACAAAAGATTCTTGGCTTTGCTTTTTACATTGAAGTTTTCTAAAAATGCAGGCTGTAAAGAAAAAAAACAAATGAAAATGGTTCTGGAGGGGAAATTAGGCAGAAGCTTACTGATTTTGTAGCTGAGAAAGGTTTTTTCTCTGACAGTTTTGTGGTAAAACATTGCAGAGTGCATTGCAGAGGCACTCCTTTAGTTCTCCACACGAGTCTAAATAGAGATTTATAAAAACTGCAGCTACAGATCCATGTTTTTCCAAAACATCTGGATTTCCATATGCTGGATTTAGCTAAGAAATAACTACAAGGTATGGAGTACCTTCAGTCGTAAAACACACCCACGGGAAATCACCGAGTCTGGGAGGAAGATGCTCATCCTGAAACATGCCGTCCATTGCTGTAGGCTGCTCTGGTCTGCTCCAGGGCTGAACCAGGAGCACTGTGGCTCTCTCTGAGCTGGAGGAGCCAGGACCCAGCTGGACCCAGTGGTCCTAGGGTGCAAGCTGGCCTGCCTTTTGGCAGATGGCATCACTCTTTGGTGATACACAGTGTACATGGGTGTTTACATTGATCTGTACGTTACAAAGCCTGACGGTAGCAGGCATCACTGTGAGAGTCCATGCCCATATTCACCCTTGTAGCCACAGTGAAACCAAGGAGCTTTTAGAGGTGTAAATTCCCATCCAAGCTTGACACATATTCCCGCCCTCAAATACACACACATTAATTTTGACCCCTGCTTTGCAATGGATGGTGAAAAGACATTGCTTGGTTTTTCCAAAGTTCAGAACCTGGGGCCAAAGTGGTGGTGACAAACCTGTATCAGCTGGGCTGCGCTCTCTGGACTGCCATACCGATGGTCGTGCCCATTGATGGCCAACACCCGGTCGTTCTCCTGAAGCTGTCCATCACGGGCAGCCACGCCGCCTTCCAGCAAGTTGAAAATAAATACCCCCGGTTCATCGGCCTTGCGGACCAGCTTGATTCCCAGCTGCTCGTCCGGGCTGCTTTTGTTTAGTACAACATGGAAACTGTTGTCCCTATTGCAGTGAGCATCAAGGGAAAGTCCGCTGTTTCGGCACCGGTACCTCTGCTCTCGGAGCACCGTCAGTCGGAGCACGTGGCAGGGTTGCTTCAGGATCGACACGGCGTAGTTGTGAGGCACATTTTTGATGTCCATGCCGTTTACCTGGAAGAGAGAAGTGTAAATCAGCAGCAGAAAGACTGTCTAATCTGAATTGGCATGGGAGCGGGCAGATGTATTTACACAGATGTCTTCATACAAAGTGACGTGTGCTATTTCAAACTGTGTCACACAGGAGGCCAAGTTTGCGGTGCAGAACAGTCTTCCCCCCAAGGAAAGGACACTCTGTACAGATACTTTCTGCCTTTTTTTTTTTCCCCTTTCTCTCTGATAGTCTCCAGACATACATGTTATTTTTCAGCTTTATTATTGCTCTTTCCCAAGCTCCAATATCCTTTCAGATATCTCAGTTTTATTCCACTAGCTTCTGATTTCAAGTTGCCTCTCCAACCTTTCCTTTCACTCCCACCACTTCCCTGCTGTTTCCCTTCTTCATTATCTCCCAGCTGTTCTAGGTACAGTAAAGAAAATACTCCCCTCTAATGAATCTCTAATTAAAATGAAGTAAAGGGCCTCAAGCAGAAGTTTAAATACCCTGGATATTTACTAGTAATTATGCTGGTGTGCCACACCAGAGAATTGGGCTTTTTACGTGTCTTAGTGTTTTCCAGGTAAGATTTAGCTCAGCTGGTGGTAAAACTGCATAACTGCCACTTCTTTAGCTTGGCTGGGGAAGAGAAAGAGAAAAAAAAGAGCTTCCAGTCAATCCTGTCATGTCCGTGTGTGTAAGAGTGACTAGGCATTGCACGTTATCACTGCCAAATGAAAACCAGTTGCGAGGTTGTAATTCATTGCTGGCTGGAAAACCCAGATCAGACAAGTTATTTCCATGTAGCTATTTCCATTGCACAGGTTGAACCATTTAAATATTAAGAAATGTCTCCAAACTGCAACAGAAATTTTCACCAGCACAGACAAAAGAGCTTGACTGGCGCTTGTTTCTGCAGACTGCCTGTGTGGGCACGACGGGGCTGTCCCCACTGTGGTCTGACGGGGAGACTGCACCCTTAGAGACACAGGCATGAGCTGCACCAGCATGGGGCTGAAATTCCTGGGAATCCTTGGTAAATCCCTGGGCAGTCAGCCACAGCCAGGGAGAGCTAAGCCGGGCCCGTCCGTGCTGCAATCACGGCTTCCCTCTGCAGTTTGGATGTGCCCTGCAGGAGCAGTTTTGGTTCAGTGGTGCCATTAACTCTGCCACTCTGTGCTGGCACCAGAACAGAAAGCCTCCCCGAAACGCACGACCGGGTGACACTCACCCAGCTGCCACCTACTCACTCACCCTACCAGCCAGGCACACCAGAGCAGGCACTAAGACGGGCATCCGGAGCCCCACCTGGAAGAAAACCCTGAGATATGCATGCCAGACCTTGCAGTCCACCCCACTTCCATCTCCTCTAGCATTTTCCCAGGTAATGCCACACTGGTTAGCCCGGGTACCGGCACCAGTCTATCCATGGCAGCATGGCCCACAGGGAACAAAGCAGCCTGCTCACGTGTTTCCCTGTAATTTGGGAAACCTGTGCTGAGATCTTTGCCATCTTTGGCCATGCTGTCACCAATATTTGAGCCAGGTGAGTTAAGGTTCTTTGGGTACACCTGGGTGAGCTGCAGCTGGAGCTTTGGCTTGCAATGGGAATATACCTTGTGCACTCCAACTACACACCATCAAAGCATCAAAGCAAGGAAAGGAACCAGTATTTTCTGTCATCATTAATATAATTTAGCATCCTTGGAGAGCCCCAAGTCACTGGGGCAGTTGAGAGCACAGTTCCCACTCAAAAGCTATTGCTGAAGCCACTGCTCACAAGATACATGATCTTTAACCATCTGGCCTAATTCTCGTTCATCTGTTATACATTTCTATAGAAATGGGAGCAGAAGTAGAAGCCAACAGCTAATGCCTGAACGCTGCTTAAATTTGTTCTTAGTGGTTTCACCTGTTGCTGCTGATGGGGCAACACTCCCAAAACAGAGCGGGCAGTGTCCCATGCTCTGTGCTGCTGAACACATAGAATCATAGAATTGTCTAGGTTGGAGGGGACCTTTAAGATCATCTAGTCCAACCATCAACCTAACTCTGATAAAAACCATCACTAAACCATGTCTCTAAGCACTATGTCTACCCGTCTTTTGAATACCTCCAGGGATGGTGCCTCAACCGCTTCCCTGGGCAGCCCATTCCAATGCTTAATAACCCTTTCAGGGTAAAAATGATATCCAATCTGAACCTCCTCTGGCGCAACTTGAGGCTGTTTCCTCTTGTCCTAAAATCCTCACACAGAGGAGCTAGATGCTGAAATAATGCTGGTCAGGGCCCTATCACCTGTCCTGGTGTAAGTGGGATATAAGGCAATGGAAAACCTCACTACCCGAGATTTAAGCCCACAATTCAGTAGAAACAAACTGGGCAAAAAGGCCAGATTCTGCTTTCAGAAAAAAAACTTCTGCACCACTGGGTCAGAAATGTCAACAGTCTATTGCCCAACGTTGCATTTTGGATCTACCATGTTTGGGTAGAAATCAGAGAGGCCTGGTAGTGAAAAGGAAAAATAAACAAACCTGTGAGCCTCAAAAACTGTTGAGATGAATGAAATCATCACAGCATGCAGAGGAACTGAACACCTTTCTGCCCACACCAACAAGCAACATTGCAAATCTCATCTCGTGATCAACTTAGACCGTCTTATTCTGTGTTAGGATGCTTTTATTTTGTACCTTCATGGTACCGTACCTTTAGTATCATGTCTCCAGGCAGCAATCTTCCATCTCTGGCGATTACCCCATCTCGATAAATATGCTGTATGATGATGTGAACCAAAGGAGTCTCACTGCCTCCCACAATCCGAATGGCCAGGTTTTCATGGGGATCCGTACGGTTGATCTTAATGCAGGTAATTTCCCCATCTGGAATCAGGTGATACAGCCTGGGAAAACCTGGAAATGCACATTGTAAGGTATTTATTTGACGTCACAGCTTTGCTTTGTTAAAACATGCACCGCAGACCTTCAAGTACCCCCCAGTTATCCAAACTAGGAAAGGATACGCATGCTCACTGAGTGGACTTGAAGGGATTTTTTTTTTCCAATTAATACATTCAACTTCCCTTTTTTTCCCACAAAACACAGCCCTAAACCTTTGATGTAACCCAGACACATGAAATGTACTTAAAAACAGTCACACGTGCTAATATTTTAAGGGAACAAGTACTTTTTTGGTCACTAGAGACCCCTCTGAACCAGGCCACGGTTCCTTGCTGGCCCTAGAGCAGATGGGCACGGACACCTCAACAAACATCCATCCCTGCTGTAGTGGGCTGCACACCCTGTCTCATTGGTAGCACGCCAGGTTGCCCCGTTTTCCTCCATTTTTGGTGCCATAGCTGACGACTGGATGCTTGGCTTGTGACATCCAAGGAAGGGTTTTTTTACCTTCAGCTAAGAGAAAAGCAAGATTTCTCAGGCAACCCAAAGCGCACAATAGTTTCCCTACCAGACCCCTCTCCTTTCATCCTGCTTGAACTCTAGGAAGGAGGAATGAGTGGCTCTTACTGCAACGTGTCTGTATTAAAACCAGAGTACACTCAAGGTGCCTGGAGGGAAAAATTTCTTCTGGCCCTGGCAATCGGTGTGTGGGGAAAAGGGACCTGGTGGGCAGGGGTCCTTTTTGTATTTATGATGCGCTGAGTAAAAGTATACTCTTCCAAACCCTACTCTTCAACTGGCATTTTTGCTTTCACAGCATGTCACAAATACTTTCTTTCCTTCTAGGTCAATTCAAAATTTTAATCCACATTCAACTGTGAGCAAAGTTGAAGTAAAAGGACCAGTGAGTTTTCTAGCACAGGTGTATCAGCCTTCAATTATTTTGAATTCCCCATAGATGAGAAAAAGCTTTTGAGTTTTTTGTGCGCGAGTCCAACCCAGCACTTATATAAAAACCCTGTTAAGTCAAAAAATTAAGTGTTAATATTTTTTCAATAAACTATTTTAGAAACGAAAGTACAGTGACTGTTACTGAATAGCGGTGAAATGTTAAATGAAAATTAACAGAGCAGTATCTGAGATAGAATAAATATTTTCTACTACAGAATTAGCAGACAACAAACCAGCAAGGCACCGAAACCTTTTGGGAGAGAGCAAGGGGAAAGAAAGAACAGGAAAAAAATATTAAGAAACACCATGTTGCATCCCTTACCACTTCTTTGATCATATGCTCTTCGAGGCGGGAAGCTGTCTTCCTCCACAGCTGTAAAAAGCACCTACCGGTAGCACAGACTTCGACTTTGTGGTTTTATACAGTTGACAGGCAATAAAAGTCTATCTAGATAACTATACAGCCTTCATCAACCTAATATCCAAGTATTCATTTAGTTTATACTCTCTTAGTAGCCGATTCTGCACGAATACGGCTTTACTTCAGTTTTGCACAAAACTTTAATGTCTCAGGAATGGAAGGTGCTATATTTTCCCCACACTTATCTGTTTTCTGAACATTATTTGCCCAGACTAATTTGTTCATGTCTCTCTTGCCCAAAGGGTGCATTCACTCCATATAAATCCAGGCCTCTATGCAAAATGGATAATTTGGTGATGTATGTGCTCTGGCTTCCTCTATAGTGCACGGGTACCCAAAGAGAATGATGCCCACTTCACCTCTAAATCACCCCTGGAGGTGTGAAGCTCTCTCCACTGCTATGTAAGAAGAAAGAGGGAATGGGGTGCCCAAAGTCAGACAATACAAGTACTCCTCAAAAATCACCAAAGGCCTGATAATAAGGCCAGAATAAGCGTGCACATTTTATACTGTCAGTGTGGCTATAAGGGTATTTATATATAAAAATGCAGATGATAATCTGGACCTCCAGATCTTCTCTGCATGGAAATAAATAAATATCCCTGCATATTTTGCAGACTACCAAAGCAGTCCTATAGCAGAACTACTTCCATTTCCTGTTGCATGATGATTGACCTCATGTCCTAATAAACTGTGGTTTTAGACTCCAACACTCATTCTCCCACAGGTCATTTCGAAAACTTGTCTAAAGGAATTAACTAGTTACATTTCTTGACCATGGAGAACCGTGGGCTGAATGAGATATTGACACTCTTATGTTATTTCAGTCTCTAATTATGCCAGAGCAAAATCAGAACAATGTGGCAGTGAACAAGTCTCCACACTCAGATGACTTACCTGTATCTTTGTATAAGGTATAAACTTATCTAAGTTTCTTTGCATCTTGAGCAGTGCCTTAACTGGTTTATTAAGTCTTGCAGTGGCACTTGGCTGACTTTCAATATGACTTTATGCAGATTCTTTTAGAGGCATTTTTAATACCTAATTTCCTTCTGAAGCGTGCAGTCTACAGCAAAACAAATCTTCCCAAGATATTTTTCTTGCCAGACTGCAAGTTGCTAAGGTTTCTCTTTTCACAGTTAGCAGGATGCACTGCCTCACCTCCTGTCTTCATTTGATTTGTGTTCTTTATTGAATATAATCAATAAATTGCACCATTTTCTCCTCAGATGGGCTAAGCAACCAAAATAACTCTGTGATCCCTTAATTTCTGCTGTCTTCACTGAAGACTTGCCTCTTGTTTTCGTCCCAGGCATATACGCGGATGTTTATATTACCAACAACCTAGGCTGTCGTAAGTGACAGGCCAATGTCTATTTTGATAAACTAACAGTAAGTCTGACAAACTAAATGTATAAAACACAAAAATACATATTTTTTTTTGAATAAGAAAATTCACAATCGCTTTTTCACCAGTCTGCATACATTGTGTGCAGTTTGATCAAAACCTGCCATGTCTATCTCAAGATGATTCTGTGTCTGGAAAGCAATGTCTTCAACCTGACTTTTTCTCATGTAAATACCACACCCAGAAAAGATGGACCCTGTTCCAGCACCTGGTTGCATACAGTGAAGGTGGGCCCCATCAGCCCAATTTAAGGGACTCCAACTGGGTTGAGGGCTTATACCATTCACATATACACTGCCTGCTGTGAGGCTGGAGCACCACTTTGCATAGACCCCATTTTCCAGCCTTTACACTCTTAATTACAATTCTCCATTCTCTTTGACCAGGTTTTCCAGAGCAGGAAAACCCAGGAGTATTGCATACCTTTCTTTACCATTTTATATTTCCAGTCCTTAAATACTGAAGAGCTGCTGAATCTAGAAAGAAGGAAACTTTCTGTCTTGTTTTTGGTGATTCTTGCAGGTTTTCCCACAGATTGTTGTGTTTTTGTCACCGGGGGTTGTATGGAGCATTCTGAATCTGTCAATATAATAAAATGTCATCTACATTCAGAAAGACTGTGTGTGCTTTTTCCTCAGGCAATATTTTCCTTATGTTAGTGTGCAATTTTATAGATATTTTCACATATCCCATTACAGTAACAAATAACATAGGAGACACCAGCTTTACGCAGTAAACTCCACTTGTCTGGTATGATGTAGGACACCAAGCAGTTGTTAGTATAGTAGCCATGAGACTGGAATACAAAATTTTAAGTATGCTTAATATTTTATCCCCACAGTTTATAATATTTCATGTTAGTGTTCCTCCAGTGCTCAGGTTTCTATGTGCACTGTACTCCTTCTGGCAGTGCTGCCATCAGGATAACTCCTGCCCTCAATCCCAGCATCCAGTGTGACAAAGCACTGTGCAGGTGCAGTGTTTGAGTCCAAATTAATCAAAGGTCACTGTAAACAAGACTTGTGTCTCAGGTTGCAAGTCCTTATTTAGATCAGAAGGTCTGACTGATGTGAGGTGCCAGCCCACCCCCACAGATGAGGCTATCTGCAGGGACGCACACTCATGCTTCCCACCACATGGTCACCAGAACTTAAATGAAGCTTGTGTAACCTATCCTTGGAAAATTCTTGTGTCTGTGAATGTCACATGCACTTGTGCTAGAATGGGACTTCATTCTGCAACTCTTCCTTCCCAATTGATTTTCATTTAGCATTTCATTCTCCCAGCGGTTTGCCATCATTTTGATATAATGCCTTCTATTAATTCTCCAGGGATGCTGGTCCAATGCAGGAGGCAGGTAGAAGGCAATGCCAGCTCTAACGTCCCTTGCTTCTCAACATTCCTCTCATCAAAGGAATCCCAAAAGAACTAAAATGAAACTGTTGTAGACTTGAATGTGTCTCTCAAAAGTTGTGGCTATCTCATCTACAGCAGACAAAGTTTATCGGTCTGCAGTGGAGGAAATGCTACAGAGACAATCTCGTTCTTCTGGAAATTGCCTGGCTCATGGTCCTAGAGCTGGATGCTTTGAACCAGTTCTGTAAGATGTCCAACAGCTGTTTTGGAAAATCAAAACTGCGACTGAATCAAATCTGGGGAAAACAGGAACAGTGTGGAGTTCCTGCTGGGTGCAGCCTTCCTGAGACAGAAGTTGGGCTGTGCGCTCTTGTCCTGGAGCTGGATAAGCCACTTTCTTTTCTGCACGTAGAGAGCCACGAAATGGTTGATACCTGGAGCCATCTGTGTTTCACTTACCTTCTTTTTCTTCACATACCTTTCCTAAATATTGAAGTATTTATAATATCTATCTATCTATCTTTTATGTATAAAAAGATATATATATATAATATATACATTAAAAAATACAACAGGGCTCAGAGTGAACAGTAGGAGTGAAATACACCCATACATCAGGAGAATCTGTTCTGTGGTCCTGCCAGTGCCTGCTGGGGCTGCCTTGGTCTTGACTGCTGTAAAGCAATAACAGATGGTAGAACTGCACCCACCCTGAGACTAAGAAGAATGAGTTTGACTTTGAACAACATTTGACATCCTCAAGCAATCATAAATTCAATTTGTTTTACAATGGCTTGACTGCAAAATAGAACTCATGAACATTTTTGAAATCCAGAAGCAGGGCTCCCTTTTACTGCAACAAAACTGTGCAGAGGTTTTTGCAATTGCATTCCCAAATCCTTTCCTCCTAAAGTGTTAACTGGTTTATAACTTGAATTTGTAGATCAGTTGGAGTAAAGAGTATGTATGTATATATATATGTATATACACACACACATATAAGCCGTTCTTGGAAGTGAATTTAAAGAGTGTGATGCCAAACTAAGAGCACAGTGATACAAATAAACATAGCAAAGCTGGAGCAGTCTTTGCTCGGAGATATTTTATCATTTAAGTAGATTGTCAAGGTCATTTACACTAGTAGACCCAGTCAGAAGATATTACATCTTAAACGCATCACTGCTGGAAGGATGTTCCTGTCACCCTCCCACACGTCTTCGAATGAAACCATCGCCTTTTAACTTGCCTAACTTCTACTTCAGACCTGGAAAGCTATTTGTAGCTGTAAGTGCTATTAATGAGATTACTTTCAGGCAGATATCGCAAGCTTGGACGCAGCACTACAGACAAATACTTTTTTGCATGGGTTATTTACAAATGAACAAATTATTTAAAAAGCGGACAATCTTAAAGTCTCCTTCCCCCAAACATTTTATCATTAGCGTTTGTACTTTTCATTCACTTTCTAACATTTTCTTTGGTTTGGACAATGAACAGTTCTCTGCTGAAAAGGCCAGCAAAACGTTTAAACAATGGAACAAAGAAAGCCCTAATCATTTAAATCTAAAATGGGTGCATATTACTTTGTTTAAATGAATCAAACCACAGGTTGCAAGTGGAAATCATGAAGTGATCTTCACAGTGCAGGACTGCTACCAGCTCCAGGTATTAGACTGTACCTATTTCTCTGCTGTAATTATAACAGAAATACATTTGCTGTTATATATCATGTTTTTCAGTGTCCATGGGTAGCAAAGGAGTTTTCCAAAACCAGTACTGTGTTCAGCCTCAAGTTAAGCAGATCACAGCTATTTGAATATCTTTTTCTCCCATGTCAGGAATGACTATTTTCTCTTGCACCCTCACAGTCATATTGCAACTGAGCATTGGCCCCACAGATATATCAGCTTCAGACTGAAGGAACCTACACACTTTGCAGTGGGAAGATAGTTAATTTGACCTCAGTGCTGCTGATGCTGAGGGCCAATACTCAGGTACACACTATGGTTTTCATTCTCAGAGCCCCTTTGACTGAAATACAGGCAAAACAAAGGTTAAGCAGAGACACCTGAACTAAGATGAGGGAATTCTGAAAACTGGAGACAGATGGACTAGAATATGTTGAGCTTCACCAGGTGATCTGACAGCTCCTTTATCAACACAAGGTTATCAGCAAGAAGGGGTTATTTCGCTTTGTGCCCACTGTGAGACTGGCAGACTCTCAGCTTTAGGCACTGACTAAGCCTGGTGAGGAAAGGAGCCACCAGAGAGGTGGTGAGGTGCCATCTGATCTCCTGGAGCAACGAGGCATGGCTGAGGTGTGCTCTCAGGTTGTCCCAGGCACGAACCTGTCAAACTTGGGCAAGGCAGCAGCAGCAGCTTTCACGCAGGGTGTGGGGACCTCCAAGACCAGGAACCACCACCCACAGGAGTGTCTCCTGTCCCAGGAGAGCGGAGTGGCAATGGGGATACAGACACGTGGGGCTGCCTTTTTCCAGAGGGTTTGGGCTGTATCTTTACTGAGCACAGGACAGAGCACACTACAGCTATCCCTAACGATTGACCAGCAACTCTAACCAGGAGTCCATCTGCAGACTGCTCAGAACAGCTGAGGATTTAAAAGAATAAATAAAAGAAGAAAATATACAGAACTGGAGAAAAAAGCAAGCCTCCAGCTGGCAGGATGATGATAACTGCTAGAGAAAGAAGTGTATTCATTTCCTCCTCCAATAAGAAGAAACAGAGAGAGCCTTTGAGATGCGATTACACAAAGCACCTGTTGCAAAGGACTGAGTAGAGAGCTTTGTTAAAGTTGTCTTTCTATTGATGCAAGTTACTTGCTTGCATCTTTTTTGAAGACCAAATTCCAGAACTGTGTAATCAAAATACATTCTTTGCATACGCAATTAATATAGTAATTTATGTACCCAGCTTCTGTGATCTCATACGTAAGAGCAACTGCTCATTAAGTAATTACATGCCTACCTGGTTTTTCCGGTGCAGTAGAATATGTTTGGAAGTTTACAGGCATGCTTGGTGCAGAGGAATGAAACCACAAGTAGAGTCAAGGAAAGAATGACAATCTTGACGCTGTCAATGGGGCCCTGGAGTGAATGCCACTTCAGGGACCCATTATATGTCCCTTAAAAAGGAGACAACAGCGCTTTTCATTCTGCTGGAAATGTAAAGGCCAGTGTCATCTTCACCCCTCCTTCTGTTAACATCTGGACTGCACTGGGTTACCGGGTAGGTACTGTTGGCATCCAGATCATCCGCACACTCCAGACATGAAACCAAACTCTCAGAGGAGCAATTGCTAATGTCAACTATAAGCCTAGGTAGAAAACGGTCACAAAAATGTCTGTGCCGCATCCTAAAGAGGTGTCTTTTGAAAAATACGAACTTGAGACATGCAGAATTTCACTCCAGCTGAAGAATAGCAAGCTTTTGCTTACGATGAATTGAACAGTTGCTACGGAATGAGAAACATATCTGTCTGCTCAGAGAGACCCATAGACAACTTATTTGCAAATTTTTACTTGGGGAAAAATAATAAAATATTTAGGACAGTAAAGTTGTTCATGATGTTTCCAGCCCAAGGAGCAGTTTCACATTATTTTTCTGGAAAAGGTTCACAATTTTGAATTATCAAGTTTTATTTTGGCTACATCAGCAAGTATGTGGAGTAGGAGAGTAAGTACCAAGAACACAGTAATGTGGTGAAATTCTCCTGAAGGAATAAGCAAATAAAGCAGAAGAAATATTGAACACTGTTCTCTGATTCAGCATGTCAGGAATAACGATGCCTAAACACAGCATTTGGCAGCCTTTTGTCCTTGTTTTGTGTGGGTTTCAATGACAGCTTGAAACATAGAGCAAAGCTGCATATTTTGTCTTTTTAAAGCCCTTACCCTGGGCATTTGGTCTGGGCAGAGACATGAGGTGCTGAGGCATCAAGCAAAGGAATAATAAGCTCAGTGAAGACCTTGATTAAGGCAATGATTCCCACTCTATCGTCACTTCCTTTTGATGCACGAATGCTAATACTGCCTTCGTAATTATGGTCCAAAGCAATTAGTAACATTTGCTTATTGCTTTGAGAACACCAAATGTTAAGTGTTACTCCCTGCCAGACCCCTCATCCTTGTCATACGTCAAACTTGCCTCTCCCCCCTGTTTAAGAGCAGAGCATTCTTACCTCATCACCTGCCTGGCTAAGGTAATAAAAATCTGTCACCAAGGATCCCACAGGAGTGCTGGAATAATTACAGTACTTTGCGTTTCCATACCATCCTCCCACTGGGAATTTCCAGTGCTTCATAAACATTAGTCAAAACTCGTTAATTTCCTACAATGCATGATCACTGCGATCCCTTTGCTTTAGGGGGACAGGCACACGCTGATGAAGCCTCTTGAACAAAGTGATAGAGCAAACCAATGACAGCTCCAGTAATAGATCCCAGATGCCCAGATCCCACATCCCGTGTGCTGGATGCTGGGCTGGCTGTAGCATGCAGGCTGTTACCAGAACAGCCCTAAATAAGGTCCCACACACTCCAGCAATATTCTTGCCTGCCAGTCACTAGCAACTTTTTAAAAAAGAAAATAAGGGAAGATTTAGTTTTCTGTTTGTTTTTTTTTTTTTAATCATGCACAGCCTACCACGTGACAGGCATGTCAGTCATGGACATCCAGTTCCCACGTGGATAGGGTCCCCTACCCCAATTTAAGTGATAACCCAAGGAGAACAAAGCATTACCTTCCTCTCCAGCAGCGGAGTTTCCAACAGCCTCCCTTTCCCGGTCAGTCTGGTTGGAAACGGCGCTTCCACTCTTTGTCCTTCGAAGAACACTGAACGCCTTGTTTATTTTTTTAAAAGATCTGCTTCTTATAGTGGAGCGTTCAAAGTGTCGAGCTGCAACAGCGGGAAAAACCAAATCAATACGGTTCAGCATTTCTGGGCTAGAACCACATCATTTCTGCAGCCGTCGCCATACGACAGGGCGTGACATCAGCAGCAAGGCCGCCTGCACTTCACCTTGGCACCTGACTCCAGCTGATACTCCAAGGTTGCACCCACCTGAATCTGGGTGCAATTATCCTACCTCTGTCCCACACCCTGGAATTGCCACCTTCCCTGTCTGTTTGGCCAGCCCCACACAGAAATCTCCTGTGAGTGTGGTAGCCTGGGAGAGAATAATACCCGGTCAAGGCAGAATCAGCAGCAATCCTGTGAAAAATGCATATAAAAGGAAGCAGCACTGCCCTTCCCAAGCTATATAAGTTTGACAAAAAAAAAAAAAGGAGAAAAAAAGCTGGAAGTTGTTGTTAAATACTTTTCTTGAAAAAAAATACCCACCTCACACTACTGCCTCAAAACCCTGAAATGTTTCCAAAGCCACCAAGGACAGCCAAAAACTTCATGATATATTCAAAGATTAGCAGGTGGGAGGGACCAACTAAGTCACATATTCTAACCTCCGTAAGGCAATACCAAAAAAAAAGTCATAATACTTTCAAAAGATGTCACTCTCTTTTCCATCCCTCTGAAGATATCTTCATGGCTGTTGCTGTTCTGTCTCTTCGAGCTCTGCATGCTAACCAAACATTGTAATCTGATAATATAACATTCCCTCAAACCAGACCGCGGTCTCTAAATGCAATAAAACTAGTGGGATTTAATTTCATTCTGGTGTTGTCTTCTTGCCTCCTCCTTTTCCTCACTTCTCTAGCCCCATACACACAAGAGGATAGTATTGCTCTTTTTCTAGTCTTTTTTCCAGCCTTTCATCTGTTCTCCATCCATGCAGCTGGTGCAACACGAGGTGGGCTACTCATTTTGGCTTCAGAGTCCTCAAATACAAGCTTTAAACTCACCGTTTCTGTGTCTGAGTCTGCCTTTGGCCAGGCCATGTTTTTCAAATATGACACTCATCAGAGTCGGGTGCAGTGTCACAGGGTGAAGGATCAAGGCAAGGTTTCCTGGTGCAACTTGTCCCTGACTGGTTATTTCAGCAGGACCAGCTCCTCTGAGCTGTACCTCCCTGGGAAGCTGGCAAACATCACCCAAGCTCCCAAGGCACTTCATATGGTTTGTTTTCCTGAAAATACTTGGCAGCTGCCAAACACAGTTCCCAACAGGCCTTTGGTTACGTGCTCATGCCATGGTCTATGGGGGTTATTTGGGCCACCACACTTTGTTGAAGCCATTACACAACTACACCATCCACCTGACACATCACAAATGCCATTTGCTCTTCCAACTGAGCTGACTTCCCTAAATAACCTTCTTTAAGACCTGTGGTTTGCAAGCGTGCGGCTAGTCTGTCTTCAGCTTTATGTTGCCCCCGGCCAAGCAAATTTGTTTTTCACCTCAAATCTACTGGGTCACTGAGTGTGCAATTTGGTAAGCCATGTAAAATCAAAGCTTTCACTATTTTTTTTTTTCATGAAGCCTCCAACAACATGTTTCACAGAAAATGAATGCTTAAAGAGGCCACCAGGCTCTGAAACCATCACTTTTAGTTCTTACTTCTGTTTCGGTTGCTGCGATGCAGGTCTCCTGGGCTGCTGCCCGACTGGCTCTCCTCCGAGGTGGGGCTGAAGGCCGGGTTCACCAGCCCTGGCTCGTCTGTCATTAAGGCGATGGCTGCAGCGGCCGAGAGCTCGGGGCCCAGTGCAGCTACTGCTAAGCTGGAGCCATGGTCTGGAGAGCAGTCTTGGGAACGCCTCTTCCGTTCCTTGGTAAGGCCATAGTGGGATGCTCCTTTACATCTAAGGAGAAGGGAGGGAAAGGGAGACATGATAACAAGTTGTATTTAAATGTTGGATACTTATGGAAATTATCTGGTGTCAAGGAATCACTTGGAGTACAAATTGTGATGAACACGATAGCCAATGTAATAAGGATGCTTAACAAGAGGGAGAAATGCCAGTCCCATCATGTGATGTGGAATCAAAAAGAAGGAAAACTGTCCTTCAAAGCAGCTGAGTTACCATCTTACATGGAAAGACTGCCACTGGTCAAGAAAAAATAGAGACCCACAGCCTTGTGTGTAGTCTCATGTGTATAAACAGTTACCGTGGAGGGCAGGAATAGCAGGTGGCTAATTAAACCAGAGGCTACAGTCCGTAATTTCCCCCTTGCCTCTAGTCAATGAAGGAGAGCAGAGTGAGGCCTGGCACCTTCTTCAGGTCTGCTGGTGAAATAAAAGGCACCTTACCCAGCCCTGTGCACTGAAAAACCTTCCTGGTCACCAAGCTGGTCACACCAGGAGCACAACACTGCGGTCTTCATGCAGGAGGCAGGGTCTGCCCTTCAAGTTGAGGCTAACGCAGCCAACGGAGGGAGGGCTGCAGGAGGTAGTTGAACACCTGCGGTCTGCGGGAACCAAGTCCCCACACGGTGCCCATACAGACCATTTACTACTTGAACTGCACCTAATTAATTGTTTTCAAATTCAGCCATGAAGATCATAGAATCATAGAATGGTTTGGGTTGGAGGGGACCTTAAAGATCATCTAGTTCCAAATCCTCTGCCATGGGCAGGGGCACCTTCTCATGGCCCCATCCAACCTGGTCTTGAACAGCTCCAGGGATGGGTTATCCACAACTTCTCTGGACAACCTGTTCCAGTGTCTCACCACCCTCACAGTAAAGAATTTCTTCCTAATCTAAATCTACCTTCTTTCAGTTAAAAATCATTACCCCTCATCCTATGGCTACACTCCCTGATACAGTCCCTCCTCACCTTTCCTGTAGACCCCCTTCAGGTACTGGAAGGCTACTACAAGGTCTCCCCAGAGCCTTCTCTTCTCCAGGCTGAACAACCCCAATCTCTCACCCTGTCCTCATAGCAGAGGTGTTTTCAGCTCTGCCATTTCAGCTCAGCTGAGACACTAAAATAGAGGAGTCATCGCCTTGATAAAAGAAGAGGTGCAAGAGGTGTAAGGGGGTCCCATCAGCCCTGCAGCCCCACGAGAGTCAAGAAGAGAGAGCAGGGCTCCCACCGAGTGACTGAGTGCAAATCCTCAGACCTCGACCAAGGTCCTTGGGCCAGCCTGGGGCTTCAACAGTTTGGAGATCTCAAAGCTGGAGATCTGGAGGAAATTCTGGAGGAAAATCCAAATCCTAAATCCCAACATTACCTCCATAGCGACAAAATCCTCCATTTGTAGTGGAGACATGCATGTTCCCAGAAGAGCTGAAGATACAGCTTTGTAAGAGCCAAATTACAAGCCTGCTTTGAAATAACTTTCTTGTGATCCCGACTATCTGCTCTAGATTCACCCTAGATGTCAAAGGCAGGACCACACATGGCTTTTCTTTCTTAAGACTAAGTCATTTGAATGAAAATGAAGGTCACTGTGCTCTTCATAACTCACTAATTAAAGCTATAAAATAACTGAAGAGACAGAGTGGCCCGAGGAAACAGCACCTGTGACTTTTCTCCAGCAGCACTTCTGCCCAGTGCCCACCCACTAGAACCTCATTCACTGCATTAAAAAACATACCTGCCTTTTAATCATAACCTAATGAGCTTGGCCTACTTTCAGTTACTACTATCTCTTTCTTTGTAGCACAGGCTAACTGATGACTTTCATAAAAGTGCGCTGTAGGATGAAATAGCTGCAGAAACCCTTAGGGAAAGCAAACTCTTCGTAATACATGGCATGCACAAAAGGCAATGCATAATACATATGGTACACAACGCTAGTGGGTTAAGTGTCAGAAAAAGAAGTAATGCACTGAACTTGGAAGAGAAATGATTTATGGAAGCAGTCCCTGGGACAGAGAGATGAACTACTTGGGGCACCTACTCCAAGAAAAGACTGCAACAATAATAATGTAAAACAGAAAGGTGGAGCTCTCCTGCCTCCACTGCAGCGGGTATTTTTCTATCCTTCCTGAAAAAGAAGTGGGACTTCCTCATCCCCCCAGCATCCCACACCGTGGCAGGATGCTCTCTTTTATATTTCCTAGGGAGCAGAACCACAAAGGCCTTCCCCTCTTGCAGCCTGCCTAAACTTCTCCAACACAGCGTTTTGGGAACCTGTCCTTCACTTCTCCCACTTACAGTAAGGTCACATTTACTAATCTAGTCTATGAATACTCATCAAAATAGTTAAAAAATAGTCTAAAAAGCCAACACAATGAAATGAACACAAAGAAATGCCTTTGTGGTGAATTGTTTGCAGTTCTCAAAAGACAATCTCTGCCTTACAGAGATGCTGCAAAGATTCAGAACATGATGAGATATTCCTACTCCATGTTTTATTTTATTCACTTCTGTTTTCACAGTAAAGTTTCAGGAGCTGATATCAGAGCACCAGCCTTGTGAATGGGTTCTCAAACATAGGTCTTTTCTCTTTTTGGTGGGTTGCATAAAGATCAACATGAAGATCAGAAGTGGGCTCTGCCCAAAGATTCCCAGCTACATGGATTCAACCGCTGCCTGGTGTCCGTCTGCACTTCACTATCAAAGCCTTCACTTTCTGTGGAAACCCTCGCTCCCTGCTGCTGGCTGCGCTGCAGACACCCAGTTAACAGCATCAATCCAACAAAAATGAACAGAAGACAGTTACTTTGAATGCAGAGAGGGCTGACACAGTTTAAGATGTGGCTTATTGGAGAAGACAAGTTGTCATGATACAAAGCACAAGGCATATCTTTCTAATGCTGCCAGAAATAGTTAAAAGAGAAACAAAGCTCTTCAAGTATGAGCACTGAAGCTACTTCTTAAATAATTGTGGCAGGCATAAATGAACACAAATCAAGCCCTCTTTCTTCAGATTAACACAGTGTCCTTGAAGAAGAAAAAAAAAAAGTCCCAAGCCCTCAAACTTGTAATAAAATCTGCAACAGCATCTCTTCACTTTCATTGTTTTCCTTTTGCTGACACTGCTGTGATAACAGAAAACAGAAGAGATGGCTGTCTAAGTGGAATCATATTTATAGTGTCTCAACTACATTTTTCCATATGGTTGGATTTGGCTCCCAGAAAAGAGAGATCCATAAAACAGCTACATGCTAGTACTAATTATCTCTCTCACTGTGATTATTAATCAGCTGCCTGATTTACAGCTGGAAGAGCAGGATACCTGATTAACACAGGCCAGTCAGAAAGCAAACCCAGCACTGTCTGGTGGCCAAGGTGAACTACAGATTTATGTTCCTTCTCAGTCCTGCCGGACAGCGAGAACATCCGTCCAGCCATACGATACCAAAACAATTTGAAGGCCAAACTGGAGAGAGATAAACAGACATGAATAATGTGTGTTAGACAGTTCATGCCATTAAAGTAATGTCACTAGGTGCATACAGGAAATTCAGAAAATAGTTTCTTCTGTTTGCATGGTCCCTTTTACAAAGCAGAAATATTCTGTCCTAAATCCTGGCCATGTGAGCTAACCACCGGGCAGCGAGAGGGCAGTGGTGGCTATTGACACTTCACCCAAGGCTGCAGTTCTGGCTGGCATCAACACTGGTGGCCACAGGGCAAGCCTTGCCCATGCCCTGCTCCGCACGTGAGGGAGGCTCTGCACTCCAGGCTTCAGGAGCAACACAACTCAAGTGCTGGAGGCAGGAGATCCAAAACCCCGTGGCTGCCTTAACTTGGTCCTACCATTTGTAAAAACAAGCTTCGGTCAAACTCAAGGCCAACAGAAACATTTCCACTTCATTTGCAAATTCAAACGAAAACAGTGGTTTGAAAACAGAGATGCGTTCTCCTTGCAGCATCCCTGACTCGCACAGCAAAGGAGGGCCTGAAAGAGAGATTGACCTCAAGGATGTCCGTTACCCAGACTGACACAAGGGCAAAACATAAAGGCAAAACATAAACAAGGACAACTGCATGGATTTTTTTCACTTCACTTCTTGTGATCAAAATGAAAAAATATCACAGGCAAAAAAGATATGTATATATTTAGAATGCATTTGCTCTTTTGAAAACACCCTGCTTTCTATCTGTGTCACTTCACAGGCTATCCCTCTTTCTCCCTGTCTCACGCCTGCCTGCCTGGGCAGGAAACAGGAAAAAAGTGAATCTAGAAAGTGACAGTGCTTGTGAGGCAGGTCTGACACAAATAAAGAGAACAGAAGCTCTCCCTGCCCAGTTCCAGCAGCGCTTTCCCAACCCCACTTCCAGCACACTCATATTTTGGTGCTGTTTTGCAACGGACACTTTGTCTGCGTGCAATTAAGAATAATGTATACAAAGCACTCAGGACTCCCCAGCAGAAGAAAATACTGCCTAATGGGCTGTCATTGCTGATCCGAAGCTAAACCCTGATTTTAATAAACTGATTTTGATAAACTGAGACAAGTGTATTTCAGCTGTGCCCTCACTGCAAGCAGTCTCACCCCTGTGTAATTTGGGCTTGACACAAGCCGGGGTCAGAAGTACCAACAGTGTGTATCACACCACGACCCCGACACACAAACTCTCCCGACCGCTCTGGTACTCCTGAACGGATCCAGTGCAAAGGCTGATGGAGAAACAGAAGCTGACCAACATGGAGCATCCTGGATCACCTGGTGCTGATGACATCACTTGTGAGACCCTGGTGAGATGCCACATCTGGGAAGGAAGCAGGGGGATGTCAACTGGAGAATTTGACTCAAGAAGGTGTTAGCAATTCCTGCCCTAGGGGAACTATTCTCACCATGTGTGCGTCAGCAGTGACTGTAGCCCAAACATAACCCAGACACCAACCATACGGATTTCAGGCCAAACGCCTAAACTCTGAAGCTTTCTGAAACTCCATCATAAGGGAATGTAAGGGAATGAACTGACATTATCAGTTCTCAGGCAGAGAGGACACCAACTCTTCCGATCTTACTTTTGCCACCAGGAACTGGAGCCAAAAATGAAAACAGAGTGAGGAACCTAAACTCCAACCAAATCCCATGTTACAGATCTAAACTAAAACACAACAAATGCACAGCCTCCCCTCCAGACCAACCATACTGGTGCTTAAGAGGTCAGACATCAACATCTTCAGCAATGAAGGTGACCGATACCCTGCTGCTCTTTATACCCAATGTTGTTGTATCATCCTTGCTCAGAAATCCAGCTTGTGAAACCTGGTTCAGTGTCCAAAATTCCTCTTTTTTGCTATATATGAAAATCAATCCTGGAACCAAGTGCTTAACATCAAATCTTTTACCTTGGTAATTCTGAATTCTTGTGAGGATTAACCACTGCATAAATGCTGCATATGAAAAAATCTTCATAAATACATTCCTGATTGATTTTTTTTTTTTTTTTAACGTATTTGCCTTTTCTGCTTTTTATAAAGGATTGGGTCATGTCAAGAGCATTCGTCAAGCTACTGTAATCACCAGCTATGGCAAGGAAGGTCCTGCCTACATTAAACCTTCCTCAACATTCCCAAAGAAGTGGATGAGCCATCTAAAAAGCAAAGCTTAAACTCCTGGATTACAGTTTGCAACCAACATTCGCTGAAAGTCAGGCTGCAAACCTCTTGTCTAACCATGCAACTAGAAACAGGCCATTTTCTGCACCTGCACTTGAATTTTATAATGCCAGCAACATTTCTAGGTGCTCACCCCTGCTGTTCTGTGCACTCTCTACCCTGGCATTGATGCGCTTGGGTATCCAAGCGTCAGTGTCAGAGGTTTGCCATCTTGTTTGGGGAAAAAAAAATGCTCATTTTTCACCTAGCTTAAGTGGGAAATTTTCCCAGTTACTATTACTCTTTCATTTCAATAACTCTATAAATAAAAGCCTTTTAGAGACAGCTTCCTGACACCTGGGGCATGAGGGCTGGCTGGGAGGGAGGCGTGGGTCAGTGCCCTGATCCCCGCTGCCTCGGGGGGTTGAGGATGAGCGATTCCATCCTACGCTTCCATAAACACTGCTCTTCTCCGTGTCAGCTACGATAGAAGTTCAGATGAGGCAAATGTCTTCACTGTCTAGTTGTCAGAGAGATTTTCTCATGTTATTTGCTCTCTGTTGTCAACCAGAGACCTTTGCTGAACTATAAACACGTAGCAGATTTAGTGGTTCTATATTTCTGCGTTACCACTCTATAAATATTTATAAAGGTCCTCATAACATTTATTTCTTTAAGCTAAAGTTACTTAGCTTAAATACTTTCCCACAAGATAGGAAAAACCTCTTAAATATCTAATTTTTTTTTTCAGTTTAATTTCTGCATATCCCTGTTACCGTTTCCTAGGGTTTTTTTCATCCTTTTTGTTTTAATGAAGACATTGTAATTCAATAAACTTGGGAACCACCTTTCTAGCAAAGCCTAAAGTTGTGCTGTGTCCTATCTCTAAAGATCTGGCCCAGGGGAGGGCTGTCTTTTTTACAATGCTTTTGCACTGTAATGCTGTCAAACAGAATACATTTGTATATTATATAAGGAACGTGTGAAGGACTATCTGTATAGTTACACTTCTATGTGAGCTACTCCATGTGAATTTGGGTGCACCACTAGAAAAAGGACTTATAGTTCCCACAGATTTTAAAAAAAATGGTTTTCTAAACATATGAGGAAAATATATATTGAGTGATCTTTATAATGACTATAGTCATCAGCTACAGCGATGTACTCCCATTTCTGTGATTTGGTTGCTGAGGAGAAGGAGCAAGCATGGCTAGCAATTTTGGTACAAGCCCTTGAAAGTATTTTGCATTGGTGAAGAATGGAATTGCAGTTCAGAGTTCAGTCCCCACGGTTTCCAAAACTACTGACAGACAGACAGACAACAGGTCCCAGACACAAATTGAACAAGCGTTCAATGTAAACCAAATCCCCATTTTAAATTTGACTGCTCATACTGAGGGAAGGGAGGAATCTCCAGTTTTCCTCCTAGTTTTCAGGAGAGATGGAAGAACTTGGAACACATTTTTATTCTTAAATAAACTATAGAGTTTAAACTTCACGTACATGCTACCGAAGTATCATGTAACATGTGGTCATGTTTAAGCTTTTTTTTCCCCTTCTCTTTAAAAAGCAAAAAATTGTATTTCAACTGCCGCCATCAGCTTCTATTATGAAATGTTTTTAAATGCCCATTAACCTCTACCATGGGAACAGGGAATTGGAAGAAATAGGTAAACAATACTGGTTGCCTGCAATTGTGGGCAAAAATCATGACTGGGATTATTGTGCAATCATCCCAGTTGTTGTTGGGACTGTGTACAAATTATTGGTCCAGATCGTGTTCTCTCCCTCCCCTGACACTTCTTCCAGGCCATTACTCTGTCACTGATGATTTTGAAACTACAACCGTACTGATTTCTCACCAAGGTTCAAGCAATGTTTCAAGTTCTAGTCTTAAGCCATTCCAACAAATTTCAGCTGCCTTACATTTAGGAGAACGGAGCTGTAAATTGCTAGAGACAGCTGAGATGGGTAAGTCAGCATTTGGGCTGGAAATGCCAACTTCTTTTATGGATCAGCACAGCTTCTGTATTATACCTAACACAACTGCTACTTTGGAGAAGCTGATATTCACAATTGACTTTGTGGCTTCTCCTTCTGTTGCCCCCTCCCCACCTGTGCCCAAGCCACCAGTGCTCTGAAAACGCACAATGGCATCTACAGCCTGTCCCCGCTGCTCACATAAGGCATGGCCTTGGGTTGCTGCTACAGCTTCTACTTTTTCCAGTGCTGCCTTTACATGTATATAAGGCTTGTAGAGCACAAGTAGACTTGGAGCAACAAAACCAAGGAATTAACCAGGGCGAAAGACTGCAGTCAGCCTATTAATCATTATTTGCTCCTAGATTACTATAAGCAAACATTTGTCATCACAGGGAAGTTACTGGCCAGAAGTACAGAACCAGAGTAATCTTGCGTGATGCAAAACAACAGCAGTATTTATTTATACTGAATTTACTCAATTACATACTGAAGCTCCCCAAAACAGATCTACATATCTCATGCCACCTACTCAACACTAGCTCACACAAAGAGGGGAAACAGAGGAGCAGCACACTGTCTCTACCACTTGGTAGGTGCTCAGGTACTGACACAGCAAAGAGCCTATGAGTACCTGGGTAGAAGACTCACAGCAAAATAAAAAGGAAAAATAAGACACATGGGACTAGCATTTTGGAGCTGGTGAGAGCCTGTAAACCTTGCTGATGGCTTCTAGTGCTTTTAGCTTTCAACATACAATACATCATTTAAACCCACTAATCCTGTTCAAGTGCTACATTAAAGTCCTAAAGTACTAAAAAAACTCCTCTTGACTTCAGCAAAGGTGGAGCTTGATGAAAATTTTACTGGGTGCTTTCATCACCTTCCAGAATTAGATCGTTTTCTATATAGCACAATTAAAAGCTTCAGCCCTCACCACTCTTGAAGAAGAATAAAAAACGAACATTGTTTCAAAAGAAAGTGAGAAAACACAAATTAGAACTCCCCCTGAGAGGTTTCTTCCTGGAAAACTTGGGTACTTATCAACAGGTGTACACTTTTTTATCTACAGACGGCGTGCACGAGGGAGTCATCGCACGCAATGTGTGCGAGTTGGGTGTTTGGAAAGCAACATAAGACCTGCCATCAGCCACTGTTGGCTTCGTAAGTGGTTTTCAAGTCTGTCCAAGACCACTCAAAGAACAGCACTAGTACTCTGCAGGCAATCTTGACCACTGATTTTGCCTTTTTCTGATAAAATAATAACCTTTTTACAGTAGGAATTGAGGTTATATGTAATGAGGCTGCAGCAGGATCACCCAATATATTCCTTATTTAGAACCTTAACTGAAAAATAAGCCTAAGGAAAATCACAGCATATATATAAAAGGCTCAAAAAATGTTAATGCTGCTAAAATCAAGTTATCTGTGACAAAAATAACAAGTGCAAGGACAATGAAATTCTTAAGGCATTGCAATGCTATACGTCATAAAACCACACAATCCAATACACTGCATTTTTCAAACTATGCGGATGCACGTATAAGTAATGTTAAGAATAAGCATTCAATCTGTTGATTCATGTGTTTTTCATGTTTATTGTTCGATGTTTTGATCACCGGATTATATTCAACAGGTATAACTAGTCCCCTGGAACTTAGTACCTCAGCATTGTCTTCTCCTCCTACTGTCCCCACCTATACTATAAAAACTTTGTGATGCAGTGAGCAAAATATGCCTGCAATGGGACAAGGGGGTTTGGTTTTTTAACAAGAGTGACAGTATCAGCATAACCCAATTCTTGCAGCTACAGAGAGAAGAACCTGCCAGACAGAAACTTTGTATTTACACACACTTAGCACACATTGTTTTTTAAAATAAAACTGATTACAATATCTGCTATGTGACAGACTCAACAAGCCAGCACTACTGAGATCAGGTTTGAGGCTTCTGTTGGCACAAAGCAGTGACATACAGTCTCTAGATGTAAAATAATAAAAAGGGAGCACTGCGTTCAATTTCAAGATGTTTTCAACCCAAGGCTTGCGTTTACCAATATGTTCTCCACTGGAATTTGAAATTACAGAAAACAATAGGGCTGCAGCCAGTAAATAACGAGTGCTGTCTTTATGCCCTCTTATTGACAGCACATGCTATGGACACTGCTCTAGCAGCTTATGCCTCTGACCTCGGTGGCCCAAAAGTCACATAAGATCCTTTTTAGGTCAGCATTGTCTAAATTACAGCACTAACACACCTCAGTACACATCAAGCTCTGAACACATGCTTGCTTTCTCATGGGGAAAGTCAGAAAAAGGAGGTCTCATCAGGCCTCCTCAGAAGTCGAAAAACCACAGAGACCCTTGTGAGATGCCCCATCCGAGTGCTGAACAAACATCTCCGCCACGATGACTAAGCAGTGGCTTAAGATGTCATAAATATTTCCCATTTTAAAAAGCAGTTCCTCTGTCTTATCAAATCCAATGTCTGATACTTAACGAGGACCCCAAATTAGTCCTATAAGTAGTGAACTGCATGTGAATCATAAATCACTGTGTCTTAAAACCCTAAAACAACACAGGCTCCTTGTAGGGGTGGGGAAGGAAGAGTACAACATTTCCTGGTGTATCTCAGAGCTCGGTTTCCAGGATTTCAGCCTAAATGAGTATTGACACTGGCATAAGAAGTGCACAAGTCACGCTATTGACTAAATATCTCATTACACTAGTGTGGAGTTGTTTTTTTTTTCATGAAGATAATATAGGCAACAGTCCATTTTGCTAGAGAAACACCGTTCTGGCTTCTAAGCCTCCTGGCTCTGCAATCTTCTCCTTTGCACGTATGGCTGGAAGAGGATGGATCAGAGGGATGTTACAAGCCAGTTTTCAGAAGAAAACTCCCCAAACCCATTGGGCATGCAAAATTTTCACTGCTTGCGGTTTTATGAGTTCCACCCATATGTTGAATATGAAATATTTCAGTGAGATATTTCACCCTCCCATTAAAATAAACACGCACTGTAAAAGCATTTAAAGGCTCCAGAAAGTCCATATCCAGCCACAGCACAAGTATGGCTGGAATGTTGTTTACAGTCTTCAGAAAACTCACATAATAGGAAATGCTCACTTATGCTGTAAAAATTGTGAAAAACACTTTTTTTTTGGAATCACTGTTTTTTAACAGAACTATCAGAAATACTTTAAACCTGAATTCCTTTATCCAAATCTGAAAAAAAGCCCAATCCACTCACCCTTCTCCCTGCATAGCTACCTATAAGCAGTGCCTTGCTCAATATCATGGAAAGCATCCAAAAACCTGGCGGTGAGGCTTCTCTCCTGGTGTACCTGGACCACTGTCAGCTCTCTCTTGGCAAGAGAGGCTAATGGAGCTCCCACCCTTACACCTCAGTTTTCAGGAGTGCTCTAACCGCCAAAGCTCAGGCCAGGTTGGGGTAAGGCTGATCTCTGCTCTTCCTGCTGAAGCTTATTCAGAGAGGCGGATTAAGCAAGAGGGAGCCCAATGCTGTCGCCAAATGAAAAACTGGCGCCTGGAGAGGGAGAATCTGAATCCTGTTTCAAAGGCTGCTGTGGCTTTTTAGTTGGAGTTGGGAGAGGCTCATAAGAAAAGGCACTGTCCTCTGTCAGTCCAGCCAGTATCTTGGGGAAAACCTGGCAATACCATCTAGGCATGCAAGCCCTTCTTCAGTCTGAAGCTGGAGAAGTGACCCTAGAGGCTTCAGATACAGGTTGAGAAACTCTCCGTAAAATTGTGTCTTGTTTTCTTAGACCACCAGGATAGAACTGATGAATCAAGGGATAAAATACATAAATTAGGGTGGAAGCAGGAATTCAACACCGAAACCACTTAATTACAAAAGATGCCTTCAGAAGTGGGTAGCATATTACCAACAACACAAAATGGATTTCCCTGACAAAGGCAATCATCATAGAATCATGGAGGAGCCTAGGTTGTAAGGGACCCCAAAAGATCATGTGGTACAACCTTTCATGGAAAAGGAAGCCTGGATGCTTGCAGATGCTATAGGCTTCTTTAGGTTTTCTTAGTCACTTCTGCTCTCTCAGATTTTATGCAATTTGTTCATATTACAAATAAGAAAACATGTTTTTACTCTACTTTTTTCTTAATTATTAAATTTATTAAAATACCATTCAGAGTAGGAGGCAGTCATCTCATACTGTCCTGTTACAAAACACATTAACTTATGTACTCACCTTACTAAAATACAAGAAATAGAAAAAAATCCCAAAATGTTCTTTAGGAAGCTGCTCTTTCATTTCCCTTTTACATCACTGCAACTTTGGGAATTCCAATATTCAAGCTCCAATAACTACTTTTGCTTTCGAAATTAAAATATAAACATCAGGACAAGGGGTAATGGTTTTAAATTGGAAGAGGGGAGATTTAGATTAGATATTAGGAGGAAATTCTTTACTGTGAGGGTAGTGAAGCCCTGGAACAGGTTGCCCAGGGAAGTTGTGGATGCCCCATCCCTGGAAGTGTTTAAGGCCAGGCTGGATGGGGCTTTGAGCAACCTGGTCTAGTGGAGGTGTCCCTGCTCATGGCAGGGGGGTTGGAACTCGATGATCTTTAAGGTCCCTTCCAACTCTAACTATTCTATGATTCTATGCATGCAGCTGGGCACCTAGAACACCATGGCAAACCTGGGCAGCAGGTTTGAAGAACGGAACCTTGAGCAGGAGCTGCAGTTACATTCCCCTGGGTCATCCAAGAAGGTGGCCTTGCCCCCAATCTCCTAGAGAGGGCACACCCAGCTCGACCTTGCTGCTCCCACAAAATGGGTCAGGACTGCTGTGTGAGAGGCTGCCTTGAAATGAATCCAAACCGCGAATTCTCTGTGACAGGTTGTGGCATCTGGGTGACTCAGCCAGCCTCTGTGCCTGAGGCTGTTCCAGACCAAGCTGTGATTTTGTTAAGTCACAATTTAAGTAGACTTGGGTCTTGTTAGCAGTGATGATGGACCCCTTGCAGGAAAACCAAGGTGGCGTAGGAAATGATGTCAGTTCATTATTGGCTCTGAAAGGAGGATAATTACATCTGTCTTCTTCAAACCCTGGTCCTTCAGAAGGGGAGCTGGCAATCTAACCCCTAGCAGCGTGCTCATGCCATGCCTCATCACTTGCTAATTTTCACAGAAAAGGCACTACTCACATCACGACTCAAGGTGACCCAAGCCATCACCAACAGACAGGATCTCCAGCTGGGCATCTAGACCAGTGTCCAGCGGACAGCAGCATGCTGGGGGCATTGGAGATATTGGCAGCCCAGATTCAGATATACATAAACCAAATCCTACTTTGCTTCATGTAAATTTTACCGCAACAGCCTGTCAATGCAGATGGCTCATTGAGCCAAACCGACCGGCTTTATAACACAGACTAATCTTACAGCTACAAGGAGGAAATTTTCTCTGGTTCCAAAATATCTGCTGAAGCCTGACATGGACATTGAGGATAAAAAAAAAGTTGAGTAGACAGACTAAACAAAATTGGTAGTGCATTTAAATATTTATATTAGCAATTGAGATATAGCTCTCTGTTTTCATACTTTTTGTGATGCCTTGGACCAGTGGTTGGTGGTTTACCTATCTTCATCTGGTTGCACCTTCTGAGGAAATTCCTTAACTGCCCTGAAACAAGTTTGCTTCCTGCAGGGCAAAGCCAGACAGCTCAGCACCGTGTGTTTATAAGGATGCAGTACGGAGCGAAAAGGAGGAGAAGGAAGAAAGGGAAAGAAATACCTAACAATTTAGTGACTGTATATAAACAGAACAGACTCATGGCAAATTATTTCCTTATTTCTTTAAAAGCCGACTGAAGATGCTACAACATCATGTAGCAGGGTTTACTGGGTACTTACACACTGGCAATTAAGGACACCATCCAAAACTGAGCACAAACTGCTCTGCAAAGGCTAACCACATCAGCCTCCAGAGATGGGGCTGCTTCCTAAGGGGCTGTCTGCAACAGGGAAGTACATGATTACTCGAGTGTCTGTGGAATGACACTTTAGCCACAATATGTATATTATATGTGTAGAAACACACACCCGAGAATAGCTTCCCTGCAGACATCCCTGTTCCAGAGTAAGAGCATTCACCAGAGAAGTTACCCTAGAGTAAGAACAGTATCGTCACATCACACCCAACTTTATTATGGATCAACTTCCCTGTGGGCTCACACCATCTTTTTGGGATAATTTCTGCTCTTTCTTCCCTGCATTTTCTTCTGGACACCAAACAGAAACTGTGGGAGCTCTCAGTGCCCAATTTAGGTGCTAGTTTCCCTATGCCATTGCACTCCATAACTCCAGGCTCTGTATCCCAAGATTCTTTCTTCACGCTAGGTAGTGGCCATGTATAACCAAGGTCTCAGTAAAATTATGGTTTGTTTTTAAGTCTACAAAGGTACCTCCCCATTGCCTTAGCCCACGAAAAAGCAGGCATAATGAAGCACAGATATACATGCCAATGGGCATAAGGAACGCAGGGAAGTGAATTAAGAGATCCTTCTGCTACTGGGGAAAAAGTAACACTGTTTTCTGTTAATTAACAAGCTAAAAGTACTACTTTAACTCTGTTGCCCTGATAAAACTTTAGGGATAAAAATGCTCTCCCAATTCAGTAGGCAGAGTTTTCTGGCAGCAACCTTTATAAAAGGATCTAACTCTGTAAAAGGTGATTCATTTGATCAGCCCTGTCTAGCAGTGGTTCAGGATCAGTTAAGAGGCAATATTGTCCCATAGTTCAAGCTCTGGAGCTCTGTGAGAGCCAGGGTCCACCCGTCAACATGCCTCATCTTGAAAACAAGTTACGGGTTTGCTTTATTTCATGTGTAATAAAAAGTCCTTAGGGCTTACTATGTTTTTGTTCAATGTCTCCCACAACACAGATTTGGCTCATTTGTGGGTTCTTAAGACTATCATAGCACAAAAGGCAATAAGAATAAAAGCAGTCCCACAGAGCCTTAACTGTAGGAACGGCATTTTTATTCCCCATTAGATACCTCAGTATCTCTAGCACAAAGGAGAGGGGAGAATGAAAATAACAGACAACCATCTACCTTCTAAAAACACAAAAGAGGTTGGGACTTGAAACAGAGCTCTGGTGCTGCACCCAACATTACTAAAGATGCAGAATCATGGGTCACCTAAATTTCTGTGCTCAACCCTGGACCTGAAAGCTCACTGTTTGTTTGCAAGGGCGAGGACCATTTCTCTTCTATTTCAAAAGACCTGGAAGAAACACTCTTTGCAAAGCAGTCAGAAGGGAGGGGAGGATAACATCAGCAACTGCTTCCCTGGCACAGGGGACCACAGGCAGCACAGCTGTTCTTTTTGGAAATGTCAGAGAGGAAAAAATAAAAGTGCCGAGGGAGTTGTCATCAGCAAAGAGCACAATAGGTGATTCTAGAATAATGCTTCACACAGTCCTAATCTTATCTTGAAAACATTGCTCAGGAAGCCCAGGTCTGACTAGCTTTACAAATATCAAACACCACTTGAAAAACAGACATGTAAATTATAAAATCACTTAGGATGCAGTTTCCCTGTTTCTCTCTGACAAAGGAGAGCACAGGTGTGTCTCAGCGCAGATGCTGTGGCTGAGATAGCCCTGCGTGCAGCCCTCTCCTGCCTGGTCATGGCCACATCCAGGGAATGTCAGCAGGATTTCAGGCCAAACCCATGTCTTCACCTTTCTCCCCTTCGTCTTCCCCCTTTGTAAACCACCCGCCACAGGGAAGGGTCGTGCAGGGCCAGTCATCCCATCAGTGCCCACAGAAAATGGCAAAACACTGTCCCTCTGCAGGAAGTCACGCACCTTGGGAGGCAAAACACAAGCTTAAAGTCATTTTGAAATCCTGCCAATGTATGCCCATGCAGCGAGCTGCAGCATCTCTCAGATGGACATGCGCTGCCTCCTGTCCTCCTTGGTGCCTAGGTCCTCCTCAAATGAAAGGATGGGGACAGAGGGAGGGAGGAGTGTCATACGGTGCCAGACCTATCCCACTCTTGAGCACTGCCAGGAGATGGGGAAAAAATTGCAGAGAAGCTTTTTGAATGAAGAATACCCAAACCATAAACCCTGAATTTCCCTGAAGTCAACACAAAAAAATCCAAACCTGAACCCTCCACAATTCCTTGTGTCCAGGACACTGAGGTGAAATGGAGATATTGAAATGATTCCTACTGCATCCCCATCACCGTGGTCAACCAGAGGTGTGGTAAGAAGGAACCAGGATTTGTCCCTGGCCTATAGCTACACCATTCAGTTTCTTTGGTAGCTTATGAGAGAGGCAGCAAGTCTGTTCACTCTTAAAACCCTTGAAGCATTCTGTGGTGATGTGGATGACCGTTACAAGGATTAGCTTCAATGCTGGAGACAAACGGGGTCCTTTCTGCACCTTTGCCCTTTAGTTGCAGATCTGACCATTCAGCAACGAGTCCCTGTTTTATCACCAGTCCTGCTACTCTCCTGAAAACATCCTGCCTCAGAGGGACTTTCTGGTCAGTGTCAAAGTCTTGGAGTTTGTGTCTGCCAATGTGGGAACATAAATTTCAACAAAAAAATAAACGCAACCTCAAAACCAGGAGAAAAGTCACAATTTTGTAAGTTTTGTTATCATGCAGCTACCATTGTCACAAGGGACAGGAGAAGTGGAGTCTGAGGTTTTACAAAGCTCCCACACAGGGGTGTGTTTTTTTGGAGGGAAGGGGAGACTGCCACAGAGATTGCAGAAGCTGGAGTCCATGACATTTTATTTGTATTGTTTCAACTTATTCACCCACACGCCCTCAAGGGATGCTCTGTTTTTTAAAATTGCTGTTTCTGCTAAAAACCACATGGTGTGAACCAGTGTGGTTAGATACTCCTTTTCCCCAGATATTTTTTTGGATCTCTACTGTTCTATTTCTCTTCTATATAGGTGTAAAAAATAGAGGTTGGCCCATATATGCAAAACCTCATTTTCTTCCTAATTACTTCCAATGAAATTCAAGAGAGTAATTTGCTGAAGTTAATGGAATAATATCTATAAAGAACTAATCTAAGTGAGGAAAAGGTCTAGTATATTGACATTACTCTTTTTATTACTTCTTCCATCTTCCATAGCTTCCTCTGTCTGAGTACGGGAATAGCAGATAAAATAACAACAAGAGACAAGGTCCTTGAACCAAACAAATCAACTCAGTAAGAGGAATTGATTGATAGAGGGGAGAACTTATGGCCCTTATTTTCTTGGTTTATTTTATTTTCACTGTTTGTAGTGGGTTTTGTAGGACAGTTTGCAACTTTTGTAAGTATTTCAGTCCAGATGGTAACTTAACTAGCCAGAGGATCAGCTGATAAAACTCTGATTAGATGTCAGTTCTACAACTGAGCTATTTCACAGCCTGGCTTAACCTATGTTTAGTCTAACAGATAAATGTTTAGAATTCACCAAGACTGCTAAAGGGAAGTTAATATAAAGAGAGTCTCATCAAACCTGGTAAATCCATAAAGCTTTGTTCGTTTTGAGCCTTCAACTCTGCACATTTTTCTGAAGTTAAGCCCTGCAGCTTAAATTCACAATTTACTCATACATTAATCCATAAATTTCAAATAAGAAGTGTTACCAGCTCAGAGTTTTGTAGTGCTGCAATAGTGCAAGGTGATGGAAGACACATGGCTCAATGTGCTCAGCACCGTTGGAGTTAACCACAAGGGTCCTTGACAGATCAGGTCAGCCAGTTTCTCTCTTTTTCCTCCTTATTCTCCTTGAACAAGACAAGACTCTCCAGGGAATAGCCCTTTCACAGACTATTTCATGGACCAATCAGGTGCTTGGAGATAAGGGAAGGGAGCAGAAAGGGTCTCACCACCTCTACAACAAGGAGGACAGGGCTTGTGCAGCCCCGGCAGAAGTGTCTCTCTATGGACTGATTGAAATTAGCAACTTCAACTGACTTTGAAATTATGGGTGGGTGGTCTCCATTCACCTACTGCAGTTGAATCCAGGACCAGCATACTCTGAACTTATTTGATCTTAAGTCTGTGCATTTACTGCAGTGGTTACAACGGAGTCTTTGACCGAGAGCACCTTACATTTTTAAACCACTTAAATTCCCTTCACCGGACAGAAGAAACATGCTGCCGTTGTGCCGTGCAGTGTTCAAGGCCACGCTTCCCTAATAACCTTGATGCCTTGGTACTGCTGTACCAAGAGGGGCTGACGTGTGGGAGAGGCAAGAGCAGAGGTGTAAAGAAAACAGGAACTGAAAGGAAGCAAAGATTTAGGGTAGCCAGGAGCAGCCAGGTGGAAAATGGCTAAAGAAACCAAAACACAGTCTGGCACTGGTGATGACAGAGACTGAATGAGCATTACAAGTCATGTCAAGTGAACCAACAGAAGGATTCCTATTTAAAGAGTTCAAAACCTGCGTCTTCTCTCAAAACACATATAGGGCAGAAGCAGCCGATTCGCACTTAGCAGGTAGCGTCAAGAGAGTTTATGTAATGCTGCAAAAAGTATAAGCACTTATTAAGAGCAAACCATTATTTTTACCCAACACGCAAGCAAATCAAGCTTTCTCATCACAGACAAAAAACCTTCATGCTGTCAGCTGTGAGTTCCCTTGGTGTTGTAAAGCACCACAGGGCACAAAATCACTATGGTATTTTCTTGTGTTGGTTGTCAACCCCTATTTGCTGGGGATTTGAAAAACAGAGGAGACGTGAAGCACAGGAAGATCTGAACAACAATTAGCAGACCTTAACAAAAAGCAAGGAGGCTATCACAAATCTGTGAAATGCATTTTCTCTCTAAGATAGAGACTGTTAACTTCTCTGCAACACTGAGTTAGCAAAAATACGAGGGAGGTAACTAAGCATCTGCCGAAGAAGAAGGGAAAGGGAAAGGAAGAGAAAGACAAAGATAGATTGTGTTGCGAGGTAGGTGGAACAGGAGCAAATCTGTTTTGGAGATGTTTGGTATGGATTACAGTTCATCAGCTCTAGAAGAGGGTTACCTAGTCTCAGCCTCCTTTTATAAATTTCGTTTGTTCACTTAGGTCATGTTACTATTATTCAAGCCTAGATTACAGAAAAGGCAGATTTGTGGGACTTCGCTTTTATTTGCTTTGTCAGCTCAACATATTAAGGGCAAGTTTATATGTACACTATATATCTTATTAAATGCTCTGTCCTGTTTTGGTCTATTCTCTTCTGATTTATTTTGAACTCGCATACCATAAGTGTAAGTGCCTTCAAACCTACAGATGCTTAGACCACTGGGGAGAGAGCAGAAAAAAAGTGAAATCCAGCAACCATTACTGTCCAACCTCATTACACTCATGCCTTGGAAGGATAGAACAAGAATGTACTGGAATTTAATCTCCTCTGAGGGAAAAAACTGGAAGCAGCATGCTTGCGAGAAACGACGCACACTCAATCATCAAGATATGCAAAATTTAAATACAATTTAAAAATGGACACTGAGAAAATGTACCAACACAGCACTAAGGAATGTGCATTTGTATGGCCATACCCCTGACCTACGACAGCACAGAGCAGGTGGAAAGCAGATGTGGAGAGCACAGCTCGTCCTCAGCACTGGAGGCTGTGAAGAATGCGCAGGACACTGCCAGTCCTATGCCAGGGCCCAGGTGGCAGCAGGAGGGGCACAAGGATGGCGTGGATTGCAGTAGCCACCACTGGCCACCCTCAGCAGGATCTTCTCCACATTTCTAGACTGATTTACTAATATTACTGGTATCAATATCTCCATCAGAGTCTGGGTTGGGGCAACTGACATTTTCAACTATGCTCATCCCCACAAGAGATTCCCAGTGACAACTGTAACCACACAGTGCCAAGAGCAAAAAAGAAACACCAGGGTATGCACAAAGGGAAAGAATTGTATTCATCCTTTCTCCAGCAGTGCCACCTTCCTGCTGTAACTGCAAACCAGGTACTAATGCTCGAAGGAGAGATGTGCCAATTGTTTAAACCAGAACCAGTGGCGAGGCTCCTTTGGGAGCTGACAAGGGCAAGACACAACCACCTCCTGGGATTCCCGCTCCCACTGCAAAACCTGTTTGGCGAAGGGCTGTGTTGCAACATGTGCTCTTTGTATAGAGCGCTTATTTCTGACTGTAACTTAGCCTCTTGGCAGGAGGTGCTCATACACATCAAGCGAAACAGCCTTGCTCATCCATATCAACCTACACATCCTCATGTAGTAGCAGCAGCACAGCATACTCCCTGCTTCCAGTGGTCTCCTGTGGATCACAGGACAGATTTGGTTAATCATGCCCATCTCCTCTCCATAAAAGCCTGCTCCACATGGGATATTTTCTGGCCTTTCATACTGTTGAGTTATAAAATCCACAAGTGAAGGGGCCTCTGCAGATGCTCCTATGAAACCGTTCCACTACTCATTTTACATGGGAGGGAAAGCTAAAAGCAGTGGGACATCACCAGTGCTAACTGAATGCTAAAAATAACATATAACAATAATGCTTATTACATATGGGAGAAGAAAAAAAAATACCTGAATTATACTTTCAAAAATGGTGCTGTCTGTTTCTAATAAACCACAAAAAATAATGAGGCTATCAGTCTACTAATCTTATCAGTTCACTAAGTTCTGCAGAGGAGAGAGAAAAACACGGTCCTTAGGGCACATCAGATTCCCCTCGTCCTTTATTTAAGAGGTTACTAAATTATAGAAATTCTACATTAAGAATATATTAAACCCTGTCTAATGAATGATGGGACTGCAATGCGTAATAGAGAGAGAGGTGTAAGCTTCCCAACAAGTACACATGAAATGACTTGCTGACCTAAAACACTTCCTGCCAACGCGATTTCAAGAGAGTCGAGGAGGGAAAAATAAATCCCAAAGTAATACACAGATGATAGAATATTGTAGCTGAGATTTATACCACTCAAGACATTTTATTCATTTATCTTAGAATATTTAGGAAAATAATATGCAGTGAATTAGCAGAAGAGCAAATAAAAACCAAGCATGACTCCAGCACTGCAAATATCTCGTCTTAACCTGACTTCATGCCACGTGTCATAGCAGTGCCATGGAGCAAGACGGCTCCACAAGGACAGAGGAGTCAATGGTGGTTATTTCCTCCTCACCCAGGGATCCATTATACTTAGCTCAGTGTCTTGCTAAAAAGAGGAGAGAATGAATACCAGAGCAGATACAGTCAACACTACGTGTGACCATTACAAATCTGATTGCCTGCCTGCACCACTAAGAAAAAGACTTTATCGATAAAGATGGTGCTGCCAACAGAAACTCAACAGAAGGGAGACAAAAACTTCGTAGAAATATAGCTTGACCTGCCCACTGTTACAGTCAGCCTCTTTTCCTTCATATTGGCAGGATATATTGTACAATATGTAGAAGTTATGGATGTTTCACAGTTCATTTCTTTTGTGTAAAAGTTGTATGGCGTCTGTTGCAATCTCCAGTCATTTCACTACGTTGTTCCTGAATTTGCTTCAATTTATATTCAGAATCTGTTGTCAATTCATAAATTATATGAATGAATAAAGCATGTTCTAGAGAGAGCCCAAGGATTCACTGGCTAAATTCAGTCTTCACCAGCTGCAACTTTGCTGAGGCCTAGGGGTGAATTCAGCTTTCTAAGATGTTTAAAAAAAAAAAAAGTTCACATTCTTAATCCCAAAATAGAGCTCAGCTCCAAGCCAGGAATCCTTTGGTGGCAGTGGGCTTTTGGTTATGACATATGACATGTCATTGACCAACAGATCCCTCCACTGAGGTACCAGTTCAACACACAGGGACCAGCCTGGACCCTCCTTTTGAAACAGGAAGCCCCAGGCAGCCGCATCGATGCTGTCACACAGGCCATGCTATTAGTCCAACAGTACCAGTGATGTTACTATGAAACCTCTGCGTTTGTCTCCTGTGCTGTCGGCATCCTCGTGCACTCGGTCACTACATGGCTGGGGGTGGGGGGAGCACAATTTGGACACAGAGTCACATGCCAAGATGCAGAAAATCACTTCTAGTTTCCTTAAAGATAGCTCTGCTTATGGAGAAGATCACAAAACACAGCTGGTTGCTCTGTAGTCCGGGGACCTTGAAGGCAGATTCCCCCAAAAGGTCAAGAGTGTTAAAAAAAACCCAGGACCCCGAGACCTACTAGTCTGCTTCCCTACAGGGAAAGGAGCCGCGTTGCAGCTGATCTCAGAACCAGGATTCAGAGCAGGATTTTAAGCTATGACAGGCATAAGAGCTCTGCAAGAGCGGTGTTTATCCTCGCGTTGCAGGACAGCCCAGTTCTGCCAGATTTGTCAGGGAAATAGCTCAAGGAAACATATCCTTGTCATGCTGCCAGTGCCAGTGCTAATCTAGGTTAATTGTCAGAGAGATGCGGAGGTCGGCCAAACTTGCAGCATACGGCCTGTGTGGCTTAATGTCAGCCGAGAAACGAGAGTCTGCTGCTTGTGAGTAACCACCGACCTCCTGCAGCTCCCATCACCTCACTCCTTCCCCCATGTGCCAGCCCCCCTGGTGCTTTGCCCTCTCTGGTCCCCATCCCAAGGTGGATTGCCCGCTGTGAAGCAACCTCTGAGTTGGAACAAGGTTTGCCCCCTCCGTGCTCCCGTTACACAGGCAAGGCATGTAAGCCTACTTCTTTTGAGCAGCCCACGCAAAAATCAGACATAACCGAGACATAACTCATTCATGAAAAGAAAGCTTTCTGCCAACCATAATTGTTGCGTTGCTTTTCCAGCTTGGCAGGGTTTCACTTTTTTTTTTTTGGCTGGCTCAGGTTTTACTTTTGGCAACAAAATGTATTTGTTGAGATTGACGCTAGCCAACGTCAGCCTTTTCCAAAGGTGTGAGAAGGCTCCAGCCATGAGAAAACATTCCAGCAGAGCAAAAGGCCTAATTCTGATCTCAGCTGTGTGTAGGTAGCTGTGAACGGAGTAAAGGCGAGTTTCATTCATGCACAGAAGGGACGAAGCAGGATCTTTCTCAAAGTATAACTGAAACACCGACTTTCATTACGCGCAGAATTCCCAGGCAGAATCAACAAACTCTTAAAGCTCTCAAAGGGCTTTTGGTTTCTGGAGCTGTCCCAGACAAATTTATTTCTGCACCTAGAATCACAGAGCTGGGGAAAAAGCTGGTAACCGGTAACACTTACTCATGCCACGAGAACGCAGCACTCTCTGACCTGGGCTGTGGAACCAGGAGGGATGTGCAGGCGGGGAAAGGTGCTGTCGCTGGGAGAGCGTGGCAGAAGGTGCGGGAGAGACCCAGACCCCACCATGCCAAGGGGAAAACACTGCATATTTGGCAGAGTGCAATCAGCCCTTGGTCGAAGAGCGACCAGACCCAAACCAGCCAAGGGCAATAGAAATGACTCCTTTCTGCTGCACCTCCCGTGCTAGCATCTTAGTCTGTGTCAAACGCTCCTGAATACAACACCTAACATACTTAGCAATTTCACTTTGGGCACCTCAACACCACGAGTTTAGATCACAGTTCCCACTGTACTTTTAGGAATAATACAGTATATTTGCAGCTCACCTACACGGGCTTCTGACTGGGGGCTTTCAGGCCATATTTCATACTAAAATGTCAAGATTTACTGTTCAGTTCTAAAAGCTGGAAATACAAAGAGAGAAGAAAACAGAGGCAGGGTCAAGGCAAAAGAGAAGAGGGGAATAAACAAAGTTAAGGGCCAGAAGAGGTACGAAGCAACGGGCGGCTGTGGAAGAGCAGCGAGAAGGCTGTTGGACTGTGGTCAGACACAAGGTGGTGAGGAGACAGGCTGGGGAAGTAACAGTAACTGTTCCTGGAGATTTTGGGAGAGATATCAGAAGTCTGAAGGAAAACCAGCTCCTTGGAGGATCTGCTGCCCTTGCAGAGAGCTTGGGAAGAAACAAAGGGAGCCTGAGAGTGCCCGGTGCCTACTGCTCACCTGCACCACGGTACCTGCTCAGACTTGATATAAGACAATATCCAGAGCAGAAGCTTTCCCAAAGACGATATTGGGGCCAAGAAGAGCCAGGAACTGAGAAGACTGTATTTCTTGCTTCCATGCGAGATGCCAGAGTTTGCCATGTTTCTATCCTGGCCCCTTTGTGAGGCTGGAGCACAGGGATGAACCTAATGGGCAGCTCTCCATGCCTTTCTCCTTCAACTCACCTCAGTTCTGCTTTCCCTGAGAGACATCCGACTCTAGTACACTGGAAAGGACCCTTTGCATTTTATCTGAGCGTGCTTTGTCCTGGCTATTTAATGCAGATAGTCTAAACATTTCCTTTATATTTTCATTCAAGAATCTTTCCATTCAAGCCTTGCTTTCCAACACTTTCAGCTTTAATTAACCTCACAGCTTAACTCTGACACAGATTTCCATACACGCAGTTTTGCATGGAGTAAGGAGGCCAACACGTGCCTTCTGCAGTGGGTTAAAACATGAGCCCAAAAGGTGCTCCAGGCTTGTCAATTTTGTTATGAATAATTCATGCTCTGTGTTCCCCAGCCTCCATGCAGCTAATTTCACAAGGGCAGACTTGAAGCCAGACACAAGTTTCCCCACTGAGTTGGACAGAAATTAAAGAAGTTGGCCCCATGGTTAAGCTCAGTGCTGGAAGGGGGCTGGGAGGGTGTACCTAATAGCTTGAACTAAATTGTTCTCACTGTAAAAAATATGTGCCCAAGGACACTAGAAGACAACTGGTGCTTGTGTCTCTTCTTTTTAAATTGAATGAACAGAGAAACTAAATTTTACTGGCTATTCCACCACAAAGTACTCTTTTGAAATTTAAGAGAGCAGTTATCATATAAAAGTTATATGGGGAAATTTGATCCAGTTAATTTGGTGAGATCCCTTTGACCATTTTACGTAAAACCCAAAAGGGGTAAGAAAAAGAAGCAGTGAATTTTTTGCATGCAGGAGTAGGCTATGCATTTCACCCTAACAAGCAATAGATTTTTTAAAAAACGGCTTGTTTCAAATTAGTGGGGTGGATCTAGCTGGTGGATTACCAGCAGTGACTAAGGCCAGGAGCTGTTTAATCCCTGGAGTGAAGCAGTGCCAGCAACTGTGGCTGCAACCAGCTCCCCAGTGCTCGACCTGTGCTGAGCACACAGGATGCCCAGCACCCTCCCAGGTACTCGCTCGGTCAGTACAGCCACGTGCCGAAGGGGGATTACTTTGGAAACCACCCTGTGCTTTCCACGTCACCGAGGTCCTCAGAGGGACAAGGTGAGGTTATTCACTGTCTAGTCTTGTAACCTCCTTCCCCTCACAATTTTATTTCTGAGTGGCTCATTGAGCTCAAAGCGCAGAAGATCCTTCTATTGAGAAATACCCCTCTGCACAGGTCCCGCTTTGAAGTTAGAGGGATAGCGATGGAGGCTGGCATCCCTCAGCGTGAGCAGTGTTACCAGGTCCTCACCCCCAGCAGACCCTCCTGCAGCAGCCACAAGCTGCCTCTTGATCCACCCACCTTGTTTTTAACTGGGGGGATAACATACCCTGACTCAAAAGAATGCTTGGGCAAGTATTTCCTTTCTGAAGACATTTTAGATAAGAAAGAAAGAGACCAGATGTCTGTCAAAGCAGCTTTACAGGAACATAAAGGAAAATGCATGGACCTCGGACTGGGGTCTCCTCAAGACCCATGTAGACCCTTATGATGCTGAGAGCCATTGGGCTGGTGTGGTTACATTCCACCTCCTCCCAGAGGTTCCTTGAGGGAGACCTCACAGAATTCTCTTGTCCTTCTGCCAAGTGTTTCTGTGGACTTCCCCTCAGGAGGGATCACCCTGGCTTATCACGGGCTGCTCTTCATGACTTGGCTAAGAGCAAGGACAAGAACAGCATCTGTGCTGAGATCTTTGCTGAGGGCCAAGGGAGGGACAACAGGCAATGGCCAGGGAAGTGGTTTTAGTGCAAGCGACAGTGTCAGGAGATATGTAGTTGCTTGCTGAGAATACCTATAATTATCAGACTGCCAACAGAAAACTAAAAATAGCAACACCCAACATCTGTCTCATAAGTGCCACTACAACACATCCACACACCTCTTTCCTACCCGCGTGGCACCCAGCCGAAGTGCAAAGGGTCTGACACAGCCTTTCCCCAGCTCCATTTCTCCTCTTCGACTCTCCTAAAATCTCCTCTTTATTTCTTAGACGGATTCCAGAGCCCACATCTCCAGAGGGGCTTTGGGCTATACTGTAATCCCTATTCCCCAAGCCACTCATTCCGCACTTAGGAAAAAAAATGCCCTCAAACTAAAGCAAATCCTTCCAATGCAACACAAATAACCTAACCTTTGTTCAAATGGGGTAGAAGGGAAGAGATGGGCTGTATGAACAGGAGGGCAGTGCAAGTCCCAGCTCTCTTATTCTTTTCTCTTGTGCTGGGACCAATGATCATAACCATGTCCCCCATGGTCCTCCAGCTCCTTCCTTGCTGCTCGCATCCCTGCTGGTCCCCTCCCCCACCTCGGCTGGTATCTCTGGTGGCTGCCAGCCAACCAAATAATGAGTCCCGATTGAGGCCAGTATTTGTACTGGACAGCAAACAAAGGTAGTGTGATAATGAAAAAAAAAAATGCTTTCCATCTACTACGGTCTAGTTTCGAGCTGTGCGGCAAGCCATCAGATCCACTACACATGGCAGTGGCTTTTCGGTTGCCTGTGGGGAAGGATGTACAAAGCTGCCTCTGTGGGGTTTTGGGGCACAAAAGGGCTGGGGCAGTAAACCTGTGCCCCCAGGTGCCAGGCTGCCCTGGACACTGGCGTTCGTGCTCCCCCACTCAAAATCTTTGCACAAAAAGCATCCCGCCTGCAAGTGCCCGAGCAACCAAAATAGCAACCTGTAGGTCATAACGTCTGTATAAACTAACTAAACAGGACTGAAAACAGTATTTCTCTTTTTCTTCTGACTGCAGCTATTAGAGAGGACCTTGAATCCATCCCACAGCTTAGTATGTCAGTGCCTTGTGCAGCATCCAGCAGCAGCCAGAGGCACCAAATACACATGGAGGAGGAGAAATTCCTGAAACGAGCTCAAACTGCCCGACGCCCTTTTGGATTATGTCAGCCCCAGTAAATCCTGCTTCCCGCTGCCTTGGCCAGAAATAGAGCGGTGCAGGAGGTCCTGAGCACCAGCTCCTGGATCCAGGTAGTATCCAGGGGATGGGGACCTGCATCTCCCATTGCTGACAACTGAAGATGCACGTCCAAGCCCCAGCCCACACCCGCTCCATTAAGCACGACTGCCGACATCCAGCAAGACTAACATCTCTGTGGGTTAGAAGGCTAAACAAATAAGAGACGAATAGCTACCGTACATCGGAGCCCTTTACGCTGGGAGAATCAGTGAACCTGAATTCCCCAAGAAAAGCAAGTAGGCTGCGTCTGCGCCTGTGCTCCGATTAATCTCGTCAGTTTGTTTTCCTGGAAACTAGATGTCCCAGATGCCATTGTTTCCATTATAAGTGTTCATCTGCTCTGTTTTGAGCTTGATTGCTCCTGTAGCCTGCTTGGCTTAACTGGGGCTTTTTTTTGCCCCCCTTTTTTAAAAAAAATTAACATTCTTTAAAAATAATTAAATAAGTAAATTAAAATGAGGGCATAGCTGCAACCCTCAACACCAGATTTGTTAAGTGTTTAAAAACACCTATGGCATATAGAAATCCTGAGCTGTTGTATGCAGCGTGACTGCATTATTAATAGTCGCCACGCATATCACACAAGAATTTCAAAAGGGGACTCTGTGTTTCTGCAAAAAAACACTGTTATTTTTGTCTGACAGTAGAGACAAAATCATTTGGAAATTAGTCTCATTGGTACTAATCACAACTGTTACTAAAACGTTCCCACTATAGGCACAATACAGTCATTTTTCATTTTTGAGCAGAAACAGCCCTTTCATTCATTATCTCAAAGAAGGTCTTCAGAGTTTACAATTTGTTAGAATAAAAACAAAACATAATTAATTAAAGCATACTGGAACAAATATCTATTTCTAGTCGTAAACCCCCTATTAACTAATACAATAACATCCAAGGACAAATTAAACTAATATCATTTACAGATTATACCATAGAATATTTGTTTTATGGGTTGGAAAGATCAGATATGGAGTTGTTTGAGGTATTTAAAGAAAAAAAAAAGAAAAACATGAAGATATATGAATGGATTGCTAAGCTTAAATTTGCGTTACAGAGAAAATAACAATCTGCTGTGGGCAAAAACAGAAAGACGGGAAATTTCTTCCCTGTCTCAAGTGAATTATTTCTGGTGAAAGGCTTCTTCAGCGTTTTGCTACAGGCGTGCAGCTTTACACACAGAACATGATGCATGTGCACACAGAGAACACTCCACCGGGGGTGTCTACCCTGATGCCCTCCTCTACGCCCACCTCCCCTGCAAAGCTATTTATGGAAAGTAAAGAAAAGACACAGATTCAGAAATGGAGGAAAACAAACAAACAAACAAAACCAAAACCACCAACCCAAACCCAACAACCACTGAGAATGTCGGCACAGAAAAGCAAGTGGATAAGGGAAAAGGCAGCTTTGCTCAGTATGGCTCAGCTGCTCCCAAAGCAGAGAGCAATGGGGACGTACTGCTATAATTAGCCCTCCGGATGGGAAGCCGCTGGTTCGCAGCAGGGTTTGAAGCTGTTGGCAAGAGGTTGAGGGGTTTTCTTCGCACGTACATACGGACACACAGGCGGACAGACAGACAGATACCCCCACCACAAAGGGCTCATGGCGAGCCCCTTCCCGCCGCTCGGGTGAGACAGACAGACAGAGAGCACGACGCCGGGGCGACCGTGCGTACTCACAGCTCGGAGTACAAGAAGTGCAGGTTGCCCACATTGTCTATGTAGTTTGCCGGACTTAGCCAAGGTAGGACCAGTAACAGGAGAGCCTTCATTTCCAGTGCAGGGCTGGCACTGCTGCTAGGTTTCCTCCTTCCAACTGTCTCTCTGTGCTGGTGGGACACACAACGTGAAGCCTTTGTGCCAGCCAAGCCCCTTCTAAGCGAGCCTTCCCGTTTCAACGCAACGGTAGCACATTATGACTGGAGCTTAAATCCCTCAAACAGAGCTACACTGTAAAAAATCATTGACCTGTAAGAGGATTACTCGATCTGACTCTCGGATGGGTAGATGTGAGGGTTTAGGGACAGCACAGCGTGGTTGGCGAGACAGTGACTTATGCTGCAGAGGAGAGCGATGCTCAGGGAAGAGACCTGCCTCCTGCAGGATTCAGAGTGGTTCTCCAGAGGCAGCTGGTACGTTTACATCACTGCCCACAAGCAGATGGGTTACGAGCTAAACTGCATCACGGAAGGGTGTAGCTGTCTGACAAGGGGGGAGGAAAAAAATACCCCCTGTGGAGTTTTGAAGCAGGCGATATCAGAAGACCACACCTTTTTTTAAAGTAAAACACCACAAAAGATCACAGCCAACTGCTGACAGTTTGCATCTCAGCCTGAATTCCCCAAATCCAGTCAGATGTTTTTGTGCAAACATAAATCATGTTATAAACCAAGGACATACCTCTTCTCCGTTGTGGTTTGTTTGTTGTTTTTTTTTAAGGATGCAAAAGCAAACATTTTAAATAAGGATGATTTTGCCGGACTACTCTGTAGCAACCAATGTTTAAAAAAATATAGTTCCCTCATCAATTACAAAGCATAAAACACAGCAAACTCACCTTGTCCCATCAGTGACCTCATCTCTGGTCAGGGCAAGCTTTCATTTTCTCTCTGAGAACCAGGATTGGTCTGAGCCTGAATCATGCAAGAAATGCGAGGACTGCCGACTGCCCTGGTGGCTCTAGCCGAGACTACTTTAATTTATTCACTGAGAACACAGATCACGTTCAGTCGAGATTTCAGATGGGCTCTGAGCCATCCGCACCACAGGCGCCGGATTGTTTATGATTATTATTTTACTTTTTTTATTAGCAAAGTCACACACTTTCTCTCCCCTCTTTTGATTCACCAGTGTTAAAGAGAACAGCATCAGCTCAATCTGCTCTGTGCTTGGGCGTGATGGAGCTGGTGCCTGAAGAGCACAATGCCCTTCTCCTCTCCTGCCCTGCCATGAGTTGGAGGTGGGATGGCGAGGGAGGTTTCTGCATTTCTGAGAATGAAATTAGGTAGAGCATGCCTTTGGTGATAATTAATTAATTCTGTGCTTAAAAAACATAAATGTACTGCACAGTCTCTGCAAGCACAAGGTTGTAGAAGCTCCCCTTTAGGGGTCATTCATGAAGTTCTCTCCTAATTCTTCCCTCGGGTAGGAATGCCAGCGAGGCTGCTCTCCCACCCCTCAGAAAGATGAAACCCCCATCAGCAGAGGTTGCCTGTGATTTCCTACTCCCCTGCATCTGCCCCTTGGCCCTAAGGTAACAGCTCTCCACACCAAGGAAGGAAAATCCACACCATGAGAGGCAACGGAGAAGCCACCCAGACTATGTAGCACTGCCCCGTACTGCACTAACTTAGAGGCTTTAGGGTTTGATGGGCAGGAAGACCACTGCTCCGTCCCTCCAGTCTCCTTCTCCCTAGGTTTGCAAAGCTGGGACTTCGTGGGGGGAGCTGGGCACGGGGAGGAGGAACAGCAAGAGGCTGTGGGAACATGTTATTAAGCCAATTCCTCCTACCCCTGATTGGGGTCAGGCCAAGTGAGCCAGAGGCATAGGATCTTGAAGATCCTGAGGGTAAAATCCAGGCCAGGGACATGCAGTTATAAGCACTGGAATAAAACTTGTCAGGCTTTCAGAGGATCAAATCATGGTTTACAACACTGCAATTCTGCAAGGCATCTGTGTGAAGGGTATCTTTGCTACTGCCTCAAGGATAAGAAACCAAGACTCTGAAGTGACTTGCATATATCCATGTACAAGAGTCAACATTAGATACCAGGAATTGTGCTAGTTGTGTGGCTTTTGTGTAAAAAACAAAATTCCAATTTGCTTATTTATTGTGTGGGAGTTCTTTTCCTGCTAGTTTTATGGCCACAGCTCCACCACCTCACATCATTTATTGGTGGTTTTGGCAGTGTTAGGCTGATGGTTGGACCTGATGATCTTAAAGGTCCCTTCCAACCTAGACGATTCTATGATTCTATCTCAAAAAAAATGAAGGATCTAAAATACATTGAAGTCAGATATGTGTATAGCAAAGGGAAAGGGGTATTTGCACTAGGGGCTCAAGATTTTATTGTTGGAATCTGTAGAGAAAAATAATAACAGCAGCTCTGAGCAGACTCTCAGTCCCTTTACCCGCATGACTATTGAAATCTGTATTTGAGGTCTATCAGAGAAGTACTGACCAAAGGCTGAAAATTATACGTAACTGCTATTTTTTCTCCTCAGCAGCAGAAAGCTAACCTTGCAGAGCACTGCTGGCCCAGGCTGGGGGCTGCTGCCACCACCTCTTATGCCATGAGCTGTGAGACAGCAGCACCCTCAACAGAGAAAGTCAGGTCCAGAAGTGGGTGAGCCAAGGGCACCCAAATCCCCAAACACCAAACCTCTAGCATGTGAAAAGTGGGCTCTTGACTTCTGCAAGGGGTCAAGAAACTGTTTGCTAGTAGGTTTTTTTCAGCTTTAGTAATGCAAGAGAGTCACATCTTTCAGTTGGTTAAACCACCAAAACCTCAGTGAATATCTTCAGTGAATAAATTCCTTATGAAAATCCAGGTACTTGATGAAATGAGGTCTCCAGTTCAAACGGGGACATGTTTGAATGGCAGGTTGCGGAGCCATTTCCAGTTACGGTCTTGAAGACTCAAAAGCCTGCAGCCATGTGAACGCATCTCTGTGCTCTGGCTCACCAGCATTACCATGTCTGTGTAGGAATGTGCCCCAGCTGCAGTCTGGAGCCCTGCCCTGGTCACCCAAGGCTTCTTCCTCAACACACCTAGGAACAAAACTCACACCTGACAACTGCGGGGGAAGTCTTTTCACTGGACAAAAGATACAGGCCCAAAAAAAAAGGACATCTCTTAGACCCCACCACTCCTCAAATCTGCATTTGTCTGCTGGCATAAAGCATAGCTCTTTACTCTTCTGCCTTCCTTTCAAAAGACACAAGCAGCAAGACACAAGCAGCAGCATGTGCTTTCACCCTGCAAAACAGGGAATCATTCATCATCAGTTTCTGCCTTGTAGAGCAACCAAACTGCTCCCTCAGAGGTCTCTCCCAGAGGCAGGAGAGAGGGTGTCCTGGCCACCATGAGAGGTAAACCAGGAGGGAGAGTCCAGCCAGGGAGCTCTTCCACACCACACTGGAGAGGCTGGAGCTCTGTGAGCCACTCGTGCACTGCATTGGGGAAGTGCTCACCTGGAAGAAAGGAGCACACAGCTCCCAACACCAATACCAAACGAGAATATTTTCTGCTCTACTTCTCATATAGGTCATTTGTAATTCAAAAAAGGATTGAAGAAAATGCAATTATAAAACCCTTAATGTACAACTGAAATATTTATGGTTGCTCAGCTTCCTAAAACTCACAGATCTCTTTGGATGACTAAATACACACTTCCATCACACAGCTAACTGCAAGGTATCCACCCCGAACTGCTAACGATAGCATGAAGTACCTTGAATGCATGCGATTCTAAAAAAAACAGTGAGATATTGTCATATAAACGGGCAAAATTCAGCTCTAAATCCATGATACTGTAGGCATTCATTGGGACTTAAATCTATAAATCTTACTTTGTGTTAATTGTCTATTTTAATCAGGATTAATTGAAGATACTTCTTCCTTTCCTTAAGAAAAAAAGTGTAAAAAAAGGTCTAGCAACACCAACTTACTGGGTTTGGAAATGTTGTTCGAGGTGACCGCGTTGCACGACCTCTGAGCAGTGTTCTGTGAAAGGGCAGCTAACCATTAGCTTGTCCAGGAGGTTATTCACTAGTCTGCTGGACTTCCTGCAGGTCTGGAGAATCACAAGCTTGCGGTCCATGGGGCAGAAGTCTTTCTCCACGAGGAAGTTAGTAAGGCAGGTGGTGCAGAAGGTGTGACCGCAGAGCGTGTCTAACGGCTGGAGCAGGGGTTGGAGGCAAATGTGGCAGATCAGATCATCGTCTACTTCTTCGGTGTAGCTGTACAAGTGGTTTTCTTCCGGTAAATGCGCTTGGCCGCAGGTGACGCAGAGTGGCGGGGCGCTGTCCTCCATTTCTTCCTCTTTCTGGCTCATAATCTGAATTGAGGCAATTCAAAAGAGGGAATACCCGACCTGTTCTCTATTCGTGAGAGCCGCAGCAAGGCTTGTGTGCCATCAGACCTGTGGGGAAGAAAGCCAAAGGGTTATGTTTTCTCTTACTGTACTTACGTTGTGTAGCTGGATAGGAAGTACTCTAGCAGGTATTAGGGAAGGATCGCATCTCTGGGATGGGAGGGTGAGGCCAAGAAGGGAACAGGAAAAAAAAGAGAGCGTTAACTCTAGGGACTTCTCTTAAATCTAACTCAATTTACACTATTACTTTCATTGTAAAGAAAGCTATCAAAATAGAAAGAAATACTACAAGCATTTAATGGTTGAAAACCTTAAATTAGTATATAATTGCAGTTCCAGTCAGCAGATTTTGTGGTCACGCTACTGATGCTGGAAAAGCAGCATCATGTGTAGGCAAACGTTGCAGGACTGTGTGCAGAAATAGAGGTGAGAATAAGGGTTACTGCCCAAGCTGCCTGCTCAGCTCAGCAAGGGAGAGTAACAACTTCACCTAACACACACGAGCACACAGACACTCTACACACAGCCGGACACTCTTGGGGGCATGAGGATTTAGAGCTTGGGACCTTCTAGACTGTCCTCTTCCCACAGCAGCAATGGATCTCTGTGATTTACAAAGCCAGTGAACACACGGCCCTGCCTTTTACACTACACACAAGAATGTATTTTGGGGAGTGCTCAGACCTTCGCTGTCTTGTCTTAAGGACCTGGGATCCTGCCTGTTTATCCCCCCATGGCACAGCTCTGAACGCCTCAAATCAAGCACTTATAACCATCTGCACCAGCACAACCAGCTCAAAACTTCATTTTACTTCCCAAAGCACCTCATGCGCTGAAGTTAAGTCCACAACACAATGCCAAGTACTGTATCACTCAAAATTAGGCCTATTGCCTTAATAATTTGTATTACAGAAACCCAGTATGCCCCTAACTACAGATCCAATTAGCTCTGGCCAGAGCACCTGCCTGCTGGTATTTTAAAGATATAAACGCCGTGGGTGGCAGCAAAACTGAAGAGTAATTTGTCGTTTTTACTTGATGAACCCCGACTGCTTGTTGGAGCACTTATGTCTCATTACATCTATGCTTATTTTGATATACTGCTTTGAAAATAAACATGAAGGTATAAAATATGCAATGGCCTAATTACTACTGTTGCTTGAAAATGTAAATCTTATTTGCTGCTCTGCTGTAACACTGTACCCTTGCTTCCAGCTTGACTTAATTTGCTGAGACAATATGTCAGCCTCAGACACCCACGTTTGAGGGCAAATGAGGGAAAGAATAAAAAAAAAATCTGACTATGACAGAGCACATTTTCATATAAAATAAAACCTTATTTTTATGCAAAGCTCATGGGCTCTAAACCTGAGAAATTAAACTTTAACATGGCAGGGTTTTTCTGACATAAAGGTAAAATAATAGACCCACTAACTGTAACCAGATGTTTAAATGTCAGACATTCACTTTAATGCTTTGCTAGATCCTATTCTTATGTAGCAATTATGCTAAGTGGCTGTATAATAATATTTTTTGCTTGCAAGACTAAGTTCTGCATAAGCTCTCTCTCCTGATTAGCAGTAGCTTCATCTGAATTAAAATCATCGCCTGTTAGAATTCTTGCAAATATTTAAAATACTCTTTACTGTGGCAAACGTTTCTTTTTGTAAAAGTATTCACCAGAGCGTTATGAAGAGCTTTTTGTGAAGAAACAAATATTTTTCTGTAATGTGGAAAACAGCACTGCCTGCTATCTTAATATAGGAATTAAAACCAGTATTATGTAGTTCTCCTAAGGTGACACACAGCACAATGAAACAAGAGGAAAGATGATCATAAGAGGCTGTTGGGGCACCGCATGTGACTCCTGATAGGCAGCTCTTGGCCAGCTTCTCAATGAAGCGGGGTGACCGTGAGCTGGTGTTTGCTCTACCAGTAGCTGTGTTTCACAGTGTGAAAAGGAGAGTGCTCCTCTGGTCCCCGCACCCGTCGCTCATGGAGGAAGCCCAGCTGAAGTCAGCAAGGCTGCCTGCAAGAATGGCAATACGCAGCTTGGGAATTTGCAGGATTATGGTTTTAAAAATAGCCATAAAATTAGTTAGAAATCAATAAAGCATGACAAAAATAGCATCGCTTTGTGAATTTTGTTCTTTCCTACATTTTCAAAATGCCTCGGCACCTGGGGCAGCCAGGGGAGTAGGCAATATCATGCTGGTTCTCCACTCTCCTGCCACGTCCTCTTGTACCAGCACACACAGGTGGACCCATGTGGGTGTTCTCCCTGTGCACCACGCACCAGAATATGGCCAACCCCAACATTTCGTTGCCTCGTGGATGTTCCCAAGGACAGTAACTCTTGCTCCCTGCTGCCAGGAGATCCAGTGCACGGCTCCCATCAGCGAGCCTGCTGAAAGCTGGACCCCAAGCCCTGCTCTGAGGCAGAAGCATCTTGCAGGAACAGGAGCACAGGCATCCGAACCCCTCCCAGCCTCATACCCTAACCCTGAAAGTACCACTCCTCTGTTCTCACCTGTACAACACATCAACTCCCCTGATATAAATTAAGTACAACTGGGAACGGTGCTACAGCTCCGAAGCGTCTACAATTATTTCCACAATGACAGTGGAGAAAGAGAGGGATGACTGCCCTAAGGCCGTGCTCTGCTACAGCAAAGACGATGAGAGAAGCCCCAGTGGAAGCAAAGCCAGGCTGTCCCGGCCACATTATGGATGCTTTTTATGAACCTGACATGCTAATGCATTGCTAGTGAAAGAGTGCAGGTGCACGTAGCTGTACTTGAATTTTACAATGTTTACATAAATTACAAACACTTGCTACAGCACAGGGAAACAAAACCAGCAATGTTAATTAGTAACAGGGATTGAATTTTTAGGAGGACTTAATTCAAGTCCTATGACCTCTGTTACTTCGAAAATTTAGACCCGGACAACAACATAAATTCTGGAAAAAAAAATAAAAAATAAAAACTCTACCAGCCTCTTCTGGCTAATCTGGTCCACGTTCACCCATGATGAACCTTCCTAAATTGCTGGACATATCAAGCAATGAAATGATCACCTTCTGTCCTTGGGAGGTGATTATACCCCCACAGGAGTCAGCACCGGGTGCGTGCGATGGAGCTGTTGCACAGATTCAGTCAGAGGCAGACATTGTTTGCAGTGTTTGCAGTCATTTGTATTTATAACATTTATGTGCTGTCATAACAAGCTGCATAATTAATTTCATGTCCTTTTAGGCAACTTAAAGCCTTGGTGTTAAGCTTTGTTAATGGTTCCTCTTGAACAATGTAGAAGAGATGGAAAAGGGGATTTAAAATTGATCTGCTGATAACCAGTGTGTATTTCTACTTCTTCTATTAACTATGAATAAGAAAATGCACTTTGAGCAAGGAACTCTGTACAGGTAGATGCTAAACCACTGCTAAGTGAAAAAAGACAATTATTACCTGGGTGAAAGTCTCTTCTTTGAGGCCTGTGCTTGGGGAAGGAAGAGAGGGGAAAGGAGGAGGGAAGGAATCCTAGGTCCATCTGCAGTCAGCATCAACACCCCTGGCAACCTCAGCAGGATGAGGATGTCACCCTGGCAGTCTCATGCTGGCTTACAGTGAGAGACGTATTTGCAGGGAGCGGTTGCTGCATGGCTGGTTGGCAGGAGGAGCTTTTAGTCATGGTGGTGGTGCCATGCCCAAGACGACACCACCAGCGTTTGCCGCTTTGCTGTTATACAGAAAGGTTTCGACAACTTGGGTCCCAGATTTAGCATAATTGTACAGCGTATAGCACAGCTTCCTTTTGATAAATAAAATTAAATACTGATTTGTAAGAATTTCAAGTGTTAGGACACTGCAGTAAATCAAGCTCCAGTCCAAGGCAGAGACCTGAATCACTAGAATATGGTGCAAATGATGAAGGAAGAACACTAGGTTGAGCAACCTGATCTAATGGGAGGTGTATCTGTCCATGGCAGAGGCATTGGAATTAGATGATCTTTAAGGACCCTTCCAGCCGTTCTATGATTCTATTCTATGACTGTCATCCTGGATATCAATATTGCCAAGTTTTAAGTCACAAGCTGCAATGAAAAAGGTCACATCAGGGTATGAAATAACCCTGTGACCTCAGTCAAAGCCAGTATCACGGTAACACATTTTCTAAAAAACTTACCCGACGGACTGCACCGACTTGAAGGAGTTTGCATTTTACAGGTCTTCGCTGCTTAGGAATTTGCAGCCACCAGAAGCATTTAAGAGGATAACAAAACAAACTCAGACAGAAAGCTCAGGCAGTAAATGTGGAGAGTAGGTAGAGAGAATGCCGTTCATGTCCTTGCTCAGCCAAGCCTGTAGTTGTCCCATCCCAATGCAGCATTTAAGCAACCTTAAGCTTAACTCCTGACTTACCATCAGGGTTACAGTGGCAGCAGCATAGCAAGAGGAGGGCTAGCCCAGCAGAAGTGGCAAAGCCCCGCTGCCTCCGCCCAGCCACACCGTCAAATATTAACCCAGCACTTCGGGAGGCTGCACTTGGAAGTAGCGTGGCACAAAACGGAAGAAGCTTCAGGTAGCAAAAAATGAGTAAGCAACCCTGAAAGAGAAAAAATTAAGTGATGAATGATAGTGAGGAAGTGGCTAATACAGAAATGAATAAGTAGATGCCTAAAGGCTGGAGAAAGAGTGGTGCGGTGCCTGGAAGGGCAGCAACTGGCTTAAATCCCAAATGGTGAAAGACAAGCCAGAGAACGGGTGTCACTGGAAAATGAAGGAGTGACACAGATGAGCTGCAAAACAGGTAGAGGAATTTAGCTCCAGCTGCTCTGAATTGGCATGGCTTGGGGATAATGAAATCCTCAGAGTTAAGGGAAAGGGTGGCCGGCATGCAAAGGGAAAATGGTTTCTGGACAGTACAATAAGATTGCTAAATATTAATTGGTTTGGTTTTGTTTTTTCTCTGTGTTTATTAAGCAACATTTTTTTTAATGCCCCTGTGTTATTTTTGGTCCCTAAGCATGTGCGTAACAAAATCTGTATTTGCTGATTAAAAGGGGATGCCTTTTCATGCCCTGTTTCTCTGCCGCACAACCCCGTAAGAGGTAGAGGTACAACTGACAGAGCTGTTGTCATCTTCTTACCCACTGTGATAACAAAGCCACACTGCAGTCCCTCCCCAGCACCTACATGGGCTGTTAACTCCTACAAATGTACACTTCTAAATGAGTCAGAGTCATCCTTTTATTTGGTTCAGCGTGGCACCCTATGGTCAAAATTGCTAGGAGAGTTGGCATCTTTAACTCTTTGGAGATGCCTCAGCCCAGCTGCCAGTGACTAGAGGTGGGCAGGTCAGGAGATGTGGGCATTGTCCCCATCTAGTGGCTCACCCACACCGGGGAGAAGAGTGGATCACAGACAGGAGGGAGCAGAGGTCCTCCTTCACCCCTCTAGCAGAAGCACAAACCCCCCAGGTTATGCAGGGTTAGCTGTGATGTTACTCAGTACAGCAGAGCCCTTACTACTCCTGTGAGCATCCAGGTTACAAAATCACTTCACCTATTTCATATTCAGGGTTTTATAATGAGGCATCAGGAGGAATGCTTATACAAAACAGGATTTGCAATTAGTTAGATAAATTTTAATGCTGTTTTAATTTATCATCTTTCATCAAACTCTTTTTCCTGGTAGGCCTCCCACCTTTCCCGTTGTCCTGTTTGCTTCTGCTAACAGCACCTCTCTCACTAAAATTTTTTATAGATTACACTGACTTTACTCTTCAAGGAAGTACTTATTTTGAAGATCATTGGGCAGCCTATTTGTTTCACAATCTAGACAACAGTTGTGGAGAACATTATAGGGTGACCCATACTCCAGTAATACCTGTTATACAATATTTTCCATCCAAAAAGACAGTGATTCACATTCCAAAGATCTGGCTAAAAAAAAAAAAAAAAAAAATCACACAATAATTTGCACCAGCTTTGGCACAGCTGCACTTAAGTCCAAAGGGGTGAGTCAGTCTGCCTAGATTTGATACTTTGTTCAAAGGAAGGTTATAAAACACTAAGGTGCCTTAAAACCTTATCATCACTTCTTAGGACCAGCGTTCCTCCTGCATGTATCTTTCTCTCTCTTTTTTTCCCCTCTCCCTTCTTATTTTTAGATCTGTTCTACCTATAGAAAACTCACAATGTTTTCTTTCTGCCTGAGTTGTAATCAGTAGTAAACTATCATCTCCATCAGATATGTGTTATGGGCAGAGGCAAGGTGCACACCTCCAGGTAGAAAAAAATCGGTAGCTGGAGAAGAGTTGGGGATCCCAGAGATACTGATTTAGCAGATAAAAATTCAGCTTGGCTTTTAAAATTATAGGAAAGACTGTTAGAGCTGGCTCGTAGAGGAAAATAACTGTATTTAAAAGTTCAGCACATCAGTACAGAATGTCTCTGAGACAACAAACAGGAGCTCCAAAACCTCTCCTCTGCCAGGCCCCAGCTTCAAGACAGCTGGTTTTTCAAAGTTATTATTAGCCAAAAAGTCCTTCTTAGAGCTTATAACAATCAAAGCACTTTTCAGAGCCTTTAATGATGAAAGGCATTTCCAACTGGACAGAAAAATCCAACAGTACAGTAGGTGAATAACCCCGACTTTTTAAGTTGTAGCTCAAGCTGTGAAACCCAACAGAAATGTTATACTGTGCCTGCACGCACAATAACTTCAAAAACCAGAACCAGATTGTTTGGGGAAAAAAAAGGTATTATCTGTGGCTTATGCTGGAATTTACAGAATAAACCAATGTTGGAAAAAGTTTTTTGTTGTGGAATTATGTATCCAAAATGTCTGTTAGGAATGTATGGAAATACATTCTGCTTTTTCGTCTGTCTCTCGCACGCCCACGCAAACCTGAATTGCTCTTTCTGACAATCTCATGGATATAAAACTTTACTCAGCATGCTAAAATGAAAAAAAAGACAGCCCAGAAGTAATTTGAGAATATTAGGAACAGCTGGACAAGATGTGAGTGAAGAGATTTGAATAAGACAGTACGTGTCCTCAGGTTAGCCTACCCACGCTATGAGGAGCATGTCCTATGAATGAACTCACCTCAGCAGAAGGTAGAATTTCTGAGAAGACTTGTTGCTGGCATGCCTCTAGTTGTCAAATACTGTGTTGTAATAATTTCCGTTTCTTGCTTTTTTTCAAAGTTCAGTAAAGCCAGACTGGGACCAAGAGCTTATGCCAGGACTACAAGCTGAGAGCCCAAGCGCCAAGAGGAGCTGTAGCCAAGTGGGCAGGCTGTGGGCAACTGCTTCTCGAAGGCGCACAGTCTACCTGCTCAAAGGAAGTCAATCATGTGGCCGAAGCCAGACTGTGTGAGCAATTCTGATTGACTCCCCAAGTGCTTCCTAAACGTGTGCTCATCCTAATTGACATAATAAATGCCATCGGCATTTCACACACTAAATTGGAAAATTGCCTCGTCAGTTATGTAACAAAGGGAGCGTTACCGCTCTGATTTGGCCGATGGCCCCAGCTGGCTTTGGCAAAGCTGGCAACCTCAAGCAAAATACCACAAGCCTGCTTCCAGCCATTGGAGCGAATCACAAAACTTTATCTGTGTGGCTGGGTAACCATGTGCCCCGGTTGCCTTTCGGGATGCCGGTAGCCAGGAATAGGTACAACAGTCAATGCAAACTGCCTGAGGGAGTGCATCCCCGGCCCTTGCTCCAGGTGTGTCTCTGGGAAACTTGTCTGCCCACCCTCCTCTTGTGTTTCAGAGCAAAGAAATATGGGCCTGTGGACCACTATGGAGTTATAGGGTGCTCCAGCCAGGTGCTCCTCAATCCAAACATCTTACCCCCCATGCATATATGGACTCACATGGGGCACATCACAACAGTGAGACGCTACACAAAAACCTTGCCACTCCAGAGTAAAGTGCAAAACTTGGAATAAAATGCATTTGCTTTAAAATAAATAAAGTAATATAAAATGCTCTGCACCTTCAGTATGAATTTGGTTCCTTATATTAACTCCATGACACCGCTTCTGCCCTGTTTCCTAAAGAAATGCGGCAGTTCTGCACTTGTTCTCTGTCTCTCTCTCAGTGAGTCTCTTTGTTCATCCCCACTCTTTTTGTCCCCAGCACCTTTTGGATCCATTTTTCAATTTCAGTCCACCCTGACAGAATGGCAGAAGCCTCCATATACATTAAATTATCACAATTACTATGAGAATATGTGATTGGGTAGGACAGCAAAAAAAAAAATAAAAATCAATGTTCCCATGAAAAGCAAAGCTGCAGAGCGTCCCCAAACCCTGTCCTCCACCATGGATTGTTCAGCTACTCTCTGAGCTGAAAGAGCACAGCAAAACTCCCTGTGATCCTGGTCCATCAGGGGAAAAAATGACCCTCAATATGACCCCAAGCTGCTGCCAGTATGCAAGGGTGAGGGGCTAAGGAGTACTGGGGAGCAAGGAAAAGGGGTTGATCGTGCTTGGGGTAGATGGAAGGCACAGCTGGATGATGGCACCCTGCTTGCCAGTGGTGCCCATTTAGTCTCAGAGAAGACTTGCTTGTCCCTATTGAAACATTTTGCTCACCATGCTTTGAAGATTCTGTGTCTTCAGAGAACAGGTAAGCAATCTCGTTGACTTCCCAATCTGTGGGACCAAGAACATTTACCAAAAAAAACCCCATCCCACCCTCGGCACTCTCTAAAACACTTTAAAGTAGCGCTTTTATCTCTTTTGTGGTACAAAGGTGTCATCCTTTGCAGGATGGCATTTATGTTGGTGTGGATGAAGGACGACCTGCCCAACTCACTCGCAGCTTCGTGACGTGCGAGTGGCTCAGCCAGCGCAAACGCATCCCGAGAGCACCTGAACTCCCCTGTTAGACTTTCACTCCAAACAGACAAACACAACAAATACAATAAAACGGCTGCAAGAGCTACCAGCATCTGCACGAGCAACCCAGCGTGCCGACCACGTGTCCTCTGCGCGGGCCTGCCCTACTTAACTGGAAAATAACAACACAGTAGGCAAAGCGAAATGCATGGGAATGTGAAAATCTGAACTTAATACAGCTTCACAGTAAGTCTTAATCTCTCTTCGCAATCCTCTCCCAGAGCCCCAAGTGGGTCAACAAGGCAGACAGGCGATGATTCCTCTCTGCCCCCCCAGTGCCAGGGGTGGGAAATGCTGCTGGAGAGGGAACGAAAGGGCAGGGGCAGAAAGCAGCGTGGAGGACTTCTGCCCCGGAGAGCACTGAAGCCTTACACCTCACCCTGCCTCCCACGGCCATGGTGCCTGCCGCCCTCAGACCACACAGCCTCTTCTCACATGTGACCACGAGGTAGCATTTGATAACTACAAAGTGCAGAACACGTGAGGGATAACCCTGCTAATCATACGTAATGGAGCGAGCCGCGCTTTAATTACACCGTGCCTTTACAACCGCTCCTCTGATCCAGGAGTCTCTTAATGCTCGACAAACTACTTAATGAGTTCTCACAACACCCTGTGGGGACCTTTTTTAGGAGCAGCCTGCAGCATGGTTAGGTGAGAAGGGGAAGGGGCAGTTTGCTGCTCCCACGCCATGGGGCCGGGGCTCCCATGATGCTGATGCCCGGCCTCCATCACTAGAGTCCTTGTGGCCACAGGGGTGCTCTCAGACCTGATCTGAGGGAAAGCCCTCATGAGCTCTCGACTTCCGGGACTGCGTCCTCTGCTTGATGACCATGCACCCGTGGGGGGACAGCAGCCTCTTGCGCCAGCTGGCTCCCCACTATGACTAGTGTAAGCAGCAGAGGCGAATGCTTTAGGTAAAATCTCTGGCCCACTGCACTCAATGGCACAATTAAGCAAACTCAATGGAGCAAGGATTTAATCATCTGTATCTCAGTTCTACTTATGTCGCACCTAACTCCAGTACTATGATTTAAATATTATTAAAGACTATTATTATTATTAAATATTATATACACAATCTATCATTTAAGTTATAGGTCTGTAAATACCTAAAGCAAATTACATCTCTATCTTACTATTTCCTTCTTCTGTCACTTGAATCCATAAAAAATGACTGAAAACACAAATTCTAACCAGAAAAACAACCTCTATTGAAGAAATGCATGAAACAGTGTCACTCTGCTTTTTAAAATAATGCAATCCGCAAGCATTCCCTGCCACCCAGTCGCAGGGTGACAGCTGCTGGGGCCCATTCCCACTCAGGAACCTGGAAAAAAGAGGGCACAAGCCCAGGCAGGGTAGTCAACAAGTAAATTTCAACAGCTTAGGAGAGCAGAACAGCCCAGAGGCAGCCTCCTAAATAATGGGCAGACACACAATATGCAGCTGGAAACAGAAATTTCAAGGAGCAAAAGAAAAAAGTTTGGATGAGCTTACAGGCATTTTGCAATGCCGAGTACTGAATTTCATATTTAAGAAAAATACAGTGTTTGAAAGAGGGAAACATATTACATGCTGAAGAGGCTGAACCCAGCAGCCCAACTACTGTGGTCTGACAATGGGTTTTCTGGTGCCAACACTGGTTACTCTTAGGGTCTCGAACAAACAGTATACTCTCTTTCACCCGGTTATCTCTCTTATGAAGTAGTGCTGACAGTGCCCATTTATATGTGCTGATAGTCTCTATTGCTTATTTGGGAGCGAGCAGTGCGTTGGAGCTTACAACCATCTTCCAAATGGAAAGGACCGGGGAAACATGAAGTATTCGAACGGGAGTGGAAGCAGCTCTCTAGCTAAGGCTGTGCAAGGGTTTCCTTTCCAGGGCACCTTTCTGCAGCAGGATAATGACTAAGATCCCTGTCCAACAAACGCCTCAGCACATAAATTTTGTTTATTACAGTGACCAAGCCTTCAGCTACTAAAATACATCCTCTAGAGCCTTGGTTCTACCCTCGTCTGTGCAGGGCTGGGAAACAGCATCCCTGAGTGTGGTACTACTCACTGGACTTGATTCATCACTGCTTTAATTGGAGCTTTGTGGGAACTACCCGATAAAGTCCACTGCTAATTAACATGCACGGCTTGCTGATGGCCTTGTAACATTCTCCTTAAAATAAAGAGGCTTACTAAGGTTTTGTCAGCCAGGACACATGAGTGACACCAGCCTGGGAAAGATAGTTAAGTCTGTGGCTGAATTAATATCTGCTTCCAGAACCGGTTCTGTGGGTGTGGAGACCAATTGTGGGCTACTTAATCCTGTGATGAGAAACCAATTAGGAATTACCGTGCTCAAACTGTCCTGCTTCCTGCATCCTTCCACATGGTCAGATGTGATCTGCTGTATGTAGGCAGGCAAGGGGACTTTTTAATTCTTTGAAAATCCTCCTATGAGTCATAGCTGTTTCAGTGCCTCAGATCCCTTTTGACTGGATCTAAACTGTGATATTCTTCTACATAGCAGTAGTATGATCAGATGACTCCTCAGACTGAAACTATGAAAACCCAAAACTATGCTACAAGATAATTTCCAGTAGTGAGTTCTACTTGCAAAATCCTATGTGAACTGATAGTTAAAAGTGTAGCACAAAAAGTCACAAACAAAAATCGTCTTTGAAGGAGAACAGTAAATAAAATAAGAGCATCATCCATATTTGTTTAACATCAGTGTCTCAACAGTTATCTATACCATGTAGCTATAGGCGTGGAAAGCAAAAGACTAGGGAAAAGACAAACAAAAAGTAGACTAGAACTATACGCAAAATCAGATCAAAATCTACTTGTTTTCAGACAAGTCGTTTTCTGAAAAGGTGCATCAATCCAGACAGAGAAGGAGCTGTCATCCCTTAATAAGAAATTACTGGCAAATGGAAACCATCGTTTTATTAACGTTTTTTGTTTTAGTAAAAGTGTTGCAGGTGTATTAATGTAAAACGGGAGGACCAAGGGGAGGGCTGCCAGGAGCCACTAGACAGGTAGGAAGTTTCAGAGTGTTTAGCTCCTTCATTTCCTTGTAAAGGAGTAATTGGTGTTTACTCAGAGGGATGGCAACAGTACGCAGTTGGAGGCATTGTACGCAACAGGAGCTGCCAACTAACTGTTCCCTGAATGTGAAAGTTTCTGGTTCCATGTTGAGTCCCCTCGAATCACATGGTTCAGGTAATGATCTTTTTTACAGGTCCAGTTTGAGCCGTTGGGGAAAAGCTCGGAAAGATCGACTGCACCTTTGCGCATCCCAGTTTCCAGGAGTAAAAAATCCTGTGGAAGACCCGGACGTGCACTGAGAACAAGTGCCAAGTCAGGCAGCCTTGCATGATACCAGTGTCTGGCCATTTTAACCAGAGAGGGTCTTCGTTAGCTCCCCTAAAGTTTCTGGCCACAGAGTCCCTCAAAACCAGCCACAGACCTCCATCTGCCCCTGCAGTGCGAGGCAGCTCCTGGCCGTGCAGACGGGACTGACAGCTCCAGAAATAGCGGGCTGCTTCCCTCCAGCAGCCAGCCTGGAGGAGGCTCTCTGCCTTTGAAAGCCTTTACTAATTCACCTTCCTGCTGGAAACAATGTTGTTTGATTTCCTGGTTTGCAGCGAAATGAAGCTAATCTATCATCTCATCCTGCGTGTAAGATTTATTCGCGTTTTTGCAAAAGAAAAGCTATGCTGGGGGAAGACGCCAGCACCTTCAAACTTCTTCCAAAAGACAAATCAATTTTCTCTTCTGATAGACGATCACAACCCAGAGCCAGGAACATTCCTCTTTCCAACTCTGGGCTACAATGAAGTCCTGATGCAGTTGATGCTCAAACACATGGGCTTGGAACAGCCTTCCAAAAAGCAGAACTTGTGTGAGTGAAGGAGAAGACACTTGTATGGACCACGAACAAGTAAGAGAAATTAGCAGCAGGAGAAAGAATATTTTCAGGTGGCAAGAAAAAGATAACAAAGAGACAAGCTTCCCCAGATTGATTCAATTTATGTTTTTGGAAAATATACATAGTCTCTGAGGTTTAGGGTGGAAGAATAGAAAATAGCAAATTAGGAACAGATTACTTCCTTAAGAGGAATTTTCAGTCTCAGGAAAGTGGATGGGAGTATTGAGGATATAACTTCTCGCAAGGCAGCAGCTTTCCAAGTGCCTGATGATGGATCCTGGCTTTTATTTGCAGATCATCATTTGTGCTTTTCCAACCACAGCAGATAATAGACGGTGCTGTTTCAATAAAGTGGTGGAGCTGCCTTGATATTGTTCTGCATGAACCTGAACGGGCTAATGAAAAGCGCTTTGGAGGGTGGGATGAACAGGGATTCCCGTTCCTATAGGAGATGGTGGGAAGACAAGTGCCTTGTGTAGTGCCCAGTACAGTCACCTAAGGCATTCTTGCTTTTCCTGCTGTTGGAGGAACCCTTTCCTAGTCATCAGGCAATTGGGAAAAATATGAATTACAAGTCTAATATGCACACGTTTCCTGTTTTTTTGCTGGTTTTTGCTGTTGTTTTTCCATAGTAGATGTCAAAGCAATGGAGATCTTGATGCAAGCAGTCCATCCCTCTGCATTAAAACCACCCCAAAACATGCTTAGCTTTAAGCATTGGAACAGGTCCTGGTGATTTATGTACTTGGACCTCTACTCTACCGAGCACTTTAAGTGTATGCTTCAGTGCACAAGGATGTCCACGTATCCTCATGGCAGCCCTGGGTCCTATGTCTGTGCATGATCAGGGTCACCAGTAGAAATAAAACGTATAAAAAGTTATGTGTATTCACACGTATTCACAGGTTTGCAACCATTGCATATGTCTGTACTGAATTACAAGATGATTTGAGTTACAAACTGAGTATCAGTGGAGGAGAACATGAGCTAAAGGTAAAAACTAAACCAAGTTCTCTTTCCTCACCTCAGGTGCGGTTATATGCTTAAAATTCAGCTTTAAGATACAGCAGGGGCAAATGTAGCCTTGATTTACCTCCCCCGTCTGCAGCGGGACTGTGGGTTTTAACCTGGGGGAGGGGAAGAAATGGGTTTCCAGAGGATTAATAGAACGATGGGCTAAAGCAGCTGCAGTACAAATGGCACCTCTCCACAGATAATCAGTTGGATTTTAGCACACTTCACTGAAGAAATAAACCTTCTTAGCAAAAGGAAAGCAGAAAACCAAACGTATCAGGCTAACAAAAAGGTAAAGAAGTAAGCATGGCACTCTTGTGCATGAAGTAGTATTTTAACACCAGATACAAAGGAACATGGGACAGGTATGTTATATGGCCTTCTCTGGGAGATTATGAAAATAATCCTGGCATTAGATTATGGGGAGACTCAATCGCTAATGACTGACACAGTAAATATTCATCGCTGCCTTGCTGTGTGGCACTCCCGGGCCTGGTTTGTTTGCCGGAGAATTTCTTTCCACCTTTGCTCCTCTGGAACAACTCGCGCCCAACCGAAGGGTAGAAGCGGGAACAACACAAAGAACTCAATACAAGTCTTTAAACTCACGTGTCCGGCTTCACTGTGTCTCTTGTTTGCTGCTGGCGGAGTCGTGGGAGGGTAAAACCAGCAGGTTGGGGCAGGGGCACCGCACTCAGCCTTCAGCCCCGGCTCCGCAGGCAGAGAGCGGCCGCCTCAGACCGGGGAGCCTATGGCACAACAGAAGGTACAAAGAAAAGCTGAATTGCACAAACCTGAGCGATTTAAGGTTTCAAAAACCACACCCTCCCGGTCATTTCTCCCGCAGGCAGATAAGCGTGTGCAGGCTGCTCAGACAACAATGTAATTTGAAGCTTTTACTTTTCTTTCCGGCATATACCAAAGTCCATTTTCAGTTTGGCTCTTCCTTGCATTTCTTTTCTTCTTTCAGCCTTGCAATCAACATGCTTCAAATTTCATAAAGTCAAGGGGGCCATCCTGAAAACTGCTTCAAGACGAAAGATTCACGTCGGCTTTCCCCTTGGAAAAAGGAAGGTGAGGCCCGCAAGCTCTAACCCTGAGTCCGTGCTTTGGGAGCTGGATCCTCACCTTGTTCCTGCACACTTGAAGTTGATGGTGAAGACCTGAATCATGTAAGAGCAATTTGCAAACTCCAGAAGCAGCTGGCTGAAAATACAATAATCTTCTGACCGTTGCAAAATAAAGACTGCTTTAAAGCCTCTTATCCAGTAATTTTCAGTTTAAGAAGTACCCAAGTGTTATGGTTTGAGAGAACCCATAACAACCTATTGTCGTTAGACAATTATTCTATCACCCGATGACCCCTCCCCACCCGGAAAGGGGAATCGGAGAACACAAAGAAACACAAGGGTTGAGATATAAATAGATTTAATAGACTAAGACTAAATAATGAACAATAATACTAAAGAACCAGTATTAATCCCGATACTGATATAAGATATTCAGGAATTATACTCAGCTGATTATATCAGGAGGAAGCTGTGCACTCCCAGCAGGGACAGCAAATGGCGGACACTGGGAGCGCAATGGCTTCAGGAGGAAGGGAAGGCCTCAGGGCTCCGGCACCGGGGCAAGGAGTTGTCTGGACCGCCGCCATCAGGGATAGAGCCTGCGACGCAGCAGACTTTTCTAATTTATATTGAATGTGATGTTCATGGTATGAAATAATCCTGTTGGCCAGCCTGGGTCAAATGCCCAGGCCTTGCTCCTCCTTGTCCCTGCACCTGGCAAGGCTCGAAAACACTAAAACCTTGAATCCCACAGAGCCTGGCTAGCTATAAAGTAAATATTTTCACAAATTCAGACACTAGAGTCTTCTAAAAGTGCAAATTTCCCCAGCATTAGAAGAAAAGTTAGTCCTGTGTCTCTCGACCCAGGACACCAAGAAAGGGGTGAGATGTTGTACTGCCGATAAGGTGTTGTACTGCCGCACTGCAAGCAATGGCTGAGTGTGCTTGTTAATTACCAAAGCAGTGGCAGCAAAACCAATCTTTTTTTCAAAACATACTTTCAATGGAGGAAAAGAAACCCTGATCTCCCAACTACATGAATCACTAATAAATGCAATGACTTCAGCCACCATAAGCGTTTGCTCCTGAGGAAGGAATTGTTATTCAGGAAGCAGGGCAGCCTCAGAGATGGGCTTGAAGCAAGCAACATGCCGAAAGCAGGCGGAAGGAAATCCCCAGCCCCTGACATAAACATCTATGGCTACCGGGTCTTGGCCTCCAATTCATTCATACACAAGTATGTTTCCCTTCAAACATTTTAAAAGCATACTGGCTACTTGTGATTATAAAAATCCCTTGTTAAATATTTATTTTAAGAAATCATCGAGGGACCTGTCAAGTCCTACCAGCGAGTGTGACCGTCACACCCTTAGCCGGATGGAGGCTTCTTTGCAGCAGCGTTTGCCTTTCCTGCAGCTCAGCACCCCTGCTCCCAGTTGCTTGAGGAAACCTGGGATGGGTCCCTGCCAAGCCAGCCTGACGGTCCCCCAAAAGCCAGGTGTGTGCTTGCAGTGCCGTGCTGGAGATGCTGCTCTTCCCCTGGGATGGTGGAATGTGGAGAGACACAGCCCGCACGGGACCAGATGTCCACAGCAGTCACACGGCCAGACATGCAAGCCTCATGCGTCAGCCGTCTGCAAAATTGAACTATGCATATGCAATGTACTTTTAAAAACATGCTTAAGCTACAGAAGCTTAAACATTAGCAAATACATCCCCACAGAGCAAAGCGTGTGTTTAAATCCTTCCGCGCATGGGAGGTCTCTCCGAGGCTGATCGCCCTGGATCAGAAAGCCCAGAGCCCTGCTGTCACAGGTGACCACATCAGACACTCTCAGTTACAGACTTAATTTCCATTTTAGAAACTAGCCAAGCTTTCACCCCCTCCCACTGCTGGAAGGCTTTTCTAAGTTTCCAGACTGAGGGCCAGTTCAAACTCATTTGTTCTCGCGCCAGTGTTACTGGATTGCTTAAATAGCCTTTCCCATCTCATGACATGTTTTCCTATTTTCCTTCCCACTCAAACTCTCTAAGTCTCTGCTCAGAAGAAAGGCTCCCCGCTCTCCTGCTCACATGAACAGCCCTCTTGGGCGCTCATTCCTGTCCAACTTCTTCACTCTGGAATATGGCATTAATACTTCCTTACACATACCAAGCAAATTATTTCCTCAGAAGGCAGGTTATTTATCGTCTCTGAACCAAATTGCTGGTGAGCTCTACCTGTTGATAGAGGAACCTATGCTGAAGCTGTCTTTCATCTGCTGGGGAGCAACACAGGAGGATCTCCTCTGAACTACAGCCTATATACTGCATTATTTACAGATTCTCTCCTTTGCCTGCAGCTGGCTAAAGGCTTTGGCAGATTTTCTTCATCAGCAGCACAAAAAAGAGTATTTTCCTACTACGATTCATTCTTTTGCACCAAAATGACAGCAGCATCTCATGGATCTGACTGGTGCAATGATGCCTGCTTGATAAACTTCTGATACCCTGGTACAGCTTCATACATTAGAGGCACAAAAAGTTACATATTTATCTCTGATTTTAAAACAAATTTGTACAGTTTGTCTCAACCTATGCAAATATGGGTATAAGGACAGTTGCAGATATTCCATACTTCACTACTGCTGAATTATTCCCAGGAGGACAACATGCCACAAATTCTATTGCATTAGACTTACTCACTTATTTACTTTAACTAAATTATTTCAGCATATCTTGCAACCATTGGCAGTACACTCTGTGCAAGCTAAGTTAGAAGATTAGTCAAGTCAAATTGTGGGAAATAGTAATAGTCAAATGTTAGGTGATAATATTGTAATGGATGCCATCTGTGTTGGGTTGAAAAGATCACCATGTCCTGCAAACACAGAGGCCTTTGCAGCCTCCTGTGAAGCCAAAGCAGATGGGGCAGGGGCCAGGTCAGCTCTTTGCCTGCAGCTGACCCCTCTCTTCCAGCCCCTGGTCCGGGCCAGCCAGCAGAATGTTTGCAAAAAAGGAAATAAAAGACCTATCTCTGGTGCATGTTACATTCCTGTCCACACAGATCTGGCAGGGGGCTGACCTGTGCTGCCTCTTTTAAATACACAAGGAATCTCCAGTGCTTTTGACTATTTCTGTGATGTCCCCACAATGGTAAAACATACCCTTCTCCCTGACCTCCATGGATGGATGGCAGGATGGGGACCAGGAGGTGGAGGCGGGGTGGCCCTGGTTGGAACTCTGCCTTGGTGGAGGAGCAGCAAGAAAGGGGAGCCAGGGAAGGGACATCAAGAGCTGTGGGTCACAGCTCAGGGCAGTGGGGCCAGACCAGGTGAGAGGAGATGGGGTCCCCAGGATGAAATTTTCTCCCCCAATCTCCATGATGGCAGGCCACAACCACATCTGGCATGGGCTTATGATATAATGTTCTCACATGGGATTGTGCTAAATATATACCTCAGCTTAGAAGCACCTCAGTGTATATATACATATATATATATATACACACACACCCCTCAGTATATATACCTCAGTAGAAGCATACTGGAGAACAGGAACAAACTTTGCGGGGGGGGGGGGGAAATCAGGTTTAGAAACTACTCCAGAATGGAGGCCAGTGTTTTCATGTCAGTTCCCTCTCCTTGTTTTCTCTTTGTTGAAAATCAGCAATCTGAATTGGATCACAAAACATGAAAGGAAAGATTGCCAAGCACTTGTACTATGGACTCTCTGGGGACTACTGAGTGCCACCGACAGTCTGCTTGGAAATGAGACTATGGACTCTGCAGTCATTAATCACCAATGCTAAACTTGCAATTCTCTGGAGTGTGACAGTTTAAATAGGATGTTGACTTCCAAAGTTGACCTACTTGGTGCAATTTACAGATGGCAAGGATCTTACACAGTGCATGTTACTCTGGGAAGTCATGTTTCATTTTTCATAAAAATTTACTGTGTCTTCTGTATCCTGTATCTTTACAATTTCTAGAAGACTCTTGAGAAGGAGAACAGGAGCATAATGAAGAAACAAAACCCACGCAATTGAAATAATCTCTTGTCCTCAATTAATGGACTAATAATAGTACCAGACTTACAACTACTATTTTCTGAAATGGACAGCTTTCGTGGGCTGAGAGCGCACAGAATTAAATATGGTCCTACTGGGAAAAAAGAAAAACAAACCAGCAACTTGTGCTATACCAGCAACTAAAACATCCCACCAAAGGGCTCGCATGGCATCCGTCAGGAAGGGCTCCGGCTGGGAAAGCCCACAGACTCAGCTGCACAATCTCAAGTGAAGCTTGGGGGTCCTTCTACCTCCTCCAGCAAAATCTGTGAACACATGAGCTGTACCTTCGTAAGCAAAACAAACATCTAAGTGGCCAAACCACTCTGGCTGTTGGGAGAGGATAACGTTACAGATAGCCAGGCTCTATATGTTTTCCCTTGGGAGAAATTGTTGAAGTTGAAAGATTAATCTGGGCTCTCAGCACACTCATTAGTTAAATTGCAAAGCAAGCTCATTACATAACCAATCCCAGGACAATTATATTTATCTCGTCATGGTTCACAGTACGGGTGGATTGCTGACCAAGGTAACGCGGATACCTTCTGTGGGATGGAAGTTCTCTGATCCGTTAGAAACATCAATCCTGTGCCCTACCCCAGTTTTCAGATTGCCTGTGCCTTTTCGGAAGAATATGTTTGCATACGATCTCCCAGAGGTCTCCTCCAGTGTGGAGGGAGGGACTGAGGAAAGCTGGGTTCACTCTCTAGAGGTTGGCAAACCGAGGCACAGAAATTAAGTGACTGGCTCTTAATTACCAAGGAAGTCTCTGGCATAAAAAGCATCTCACTAATTCTCCCATACTTTGTTATAGACAGTAAATGGAACTGTTTAAGGGGGAATAAAGTGTCTGTACTAAAAACATGTACAAATACCTAGTGTGCACAGTCCATCCTTGGATTAACTTTCACATCCAGCTTCATATCCTGGGAGCAGCTCATGGAGTTCAGGATTAGAAGAGAGGAGGAGGTCACCTTGCCTGACTTCTTGCATGTCACAGGCTGACACGTACCCTGCTCTGTGCCCTTTGTGGACCCCACTGCCTGTTACTTTATAGTTGCTTTATTAACCAAATGGGCAATCTTATATAAAAAAGGCAAGCCAAGCTTACCTGACAAGACCTGTGTTCAATGAAAACATCATTGGCTGCCATTAATAATATTCCTGTTCTTTATTACTTGAATTCCCATATCAGCTTCTCTATTGTTTTCCTGGAAGTGAGGTCATGCTAGCTGCCCTGCCGTTATCAGAATTATCCTGTTTGTTCCATTAGGACTTCAGCAAAAAAAATGAGCATGCTTTCAGTCTTGGCAAATTTCTCCAATACCCCCAAATTTATTAAAAGTTCACATCAGTGGGCCAGACAATTTCTCAACCATTATTTTTTTATTATTATTTTTAATTTTTAGGAGGTATAGCTGCAGATTATGCAAAGTCTACTGCTTTAAAGCTGTTTTCCCATAGTAGGAGTTATCTGACATTCTCAGAATTATAAATGGGTTGGAAAAGAATTCATCATCCTCACATGATATGTGTACATCATCTTGTTTCTCTGCAAACATAAACCAGAGATATTTTCTGCACATTTCAGTCATCTATGCATTCTTATTAATGGTGTTAGTACCTTCAATCCTTGCTCAGCCTACACCATTGCTACATCTTTATTCCTTATGTAAATTAAAAACTCCTTTAGAACACCATTTGCTTGCCAAGAGTAGATTTCGCTTTAGCCTTTGCTAGTAATTCCATACTTTACAACATATAATATCAACCAATAATAATCAACCAATATCTATCTTTTTTCTAGCCCTTTTTTCCAATATATATCCAGTTCTTCCTGAGACATTCCCTGACTTCCCTATCTAGTGGATACATTCATTTTTATCTATTACCAGGCCACCTGAAAGCAGAATTCTTCCATGCCAGGTTTGATGCTGTTTGTTTTGTAGACCTATCATCCAGCGTTTAATGCTACTCTAGTGACATTTCACAGGTAGTTAAATGAAATATTCAGCAAGTCTCCAAAACAGAGTTCCCCATAATTACATAGTTCTCTTCCCACATGCAGTAGTAGCTCATCCTGTCTTCAGAATCAGTTCAGAGACATAAAATGTCACCCCTGCCTACCCCTGCTTGCTCCTGGGCTTTGGTAATCAGCATATTGCACTGCATTTCTTAACATCCTGCACATCCCAGTTCTAAGTGAGGCAGATATAAGTCACTGGGTCATAAACAAAGTCGTTCCTCTCACGCAGTCTTTTATCTCCCTTAGCCTGCTTAAACAACTTATACAATATTCTGACACACTGATCCCTCTAGCACTGAAACCTGATGAGACAATTAAGTTGAATTTATCTTGATTATTGAGAAATTCCAGTTCCTCTTACTTATTACCCAGACTCCCACCTTCAGCACATAAGTGTTTCCAAATGCGTTTCTCCTTGGATCCTCTACCAAGCTGATTTAATTTCTTCCTGACATGGCGAATTTGAACCACATTTACTTTCTTAACCCCCTTATGCATGTTGTTACTTTAAATATAGTTGTGGCAGTTCCTAGTAGTCAAGATTTTGTCCCCTGTTCACACCTATTGCCACACCTATTCAATCTCTCCATCGTTTAGCGCTGCGTATATTACAAGCCAGTACAGGGTTTTGCTCTGTGATGTGTAGTCAGTCCAAAACCAGCAGAGATATATTGACACAGGATGGGATGCTGACACAGGCTGGCTGGGGTACTGTATCTGTTAAATAGTTAATAGTTAAATAACAGCATTCCACATCATTCCTTCTGTGTTGGAGCATCCTGTTTTTGCAGGTGGCTTTGCAATATCGTTCAGCAAATGCAATTTTTAACACCAGCACAAGTCCTCCACTTCACTCACACAGGCACCACGTATCCATGAATTACGTTCTGCTGCAAAACCTGCAGTCACAGGACTCGGCACTGCCCTGAGCCATTCAGGGGAACTCTCTGAACAGACACAGATGTGTTTCATGCAGGAGGAAGAAATGCATTAACATCTGGCAGCTGCCCACTTGTAGTTGCTTGCTTTCACACAGCACGAGCGACGAAGCTCGGCAGAGCCCTGCTGGGAACAGGCAGGGGCTGTGCCAGTGCCCACGGCCACCTGGGACGTGCCTCCTCACCACCCAAGCACCCACCTTCTCATCAGAGGACAAAACTCTTTGGGGAGGCAGGTTTCACTGATGGCACAGAACACTAGATTGTCCCTTAAAAGTGCTTAAACCCTGTGCAATCGAGCTAAAGACAACCAGGGAGCGTTTTATGAAATATGGTTACATCCATGCATGCCATAGGAACTTGGAGAGATGTAAATTTGAGTCAGGATGCTATGGGGCTTCTGCTCTTATCTCAGAGAGGTAAGGGAGTGTGGAAAGGTTGTATCGTTCATTAAACTAATTGCTACAACTGGAAAAAAATATGTACTTTCAGGTATGAAAACATTCCCTTTGTCATACACACTGTAAGTTCTAGTTTACCCACCAAAAACCCTACAAAAGGTATCAGGTGGTGGGACAGAGCACATAGGAAGGGGTCACTCCCTTTGAAGTAGGTGAGATGCTTTCACTACACCAGTTCCTGAGCAGCCCAGGCCCTTCAGGCTGAAGGTGTTACCTCTTGGAGATGGAGGCACAGAGTGTTGCTGACCCAGTAAGCTCAGCAGACAGGGGTCATCTTGCAAATGACCTCCCTTTGTTTCACTAAATGAATTAAGCATCAGTGTAAGCACAACTCCTTTTTACATGCCAATTGCTAATTCATTTATCCCAGGGAAAGTGCAATGCATAGAGTATAGATTACATCAGAAACAAAAGTTGTAAGGTATTTACACAGGGACAAATGAGGCACGTTACATGTTACACATACACACAGAGAACCTCCTTAGCAATGCCCACTGCAAGCTGGGGGATGTTGATAAGAGAGGGCATTATAGCACAGAAATGTAACCTAAAGCTAAAATGAGTAAGTGCTACTTTTTCCTAAAGCGGTCTATTTCCAAAGCAAAAAGGTCTGAAAACAGTGATTAGAAGAGCAGCTTTGCCGACCCTCCCCACGCAGCCCAAGCCCTGGCCTTTCATCAGCTTCTGCCCTCACACAGAACACACATTTTAAGTTTCCAGCAGCTCATGTAACTCTGCTTGTGTACCTGTCAGGCTCCCAGAGCCCACAGCGACTTTGCATTCACGGAACTGTTTCAACCACTTCTGACAGATGAGAAGGGCTTTCAACAGCAATTAAACATGTTTGGTGAAAGCTGGTTAGCTTTCAGATGGAGGCGAAAGACCGATAGCGTTTTCACCCGGAGAAAACTCTCACTGAGAATGTCTTACTAAAATGCAGAGCTCCCACTCGTAGCATTGGAAAGAAGTCTTAAGTGTCCAAACAGCAGGAAAATCTCCTCTTGGACCTCACAGCACTCATGAATCTACACCAAAACAAGATTCTTTGGCTTTGGTGCTCACAGATCTGTTTGTTTAACTATACTTTTTTTCCACACTATAAATTTCAGACCTTGCATGTTTTTCAAAAATCATAACAAATGGATATATAACTGTACTACATATAACGCATACACACACAAAAAATTCAACAAAAGGTTAAATGAAATTTGAACAGTTTCTAATGGAAATATTTATTATTAAGAATGATTTTGTCTACAGTCCAAAATATGAATGCTTAAGTATCACTTCAAATGAGAGCTCCTTGAGAAAACACTTATTTTTATGCATTGCACCACGAAATGCCTTAGAAGCGTCAACTCCATCGAAACTGTTTAAAAGAAATTAAGAAAGTCCATTTAGCTGACTTACAAATCTTGTATTATTGGGTTAGTGCCGTAGTGCACTTCCCCTTTCAGTGTGTTATGGCCTGCAGCAAAACCACAGAAAGCTCTTCAGCAAAGTAGAGAAGATAAGACTTATTTGACATTACAAAACCATAAACCCAGCTTTCAGTGCCAGGTGATGTCTTCAGTGAACATTTTGCGTGCTTTTTCTGGCATAATTATACCTTGAGAATCTCTGTTGAACATCTTTAACTGCTAAAAAGGTAAAAATGAAAGTCTGACCCAGGCAGACGAAACAGAAACCTTTTTAAAAGTACTTCAAACACAGCTCCACTATGTGAATCTCGGCTAATAACACTGACATAACATTTTACTGGTGTAGTTTTAGGCCTCTGCAGACCACATATGGCTAAACTATTTCTGCATGTGGTACGAGAGCAGGAGATGGACCCAAATCTCCACAGGTCCAATGCTGACGTGCTTCACGCTGTCAACCTTCCCTCTTGCTGCTTTGCTGGGGAACTGGTGCTGGGAGCTTCCCACTATACGAGGTACTTACTAAGGGTGTATGAATGGGGTTGCTATTATCTGTCCAAAGCATCAGTTGTTCAGAGCATCCCTGACACGTATCGCAGAACAAGTCTATATTCATGCCCCATGGACAAAATGGCCATTCGTATTTAGATTTGCACCATGTTCACAAAGTTCCCTGGGAGATCTGTTTGCTTTTGTATGTGGGGAAATGGATCAGAAAATACTGACAATTTTCAAAACGCTTGCTCTGAATTTCAATGTCTCCTTCTTGTGCTGGCTAACAGTGAACTACTGTTGGTACACACTAGGTCCCTCACACCGCACGTAAAGTACGTTGACTTGCTAAGTGTGTGGAGACTGAGAACTCCCTTGCCTACCCCTCCCTTCCCACAACACCAGCAATGGACCATTATCTTTGATTTTGACATCTGAAGAGAGAATGCAAATGCCAGGAAGGAAGTTTTTAGAATCCGTAAAAAAATACTCTCTAAAAGACCTTCCAAAGGGAATATTACAACAGGATACAGTAAAGAAAAACAGGGGAAGAATTTGAGGGGGAGAAGCTCACAATATAAATGAAAAATACTTCTGCGAATAAACAAAAACAAAAGCAAATCCAAACTTACCTCTGCTTAACAGAAAATAAATCATTAGTGAATTTTCTGCTTAAAATAGGCTAAGCACATTAGCAGAATACTTGAATATGTCTAATTTATACCTTCCGGACTGTGCAGGGTAGTACAAGGAAGATGAAAGTACACTCAGAATTGATGGTGAGGCCGCCCCCGCTGGACCACCAAGGCAGAAGGTGAAATGCAGAGGTTACAAGCCGAGTACTAGGACACAAATTCTTTGAAAAATTTCCTTTACATCACCAGGGTATCTCCTCAAGAATCAGGAAAAATTTATCTCTAAAGTCACTGAACTGAAGATTAGGAAACCCCAGTCTTTCTGAGCATCTTGGTAATAGCTGGTCACAATAAAGTTGTCATGACTTATTACGTTTTGGAGACGATGACTAGCTTAAGGCTATCTATATTCTACACTATAACAACATGTAATATAAAAGCAAACATAGCCCTAATTGCAGCCCCTCTCCTCCCCCCAATTTCTTTTGCTAAACGCTGTCAGGGTAGAGCGTGCTGTGCAAACCACACAGAAAGTCTGCACATCAAAGAATTTGCAAGCTAAGCAGCTGGGAGCAGGAGATCAGCTCCGCACAAGCAAATCCAGAACAACTCAATGTTACGTGGGTCTGCACAGGGCTTTGCACGTGACACGAAACTCATGCTGGAAAGGTTGAGTCTCAACAGAGATAGGGGATGGTGAGTTGCTGAAGAAGGCTAAAAAGCCTAAAAATTGTGAAGTACAGCTGACTTTCAAACACATTTCTGAGCAGCTGAGGAGCTCTCCTGGGGAAGAGGAGGACAGAGCACAACAAAGCAGCCACACTGACTTGGCTTGTTGTTTCTCCTCTGTTATCAAGGCAGCGGATTTTTGTCAGAATGCTTTCCAGGCCCAAGGACTTTACAGCAAACTCGGAACAGACCTTTGCTGGTCTACATGAAGTGGTGCAGATCTGTTACAAAATAAAATTCACTGGGTTAGACAGAAATTGCAACAAAAGACCATGGAGGAGTAAATTAAATGGAAAGTATTAGGCTTATGGTTGAAAGGATGCAGCAGTCTGAAAGGAAAAATGTGCAGCATCCTTTGCTGGCATTTTCATAAACTGGTCTGTAGGGGCTGGGCAAGTGAGGCAGAGCTTGAGCAGCCCTGACAAGGCCCGAGGTGATGGATAGGACAGTGCTCTGAAACCCAAATTATCAAAAGCTACCCTGGAAAGAAAAATACGTTCACACTGAGGGGAAAGGGTATAGAGAAGAATGATCCTTTTAAGAGGAAATTTGTCTGCCTATCCACCTTTAATTAAGAAACTAGAAAATACCAAGCATCACAACTTCAAATTCACCTTCCCTCTAATTAATAATTTATCCTTAACCCAATTTCCTAGGGAAACAAAGTTGAGGCAATCACAGCTTCCTCTGTCTGCGCCTGCCTCCCTCTGTTTCCTCGGAGCCTAGTGGCTATTTCCAGCACCCTACCTTTCACAAAGGATAACGACCTAAAAGATATTATGTGCCCATAAGTATAAAGAAAATAAGGCAGAGTGGTAGAGGAAACAGACCCCATTAAGCATTCACACGGAGAGGAAGGTTGAAGCATAAGTGCATCCCTTATTAGACACTGAAAAATCAACAAAAGGCTTGAAATACTTGAGTGCCCCATGGGAAACACTTCAATTGAACTCACGCCTTTCTAAACATCAGGAAATCCAGCTACCAGACACAAATCTGCAAGAAACCGGGCTTCACCGCCTCAGCTGCTCACCCGGCGGCTTCACTTCAGCAAGCAAACCGATTACTACAGTTGCAAAATACCCGAATTTCATCGGATGGAGAGCGCAGCAAACAGGCTCTTGGTGAATAACCGAGGCATGAAAAACGTCAAGTAGGCAGTTTCCAATTAGCAGCCTTCGCCAAAATAAAGCTTCCCCTCTCTCCTTCCCTCCAGGGCAACGTTTTCGGGAGCCCATGGGAAGGAGCGCTCGGTGGCTGGGGCTGCTGCGCGGGGAGGGCTCCCTTGCTCAAGGGGAAGCGCAGTTGCGAACCCAAGAACAACAAAGCAGCATTACACTTAATCCACTGCCATCTGGCTTCATTTTGACAATCCACAAAATCAGACACAACATTCTTCCGCAAAATCCCTGAAAAACAACACAGAACTAGTGTCAAACCCAGCGTCCCCTCCTTCCCTCCCTCCCCAGCCCCTCTGAGGGCTTGAAAGAGATTTCTCATAAAATGAAGAGCGATTCCCCCAAGTGACATTTCTGCAGGAGCGTTCAGGCTACAGATGTTTCCACTGTGGCAGAAGAGTTTGCATAATGCAGTGCTGTTTGTCATATTTTATGGAGACAAGGAGGGGGAAGGGGATGAGAAGCAGAAAACAGGAGATTCTGGGAGCAGTTGATGTCGATCCACAGGCGAGGAACCACCTGAAAGAGGCCATCAACTCTGTGTCTTTGCTCAGCTCTCAGCCTGACCACGGGAGAACCAGGACCATCCATCTTCCCCAGTAGAAACCAAATGGCCATCCCCAAGGAGACAAGGCAAGCCACAGCCTTTAAACTAGCTGGGAACAGAGTCCTTCTGCAAACCAGCAAGACAAATCCCCTTATTCTTATTATTTCAAAACAGTGCGTTGCAGGAAGCTTTGGTTTGCAACATTTGCATTGTGACTGAGGCATTAAGGTAGTCTACATGGCCTGCTAAGTGGGGTCAAATATTGCCTCATAGTTAATAGCTCTCATACCAACATAACAGAGATGTTTCTTTCCACAACAGAAGGCAGAAAGGCAACCAAAATTCCTGAAATAGTGCCTGATTTGGACTTAATTGTGTTCCCATTGACAAACACTGTCTACGGAAAACAACTTGCCAAGGGCTGAATGGTATTTTCATAGTCGGCTCCCAGCCTAGGGGTGCGACTCAGCTGTTGAGCTTCTTGTACCGTTTCAGATGCTCGAGCACTGGAGACGCCTGGCCTCCAGCATGACAGGGAACTCCTGTAGTTCCTGTGCCATTGCTGCCAGCTCTGGGCAGATGTCTCAGATATTCTTGGACATCTCAGCTAGCAACTCGAGGCCTAAATTTAGGCAGCAAGAGTTACCCTGCAGAGGCTATGGCCTCTGTTCCAGCATTCTTCTCATGTAGTCCATGATCATACATCTGCTTGCACTCCCTGGCTGCTACCTATGGTAGGAGCAAGCTCTCCTAGCTCTCTACATGGGTGTCTTCCCAGTTGCCAAAACAAGTGCACTAGCAAGCAAATACCTCCTGGAGGTATTTAAAAGACAGGTAGAGGTAGTGCTCAGTGACATGGCTTAGTGATGCTTTTTGGCAGCGTTAGGTTGATGGTTGGACTCGATCTGAAAAGTCCCTTCCAAACTAGACAATTCTACAATTCCATGAAAATGTTCACACTCACGAATGATACCTTGCTCCGCTTCCATAAGAAAAAGTCAAGACTGAAAGCAAGGCAGACTCCATTTGCATGCCAGTCTTAGGGCTGAGCACCATGGGGATGTCCCCAGGCATGGCCTGTGCTGTGCTTCTGAGCATGGCTGAGCATCCTGTCTTCTGGAAATCTCGTTACTGACAGCAGCATTAATGTTAACCAGGCACATCTCCGTGGACCGCCACGTGTGCACATGCATTAATCAGGCATCTTTCTTAGTGTTCAAGATTATGCCAGGGAACAACCTTGCCTGGCCTTCACACGTGGATTAGAAAAAGCCAGGGGAACTGGAGAGAGTAAGTTCCCCGTGCTAGAGCCATGCCACCTGCAAGGGACCCATAACTTCATAAAAATTTCTCCTGTTGAAACTCCCAAAATGTTTCCAGTTGTAACATATGAAAGACCACATTCATATCATGGCCTGAAAGGAGGAAATGGCACACTTGGGCTAAATGCTGTGGGATTGGTTTTACAGCAGGGGTTGTATCTGCATGAGCTTAAGCACAGCAGATAGAAAAGCCATGCTCTCCCACACCAGCAGCTCAAGCAAGTACACACCTGGGAGGGAGGGGGAAGGAGAACATAATCTCTTGTAGAACCAGAACTGTAAGCAATACAAAAGAGACACTTATATTGAGCAGGACAGTAAAGAAACAATGAGCAAATAAAACACTTGTATCCCTAATATTAAAACAAACAAACAAACCAACGCACCAAAAAAAACCCCAAAACAAACCTACAGAAAACTTGATTATGACCCAGGCAAAAAGGTCTACAGAAGCAGCGCTATGATGAATAGCGCTGATTTGAGATGACAACGAATTTTAGGGAAGCCAGGAATATAAAAAGTGAATAGAGTGACTAGTAATACACTTCAAGCTGAAATTATAAACTTCTTTGATGTTGCTGATTAATTAGCTTTATATTTCATGAAATCTTCTATTTTGCAGGTTCAATCTGGGGTTTTGATCATCTCATGCTCTAGACTTCTGTCTCCCCTCACAATGTGCATCCTCCGAGGATGCTGCAGCAGCATCCTCTCTCCAGATGGAAAGTTAGACGTGAAGCTCTGCTTTACAGCCAAAGAATCTCTAAAAGAACAGTGGAGTTTGAATTGCAGGTTTTTATTGATAGCAGCAGTCTCCAGTTTACAGCTTCTTTTTGCACAGACATGCCTGGTACCTCCCTCTCTCCTCTAAGCCCTTTCTGCACACCATGACTAAGCAGTCACCGTGGAGGTGAGATGAGTTACTGATGGCATTAGAGAAGATTCTCTTGGGGAACGAGAGCAAAAATATATGTAAGGGCAAGACGATGGAATTACTGGATTTTAAAGGGGGATTTCTGTTTGTTTTTCTGAGAGATAAACTCCGGTTTGTTCCACTTTCATACAGGGTCTGCCCAAAACTTCGTAGTGATCACAACAGGATCACAACCTGGATCTTGGCCAAAACTATGTCCTCTGTATGATCATGAAGTGAGAGATCTGCATGTCAAATGTTCACAGAGCTTTCTTCTCAGTAGATGCAGAAAACCTCCGCATGACCCATCTCAAAGAAGTCCCGTTTTCTACTCCAGGAGCTCACGAGGGCTCCCAAAAAGACAAGTTTGCATCCTGCTGTGCTCATTTAGCCACACCTGGGGCAGCAGCTACATTGTTCAGCATCCTTGTTAGAAAGACAACAGCAATCTGACAACTTTTCATATGCCTGCAGTATGAAGGAAGAGTTGTCTCTATGTATTTTCGAGTGTCTTAACTGTATCTGTGGAGAAAATTAAGGCTATTACAACATTTCAAGAATTTTTTTTACAAAGGAAAAAATAGAAAATACCACTGAAACATACCATCTATATTCTGGTCACTACTAGATGATTTTTTTTTTTTTTTTTTATACCTTTCCATCTTACTGGACACACACAGCAATGAGTTTCCCTGTGCCACTGGTATTATTGCAAGCCTAGCAGTGGTTTGTCAACACGGGTTGGAAATATCAGTCTGGAGTTACTAAACTTACACGTTCAGAACCAGGTACTTTGAGTAGAGCTGCTCCTGCTTCCCGCTTCCCTTGCTATCCTCTGCCTTTTCACTTGCTGAACTGGAGCTTCTCCAGGAAATTTGAACCAATAAGTATTTTCAGTTGATACTAATGGATACCTGACAGGAGTCTGCAGCTTTGCTCATGCCCAAAACTGTATAATTTCAAATTGTCTCACCATACCCTAATTTTGTTCCTTTACTGGAATACAATCAGACTCTTAAATGGAAAGAGGGGTTTTGCTTTAAGGATGTTGCTTTTGCTTAAGTATTGTCTTTCCCTGTATTGCAAACTGGCAATACTTTTGGAAATCTTTGCTGAGAGAAGGTATCCTATAGCAATTAAGGTGTCTCCATGGAGCTATATAAAACACTTGAGGAAAATGGAGTAAAAATTGTGAAAGACTGAAATACTCATCTCCCGCCATCTGCTACACAGGATATGTGCTATTTTACTGTTTCAATGCCCGTAATCTCTCTATGAACAGCAGTTGAAAGCTCTGTTCTGTTTTAAAATAGAAAGGTAAAGCTTTTTTTTTTTTTTTTCACACTCCATTTACTGGCCAGCTGGAGCTGCAATGCCTGTTCCTGCTCATTTATGAGAGTTCAGAGAAGAGGGTGGTGGGCAGCACCCCAGTTTAGCTTCCCTGTGAAAAAATGTTGATAGGAAACAAGGGGAAAACTGGCTATAAAGCTCTTCCTGAAAAGGCAAGAGAGGTCTTATGAATGAGAACTGCTCTCCTTAACTTCATTTCGCAAAAAGTCTTCTTAAGGCCAAAATCAGTCCTTCAGAAAGGATCTCAGAGACCAACCAGAACCTGCTGCATGGCCTCACAGTGTCATTCTCACCACGGGTGGGAAGCTGCAGCAGAGCCGCAGACTCAAAACCCGGGCCGAAATATCATTAGAATGCAATTATAGGATATAGCACAACAATCGTGGAAAAGGAAAGTGCGTAACAGCAGAGAATAAATCACAGCTAATTGAAACATCATTTTAGAAACTATTGTGGCTCACATATTAAAAACACAACAAAGTAGTCCTTTTTTTTAATGGAGGGATTTTTTTGTTTTCATTTTTAAAGAGCACACTTGATACTCTATCTGCTTTACACTGTACTGTTATTTTTTCTGTCTGTTTATTTCATCTTCCTTTGACCACCGTCTTTCAGTCACTTCTCCACAGAGCGCTAGTTCAATGTCAACAAGAGGTAATTTGAGTGGATATTAAATATTTCTGGCATTTTATCATTAGTATTGCCAAAATCCTGTTTAAAATAGTCCTTCTGAGTGCCTCTAAAAAACCTCCCACATTTCTCACCCAAGCGCTAGCTCAAGGCAGTAGCAGGCTGCTTTCTGGCTGATCTGCCAGCCAGGATGATAACTCACCAAACACTCTTTATCTGGATAGCGATTGCTACAACCATCTTTCCGAGTTATTTTTTTGTCCTTCTCTCTCTAAATAAGGGAAGACCTGTTCTATTTTGATGTGTGTAACAACCTGTTTTAAATAAACAAATATTCTCCTTAGGTCTTTTCCAGCTTACATTGCAGTCAGTGTGCCTGCAGTTGAAGGATGAGGTCCCACACTCTGGACTTGGTCCTGGAGCTGCTGAAGCAGAACTGCTGGCCAATGTTACTCAACAGAAGAGAAGATACCTTCCCATGGAAGGAGAGGGTCAGCAGCAATCCTGTTGTCCTTCCTCTCGTCCAGCTGGTGGAACTTCAGCCTCCTCTTGGTTGAACCAGGGCCAGAGGCTCTGCTTGCCGCTCTTCACTGTCTCTTGAGATGGGGAAATATCTCCAGTTTAGCAGATTGCATTCACGCAGAAGTAGGTACATGGGCAAGAACTGCTGACATTGCTGGCTATGAAATCCATGGTGCCTCAAATTGTTCTAGGTGTCTCTTTTAGGTATTGGGGAGAAAAAAAATATACAAAACCGAAACCTCCAGAGGAAAAAGCTTTTGGAAAAGAGTGGAAAGTTGCTTTTCATTAACCTCATTGAGAAAGGAAGGAGAGGATTTGTCACGGTGCTCTCCCATCTGCTCTGCAGCATTGCTGAGTTGGAGCAGAAGTGCTTGGGCAGTGATGTCTGTCCTGTCCTTCGGCTCTATAAGAGTCACTTGTACCGTAGTCGGTGTGTGGCACGGAGACACCTCCGAACTAACCCTGCTCTTTGCAGAAGTACACCCGTGCAGAACAAGAACCGCAGCAGTGACCTTTCCTTCATCTGTCAGGGAAAATGCAGTTGATGAACCGTCTGTGTTATTTCCATTCTTCAGAGAAGAAAGTCATCAAGTGAGAATCTTTTCCTCTAAGGGATGTCTGATTTGCTTCAAATGCAGTGTTTTCATTTGCCTGTTCACTGCTGTCATGGAACGCAGGAGAAATCCTCTTCAGAGTACCTTGGCGTGCTGAAGATAATCTTTTGAAACCAAGTTACCACATGTGCAGAAGGAAAAGGAAAGGACTCATGGAATGTGTCCCGCAGGCTCATAAAAATGTGGTCATTAACAAAGATTAAAAAAAAAGAGTTAGTGTGTGACAGTTACAGGAGGGAAAAAAATGCCAAGAGCTCCTCAGATCTGGAAAAACAGAAAAAAACCCCAAACTTAAGAGCGGAAAGAACATGAAGGATATTTCTTTCAACTTTCTGCAGAAAAATCCTAAAATATCTGCCAGTTGAAAAGTCTATCAGCTAAGAAAAGCCTAGGAAGCACCCTGAAAGCAGCTGCGAATTATACATCCACCGTAGTCCTGTGAGCTGGTGCAGAGCGGCCTCCTCTCCAACCCCCCAGCTCACAGATCGTCAGAGGAGAGCCTGAATGAGTCACAGCTGTAACTTTCTAATTGCATTTCAATTATTGAAAGGGAAGGCTTGTGTTTGGCCTACGCATGAAAAACGTCAATTTCCCAGAATGTTTCCCCCACTGGGTGGTTGTTTTGTGTGTATTTTTTTTTTTAAATATGTTCTAAGCCTCTAATGAAAAATGGGAATTTTATACCCTGCTGGTGGCATAATCGTTTCAGTTTGCTTGGATCTGGTAAGCTCCACAAGGAGACGATATTATTAGGAAAAGAGAGGACAAGACTTCCATAGAGGCACAAAAAAGGCAGCAGGGTTCTGGAGAAGGCAGAGATGTTTCATGAGTTAAATTGTGGTGGAAGCTGCAGGCTCAATGGCCCAACCCCACCACTCAAAAGGGACTTGGGTTTCAACTCAACGTCTAAACTCCCAGCCGTGTTGCACACAGAGGCATGCTGCAAAGCTAGAGGTGGGAGACAGGCTGTGCATCTCCACTCCCAACACACTTCCAAGTCAGCCAAGCGGCGGTAAGGACCAGATGTGCAAAAACCACAGGAGGGCTGTTTTGCACAGACCAGATAAAGGCCAACAAGGGTTGGCACAGCATGGGTTTACACAGGAAAATCATCAGAGCTTGTTTCAGTTTGGTTGCTTTCTCCACGCTTCCTCAGAGTGACCATCACCTCTCTAACAAGGGTAGTGTAGCTCAGGTATCTTGTTCATTAGCTAGGGGCTACTAGGCTGTTATTTCTCCATCCCAAAGTAGACTTTGAGGTGGCATCGCTCAACTTTTCTTACAGAATAGTCTCTGCACAACCACCACACCTCAGAGAGACTTAAACCACACTTGTAATAAAAACTCCGGGGTTCTTTGGTGTCTTTGGCACCTTTACAAAGGTAACTAATAAAAGCATTGGCAAAACAGAAGGCAAATGGCAGCTGGCGAGTTTTGGAGGGAATATTGGCTCCGGTTTTCAAAAGTGGAATGACTTTTCCTTCTTACTGCATTTCCTGTGAGATCCTGCCCTTTAACCAAGCACTAGATCTCAATGTAATTACATAACTCATTTTTTCTCCATACCATGGCAAAACTTAGTCTAAAATGGCTTGGATAGCGTAACCTGAATTTATTTTGCATCACCCAAGTCAGTTCAAACGTTACTTGGGATAAAAAAGCCGTACGCAATAGTGGAAAATGTAGTAGGGAGTGTTACAGATTTTCCTGTAAGAGGGAGTTTATTCAGAGAGCCAAGAAGTAGAGCTCACACTGTGTGTGTGGGGGATAGATACAACAACAAAACAGAGGAAGCACTTTAAGGACATGGTGATTGTACTCTAAAAAAGCCAGAAGTCTAGACTTGAGGTCAATTTGCAAAGCCACGCACAGGAAGCAGCAGTCACCCTAAGTTTGTAAAGCTAGGTAAGAAATGTATAGCCCTGCGTTATTTAGAATCATGAAAATCAATCTGCTCCACACGATGAACAGCAGATAACGTGGAACTCCCTTGAAACCCCCTTTTACCAAGATGAATCAAAGCAGTTAGTGCAAATGGTCTGAGATGAGCATTGGTGCTGGCACTACTCACATTTCTCTTCCCTGGCCGCATGGTGGGCAATTGGAATTTACAATTTACAACTGGCAGACTGCTTACATGTTCTTCCAATATGTTAACCATTGTCTTGATTTGTATTGTTTTTTCCTAACATCACAGCTCTTTCACTAGGCTTTGTTGTGGGCAAGGTTATGTACATGGCAAAGCTTCCCATATGGAACGGTTTAATGGCTCTGGGATATCAATGCGATCACTGCGGTTTGCAACAGATGGGGCTTGGTTAGACAAGGAGCCGGTTACTGAGGGTGTTTTTACAATTGTTTTACGCAGCTCTTCTATCACCATGTGGAGGTAAAGCAGACAAGTGATGTTTTCGGGGATGGAGAGGCTGGCTAGAAGAGATATGTTGGCCAAAAGAAAGAGGGAATGAAGGAAAGAAGCAGCTTAACAAATGATGTTCGTGGCTACATCTGAATTTCAAATACTAACCATCCCTGTAAATGCCACTTAGCCGCTGATCTTACTATCGGCCACGGGGTAGCCATTAATTCTTCTTCAGGTTGTGACTGATCCAACCAGTCAGGCCAAGAGCCAGTGCAGAGACAACCGCCTCATCTCCTTCAGCTGTTTCAGCCCTACTTCAACTTTCTCCATCCGCCTCCATCCCCAGAGATCGGGATACATTATGCAACAGCATGCATATTAATGTCACCATGTGGGCAGAGAAACGTGTCCACAACTTCAGCACAAAACCCCGGGTTGAAACATTGCAGCTGTGAGAAGCAGTTGGAAATCCCTAACAGCCTGTGTGTGGGGTTCAGGTAAGGTTCAGCTTTAGGCTGGGGTTATATTCCACAGGCTCAAGGTTATTTGTAGGTCCTCAGCTATGGATTTCCCTCAGGGTTTCTCCGTTTGCAAAGCAACCACCAGCCCGTGTGTGCTGCTTACCACTTGTAATTTGTAATTCCCTCTGGGGAGCTGCCATCCCCAGCTTCAAAACCGCCCTGAGAGGGGCAGAAGATGGCAACGGGCAGTGGTGAAAATTGGCCTGTTGAGGGTTCAGCTTCTGCTAATTTCCAAAACAGGCAGCTGGGAAGCACCAGGCATCCACAGGCTCACCGAGGGCACATGGAGAAGGCAAGAGTCAATTTGCTTTCAGTGTTTGGGACAGCAGCGTAGAGATGGGAGCACCATAACCCTCCCCAGCTCAGTTCAAAAGAAAACCTACCTTCAGCCCTTCCACAAATTCAGCTAATCTCAAATATAATGGAGCCACAGATCTCCTGCTCTCAGGGTCAAGGAGCAAAGGAGAGGGCAGGGCCCAGGCAAGTAACAAAAAAAAAAATCAACTGAAACAAAGAAGGGCATTTAGATGGGGAGAAGAAAAAGGAGTTGTGTAAAAGCAGTGACATTTTTGATGGAACAAAAAGCATATTAGTTGAAAGCCAAGTATTGGATCCAGGGAGGAGATTTGAATCATCCCCTTGGATTTGCTCCACTCTTAAAACATTAACTATTCATTGAGAGAGTGCACACGTGTGTGCATGAATCAGTAGCTTGGTCTGCTTTTGAGAGATGAGACTTCCTGAGCACCAGTCCCTCTTCTAGTAAATGTTAATTGTTTATCCAAAGTGGAACAACTTCAAGAGGAGAGGCTGAGGGCTTCCCGACTGCCTCTTCCTTGGGCGAAGTAGTGACAGGAGACCTGGAAAAGTTCCTTAACTGCTCCAACATTCAGTAACGAGGACACACTCACAAACCTCTTCCTCACTTTCTCTTTAAAGTGCTCCAAACAAATATTTTGGGGTTTGTTGAAAAAAAAAAACAACAACAAACACACAGCCCTGGAAACCAGAATTCCTCACAGTACTCTCTGACTTGGATTTACCCTTGCATTTTTTCAGCTGCAGAGCAGCCCCGGTGCTGACCCGGGGGGAAGGAGCCCTTTCCAGCCCCAGCTCTCCCTGGGGTCCCCCAGCCCCATAACTCCAGCCACGCACCTGCCAGAAGATTTGTGCTCTCATTGAAAACACGGGCTGACTAGATACCACCCAGAGGCAACCGGGTTTCTACAAGCATTGCTGAAAGCAGCACCTCTGATGGTAGCAGGGAATGTCTCCCTGATAACAACCAGCCACCTGCCTTAGGCTTTGCTGCAGCCACAAAGTCAAGAGCGGTATCAAACCTGTTTTAATTAAACACTATTTAAAAAACAGCAAACAGTAATGCTCACTTACATTCATCAGCTGGTCACAGTCAGCTCTTAACCAGTGTTTTCAAAACTTGTTTATGCTTCACATCAGCTATTTCCCACAGGATCATTCCCTGCTAGCAGGCTGAATGCTTAAAAGCAGTGTTTCTTGGACATTTTACAATCCAAGTACAAGCTAACATCGGGGGGGGAAAGAGAAGCAATTGTCCTTCTTGTATTCCATATTTTTTGGGCGCTGGGAGAGCGGGAATGAAATGGCACCCCTAGTACTAAATAAGCGAAATGGTACTGCTTTGCAAAACTGCTCTTTTATTAGTTGCACACTTCACCTGGGCACTGCCAGTTAGGAAAGTTATGTTCCTGTTGCCATGACCAGAGGGTAGGATGTTTGTTTGCCATCATGTCTGCTATCACCTTCCTACGTCTTGTGAATCAGTCGCGGGCTGCAAAGCCATACACAGGAGGCAGCAGGCACCCCAAGTTTATAAAGTTAGGTAAGAAACGTGTAGCCCTACGTTGTTTTGAATCACGAAAATTGCTTGCTCCACATGAAGAACAGCAGGTAACATGAAACCTCCCCTTTTCTTATATCTGGGAAAAGTAGATAGTTGGCTCAATCTGCCACGGGACTGCTCTGCTCATCCCGATTTACACCTCAAGATGCAATACACATGCATGGAAAGAGGGATCTGCCCTAACTCATACATGTACCGGGCTGCACAACCACCATGGCTGCGGTGTTCCCAAGCTGGAGGGAAGGCGGCAGAGCGGAGGGGTGAGAAGGAAACAAGGGTGACAGACCCAGGAGAAGCACAGATTGCTGCCAGCACTCCCTCAAGAGACTTGGCTTGCAGTGCATGGAGTGGTCTCTGAGTCCTCCTGGTCCCTACTGCAGAGATCCCTGGCTTCCTCCTGGTGCTAGGACGAGGAGGGAGCTAGGACTCTTAACACATCTAGAAATTTCCTCTGCACTCCGCCATCCCCAGTTGCTTTGCAACTTGTAAATTTATATACAGAACTCAAAGGGGTAAAATTGCACTGACACAGTTGGGATAAGGATTTGAGGATCACAGGTTCACAGGAACAGGCACGGGCAATGAGACCATGCAGATTATTTGCAGACCAAGATGAAAAGCACCAGATGGATTGGTTTCCTGTCGTATTGGAGCTCTTCCCCCCATACTGTGCAGTGCCAATGTCGTCTGGGTGCTTCGCATTCCTTTCCAATTCAGCAAATTCAACTTTGTGAGTCATCCAAGTGGATGGCTGAGCTAGATCAAATACAGGGCATGCCTTGCTAAGATAATTAAGAAGTTAGTAGAAAGAAGTTTACACCAGGCCGTAGGAATCGCCCGGCTTAGCTCTGCTAGATAGAAAGCAATGGCAACTTTCGCATGAACAATCCTCATGCTGGAAGGCCTGCCATTAGTCCTGAGCAAATCAAATCCAGGCAGCAACAGCACAGAAGATATATTAACATACTGAAATATCTTGAGGGTTCATCTCTTCCTAGAAAACTATTTTCATTCCCTTAGTTACTGCTTTTTATGGGAATGGCAGATGTGCTTAAAAAGCAGGGGAAGTTCTTTAAGTTTTGCTAAACACGAACAGGCACAAAACAGCTCTGATTTGGAGCAGAATCACAGAACCACAGACTGGCTGAGGTTGGAAGGCACCTCTGGAGGTCAACTGGTCCAATTCCCCTGCTCAAGAAGGACCACCTAGAGCTGGTTACCCAGGACCATGTCCAGATGGCTTTTGAATATTTCCAAGTATGGAGACTCCACAACCTCTCTAGGCACCTTGTACCAGTCCTTAGTCACCCTTTCATTAAAAAAAAAAAAAAAGTATTTCCTGATGTACAGGAACAAACTGCTGAGATTTATTTGGCACCTAAAAATTACAGCACTAAAAGCAATCCACCATAATGCATTTCCCTGAATTTCAGAGCTAGTCTTGAACATTTACAACAGTTGCATAGAAAACACCAGTTTGACAACACCACAACGTAGAGACTGGGCCACTGCTTTGGCTGTATCTACTATAAACACATAGTACCCATCACAAAAGCATATGAATGAGAGCAGAAATTAAACCCACATTCTAAATATGCATCAACATACACGTTGTACCATCATACATACACAAACACACATTTTACATCAAATTATGTGTATATGGGGTATATATGCGCTGATGTGTATCTTCCCCCATTTTTCTCAACCACATCGAAAGCAAAAGCAGTTCCTTTCTCCAAAGCAAGAAAGCTCTCTTAGAGGAAATGGAGCAGATTTACCAGTCTGGCTCTCAGGCACTTGTACAAAATGACACACAAGCTACACTAAAAATCTAATTGTTATGGGAAACAGGAATATTTGCAATTAGGCAAGAGATCACCCTGGTGTAAATAAAAAGAGATCAAATTGAACCTTAAGCATCATATCAAGTGTATCTGATGTATTCATGGCATCCCAGGAAACCTGCAATTACTGTGCAGAAAAATAAAAAATTCCAGATTCTTTGGAAGCCAACTGCTAAAAATATTAAATCTTCCTTGAATAAAAACATATTCCCTCATGCCTTAGGTAGACCTGTCAACAACAGGAGCCCTGAGGAACCTCCCAGGTTTGCTGATTACCACTCACATCCTTGGGGTCCTTACATCACATTGTGATGTTCATCTCCCAGGCAGAGCACAGCTGGCTGTAGCTTCCTTGGGAGCCTACCAGGACCATTCCTGAAATGACCTCACAGCTGTAGAGGGGCAAATAGGCCACTGTACTATGCGAGATGGCTACCTTGGACATCTGGGACTCTCCATGGGACATGGTCGTCCTTCCCTGCCTCTTCCTTCTCCCTTTGAGACACATCCATTTCTTCTTTTCCTCAATGCACTCTCTCCTCTCTTCTAAACCGCACTTTGCCTCTCATTTATCATCACTACACACATAACCTGTGACTCTTTTTTTCTCCTCTTCCCTCTCATCCATAGCCACCCCATCATCTCCCTTATGGAAAAACAGCTCTGTTCAGAGAGAAAGAAGCAGGACCACCAAGCTACTCTCATGTTGCAGAACATACTTACACCATGGGCAGAGATGCCCAAGAAAAGGGCTGAATAATGAGGCAATTTACAGAAGCAAAGCACCTGAGAGCTCTACATCAGCACAATACACTGCTGCTAGGCCTGACTTAGCACCTATACACATACTCGCAGAACTATTTCAACACACTTGGATGACTGAGTTATTATCTCCTCGCAACGAAGTGTTCGTCTTTCAGTCATCAAGCAATCTGTGCAAAATATTAATTTGTGTAATCAAAATTTTAATTACTTGAATTAATGATGTTTGATTAAATTATAATTACAGTTACTCATATTTCAATTAAAATAAATACTAGTTTTAATCAAGAAAAATGTATCTTAATATTTTCAGATGTCTTCATTTTATTTTACAGCATTTTCAGAAACACTGACAGCTGTAAGACTTTCTCTGAGAAGATAACATTAACAAACCGAAAGACAAAGGAAAGCACCTAATAGTTTTACTTATACTTAATTTTTCCTAGAAGAACAGCTTAAACCAAAAGGTTAGATTTTTGTTTATTAAAAAAACAAACATTTCTTTGGAAATCCTTTCCCAATGTCTGCAACTGGATCTATGCCACCATCACTAGAAACATTATAGTTGTTAATAAATGATCAAGCACAGGGACAGTACATTGCTTTTAGGTGATGCTACTCCCTGTATTATTTTTTTCCTCCAATAATATCTCTTTTAGGTAAGAAAATTATTTTTTTTAATAATCTTTTCCATAGACTTCATGATTATTTAACTGGTACTAAGCCGATGAGCTCACAGTGATGATGTGTTACTCTGCTGAAGCACAGGCCATGGAGGAACTTACAGAAGAATGGTGGCCCCAGCCTTGCAAACACTATTCAGGGTAACTTGGATCCATGACTAAATTCAAGCTTAAAAGACAATTCCTATCTTTACAATGAGCTAAGCCAAATGAATCTTAATTCCTGAGCAGATTTGAAACAATGACTTGGGAGCTAGCTAACACACTCAGAGGCAAAAAGTTTTCATCTCTGCAAGTTTTGGCGTTTGAAAGCAAATTTCCTTCCTGATCAGCTGGTTCTAGAGATGAAAAAAGGGCATCCTGCTTCCAACTTCTCCTGTCCCTACTGGAATAAGGTCCCCAGAATGCAAAGGTCCTAGAAATGATGGTCCCACTCCAATGGTTCTAAGCCTGGCAGCAATATCTGAGCAAATTTGTCATGAAATTCATTTGAGAGAGTTTGGCTTCAGATGTTGAAAGACAAACACATTACTGACTGACCTGCTCAAATTATTTCTGCTTGTAAGTTCTGAGGATAAGAACAGTATTCTTGTCCATCTTTTGGGTTACATTACTGTAACTTTACTAATCAAGCAATGACATAAACGTAAAGCAAAAAAGAAGAAGTGATGTGCAGTTTGGAAATTTACAGTTCTTAAGTTTTGCTGTTAGGACACATCACATTTTCCTGAAAGCTCTTCACATTCTAGGCAATTAGATTGTGCATATAATTAAACCTGTATTATGTAGGTATTGACATAAAACATATTGACCCTAAGCAACCACAATATGCAAGCAATGTCCAAACATATGGTAAGAGAAAGAACAGAAAAAGCAGCATAGTCTTTCTCTACAAATAAGAAACTTGATACATGGAAAGTACATGACTTGCCCGCAAACACAGAAAGTTGGTAGCACAGAAGATCTCCAAGCCAGCCATTGGAGTCTTTTAACTAATAATCCCTCATCCACAACTGCTTTTAGGACTGTTTCCTCTGGTTTTGGCTGATATTTGTTGCTGTTTGTTGTCTTTGTGTGTATACACACATGGACTTGTCAACGTCACCTTTGAAGATGAACGTGTCTCCATTTTGGGATGGTTTCACATTTTAAGCAAAGCTTGTCTTTACTGGTCAGAGACACAAAGCAAACTAGGCAGCTAGGAAAGCAGGTCATACCTCTTTTTAAAGGATGTGTGTGGCTACATCCTGCCAGCTCCTACTACACCGTATTGAACCAGAAAGCCTAGGCACACACCTCCCTTCAAAGGCTTTACTTAATTCTTCCACGGTATTGGACGTATATAGGCAAAGCAGCACTGGGTTGTTTGCACACCTAAGAGACGAGGAGCACGCTGCTCTCTCCTGCAGGGCTCCTCTCAGCTACACTCACCGCAGCAGTCCGGGAGAGAGCAGCTCCTTCCTGCACATTCCCAGGAATCTCTATCCAAACTTTCTGAAACACACAAAGGACTAACATCCACCCTGCAAAACCAAACCGTCTCCCATGAAGCTTTAGCAGGATCTACAGTCACAACTGGCAAAGCCTTTTTCTACTGCAAAACAGCATAGGGAACTGATTTAACAAGTAAATTAAGTGTTTTCTACACCTTGTACGTATGCAAGTCTTTTACCCTCGGGCATGCTGTCAATGAATGCAACTGCAGCTCTGCCACGACAGCCTCACATTCAATAGCACCTTTGTCAGGGGAAAAATGTCAGGGTTTTCAGACAAACTGTAAGAGCAGGTCATTGCTTAGGAGACCCGAGTCTAATTATTGGCAAAACAGCATTTGAAGATTTAGCTTCATTCTGCACTATGCTTGCTCTCTGGCCATTAGCAAGTATTTAAGTAGAATTAATTGGCTCATTGCAATGTCATTTCAATAACTTTTGTAACAAAGCCTGGCAAATTCTTGCACATACAGTGTAAACAGCAGCACAGATTAGCCTGCTGGCAGTGAAGTGTGCAACCCACAACTTCAGTGACCAAGTTATTTCAGTCAGCTTCTCAGACTGGTGACCCCTTTTGTCTGTGCAGACCTACATGTAAGCATTCCCTTTCTACATTCATCCTAATTGCTTTATATTTAGGGCTCAAATTGTTGAAAAAAAATGGCAACAGAACAAGCAAGGTGGAGGAAGGCTACAGAGAAACAAATTTAATTTTCTTGATAACTATGAACTGATATTTTTTTCCAAAAAGTTTTTTGCATTTACCTTTGAAGAGAGTCATTGTTCAGCAACACAGCCACGTACCATGAGACTGCTTTTAAGAACATTCAAGTAGTCCTAGTCTAAAGACAGCATTCCTCTAAGGAGCATGCTTCTGTGTCAGGAGAGAATTTAAACTCTATGTCTCCTCCGTAGTTAACAGCTGCATTAAACAATTCAACTAGCACCATAAATTATATAATTAGTAACCTATTGTGCTTGAGCCAGTCCTAAATTATGTGCCAATTTGTAGCTTGATTGGGTAGTTTGCATAATTAATGCAACACGTTCTAAATCCTATCTTTGCTCACAAAGTTGCAACAATCTGCAGACCAAAAATTACTTAATGAAGATCATGAACTTCTCAAATGCATTTATTAAACTGTTGACAGAAAACTCACAAAAAAATTGTCAGGGAAGAAAGAATCAGAGAAAAAAGGAATAGGCATGGTACTCTAGAAATGTTCACGTAGTTCTAATAATAGTAATACATCCAAGTAAAAGAAGACACAGCATATTCAAGCATTTTATGAACAGCATATTGTATGCTTGCCCAAGGAGGCAAGTTGCAGCTTGTAATAGCTGAGTCAAAATGGATAATCAGTGTTGTGGTGTATTGCCAATTAAAAGTAAGAAAATAAAGTCACACTTTATCGTGGAATCATACATTATTCTTTTTCAGAACTAGTATAGGCACAAGGGTTTTGATAATGTAACTTTGTCATGTTGCAGTTGGTATTGGTACATTAAAAGCAGTGTACCAGGGAAAAATTACCCTAACTATACCTGTAATATGCTCTAAAGTAGCCACTACCACTCAGAAAAGAGATATTTGGATCACTGGGCAAATATCAATGCAGCGCCCTGGAGATACTGTATGAAACATCAGAATTTATTTAAAGAAGAAAATGTTCTCTCACTGCACTCATCTGTGGATATATTCAGAGATCTTTATATTTTTTTTCCCTGAAGAAGATAGCACAGGAGATGCAATGAAATTGTATTAAATCATGAAATACACAGGGAAAACAAACAAGCGATGATTATTCCCTTTTCCTTAACACAGAGGAAACAGGCAGCAATCAAGCTTATCAAGCAGCAGGCTTAAAACCAAGACAAGGAAATACATTTCCAACCTCTGCAAAAGGTCCAAAGCACATGTTGGTCAAAAAAAATAAATCGATCAGAGCCACAGAGTGTTAGTCTTCTATATAATAGCTTGTATTCAACTTGTGGTTCAAGGTTTCCACACCTGGAGAGGTTCTTGAAGGTGCCTTCAGGCACTCTATGAATTATTTATTTTATCCCTTCCAATGACTTTTGTTACTGCTCCTTTCTGAACATAGGAAACCCAGCTATATGGACCGTTATGGAGAGCTCTTGTGCAGTGATTGGCTCTGGTGTAGACACAGCTATAAATAATGCTCTTAGAGTTAGAACTTACCCTAGTTTGGAGAAGGAAAAAAAAAAAACAAGTTAATGTAAGGACCTTGGAGCTGCATCTCCAGTAGAGCTCTTCTTCACATAGCAATACTGGTGAAATAATTTTACAGGCTAGACTTAGTCTATATTTCCATGATCGCGGCGATGTGAGAAAACTACAAATTAATATGCGCTGATACCAAGACATTCAGAGACCTACAAACCTATCCTTGGCTTAATAGGGAGCTCACCCAAAATAAGAACAGAAACAGCATTATGTATTTCTAATTGGTCACAACCAACATTTCATATGTGGAACTTGACATTCCCAAACTATTTGATCAGACTTTAAAAAGAGCTTGAGCTGAAATAAAAATCCACTGAGTCCATTTGTTCTGCAGAAAAAGGCAGTAAATTATCTGAATTAATGTTGCCATTGTGAGTTCTTTACTGAAGTCCCTTAAATAAGTAAGCCATTAAACTAGTTCCCAAAACCGTGGATGATGTAACATAGGAATCAAAAATGAAAAGTTCTGTGGCCAAAACCTGGGCTCATATACTGCCAGAACAGCCCGTTGTTGTCTGCGGACCCTCTGTGCAGCTGCAGGTTTGCACATGTGTACGTGAGAAAAGCGACGGAGCTTGAGCTTGCACGTGTGCTGCCTTCTCCAGGCAATTTACAGCAAAACAGGTGACTTTTGTGGTGAACTCTCCAGGATTAATTGAAAGGAAAGAGAATGAGCCTCTCCCAAGACTTTTTATGAAGTCCTTCATTTAAAATATCTTATTTGGTTATTTATTTAAAGAGCTTTTAAGAAGATATTGCCTTATCTGAAAGAGCTTGGTCATGAAAGGAAGAAAACCCAATCCTTTCAACTAACTCCTTCCATCAACTGCAAGCAGATCCCAGCTTATCTATTCAATGGGTTCCACATTTGGGTGTTTTTAGAAACAGACCCTGCACCAAAATACAGAAATCAATGTACCGATTTAAAAATATCTCAGAAGCGAGGTAAGCAGCCCTTGAGTGCTAAACCTTGTAGTACACCATACGGTGTGGTGGTTTAAGCTTGCACAGAGCACTTACATAGCATCTGTTAATCCCAGGAGTGCAATATCAAAGCAAAGTTGCCTGAGTGCTGCCAGGTAAGGCAGTGGCCAGAAGCCTTGCTCTCAGGCATACCCATCAGCATCAGTCATGCCCTGGTTTCCTTCTTTCAGCTTTCTTTATTCTACCAGTGTCCGTATTTGGCAGATTAGAAGAAAGTAAACACCATTGCAAACCTTTGTGCACCCAAGTGGTGCTTCGGGGTACAGGAGAACAGGGCCTGGGCTCTGAGGGAGGAGGGAAGCTCGAGCCGCTTTCAGATAAATTAGAGTTCAAGAAGGAAAAATATATGCTGCGGTTTTTATGCTGGGCTTTCTTTTTCAATTCTTTTATTTCTAAAAAAAATATCTTCCCTTCTTACACACAGGTGGAAGGAAAAAACTGACAATACAATTTCCATATAGAAAAGAAGAAAAATGCAGCAATGCCACTTTATTTAGGATGAGGAGAGGGATTATCCAGCACTCCAAGCACCTCAGAAGAGGACACCACCACACACGGCAGAGAGCAGCGGTAAATACAGTATGGCAAGGTGGAATTGGGTACACTACAGTGCCTCCTACAGATGTCACTTAAACATCCCTTTCCCCGGTGTGAGTTCCTGGCCTGGCCTAGCCCTTCCTCAGGACTTTTCCCTGGGGGTCCATGGGTTTCACCCACCTACCGCACTGCACTGAGCACAAGAGAAGCAGAGATACATCAATCTTTGGACCTTGCCAGTGTAGGTCATTTCACTGACCTCTTCTGAAATATATAACTGTTCCCACCAACCTTAAAAAAGACTGTTTCTGCTTTCAGTACATAACTGTGAAAAGCAAAACTTCTATATCTCGGGGATAGACCGCATTTATATGGGGAGCGGGAGATCTCGGCTGGTGGCCAAAATTACTAGCCTACGCAGAGGTACTTTCTAGCATGAAATACTTAAAACAAGCACCAGAAAAGCCCCATAGCAAGCAGCAGAATAACTGCACCATTGAGACCAATAGGTGCTGTTTATTCCTAAATTGGTTTCTTTTTTCTGACTCTGGGCTGGATTTTTATCCATGATTTTGTCCTGTCCAGCAGGGTGTACTGTTCCTGCTGACAGCGTAGAGGCCCACGCATAGAAAAACAGTTGCACCAAGCCAAAACCAGGCAGCACTTCTCCAGCACTTGCTTACATAGACTTTGCTTACATTTTTTTCCAAATTACCACTTTAAAGGACACACATTTTTCTTCTTTGCTAGAAAGGACAGGATGAGGTGGAAACTCACTCTGAGAACTGTACCACAAAGCAGTTCATGGGAGCTTCCTGCCTCCTTGGTTTAGCTCATGGAATAACAACCTCTACAGCCACCAGCTCATGCCTTCCAAAAAGCCTCAGAGTAGGCTTGCCAGACATCCCAAATATTAATTTTTCATGTTTTGTCCTTTTCTTGTTTTGGAGGCTAATTTTCTCTCCACTCCACTCATGCCCACATACCCTCCAGCCGTTCAGCAGAGATCTCAGAGCCTCTGGACTGCTCTACAGTGCTCTGTTAGGACTCTCCATGCTACTGCAAACCAGCTGGGCTGGGTTTCAAAGATAGATGGAGTAGGATGCAAAAAAAATCTTCCAGAAGCCAGCAAAATTATTAGATCCCATAAAGAAATGGTCCTATAAGGAGAAGCAATCGTTTCCTGTGTGGGTAACTGCATGAGAAAGTTGGGGGGAGATTTCTGAAGGGACCAAGGAGCCTGATGGTCTGAGTAAATGCCAAGCTGGGTATTCAGAAGCATGTTGCTTCGATCCTCGACTTTTGTTATCTTCATGCATCTAAAAATATGGCCCTCTGTCAGCTCACAGAGCTACAAAGCAGGAATCAAAATCAAGAAGCTCCAGCTCTGACAGGATGGCAAAGGTGGCTGCAAAGGCTGCCCCTTCTGTTATTTTTAGCTGACACTTTGTGGCTGGTTAGTATAAACTCATAAATAAATCAGCAGACTTTTCTAGGTTGTTAGAAGGCGGCTGCCTTGGCTCTGGGGCCGTGTGAGCAGTGATGCTGCTCCTGCACCAGGGTATGGGTACCACCACCACTGCAGTCATCACCAGTTCAGTCCTCACTGTGCCTGGCCAGTGGGAGCACCTCTGCCAGGGTGGCCAGGAGCCAGGGCCAGTGCCACCCAGCCATTAGGGCTGTGCCACAGCTCTGGACTCAGCACACATGCCAGGAACCTGCACCTGGGCTCCTGGGAGGTGGCATGGAGGAGAGGAGCATGTTTTATTACACATTTGGGCTTAAACTAAGATTAAATTACCTGCGCGTTCTCTAAGCAGATGTTTAACTTATTTTACAGCTATCCCAGGCAGAGAGCCACATGGCACAGTGCTGTCCTGCCACTTGCAGTCTTGCAGCTAGAGTCATGTTTGCCTTTGCAATTTACCTCACATATGATTTCTTCCATGAGTTAACCAAGGCTGAATTGTATATTAATTTTTTTATATATATTTCAGGGATTATTTACATAACCACACAAAGATAAATCTCACAAGGAGGAATCTTATTGCAAAGGATGAAATCTTTAGCTTGTCCACAGAAGTGAAATCCATGGAGATAAACCAGAGTTTCTGTCCCTTCACGTTTAATGATGGAGGTAAAGACCTGGTCCAGGGCTTTATGGTAGAAAAACTCTTTGTAATGCAAAACAGACCAGCTCCATACAAACGTTCCCAACATTGTTCTTATTTCCACAGCAGACATTTAGAAGGGAGCAGCACAATAGTGTGACTTGAGAAACCTTTATTAGAATTAGAACAAGAAAAACCAAACAGAAAACAACCATTAACGTCCAGGGTAATTTTCAAAACCTCTTTGGTAATTTCCTCTCCCCTCCTTTTCACAAATATGGGAACAGTTAACCACTCAGGAAGAACACTTTGTAAATTTGGAAACCTGAAGAATTCCCGTTAGACTCAACCCACATTAAAACAAAGATTTATTTATTTTTTTTATCTAATGAAGGATAAACACAATATTTTGTGTGGCAAAATATGAAACAGGCCTCTTCCTCCCCCCGCTTTAGTCAGCTGAGATTTTAAATAGCTCTTAAAAAGTGTCATGTAACAAACATGCTAGCAGCACCACAATGAAAAACCAAGGAAAATCTTTCTGACTTTTTACACAAAGCACACCAAGAGAAAAAACCCAGCCCACCAGAGATCAGATCTTACATCCCCTCTGCAGGATGAAAGGACTTTGTTACAGCTACAAGAAGTCGGTACAGCAGTGAGCTTGTCAGCTGGGGTAAGACTAACCAGGAATGTCTTCTCCCTTCCAGCCAGGGAGACTCCGCCTGGCTCACAGGGTGAGCCCTGCTGCCTGCTGCCCTGCTGGGAAAGAAAGTCTGTGAAACTTGGAGGTGGATGGGTTGGAAACTTGTGACTCAGCTCCATTTCTCAGCTTTCCTCCCAGCTCGGACAACCCCCTTCTTCCCTTTCCAGCTCCCTCTGGTACCAACCTCCAGACCTCTGACACTGAGCCTGTCTGGTCAGACTTTTTTTCATATGTGTGTCTGTCAAAACTCATCTACTTTTTGATGGAGTGACACACACATCATCATAATATCTTCAGGGGACAAAGCAAGCCTGGGTTCAGAAAGTCCAGATGTGACCATGAACCTACCCATCTTCCCTGCAGTAAATGCAGCAAGAAGAGAGAGATACCGTGTGCTATCCAGCTATTTTTGGAGGTGCCAAGAAAAGCAGAAGGGACCAGAAAGTCCTACCTAGAAGAAGATAAATGGTGGCTTAGGACACCAAGCTGGTGTCTTAACATATTTTTGTCCAAAAATGTTTGTGGATAAAGATGCAACGAGATATCTGCCATGTTCACACGCACCTATCCGTAGCATTGTCTGCACCTGAGAAGCTCTTTAGACCCTTCAGAAATAAAAATCTCTGCAAGGCTTGGAAAATACAGAGCTTCTCAAAACCAACAGACATCTTGTCTAGTATAGTGTTACTTAGGGCTTTTTCTTTATAGTAGAAGTGATGCCAAGTGTGAAGTATTAAAGTTGAAAATGTTAGGATGTGCTGGGTTGAAAAGGCAAGAGAAGAGCACAGGAAGAAAAAGAAATTTAAAAAATAACAAAGCCAACAAAAAATATGAAAAAAAAAACAGAAAAGCATCTCTCTTTCTCTCAAGAGCATAAAATGTTTCTGCCTAAGCACAACATGGAATAACTTCATGTTCAGGTGTCCGCACATCCTCTTAGCAACTGGAAAAATGTTGCATCTGGATGAAAAGATCTTTTTTGACCAACGAAATCCATGGGCAACGTAATAACAAAAGCTGGCATTTTCATGCTCTCCCGTATCCACACACATACCAGTTTGCTCTTACCTGGGCAGCTGTTGTATGTTGGGAAGCTAAAACCAAACCAGACCCATGATCTGGATGTAGATCAAACATCTTTACTACATGCAAAACCAGGCACTCTAACCCTATTAAAATTCAGCAGGGGTGACATATCAAAAATCTTGCAGACTGTTGTGAAAATTTACCTTCAGGGAAGCTGACCTCTTTTATAGCCAGGAGGAAGATTTTTCACAAAAAACTCACTTTAATGTTATTACTACAAATGAGAATCTTTCCATGTTCCCATGAGATGACTGCATTGCATGTTATCCTGGAGACAAAGATTGCAAGACAGACTTGACAAATCCAGACAATGTTAAAAGTAAGCGGATGACGATTTATCTTTTGGGAGAAATCCAGCAAGTTCTAGACTTGTTTACTAGCCCCAGACTAGAACAGCTCATCAAACTGCAGTACTTAAAACCAGAGCTGAAGCTCAAATATTTAAAAGTGTGTGTTGGAAACATTCTTTGTACACTGAAAATCTTGGGTTGGATTCAAAATTTGTATTTGAAACTGCCATCTCCTAATTAAAACAGTATACTCCTAAATGCTCGCTTCAAATGATACCTTAAGCACATTTTGTGGATTGAATTTGTTTAGTGAACGGAGATAGGAAAGTTTACTCACAATTAATTTTCACTTATTTGAATGTCTAAACAATTTTACAGTCTCATGTTCCCTTCAACAGCCTGGTTAAACAGACTTACAAATACTAAAGATTGGGGTACGGTTTATTCAATGTCTTCCAGATTTTTGGCTGCATGATTCTATAAATGCTGGGCTGATACTGAATGGAAGCTTCAGTGTCTGAATCACTTAAAGTTGGTCAAGACTTTAATAGAAACTTCCGAAGAGAAAAAGAAATATTCACACCTTATTTAAAGGTGTTGAAGATTTTTATGATTAATTTCCTTTAAAAATGAATGCCCGAGTTTCCCATAAAAAAAATGCAGAGTTTCAGAACTTTTAAAGGAACAACAATCCAGATCTATTCTGAGAGGATTTTCTTGTCTACACAGTGGTATATCCAATAGCTTTCAGTGAACCTAAGCTTGCTAAGAATACTCTCCTCATAATGGAAATGTAATTAAAAATAAAATTAAATGCAAATTTATACAATCATAAAGTTTACAGGTGATGTTTCTGAGGACAGTGATGACCATCTGGCACCATGGATGTAGGACCTGAAGCAAGTGACCACTTTTTTCCGTGTTGCAGAATTACTGAAGATCAGCGGATTATAGAAGCTGAACAGATTTCTTCCAAAACATTATTACATAGTCCTTGGTGCTATCTTATAAGCAGTTCATCAATGACGTAATTGATGTCTCTCATTGATGAAGCACCATCCTGCTTGGGTTTTTTGTCTAACAAAAGACTGTAATCCATCAATCTACACAGGTAAGCACGGCTCACAGGATGCCACTGGAAGCCGTTGTTACTCCTAGCCATAAATAATGCCTTGCACATTCCGTTCAGGAATGCTATGGCTCTTCATGACTGGCTTCACTGCTCAGCGCAGCAGAGAGGTGGGTAAGGGCTGCAAGGACTCAGCAAAGCTCAGCCTGTGCCACCCCTGGTGCAGGATCACCCCGTGTCCTCTAACTGGTTGCTGCCATAGGAGGAACACAGGGAGAGAGAGCTTATTCCAGTTGGAATGATCTGGCTATTTCAGCCAACACTTGACACCTTTTAAAGAACGGCTTTGAGACTGCAAAGTAGTCAAGACCTCATTCCGTGTCTTTTTTAGACAAGATGCCTGGTATCTGTGGCACCCACTGCCTCGGAGCACTTCTGCAATTCCAGCTCAGAAGAACAAGCTCCAGCTTCCAAGTCTCCTTCTTCTCCACCACATGCTTCCTTGAGTGTCCAACAAATGCCTGGCCTCGCTTGGCTTGGGAGCATTTGCTGCAGCGGCTACAGACAGAGCTGTAAGTGGAACACTTCCTCTGGGGTCGCGTTCCCCCTCCATTCTGTGTCTCACGGGCCGGGCTGGGTCACTGCTTGCTTAGGCAGGGCCATTGGCCAGGTGTGCCACCGTAACCATTTGCAGAGCAAGGCTGGTGGAACCTCGTGCTCCATAATGAGCGAAATATGCAGCGAAATGCAGCTGGCAGGAGGAGATAACTTGCAAAAAACCCGGGTGAGAAGAGTTGAGTGTTGGCAGCCCTAAGAAGCTGGATTCCCAAAACGAACTTGAAGGATTTGGCAGAACTCAAATTGCATTTTTAAACAGTTACTGTAAGTGTAAATGTTATTTTATCCGCCCCCTTGAACTGTATCATCCTGGCCGACCACCAGGCAACCACACCCACGCTCTTACTTTTACAGCTGCAGAGATGGGGTCAAGATCATCTATGTTCTGTGTAACTCAAAACCTATTATTAAAATAATTCATTTGCAAATAAATCATCCTTGTTATGCAGCTCCAAGTAAAGAAAGAATAAAATAAGAGCTTGTGAGCTTGAGCTTATTTGCTGAATACACATCCTACTCCCTTCCTTGACCATATTTAAATAGTTAATAAGAATTAGCTCACCAAGGCACCTCTCTTTATTTTGTTCAAATCTGGGGAAATTGATACCATAATCATTAAAAAAAACCAAACACCCAACCAAATAAAAATAATAATAATAATAAAACCAGCTAAGTTTTATCAGGTGACGGATCCTCACAGGAAAACAGAAAGGTCAAAGGATCTTACAGCACTCAAAGGTCTAAAACTGAGCCAGAACGTGACCAGGAACATTATTTCTTCTATTTTTCAGCACTACTTTTCACAGGAGCATGTGAGCTTAAACCTGGCACCAGCTGAGGCAGGGTAATGCCCCACTGACCTGGATGGAGGCAGGATCTCAGCCACCCTGGAGGGCTTGGGAACCACCAAGCGATTTCTGGGAGGCAACAAGTAGCCTTATTTTCAGAAGCACTTTGCATGATCTGGCTTTAAATACTTTAAGGGTCCAGTTCCACATTCATTCAGGACCTTGCATCTACATCAACCTGCTCAAAAGTTGTCTGTTTGCTGATTATTATTTTTTTTGTTTTACTCTTCCCTTTTCCCTTCTTACAGATCCACATTTTGGAAGATTTTCCGGGATTTACAGGAATGTCACCAAATCTTTTGAACGACAGGCCAGAAGCATAACACTTCTTTTTTAAGTCTTGAGGTAAAAATTTGCGGCTTGTTTACTTCTGCAAGTCCGCACATGGTTATGGCTTTTTCCGGTACCTTCTTCCGTGTTTCTTTAAGATACTGGATATACATGAGAACTGCAAACAAATTTATTGTTAATCAAACCTGCCCTGCAAGATTCATTGTATCTTTAAACAAAACAAATAAAGCAGTAACTTGTTGTCAAGCACAATGTTATTTTAGGCCTGCTGCAGTATTCAAAAATATACATAAAGATTAGTCAGATTTCATGTGATGAATTAAAGCCACGGGATGGGCTTTAAAGTGATACCACATCCAGAAAAATGTTATGCTGAAACTGAAACAGCCAGAGCCAAACCTTTGTCTTACGTTATGGTATAGAGAATTCTGAAATAAATTTCCACACCGCATTCGATAATTTAAAACAACCATTCCTAATGTAGTGTACCTTCTCTGAGCCTGTATTTTAGGGCCTCTGATGTTCTAGCGACCCACTTGCCACTGTGGCTATAGACCAGATCTCAACCAATATCCAAGCTGAAATACTTTTAATATTTTATTTTTATTTTCAGAGAGATCATGTGTTTATATTCATACACGTTTTTCTAATAACTACTTGAATAAATCCCACCTAAAAGATTGAATTAAATTTACTTAAATTCTTTATTGTCTATTAAAGGATAAGTGTCATTATGGATGTTTCTAAAGATGCCATGCTTCTTCTCACTATGTGACCATATGGCCTATAAACTTGAATTAGACTTTTTCTACAGGAAGATTATATTTCCAGTATTTTTTTTCATTGGTTTGAACTAACACTTTAACACAAAAAAAAAAAGAAAGATTTTTATGTATTAATATTGGCAATATCTGGAAGACATTATGTTTTCTGAATCCTAGACTGAAATCAAAGAGCACCTAGTAGAAGCAGCAGGAGTATTTTTGCATGCTACACGTTAAGCCCCACCACTTTTTTCCTCCCTATGGTCTTCAGGACTCAGACCTTGGGTCCTTCACAACCAGAGCCTGGATGTTGCAAAATGCCCTTCTGAAGGTAACGCTGCGTGTTTCTGCTCAGAAGTTTCTCAGCAGCTTACAGGAGAGAAACAATAAGCCATCTGTCATGCAAAGCCTGGGCTGTTACAACCAAAGGGAGAACTGAATGAAAAAAATATGACCGAGCAGAGCAGACTTTGTCAGTAATTCACTGTTTTCCTCCACCCCTTCTCTTTCTCTCCACGGGACCTACCTCACACGTCTACCAAGCACAACTGTGGTAACAACCTGTGTGGAGACCGTTCCCACCGCCAGCTCTCCTTCCACTGTTACTCTTGCGGCACTTGCCACCCATCGTCTGGAAATTACCTCATCCTTCGTCAACACGTTGTTGTTGGAAGCTTGGGAATCTAGTAGTGATAGCCTCATTTGCTGAGTCTCGGGATAAAATTTGCCATTAGTTCCAACAGTGTGGGTACTCACTGCTCCTTGTCCCCCTTTTTGGCTCCTCAAATATGTAAAAAGCAAAGCGGCACACTATTTTTATGCTTCAGAGAGAGACGTGTCAGGCAAAGGACACATGTGAGATTTGGGAAAAAGGAAAAAAAAAAGTATCAATGGTCTCTTATTCACTCATCTTCCAAAAAACAGCCCCACCGATACAAAGGCACAACTGTTCCCACACGATAAAGGGTGCATTGATAGTGCTCCTAAAAACAAGCTAGTGTACTTTTGTCATTCCTATCTTGTCGAATCTTCATTAAACTGTTACAACTGCTTGATTTCAATTTGCCTGTTCCTGTCATGATCATTGACAACTAAAATTGCCACAAGAGCAAAGGAAATGCCATGCCAGTTTGGGGCAGTCTCGATGCACAAGTGGAGGGTACCTAAGGAGGTATGAGAAGGAGGGCAGGGCATATGTAAAGTGGAAACTCCAAGTAAATTGTCTATTGCATCTGACTAATACTTTTTGAATAATATTAGCTTTTTGGTCTTTACAAAAGCCTGTAGCACTACATTTTAGTTACAGGAGCATGCATAAAGGCAGCAGGGTCACAAGAAGTCATATGGGAGCAAGTATGAGAGAGGACAAACCCTACCCAGTCAAAATTAGAAACAAATCAGAAAAAATATTCCAGCATCATTAAAATATATACCTTTCTGTAATTTTGACAGTGATATAAATATGAGGCCAAGGAGTGATGCAGGTGACTGATTACCTGGTGTGTTGGCAGTTCTGCTAAAAAGGTTGATGGTTATTTTCCAAAGTTTTCAGTAAACCAAAAAAAAAAAATCATTTCTGTCCTGAGGGTGAAATATTCATATGAAAATGTGTAGAGAATTTTGAAACAAAATCGTTCTTAGTTATAAAATATTTTGTTGATATTTTTAAGATTTTATAACTATATCCTCTCTTCCCCCAGTATAAATAATTTGCTGTGCTAAAGACAGTTTTTTCAAAGCATATTAAATTGCTGCCTATGTTCATTGAAGAAGTTTATATTCACTAAACTAAAATATTTCACTCAACCGTTACTCTCTCAATCTTGTTTAGACTGAAATTTGTTAATCTAAGGGAATAGCACTGATATATTCTTGTCATATTATCAGCCAACAGCGTTTGGAAAAATGCATGCTGTTTTCCAAAAAAGTAACTGCGACAAGCACTCAGGAAAAGTGATCTCTCTCTGTATACAAATTTTGAAGGGTGAAAAAAGAGAGATAGACTATTCCTAATCTACAGGAATGCTGAAAACTGAGACATAAAGGGATGCTTTCCAAGTACTCAGAGCAAAAACGCTGCTAAGTTTATCCCATGGAGCTGATACGCCCCAGCATGATAAAAGTGACAGTAACTTCTCTGCCTTTCTTGAAAGGAGAGACTGTGAGCTTTTAGACAAATTTGTATAAACCAAGGTCTAAAAAGTTGTTCATTCTGCCTGCTCTTCTTCAAGAAAAATGTATCGTTTTTTCTTTATGTTAACCTACCAGTAATATCTTTTCAATTTTAACTCTTAGTTCCTGGAACAATTTTCCGTACAGTAAGGCTGAAAGTGCTCTGCCTGGCTCTGGCTTTGCAAAGTGTGACCAGAAGGGAAGTACATGTCCTGAAGAGACACCTGGACCAAGGAGGGTCTAAGGAACAACACAGTAATAAATACATTCTTAAAGAAAAAAAGAACTTCTAAACTATGAAATTTTAGTGCAAATTTAAAAACACAGCTGCAAGCTTCAAGAAAATCGCAATTGATTTCAGAGTCTGGAAGCTGATAATAACCTTCCACATAGACACATGGTCACAAGATGAGCAGTGATGACTCCTAAAGAGATGCAGAATATTAAATATCACTTTTTATTACTAGTAAATAATGGCTAGTGATTTGTCTTCTTTTATTAATAAACTCCAGAATATGCTTCCACATGGCTCTTTTTATTCCAATCTTGTGCATCAGCTTCTACTACCTATACTAGTTTGTGCTTGTAATATTTCTTTTCAATGAATTAAAACAAAAAAAAAAGACAGATGTTTCTGATTTTCCTCTCTATGGACGACAACGTAGAAATGTATTGTGGAATCTGGCATTGACTCATTCTTGAAGCAGAGTTACCACATGTCCCAATCACAGAACAGCAACACATAGGATAACATTTCTGGAAAGAATCTTGCTGCAATAAAATGGATCACAAAAAGTTTGCATTCTATGAATTCTGCCCAGAATAAAAACCGCTGAAGATTCCTCCTATTAAGTACCTGAAATTGGAAACCAATTCACTGCGGGTGGGGGTGAAGAAGAGGAGGTGGAAATTAGTTGTACTTTACAGGAAAATGCATTCCTGTTCAACAATCAGTGCAAACTGCTGATCACAACAACATTTTTTTTTAAATTGCGCAGAACCTCTTTTGCAATCTGGGAAAAACATCCAGCGAATACACTATTTGGAGAAAATGTTAATAAATTCATAAATCAAAAGAAGGGCTAGCACAACTATCTGGTTTGATATCCTTTATCACACAGGCCAGAGGGCTTCCCTGAGTTAATGCCAGTTTGAACTAAACACATCTCTTTTAGTGACAACTCAACTCATGGTTTCAAAAACTCCCAGTGATGGGGAACATACCACAAAATTTGGTAAGCCACCAGGTTAATGGCTCGTTGAGTGTCACAGGGTGTGTGTCCAGGCTTGAGGGTGTTACTTTCCAGGGAAGTGTGTATAATTTTCAGGTTCCCTTCATTCCCCTGTTCAAAACCTGAGCAGCTTCCTTGGCATTTTTCAGCACACACCCACCCCTTCGTTCCCAGACTAAACCTTCTCTCACATCGATGGCATCCCTGCCCTGGACTGAAACCTCCCAAGCATCCCTTGAATCCATATTCAAACAACCCCATTAGCACTTTTGGCCACTCCACCACCTTAGGAACTCATGAGTAAATAAATAGAAGTATCCCTCATCTCTTTTATGGTTGCTTTTCATAAGGTCCAACAAGTTTCTTGCGCATTCACAGACCACTTTTCCCAAGCAGCTTTAACTGAGGAGCACAACAACCTGTCCGGGGCAGTGGGTGCCCTGACAAAACACACAGAATCATATAATTTTCTAGGTTGGAAGGGACCTTTCAGATCATCGAATCCAACCATCAACCTAACATAGACAAAACCCGTCACTAAACCGTGTTGCTAAGCTCTACATCTACCCGTCTTTCAAATACCACCAGGGATGGTGATTCCCACTTCCACATCTGCTCTCACCTTACTTGACCAAATGACCTGTCAAGTCATTGCCCTGGGCAAGTCGCCCCAGGCCTTGGCAACTTATTTTATCCCACTTTTAAAACAAGACTTGGGGGGACACAGCAGGGAGAAGGACAGCAGAGTGACCTGTTCAACGTCGTTCAAAGGAACGAGCGCTCATGCACATAGACCAAACCATACAGGCTCACTCTTATCAGGGAGGGATTTCATAGGTGTTTGCCCCCTGTGCTCTCTGCACTGCATCCACAGTTCAGAGCTCCCCAAAGCATCTTTATTTCATAAAATGCTGCCAAGCTCAGGAAACTGAGGGTTAATTTTAACCTGCACCGCCTCTCGCCAATTAAGTGACCAAGTTAAAGCAGGGTAAAGTGTACAGGATGCGGCTGCCTAGTGGGGTGACTGGATAACAGCCCGCACTGACTAGCAGGATTACTGCTTCACCTGTCAGGCTCGAAGAAAATGCTTCTGGTTTGCCCTTCAGGGGAAAATCTAGCAATTCAGGAGCAGGGCAATACCTCCTGTGGCTGCTCAAAGCACAGCTCTCCCCGAGATGGAAACTTCATCGAGTGTCACAGGCTAGTGGGAAGTTTCACATGCTGTGTCACTAAGTAGAAACTTTCTTCTGAATCTGGTTTTACTCTCAACCTAACAGCAAGGCTTTCAGGCAACTCATCCTAGGAATGGGAAAGAAATTACCAATGGTAAAAATTTTGAAAATGTAGAGAAACAGAACAGTGACAGTGTGAGAGGAAGACAGCCAGCCTTTTGGTGTGGTTTCTGGAATCCGGGTCTGCCACAGGGAAGATGCCAGGCATGTTTAATTTTTCCACTTTTACACATCTTTCCTTTTGTCTTTCCTATTTAGAGCGACAGCTTTAGGGGAAAGAGATACCTTCTTATAATTTGTTTTATAAGTCTATTTTGCATGGTAAAGCCAAAATCCACCAAGATGCAAATGATAAGATGCACTTTAGATGCACTCCAATCCCCAGGCTTCCTATTGAGAAATGAAGGAAAACAACAGTATCAACAGCCACAACAAAGCTGCGACAGGACGTAGGATGACATTTCCTAAAAGCCAACAGGATCAGCACAACATTTTGTCCGCTCCTCATCTGTGACATGCTCCAGAGGAGATGGTGGGAACAAGCTCATCTCCATGGGGCTGTTCATTATCAAACGTCTGGAATGCTATTGTAAACACCTTGCATTTGCTTCATGCTTTGCCTTTAAAGACTTTTGCCAACATTAATAATAATGCTACTACTCATAGAGCTTTTGTAAGGATTAATTTGTTATAGTCATTAGAGTCCACTGCTCTTTACCACAGTCATGTAATAACATACTTGGTGTAGTCTCCAAAACAAAAAAAAAAAAAAAAAAAGCAGCCAGCTGCAGTACATTAACATCCGCTCACAGGAATCCAGTGATTTCTTCTCTACACGTTCTGATGATGACATGCAGCCACATATGATAGTCTCTTAAATCCCACGTCTGCACCCGTGAAAAATAATAGTCATGACATCAGCCGATCTACCATTTCTTCTCTTTTGTGACGGCACTTGCAGGAGTATGTACCAAGCAGTACTGTTACTGGCATCTCTGTGAACACTCCTTTTCTCTCAACATGGCTCACTCCATCCTCCCAACCTCTTCCAGAGGTCTATGGAAAGATAGCAGCTGGCCTGTTACCTGGTTTTCTAATTATTACAGAGAATCTAAGCTTTGGCCCAACAAGTCCATAAGGGGAGTCTGACATTGTTCAAATCCTGAAGATTCACTTGGTACACAGGACTGGTGCGTGAAGAAACAGGCTGGGTTGGTCTCTAGATAAATGTTTCCTGCCCTGCTCCCCATTACTGTCACATCAACATGCCCGGCAACGCTTTCCTCCTCTTTACCCTTTTCTGACATAAACACAATTTCCTACTTCAGAGATGAAAATTGATGGCTTTTACCTGATGGTTAGTCCTTCACTTCAATGCCTGGTGTGTAGTGCCTCTAGTGCCTCTTCTTTTCCAGTCTCTTTATATTTTCCCAGCCCTTCCCCAACCTCCTCAGCCCCCTCCCCAGATTCTGAGAAATATAAGGCATGGAGAGACCACAGTCCAGCAACATCCCTGCCTCCTCCGGAAAGGAAGCAAAGCTCCTACCTCAGGCAGAGCTGTTAAGTGCCTAAATTTAGCCGGGATGAATCTGGGATTAGACCATCAGAGCAGGGAATAAAACCAAGGCGTCTCAAGTATTAGGCGAGTCTTAACACCATACCCTACATTGCACTGGGGATCTCTGCCATTCAGCTGTCCAAGTGTGCAACATTAAAAAAGACACTGATAAAGACCAGCATGGAATTTAGAGCAAAGAGAGATCAGATCTTTAAGAAGGACAGTGTATAGTGTACTCCCACTCTCTTTTTTTTTTTTTCCTCCTCCTTTTTTTAATTTGTTTTAGGGAGAGCAGTATTTTTTGCTAAGCCTGATTTTGTGGGTTAAGCGCTGGAGCAACATCTAGCTCTCCATACGCACACACAGGAGGGTGTCACCACACACCTCATGGTCCCGAGCAGTCACCTTTATAAGGTAACTTCACGCAGCAGGCTGCCATGGCATGCTGCAGCGCAAATGGACCCCGTGTTTTTGCTCCGTGATGGTGTTTAATTGAGTCTGTGAGCAGCCGGACAGGTAGACAGCCTCTGATGAGTCACGGATGCTTATGCTCAGAGAGCTGTGCCTAATGGAGGCAATTGCATCACGTTGGGAAGCGCAGCACAGCCAAGGCACACCCCTGGGTAAATGGTGCCTGATGGTTTGCTTAATTATAGTTAACATGCCTGGCTGTGTGATCTCAGGAATCAGAGATGGAAAAGACCTGCTACATAACCTACCCATTACCCTGGTGAAGTATGTCTCCCTTCCTGTCGGAGGCAGTGAGGCTTTCACTGCTTTCCTTCGGAAGAATAGTCCACATTTTTTACTGTGCTCCTACTTCCTGGGAGTTTTGGCCTAGGTCTCCTGTTATTACATTCCATTATTTTCTGAGTCAACTCATTTCCAGCAGTTAATGACTCCTTCCAGCCTCCTACTCCCACCTGCTTAGGGCCCTACTGAGCTCATTGACGCGCACCCGCCCTTCAAAACTGGGAGTGGAGGTGGCTGTGGGGAGCCCTGACCTCCCCGTAGCCCACGGGAGGTCCCTGCTCCCCACAACAAGATTAAGGTGCTCATCTGCAAGGCCATTGCCCAGAGCAGGGGACTTGATCCTGCCACCACAGCCACTCTCAGAACCTGTTGTGGAGCCCTGAAGCCAAACTTGGCTTCATTCCCTTCCTCCCCTGCCTGCGCCACCCACGTCCACCCAGCTAAGGCACCTTCCACTTGTTTGCCGATTTCTTTCTGCTCTGCTTCCTGTGTGACAACTATCCACAGAAGGAAAGGAATATGAAATACAAAAAGGTCACTTTCCTTCAAATTTTTTTCTTCTTTTTCTTCTCACTGATGTTTACATATTTTAGTGGTGCTTGCTCAGGGCTCCTGAAATGTTTGCAGCATCACTGGCACAGCAAGTCCCACCGAGACAGGACCATGCATGTTCAATCCCCAGTCACAGCTTCCTTCCCTGTTATTATCTGCTGAGCTCTGATGTGAGATGCGTCACCACAGGAAGTTCATCCAAAATTTTTAGTCTGGTAAATGAGGAAACACCTCATGCATACAACAGGGAGTTCAGATGTGCATTTCTCCACACCAGAGTCAACAGAATCTGCTATTTATTTATTTTTAAAACCCCGAGATGTCTGCTGTGCACTTTTGACCTGTTGTCAGTTTGAGCAGCGATTAGCTATTTGGAAGATGCAAGTCCATACTGTGGCAAGGATGCATTTATAGAACTACGAAATACCAGAGGTTTCAGTGATTTATCTCCTCTTCTGCACATTCAGCACTAGAGATAAACAACAGTGAAAAGAAAGGAATGGGTCTGAAGTTCAGAAAAAAGCCTCCTGTGTTTGGGTGACAGGTTCCTACAGCTGAGGCTGCCAGCCAGCTCAGAAGCTACATAAATTTTCAGATGGGGCCTCTATTTCTACCAGTATTTTAGCAGAGCTCTTCAGGGATTTTTCAGGAAAGTGTCATTTTTATAAAGAGATTAAAAAAAAAACAACAAAAAACCACCCCAATCTTCTGTTGTTCAATGCAGACAAACTCTGGATAATAAAGTATTTGAGCAACGGCTAAAACTTTGTACAATGCTGCAGAGATGTCTTGGTCCTGTGACTGGGGATCAACCAACTGCTCTCTGATACGCTTCCCTGGAAGTGATGCTGGGGAAAACTGCCCAAGTTACCCCATCACATTTGTTCATTTCTTATCACTATTTCGTTGTTGTTGGCACACAGTACTCCCAGAGGTGCCTGGTTTCCCGGAGGAGGGCTCATGACACACTGGTGGGACATGTCACTGGCTGCCAAGCTGGAGGCAGCGTCACACCGCAGGGTCTGGAGGGTTCAGGGATGGTAATGGGACATTAATGCACTAAATAAGGGCATGATTTCCCTGGAAGTCCCAATTCCTGATAACTTTCGAAGTTGTGAACCAAAGGAAACAATCTTTTCTCTCAAAGAGTAGCCCAGATGAGAAATAAAAAAAAAGCAGATATAAGAAGGCCATATGACCCAGGCCAACTCAGAGACATCCAAAGTAATGCTTTGAAAAAAGAAAACTCTCTGCATAATTTAGACCAATTAGTCTCATTGCGTTATTGCTATTTTGCTGCCTAAAACAAGCTGTCGGCTGCCTAATGAGAAATAGTTGGTTTGCTTTCAAAAGTGCCATTCATGATCCTTCCTGAATTTAAAAGAAAATTAAATTTTATAAGTTAAACAAAGACATATTTGAGTAAAAATTAATTGAGTATCTTCTATGTCACTATGATAGGCCAGTTCCTTCTGAGGGACAAAAAGAGAGATAAGTGATACAAAAAAACTAAATGATGCTTAAGAAAGTAGGAGATAAACTTGTGAGAATCTGCTCTGGGTTGGCACTAAAGCAGCAGCAAAATGAAACATTAATTAAATGTGGTTCAATTATTTATATCAGAACTCAAAAAAAAAGTGATGCTGCCTTCTGCCCTTGAAAATTTTTCACCTGAAGTCGCCAAAGTTTTTGCAATGGAAGAAATAAAGAATATTTGAATCTGATTCTCATGAGGAGAGGTATGCTGTCATGCTTGCACCTTGGTTAGGTTTTGGAGGAAAGCCATGTTCCTTACATTACAGTGCGTTTTCTTCGCTTTGTGAAGAAGAGAAGGCAATTCCTCATGGCAGTCATGTGCTCACAATGCATCACATGAACCAAAGATCTGCTGAAGATCATCTTTTCCAGGGAAACACAAGTCTCAGGTACACAAACAGAAATTCCCATGAAATTTTATGGCATCTTTACTGCCAAAATGTTTATGCTTAGGTCAAATGCTTTAGCCTTTGGACAGATGAATAAATAAACAGTGTTTCTGGATATAAGATGAATGCTCACTTTTTTTGTAAAAAAAAAAAAAAAAATCCACACAAATTACATACTCTTAAAAAATAAACAAACCCTTAAACCAACAACCTTGAAAATATATTTATCAAAGAAGAAGTGTTTGTGTGAAAATACTTTTTATAGGAAAACACATATCAGAGCAGCAGACAAGTTTCTTTCAAAATATAGCTCAAACTACATGAACCCGCTCCTGGAAGAGCTGCTCAGATTTAGAACATTATTTCTGGACATCATAAAAAAAAAGTAAATTCCACTGTTGCAAAGAGAAACTTCCTCAGAGAGGGACACAGAAAACTGGTGGAAGATTTCTGCCACCCTCCTGCATCCCCAGTTTGCAGGGAGGTGCAGAGAGCAGACCGTGCTTCTTTTCTGAAAAAACACCTTAAGGCTCTATTTTCCGGTATTGAACTTTTAGGGATTGTGTTTATATTTAATAAAAATCCATTAATTTAGATATCAAGAGCTACCGCAGCTGCTATTCAACTATCCACTTCACAGGGGTATCTAAAATTTCCATGTAAGACTTTTTTTTCCCCAAACCCATGGAATTCCCATTAGGGGTTATGCAGTGCCAGAGTCAGCCTAAACGGAAACTGTAACTATCAAACGCAGTTGAAATAAATAGATAAAAGGGAAAGGTTTCGTGCTGATGCTCTTTCCAGGATCCTCAAGAAAAATGAATGAAATTCATAGTCTTCTGGCACTTGCAGCAGCTCTAACCTGAAACCGTCACGCTTATTAGAGCCTTGCCAAGAATATTTTTAAGTTTCGGCTGAGCAATCCACCTGAAACAAATGCTGGATTCTCCCAGACGTTAACTCTAATGCTTTACCATTTCTACATGCTGAGAACACATACATTATACCCTGACTCAGGGCCGCCGTCATGACATATGGAAGTTCTTAACTTCCTGAGATCTAAGGTAGATGGACATGGTTTATACTTCTGCAGAACTCCTTTAAATGACACATTTTAACATTTTTGTGTTTCTGAACAGAAAACAAAACACACAGAGCAAAAATAGGATTATGAACTGGAGTCATTAAAATGCCAGGTATAATACATCTCAAAGGGGGAAAAGAAACAACCTGGAATTGCAACACTGACCTCACCTCTTTTGTTTTGAACCTTTGCAATGTCTAGCCTTGCCCACGAATAAATCTGCAACACAATTACAAGCAGTATAGTTTCGCTTTTAGATCTAATGTAATACATCAACTCCTTCAGAAGGACCAGGATCTATGTTGAAAAATTGAGCTCAGCTCAGTGCGGCTAAAAGTCGAATGGACGCAAAGAAATCTCAAAGAATGGGATGGCTGCTTCCCTTCCAGGGGGTCAGCGCAGTGATGGGGATGTGTTAGGTGAGTGGGGAGGGTGACGGGTGCTGGGGGAGCATCCCATGTCCTAGGGAAGGGAAGGACGAGTCAGAGTCCATCCCCAATAGCCATTTCCCTCCTCCCCCAAGAGAAAGCTTTTCCCAATGTTTAACCTGAGTTTTCTTGGCTGAAATTAAAGCCCACTCATTTGTATCCTCTCTACTCACGCCAAGGAGGACAGACTAACCCCAGCAGCATTTATGCAGCCCTTAAGGCTGCAGCCTGGTCCTGTACCACTGCTCCTCTTAGGCAACAGCAAGCTTACTTCATCCAGCCTCCCTTCATTGATCACAGGCCTCGGAAACATGACCTCTCCCACTGCTGCCCTCTGGACTTGCTCCAATTTCTCCAGACCCTCTCGAAATGCCTCATCCACCGTCCTCCAGCTGCGGCACTATCCATGTGGAGCAGGATGGAAGGATTACTTCACATTTCTCGTGAGCTATACGCCTGCTTATACAAGCCAGTGGGATGTTTGCTTTTTTTGAGGCAACGCCACTCTCCTGACTCATGGTTGGCTTGTGACACCCTGAAACCTCCAGAGCCCGCTGCTGGGATGCACCACCAACACAGCCACCCCTCATCCCACATCTGCATGGTCAACTAGTCCTGCCTCCATCCACTGCTGTAAGGGGCAATTCTCTCCTCACCATAATCACTCTAAATAAAACAGTCTGGGGGTATCGCTGAAAAGCTGTTGAACGACACTTCATTAAATTAATTTACAAAAGAGAAATAATTCCCAGCAGATGGCAACCCCCTGGCATAATGCAGAGCCCATGCCACAAAGGTGTCTGCTTTGTTGGGAGGGAGGAGAATTGATCCAGAGGTGGTTTTCTGGGTGGGCTGTTGCAGAGCAGAGGGACAACCCTGGGGGAGGGAGCAGTGCAGAGGGCTGCTCACCAGCTCTCATCTCCCCTTCTCTGCTCTTCCCAGAGGCGAGACTGGGCTCAACAAGCCTGCAGCAAGGCTACCCAGGCAGAAAGTCCATTTCTAGCACTGCCACCTTTGCAAACAGGCTTTCCTCTGTAGTTGTCTCCGCTCATCTGGAAGCAATCTAAGGCCGTGATGAAATACATACCCTATGCACGGGGAGATGGGAATTTAGCTTGGGGGTTCTTACACACACACACACATTCAGGTCAGGCTCCCAGCTGACCCCAGGACCACGTTGTGAGGAGGACAGCAGCACGGCCACCCCCGTGGACTTGCCACCCTGCCCAGCCCTGCAGGGATGAGGGTCCAGGGAAGAACAAGCCTCCTTTCTCTGAGCAGGGCTCCTCAGACAAGCACCACACAGGATGGGACTTTCTTTTCTACTTTGCTGCATCCTTTATCAGTTGATGGGAGATGTCCGTGCAGTAAATCTAATTCAATCACATATTTATTTATCATACACTCCAGAAGAAGCCTAGGCTATTGAATAAACATGCGGTGGCCTAAGTGGGGCTGCTCTTTCAAAATGTCTTTATAGCTTTTTTTCCTCCTGTGATCTGTGCAAAAAGGCATGTTTATAAACAAATTGCAAGATCTATTTATACTATAGCTCAAGACATTCAGACAGTAGCATCTCAGAGACATTTGATGGAGGCGGTAAACTGGGCTGGAAGTTGATCTGACAGGAAATAAAAGCTAAAATTGTTTTTCTGAAAATGAGCAGATAACACTAACAGGCTGGGATGAGTAAGAACGTGGAATCCAGATCAAGATGCTGGATGCAGCAATCTGTGTACTACAAAACCCTCTGTCAACTAAAAGAGATTCACATTTATAGAGCAAAAACCAACAGCATATTTCAATCATACAGGAACAGAAATGAAGCAGAGCTACCAAAATCCCCAGCAGGATCTCATGTTTAGCAAGAGAACATTTCATGGTGAGCAAAGTGAAAAATAATAAAATAAAAGCCAAGACTAATAAATGACTTGAATACACAGACATATTTTTTGGATGACTGGTCAGGTAGGTCAGCATGATCTCCACAGTTTGTTCTAGAAGAAATCCTGATTAGGTCCGTTCGTACAGATCTTTATCACATATGTGAACTCCAAGTTTTACCATTGCTCTAAAAGCAAAGAGCAGATGTAACATGGAAATCAGCCAAATTAAAGATGGAAACAAATACTGCTGCTGCTGTACAGTTGTTAATGCCTCTGGAGGGGTACCACTACATTGAAATGCAAAAATGAGTACAAATGTAGCAATTTTTTATCCTGGTAATATAGATGTCAGATAAACAGTTCCTAGCAAGTTCATGTGACCAAGACAACTGGGGGAGGGAAAGCCCACAGCACCTGGATGACTACTATTAGACATAATGAGAAGGAAAAAAAGAGTGATAAAATGTTAGCATTCTGCAGCTCCCGAGCTGCCTGCGTGTGCAACCCATTTACAGCCCCAACGGGCTTCGGCGCAGTCTCTGGAGGAAGCAGCGTTCAGCAGACCGCCTTGCAACACCAGCTCCAGGAAGTCATCAATCAGCCCGGAGAGAGTTACGCCAAGATCTGCCCAGATGAGAGCTTATCAGCAAAAATAAAATTCCCGCCGAAAAAAGTGGAACCAAAAATGGATGCTCGAATACCTAATCAAATCACACCCTTGCTGTGATCAGCAGGGAAACACAACACCCTTCTCAAGTAGGATGTCCCTGACCTTCTGAAGGTCCTGTGGAGACACAGCAGTGCTGGTGGTAGTATTTCAGCACAGCAAGATGACACATCAACAAGAAGTAAGCCAGCTCTTACATGAGCTGGGCAGTTTTGACTGGAAACAAAATGACTAACCCCCAAGTCATAAGCAGAGACAGCCACATGGGGTCAGAGTGAGGATTCTGCCCCACAGGAGGTGTCCGGGAAAGAGCAAGAGAACAAATCACCTTCAGGAAGATGTTTTCCTGCTACCTTCTCCCCATCACCTGTGGTTGAGAAACCCCCACCAGAGATCTCATCCTGCTTGATAAAGAAACTGCGAGCTTGAACCATCCATTCAAAGAAATGAGGGCACTGAAAGTAATACTGCTCTCAGTGAGGGAGTGCACATATGTATACTGGGAAACAAATAAAATAATAGACAGCTGAGGCGTGAAGTGAAAAGGTGTGAACCCCTTCAGTCCACCTCAAACCCTGAGGGAGTTATAAAGCACATAGATAATGGGGCTCCTGGCTCCTGCTGTCTGAAGTATCTGACAGCCAGGAACGCTGGCAGGAAAATGGGAGTTTTTATTTTCTGGCATAAGCAGAGTGTCTGGATCAGGGTTTCAGAGTCGAACACAGTGTCACATGACAGGGTCAATATTTTCTCCGGCCATGACTGTTCCACTTGCTGTGATTTCCCCCATATCAAGTCCCAGTGATGGACTGCGGGAATCATATCTAACTGGCAGCAACTACTAAGAAGTTGTGGGGTTGCTGTCTAGAAATAGCCCCCCCAAAACTGGCTAGCTGCCACCTGACAAAACTGTAGTTAGAAAAACAGCCCACTGCAGTGTTGGGGCAAGGGGAACATTTTTACTTTTGGCCACTGGTGACTGTTACACACACAGAGACTGGTAATCTTTGGAATACTAAAACTATACATGGTAACCTGTACTTCAGCAAATACAACAAGAAAAAAAAAAGGTAATTTAAACAAAAAAAACCCTCTACATCAAAATTCTATGAAATTGGAACATGTAAAAAACATTTAAAAACCATCAGCATTTACTATTGCCCAAATCTTTATAAAAGAGGTATTTCTCTTATGTTCATATCCTTCGGGAATTTTGCCATAATGTGGAATGGTATTTTTTGTATATTCTTACTATAGGTTTAGTTACTACACAAAGGGCCACCTATCAAGTCTTTATACGGAAAAAATATCTAAGTCCTCTAATAATGAAGGCTGCTTTCCACTTCCATAATCTGAAAAGTGAGTAATAAAAAAATTATTTTTCACAAGAATGGCAGTAACTTTAGCCATTTTGCAGGTTCCAGCAAATGATAAAGCTATCCTGCTTTGTCTTTTACACCTCTAAAATCACGTAAGAGCTAAGCATATTCTGGCCATGATGGATAAGAACACTAAATGAGCAAATTTGTTGGAAGTCTGTCTTCAGAGGATGAGTACAGGTGCTGCACATCTGGTTGTGCACCTAGTGGTAAATATTTGAAAATGCTCAGGAAAATAAAGGAAAAGGAGGTCTTAAACAGGAAGGGAAAGTATAAAAGGGTCAGGAAGGGGTTAGCAAGGAATCCTGCTAGCAAGGTGAAAATGAAAACACCAAAAAAAATCCACGCTAAGAAATGAAAACTCAACAAACTTATTTCACTGAAAGCAAGTTAGAAGTTTTTTCTGTCCTGGGAAGCAGGGGGCCCAGTAGCTTCAAGTCACAGTGTCTCATTAGATATGTTTTTCTTATTTTTACCTCTCCTTCAGTGTTCTCACCACCTCTCTTACTTGTCCCATGATGTATGATATGACCTGCAAGGTCATTGACCGTCCATTTTGGGGCAATTTCCTTACAAGCTGATTTCAGATCAGTTGCAGATGGCCAGCTTTTTGCGCCAATGATGCTGAGCATTTGAAATTGTTTTATCATCCAGACATTTGCTTTGTTTCTGTGGAAGTAAAAACTCCTTCTACTCCATTTCATCAGAAAGCAGGACAGCATTAGAATATTTTTGTCAATACAGAAACTGCGAAATTATATATCTATGAAAATTTCAATAAACGATAGCATTTATAAGCCATTTCTGGCAGGTGACAATTTTACAAAAATATTAATGTTAACTGTAATGTGTGAACCCAGACAGAGATCATAAAATAGTCTCTCTGTTATAATAACAGTTTGATAAAATACCTGTTTTTACTGACTTCTAATCAGTTGGTTTTAACACTAAGAGATGATTCTTACACCACTACTCATAGCAAGGCTGGAACATGTTCTTTTTTCTCTTTTTAGATCTGAGCTGCAGATTGCATGTTTTACACGAGAAACCCATTCCCAGAAAAATGTTTTCCAAGTATACATTTTATTTAAAACATTCTTTTAGTTCTTGGAGTTGTCCGTTTCCTTATCTCTTGCCCGTTTTCATTTTGTGGAGTTTCACTGAACCCCAGAGAGATGGCTCTTTAGCACTTCTGGTAGGCATTGTCATGCTCTTACCTTATTTGCCCAACACAAATCTCTTCAGACTTACCGGGCTTGAGACTAAATTTTAATAGAAATACGAGGGAAATCATATCCATCTCAGGCAGACTATTTGACAATACAGCACAGAAAATGTCACTTTTTTTTTTTTGTGAGAGAGTATTTCTACTCCAAGCACATAACACAGATTTGCCTTTAGCCAGAACACAATTTCTTAAAATGAGTCATTCGTGAAAACAGATAGGTTTAAATTACAGAAAAATGCTTTGCAAACTAACCAGTGTTGCAAAACCAGAAATAGCTCAGGAGACCTGGAGAGAGTCCAGTTCCACTGCGTTCATCCATTCCCCCAGTCCCCAGCCGTTCGGTCTTCCTGTCATCCTCCTTCCTTTTGGGATATTGTTAAGGTTTGGTTAACACAAGACTAAAAATCTGTCCAGAAATGGATGTGTTAATAGGGAGAAAGAAACAAGTCTTCCTTCTTTTATTATTTCCAATAGGAGAGTCATATTGTAGAGGCTGTACTGAGCTTTGGACATAGTCTCTACTACAACTTTTGTTACATACACAAATTTGGGACAGTGTATTTAAGGAACAGATAACCACAGAGTATCTCATCCAGTGCATTCCCTTGCCTGTTCACGGAAAGAGCTGACTGCAGCATCGCACAGTGTTTCTGTCTGTGGTTTTGATGACCTGAATCCAAAACAAACCATTTTCTGTTCCGTCTGGGGCCATAAAAGTCAGAGCCTGTCCTGGAAGTACAGGCATTTTAGATCAAGAAGGAAACTACTTCAGCAATTGCAGAAGAGCCTGGATTATTCTGCAGCACATAAGGCTTAGCCTGTGGATTTTACAAACCATTTCTGCCATGACACACTGCAACCTGGACTCGTCTATTTCAAGGATGAATTTCTTCCTGCCTCCTGCTTGCAGAGGTCTGCTCAGGGTCAAGAGCTGAAGCAGAGCTAAATTCCCGACCCCTGTCTCCTCACCAGCCGATGCAGCCAGCCAGGGCCACAGGAGACTGCTCATCCCAGCCACCACCCAGGCCCAACGCTACCTTGCAGCCTGCACATAATTATTTGGAGAAGTGTTTTTTGTAAAACAGGGTAGCCCTGAGACTTCAAAACTATTTGCAGGTTAAGCTCTGTCATGTATGTATTTCTTTGCAGAACTGTGAACCCTGAACCACAACATTTATCGTGAGTCAACATCAACACACGCTGCTGATGTCCTGAAGATTGTGTCAAGGAGAGCACTACACTGCGTGTCCTGGTCTACCTTTCCCTGAAAAGCTTCTGCTGGCCACCGTTTCCCTAGTCCTCTCCTTGCAGACAGGTTTCAGCCCAACAGTATTTGAAGCAAAGTGTGCTCACAGGAAGAGGAAGACAGAAAACATGGGGGAAAATATTTGGATGACAATAAAAAGCAGGTCAGAATCATAGAATAGAATCATGGAATAGTTTGTGTTAGAAAGGACCTTTAAATGTCTCTAGTCCAACCTCCCCTGCAATGTGCAGGGACATCTTCAACTAGATCAAGTTGCTCAGAGCCCTGTCCAACCTGACCTTGAGTGTTTCCAGGGATGGGACATCTACCACCTCTCTGGGCAACCTGGGCCAGTGTTTTATCACCTTCACTGTAAAATATTTCTTCCTTATATCTAGTCTGAATCTACCCTCTTTTAATTTAAAGACATTGTCCCTTGTTCTGTTGCAACAGGCACTGCTATAAAGTTTGTTTCCATCTTTCTTGTAGGCGTCCTTTAGGTACTGATAAGTTCTCCCCGGAGCCTTCTCTTCTCCAGGCTGAACAGCCCCAACTCTCTCATCCTGTCCTTATAGGAGAGGTGCTCCAGCCCTCAGATCATTTTTGTGGCCTCCTCTGGACTTGTTCCGATGGGTCCATGTCCTTATTATGCTGGGGACCCCAGAGCTGGATGCAGTACTCCAGCTGGGGTCTCACCAGAGTGGAGTAGAGGGACAGAATCACCTCCATCACCCTGCTGGCCACGCTGCTTTTGATGCAGCCTGGGATACGGTTGGCTTTCTGGACTGCAAACGCACATTGCTGGCTCATGTCCAGATGGTGACTTCCCTGCCATTAGACTCCTGACTTCCCTCCTGACTTCCCAGGCCAAAAGGAAGCTTTGTGGTGTGGTGGGGGCTGTGGTGGAGAATCTGACCCTCTAAGGCTTTTCTTGCTTTCCGTTCCTAATAACGTTAAAGTTGATCTTAACCCAACAGCTTCTCTCCTTCCTATGTTTGGCAGCAAGGTTCAGAGCAGTGACCAGTGGCAGCTCTGAGGAACCCTTTCTTACGATCTCTTACAAAAGGATTGCTCCACTGCAGGTAAGCATGGAGAGGCACACAGCACTTCCAAACTTCAGCTTTTACAGGTGGAGTATCTACGTCTCTTTCAGACACATTCACTGGTGTCTAGTGCTTCAAAATGCTGAGAGTATGTGACCTTGACATTAATTTTGGAGCAGGACGTAAATACTAACAATATAAAATATACAGGTAGCTTTGGGTGGAGATTTTTAACATCTTCAAGGTTAACCTAATGAATATTTTTCAAAAATTTAATGAATCAAATATACCTAAAAAAAGTTTATTTTTTCCGCCTTTCTTTGTTCAACTCAAAAAGCTCCCACCAAAACTGCAGCATTTTCTTTCAACAGAATTAGAGGACATATGGGAAGGAAAATCTGTAACCATTTTTATGTCAAATGAAGTGTATTAACTGTTGGACATCTGTACTTGCATTTCCTTTCTCCAAACACAGTTTGTTAACACCTAAACAAATTCACGGTATTTCTCCGTGCCACTGAATACAGATTCATTGTTTGCATCTACCACCTCTTCTTCCTCTCTCCCTTCCTCCTTCCCTCTCCCCCTCTCCAAAAAGTTTTGACCGAACAATCGCACCCAGCTCGATCACTGTCAGTTTTTCCAGGCACTTGGCTGCCTATACGCAATAGCTGAGGATGGGCCCCCAACTTTGAAATCAGACAGCTTGTATACCAATACTTGCAGTTTCCAATGGGAAACATCTTACTTCTGTTCTTCTTTCCCATTATTCTTTTTCCCTTTCTTCTTTCAGTGCTCTCACGCTCATGGTTGAGGGAGGTATAAACAGAGTCTCACCACGCCACAAAATGCATAGCAGCACTTTGGGAAGTTTGACAAACTGGAATACATGTTTAGATTTCCTGACTCGGAGACAATGCAGAAAAGAGGGTTCTGGCAAGCTTCCTGGAGATGGGATGCAATTGCTTTGCTCTGCGATATACAGTAGGGGTTACAGGCACTTTGAACATTTACAGAGCACCAGTTCAAGAAGAACAAATCATTTTTTAATCTTTGTGTTGTAATTAAATGCAACTTAGTGGAGTTTCTGCATATGAGAAAGCTGACTGGAAAGAAATCAGATTGCTGTGACCTGAAAAGAAATTATAACATGACACTGCACAGCATGTAACCATGGCACAGTTCCTCTCAAAATACCCTGCAAATTTTGTTGCCTCTTCCTCCTCTGACTTTTTTAGGAAAGATGTTCCCCTTCACCATTTTCTCTTCTGTGTGACGATTCGTTTCCTGCACGCATGGCATTTGGGACAATTTATAAAATTTCACCACATCCACGGATCCCGGAGGAAACAGCCTGGAATTTCCAGGTGCTACTTGTGCACATCGCTACAAAAAAAAGGACTAATCTAACCTCATGGCCATATGAATAACCTGGTTTGTATATCCAATTTCAGTAGCAGTCACCTAAATATATTTGAACCTTTCCTGGCTAGTTGTACTCTTTGGTCCCTACCTTGCCTTCTCTACAGTGTGCTGTCTTTTGAGCATCCATGGCTTCTCCTCCCACAGCTCCTTCTGGCCTTCCTCTCCTCCATCGCTGAACTGCCTTCTCTTCCCCTTCAGTGCCCACAAAGCCCCCGACAGGCAGATCCCATCATCCCCACATCTCCTCTGGGTCGACCCCTTGTTCCTGTCCCCAAGACAAGTGAGACAGAGGCAGGTGGAAATCATGCTAAGAAATTCCAAATTCTTCCCATTATTTTAAACTACGTTTTTAATTTCAAACTTTAGATCATTGTTTAGAAGGTGAGTTCGCACTTGTCGATAACATCGTTATTCATAATGCACTTTAACACCAGTGATCAATTTTAGTCTTCATCAATTTGCAGTTTTATTATTGTGATTCAGCAGACCCAGATTTTTAAAGCCAGGAAGCTAATGTGTTCTGAAAGGCTGAACAACTAGTACAAGAGGTCAAGCGCACTGAAACTGATCTCTCAAATTCAAAGAAGCTCTCCTGTAAAAGCAACGTTTTCTTTTTTCTTAAAAAAACCCAAAACAAAACAAAAAAACAAACAAACAAACAAACAAAAACCAAAAAACCAAAACAAACAAAACCATAACAGATGATAGAAACCTTAAATGAAGCTGGGAAAACACTTCATAATCATATTTTTGTCTCATAGCATTGATCAGTAGTTTGTATAGAAATCTCAATGCACAAAGCACACTCCTGCCCCTAAGGCACTCGGCTCCCCCTTGCTCTTTGTGGATTTACTAGAGTCTAGAGAAGGTGACTCGCCCTTGAAATGTTAATATAATAATTATCATAATCATATAAAAAAATTCTAGTTGATCTTTTTTGGCTCACAGCCAGAAAAAAACAGCCATAAACTGCTTAGAGAATACAGCAGGATGGGTTTTTTTCCCTTCCATGTGCAATCCTATATATTTCACCTAGCAGATATGACAAATAAAGACCATTGGTAATGGATATAATCATAAGAAAAAACAAACCTCTTTCAGACACATCTCAGCTAAAGAAAAGACAGCTTCAAAACAAAGCTCCCCCATACTGCAGCAGTGCTAGGTGTTTTTATTATTTAAAGGCAGTGTCTCTCAGCGTAGGAAACCTTCAAGGGAATAATAAAGCAGTTTAAATGGCTGTAAGAAGAAAGCCAGACGTACAAAACATGAGACAGCTTATTGCATTATTCTGAAATGATCTATTCAAATATGTACGTTTTAACTCACATCGCAGGCACTTTCAAGTGATCTTGCTGCATTCTACTAGATCGTGTTATCTGTACAAATCTAGGTAGACAAACATTTTAATTCACCAGAACACAGTGTTGATTAGGATCATGAAGGATGTGCAAATAAAATTCACGGAGAAAAATCAAGCTCTTCCCAAAAGAACAACAGTAAATGAGAGGACCTTTAGGGAAAAGGTTTTAGGAAGCAGTAAATACATCTGAGAGAGGCAAGGTTATCTGGGATTTATAATTTTTTCCAAATATTTATGCCAGGTGCTAAAAAGCAGCATTGCCCTTGCTTAAAACTATTTGGACAAGAAGGCTTACAGCTTTCCTCTCTGTGTAAACAGTACAGCAGCATTCTAAACAGATTAATAGTGGTATCTGTTCAAGTCAAATATTTATGTAAGCTAGATGCGTGGAAAAGGTAGTCTAAGGAGAAAATTTTAACCGCAAATTCTAAAAGGTACTGAGTATCCCGCCTGCATGCAAACAGCCCACCTTGAGAAAATCATGTTGTTTAAAATGAAAAGGTTTCACGACTTAATACATTATTTCCGGTGACCTAAGAAAGATTTTCTCTCCCTTTCAGAGCTGTCAGAGATATTTATGTTTGTGCTAACCAACACAGCAGAGAGGTACCAGTAAAAGAGCCTGCAAAACCAGAGTTCAATGGCCAAGCGCTAGATTGAGAAGGGATCACAGATTCTCTCTGGTCTTACTGTGGTTTTATTCTACAATTATGAATGAATAACTGATGCTCAAATTGTCTCATCTGCACCCAGGTGGAAGGGAAAGCAGAGGAGGAGAGATGGGGACCACGCTGCTGCTTCATGTCGCAGCGCAGCGGAGCCTCTGGACCAGAGAGTCTGCTTCCTCGGGGGTTCCTTCCCTCGGGGCAGGCTACTCAGGAGCAAGCTGCTCCCATGGGAAGCTCTTGCTGCTGATGTTTCCACAGCAAGGGCCTCAGCCTACTGTCATTCTCTAACACAAGACAGTATGGAATAACTCTTCTACTCCATAAATTCTACTGGAGAAACTCAAATTTTATGGGGGTGTTCTGGGTCAGGCAAAATTGACAGACACTAAACCAGGTCAAAATCAAGAAGATTGAAAAAGTTGACGGGCTGTTTGTCTCATGCCCATGATTAGTGGATTTGAAAAAAACTTTATACATCCCCTTGCATATGAATCAACATCCCTTACCCATTTCTGTCCTAATTTTTCGCATTTTTCAATTCAAGTAAGAATTTGTCTTAAACAATAAACAGCTATGGAATTAGAACAGGACATCACAGAGACTGAACTATTTTATAGCTTAAACCTGGTGGGTCATATTTCACCGCAATGTTTTCAACATCTGCAGATTCCTCTTGTTTTGTGGAAGACAGAAGTAAATGTCTTGCAGAACAGGCACCAGAGAGGAGCAGCCAAGATATTTAGGTGGCACAGCTGTACTGCCTCAAAAGCTGGACAGAAAGCTTTCTCCAAGAGCAAGCAGAGCGTGGAAGCCTTACACAGCTACATGCGTTCACTGTTGCTCTGTTAAACCTTCTCCTGCTCTGGAAGCAGGAGATCTGGATCACAGACTGGTGGGACCACTCAGCGCAAGGGAAAGTCCCCTTCCCCTGAAGCCAGGTCTCGAAACACCAGCACCCTCAGGCTCTGGGGAGGTTACAAGCGGGAGGGCTTGTTAATTTGATGGCTGATGGGTTTTCCGCTTGGCACAGTAAGGGGAGTTTGTGCCACCTGTGCACTCTGCAGGAGGTGATGCCCCTAGTGTGCAGCTCTATCAGGTTAACACCTCCTCTCCAGCCTCAACATGCAGTCTGAGTTTGTCTCCATGTTGGACTGGAGCTCCAAAGAGTGACAGCACAGGCCAATTAATAAATGGAGGAAAAGGAAGAGAAATCCTTTACATACAAGAGCTGCAAACAAACAAGCAAACAATAACTTCTATGTCAGAACAGAGTAAGGGTGTTCTTTTTTGCCCAGTAATTCCATGCTGAGGTGTGCAAGCAGGTAATAAAGGCTTTTGAGAGACACAGGCTTACTGAGGATGCAGGAACATCTCCACTTGTTATGGGTGACAGCCCTGGGAGATGTGGGGCGGGAGCCGGGGGCAGGAGGAGACAAGCCCTGGTACGGACACGGGGGCATTGGGTGCTCCCAAGGGAGGAGGCTGAGAGCTTCAACACTGCCCCGGCCAGGAGCCTGGACTCTCTGAGCATGAGTGTTTCCTAACAAGGGGCAGCCAGCACAGCACTTCCCGGGTACCTTTCCCAAAGAGTGGCTCATTATTATCAAGAGCCACAAGTTTTTGCACCACCAACTCAGGTTCGGACATGCCGGCAAGTCACCTGTTGTACATTCTGCCCCCATTTGCCGGGGTAGACAGGGACAAGCCCACACATAAGTCTTGCACGGGGTCCTCGACACAACATCTCCTGCTGTCCCCTCTTTGGAAAACCCTTCAGGATCAGCAGCTCGCATTGCTGAACTCCTCCTGACTTCTTTTCGCAGCACAGGCTCCGGAGAAGAAGCCTTGTGTAGGATTCCACTGCATAAGGCAAACATTAACCTGGTTTTCCAGCTGGTTTTCAGCATTCCCAGCTGAGCTTTCTTGCAGGAAATGTGCACCTTGGAGCACAGCCATCTGCATCGGCTGTAATCCCGGCGGCCTTCCTGCCTCGCTGGGGCTGGGGATAGGAGCCGCGGTGCCTGGCACAGGAACTGTCCTGTCCTGTCCCGGCCTCAGAAAGGCAGAAAGTTAAAAAGAAAACACAAAACCCAAAATACATGACTGCAAGCCACTGTTGCTCAGCTGCCGTTCACATGAAGTTCAGAAAGGCTTTGTTTCAACCTGCACAAAGCCCTCCCATCTGACCCTCAGACTACAAGAAATGCAAAGCTCAGATTAAAAAACCCCAACAACTGTCAAAAATTAACTGTCTTTTTGCATGATTACAGTCTGGGGCTATAAATCCTGAACTCAAATCTGAGGGATAAATGGATTTGGATGAAATAGTCCACCTTCAGAGCCCTAAGTGCTGAATTTCAGCCACCTTATTCAAGTACAGAGGTGCTCTAAGCAGCTATACACAATTCCTGGAAATGTCATTGCCAAAGAAAAATTACTGAGGACGAGTGGGACTAGATTAGCGTCCATTCTAGAAGATCAGGAAATGGAAGTGGTGTTTTCACTTAGGTTTAGCTGTCTGGGTTTCAGGGGAGTCTCCTCAGCAAGCAATACGTCCGCTGAGTTCGTTTTGCAAGTGAGGGGATGGCTCTGCTGGAGGATGATGGCTGCTGGCAGTCACAGCCCCGGCTCTCCTGTCACAAACATTGGCTTTTGGAGGTTTGTATTCACAACTGGTCTCCAAAATGTTGGGTTAGCATTTTGGGAACGTTTCCAGAGCAAAGCCAGGATATTGGTCTTGGATGATGATACCTCTTCTCCTTCTTCCAGGACTTACTGGACTGGCGATTCAGCTTGTGTCATCTTAATTGCTCAGATGAACTGAGTCATACAAAATCTGGTTTGACTCATGAGAGGAGATTTCACATTCTTGTATACAGGCACACAGGAAAGACTCCTACGTTATTAAATGATTAACCAAAGATACAGTAATTGCTGAAAGAGGCTCAAAACATGGCTCTGTCCTTACGCTGATCAAATCAGAGCTGTCAGATCTGCTATAGACACACCACATACCTCTATTTTGTACCACTGGATTAGTACAAGCCTATCACACACATTATCGCCTGTTCTAACTTATCGACACACATTTAACTTGCAGAGTGTTGAGGGAAAGCAATTTTCTGTCTCAACTGAAAATAAGAATAACAGCTCACTTGCACGCAGGAAGTATGAAACTATTTTCAAAACAGGAAGGAGGGGATGTTTTCTGCATGAACAACACATCTAGATGCATGTTATTTTCTAGTCCAAGTGGATTCCTTTCCAGAGGAACATCATTTTGCACCACAGCTTATGTAGGTGGGATACATTACATGTTTATCAGCAGTTAGTAGACCTTAGTTTATGCAATTAATAAATATTTATAATAAAAAGTTCGCAGCACTCTGCTCTTTTAGATATTGCTCATTAATATAAAACACTGCATAGAAAAATAGTCACTTGAAATCTAGTTATATATTCTAGTAACGTTTTTTTAAGATCTTGCTGTTGCACAGTAATGCCGTACCATAAGAGGGAAAGAAGTACATACTTTGGGGGGAGGGGACGTGGGGAGAGTCTAAAACAAGGATTTTGAGACTGAAACAATTTTAAGAGAAGTTACAGGAAACCCAGTTAAATGGACGCCAAAAATTTTCCAACGAGCCAAGCCAAATTCAATGTAACCCAATCTAAGGAACATCAGAGGAACACTCAGAGCCTTGCTATGATTATCTGTGTCTGTGCCTCCACACACAGTCCAATTTTCAGCACAGTGTGACTTAGCAGGATGTTCATAAATAGCTCCCTAACCTTCCACTTAAGTCACATTAAAGCTGAATTAAGCATCCTATTGTAGTGCCATACCATATGCTCAAGATAACAGGGTGAAGTATTGATTGAATGGGAACTACAATTATTCACAAACTCAGAAATACCTGAATAGTTCTTGCCCTCCAGCAGATTTTGGTAATGTTCTTGCCCTCCAGCAGAGCTGGTAATGGCCTTTGTCCACCTAACAACATGATGATATTTTTATACTCTATAGAGATAGGTTTATCTCATTCCCTCCCTCCCTTCCCTCCTTCTCACAATTTAATGGCAATTAATATGCAGACACAGTAAAGAACTTTCTTCTTGAATGCACCAACTTGTAATTTAATACATGAGAGCCCCATAGCTAGTCTGCTGCTACATCAGTAGAGGGACACAACTCCAGATGTAGGCAATCTTTTCCCTGTCGCCCTCTGAATTCAGGGATCAGCAGAAACCAAACCCTGCTGAGCTCTCATGATGAATCACAGTTACACTGTGAGTCTCACACACCTCCCTGGGGACAGAAATAAACAACTGCACTGAAAATAGGGGGTTTCTTTGTCCTCCCCGTGCTTTCTCATCTTTTCAATAGATGTGCTCTTTGGCTTCTTCCTGCTCAAAAGAGGAAAACAGAGGGCACATTAGGCTGGTAGTTCAATGTACATAGATGAAAGGCTGAAAATCAAGCCAAGGAATCATAAAACTTCCAAGGCTAACTGCTGAAATCTTCTGTGTGCTGACTGAGCTTACATGTTTGTGTGCCTTTACAAATTATTCTGCAGATAAGAAAGGACTTTTTTTTTTTCATCTATTTTCTACCACCCCAGCCAGTCCCAGTGAGGCAGCAAGCCTTGATATCTCATTCTTCCACCATCTGAGCTCTCAGGAGCAGTTTATCCTTCTTTCTCACTTCAGGCCCCCAGTGCAGGATGCCAAAGGATCCCTCTTGCTGGGGATGGTCACCAAGAACATGGTCTTTGAGGCTAGACTGCCCTACTACACGGTGTGAAAGCAAAAACTAACCACATGTGTGGCTTTGCAGAGGCCAGTGCAATGAGCAGAGAGCTGTGGTGATTTTCCCTTGACAACCTGAACTGCTGGAGGCCAAATGAGAGAGTCTGAGCCAGTCACAGCCTAATTTAGATCTGGAAGAAAGATTCCTCATTGGACCAAGTGTCTGTTGTCCAGCCCAGAAATTGCAGATGTGGATTGCAATGGCCTATCCAACAACCGACAGTGGGGAATATAACCTTGTAGCTCACTGCAGATGAAAGGAGGTGCCTTAAGGATCTGCTTGAATATCCAGCAGCAGCAAGGCGCCTGGAGGGGCCATGTACACGTTGTGGGGTGCTTTGCCAACACCATTGCTACAGTAATCCGGGCTGAAAAAGTTGTTAAAATATCTGTGTTAGAGTCACAGGCCACCCCCACCTCAGGCTAAGTGGGTAGTCATTCACGGTATAGAAAGAGGCAGGCAAAATGTTTCATTTTCATCACATGCATTATAAACACCAGTCCTTCCACAGCACTGAGAAAAGCTGTCTTGGTGTTGTTATCCCTAGTTATTCACTCATCAGACAGTGATGAGCTGTGATGGCATGCCATCCTAACCAAGGACAAACTTCACACACCCAATTACAAGCAGTCTGGGTCTTGGAAATAAATGGTGAAAGAAATAGTCTATATCAATCAGCAATTTTGCTAACAAGTTATCAGAAAAAGAAAAAAAAAAGTCCCCTTTTTCCCAACACAATCCATTTCTAAACAGTTGCTGAACAGTTCAGAATAGCTGCTGATTTGTTGAATTTTTAATCAGCAGAGACTTCCACGACATTTGTTATTTTCTGATTTATTCCACAATACTGTGGCAGTACTTTAGCTGGTAGATGATTCTATGATTCTAAGATTTCCTTGGCCAGAACAAGATCTGAATTTGAATTTCAAATATCACTGTCCACACAGTTCAGACTTCCCTTTCAGGAAGTGCTTCAGTCTTCTAAACTTCAAATTCCCCATTTTAGGAGGCTTGGCAAAACACAAGGATCCATAATTGTGCATGCAAAATATTGTAAGTGTTGGTGGATGCCAACAATCACGTCCCGTGCAGGCAGGACAGCTACATTAGCACGGAGTCCTTCCCCAGTTAAGGACTTCTGATCCAGAAACGTATCGTACAGGTTACAGGTGTTGTTTCTGTTGTACAGACAGTGGAATTAAGACCTCAAAAAAAGACTGACTTCCAGTCTAGTACAGCAAAATAGCAGTAATGAGCATAAAATCTACGTCATTTTTCTGGGTTTCAGTGCTTGGGAGTCCAAAACTGGGCAGCAGCCAGTGAGAAAGCATCAGGGAGGTGACTAGAGGAGCCTGGCTTGCCCAGGGACCTCCTTGCTGCAGAAGGCACCAGCCCCTCACCAGCCCACTGATGGCCACTGAGCAGCCTGTTCTCCCAGGCCAACCAATCTGGGCCAAAATACAGCCTGTTCCCTTCTCTTCAAGACAGTTACCTCCTTCAGGCAAGTAGGTAGTCTCCTGAACTCATCAGAGCTCAGCATGATACCCAAATCAGCCCAAATTTGGAGGCCTAGATGTATGGCTCAGCGTGAAATACCTCAAGAGATGTAGCTGGACAATTTCAGGAAAATGGGATTTAGCTGCTGTTTTTCCTCGTATACTGTGTTCTTATCTTGGTGTGCTTTTACAGTTCCCTCAGCTTACAATGGATCAGGAAGAATAAGTACAAATGGACCTGAGGCAGTAGCCTGCTGATAAGTCAGCTCTACAGCTCAGCAGTACAATCTAACGCCACGTGTGACAAAATCTTAACAACCATCTTCCACCACACACAGTCTGCTGTAGCTATATTTTTATTTTCTACAGTGACAGCATAATAAGTTTCTCAAAAAATATGTGCACTTCATGTACATGCATATCTAAACATATACACACATATCATTTTCCAGTACTGTACTCAACTGTAAATGGAAACAAGTCAATTTGACAATCAGCCAATATAAAGAGAGCTGAAAGAAATTTTAGCTTGCACACCTATCCCTACTTCCCCTGCCAAGATGTGGTTTAGCCATCACTTTTTCCTATTAAAAAAGAAGTGTAAATGTTTCCTCTGTTCCTGTGTTAAGACGTGTAGGAATAGGAAAAGTTACTAACACAATGACTGTCTGGACAAAACTTTATAATATCTGTGCCCAAAGGGCAATATTTTGGTATTATTGCAGTTGACAGTACTCAGAAATCAGCAGGGCCAGGATCTCCCCCCCCAGCAACTCAAATGCTCAAAGTAAATAAAACATAGAAAAAGAGAAAGGCTGTAACATGTTAGATCTCTTGCAGTCATTAACTTCAAGTACTGGCTGCCTTTACCACAATACCTCTAACGCGTCGTATAATTCCTCATTTTTAGAAATTTCAGTCTTGGGAGAGGAGGCTCTCAAGCTGAAAAGAAGTTTTAAGTCGTGCTGCGGTGAAGCTGCAGAGGGGTTTAAGTGACTTGGTGAAACTTAGGAGCAAAGAGAGAGTCAGGACCGGAGCCGAGAGCAGCACAGCCCGATGCTGCTGCAATCTCTTCTCAGTCAGGCTGCAGCCTCGATATTTTAAAATTTCAAACCCCTGCTCAGGTTAGGAGCACCCGTCACATGAATCTACTGTTTGCAGCATGAATCCCCTGAAAAAAATAAAAAATAGGTGAAATAAAAAGTAAAAAAATGATAAAGGAGCCGAGCCCACAGAGCAGGATTGCACCTTTAAGTGCTTTGACAGGTCTAAGTGTTTTCTTCCTGCTCAGGAGGCTTGTTGGCAGCCTCAGCCGACCTGCGCCTGCTATGTCTTTAATCATGGGCTTCTGGCCATGGCTCGCTTGGGAGCTGCTTGCACATTCCTGGTTAATCTTAGCCTTCCCCGTTAGCATGAGGGGAGATGTGCTGTCTGGCATGGAGGAGGTAGAAGTGCCCCAGCCCACGGGACTGGCCTTCGATCTCGGGGACCGGGGGGAAAATGTAGCTGTAATGGTGTCAGGCTTCACCTCACACACAGAGATGTGTGGTTCTTGCATCAACGCACAGGGTCCAGGTGCCACCAGGCCAAGGACCAGTGCTCTGATCCCCACCACCAAGGGGGCGAGAGCTGCCCCACTGCTGACACCCCCCTCCTTGATGTTGTTTAAGGCTGAGGGTAAAGGGAAGAGTTTTGTTGCATTTTTTCAGGCTGTCCTCTTCCTGCGGCCCTCCAGGAAAGAGGTGTTCACAGGCACACTACCCTCACAAACGTCCCCAAACAGCCCAAAGAGCTGCCGGCCACTATCTTCTTACCCCAGGCAGAAAGTTGGGCAGGCTCTGGCCATGAATCACAGGCAGCAAAGTCAGGAGGAGTCAAACATTTGAAATCTTGCATAAATGGCAAAAGCAACAGACACTCCAAAAAAAAAGGTTCAGCACGTCTCTGTGGTTACTTTAAGAAGACGCTGATGTTTTCAGAGGCTGTTTTTCCCTCTGGACATCATAACTCAAGAGACACGGCCCACATTATGGGCAGCAAATGAATGAACTGTTTCCCAGGATCTTCACAGTAGGAGCAGGATCTTTCTAGCACGCTAATTACAGGGAATGGTGAGGATGAACAAAGCACACTCCAAAACTCCTTGCAGATGCATTAAAGATGACATCTCTGCTCGGAGGCTCTCCCAGAGCATCCCGTCCGACTCTACTAGTCATGTCACTTCACATTATTTGACGTGGTGCCATATGCAGCTGATAAAACCAGACAGACATACACAACAATAACGTAACCGTGCCTCCAGAAAATGGCAAAATTAGTCCCCTGTGACATTGTGACCGAGTAAATTAAAGCCAGTGGGGGAAAAATATGTTTCACACATATTTTTTTGCTACTCAGTATGAAATTATTCTGTTATTTACTACCCGAATCTTTTTGCAAGCAGCCGGCACTATAAAATTGGGACAGTCCTATGCAGGGAATATAAACTGTCCTTTTGTACGTGTAAACGAAGAGCAGCCACAAAATACATCCTGTTGACAGAACGGTATAAAAATCACTGGAGAGGAGGAGTAGATTAGGTAGGCTGCAGCACAGCATTAGGTGCTTCATCACATCTTTTTGGAGAAATGGTGATGCTCGCCACCATTTCAAATTAGAAGGCATCTTCCTTTCAATTTAAGGTAGTGTTTGTTCCCGGTCCAAGACTCCAGCCTCCAGGGTTGTAGGTCCTGAGCTGTGAGTCAGCAGAGCTACTGCATTGCTCGACTGATTCAGGTCTTGCTCACCGAGCCTTTGTCAAAGGGAGCGCAGTGCCATTACCTCTCTCCTCGGCTATTACCGCACCTTCAAGAAACTGAAGCTTCCCGTCCCTCCTGCTTTGCTTCATCAAAATCTCTCTTTTGTACAAACTGCCATACTGGATCAGACAAAAGGTCCACCTCCTCCCCCAAATTCTGGGGTCTAATGGCAGCCCATGGCCCCTGCTACGCTCCCAGGGGAAACAATGACACATCTTCTCCCACCCACCGTACTTTCTCAGCTGCCCCCAATTAATACATAGCTTGTTACAATCACAAAGTATAAATATTTCTGGCATGAAATGGAACTGTAATTGATGTTAAATCATCCTATAAAAACACTTATGGTAGATTTCACAGATACCGGCTTGCATGAAAATGCTTTATGCTGTCAAGCACTGTTTTGGGAAATATAAACGCCATAAGTTCTTTGTGTATATAGAGGACAGGCTGCACGATTAGCCTGACCTGTCTTTAACATTTTCCAATCCTTTCCCAATCCCACTGCAGTTGCCCATTTTCACCTTGAAGACAGTAACAGTAAACACCAGCGGCAGGACCGAGGGAACCCGAGCCTGAATTCTGCTTCAAACACATTTAAAAATTTTGGGCCCGAATATTTCAGTCGCTTCTGAGAACGGACCCTGAGGGAAAAGCATTTTTTAGCCCACATTAAAAAACCCACTATGCACTAGCAAGGCTTTCTTGGAAAAACTCTCAGGCCCTCTTGCTCTGAGGGAGGGACGGGGATTTACGTGCAGGAGTGCGGGACCTGCAACCCCCAAGGCACGACCGCAAAGGTGGGAAGCCTGGGAGGGGAGACAGCAACGGAATGGTGAAGAATACAAGGAGAGGGAAGAAGCGGTAGGAATCAGCAGGCAGAGAGGAGAAACACCCACGTAGGAAGGCGCTGCTTACCGGAGCATCTCCCCATCCCGAGGCCAGGACCGAGCCCGGCTCGCCCGAGGTTCCCCATCCCTCAGCTGCAAGGAGCCGGTGACGGATCACCTCTCCCACCGCTCTCGCCCAGCTCCCCACGGACAGCAGCAATTACTGATGGCCACTAACTAAGTTATTTAAAGTGCCAGAGATCTGTGTAATAGTTTCTAAGGCCTCAGGCACAGCGCAGGTGCCAAATAAAGGCCAGTATGGTGCTGTATGACAAAACCTTTGGGAGCAGAACTGTTCTTTTAAAAGCAAACTGGCAAGTTATACATGGGAACAAATAAAGACCAGTGTATACAGGACTAAGTCTGACAATGCCAGCTAAGGCCTGAAATGAGACTGTCTCCGTAAGCCTAAAGCAGTTCATTTTATGCTTGTTTGTTGGGATACCATCTTGCAATTACATGAGTACATAGATTTTTTTTCTATATAATCCCTTTCCACACTTGGTGCAAAGAGAGGCTGTAGAAACTCAATAGACTTAGATACAGCATAAAACTCTATGTGTAATTCAGATTCTGCAGAAAATAATTAACTTCAGAAGATGAGGCTGGGGACTGCAAGTGAAAAAAGTTAGTTTTACATGCAATGCAGCAGAATACCAGCCAGAAAACCAGCTTTTACTATCCATTTCTTCCTAGATAATACTAAATTAGCTGAACTAAACTCTTCACTGGTGGGTTACTGCATATTCCTTTTTGTTAGTCACCTGATCTAAGTTGTTTTGAGCTGCTTGTTTGCTGGGTTCCATGAGCATTCATAGAGCAGAGCCCTGTGCCAGAATACCCCTACCCCCTAATTTTTTTTACTTTTACCTTCCTTTGGCTAACTTCCCTTGTGCAAGGTCATCATAACTCTCATTTATTTCAATGGAGCATCACAAAAATAACTTGGGAACGTTTGTGAAACACCAAGTTACCTTAATGACAAGCACTAGAGTAAGCCAGGAAAAACTAATAGTTTTATCTTCAAAGCAGATCTTAAATATCATGCAGTAAATAAAACAGAAGGCCAAGTGCTGAACAAGAAAAAGCTGTAATACTACTTAAGAAAGAATCATCCACTGCGCATAAGGAGTGGGAGAGACTTTTGCATTCATGTGGTTAAACACTACCATTTAAGCACGCTCACAATGGAGATGAATTAAGAGTGCACTGCAGTTTGACTCCTGGTATTTCTTAAGTGTTTGATTTTACAAGCTTCATGACATTCTTGTAATATTTCTCCTCAGTAAGCATTTGATACAAACATCATGCCCTTTAAAACAAGAACAAAACAAAACAAAAACCCCCAAACAAGTAAATTCTTTGCTGTTAGGCAACAATACCCCATCACTTGCTGAAGGTCTGGTTTTGAAAAAAACACCCAGTAGAGTTTTGAAGTCATTCTCTGAACCAGTTTGATGACTTTCTTATTTTAACACTGAAGTAACACATTGCTCTTGCTCTTTCAAGATACTTTCTCAAACTTCTGTGCCACCGTACCTGCCCGGACCTGAGCAGACACCTACTCCCTGCAGCCAGTCTGGGGAAATGCACCCACTTGGGCAGGAAGAGCAAGCGACTGCTGCTCTGCATTTCCAGAGCATCTAACACAGCCCCGAGACACAGGCTGATAAGAAAGCGGCTGGTTTAGAGCACAGCTGTGTAACATATGCATTTTACTAAGGTTTGATGACTCATGATTTCTATCTAGTAGTTTCATCTGGATGCGTGTTGGACAGAATTAGGAGACTCTATAATGGATGTTCTGGAAGCAAGACAACGGCCACTCGTTCCTCCCCGGCACCCAAGTTGGGGATTCACCCCCTTCCAACACTTGCACTTGCCCACCTTCACAAGTCTGAGAAGGTGTTAGCAATGAATCAAAGCTATTGACAAGTGATTCCCATGCACACCAGGGACTCTCAGCCACGTGTTGTCCCCTGCCAGATGAGCCAGGCTGTGCCCACCCTTAATTTCCCTGCATGATACTTTGCTGAGAGTAGGCTGATTCTCGGTTGATCCTCTTGCATCAGGCCACACTGGCCCCAGAGTGGGACACCACTTTCCCCACATACGTCCTGCCCTGAGACAGGAGACCAGCCCAAGGCCTCCTTTCTCCTACTTTCCATGGGGCAGATGGGGTGGGAGCCGTGCTGGATCCCCAGGGAGCCGACTGAAGCTCTTCTCCTGCTTTGGGGTCTCATTCCCCTGCACTACTTGGTTTGGAGGAGAGAGCAGCTTCTCGCCTGTACGCAAAGCCAGTCTGCAGCACCAAGTCCACCAGTGCAAAAAAGCCTTGTCTGGCAGGTAGTTACTCCCTTGCCTTCTGGAAACCCAGCAGAAAAAGTGGGAACAGAAGTATTTTGCATAAAAAGCTGCCTAAATCTCTCTACCACCTACTGAAAGGGTCAGGGTCCCTGTCTGGACTGTGAGAACAGTTCAGAGTCTTTCTGACTCCTCAGTGGGGTTGGATGGGCAAATACCCATAGCAGCCAAAATACCTTCTTCAATTTATGGGTGGCCATGAAAGGAGCCCCTCTGTGATAGGGACCAGGACCTCATCAGATAAAAGTCTGGCAATGGTCATCCAAATAATGGAAGTGCCAGCCCTCGCCTTTCTGAACGGATGTGGCCAACACCGCCAGCACGTAATGATTTATAAACTGCTGTTCATCAGCGCTGCCCTACTACAAAACAACGGCGGCGTAAACACAACACTTTAGAGTCAGGCTAGGAGTGCAAAGCTCCTTTCTAGTCTTATGGAAGACCACCCAATTTCCAAACACATATCAATGGTGGTTCATGAACTAAGAAATTGCCAGGTTTGAAAGAAATGCTTACACTAGGTTGTATACATTTTGTCTCTGTAAGAAGACAATCTGATTTGGCAATAGTTTACTACAGGGAGTTGCTTAAAAATACAAGAGGACAGAATATTTCTATTCTTTGTTTCTTTGGATAATTTCCCATTTAACAGCTTAAGGGAAACCATAATTTAGCAGAAATACTCATTGGTTGTGAAGAATTCACAACTTCCTTTTATGGCAACAAAGATTAAGCATGAACGACGACCTCTACGTATCTCAGGCTTTTGTCTGACTTTGGGATGTAAGTACTCTTTAAGCTATCAAGTCAATGGAAAGTTTTGAGAAAATCTAAGTCATAGATGATAAGCTTAACATAGATACTTTACGGTCCAGGCCTGCAAGCCAACAGACACGTAACTCCGGAATGGGCCTCAAAAGATCATCTAGTCTATTCCCCCACACTGTACACGGGAAAGGACTACCCAGCCATCCACAACAGACCTAGCCTAACCTGTTCTTAGAAAACCTCCAATGAAGGTGACTCTTCTCCACTTACAATTATGCTATGAGACTGAACATGCTAATCTTTCTAACACTTTTGTCAGCAGAAATTTAGTATTTTCCTGAAGGTCATTAATGACCTCATTAGATAGCAGTGTGTTTAACACTGGTCCCTGTGGCACCACACAACAATCCCCAGTCTATTTAGTTACAATTCTCTTTTGATGACTGCATTTTGAGATCTGTCAGCTAGCCATGTCTGAAGTCACTTAAGCGTCTTGCTAGATAGGCTATAGCACGGCTTTGTAATCAGGATGCTATGTGGTGTTAACGCATCACAGAAGTCCACTGTGTGCGCTGTCTGCCTCAATCCAGCCTTGGCTTTTGAGATCTGACATCAGGAGCATTTAACAAGTCCTATTTTTTTTCTGAAACCATGTTGACTACTCATAAGTAGAGTCCTTTTGTCGTCTCTTAATTAAGCTCCTAAATAGGCAGCTGACACAACTGATATCAAATTAACTAGTTTATAATTAATTACCACGCATGGCACAACTCTGCTTCTGTGATGGGATTTACAAAACAGAGTAGAAATTACAGTTGAATTCAGATCCCTGCAGACAGCTGTTTAAGGAGCCTGTACTGCAAGTAGAGGACCATAGCAGTGGAAAGGATGAAACCAGATTTGGGTCCTACCTCACCTTTCCATGCCTGTTTCCCAGGCTCCTTTCTCTGGAATAGGAGTGTGTGAATCTGGCTGGCCACATGGACCCACACGCTGCTGGCCAAGACATACCTGCAGGCTGGGCAACTGCTGTCTGCTGCCTAATGGAATGGAGAGCAGCTGAGTTCTCCTTAATGAAATGAACCATTAATGACGTTTTTCTCCTTTGCCCAGCTGTTGATTTTCACAAAGCTTGCAGGAGCTGATATCTATGAAACATCTCCTCTGCTAAACTGGTAAGAATTAGCCTGTGGGTTAGGAATTATTGGGATAGGATCTGGCAGACAGAGATCCTTTTTGCTTCATTTCTGAAGGGAACTAAACTGAAAACTCTTCTTCTTCCCAAATGTGGGTTTTTTTTCATATCCCCTTGGTTACTGACAAACTGAAAAGCACTTCATTGTTCCCATGGGATGCAGAGACAGCCGGTCACTGCTTTTAAAATGAGATAAATACTTACTGAATCCCTTTTTGTATCATTAGCAATTTAACCATCATGAGTGATTCTGGACAAAAATAATACCTTGGTACTTCTTCGACTTCAAAATCACTTTATGCCCAGGCTGTCATTAAGTGTCTTCTCTTGTTTTGTGGAGGGCTTGGGACTAATTAATTTGAAGAGGAGGGAAGCGCCCAGAACACTCCAAGGTAAAAGTTTAAGCCTTGGTCCTCTCCTTAGCTTGGCCTGGTGGTCAGCCCCCAGCTCTGTGTGCTCGCCTCTGTCTACCCCTCCACATAAACACCAACTTTCCCATTCCCTATGTGGGGAGCCCAGCACCCACGGAGATGTGAGGAGATGCCTTAACGAGGGGCAGGGCAGAACCCCTGCCCTTCGTAGATTCACTCTGAAGTGTCCTAGAAAACTTGACCCCAAATACAGAAAATGGCAAAGAGTTTGTTGCAACAAAATTCTTTAGTGAGTCGAGTTGGGGCTTTGGGAGAGTGAGGAATACAAAAGGCACTTGCTGACGGCAAAAAAATGTAAAATCCCAGAGATAAATGAAGATTTCCTTTATTGTGTAATAAAACTGGTCTTTTAAAATTTAACCAGCCCTTTCAAAATATTTCAAACTCCCCTCCCACCCTGCTGTGCTGTCACAATTACAGCAGAAAACAACTGGGGAGAAAATTAACAGGACGTTGCTGATACTGCTGCTTTTTTAGCACGTTTTTCTGCATTAGTTTCCCTAATAGCAACAATATCTAAAAATATTGAAGTACATAACCTCAATAACATTTTTCCTACAGCAAACTAAAGAGTTAAATGTCATTCTCCTCATGAGAAATGTGTGCTGACTTGGGACTCTCAGATCCCAGTGTGACAGCACCAAAAGACTTTTTCTGAAACAAGTCTGGCTTCCACAAAGAGCCCTCTTAAGTAAAACAGATGATTTAATGTTTTTTTGGTAGGGAGAAGAGCCGTGATATCCTTGACTTTGGGGAAAGGCAAACCTGCACAGATCCGCATCACCCCTACGTGATGGACCAAAGCACGCCTCAGCTTTGAAAATAACATTTTTGACCCTTTTATTTAGAAAGCTCCTTTTATAGTCTGAAAATCTAGGATTCTGGGAGGGGAGTACATGCTACATGAAGGTTTAAAATGGTGGCAGAAACTCACACTTTGCCAAGTACGTGTTGTTTGTTAGCTGTGAATATTCTGCCCTTTTAAATAGTTAGTTGGAGGCAAGACTTGTACCATGCTTAGCACTTACTACATTAAAACCTCTTTAAAAGTTACATGCCGCAGAGACAAAATGGTCTTTTTTTCTAAGCAGCTCTGTAAAACCCTGTTTTCATGATGGATGACGTTTCTTTTGATTGCACAGAAAGCGCACATTGACATTTTAGGGATGTAAGGCATGTGTTTTTGAAATGTTCCAGAGTTCAGCATACATGAAAATACAGGAGCATTATTTTCAAACAATAGTCATGAAAGTTAAGATTCCAAATTAATGTTTAGGTTCCTAGATATGAATTACAGAAAGAGCAATTTGTAATCCTAATGTTAAGCATCTACTCTGTGCTTTATGAAATTATTTGTAACTATTATTAAACCTTAACATCATCTTTTTTTGACTAAGTGGAAAGTTCTTCACTAGAATTAGCTACCATAGCACTCTTCACAGTGTGAAGGGCCAGCAGAATACTGAGGAACTTCTTTGCGCCTTTGCAGGGGGATAAATTAACGTACAATCCAACTCTGCTGATAGAATTAATTACACCCATTGCGTCCCCCCTTGGAGTTCTGTGAGGTGGGGATCAGACCTGTGCCGCAAAAGGTGTGGTGTAACTGCCTGTTGAAACACGCGTCCTGAACCCATTCTCAAACCCCACTTCAGCAAGGACCGCTGCTGTTTCCCACGGGAACCAATTGGTTTGCACTCAGGTCAGCAGGCGGTCCTCCCCTCTCCCTGCTTGCTTAGGCTTCCACCCAGCAATCCACAGTCCCTAATCCCTCTTTCAGGCAGGCACTCGTTGACTTTCTTTCATCTTCTCCAAAAATAAAAAATCGAGGGAGTGCGAAGCAGAAAGAGCAATCAGAAGAAACGTGCAGCCTTTGTGATGGTCTCAACACTGAATTAAAGGGCAGAGCCTCTCCTGTGGCAGCTTCCTAGCAAGCACAGTTACAATACATGTTGTTGTTTGTTGTAAAAATGGGAAGAATTTTGCAAACATTAGGCTTATTAGACATCTGCTTTTGTGAAGTGGAGATCAGAGCTTGGAGTCTATTCTTTTGCAAGAGGTACCAGAGAACTCAAAATGCTTTACAAGAGGAGGAAACTTCCATTCTTTCCATCTCCAGATGTAGACACCATGGCAGAGGTGATGGTAATCTAGCATCCCAGGGGCATGGCTGAAGGCAAAGCTCAGAGCAAGGGCCCACACCAGCTGTCCCACCAAGACACTAGACCCCAGGCCAAGGGAGAAGGCGGCTGTGGGAGATTTGGGGGATGACTGGAGGAAACTGCACGTTGTGAAAAACAAAATCAGAGGCTTGTTTAAGATAAATAGCATTTTAAAGCCTTTAAGTCAAAGTACAAATTAAACCAGCTAACTGATCAGTGTTGGAGCCAGTAAAGATTTTGTTTACTAAAAAAATTAGAACATCTGGTCAAAGCTGAGTGTGGGGAAACAGCAATGAATGATTTCTCCTCCCTGGAGTGGCCTGACCCACAGCACCTTCTCATTCAACCCAGAGTCATGAGAGGAGGAGAAAAAAAGAAAGGACCCCTGACTTGGGATGCGAAACCCCATTCTGTTTACCTGGGACACCTATTCACGCTTCACTCCCATCCCTCTAAGTCTGAGGGCATAAATTGGCTGTCAGGATGGATCAAGGCAAAACATCGTGTGAGTATTTTGTGCTATGGTACAACCAGAGACCTTGTTTGCTCCCCTGGAGAATTTGTTGCACACACGTAATGGGTTGTTGGGTCCAAACCAAATCGCTTCTAACCCTTCCAGTCTTTGATTATCCTCTTATTGCAGGCATAAACCACCCTGCAGAAGGGGGAAAGATAGGATATTTCAATAATAGTGTGCCCTGCCAAGGCTGATATATCTTCTCATTCACATATCGGGCTTTTTTCCATTACGGGCTTCCTTCCAACATTGGGCTGTTGCACCAGCTAGCAAGTAGCTGAATTCCTAAAATTATTGACAAAGAATGTGTCAATGCCCACATGCAGTGATACCAAACAGGTCTCATGCCAGAGCCATAACCTTTTTAAACAGAAAGAACTAGCTGGAAAGCCCTTCGGAGCCAGTTGGGGCTGCTCGCTATCCAACACTGGGCTTTGTGGCCAAGGACCTGAACCCCTTCATCCCCAAGCACTCTCCCTCCACCAACCTAATGACTTCAGCAGATACAAAATGGTTCCAGAGGCCGTATATTTTCTCTTGGATGCATATAAGCAGTCCCTTATGATTTCCATGGCATATTGCTATTTTTACATCCTCTTCATTTTTCAAGTGTAAAGAGAAATCATCTCAGTAGCCAACAAAGTGTGATGAAAGGATCAATTTCAGAGATTTTTGCAGCATGAGATGTATCTGTATGAAGACCTGGTATTATATCCTACCACCCCCCTGGAGAATCATCTACAAACACCTCTGGGCAACACCTTTCCCTAAAATATTTTGTAACTTTTTATTGTACAGTTAAAGGCTGTCTGGAAGAAATCTTATTCCGACCCTTCCTTATAGCTGTGAATGGACTCAGCAGCCTGTATAACCACCCAGAATTTCTACCTCTTGCTTTTGGCCTTTTTAAACCCATCTCAACCCATCGCTGTTTTGCTGGTCCTGGCAGCTGAAGCCCCCACTGGATTCTCTCTTGCCCCTCTCTCACTTTCTTATCCGCTTTTCTCTCTTCGTGCATGAGTGCTTCTCTCACATACCTTGTGGCTACAGCTGCCTTCGCCTGTGTCACCCCTCACCAAGTGCCCTCAGGATACGGCTATTATTAACTGTTTGTCATGCCTCGTACAAGGAACCTTTCTTTGAGGACAAACCCTATACTGAACCCGGACAAGACAAACGAGGACATCAAATCCTGCCTGAGCTAGTGTCTTGATGATAAAGAGAGAGCTTCTGCAGAGAGGTTTCTGTGTACATCAGTTGAGGAATGAAAATATCCGAGCGGGTTTTACAAGATGTGCAGGAATTTGGAATGGTTCAGACATTAAAATGGAAATGCAGTTAGTGTTTTGGATGAGTTGTCTTTCAGTCATTGTGCTTGAATGATTTCACGTTTTCATCCATCAGGTGATGAATTTGTCAAAACGAGGCAAAAATATATAAGCGTAGCATCCATGGTAGAAAGACAGAATATATTTCAATGGGGTCTAATGCCAAGTGGAGGATTTATGTACAAGAATGAAGATATGCTGTTGCCAAATAGCTAGTCCTATAAACTGATCCAGTTAAACTAACATAAAATGTTCTTTTTACACCCTTTTTTCCAATGCAAAAATAACTTCTTATAGTTTGAAATGTATTTGTTCCAAAAGTCTCTAAAAGTCTGAGCCTATGGCAGGATCCAGAGCATTTCACTGGCAGCAAGAGCAATAACCATGAAGAGCTGTGTAACCACCTTGTACTTCCTGAGCCCTGGAGCCAAATTATGCCACAAAATGAAGCAAAATGGCATGTCACACACTAGAGAATCAAACAATTCTTGGAATGATACAGGGATCAGACTTGGCAGGAAAACCTTGAAGCAACTTCACTAGCTAAGCATCCTGTATTGTTGTAATTCATACAATTACCAATTCTGCTATTGCTGCTCCAAAACAAAAATGGCTAAAATGCTCTTCTGAGAGGATACATTTGGCATACCTGGGGTTTGGCAAAAGAAAGTATTATCCACTCTTAGATGTATAAATTCTCTGAGATAGTTTCAATGTGGAAAAGCAAAATCTTCTTCCAATATAGACATCTACTCTATTTACGTTTCTGTCAGCCCTAGAATTCTGCAAAGCAGAATACTCTTTCCCTGGAGTACAGCCCAGCAAAGAATTGGTGAATAGTTTATATTTTATAACAGTGCCTTAAGTCTCTGTTATTAGCTATGTATTTGGAATGGGACATTTCCTGAGTCCTCATTTACTGCCGTAGCATTACAACACTAAATCAAGCTTCAGGGTTTTGTTTGCTTGTTACTTTGGGAATTTTCCTCATTTAAAGGTATATTGCTTTGTTACAGGGAGAAGGGAAAAAAAGACAAAGAACAAAAGACTCTTGTTTTGAAGGAGGAAATAAGGCATTAGCGGTTGCATTACTTGTGTAATAGAATAAATACATATAATGTGTACCACTTCACAGGTATACTTTAATGTGTATGAGGATTTTCTATTCTCAAAAATAAATCATGAAATAATAATAATAATAATAAATCATAAAAAATAAAAATCATGAAAATCAGTATTAGAGTAGATGTACATGCAGAAAGAGATTTGCACAGGACATTTTGAACAGTAATATTGTGTCTGTCAAAGGAAATCTTTCCATTGATAATTTAAATACAGCATTGGGGAGGGTTTGGATTTAAGCATGTTGGATTTCTTTACTTTGGATGCATTAATTTTTTTCTTCCTTTTTCTGTAGCCTGCATTCTTTTGGAGTGTCAGGGGCTGCAATTTGTTTCACTAACGCCAAAAATGTGGTTTTGCTTTGTATACTTAGCACTAGTTTCTATGTAAGATACACACTGGACAAATCTCAAGTAAAGGTCTCTTCCAGCAGAAGGTCAGACGCTTGGTGCCTTTTCCATATGTTCTGAACTGCATTGCTGGCTGGCTGTGTGTTGAAAAGGAGCTTTGAGAAAGAAATCGAGTCCTCCTTGCACATCTGGAAATGTTGATGGTCAGTTAGATTTTAAAGCATTATGGTCATTCTCCACAGCAAAGATTCAACATACCTTCAAGGCAAAAGCAGCGATTTCCAAATGCTCATGACATTCCAGTGGTCATTTGAAATGAAGAGAGAATGGATTTAAAAAAAGCTAACAAATGACCTTACACCCTTCAGAGTCCCTGTGAGCTCCTGCCAGTGTCTAAACTCTTACATTGCTATTGCAGTAAAACAAAACACTTTTGTTGTTGTTTTTTACAGTGACTTCAAATTGTCAATATGATTTACATCATGAAGCTCATCCTGAAAAAAATTAAGGAAAAAAGAAGACAGAAAAACTTTCTCAGGCAAGAGGAAAGCCCTGTTTTTCCTTAAGAATCTAAAGACAAATGTGGCTGAAATAGAACAAACAAATTTGCCCCTAACTAAATGAAAAGATATCGTCTTCTAACGCTGAGAATATCTATGGAGATAAAATCTCTGATATTCGCAAAGTACTGTGAACAGTACTTTGTTATGTACATGGCTCTTACAAAATCTTCTCTTATTTCAAGGAAGCATTGTATGTTTGTCTAGTCTCCTGGAATACAGAGAAGGGACATATGGTGAGCATTTTTGGACCATCAATCAGATTTTAGTTCATCAGTCAAATCTGTGTAATGTAAACAGTGTCCAAAAGAGCAAGGTTCTTTAATTTTTTAATATAAATTGTAATATTATTTATTTAAATAGTTGCAGATTCTACATTGGAAACATTTTCATTTTTTCCAGTGTGAGGGTTTTACCACCTGACATGCCTTCAAGAGAGAGAATTTTTCTGAAAAGGATGGCAAAGCACCTCTAAAAATCAAGCTCCCTACATCTGGAAACGCAACATCAGAGATGGTCAAAATCATTTGTCACTTTAGTTAACTGTTGGTTGACTCAAGGCTGCAAGACCCTCTGTACTTTCCCAAAGGCTCTGCATCCCGTGCTAGGATCAGTGATTCTCACTCCATTTTGCTTGGTCTGCTTGTTGGGCTCTTTTAATTTGCCTTTGACGTGGAAGTGATTTTCCTGAAAAGACTTTATCTTGGTCTGTATCTTATTTGCTTAATCTGTTCATCCGGTTTTCCAGTATTGAAAGACTAGTGTAGAGCCATCACGTTACAGGAGGCCAGGGATTCTATGTTGCAGTCAGCTGAAGTTGGGTAACTGCAACACAAGCAGGGAATTTTGGGATCAGGCTGAGCATAGTGCCCTGGGAACCGTGCAGTGTTTACTCACGCTGCCTCCAGTTGGGTCCAGAATTATATTCCTTACATGTAAGATAAACTCTCTTTCTTAAATACTTGCGTTCTTAGATATGAGCAGGTCCTGCAGACTTGAGGTCAAATGAAGAGTCTGACTTGGGAAAGTGTTGATGTGTTGGGTTAACTGCTGCTGACTTTCCAATCTGTGGAGAAGGTTATAAGGCTCTTTATAAGGCTTATCTGCCACTGCAAGTTTAACAGGTATCATGAAACTGGAGACACGCAGCCTCAGCTACCTGGTCGTAGCTGCAAACAGCAGAGCCGTAGCCTATGGCGTAGACAAGCCCTGTGGCTTCAGCATGAACACATGCAAAGCTGGCTTCAAAGGCATCAGCTTTGAAGCTGATCCTGGTTCATGCCACTTCCAGTGGATGCAAACCCCAGGTGGAAATCTTCTAGGGCACAGTGTGTGCTTTGGAGCAGAAAGTAGTGCCAGCTCTGGACTTGAGACAGTGGTTTCCTTCTGTTTATCAAAAGCTCTGCTTTGAGGGTCAGGTTCTCTTGTCCCTCTCTCCATTTACATTTTTATATATGAAATAATTATCTATTAAAAAAAACCCAAAGTTTACAGAATGTTTAAAAATCTCTAAAGATAACCCTTAAATTATGGAATAAACTGTTCGAACACTGTGTAAACTATATTTTAAAATGACCAGTTGTCGTAAATAATTTGAAGTGCAGATAAACAAGATGGGTATTTTTCTCAGCTTGCTAGGCCAACGGTTTGTGAAACATTCTTCAAAACCTCTTGAGAAAATGCTGAAAGAGACATCGCGGAGCTGCAGAGAAGTGTCAGGCTCCACAGGGCAGGCAGGGTGGAAGATGACACCGGCGAGATCCTCTGGGGCAGTTGCTCCCGGACCACAAATTGCAAAAGAAAGCTCTGGGAAGTCAAGGGAAACACAGGCCGATAAAGTCATCTGAGATCAAATCTTCCCCAATGCTAAAACTAGCTACGTAGGGTATGGCTTGGGTGGTAGTGAGATAGGAAGAATCTCACCCTGGGCCCCAGTGTCCAACTTTGGTGGTGGCCTGAGCGACACTCAGAGCTGGCATGTCCGGTCTAGTTGTGCCTATGACAGCAACCATGGAGCAAGGATGGTCATGGCACCCTGTAGATATTCCCCGAGGCTTGTATTTCAGGTGATCTCTTCCTTTACAAGCTATGGATTGATTTTAAAGGGCTTTAGTGTAATAGGCTTATCCCTGGCCATGTTTAATCCATTAATCTTTTCGACATGCATTAGTTTGCTAAGAGGCAAGGCCAATTCAGGATGACAGTGAAAAAGAGACCACATTCAAGTAGTAATTGTTTCCATGTCAAAGACCGAGGCCTAATCTGCATAAAGCAAAGAAGTTCCTTTTAAAATTTAGCATAACCAGGAGCACCGTTAATATCTCAGGCATTGTTTTATCTCGGACATGGCCTGTAGATCTGAGCTAAATTAAAAAGCAATTAATTTTCAGCTCTGATTGGCCTCTGGGATTTCCTGAGTGTCCAGCACCTCCAGCCGGATCAGCCTCGTTGGTGGCCACCCACCCCGGTGCCAAAGCCACTGCTGTTGCCACACAAGGTGAAGAGCCAGCAGGTAAATTCTTGAGAGATGAATGGGATTTCCAAATACAACTCCGGGAAATTTCCTATTATCAAGGATCTAACCATCTAACGAAGAACAGATGATTGATATTAATCACGCTGAAGTAAACAGGCAATGTTCTTGATTACAGTGTTGTGCCTGTGCTGACTCAGGGCTTGCTAACGTGTTATGCTGAGACGTTGTTCTTCCAGCTGTACTTTACACTTCACCCGCTGCCAGTAAAGCCCAGTTCCCTTGAGTAAGATCGGCATTTACGCTAGTAAAATTGATTTTAAATTAAATCCTGTGACACGAGTAGACAAGAACAATACACGAGAAGACAGAGGGCAAGACCGTGAACTCGGTGTCCTGAAGGCAGCTGTTGGGCGCTTGTGACTTCTGGTCTCATGCCTCCAGAGCAGGGATCATGTATAGGACAGCCGGGCTTCCTTTCCCGGCTGTGCCCCCGTGCTGCCCAGGACATGTCTGCTGCACCACTGTGAAGTCCCTCCTACACACACGCTCTTATCAGAGCCACGCTCACTTTGGTGCTTGACCATTGGTGTGACGAGGTGAGTCCATGCTGCAAAGCAAGCCAGGAGTGGGGCAGTGTTCCTCTGTACAGCAGCTTACAGGCTGGGGGTAGTGCTCTCCTTGGCCGACCAGACCAGTGGGCTCGAGTGCCTTCAAACTGAGGAGAGAGCCAGATCCAGGTGTCCTAGCTCAAGGGAGAGCAGAAATGGAAAGTGGCAGGCCACTTGCTTCTCTATCTCTCGACATCCTTTAAAAGAGAGAAGCAGCCTTTGCTGCTTTATCAGGGGCTGTTGTGCCCATGGCTGTTAGATGTACGTTGTGAGCCTCCACAGCACTTGGTATCCCAGGGGACTTCAGCAGAGGAGTATCTAGACCTGGATCTAAGTCCAGCCAAAACCCCCCTGAAGCAGTGAGCTGGGCACTACTAGGAAAGAACGGGAGCCCTAAGTGCCAGGAGAGCCCAAAGAAAGCGGGAGGCCTATGGCATTTGGGTGCTTCCAGGTTGGGAGAGTAGCTGAGCAGGGGCTTTAGGGATTGCCTTCATGGACTTGAGCTCCCCATACACGTCCCAGATCCAGCTCAAGTTGTGAGAGTTCCTCCATCAATCTGATCATAAGTGGCTCATCCAAGACAGAACAAGCAACCATAGCCTTATCTGTTCAGGTGGTGCTCAGCACAGCCGATGGTCCTGTCTGTCCGGGCCAAGTAACACAACTTGCTATGGCTGAGCATTGCAAGAGGCACACAACCCTCCCATGGAGGCAGCACACAACAACCCCCAACACCTCACTGAGGAGCTGAAAGCTAACTACACCTCTTAGTTCAGCCCTAGAACAGGCAGCAAGGTCCCAGCAAGCTGATGGGGAAAACCATCACCGCATATCAGAGTGCCATTCCCGTATACTGAGTACAGTACAGCCCATCTTTGCAGAAAATCGCTTCTGCAGTCTAATGTGTAAAAGAAGGACACTAATTTAGCTAACACTGTTGTGTTTCTACTGAAACAAGAGGAGAAACAGCTCCAAAGTATAGTAAAAACTCCAGCATCAACGCTGCTTCTTTCTGTGAGCAGGGAAGAAGACTGGACACCTCACACTCGGTTCTTGTCAAACAAAACTTCACGTACGGCAACACAGTACGCCGTTATTTCTTTCTCCCAGTGCAAGAAGTTTCCATTTGCTTCCTTATCAGATGTTGTTGCTTGGCTTTGATGCTGTTCCCAGTTAAGTCAATGGGAGTTTTGTCTTTAACTGTGATGGAGCAGCATTATATCCGTCCCACACTTGCGCTCTTCAAGAGAAGCCTGTTATGACTCTTAGGGGATGTTGTGCCTGGAGTATTGTGGCTGCTCTGCTTTTCAGTTTGTCAGTGTTATATATCCATTTAGGTTTTAGTTTAGCTATGTTTCAGACACCTCATCCAAACCCACAGGCATTTGATAACTGAAACGCCTACAAGAATTAAAAAGTTGCAATACCTTCTTGCAAAAATGAATCAGTGCATTTGTCAAAACTTGACTATTAACCATATTACACTTTCCAGCTGGATGCAGACACTTTTAAAGAACATATCGCATGAACAAATTAATCTGGCAGTAGATTTTCGATAGCCGTTAATGAAATGCTCCATAGACGGAGCACTGAAAAAATGACGAGCCATTCCTGGGCCTAGTTATGAAAACATTCACCCTTAAGCTAGGACGTATTGGTTAGCCAGCCAGCTTTGAAAATAGATTGACTGTAGCTGTTTTTTAAAACAGCTCCGAAAAGACTGCGAGCACATCTGCTGCGTGTTAAACTGGAAAAATTTGGCACCTGAAGAACTGTTACATACAATGTAAGGACTGTCAGACCCTGCAATATATCCCACAGCAAGAACTCCGTGCGATGCAAAGCAGGTTATGTCAGACTCAAGAAGCAATATTAGATTCTGGATATCGCAGACAGAATAGAAATTTGACATGCTGCTTGCGGGGGAGCACAGGCAAAGCGGCTTGCTCAAGCTGCCACTTCTGCTGGAGAAATGAGGCTTTAGCAGCAAGCTGTGGCCCATCCCCTTAACCTATGGCGATGGCTAAAAGGGCCTACAGTCCCCTGGTCCTGCTTTGGATGGATAAAGCCCCTTCCGTAGCCAGGGTGGGTGGGGAGCTGGCTGCAGGGCAGCGAGCAGGACCAGCAAACTGGTAGGTCCTCCTGTGTGTCACGCAGGGAGCTGGCAGGGCTGCTTTTCCCTCGAGGAGGGGAGCTGGGAAGCAGATATGATTCAGCTGCTGATGATTTATTGAGTTGTACCTAAAACAGAGCTTGTGGCAAAGCTGCGTTTTAACCCTTGGTGTGTACGTATGCAAGTACGTTGCCTGTTTCTCACTGGAAGGAGCCCCGTGCTCTCCCTGTGAGGAGAGGACAGTCTCTGCTTTCCACCAGAGCCATGAGTCCAACAAAAATGGGGAGCTCCTTAGCCTGATCTGACCATCAAGAGCCCAGAGCAGCTCTGGGTGTCCTGTCTCTGCCCCTGAAGGACAGAGCTCCCCTGCTGCTAGCTGGGGTGCTGGTCCCTAAGTGCTCCCTAACCCTCCCTGCCTTCTCACCCAGCGCACTTCGACTGAAGCACTGTAGGACACAACCCCTGAGCAGCTCAGGCTATAGATGTCCCCTCCAGCAGGTAGGCAGGGTGGCAGGCAGCAGAGGAGCGGAGGAATCTCTCTGGCTGGTGTGGAGGGGACCAAGAGGTTCATGTGGCCAGAGATAAGCCTCAGGTAGCAACAGTGAGACCAGAGCGGTGGGAGAGGACCAGGCTGCAGGTCTGGGTGTTTCCCAAGATTGAATGCCAGAAAATCTAGGTTTCCCCTGCTGATTTCTTTGCTGCAGCTGCTCATCACCAACAACAAACCCTGCAGCATTTAATAATTTAGGCTTTTGAGTTCCCACATGGAGATGGGAGAGAAGTAAGGGAGTGGGGGCTTCTGAGGGTAGTCCAGCTTTGTCTGAGTTTGCTGAAGTGTATTTTGGGACTAGCACGCTGCACGGGGGATGGAGCCTTGACCACAAAATGGCTAAGAGCCCTTTAACAGACTTTACAAAGGGTGTGGTCTGGGAAAGTTTTAGAAAATGAGAAAATGATGCAACTTTCTCTGGGAGATAGAAAATACCAAAATATATGTATACTGTGTATTGAGTACTATGATTGTTGGTTGTGACTCACCAGCCACATGAACTGCTGTTACCTCAAATCTTCCATGAAATGGGGGGAAAGAGAAACAGGGAAAGTCATCAACAAAGATTGTTTTTCTGTGTATTTTTTTTTCTCCCGTCTTTTCCAGTCTTTCTGTTTTGGGTTCTGTACACAGAACTGTACTAATCAGAAGGAAATACTTGCCATGAAAATACTACAGCTTTTAGGGTAAAACTGCAAAGCAGTGTTGCATCTTCTTGCAAAATTTTCATGTGGGTTTTTTTTTTGGTGTGTGTGTGGTTGAAATGTTTGCATCAAACAAGACTTTTTTGGGCACTGATGTGTGTACGTACTCCTTAACAGTATTTCAGTGCAAGTGTTCAAGTAGTGCTCACTTTACCTGCTTAACCAAAGCTGGGCATCTAAGGTTTTACACTCATATATCATCTTTGTCATACAAGGTTTCAGCTAATTAAGGGGCATCCAACCAAGAAAGAAAAATCTATTTAAGTTGCCGACAGCAAAAAGTTCAAATGTTGAGAATGAAATATTTACAAATGGTCCACAGCCGAGAATTATTCCCCTAAGAAACTTAGAAGAAATGTCAAATAATGAATATGTGAAGTGTTGGCAATTTGCACTTTCAGGAAGTAAAATCAGCTAGACGACTAATTACAATCATTTGCCTAATGGTAGTTAGCATCTTCACATGCGGGCTAGAAGGCATCTACTGCAATGTCTAAAGACCTTTTAGAGGATTAAAGTTAGGACAGGGAAGTGCAGCTTTGTTTAGTTCTGTTTTCATTGTGTGCAAACTTTAACTTGCTTCTGTATTTTTTCTTGATGGCTTTATTTGGGTGGTTTGTTACTACTACATCCTGGGGCTTTTTCTTTCCCGTAAGGAACACCTGCCGTTGAGAAATCTCTGGGTCCGGTTGCATGCACATCCTACACTCTTGTGTTTAAGGACTCGTTAGCTCTAATGGAAATCATTTGTTTTGGGTGGTCCTCACTGTGTACACTAATTTCCCTCCAGCTCTCTACAAGGAGCCAAGGAGGGAGTGGGCCCCAGCAAGACGTGCTCTGGGAAGCCAGCTCTGCCAAGCAAGCCTGTTAACAGGGTTTTGAACAAACCAGAGCCCTGTTAAGATCAACGGTTTGATTCGCAGGCGTATATCCTCTCCATATTCCTGCAAGTCATAGATTGCTATCTGTAGATCTTAACCCAGCAAGAAAGACCGCAGCCTGCCAGGCTACGGTACGCAGAAGAACTATCTCACAGGGTTGTGCTGCTCAGGCACCAGGAAATAGTGAGGAGCCCGCACCAAGCCAAGTGGATTGGAACGTGCCGATAGCGCAAGTGCCAGACCTCTTCACAGAGGGAAATTCTGGGGAAGCTGAGGCTCTCCAACATAGTTTTCTTTCCCCCCCAGAGTTATTTTCAGTCTTAGCTGGCTCGGTTTCAGTAACTGGCTTTCATCCAGTTATTATTTCAACTGGGCCCAGGAGAACTTCTCAGGCATCTCAGTCATGTTCAAGTCCCCTGTGAAGGCAACGCAGAACCGAAGCACCACAGGCGCAACACTGCCTAACACCCCCAACTCAAAAGCTCTCCTGCAAGAGTCCTGCACCACAGGAGCTGGATGGGGCAGGGGAGAGGGTGGCTGTCCCTACAAACGTGCTGGGTGTCAGCAAGCCCATTCCCATCAGTGGGATGGGGAAAAGGGCTGACTCTGCCTTAGCATTGTCTCCCTGATCAGCCAGCCCGTGGGAGCAGCGGGCTGCGTGGGATTTACCAGCACACGGAGCCCAGGAAAATCACATCAGGCTTAGTCGACTCAGCAAGAACACGGCGGAAGTTTTCAGGAGCGGAAGCCCTTTCTAAAATAGTATTAAAGTATTAAATACTAAAAATTGGAAACGTCTACACACGATAGTGCTGGGGATTACACAGTAATCACTAAAAATATCTGTCTAAGCTCAACTTCACCCAGGACATGCAAATCCATCCTGGTTTGTGATTTGTGCAGAACTGAAGCACTCGCCCCTCACAGTGTCCTGTGGGTTAGATGTAGGCATCTGTATGTTCTCACCACGTTACCTGTCACCAATACTCTCTCACGGCCCTTCCCCCAGCCAAAACAGAGAAGCCATGGTCTCTCCATGGTCACTCCGTCTCACCAGTAAGGCCAGTGAAGTAGAAGTGACCTTGTAATTTTCTTCTGTTGTTGCCACCATGGAAAATATTAGTACCAAAATTGTGACCACACTGAACCACTCCGCATTTCTGATTTCTCTTCTCTGAGCAGATAAGAATGACCTAGGGCCTCTTAGTGTGTTTTACATCAAAGACTGATGAAGAGTCCTGACAGCCTTGATGTCAGTGCTGTAAATAAACCATTAATCACACTGCCATTCCAGGGAACAGCCTTCTCCCAGAGGGCATGAACCTTCTTCAGGTCACTAATATAAACCACATCTCTTCTAATCCAGTGGGGTGGTGGTAATGTCAGGGCTTTCAAGGTGGGCTGACTCTGTGTCGGGGGGATACTCCATTACTCTCATTTTAATGCATAGGTCATTGTTATGGTTCCAGTGGATTATCAATGGTCAATTAATGGAGAAGCAGTTACAGTGAATTAAATAAAGTGCATCACAGTTGGTGTTACAGAGAGAAGTGGAAAGAGTAGAAGGCTCAGTGTCCTGTTAAAACTTCTGCTTTGGAGTTAAGTACTGCATAAAAGCTTAATACAGAGGTATAAGAGAAATAACAGGCTTAATATCTGGCAAGCAACCAGAACAAAATGGTTCTATTAGACACTGTAGAGCCTAATGCCATCAATACCAAAACTGTGTCTACTATTAAAGAAGAATCTGATTTTAAAATCAGTGCTAGGCCACTGCCTTATCAGTGTCATGACATGCTATGGAAGCCTGTAACTGACTCTTCAATAAGGTTGTCAGTGGAGATAACATATTTTACATATTTTTTTTTAAAAAAACAAGCATTATATATATTAGATGTATGTTTAGATACTATATATAATACATACATTATATATATTCTCTATTTACACATACATATATATTAAAATAACATATTAGAGTGATTTGGAAATACAGCTAAAACCAAAGTCAGTCCAACCTGCACTCTGTGGCTGGACTGTTCAGCCATCACGGGTGAATTGCAAGCAGAAATCTGGTCTTCTGACAGAGTAGCTTTTGCAATGGGAATTGCCTCATTAAGCATAGCCGTCTGCATCACCCAGTGAAAAAACAGCATAGGAATGATGATACAAGGGAGCTGGTTGCTGCCTTCCTGCATCAGAGGCTCCTGAGGGCTGCCTGTGATTCCCAGAAGTTATTCAAAGTAGCCCTAACTCAGGGAGCTCAGGGCTACTCTAAACTACGTTAATACGATAAATGATTAAAAAAAAAAAAAAAAAAAAAAGTGGTCCCGAGGGCATGTGAGCCCTGGCCAGCTGGCACTGGCCATTTTCACACACTCCCTCCACACCGCAGCCTGGCAGGGAGACTGCTAACACAGCTTTCTGTTACCAGAGGAAACCCCCACACTTTCCCTCTGGAGGCTGAGCCCTGTGTTTTGGGCTGCGCCGTGTGGTTTAGGTATTCAGTCCAGACAACACGGTTTTGAAACCACGCTCAGGAAACCTCTGCAGAGCAGAGAGGGCGGCGGGTGGCTGGGGGCTGCTTGGGCACATGGCAGCCCTCCTACTGGGAAGGGGCTCTGTGGTGGGGCCAGGATGTTTCACACCATCCCCCTGGCCTCCCCCAGCCCTGCTGGTTTTAGGTTTCACTTGTGTATCTCACAACTTGACTTCTCTAATTACTTTAAAACCTGACACTTGCTAACCCAGGTGGGCACTGACCTGGATCTGCACAAACTGGGCTACTGTCCAAGGGTCTGCTGATCTGCTCCACGAAACAGGTACCACAAAAGCCCAAGCTCTCATCAGCTCTGCAAACACAGCTAATGAGCTGCGAACACCTCAGGCAACTAAATCACAGCTCTGCTGTGCTCCATCTATTGAAAACACAGTCAGTGCCAGGACTAAGGCTCTGAACTTCCCCTGCTAAAGCTTTGGGTGACCCTCACTCGCCCTAAAACAAAACAAACCACCGCGTGGGGGTATGTGTGTTTGCCAAAGCCTGACTGCGGAAGCCTGCCTCTCTTGCCTGATGCCTTAACCAGGACCAGAAGACAATATTGCTGACTTGGAGTGGAGTTTCTTAAGAGAAAAATTAACTAAATAATGCTTTTCTACGCTGAAGAACAGATTAGTTGTGGAGTCCAAAATGCCGCTATTTAAAAATGGCTTTTGCAAACATGAGTTTCCAAGTTGTCAAAAGACTCACTCTTGCTATAACCATACGTAGGTCAGGATTCAGCACTGTCCAACAGCGAGATTCATGAGCTGGGCCTCCCACAAGCATCCTTGGGGAGAGAAGCACAAGGTAAGCTGCCTTCCCCTTCTGTCTACAGAAGCTCAGCTGCGTTTTCCTAAGCCTCGTGCCGCGGTCTGCACACTTAGTTTTTCAAGACAATATTTATTTCAATTTTAAATTGTAAGTTTCTTTAAAATACCTACTTCAAGGCTTCTCCATGTACCTCCAGCATAATCTTCTGAACCTGAACTCAATTTACAGGCCTGAGCCCCACTTCAGAAAAAATTATTTTTTAAAACTCATATTTATTACTTTGGTCCTTTTAAAGCAACAACAGTAAGATAAAAGTATAAAAGCTTGGACTTTGCCTTTTTGTAGTTTCTTAAGGAATACTTTTCTCAAAGAGTGTAGTCCATAAAATAAAGACAGACAATATGTATTTAAAACATGCTGCTTCTAATTGAGGAGACTTTAGAACTGAATTTATTCTAAATAAAAATACCTGAGGTGCCCAATACATAAATTTAAAGCTACTCTTACAGCCCTGGACAATATAAGAGTATTAGCTCTATTACCACCTACATTTGACAGAAACAAAGTTTCAAAAGGTACCTGTGAGCCGGTCAGAAGAAGATACCCACGAAATCCTGAGGAACAGAGATGGGCACACCTTAGTGTTTCTTCTGATCCAGACTGCAGTTTATGCGGCCATTTCCAGAGTCACCAATGAACACTGTTGGTAGAAACAAACCCAGGTATTGCACACAGGGACCATAGACCAATCTCCCTAACCACTGTCTGGGCTCGTTGTGCGCTGCCTTGCTAACATTTCACAGGCCATGCCACAACCCCTCCTAACAAACCCACTCCCCTACACCCTCCTACAGCCTTCCAGAAAGGTGTCGGTGTGGGTCTGCAGGTAATGGGAGGCTGAGGGGCTTCAGCTGGGTTTGCTGCTCCTCCTCTATTCTGCCCATCCTTCCTTATTGCTGGGCACAGACACACTTGCCCTCTTCCCTTTTACCTCTTCCCTCCCCTGAAGAAGGTGGAACAGCTTAGCATAGGAAAAATAGGCAAGGGGACCTAATGGTGATCTTAGGCTGCTACCAGCAGTCTGATGCTCTCTACCCCTTGGCTGATCTTGCTTGGTGCCTAAACTGGTCCCAACACACTTGGCTTTCCTCTCCAAGCTATCGGGTAGGGTTTACAGCCCCCAGGTAGCCTAAAATTTCAGAGGTTGTTTCAGATGATGCAGCCATCTGTGGTGACTGGGAAGGCTCCACAGCTTCCTTCCAGTCCAAGGAAGAGCAAATGCTAGTAAACAAATTAATACTGTTTAGCATTAACTATGACTGCCTCCATCTGGTGTGTATTCTACTGTATATCAGGAAAGAACTTTCTTCTAAACAAGAGGAAAACTCTAAGTACAACCACTTAATTTCAATACCTTTAAAACATAATAGGAGGCTGTTTTGTGGTGGCTGGTGGGGTACTCAGCACTGAATACTAACATTACCTTATGATGAGGGCATGACACATGACAAGATACATGACATGCAAGCAAACATGTATTTCTCAGAATTACAATCTAATGCCAACTACATTCCATGAAATGTAGGCAAATGCTTCACTTAAAGCATATGGGTAAAGAAAAACCCCATGTGAAAGTACACAGGACTGTACCCTAAGTCTGCAAAAATCAGAGATGCAAAAGCTGCACGTATTTACATCAAGGATTTTTTTTTTTGATGCTTGCGAGTGTAATAGACCTTTAGCTTTACCGATGAGCAGAATTATGCCCAGGAATCTGAAACTGTTTCAGAATTATTGTTAAATACAGACACCTTGAAAATGCCTGTAAGCAAAATGTGGTCCTTTTTTTCTGTTGTTGTACCACGGTGTGTTATCAAGAACAGTAATCATTCCCCTGAAACACCACTTCTGTTAGGTGAAACATGCAGTCTCCTTACAGCCCCCCGTCTTTTTCTCATACAACCTACATTTTGTATTCAAGGATGAACATATTTAAAATTAATCAAGGCATTTTCTTTTTGCATCTATTTCTGTAAGTGCTGCTGGCCATTGCATTGCTGTAACACATCATCAAGGAAACGGCCAGCGGGAAAGAGAGTTCTGTGGACTGACAAGACAAGCAACTTCTATTAAATGCAAACTGTCAACTTTTGTACTTTAGATAAATGCTTTGATTTAGGAGGGTCAGAGACAGGCAGAAGGTGTCAGCAGACAGATTGGAAGGTCTCTGGGACTTTTCAAGAGATTTATAAGTTGACTTTTGTTTAACTGTTTGGGTTTTAAGCATTTTGGTTTCTTTGAGGTACTCAAGCCCAAGTTGACATACCTTCTAATTTTGCTGTGTGCTGACTGTGCAAGTTTATTAAAAACACTGCAGTTTTTCACTGTTCTCAGTGATTTGGCAGGAAACCTCAATAATCTTATAGGTAAAATGGCCCAGAAATAGCCTTTGATCTGCAGTCTATGGATGCATCATAAAAACACAGAAACCCAGTCAGCAGCACCAAATACTGCGACCAAGGACTGGGTTTTTTTGAGTCACTGGGCTGCAGTTCATTGTGCATGTAATTAAATTATAATTGCTCTTCCGCATCGATAGAGCGGTCGGATCAAACTCCTCCTGTCCTGTGGGCAGGGGAAGAGGCTGCTGTTCTCTGCCCAAACACATTTATACTCAGTCGGCCCCTGGCTGCCCCAGGACTCGCTCTAGCTGCAGGGAGAGCAGGTTTTTGCCTGTGGCAACAAAGCAGTCCTGGTTCTGTCACTTATGCCAGAGACATGGTCAAATGACAGCTGCTGAGAGCAAGGCAGTGTGATTTGGTTCCACCAAAGCTTTGGCAGCTGCTTTTGGGGGAGGATGGAGGAGTTTCTGGCAGAAACACCTCTGTCCTCACTCAATTTTCCTTCTCCTTCCTCCTGTGGCATCTCCTGTGCAAGGAGGTAGGTGGCAAAGTTCCTCTCATCCTGTGGCAGAGAAAATCACCTCCCCTTGCGCTGCTCAGAAGCCTTAGGGAGGTGTGGGAGCATTGCTGCCAAACAGCCTCCTGGCAAACAGGAACTGGTGGCCAAAACCCCCAAGCTCCAGCCCTTCATGCATTTAAGACCTAAGTGGTAAGAAGGGAGCCCTGTTCCCGAGGTCATCGTCAGTTTTTCTGCTCTGGACTCTGCGTGTGTCCCCCTTGCTGCTGTTAGACTGCTTATGATGGCAAAGCCATGGCAGAGTTTTCTTTTTAAAGTTCACACTAAAACCAGGAACATGGAAAGTGGTTCTTTGCTTTGACTTATTATGGAAAACACGTGTGAGCAGAAGGTAGTAGGACCCACCTGCTAGAATATCCTGCCCAGTGCAATATCCTATCCTTTGCTGTTGGAAGTCACTTGAAAGAACATTTTCAACTTTTCCATACTTGCTAGCCAGTTTAAAAAGGAGAATGTTAGTGGTGTTATAATAGTTGCTTACTTTTATTTGTGATAGCTGCTTTTCTCTATGTGTTTTCCTGCTGTTTTTGCAGAAGAGGTATTTCCTTGACCCTCACACAGCTTGGGAAAAAGGTTTGCATTTTAGATTTTCATTTTAATTTTGTTCTTATGTGTTAAGAACAAAAATGAGACTATCGGCTCCCTGGAGGATGTTTAAGGTATGAGCTGTGAGCCAGATGCAAGCCATAAAACTCCACAGTTGAGACTCCTTGCAGGCAGCTGCAGTCACCTATCAATGGAGACTTCAGATCCCAGCATGCATTGAAGCCAACCCCCTGGGATCAAGGGAGAACATCTAATGCTCTGACCCAGGGCCTCCTGGGACACATTTCTATCTTAAAAACATAAATTCTGTTATCAATTTAATTTTATACAAATAAACTTTTCCCTCTGGGACTCCTGGCCAGGGGAAGACTTATATGAGATGCCGTAGTCTTCTACACATAAAATAATTATGAGAAAAAGAAGTTTTTCTTCAAATAAATGCAGCATAGAAATACTCATGGATATGTAGTCTTACTAGCACTGTCGCTTTTCATCTTGCACAGGTTGAAATTATGTTTTGTTATTGCATTAATCCCACGTTCCATGAAAGAGAGAAACCTGTTGCAATATTGCTGGAAAATGCTCAGCTGCCCAAGAACATCCGAATCATGGACAAATCCAGCAAGGTCCCCATTGCTCAGTTTTCACTGTTGGTGAAATGCCCTAAGTGCCCAACTCTGTATCAGGCACAAGAAATGAAGTTCTAGTCCCAGAATGCCAATCTAAACAAGGCAATCCAAAAGTTCACACATATCATTAACTGTGTGACATGAGCACTGAAAGAATTATGATGTGGTTATGCTCACTCCTTTCAACCAGTTTGATGGGCAGCCTCCCTATGGGTTACAGACAGCAAAGTCCAGAGACCTCAGGATGCAGGAATTCATCACCACCTTAACCAGAGACAGGTTAGGTGTCTTACGTCTGCTCAGGAATGGATGAGCAGCAAGATGGGGCTCTGCTGAGCTTTGTTTTGTTTGAGGGTAGGTAGGTCTTTAAGAAAACGGGAACAATAAGTAGCAGGAGATGTAATGTGCTTTTCTAAACACAGAAAGAGGCTGAAGTCACTCAAAGCCAAAAAAGCATGATAAGACAGTTCTAAGTTTTTGGGTCAGGTGCTTGCTTAACAAATTTTGGTCTGTTTTATCCCATCTGTCCCTGCGGGACACGTGTACATGCTTTGAAAATAAAAAGAACTGTGGTAAAGACACCCATGTCCATCACCGCCATTGGACAATGGACCCATCCTACAATACCTCACACTTTTGTTTACGAACTCATGTTGAAAGCAACTCCACGATGTCAAAACACAAAATTAATCAATGATGGGTACAGTCTTGTCATAGCTACAGAAGTCTGCAATAACCACTAGATAAACTACAAATATATTTCTTCATGCAGGTTACTTTTGTCCACATTACAGACTTATAAGTTGTGACTTGTAGCCATGGAGTCATGACGTGCATTTTAAATTGAAGTACTGATGCCATCTCAGCTCATGGCTGTTTTTAAAGATTAGCAGCATTAAATAACATCTTAATATATTCCATAAGCCATTTCAAAACACTGTGCTATATAGAAACAGCATTGAATGGGTGTTGGGCTTCTAATTCATTTAGGTGTTTTTCCTGACAGTCTTGCCGGCTGTTAGTATCTTGCCGGCTGTTAGTATTTCTGTGTTCATTTTAATGTTGAGAAGCTAAATGCTGAAAAGTGCTTAATTGCATTAGACAGATGATACCAAATGGATTCCATACATAAATCAAAGGCTTAAAGGCAAAAATTAACAGATTTTGTTTAGATGGATGTGACTCTGCTTGCACTTAGTAAAAAACAATGCTTTTTTTTTTTGCTGAAATAATTTTAGTTGTTTGTACTGACACGATGTGCTCAGCACAGGATCTATCAGTGTGTCCGAGTCATCCGTTAACTTCATCCGCTGTCTCAGATGTTTAGAGTTCCCTACCCTATATTCTGTGAAAAATGGACACTAAAGCCACAGGGTGACCTGAACTGACCTAACATTTGATTGCCTCCATCCCAGTTCATGGGTGAGAGCTGGTGTTGACTTCCACAGTCTTCTGCACAGCTTGTAATTGATTTCCATTTGACCTGCAGTGTTTAATTTTGTTCACCAAGGAGCTTCTAGATCATCTTTGTTGTCTGTTTGTGAACGGGTGAGATCAGTGCACCGTATGCAAGTCTGGGCCCACAGGGGGTCGCAGGCAGCTCTCACCTACTGAGGGACCACCGAGGTCCATTTTGGATGCAGAAACAAATCTTTCATCCTTTAGCACTGGGAAGCCCCATAAAATTTGAAAGGTTTTTCAGAAACTCTCAGCTTCATTTTAAATCAACACTTAGTGTCAAATTAAAAAAAAAAAAAAAAAAAAAAAAAACACCTACCAAAACTCCCTCCTTCCTTATAAAAAAACTAACAAATTTTTCTTCACTTTTCTATTTGGCAAACATTTTTGCAAGTGCAAACACTTTCATTTTCAGAGAGCAATCTGGCAAGACTTTATGCTGGTGATGCCTCTGTTCTGGTGTCCATATGTGTCCTTAAAGAATGGCACAAATATAGTAATAACAACAGATATAATCACACCATTAATAGGTACCCTGGGAATAATAGATGTCTCAGCAAGTATAACAGCACATTCCCAGGAGCCTGTTCCATCACCTGCATTATTCTCCTCAGTGTATACTTGAAGGTTCATTCATATGGCCAAGGTAAAAAAACACCAAGGTGAAATTATTTCAGTCCATCAGGCAAAACAATGCTCAACTCTCCCAAAGATAACGCTAGCATCAGTAACCCAAAGCAAAACCTCTCTAGTCCGATTCAGAACTCACCTTTTTTTTATTTTTTGGTCTAAACGCAAATGCATGACAATGTCTCATTTTGCTTAGTCCTGTTAAAAGAAAAATTCTTCTTTTTCCAAACAAGAATTTAAAAGCTGTTTGCATCCAGTGGGAAGATGCAGTTGCTGGACGGCGTGGAGCACCACCATTATTTACATGAAGGTGCTTCCTGTTAGCGTGGTATCCTCCATTCCCTGGCCTCGTATTTTGTTTGGTGCATGCGGCTATGTGACTCTATAAACAGGAAGCACACTTGAAAGATCATCTAAATAAACCCTGATGTGTATAATTCCCTGCTAGGTTGATGAGGAAGAAGCTGGCCAAAAGAAGGAAATTATTACAAGCGAGACAACCGTTCTTATGAAAGTAAAAATCTCTCTATATGTGGGACCTCCATAGTGACTAAAACCAAGACAACAGTAAAACATTGAACGAAAAGGGAATCTAGACTTGGCTCTTCCATATTTTTTCTCACAAGCGAAAGCACGCACTTACACTCAGTGCCCGTGTTGCCCCAGGTGAAGGCAGAGGAGTTACGAAGAAGGGATTATCTCGCAATACATTTGCAATTAAGCGCTGTCCCACCCTTGCTCTCCTCTCTCCTGATGGTGACTCCACACACCCAAGAAGCCCCAGGCAGGCAGGGTGGTCGGGCAACGGCAGGTCATAAGCAAATGCTAAAAAGTATCTAATTTAACAGGGACAGTAAAGCTGCTGGAAAATTTGTATCTATTGTCAACTTTCTGTCCCTCTTCCAAAAACTCCCAGAGATTCTTGCTCTTGGTATTAGGTTGTACTTTCTAGCACAGGAATTGTTCAAATAAGCAATGTTATTTTACTTTAGTTCTCAGACAGGGCTTTATTTCATCCAGATGTTACTGCTCATACCCCTGTCTTCGTTCAGAGCAACACTTTGTAGAATACCTAATCTTTAAGTCGCTTTTATTTAATTTACCACTATATTTTTTAAATGACTCTGTTTGACATAAACCACTGGCTGGTTTCACAACTGTGGTGTCTCCACCTTTGGCAAACTGTTCACTTATTTATTCCATCCTCTTTTAATGGAATTGCTGGAACCACTTAAAATCCATTAATATTCTACAAATTTCAAGCACAAATCATAGTGTAGTTGGGAAGACCGAATAACTTTGCCATAAGAAAATGTAACTATAGTCTTCAAAAAGTTTAAAGATTTTCCACAGATACTGGGAGTTAAATCCATGTTTTGCACATTTGTCCACTTTTTATTCATTTTTTTGAGTTTTTATTTTCTAACACATTCTATGGACTTTATACATCTAATTTATTGTCACTGTCAGCTACAAATGCGTCTATACACACTATATTAAGCAATTATAATGCTTTTTGCATGTATGCATGCATATATATTATTCCTGTCCATGACATATAAAACAATATTCCTCAGGGACTAGATCATCTGCTTGCTTATGCCCCTTATTGATTTCCATGCTGATGTGCCAGACAAGCGCAGAGTTTCTTGGCTTTAGCTTTAAACCAAAGAGAAACTAAATTGCATCACCTCACAGCCACTGCTGAAAGTTCAGCTGTTCAAAATGAAATTGGCTTGAGTAAAACTCAAAGTTTTCAGTTAGTGCCTTCAAATGCATTTTTTGAGAAGTCAAATGATTTAGGGATGTAGATTCTTGAATTAGACCAAACAAATTAAAGTCATCAGGAAAGCTTGGACTAAAATACTTTGGAAGCTGATTTTGAATTTATAAAAATTGTAAAGTAAGCATGAAAACAGGTCATAATTCTCAAAAAATAACACAAGCACTTAAAAGAGAAACTAAATAGTTGGAAACCCTACTTATACACCAAAGTGACAGCAGGGTCTACACCCATGTTGAGCAAGAAGGAACACCTCAGTATGGTATTAAATGAACTGATCCACTGCCCGTTGCGGGTATCACAGCAGTCTCCTAATGCCTCCTACAGCTCTGGCCAAAATCTGACCTTGATTATATTAGAAGGGTTGTCCTGGAGTTTCTCCCAAGTAGCCAAGACAGGAATTAATGCCAGCATGTTCAGTTCTCTTGGTCTTATTGCTGGGTTTTGGGGAGGTGAAGGAAACGGCCATATGATCTGCCTCGGCCATGTACCTACCCTGCACCTCTGAGACTTTCAATCTCATCTTAACAGCCTTAACACATGAACACATCTTCTCACTCACCATTTTTCCCAAGGATAACAACCGATACTGAAACTGAACATGACAGCAGTAGCTCCCTCAAACATGCGCTTGGTCTTGCGTGTTCTGTTTCTTTCCTCCTTCCTCCCAACCCACAGCCTGTGCAGTGCTTTGCTTTGGAAACATTTTGCCCTTGTGTTATCTCCTCTCGCTTTCCCTCCGTTTTCCCCCTCTTTTCTAGGAGAAAATTATTTGCTGGGAAGCTGCGTGCCTTTGGGCTTGTGCTGGAAAGGAGTCAATTGCTGCAGGTGTCCAAATTTGCCAGAGCCTGATACTTCCTGAAAAGCCAGGGTAGGGGAGCAGTTTCGGATTTCTTCTTTTCTGCTGTTGCAATGGACACACGCAAGTGGCGGTTTGCAACACAAAAAAGGATCCAGAGGGTTCCCAGCGTCTCTTGCTGCAGTTTGCTTCATGCTAAGGAGCAATGTTACCCCAGACCACTCAAACCAGCTTCAGCTGCAGCTCAAGGAGAGAATAACATTACATTTTACTCCTTCCAAGAGAAGCACAAGCTCCTTCTTGGAGTTTACCCCCAGCTTCTCTCAACCATCACTGCAGAGCCACCTCATGCAACTCTCTCATCCCAAGTCATACAAAGTCCATGTAGATCTTATCCTGTTTCAATTAATTGCGCGTCTCCATTGGTCTTTGGGCCCCTTTCTCTCTTTGGAGGCTGAGGGAGACCAAAGAGCCCAAATACCCAGAGCTCAGGGCTTCCTTAAGAAGGATCCCATTTCCAGAGAGGAATATAATTACAAGCAGCATTCAGGCAACACGGTGTTGGGTGTCTGCTCTCAGGCGGGAGTGGAATAGAAACAAGAGCCCTAGCTTTGTCTCAGCAGCTTTATATTATACTGCCTTGGCTTCCCCAGTGAGTTATTCCTGATTTACGCTGAGGTAAGAGAGAGAGAGAGGAAAAAGAGCTGTGTCAGGGCTACAGGGTTTCGTAGCTGACACAGCCAAGAAGCGAGAAGGAAGAAATCACTCAAAAATCTTTCTCTTACAAAATGCAGAGTAAGACTGAGTAAGAGGATTCAATGACACTGATTTACTGGCAGGGAGAGAGACAAGCATGCACCAGTAGAAACATCTATTTCCATAGCTGTTCTGATAGACAAGACTCGGTTTTGACGATGTTGGCCCAGGCCTTCACCAGTTAAGGTTTGTCCCATGTAATGTTCAGCTCATCTGTCAGAGAGTGGCAGGCAGTGTTTTCATTATCAAAAGAAAGAAAAACCAGTCAAGAATTCAAACAAAAAAGATGTGATCTGCCATAATAAGAAAACAATTTTTTTCTTCTGACTTTTCCCAAAAAATGCGAGAGCTATGCTGTCTCCAAAAAAAGATAAATGAGACTCAAATCTGCGTTATGTTAGCAGAAACCACCTGCAGTTAATTACAACTAGATAAAGGAATGACTTGTCTTTTGGTCCAAACCTTCTGTCTTCGAGGCCCACGCCTGTTCCAAACCGCACAAAAGAAAGGTTTCAGCTCTAATTTATTCAGTGATAGGCAACGGATGGCACTCGTGCTCTTCCACTCCTCACTTCTCCTCTGTGCTCCGATAGCTACAGCACCTGGACCCACACGATTCGCTTCACCTTCGTGATTTAATTCACTTGATGATTTTGAGTGGGCGTGAACTACGTGACTAAATTAAAATGTTTCCCCCTGCAAATGATGTGTTAGGGCTCAGGTATCCACTTCTACTGGCAGTTGTTTTCATTCTGCAAGGGCTCTTTTCATGCAGGAAGTACGATTTTTTAACCAAAGCAAAGAATACACTTCTTCCCTTGACCACTAGCGTCAGCGTTAGATGCGGATTAAAGTTTGGTAGGAGGCCAGATGACATATTTTCTCTAATCTCAATCTGGTCTTTGGAGATTTTCACTTTCAGACAAATCTGCTATTCTGACTCACATTAAAGATGAGAGACACCATAAAGAGAGCTTGCAGCACATTTTAAAAGAAAACTCTTTTTTTAGGGTAGCAGAAAGCTTCAGGGTTTTTATCTGTTGTTTGTTGTTAATTTGTGTGTGTGCACGCTGGACCTGGCTGCTGCATTGCTTGCCAGAGGCGTGTCTCCCAACTAAAGCAGAGTGTATCGCATCGACTGTACGCTATCTCTTAATGGTTTCTAAGCAGTGACTTCATCAGGGCTCTGACACACAGTTAGTGGTTCGTGCAGACTAAATAACATTATGCAGAACTTCCTTTGTTCTAAAGGCTGTTTTTCATGTAGAGGAGGGATCCAAGGCTTATCCCAGACTAGGTCCCTTTGATTAAACACAATGTAATTCTATTTTTCCGCTGCATGCCAACAATAATCACCATATCTATCAGTTCAACCACATAGCTGTCAAATTTAGATGCTGCGTTTACTTTTCTAAAGCCATTAACAACCAGATTTGTTCACCTAATTTCAGTGTAGTTACAAGACAGGGCTGTACTATGGACTTCTTGTGCTTCTGTCACATCTAATTGGATCATTTTCTGCTAAGTTAAAGTCTAACCTGCTGGACTTTTGACAAATCAGAAAACCATTTCACTCTTTCATTGACATCTAATCTCTGCAATAGAAACATTTGTGAACAGACGTGTCCTCTCAATGATTCACTCCGTTTCTGCTGTAACAGAGGGGGGACAAAAATATACAAGCCTGTGTCTTCCAGACAGTGGTGTGAGAGCTGCGACCGTATGCAAAGAGCCAGAACAGACAAAACCCTGAAGAAGGAATCCAAATGCTACCAAATCACATATGTATTTAAAGATATTGGTTTTATTTGTAGTCAAGCCCTTCCCTGTCACCAGGTGGGACTCCACAGCCTGAGACAGATAGCTGCCAGAAAGTTTTCTTGGGGGGCATAGCACCCCAAAGAAGAGCCCCGCTGCCAAGAAGAGTTTCTTTATTTTGTTTAAGTGCTGTTTAACAGTCTTCTGTTAATGTGCCTGAAAGTCTGGAGCTGGCTTGCACCCAGCCATGTAGCCATAGGCTTTGTTCCTTTAAACTCTCCAAAGCTCTTTTTCTCCGTTTTTCATTATTTGTCCCCTTTTGCTGCAGTTTCCTGGCCAGCCCAGCAGTGAACAGTGACAAAGCGGTGGTGTGACTCCAGGTCCCCTACCCCGCTCAGGCGTTGTGACCACAATAAAGAGAGGTGGCCCAGCATCCCTATAGCATGTGCTGGTAACCCACTGCTCCTCCTTGGGGCACAGGGAGCCGAGCAAGTTCCAGCCACCTCTCATGGAATCACCAATGCCCTAGGAGAGGGTAAGGAGAGGTGGTAGCAATGTGTTTGACGGGGTTTTGAAGAGACTGAGGATCAGCGTGAGGACCTGTGTTTGGCTGTGGAGGAATAATTCCAAACAAAGAGATGTGTGAGTTGTGCAGAAGGTTATGCCGGGAAAATTGTCTGAACGTCAGCCCCAAATGGACATGAAACTCAGCAATCTTCCCAGCTTGATAAATGTCTGCCATTTTGACAGGAAATGCCAAATGCCTTGAATTAATTATGGCTCTAACGTTTTCCTGCTGGAGAGGGTGCTTTGGCCCATTTGAAATAATGAAGCTTAGACAAACAAACAAGAACTAAAAAGGCTAAAGTCATTGCTGTTAATCTATCTTCAATGAAATTAATGGATAGTTCCCCTCCTTCTGCCCCCTTCCCCCTGCCCCAGTTTACTTCTACAGAACAGAACCCATATTTCAAAGGATTTTGCTGCAGCTTCTCCACATAAAAGCCTCAAAGAACAGAAGAAACCGTATATTCAACAACAATAGTCAATAGATGTGAAGTGGTGGATTTAAGGTGCCTTAGAAAGCTGCACGTGATAAGCAAGCAAGGCTGCTGCTGGGGAAGTGTTGTCTAAGTGGTACCACACAAGAATGAGCAAATTATTGTGATAATCCCAAACTGACCTCTAAGGGGCAGTAACATTGGAGCAAATTAGAGCAGTCAAATGGAAGATTTTTAAATAAAATAATATTATAGGCAGATACGGGCTTATGTGGGAGGGCCATGAAAGGCTAGAAAAAGCACAGAAGAAAGCTAGCAGCAAAATCCCAGATGGCTCGCTGCCATTCAGAAGCACTGGAAAAGCAAATATTCACCAGAAATTATTGTTCTCAGGTTCCCGAAGGGAAAGAATATTAGACACCCCTTATGAAGGAATCATCACATGGACCTTCAAATGAAATGCTGACATTTTCTTTAAAGTCAGAACTTCCGATGCAAAGAGTGAGCACTGGCCCTACCGGGGGGATTGCCTCTTTTATAGACAGCAGGGAGAAAATAACATCACTGAAATCCTTAACTATTATTCAACAAAGCTGAGCTTAGCTGTGCAGAATGATCAGTCAAACTTCAAAGGATTTAGAATTTTGATGACAGAATGAACTAATGCCAAGTCCACGAAAAGACACTACTCCCTCCCAAATTACAGTTGGATTATGGAAGTGAGTTGTTTTGTCTCACACAAAGTACCTGCCACAAAGCTACTGGGTGGACTAGAAGAATTTTAAGTGATTGTCCTCTGAGAATGATCTCTATCCAGGTATAAAACAACTTTTAAAGAGACTAAATCAAGTCTTCTGCTGAGGTGGTTGTTTGGGGCACAAATTTTGACTGTGTTACTGATAGCTGAATTTTCACCTTTTTTTTTCTTTTGCAAAATCCTTTTCAAAGTTTGGCTTGGATTTAGTTTGTGATTTAAAAGAGCCTGTGCACATAAGTACATGAATATATACAGAATGTTTTATGTTTAACAGCTATTCACGCTGATCCACAAATTCCAGAGCAAGACAGCTCTTCATCCAAGTAGCATCCATATTTCCACAGTCAAATATCTTTGCAAGCTCCCAGGCAATATTCACTTTTCCAGCAGAGGGGAAAAACAATACAGAATAAATGATCAATTAGGAAACCTCCCTTTCTTTTACCTGTCCCCAGTTTCATAGGAGAATTCTGAGGAAATTGCACCCAGACTGGGACATGCTGGGGCAGTTTAGCTCTATCCCAGTGAATGCGTGTGGATTTCTTTCTGCTGGGAGCAAGGCGCACACCTGGATTTCTCCGTGAGTCAGAGTCATGGTGGGCCCAGACTCCCAGGAATGCCACATTGCTTCTCAGTTCCCTGCTTTAAATGTAATTGTATGTTATAGCAGCCTAAGTCAGTTCCCATCTGGAGAGTGACAGCAAGTCTGCTTGATTTTCCTGCTGAAGAAATAGCAGTTGTAAGATTTTAAGGTACTACAAGAGAAGGAAACTAGAGTGATGTCTGGCTGTGCTGAAAATTGCCTTGTGATACAGGAAATCTGCCTGCGACGTTTCCCAGAAAAGCTAACTTGATATGTGCTTCTGAAAGAGGTTTTCAGACAAAAGCTGGCATTTGGGCAAAGCCCAGCTTTACCCAGGAGACTCTCTGTCCCCATTCTACTGGAACAGCAGGTAGGTTTTTCAAAATCTATATTGTATAACCACAGACATATGTCTAAACATGCTCTCTTTGTTTATTCATCTGTATCTACGCCTCTGACATTTCTGTAGAGATGCCACCAGCCAGGCAACCACCAGGCACGTGTTTGTGCTGGTGCCCGATTTACAGATACTGATCAGCTCCTTGCACAGGTCAGGAGCACAGAAAGACATGGCCACAGTGTGGATTTCATTTTAGTATCTGACCAGGATGCTAATGATCATTAATTAACGCCATTGTTCAGAGAAAAAGTTATTTGATGCAGGTATTTATTTTTAGGTTGTTTCCTAGGACTAAGCATCAGAGTGGAGGAAGGGAGGGAAAAAGTCCAAAGGAAAAAAGAAGCCCAAATTGTTACTTTATCCCTAGACAATAAAACTGTCCATAATCTTGGGGTACTGAAGAGTTATTTGCAATATCAGTGAAGAAATAGCTAGTAACAAACATCTGTAAGAACATCAGTAGAGTACAGTGCTAACGCTCTTAACGTAAACATGTTGATTTCTAGAGTCCAGAGCATCCTTTGTGGATAATGACATCCATTCACTCACTCAGGCTTTGTTTTGCAACTAGGAGATTTGCACTTCCACTGCTTTGGAAAAAGAAAGCTGAGGCTTTTCAGAAACTGAGAGCTGACAAGCTGTATTAGTTCTAGCAGCGAGTCTCTCAGACCAAGCCCTGCCAAAGGCCAGCAGAGTGGGTAAAATACTCCAGAAGTATAAAATACCATTTTCTGCAGCCAGCCACTGCCCTTTCATCATAAATCTCAAATATCCTTTAACCTTTGGGATGTATTACTTACACAAAAATTAGGAATAGAGTTGCTTACTAAACTTGTCAGAGAATCAAGTGTGTATATAGAGACAATTTTTCCCAAGCCCTTCCTGTAAAATATCTTTTGGATTACTTTTCCTGTAGTACTCTTAAATTATTGCAAATGCAGCAGCCTGTCTATTACAATTACCGAGAGAGAGAGAGGACCAGTAGGTCACTGTTCACAGATATCCCAAACATGTCAACTTTCATTATTGTATCTTAATATCGTCCCTTCTCCAATTGCTATTTGTGTTCTACCACACACTGGCCACTTGCTTTTTGGGTGAAACTGCTAGTTATTGAGTAGGACTGATTTACAGCTAGGAATGAAAATGCATTCTTGAAAGCAGTAAGGTGACTGGTAAAAGCTATGGTTTGGGTTAAAGCATAATTAAATGTCTAAGCTGCACTTAGACTTGTTGTCTCTTGTTTCCCAAACCCTTGATCTCCCCCGTCCCTCCCAGCTCTCCTACAACTTCTGGATCCTGTGCCAAAACCTGATGTTGCATCGCCGTGCTCTTACAAACTGGTACAGAAAGCAGAAGTACTCTGGCCTTCAATTTTGGGCAAGTTTTCCCCAAAAAGGTGATTCTTTCAGGGAGTTTGAATCCACATGCCCAGTGATGACCTCCTATTGCAGCTGCCGTGTGTCTTAGGGAGAATAGGAATCAAGAAAGGCAAACTTCTGTCCTTCTCCCTCTCTGTCCCGGAGCTCCCCGGCTTGGAGGTTTGCCAGGATCCACAGCTGGGGTCAGATAGGGAGAGCAACTGAGGTCCAAGGTCAGACTGCAGGGCTAGTGGGAGACGTTTGCTGGGGCCTGGAGGGGAGAGGAGATGGGGAATGTAATGAGCTCAGAGAATGGGGATCTCGACAGAAAAATGCACTGAGGGCAAAGAGATGAATGAACATCGGCTCTCAAAGGGCAGGGGAGTTTTCTTTTTTTTTCTGCAGAAGTCAGACCCCATTTCTCTATCAAGCTAGACAAACACAAGCTAGAAGAAGTAAAGCAAAAATGCATTTGCTGAGTACAAGCAAATTGAATTAAGTAATACAATGGAAATTAATTCTCCAAACCCAGCAGCTCTTCTGAAATCACCAGGAGTCAGTTTATCTTTGCTACAGGCTATCACGTGGGAAAAGCTTCCTGTCTGGCTTCTAAAATGTTCCACTATGGAAAAAAAAAAAAAAAAAAGATGCATTCACTGGGGTTTTGTTTCTGTTGTTTTATAACAGACAAGGCTGCAACAAAGCCCAAGGTCTGCAGTTCCCTGTTGGCCAGCTTTGAGAGAATGCAAGTAAACTGCTGCTCCTTTCCTACCTGGGGATGGGAAAGCTGACAAAAGAAGTTTCTGAACTGGGGAGAAAAGCTTCAGATATCTTCTGCAGCAGGAGAAGTAGCAGGCTAGAATGGGTAAGAGCCACTTCTAATAAAAAGTGTGCCAGGAAGGGCAATCAGAAAGGTTCTTTGGATTACAGCGAGGCTTTAATTGATAACACAGTTAACAAAGAGACAACTCCACAGGGATGCTCAGATGTGGTCAAGATGGGCTTCTTACACAGTTAAGTCAACATGGCACAGAAAAAGCAACCCCCGAGCCCTGGGGCCGAGGCCGTTCCAGGCCACCGCACTCGCCACAGGGAATCTTTTTGCAGTGGCATTTCACCATGTGTCAGCCCTTTGTTTTGCCATCTTCCAGTAGCCTCCTGCGCTCCTCGGTCATGCCGCCTGGACATCTACCTACAGCAGTGTTTGCCAAAGCAAAGGCCAACAGTGGGAATGGCAGCCAGGATGTAGGCAGTTGGATAAGGATGAGTGTGGAGACAGGGAAAGAGGGTGGGAGGTGGCAGAGATGCTGTGATCAAAAAACAGAGGAACCAAAGGAAGGGCACGCTCACTATAAGGCAAAAGTTAAGACATGAGGTAGTATCCCAAGGTGGGACCTGTCCATCGTTCAGTGAGGCCCAGGGACCTGACCAAGAGAAGAAAGCAAGACTAGAAGAGAGGAGGTGGGAAGAGAAACATATGAGCATGAGACACAGCAACACACAGCAGCTGAGGCATCACCTCTGGCTTCCATAGCCACTTAGATGGAGGAGCTGCCCACACTCAGGCCATCAGTGTAGGGGTGCTGCACTGTGGGATACGTAAGTGCAGGCAGTCTCTCTGGGTACCGAGCGGTGGCCATCTGCACCTTGATTGCCTGGGTGAGTTGAGAGGAGTGAACTGGACCTTCCCAACCTTTCTGGAAAGCACGGCTGTTGATATGAAATACAGTTGCTCTACCTGAACAACCATATAATCCCCTGTTTGCTACCAGGAAAGATATGCAAACCCCAGCTATATGTTATCTTCGAGCCAACAGTGAACAAAGGGGAATTTTCAAAAAACGAAACTTCGAAACCTCGGGTTTTTTTCCACCCCTGCCCCAGTAGGGAGCAGTCCTGAGTGTGCTGGGTGGTTGCAAATCTGCCCTCCGTTTGCGCAGCTGTGAGCCCTGCACTTTTGTGCTCCCACAGAAAGATACCTTTGCCTCACACAAACAAACAAACAACATACCTTTGGTATGCTATTAAGGAAGAAAGGCACTTTTGGTATAAAAAAGTGAGTCAGGTTTCTTTACTACTTTCTTCTTATGCGATTGGACATCAGAGAGATGGACAAAAATCATCTTCCAGCAAAGGAACCCCAGTTTCTCCAATTATTTTCTTACAGGCATTTCCCTCCTATATTAACAGTTTTCCTTCTGTGTCTGCAGCTGCTGCCCCCAGCCCACACCTCCCCTTCTCCGGGGTTTGCAATGAACCAACCCCAGGAGGTGGCTCAGGCACGACCATAAGCTCGGCTGATATCTGAGCCGTGTTACTGAAAGCTGCTCCAGAAAGAGGAGGCGCAGAGGAGCAGATCCTCTGAGCCCTTACCTAACAAAGGAAATTACACATTCTGCCCTCCTAAAAGCACATGGGAGATGAGACTCTCAGATGTGTCAAAACAACCCATCTAGCCGTCAATCTTTTCCTACAAGGCTCGTACAACATCCCGTTTGCCATGCATCCCTAAAAAGTGCGACTCTCCTGACTCTATAAAACTATCTGAGATAAAATACTTGAAAGCCGGGCAATGTTACAGCAATAACACCTATCCCCTTTCCTTATTTTTGCAAAACAAGTATGTTTTACGAATACAGATGTTTTGCAGAGGTACAGGACAAGCTGCAACTCACCCTCTGTGTGAGGCAGCCAGAGCTTCTGGACTGGTTTCCCTGCAAGAGCAAGGTAACGACACAATATGAAGGACAAAAAAGTGGTTCAGTAAGAAAATACTCTGAATTTGGAATTAAATGAAACCTCAGACCAAACCAGCATTAAAGACACCTCCTGAATCATTCATGCTGATGCCCATTTGGCCGAGGAGAGCAGTGCAAAGCCAGCCCCTTGAGTGACTTCACCATGTCTTTTCATGCCACTTGTCTGCACAAGACCAGCTCTACCACTCAGCATGGGGAAGAAAAGGTTGCAGACCCTCCTTGCCTGTTCCTCTACCTCCTGCAGAGCTCCTGGTGTTGCTCTCAGCTAAGGTCTTCCAAGGGGCTGTTACCCCTTTTTGCCTGAGCATGGAAACTCCATGTGCCCTCTTTCTCCTGTGCAAAACTACCCTACTGCATCCAAGCTGGGCTGGCTCCATGGAGAGTCCCTTCTCCCTGTGCATACCATAGGCATTTTACTAAATTTTTGCATACTGACAGCTGATAGCTCCTTGCCTTTTGTTTACTGAGGTTTATGAGGCTGACAAGCAGAGCCTCCTGTTCTGTGTAACAAGCCACACGCACAAATTTTGTCAGAGGAGAGAAAATGAAAACAGCAAAAGACCTGGCCCTCTTGAATGGAGAGAACGCTAGGGTGCTGTATTCTATTCACACATGAGAATGGCAAACGGCAGCACGGGTCCTTGTCCCCAGCTCTGTCACTGGTAGTGAAAAATCACCTGGAAAACTCAGAACCTAGGAACTGATAAAGCCTGAAGGATGGGAAGAGGAATGCCCCCTACCAGGTGCTCTGACTGGTACTGGCTCAGTGGGAGAAAATATCTATTTACACCACGTGGATCTGTCCAAGGACCAGTGAACCCAGACCCAACTTGCAGCCCCAGCTGCTCTCCCTCCTGCTTGGTGCTTTGAGGCCTGGTTGACCAGTTCTTCCCTGGGCAGCCTTTGCACCCATGGGTGGAGGCTCCTTGAGAACCCGGTGCCATGAGGTCCCTGCACCAGAAGGTCCTGCAAATGCCCTGGGGAAGCAGCAGGGAAGGGGACTAGGGAACACCTCTTCTCCGTTGTCCCCTCCGGGTCCTATGGGACCTCCACACCCCACTTGACTTCTTTCCTTTGGAAAAAGGACTTTGTTGTCACTGAAGTCTTACAAAGTGGTGGAGGATTCGGTATTGAGCTAACCCAGCCACAGCAGAGGGTCCTGCTGGTCCCATTTCTCTGCTTGCACTCCAGGACACTGGGCAAATCATCTTGGTGCACCAAGCCACAGGTGAGGACACTCCAAAACAGCAGAGCTCTCTGCTGTGGGATTTGCTGGCAAGTATCAGGGCTAGCACCAATTTTATATGGTGAATGAAGGCAACATCGTTGTGGAAACACGTTCAGGAAACAGAGTAGCCTTCAGACTGTGGGTGAAAACAGGGCCTGTTTTTAACAGGATGCAGAGAAGCATGACAAATCACTAAGTGTGGTTTTACGGGCTTGTGTGCTTTATTGTGCCATTTTTTTCTAAGCTCCTGTCTTCAGATGTTGGCAGCAGGTGACAAGCTTGCTAGCCAGTTATAAAGACACGACTGCGCGGGTACCACTACGCAGTGTAAAACTAACCTCCTGCTCATCTTTAAAACAAAATGACAAGGGAGCTCAGAAATTTGGGGGCAGAAAGCTCCAGGGAGGAAAGGGCAACAAAAGAAATAAGAAATGGCAGTGGCTCAGCAGAGGACACTAACAATTTGGAGTGTTTTCCTTTGCAAGCAGTGAAATGAAGGATAGAAGTGATGACAAACAGAGATAAGGGGAACCTATCAACATTCCTTGTAAAGCATATGGCCCTGTAAATGAGAGTTCACCGCCTGATAGCAACCGTTATTGTACGTTCTGGATGGTGTGGGACTTTTCAGCAGATGCTGCCAAATCTGCCTCGCCCACCCTGTCTTTTATTATACGGATTACAGCCTTCAAAGTTGTGAGCTGGTTTTCTTTAGATTTAAAAAAAAAAAAAAAAGCAATCGTCTGAGCTGTTTTCGAGCTGACTTACGACTAGGGTGACCCTCCCAGATCTTCAGCTGGAGCATCCTGCCTTTTGTTTACTTCTGAATTTCTCCTCAAGCTGCTTAAGCCCGAACAAGTACGGAAAAACTGAAAGAGCACCAAACTCGAGTCAACATCACAATACTTTGAAACCTGTGCAGGGCTTTTGGAAAATTCCTGCGCTGTTAGCCGTGGCTTGCAGGAAAACATGCAGCAAAGCCCAGCAGGGGCTGGGGGTCTCCACCCCGCAGAGCCCTTTTCCCATACTTTTCTGTCTGTTGACATTAAGTTCAAAGCCAGGCTGGAAGACCTGTTTTGTCAGATGGGGTGGGTGGCTGCTCGGAGAGGTGGTCCATAACCTGCACATGGTGGCCCCACGCACAACATCACCGAGTGCTCTGGAAAGAGACAGGGCAGCCTTGTGCTTCTTATTTATTTACACAGTACCTCGTGGAGATTTAAATGAAAAAAGAAAGTGTTGGGAGCCCAGAGCACAATGTCACCAAAACTATTCTGGTGCCAACAAAGACTGAGTTGTTAAACCTAACAGATTCTGGATTTCTGTGTGAAGGTCAGCTAAAGAAGCTTCTTTTTTTTTTTTTTTTCCCATTTTAAATAGGCATCTGTTCTAGTTTTGTTATTATTTTTTACTTGATTTATCAGCAGGATACAGGAATGTTAAAGCCGATACAAAACGGTAGCCAGTGGTCTGGCAAGGCCACCTTCAACGTGCTAGATGTCGCTTTCAAAATAAATACGCTATCTGTTAGAGGTAAAACTGAGTTTCCTGGAAGAAAGCCGCCCTTTCCCAGTCTCCCCTTGTCTTTCCCTGGAGGTAAGTTTGTGGCTGGTTGAGATGCATTCACACACTCAGCCAGAGGGGAAGACAGGGGATGGAAAGGAGGTGCAGAAGTGGTCCAGTGAGGACGCCCATCTCCCCAAACCACCTCTGGCTCACAGCAGCACAGGCCATTGCCAAGGGGAGGGAAAAACACCCCAGTTCAGCTGAAGCTTTGCTTCCTCCTTGGAGAAATTAGCACATTAAAATGATTAGGCTATTTTCTATAATTTATTTCTTATCTATCTCCGTTATGTTATGGCCCACTTAAAAAACACAATGAAGTTTTGAGGCCTTAACTAGAAAAGATCAAATTAAATATTTTTCAGAACTTTTGAAAACAAGCGTATCAAGAAGTTCCCACCATTTTCATTGCAAGGCTGAAGTGTTTTCCTTCTTAGGAAAGACCTGCTTTTTGCTACCTTTGCCTCCTCTGTGTTTATTAAAGTAAGAACTTTCCTCTCAACATACACGCAGTTTCCCAAGTTGTACTCACCTGTCTCCCATCAGTACAAGAGTCTGCACAACACTTTAAACCAAGGTAACAGAACTCACCACGTGATTTGAAAACACTGTGGAAGTACCATCCTAAAAGTATGTGATTATATGATGAAAAGACTGAATGGAATATGTAATATGCAGAAAAAATTCCATCATACCTGGTCTCATTGAAGTAACAAGAAACCTGAAATGGCTGAAGTAACCTTTTCAAATTAGGTAATGAAATTACCTTTTTATTGAATCATCAGATTTTCGTTTAAGTGAAATGTTTCTTTAAGAAGAGGAAGAAGCCAAGCCGGGTGGAAGATCTGTTTTCCCTCTTTAATTAATCCCTGTCTCAGACTTTGAAGACCTTTCTGCCCACTGTTTTAAGGCAACATCATTTATCTTGAGTACTAGGGATCCAGTTAATGGTGTTCACAGTCTTTCAGCTCTTTCTGCAGTCAGTATCCCCACCCTTGATAAGACTGGCAGGTTTCAGTCCAAGCTATAGCTGTTAAACATCTTCACAAACATCAGTCTGGCCTTGAGTGAAAAGAAATCAAGGGAAATCTATAGGAACCTTTAGGTAGGACTGCACAGAGCTCAAGGGAAAATTGGAGGCAGATTTATACACTGCTTGGTTTCTGTCGTCTTGCAGAGCAGAAGTTACAAGGCTGTCACAAGGCTGCAATTGCTCTGTCACATCAGAAGAATTGTCAACAAAAAAAGCACTTGGCTACTCCTACAGCATAAAAGCAATTTTCTGCAAAGCTTTCAGATCCAAGCTTCTAGGAAAATTATCTACTTTTTTCAGTAGGAAAAAAAATTAACTAAAGTCATAAAACTGGTGAGGCAGTTAATCAGGATATTAAATCTAGGGTGAGAATGTGTTTCATAAAAGAAAACATATTCCAAACACAGTGAACATTTACAGTTTAGGAGTAGCATTGTATTGTTAACTGCCCTCTTAGTATAGCCATTTTCCCTTTCAATGCCAGATTCTGATTGGAAAATCGAGCACACAAATGCAGTAACTTGACTTTACAAGGTACTGCACAAATTAAGTGGAGCCTTTAACACTGAACATGCAACCCTTATTACAGTTGTGCCCAGAAAGCCATATTTTATATATGCAAGATTGTTACAGCTACCTTGAAAAAGTGATACTTTGCAAATTATTTTTTTCTAGCTTTGCACGGTTATTAACCATCAGAAGTAGACACTGATCAAAAAGATGTTAAAGCACCTTTTTCCTTGGACTTATATCACAACTAGATTTAGCCCAGCCACTCATGATTCTGAAAGTGAGGATTAAAGAGATTTTTAATTTTACTCAGTGTAAGCCAGTTTTACTCGTAACGAAAGCTGATGAGAAAAATATAATCAAAACCATGTTTTCTTGAATATTTTATAGATATCATGAAAGATGTATCTCCCACTGTGTTTTTAAAGACTTATTTCAGAAGTAATATTTTAGTACTTTATCAAAAACAGTTGGATTTTTTTTTCAACTGGGTGTTGAATGCCAATGCTTGCTACTCATCTTTTTCCAAACATTTGAATTAAACTGACATAAAGCAGAATACTCCAGATAAACCCTCAATCCGATGTAACTTAATGCCAGTTTCACTCTGGTTAAACCTGATCCTCTTACGTTGCAGCAAAGTGGCCAAAACATATAATGGACAAGAGAGGGAGCTCTTTTGCTGCATCTTCTCCGCAGAAACACGCTTGGTTTCCTTAAAACTCAGGGCTGTTTCCAGGATTTCATAACACAGGAAACAGAAGTTATGTGTTCTGCAGAAGATTAGATATTGAGCAACACTGTTACCAAAAAAACAAAACAAATGCAAGCAAACAAGCTCCATTTGCCTTTTCTTCCAAACAAATAGCGAGTCTTTAAAAGTCACCTTTTCATACTGAGCTGGAGGGGTTTTCCCCCCCCTTTTCTTCTAAAGTGTAGAGGGTGGCAAAAAATAATCTTTTATGAGATTTTATTACAAAAAATGAAGATACACACATCACCCTTGGATTGCCCAACTGAAAGGTAAACACGTTTCTACTCCATTGCATTATTTTTTGATGGCATTCCCCAAGATTTACCTTCCCTGGGCTCAGAGCAGAGGGTATGTTACACCAATAAAGATCGAATTGCAGGAACTGGGCAGCTCGACCGGCTAAAGCTGTGGTGCTTTAGCAGTCCAGTTGCCTGGGACTCAGACGCTCTATGTACCACAAACTCTCCCATAAACAAGCCACATCTGTGTGTCCCCTTCCTGGATGCCCCTCCAGGACCAAGGCTCAGATTCCATCTCCTGGCAGCATCCCAGCAGGGACAGGATGAGCTCAGGCGATGCTCAGCATCACTGGCGTGCCAGACCTCTGTGAGAAAACTTCTCCTGGCAAGTCTCTGCCACTGTTTGACTTTGGGAAGGTGCAACACCACCGCTGCTCCCCAAGAGAGGGCAGCCCGGGAGCAGCAACGCCCCACATTTCTCACCCTGTGCTTCTTCACCCTGTGCTTCTGGGAAAAATAATAATAAAGAATAGGACAAACAAAAGGATGAGCAGGGGTGGGAAGCAAGCACAGACATGCTGGGAAGGGTGTGAGTGAGCACACATTGGGCTTTCCCAAACTCAGACACATCACCCTTGACTGGCACCTCATCCAACTGCAAACCCAGAGCCCGCTCCCTCCAGGCAACAGGCTTCGGGCTGGACTGCAGTGAGGAAAGATCAGGCCTTTGAAGAGACAGATGCATGGTTCAAAACCATGGAAATCAGTAAGCATTTAGCTGACATTCACTCCATCCAGCAGGCCATTTGGGCATGAACTTCATGCTAGATTTTAAGCTGAGACATGTTTGTTTCACAGAGACAGACGGCAACCCCAAGCTCTGAAGGGAGGATGTGAATTTTAAAAACATCATTCAGATTTCAGGAAAACTGCAGCAGTTGCCTCATCCATGTCCGTGCCCACTTAAACTCCCTCCTCCGAAACAACCCCACCCAGAGATGGCTGCTGTCCCGGGAAGTGCTTTACCTCAGCACAACTTGTACTTTGAAGAGTTTGGGCTGCAGGCTGTACTCGTATTCCTGTTTTGTTTCACTTTTTTTTCTTCCCAAGTGAAACATTTTGGTGAACGTTTGACTAAAAACCAGCAGACACCTATCCCCCAGAAATGAAAAAGATGGTGAGCTATGCTGTAAACAAACCAGATCTTTGCTGGACTCAAACATTAATGATGCTTCTTGTGCGTTTGTGCAGCAGAAGTGGACTGGTGACCATAATCTACTCCATTTTTCTTCCTGTGACATAAAATAACGCTCAGACCCCATAAATACTGACTTCTCTCCGCTCTCTGACTGGAACTTGGCAGCTCTGGTTCCTCGTGGAATGAAGTTGGAGCCAGGAGATCCCCAAGCAAGGCTTTACTGCTCACGCTTGCAGGGTTACGCTGTTCAGCTGGGGGCTGCTCGGTGGCCTGTGCCCAGGCACACTCCTCTGGGGCATCCAGGAGGCACCAAGAGATGGAGTGAGAGAGCAGGACTTAATTTGGCATTAAACCATTGAGAGTAATGGACCCTTTTGCATTAGGTTTCTTAGAAGGTGGGGGGGGGGGGGGGGGGGGCAAGAAGACAGAGGTTTCCTCAGACACAAGGAGATCAGAGGATGAAGGATTAGAAATCAGGCACTACAATAAAAGTAAATGGAGAAACGAAGCTGTTGTTTTCACTCAGTCAAGATGCAATGACTACATTCACCATGGTCCAGGTTTGCATGGAAGCAAGACCTCTGCCCCAGAAATTTTAAGTGGACAATTCACATTGGTGTATTTATGAAACGCTACTTGGACATAGCAGCGTATGGGAGCATCCAAAATGCACTGCTCAGGAAGACAAGCCTCGCCCTATGAGTAGGTTTGGGCAAAATACAAGAAGAAAAATCCAGAGGCCTAGCAGGACCAAAATGTGCATGTGAGGAGGTGAGCCCAAACCAAACAACTGAAGATGGCGAGCCCTAATACAAAGGATATGTACCTCATCACGGCTATTCCCAAAGAGAGATTTTCCTGCTCCTATTTGAGGTCAGGACGCATACAAAAACAAACCGACATATGTAACCGATTACAACAAACACAAGGGAAGGGTGTGGGCAGCTACCAAAAGCCAAGAAGTGTAGGATGTCACAAGCAAACGTGCAGCCTGGTGGACCCACAGCACTTCTCCCAACAGAGGTAAAACCTTTCCTGCCCAGAGACGATGGTAATCTTGGACCATTTCTTGATGTTTGTCAAAGGATTTGGCACCTCATGAAACGTAAGCGAAGCTCCCGCTCGCACAGGCTGAACTATTAAGTCTTGCGACATGTTTAGGAGGTCAATACAATAGAGCACAGAACAGTTATTTATCCAGAGCTCCACGACGAGTGTGGAGCAAAGCTAAGTGCGGTTCTGAAGCCAATAAAATACTTTAGTAACTGCAAACTTGGCCCAACTGAGTTTTTGTTATGCAGATTTTAATCCCAGTAGGGCAAAATGGTTCCACTTGGACCTGAACACTTTATGGCACTGTCCCAGGGATGAGGGGGAGCAGGAGGTGAGACATCACAGGCACTTCAGGCTGAGGACATGTCTGAACTCTGCATCCCTGAGCAAACACTCTAACCGCTAGATCCGTATGTAATGACTACCACCTCCTCCTCAGGCTGTGTTTGCAAAGCCAAATGGGGTGGCAGACAGGACCCGTACACTGAACACCTAAAAGAAACTGTGTATTCCTGCCTTTTCTGGCAAGTTCCTCCCTTCAACATTTTTTGCCACTTCCTATTCTTCATCTCTTTTATTTTAACCTAAGCTGTTATTCTTGATCAGAAGGACCAGGCCCAAGGAATGCCAAAAATGCTGTGCCTCAAAAGCACAGAGGCTGGTAATGAACATGTTATCCTTCCTTTGTACCATTGGTTGGTGCAACAGAAGGCAGGTGAAAGAGCAGGGCTTCTTCCCCCACCTTCTTGGACTGCTGCTCCACCAAAGGGATTGTCTTCCACAGCCATGGAAGAGGTGGAGGGAGATGAAGAGGAAGAGCCTCAGTCCTGTCTCTTGCTGGCTGCACAGCTCCTGCTTGGTACAGGGCATAGCACAGGTTGTTCTTCTTCAAGATGCTTGGAGTCCATAGGTTCTTTATTTTTGATTTTTTCCATCAATACTGGAACTGAAAGTCTGGTGTCCTGCAGACTTGTACTTTGTGACTAGTTAAAGCTCGTATAATTCTCATATTCTTTGCAAATTCTCTCTGCTGCATAGATTTTCTAATACCTAACAATGTAGTGCAGCAGTCGGGGCACTCAGAGAAAATGGCCCTTTTTTGTTCCACTCACATAATTTGGTGAAACTTCAAGAACATGGTTATCTTCAAGACCTCCCTGTCAGGTGTGCTTGGAGATGGTTGAAGCATCAAAAACCCAGAGAGGCAGAGACTCGGACAGGCAGAGACTACTTTGCATCTGCCTGAAGGGACTAAAAGAGTGCGTGACACATCTCCGCAAAAAGAGTTTCATAAAAACACACTTCTCCCATCTCTGTTTCTCTCCGTCTGTGTCTTCAAAATCAGTTACAACAAAGGCACTCACTATTGTCCACAAGGTTTCTCATAATCAGGTTTCTGTCTCTGGAAGGCATCACTTTTCCACAGAGCACTGGATGAAATCCAAAGCACAAATTATGAGATCCATATGAGGGAAGCAGATGTTTCTAGGCAATGTTTGTGGGGAACAGCAAATCTTTGGGGAGACATTGAATTACATTTTCTTTAAAGCAAATACTTAAACTGTACAATAAATATCCAAAATATAAAGCACAAGAGTAAGGAGATAGAGACCAAGGTGTATGTATCTTCGTTAAAAAAGGTTAAAAAGCGCTTATATAGATCATGACTCGATACATTGGGCAAGTGGTGTGGAGTTCAGGAAGCCCCTCTGACAAGCATCTGCAGCCACCCTGGAGTTGCACAAGGCTGCCCCAACTCCCCAGACAGGGCTGACGGTGCAGACCTCACCACCCCATCCCTGTAATCCCTGACCAGCAATTCCAAGGCCAAAAGGAAAGAAACAGCTTGTTCCCATTATCAGGGCAAGATGCTCTCTCTGCAGCACCGGTTTGGTGCAGTCACGAGCTACATCTCAGACAGCCTTTGAAAAAGTGTCAGGCAGGGTATCTCCTGAACTCTATCAGGATGGCTTTTTTTCTTGCAGTACAAGGTCTGAGTCTAGGAACTGAGCCAAGTGAGGGAAATGGAGCTCCTCTGACCATTTGTTTTGTAGTTCCCATTATTCTTCTCATTGTTTAAAATCAAACTGTACATCAGCATTTTTTATTTTATTTTTTTTTTGCCATGGAAGAAATTAACCACATGGGAGGAACATTCAACTCTTGAAGCAGAGTCAACATTTGCCAGCTGAGGAGCAGATGGCTGGCACCCATTTGCACAGTAGCCCTGCAGTCTCGTTTGAGAGGTCATTTTGGCTGAAGAAGCCATTTCTGCCTTGGAGAGCTTATTCTTGTATGCAGATACTGGGCCCACACTTCAAATTATGTATTCATCATTCTGCACTCAGAAAGATCATGTGAAGCACTGGCAGAACTAAATGGAAGCAAAGTCTTTGATGCACTGCACTTGAGTCTCCCTTTTCTACGCTATTAACTAAATGCTACTGTACTGGCCTCAGTCTCTTCCTAAGCCTTCTCAAAATAAATAGATGTCATCGCATACTTGGTTAACTTTACAACTGACGGAGAAGAAATCATTCAGAAATAATCAGCTACATTATCCAGAAGAGCAGAGGCTTTTCTGCTCCATCTACTGTAAATATCTGTGTAGTATGGGTATCAGAGAGGGGCTCAAACTGCCAGGTGACCCCACAAGGCACTATCTCATCCAGCTAGCCTTAAGAACCCAAATGTTGGCCATACTGGACACAGACTAACCCCACACACAACTGCTTCAATGTCTCACCAGAATTTTCAGCTGTGAGACAGAGATGTGATAGCGCCTGGGGCTAGCTGTGAGGCAACCACATCCAAACCATGTACAGCATAGTGAACCTGCAACCTGGATAAAACCCTCACAGACATGTCAATGTTGACTATTTTTAAAAAAAAAAAAAAAGTGTGGGAATAACAGATCTTTAAAGTGGCCTGTTAGCCAGAGTCAGCGTGCTTATTTTAGTAATTAGTGTGCTCCCAAATTGTTCATAGCTGTTGCAATATGATAGCATAGAGGCGTTTATGGCATCTCAGCTAGAAGGCTGGTTAATAGGTCAGTGTGTCAGGTAACATATTAGACGTTAATACATCAAGAGAGACAAAATTAGCCAAAATCTTCATCAGAAATTATTCTGAGTCTAAACTCAGCCCAGGTACTTTCAGAGACTGGGAGAAATCACAATCCATAGAATTAGTATTTCTATCTTTTATAAGGCCAGCTCAGAAGCCTTATTGCCAGATATCTCAAATGAAGTGGGATCCTTCTTGACCAACATTTCTAACATTATTTCTTGCTATTTCTTAAAATTGATCTAGTATATAGCCTTTCTGCTCAAGCTAAGGGGAACTGCACCTATGTCTATTGAGGTCTTGCCAGTGAAATGACCTGATGACTCTCCAGGGCCACCACATTCCTCACAAGCAGTTTTACACTACTGTTGCTTGAGGCTCAACTGATACAGGTAAATAGTACTTGCCATGTTGGACAGAGAGCTGTAAATGAAAGGAGAACATAACACACAATGAGGGAAGCCAAAATTGCTCTATAATGCACTATTTCACTGTACAAAGCAGTTAAGTTATGTTTACAGTATTGAAGGCAAACAGTTTCTGAAATAGGGAGATGTAAAACACTTATGGGAAACCCACTGCTTTTCCACACTTGCCTTCTTCACCCACCACTGCTCCATCTGCCTTTACACACAACACTAGGAAGTGATCAATCTTTTCCCTGGCATTACCAAAAGCAAATAATCTTTTCCCTAATGTCACCCAAGTCACCTGTTAACTCAGACTCCTGTGTCTTTCCTCTCTCTACTGGTATGCCCTCCTTACCCCTCTGATTCAGTCCTGCTTGGATAGCAGCATTCCCCTCCCTTCCTCCACTGCTTCATTTCACTGTTCTCCGGAGTGCCACCAATCTGCTTTTAAAATTATTCAGAGGGATTAAGCTTCAAATCTCCAGGCCTAGATTTTTTTTCCCCAGGCACCATCCCAAGGGAGTGCTGTGAAACTTAATTTAGCCATCACACCTGCAAAGCTGAGGCATGTAGACACTGTGACTACTAAAACTTCTGGGGTAGGATTACGTTCCATGCACACAGACTTTTCCCTTTGTATTCTTGCAGAAAGCAGCTACCGAGGAAGCTGCCGTAAAACCATGTTATCCCAGTAAATACTGCCTTTCATAACAAGCATAGTTCCTCCAACTGATGAAGAATGATTGCATAATTAATGCTTTATATGGTATTTTGGTGAAAAAAATTTTTTTGAGAGCATTAATTTGTTTAGTTCATGCATGTTAGGGATTCCCTTCAACCTCAAAAGAAATTTTCTAATTTTTCATAGAGACTTTTTAGTCCTCTTGGTTGCGTAGGCAGACTTGAAAATAAAAATCAGAACAACTTTCTGAGTCTGCAAAGATTCAATGAATAGTATCAACAAGAGATGGTATCTTTTTCAGAGAGGACTAGAAAAAAGGTCTAATATTTTTAAACCAGTTTTTAAATGAGCTCACTCTAAGTGGTAGCTTTGGAAACAGTACAAAAATATTAAACATTTTCCCTGCCTTGGCTCCCCATTATGTTTAGAGAGGGCTTTCAGTGAGGCCCACCAGCAAGAACAAATGAGCAAAGGCAAAGAAAACAGATTCATGAACAAAAGTCCGGTGAACAAATGAACTGCAGAGTCATAAGAGAAGAAACGAATATGAGGTGTGGGAAGAAATGTGTTGTTATTGCTGGAGTGGAACGGGAAGCCGTGGAGAGAGATGGAATTGACTGGCTGCCATTCACAAGTGGGCATCACCTTCTTCTCCAACCCTCTGGTGCTCAGTAGCAGAATATCGGAGTGCCCAACATAAGGACATAGACCTGTTGCAACGGGTCCAGAGGAAGGCCACGAAGATGATCAGAGGGCTGGAGCATCTCAGCTATGAAGACAGGCTGAGAGAGTTGGGGTTGTTCAGCCTGCAGAAGGCTCTGTGGAGACCTTAGAGTTCCTTCCAGTACCTAAAACGGCCTACAGGAGAAATGGGGAGGGACTCTTTATCAGGGAGTGTAGTGTTAGGACAAGGGGTAATGGTTTTGAACTGAAAGAGGGGAGATTTAGATTAGATATCAGGAAGAAATTCTTTGCTGTGTGGGTGGTGAGACACTGGAACAGGTTGCCCAGGGAAGTTGTGGATGCCCCATCCCTGGAGGTGTTCAAGGTGAGGCTGGATGAGGCTTTGAGCAGCCTGGTCTAGTGGGAGGTGTCCCTGCCCATGGCAGGGGGGGTGGAAGCAGATGATCTTTAAGGTCCCTTCCAACCCAAACCATTCTGTGATTCTATGATTATTTCCACCAACAGCAAACCCCATCTTTCAACATGGGTTAGCTTTCACGCACTGAGGGAAGCCAGAAAGGACGCACGTGAATTCAGCCTGTGTGAGGAGGTATCTCATAGTCCATGACCAAGATGCACTCTCCAAGCACCTCAGAGCACCAGAACAAACTGCACTAAAAACATTCCTTGCAGCAACGGCTCCAGCTTGCAGAGAACTGGAAACAATTCCTCATCATAGGATCACACACACACACACAGAGACACGGACGCTACCAGAAGGGAGAGAGGCTCGTTTGGATTAGCAGCAGGGAGAGCCGGTAGCCCATTGCTGACAGTCACCCTGGGGGTCTGCTTCTGCTCCCGGCTCTCTGGGCGCGGGCTGTAAAGGTTTTGTTTTCTGTTCTCGGAGAAAATGACTCCTGCTAGACTGCTGTAAACCTATCCTGCTCAAGGACATCTTGTTTGCGTTAATCCTGTAGATTAAGCACACAGCTTTTCAGTTGCGGCTTTGTGGCTATTGTTACCAGTAAACCCCTTACAAGGCTTGTGGGCCAACACACATTAACTTCAAGGCTGTCACTGCGATAGCACGAACGAGGAAGAGCCCCCAAGAATCATGAGAACTGACTCTCACACCAAATATTCTATGTTAATAAAGCAAGAAAAAAGGGGTTGGAAGAGAATTGCCTCCTGTGATCTCCTCTGCATTGAAGGACCTCAGCTGTTACCGGCAGGAGGAGATACCAAAGCTGAAGCTCGCGTGCTTGTGCAAGTACAATGGCCCAGTGCACGCTGCGAGGGGAGCTCAAGCAAGAGCTGGAGCCTCTGGGGACTCTGAGACGAGCCTGTTGACTGGGCTCAAGCCCACCGAGCAGTCCGAGCGGAATGGTCACACCAACAGGGACAGCAAGAGTCAGGTTTTCCAACAGCACAGGGAGGCAGGGCTCTTGCAAAACCTCCTCTCCTGCGCTTGGCGTAGTCACACCAGGGTCTTGGCCAAGCTTGCAAGGGTACATTAAGTCATCACTCAAGCACCAGGCATTTGTTGGCTTGCTGTTAATTACGAATGGCGTTACCTGTGAAATATTCACAGAAGATTCCATGTGGGTAGAAAAGCATAAATAACTATGTATTAAGGGATAATTTTATTTTTACAAATATACAGGAAATTATGAACAGCTGGACTGTAAAATACTTCTTTGTGTACACTGTTGTTAGTATGAGTTCCATCAATTCCCTGGACTTCACTGTTCAGCAAAGCCTCAGTACCAAAGAACTGGCTTTTAGGTGATGTTTTCTTGGAATCAAAGCTAGCTAAAGCATTCATGCTAACAGACAGACTTTCACAGGCTTTGCTCGTTTTACTTTTTTTAGACAGTTAATTCACTTTACAAACAGCCTGTGATATTTTTCAAGAGAGCAATAAATCGTGCAACAGATTTGTGCGAGAGCTTGATCCTGCACCCCGTGTTTATCCCGTAGCTTAGGCTCTTGTTGAGCAAGATTAAGAAGTGCTTCACTTTAAACACAGTTGATCTCAGGCTAGAAATGTAGAGCCTGAAATGCTGTGTTAGTCCTGAGTCTCACATTTACTGGTCTCAATAGGATCATGAGCATCTTAAACAGATCAGAGCTCCCTGCCTGCTGGACGCACCTTTTGTGAACACTGCACAGCAATATGAAAAAGAAAAAAATCTTGAAGTTTTGGATCTGGTACATAAGGGCTTGCCTGCAGAGATGATGCTGAGGCATTGGCAGTTTCAGCAATATCACATTCTGCACTTACAGAGAAGAACTTTGTGTGTCCGTGTATTTCAAACCAAATAGTCTACTGCAAATATTTTTCGACTCCTAAGACTGAGAAGTCCATGTTTTCCTTTCAAATAGAGCCTAACCTTGCCCAGAGAGGACCTCATAGTACAACTGCCATTCCAGGCTTTTCAAACTGAGATCTGGCCACACTCCAAAAATTTGGAAAAAAATTTTTTTTGGGTGCCATCAACCCAGAGATGCTTTGGAATGTGCTAATAATTCCCAGCAGAAAGTGGCCACGTTTGGCTCCTAGTGACTAATGAAGCTGTCATACACCATTCCTTCCTGCTGTTTAATAATGCTTTCGAAAGAGCCCTTTATGGAGATGAATAGTATAGTAGTGCTGCAGCTGAGGAGCTGGCGTGCTGTCAAAGAAAACAGAGGCCAGTTTACTATGCATGGCACTGTATTTTTCATTATACTTCACAAAGACTTGTTATTAACTGAAAATGAATTCATCATTAGGGGATAGATATTATTTAATAAATAGTTCAGTACTGTTTTGAGACTTTATTCCAATAGTCAGATTTCATTACAGCGGCAAAATTACCTGTTACTCTAGATGTTGATATAATCATTGCTGTTTCTTAGATCCTGAATTTCAGGGGATTATATCAGCCCTACCAGCAAAATTAATTGAGATGGAAATGCAGTTCATTCTTTCCACTTTCTCCTCAGTGACATATACATGCACATACACTGTATAAAGCATACAGTTAATAAAGGTGGCAACTCAGCCAACCCAGTGATGAAAGCAACAGAGACACGACAGCTCCTACATTCAGATCCAGATCTCAGCTTCTCCTCTGTTGGTGGAGTGATGTAATCTCAAGTCACACATGTGATTTTTATATTCCTCAATTGACTCATTGGGCATCTCAGGTAATTGCAGGGCACAGCAATATCACAGCTGTGCAGAACACTCATATCAAACATTAGTCCCAGCCTGTAAAAACTCACTGGTTTTTTTTTCCACCCAGCTGGAAGTCCTCAAGACTCCTCCCTCAATGCTGTGTCCAGGCCTGTCTCAGGTGAGTTCACATATTTATGAACTCTTGGGAGTCTTATTACTTGGGCAGTGGTGCTGAGTACATGCGATACATCTCCACTCCCGTATACTCTTGCTGTGAAGCATCTGGGAAAATCAAATGCTCTCTATAGCCTTAGAAGCAGTCTTCACCACATGCTTTCAGATGGAAAGCAGGGAGACAAGAGACTGACATATCTTATCAGCTCTCCACACAAAGCTCCATCAACATCAGCCAGAGCCTGAGATGAGTCCAAACGAGGTGCAGCACATGCGTTTGAATACAGTTGGCTTTCAGAAGCTGCGGGGAGAGATCACAGGCCTTATCAGTGCAGGGAAGGCTAGATGAAATAGTGCAGTTAGCTTGCTTTAAAGTACCTTGGGTTTGCACAAAACCTACTTTAACCATTTTGAACATTTGCCTGTATCAGAGGTGGTATTACATAGATCTAGCTTGTCATTTCTCCAATCAGTGATGTAAGAGGGGGAATATGCCTCTGACTGCCTTAAATCAAGATGACCCATGTACTTTTGCATTTGGCAAATTAACTAGCAGGTGATCCCCAGAAGCATCCCATCCTACACAAATCCTCATTCCCCACTTTTTCTTATGCTGCATTCCTTTATCCTCATTGAAAGGGGCAGGGCTGAAGGACTAGAAGTCAGCTAGAAGGTCCATCATTCTCTCGTGACATACTCTTTTTGTTACTGCTGTCTTTAAGCTGCTGGCCAAGAGGTCCCAGGGCCAGATACTAGACAACTGTATGTATTTGGAGCCACACAGGCAGATAAGTTTGGCTTAGCAGTTTCGTGCTGCTTTTGATGCTGAAACCACCTAATTGGAGAGGAATAGCAGGAGAATTGAAACAGGCAGTTACTACTGTGAAACATCTCTCCAGCAACTTCACTCAGTAAAGTGTTATTTCTGGCTTCCATCAACTGGCAAGTGGCAATTTAGATAGAGTACTTGAAACGACCGAGGCCACCTTCCTAAAAAAACGTAGAGTACTCACACCAGAACTAAGATGTCAAAAAGCCTTCAAAGGCTACACCTCTTCTCCTAAACTCAGATACCTAACAAGCAGAAATCTAAAGCCTGGGAAAAGGGACCCATGAACCTGTTAGAAAGAGGGAGCTCTGCCCAGAACCTGAAAAGACCAGGGTTTTTTTATTGTTTGGGGGGTTTTTTGGTTTTTTTGGTTGTTTTTTGTTTTGTGGGGTTTTTTTGGTTTGGTGGTTGGGGTTTTTTTTGTTTTGTTTTTTGTTTTGTTTTTTTTAAAGTGGGCTTGAATCAAAGCACAGGATCATTTTGCAACTTCCAGCATATGTTGAAGCCTTCAGGCTTCACAAAAGCCCAGAAAGCAGAAAAATACAAGTGTTCTTTTGTTTATTGTTAAAAGGCAAAATGCTTTGTACATTAGGGAAAACATTGATAGACATATCATTTTTGGTCAACATGGCTTTTAAGCAGTTCTGCTGTCTAAAGAATACCCTTGTAACTGGCTAGTCCACAGAGTGGATCATAAAAACAAACAAGAACCAATAACACCAATGGCCAGCCAAACGACTCTGCATAGTATCTACAAGCATCCCTGCAATACAGTCCATTAATATCCCAGTTCATGTTATAATATGGGTATTCCCTAACATTTTATAGTGTGTAGACAATGTCTTAATAAAAACCCCTGGTTTGTGGAAATCTCACATCCCATTTGCACAGTCCATATCTCTCTTCGCAATCCCAGTACATCTTTTTGGCAACCAGACCAGTGTCTTACATGGATAAGTAACATTTGGAAAGAGTCCATAAATTCTCAATTGTCTCTAATGCACTCAACAGCTGGAAACAGGCAGACAAGCCAGTTCAAGAGAGACCACCGGCAAGTGCTGCCCGCCAGAATTTCAGGGTTGTTGATGTAATGATCTCAGCACCCACAAACTAAACAGGGTGCTGCTTGACAAAACATCCCCCGGAGGCTTGTGGGCACTGCTAAACACAGCAATTTCCCTAGATAAGCATCCTTCCCTTTGCACCAGCTCTGTCACCCAGTGCAATGGCAGATGACACTGCCATCAAAGGTGCTGCTTTTGGACCGGAGTTTAACCCTTTGGTTGCTGGAGGCTGTGACACATGGGGTCTTTAGGGCACTAGGCTAGATTAGAAGGTTATTTCCACTGGAAGGGGAAATTTTATGTTAGCTGCATCACAACTCTCATGCAATATTCTGATCCATGACAGAAAGCTCTCTCCTGTAACAAATCTTCACAGTAGGTGCAGTCATTTATTTTTATCTCAGTCTTCTCTTGCAGCTGTGAGACTCAGCTGATGTCAAAACATTTGAATTTCATCTGGGGAAAACACACTTAGTAAACACAGCATTACAAATGTTTTAAAGGGATAGTCTGCAAAAAGTGATGGCTGGAAGAAAGATAATCGCTTCTAACAAAGCTTGGCTGGGATATTTGAAGCAAGCTCCATGCACTTTAGGGCATTAGAGTTTCTTTGGATCTAACCTTTCCATGGGAACTCATGCAAACAAGCTGGAATGTGTTTGCTATTTCATAAGAGCCACAGAAGTTGGTATGAAGAAATTAGCAGGTGTATGTGGTCTTGCTAGAGAGGATGCTAAAAGTCCAAGGTGGATTTTTACCAACGTGAAATTAAAAGGCAAGGAAATCCTCATTCTACATTTCTGTCTCAAACCCACTGTCACCTCCTCTGCTGAGGAGAAATGCCCAAGAAGTCCATCTGAGTTGTTCCTTGCTTGTCCCCTAAAAACATTGGAGACAGTAACGGCAGCATCACATATTTCACTGAGGTCTCCATGAACTTTGAACTGCAGAACTCAGGACCAGCACCTCCATTTCACACATGAGCAAGACTGAAGCACACAGAGGTTTCAGCCCATGTTATTAAGCAGGTTTTATACTGACTCAAGATAAGCATGCAAGCTTGAGGTACCTAGGATCTCCTTGGCCTCATTTCATACCAAGATCAAAGTCCAGGCAGCCTCAAGTATATTTTTTTCCTAAGTGGTTTTTCAGCTCCTCCAAGAGCTTGACAAAACAAAATGGAAACAAACTCTCAAAAAAGTGAGCTTCAACTTCACATTTGAGCCACGAGCAGAGACACAAGCAGAGTTCAAAGTTTGTCCGCATGGTGAAAGAAAGGGATATGAACCAGGCTTCAGGGGTGAGAAGATTTCACTACACCATCACCATGCTCTTTAGGAACCAGCGAGCTACTATCAGACATCTTTCCTATCCAAAAATGAACTATGTTGCCTTGTGACCTTTGATCAGAAGGGTACCTTTGGAGGGGGTAGCCTGCTGCAGTGCTATTAGGAAGATGAAACCTGCCCCCCAGCCCATGCCAGACCCACATTTAGGAGGATGCAATGGACTGTGCCTTCAGGTGGTGTAAATTGGTATTGCTGCGTGGAAGCCAGGAGAGTCACCTTACACCACCCAAGGGTCTGACCTGTTCATTAAAAGGTGATTACACGCACTGCCAGTGTTTAGCAGAGCAGCTATACATGTTTTCTACTAAAAGCATGCTTGTTATTTTTCCCTAGAAGATCATTGCTTTCAACTTTAGACCTTCCTAATCCCTTGACAGATGCTTTAACCACAAGTTTGCTTTCATGCCGCAAGACATGCAAGTGACCACCAATTTCAGCTTCGTCCCCAGAGTTTACATTATGGGCTGTTTGCCCACATTGGAAAGAGCGCCTGACATCAGGATTAAATCAACTTCAAGGACTTCAGTAGCTGGCAAGTCAGCTGTGCTGACTGCTTCTCCACCAGTTTGTCAGATCTGGCTGAAACCCTACCCTCTCCCCCTTATGGATTGTATCCTGCCCAGAGGTATGCCTGCAAGGTGTCTGTTTTTTAAACCTTGAGCACTAGTTATCTAATGTTGGAAGACACGAAGTAAAGAATGGATTAGTCCTAAGCATTTGGATGAAGAAATCCCACATTGTTTAATTTTTTCTTAGCTTCCCAGGACAAAAAAAAAAAAAAAATCAAGTCCATGTTAGGGAAAGACAAGCTAATTCCATATGAAAATAGGCCTTCACTTCCAAAAGAGAGAACTGCTTTGCTACTGAGTAGCTACAGGGCTAACATCATTGCTTTACAGACTTTAGGTATTGCACAGCTATAGGTTACAATGATAGTGAATACCATCCAACCCATTATACTTAGAGGAGATCAGTAAATTGATAAGCAAGCACCAAAAGAGCTGATAAAAGGATAAACGCTGAGCAACTGTTCATCAGACGGTTTCCATTCCAATGCTCCAAGGGTACTTAAAGCAGTACTTTGGCCACGTGCAATCCTAAAAGTCAGGTGTTACACTGAAGCTCTGGAGATGGGCTGGACTTGGACATAACTTTGCAAAAACTCACCAGCTATAGCACAGGGAAAAAAATGCAACAGTACCTCACTTCAGTGCAAAAGAATATATTTAAATTTAGAGAGATAAATAAAAGCTAGAAGAACTGGGATGTGGAAACACATGTTTTGCAAATAAATCACACTTCCTTCACTTACAAGACTTTTGTTTGTGTCTGTGGATGAACTCAGAGATACAGACACTGCTTTTTTAATGAAAGGGTTTATTTGGGAAGAGATTTTGTAATCAAGATTAGCTATTTAAGATCCATAAATCAAAGGATTCCCCACAACATCAAGTCCAGAATGGCTAATTTCAGAGTATGTAGTCTTTTGAAATAGCATCTCCTCATAGCACTTAGCATCTAGACGTATCAAAGCATTAAACTGCTCTAGTTAACCTTGGGCACCTCCTGCTTCGCAATGGTGGCCCAAGAAGAGAGCTCAAGCCAGAATGATGACAGGTGGAGTATGTCCCAGAACAGTGTGTTCTGTGCCACTGTGGGCATTAATGTTAAATTCCATTATAGACAAAAAATCTGGGTTCTCTCAGGGGGCGCTGAGGGTTTTCAGCCTCATAGGAGAGATACCAAAGACTCCAACATGACACTAAGCCAAGCGATATCCAGAAAACTCAGCACCTCTTAGTTTTCAATCCCCAGGGTGACAAGATGACTGGGGCAGAGATGAAAAGCCAGAATCCAGAAGGGCCTGTTCATCATTGCACAGAGCCTTCTCTCAGATAAAAGTTGGTGGAAAAATTCAGCTGTATTGAAACAAATAGCACATCTCCCACAATTTCACTGCTGTTCTTCCACACAAACACATGGGCTCCTTACAAGCGTTTTGATCGCAAACTACTGCACGCTGCCTCCTTTGCAGCAGATAATTTGTACGTTTGTTCTCTAGAAATCCATCCTGGTTCTACATGAGCAACATTACCTGCTAAGAGCAGTTACCTGAATCAGTTTAGAGAACTGCAAAAAGCAGGTCTAGGAGAAAGTGCACATTGTCTACCATACTATCTCCTTTTTCTGTGGAGCTGAGAGGACAGCTGCCTGTCATTACAGTGCACCCCAGGTAGCGCTGAGCTGCCAAAGAGCCCAGAGCCAGCCAAGGATTAGCAGACAAACAGAATTCATGCACCTGGGAGTCATGCAGCTAGATGTGACATCTTTGCAGGATACGATACTTAAATCTCATTTGCAAGGAAACAAAAACAAACAGAAATTACTTAATGTCATTGTAATTATGATAAGTATTGGAATAATTTTGCAGTTTTGTGACTAGATTAAGTGGCAGTAGTTTTCATTTAATTGCAGTAATCTGTTGAAGGACTTATACAACTGTCATAAATGTAGTGCTCTCCATTGCATGCTTAAAGTGTTCCTGAATAATACAGGATCAATACCATGTTAAGCGACCGGAACCCTGATGGCTCCAGCTACGTATAATGTGGATGGCATATAGGACTTAATGATCTCGTGTGCCCTGTGTAATATAAAACATTAATTTCCTTCACTGATACCCTTCTAAAAGCAAAGTTTTTGCTAGAAAGCCCTTTCCTTCTCCCACCACTGCATTTGTGCCTCACAGGCATGCTCTCATGAGCTGCTGAAAGTTTCTCCACTCCTGGACCAGTGTGTGCTGGGGTGATGCCTGATGCCACCCCCTTCTGTCCCACCCTGTGTGGGGAGGAGGACTGGACAGCAGCCACCACAGGGAGCTGAGCTGTGCTCCAGGCAACTCCCTCACCCTATTCCCATAGACCCCATCGAGTTCCAACCCCCCTGCCACGGGCAGGGACACCTCCCACTAGACCAGGCTGCTCAAAGGCTCATCCAGCCTCACCTTGAACACCTCCAGGGATGGGGCATGCACAACTTCCCTGGGCAACCTGTTCCAGTGTCTCACCACCCTCACAGTCAAGAATTTCTTCCTGATATCTAATCTAAATCTCCCCTCTTTCAGTTTAAAACTGTTATCTCTCATCCTATCACTACACTCCCTGATAAAGAGTCCCTCCCCATCTCTCCTGTAGGCCCCCTTTAGGTACTGGAAGGGGCTATAAGGTCTCACTGGAGAGAGAGGAGAGGTGCGTATTTTCCTAAACATGACATCTGCCCTCCCATCCCCTTCTTACTCCATAACCTGACAGATGTCCCATCTGCTCACACCTATTTTATGTGATAGTTGAAAAGAGAAATATTCCAGAGAACACAGTTCTGGAGTTGAGTGGATCAGCTAAATCAGAGGCAACCACCTCCCTACTATGGGGGTGGGAGACCTTGAGGTCATATGCACATAGGGGGTAACAGCAGCAGAGGGCTGCAGCCCATTAAAAGTGCATTCACATCTATCGGCCTTCCCTGGAAACTCAAACAAGTAAAATGAGTGGTAGCAATTCACAAGGCTTCATCAGTCCCATAAGGATGTAACAAGCAGCCTCCTCTCTTCATGAATCCCTAGTGTTCCATCCGTTTCCAGTTTTCTTGCCCAGACAAAATACTGAAAAAACAGAAAACTTGAGTCTAAAAATAACTGTTTCCCAGTCTCTTAATCCTGCTAAGCAATTTCCCAACTGTAACCTCCTCTTCTTTATGCAGTGTAGCATGACTAAAGCAAATGCACGCCAGTGTTCACAGATAAAACAAACAAAACCCCCATACTTTTATTCTGAAGTCAGACTTAGTTTCAGTGTAACACAGTTACAGTGTACAACTTTCCCCATGTACCTTTTGCTTAGCTCTTAAAACCAGAAATAACCACAAATCAATGAAAGTAATCATTGCCTGAATGCTTTATAAAGTGAGTTTTTTCCCAATGAAATAATACAGAAGTCAAAATAGATGACTCTTCATTCTGAATAGAGATTGTACAATAAAACCACTGTATCAGTTTTTCTTTTCACCATTTTCAAAGTATAATCGCAAGCCATACCATCAATCGTTAGATAAAAGCCCTCACACACGTAGGCTTTCAGTAACTCCCCCCTTCCTCCCCCTCCCGCTTCCTTGGTTTCACTTTGTAAAATCTCTCTCAGGAAGCCTTGCGGGAGCAGAAGATTGACATAAATCTCAAACTCATTAGAAATCAGCTCAAGCAGTGATTATAGGGTGCTGATGTGCCCACTATCTTTCTATTCATTTTTCCATTTCCAGCAACCAGCCACCTCTTGCACGATGCCTTCGGGAAAGAGCTCCAGACTGCGCCAGTCACTCTGTTTGCATACAGCACTGATGAAGCCAAGATTCACCTTTTCTGAACCCATCACTCCTCTGCACTATTCCATCACAGAAACAATCTGGAGTAAAAGCTCCCTCTGGGAAAAAAAAAAAACAAACACCAAAACAAACCAAAAGCTGCACAGGCTTCTTTAAGTTAAGTAGTAAGTTTGATGGTAAATAAAGGATCGTCTTTCTGAAATTATTCATGCAATAAAATATAGAAACAGTTGTAAAAGTAGGCATGAAAATACAAGCCTTTTGCCCTCTCAGGACAAATGCACTTCTTGCCTCATTTCCTAACGTCTGAGGAATTCTGAATATTTTTCTGTGCATTCTGAGATGTTAGAGAGTGAATATATTGGAGGTGGCTTATGAACAGGCAACTGTGGCACTCTCCCGGCACGTGGGATACGCAGATTTCAACCTGTCCTATACATAAGGGGTTTGAAACTCTGTTTCCAGACACTTACTCGAGCTTGTAAGATGAAATTAGAAAGCTGTGATGATGCTATTAGAGCATCCTACAGGTGGGATATCAACAGCAGTCCAGAAGCAGTGCAAGTAGCCTTGGGAAAATGAGTAGCCTACAAAGGGAGGACATCATACAGAAGAAAACACGTAGCCAGAGGAGAGGTCACAGATGCCTTGCAGTTTGGAGAAATAGGTGGCAATTTGCATTATTCTCCCACCCATGCCTAGTTTCTTATATTGTTTCTGCGACCATAAAACTGCTTAGTGTGGATTTTCAAGGACTCTCAGTACACACCCGGTCAGGGAGAGACATGCGAGGCAGCCTGAAGTAAGCTGAGGTAGTGGCAGCTGACAAGCCACCACAATGCAACATCCTGATGGGACAGGTACCTGGGCCGCTGTGTTTAAACCCATAGTGCCCTCCTACAGCCCATGCCATGGTGGACACCTCCAAGGATTGACACTAACCAAGACCAAAACCTTCATTGACTTGGAGTCACTTCCTGCTGATTCCTGATCTGGTAACCCTTGTCTCCCCTCTCCCATCCTGCTTTTGTAATTGCATCCACAGTGGATGCTGGTCCCCTTCTAAAGCAGTTAAAAAGTCAAAATCTTTAGTCCTGAAGCTGTTTAGGAAGAATATCATGGCAACTGCAATCCTGGATGTCCTTCCACTAACTTTAGATGGCTTTCCAGCACACTAACTCGCTTCATGCTACTAGGCAGGAAACATCTGTTTCTCTTTGCTCAATCAAGTTTTCCTTATAAAGTGGCCCTGAATGTGCAGTCCTGGGTCAGTTTGGACATATAATAGCAGATGAGATATTTTTAATGTATTATATAAGTTGGAAGTGAATTATACTGGAATAACTTCAGGAGGTCCACCTAGAAATGGTTCTCCTAACACACATGGAAGTAATTTATTTCAAAAATAGGAGAATCTGAGTACATTTGCACGGTTTGTTGTTTTTTTTCTGAAGGGTCTTTTTCTGCCTAGTATTCCCAAGTAGGCGTTTACCTAAGAATTACTCACTGGTCAGATGCACACTGTGCTTGAGAGCACAACTACTCATGTTTTGATACTGGAGATTAATTCCCTTTTCTCCCCAGTGGAGAATTTGCCTAACATATACAGAGGCATACATCTGGAGAAAGGAAACCTTTTACTTCAAGCAATGTGGGTCACATAAATGCATGGACAGTAGACGACAAGTTGCACTAGGTATCCCTCTAGATTACTTTACCCTGTGCTTATAAGTAAGACTAATGTATAATCACTACTTTTCGCTGTGTTGACACTCATTGGGTAGTTTCAAAGAGTATAAAACAAGACCATTAAAACATACTTTAAAAAGTAACTTTTAGGACCTTAAACTAGCTAGAGTCTTTAAAAATTATCAACTAGAAGAGAAACTTGAGCGCTAAATTATGCTGTGACCTAGATATATATATATGTATCTATACACTGCAGTGAAATTTCCATTGGTTTGCATCAACTTAAATACATAAATGACCACCTTATGTTTAAATGATCCAGAACTGAAAGTGTTTCTTTCATAGATTTAATTCATAGATAACACCCATTTACCCACTGAAGAGTTCCTTTTCCTTTATCTTTTAAAAGCATCACAAAGCAGCGAGTTCACAGACAGCGACTAAAGATGCTACCAGACTCTGTTCACAATTATTGGGCAAAACAAAGACATATTTTTAGGGATGTGAAAGTCAAAAAGATGCCATCCTAAAATCAGTCAGTACATACTCCTTATTTCCCTCTAATAAAGGAAGCTGAGGCACCTGCCCACACAGCCAGTCAAAACATTTCTGGACCAACATACAAAATCAGATAGTTGCTATCATTTCCAGAAACACCTCAGCTTACACAAGTGCTGATCTCAAAAAAGTTTCTAGAACGAAAAGGTATCAATAAGCCAGTGCAACAAGTGTCAGGAGTTCAATACCAATTTTGTGTTCCATTGTGTAAAGAAGAGAAGACAAATTTCACAGTCAAAAGCTACTGAGAATTGAGGCATCTGCAGAAAATGTTTCTTTTTAAGGCCATATAAGTCCATGCACAGAAAACTGGCAGAAATCACTTAGAGTCAGTAGAATTATTTCTTACTATTCAGTATTTAAGGTAAAATACTCGTATGTAAGCAATCTTGTGACTTCCTGTACAAACATGCATTTTGCCCTTCTTTTTTTTTAGGGCAACCCACCAATACACAGAGGTATTAAGAGAAAAAAAAAAAAAAAAACACAAAAACAAACACCCACAAAACAAGAGACTCCAGGCATTTTAAGGAAAAAAAAATAAATTCTTTCTTCCCTTATTAGAATTTCTCAATAAACTCACTGCATTTCACTTTCAGGGTTAATTTTCCAAACTGGTGGAATTAGCAGTCAGCTGACCTTGTTGTGGTATTTGAACCCATGGCCATCTCCATACTATCAATGCCATAAAAGCTAACTGTATCGAAGACCTTTTAGTTAACACACAAATGGGGGCACCAGGTCTCTAATGCACCTTTCTGATTTCCTCTGATCCTTTTTGTTCATGACTGAGCATGGCATATGGGTCTTCCACAAAACTGCCCATGGCAGCTCTTTATTTTGGTATTCAGTAACTCCCCCAAACCAAAGCCATTTCTCAGGGCATGCTTAGCTCTGCTGTATTCACCCAAACACTGTGCCTCTAAGAACAGTTAACTCCTACAATTAAATGTGCCCTACTTAAAAAATAAAAAAGAAAACAAGGACAGGAGAAAACCAGAAGTCCAATATCAAAGGTGCACAGCTAATTCTCCCCTGCTTCACGCCGGTGAACCACAGGAGCTTTGCTCTTTGCAGTTCTCCCACTTCCCACCCCCAAGGCAGGCAGACACCACCTGCAAGAGGGCAGGCCTGCAGTTCTGTTGATTCAGAGGGCATCCAGGTGTAACAGCACCCTAACTGCACTTTGTTACCCCCAAAAAGCTCTACCCATGGCTCTTGCACAACAACCTCCCTGGGATCTAGGCTTCCGGGAGAGCTGGGAAGCCTGTCTACAGATGAACGTTAACTTATCTTTATTTTTACAAAGCTGAGCAGCCAAAGACAGCAGCTGCAGATGTACGTGTAGTTCTGGATAAGCAAAGATTCTTCACATAACCAGCTCCGCAGCATCCCCTGTCCTGGCCAAGATTTACGCTGAACTAGGACACAGAGCCACACAACAGATTTGTCCACACTCTAAATCAGCAGAGCACAAGCCATTTCTCATACAGAATCATTTAGAAGCTTTAACGTGCCCATTGCATTCAATCTGTATTTAGTGTCTTGAATTTTGATCCAGGGGACCCTAGCCTCCCTCCAGCGCATGGGACACGCTTTCTAGCAGTGCAGCAGAACCCCACGCTAAAAGCTGCTGTTGTGAGATAAGTGCAAGACCAAAGACAGTGTTAGAGTCAAAGCTACCAAATACTGCTGGCAACACTGGATTTTGTCTCTACTCTAAAGTCCTGACATGAAATAAGATTTCACACTGAACTGCTTAAAGTATTTTTAAAAAGTATTCTGAGTGAGGACAAAGTAGAAAATAAACAGTATGCAATCATAAATCACTAGAGAGCGCCACAGCAAGTGTGCAGTTGGAAGATAAATTACAGCCATACAGGCAATTTTAAGTCAATCTTCTGACTGCTTGGCTCTGCAGTTTTAATGTAGCTCTTTCAACTCACATTTACCACAACTTAAACCACATAAAATATATTGATAATCAAGCAGCAATTCTTCTAGTTTTATTCAGATAGACTTCAGTTGTGACCAAAAGCTTGCTAAATCAAGCTGAAGTAATAAAAACGTTTGCAAGTTACCCTCCTAAATGGATGTGCCATATGTGTCTGATTACTAGTTAGCATATACGCCTTACAATAAAACCCAGCCCTTAACCTGTACCTTTTCTGCTGCAGAGGTGATGAATCCCTTCCCGCTTTCTGAAAAAGAAGTGATGCTTTGGGCCAAGGTATTTTCACATCGCCCACATCAGTGAGACACTCATTGCTTTGCCAGTAGGTATCAGCATACAAGGTCAGAAACCAAGGCCAGAGGAGAATGCAAAGCCACCCCTACCACCAGCCATTTAAAACCTCAGCCCATCCCTGAAACAGCTGTAGAAATGCCGGTAATTACCTCAGAAACGAGAAGCAGCTGTGATCAGTTCCCCGATTCATCTTTACAAAGCAAACAAGAAGGACGGTCTTTGGGTTTTATATAGTGAAGTGGGGTTGGGGGGAGAGCAAGTGATGCTGGAGGAAGGTGTAGAGTTAAAAGGCTGTCAGTGTGATAGTTGGACAAACTGTCTAACTGAAGGGTCAGGGGAGAGTCTCCTCAGTTAAAAAAAAAAAAAAAAAGTCTGTTATCACAGCAGAAGATACTGAATTGGGTGTATGAGCCAGGCATGGTTTCTTTGGGAAACACCAGCAAGAGCCTGGTGATAGTCATGACTGCAGAAAGCCAGTCTGGAGGTGAATCTGCTTATTTTGTTTATTCTATCTGCTTCTTCCAGGGGCCCCTGCAGATGGGGGGGATAAGAAAAGATCAGAGGAATTTTTTCTACCTGCCCTTTATCTTCCCAGCACAGAGTCATATATCTGTAGCTGCCATGTGTATGGCTAATAATGGAGCTTAGAAGAAAGGGAATGGGTTGAGATGAAAAGAATCACTTAGCAAGGTATTATGAATGTTCATCATCTTCTTGGTCTGTTTCTTGGCTATGTGCGGGCAGTGACCTTGCCTGTATAATGACCTGTTTGCAAGTTTGTCACTGGAAAGATCGTTTGTACAGAGACCATTTATACATGTATACTTCTGTAGGGTGGCTGACCAGGTAATTGTAAAACCACTGCAAGCTCATGGCACTACGATCTATACAGAACCATATGATACTGTAGTCATATGTATGCAGATAACAGCAGAATTGCCCTTTAAAAAGTAAGAAGTACTTTTCCTTTTATTTTGTGGACTATTCTGCATGACCGTTATTCTTTGCTAGTGGTAGCTATGCTTTCAGCATCTTTATTGTGGCTACACTTTCACAAGGAGAATTAATCTTATGGAACCGTTTAACAAAGCAGATGACATGAAGGTGCTCTCTTAAGGGAGAAGACAAGTCATTTCCTGTTCCACATAAAATGAATAGGGGTAAAATAATACCATGGCCAAGAGACAGAAAGAATCAAGTCTCAGTTTGTATGCATGAGTCACGATTCGTTCTTAGGGTGATGAATGGAGCAGTACACTTCCCGATGTGTAAGTCTTCTCTCCATGTACTTGGTTTTGCATCATTTGTAGAGTCAAAACAATTAAAAAGTACTTCACCCTCATGCTCCCTGTAGGAATTCAGATGCTCAAGTAACTCTATCCTTTCTGGAACACATTAGTTTCACAACAGGTAAGCAGGAAGTGAAGACATGGAGTAATCCATGAAGCAATGCAACACTTCTCATTGCTGGATGGGATACATGGCCCTGGTTTGAAATAAAAATATTCCACCTTTCTGTCCAAAACTATTTTCTCAAATGTTGTAAATGTACACTTGCAAGAGTTAAAGGAGGCATCTCCAGAAAGAGTTTCAAACAGCTCACAGCAATTATGTAGTGCTTACTAGGAAGAGGAAGCTGAAGATCCTATGAACTGTTATGGGTAAATATCCCATCTTTCGTCTCCATAGAGTATTCCTCATTTCCACCAGGCAAAGAAAGAACATCCATCTGTAAATACATCCTATAAAATCATGCCATAATTGATGCTCTTTAACTACTATCAGCTGTAAAGACACAGGGAAGTACATGCGAATCTGACCGAGTGTCTTCATTTAAAACGGAACTGTCAGACCCAGGTCATTTGGTCCTTTATGGAAGAAGATGAACTTAGGAGATCTATTTTCCATTCTTTGGCCTGATACAGCTGTTAGTGCTGTTGCTAAAAGCCGGTATTCATCTTTGAAGATAAGCTGCCCACATGTCTTTCTGGGGTTAGCCAGATGGTCGCAGCGCACTCCTGCTGCACAACTGCAGTGTTAGTACAGGCTGAGTGGAACTAATGAGTGGAAGCGTGGGTGGGACGCTCAATGGCTTAAACATTTGTTTCTTTTCTCTTCTTTAGATGATACTGGTGGTCCATGCAGGCTAAGCAACCTTTAGCGTCAACTAAGGTTGTAGGTGTAGGATTCGCACATCTTTTTCTTAATGTGTGGATGCTAATGAGAGCTTGCCTCATTGCACATCACCATCAGACATGCCATATTCATAACCACAGCTAAAAGTATATTTTGTACTTCGCACAAAAGTAAAAGCATGCTAAGATTTCTCATACAGCTACTATTAACATGTTTACAAAGTTACTCTAGAGGTTAGATACTTTCCCAGACAGTATTCCAAAACACCATTTGACAAGGATATACTGAATATTGATTAAAAGTAGCCCTGCATTTAAAACTTAAAAGCTATATCTTATTGGTTAGCCTGCCAATGCAGTTAGACAAGAACCCTGCACTACTTGGAACATTACAGATTCATATCTGATTTTCGCTGTAATTGGTACTTCATCGCTACTTTTTATTGTGCTTAATGATGCTGTCAACAGCCTGAGAGACAGCAATAGTGAAGGGAACGCAAGAGCTCTCCCGGGAGGGCAAGAGCGCAGAACCCCAGCAGTGAAATAAGTGAACAAGAGCCCAAACAATCCAGTTGTTTTCTGTTGGAGGCAAGCTAAAACCGACACATCCAAAGAAAACAAACCCAAACTTTCTGTTCCTCCAGCAATCTGCCTTGTCTATTCGAAATCTGTTCACACTACACAAAGCTTCATAAAGAGAAAAAAAGTCTTCTTTAACCCCAATAGAGGTCCATTAATTCTATCAAAAAAAGTTGTCTCTTTCTGGGTGATTTTTAGACCTGTATAAATCACTATCTTAAACACTTTACAACTTTAGTCATCTTTTCACCCTAGCACTTCAAAACAGCATCCCACAAACTACCAACTTATATCAATATAGAAATACGTACTTAGGAGATACTTTGCAATCATTCATATTTCATTTATTATACTAAAAATTAAACTATAACTAAAATCATATGCCCTTCACTTTGCTAGGTATTTTGTACTCTTCCACTATTTCTCTTTTAAACTTTGTCAACACTAAGAAAAAATAAGGAGGCTTAGACTGATTTCCTAGGGAAATGAACCATGTACAGTCACAGCAGATCTACCTTGGCTTATAGCCTGAACCACAAGGGTTATTATATTCTTCATTGCCACTCATAACTTTCAGCTTATGTTCTCCAGAGTCAAATTCCTGAGCTAGACACCATAGTTCCTGCAGAAAATAACGTAACACATTGTAAAGGGAGAGTTAGGAGTGCCTGAATGGGACTTGCAACCACCAGCACGCTGGCTGGAGAGAAGCTGAAGAGAAGACCCTGGTAACACCAGAGAGAGGAGTATGGATGCAGTTCAGCTCTCTGAGACATGGGCTCTTCCTTGCAGCTTGAGTTCAGCTCCTCTCTCTGAGGCTGAGATTCTCAGCCTGGAAATCCTCCTCTAGACACTGGCACCTGGGCAACGTTTCTCATTTCAAGTCTGGCAGAAGAAAAGCAGTGGGATGCAGCTCTTCTTTCCTCCCCCAAGGACACAGATGCAGTCTTATGGCTTAAGTTGATTTCTGAGAAGTAGTTTTCCACTTCCATTCCACTCTCTCAGCATGCATGCTCACCTTCCATGTACAAAACCTGACTTATCAGAGCTGAGACTGTTTCCTAACATTCCTTCTTCCTTGCCACTACCCAAGCTCATGGAGCACAGAGTGAACCCATTTGCCTCGGTTACTTTTTGTTTCCTACGGCCCCGAAAAGGAACCTCATAAGTGTGTGTTGTCACCTTCAACTACTGTAGCAACAGCAGCATTCATTATCAGTACTGTTCATTAGTAAACTGCAAGTAATGTTAGTCTTTTGTCTGTTGCCAAACTCTTTTATTCAGCATGAAGAATATGGCAAAAGCCTGTCTTACATTTACATAAACAGCAACTCCATTTTACTCTTTGGTTGTTTTTTTTTTCTCTAGAGCCAAAATAACCTTCCAAACTGTTCCCATTGTTGACAGGAGGAGGAAAGTAACTCTTTAAACCTTCAAACCCAGTATTTTTCTAAGGTTTTCAGTCTTGAGTGAATAGTACTGAAATGTTTAGTATATAACAAAGCAATCACAAGTACAAAGACCAGCAGCTTCAAAAAAAATCAAATCTGTCTATATGAAACGTTTTTGTCTTAGTTTGGATAATGAAAACCAATCACAAGTCATTGCAGTGAAGCACCCATTCTTCAAATTCTTGGTAGGGTGTCAATATGGGAGACCAGAGAAGTCAGGGTGTCACCATAAAGCAGGAAGCATCTGCCTCCACTGTCTACCGGTATAAGGTTTCCTGATGACCGTGGAGGTCGGCAGGTCTGCTCATGAAGGCCTTGGAAGATACAGACCCTGTGGTCAGTAAAGCAGCACAGATTGAAAACCTGAGATACAGTAGTAGGTTTTTACATAGTTTCTTATGATTTCTGTTGAAGTTCCCAATTTTTAGAAGAAAACTTCAGTGAATTAGTCCTACTGGTATCATGTTGATATCAGAGGCTTTATAGCATGAATCATTTTGGGAGTTGGACTAGATGATCTTTATGGTCCCTTCCAACTCTAAAAAATTCAGTGAAATTCAGTGAAATTTCCATCCTGAGAAGCTAAGTAGTATTGAGTCTTAGTTATTCTAGGTACTAACAGCATTTATTAGTAGCTTGACATGCAGCTAGCTTAGAGTCTTGCTCATAAAATATCTGTAACCAACTATCAAGCTTATCTGTAGTCTGTTAAAACAAGCGAAATTAGATGCCTATAAAAACCCTCAGACATTATACGGTGTTTCCAAGCCACATTACTGATGATAATCAGCAGCTGTGATGCAGAAGGCATCTTTTTTGGCAATTACTCCTCAGACTGGACTCTGGAGTCAGCAGAGGCTCGAATGCGAATGATGAACCGCACAGCAGCCGCTTGTGTGCCTGGACCCCAGGGAAGGGCGGGCACAGCCCCGACTTTCAAACGAGGACATATAAACAGAGCCAAGATGCTGAAAGCCATCATTATGAAGCCCCGAGACAAAATGAAACAACAACAACAAACAGTTGGGTAACCTTTTTGAAGTGGATGTGCTCCTCTTTCACTGTTTTCTGAATCTGCTTAAATTTTGATTGGCTTTAGATTTGAAAGCAATTGGCAGGCGGTCAAAATTTAAAATTGATGAAGTACAATTGGTCTGTTCATGCAACGCTTGGAAAAGAAAATAATGATCTTTCAGACAAAAATGTTCTGAGGAAGCTAAGCCACCATGTCAACAGATAAGAAAGCAAACAGTGGTACTGAAATGGCTGGAGCAAATGGTATTTAAAAGAAGGATTTGTCCTGCAGGAGTTGTGGCAAATTCAGAGGGCTCTGTACTTGGTGATCTTTAGGATATCCTTTTATGCTTCCAGGACATGCTGGCAGCATAGCAAGGTCCAGGGGGTCATACCCAATTTGTATTAATTGCGTTAGTCCAGAGGGGTGACCTGAAAAACTGCAGTTCATAGCATGAAGGAATGACATGCCCCATATATTGATCCAAGAGCTAAAAAATGTCAGTCCCATGTAGCACAGTTTAGAAAGATGCCCCGAAACAACAACAACAAAAAAGCCCATAAAACACTGTTCAGGTACCTTTGACCTGCATACAAATTCAAGGTGGCATACAAAATATATGCAAGGTAGCCTCTCCTTGGCAAGATGTGGGGTGGTGCTGTATCATTTTGTGTCTATCACTTACTCTCCTCCCTGACCAAAAAACAGTGCACGTGAACAGGACGGAATGCTGGGTCCTGGCTCAGCAAAGTACCTGGTCTCTTAATGCCCCCCCGGCTCCCAAGACCAGCCCGTGAGATGTTAGGAGTCTGATGAGACTCCTGACTTCTGCAATTCTGGGACTTGGATGTGAATGTCGAGTTTGATCTACCTTTGCACCTGTATGTCTGGGTGACACGCCATTGTTTGTTGATTCAAGATCAGAGAAAAGTGTGAGACACAGAAAAACTGAGGGTTTGTAACAGTGTCAACTCAAACTGTGACCTACCTCAGGATTTGGAAAACTACTGCCTTCAACAAAAAGTCAACAAGATTTGGCAATCAGTGGGACCAGCAGGTAAATTTAGATTGGATATAAGGAAGAAACTCTTCACTGTGAGGGTGGTGAGACACTGGAACAGATTGCCCAGGGAAGCTGTGGATGCCCCATCCCTGAAGGTGTTCAAGGCCAGGCTGGATGGGGCTTTGAGCAACCTGGTCTAGGGGGAGATTGAAACTAGGTCATCTTCAAGGTCCCCTCCAACTCTAACCATTCTATGGTTCTGTGATTCTTTTCATGACGGCGAATTAATACTGCGGTACCTTAGGAAGAAGGGTTTGGGACATATGGTTCCATCTCTTCAGCAAATCTAGGCCTCTTTATTGGCATCTGTTAGATAACATATATGTAATTCCCAGAGTAAAAATGGCAATAATAGCTTCATTTCCCTTCCCTGCCAAGAAGTGCTGTTACAGGTAGAGAACTTAAATGTATAAGCCTACCCCAGAGGAATCAACCTTTCTTTTGGTCAGCCAAGCAGCAGCTCGCAGGGGCACCAGCTGGTGTGCTGAGGTAAAGACTGGCCTTTTTCTAGGCAGGAAAGTAGGAGCAGGGAGGGGATTAAGTAAAGGATCTATTCTTATGGGTTTACCAGTTGTCTGCTGGAGCCGTTTGAAGAAGTTGGGGCAGTAAAGGGAGGGCAGCAGGCAGTGTGTGGAGCTAGGGAGGTGATAGAAAAGCTGTAACTAATAGGCACCTTTTCATCTTTCTTGCTCTATTTTCTTTCCAGTGGTGCTCAGATAGGGGACAAATCTTCCCATAAACAGTAATCCTTTAGAAAATGCTCAAGTACGGCTATTACTTAACTTCCTGATTAGTAGCAGTCACCACCTGCTACTTCTGCTCCTCATTGTCCAGCATAATGGAAGTGTTCACTTCCCTGGCTGTGAAAAGGTAATGGGAGGGGAGTCCCTCTTCTCTGCGGTGGCAAAAAGAGCAGCATTCCCTCCTTTTCTCCTGTAACTAATCCCAGACCACATTTATCCAAGAAAACAAAATTCTATTTCTGCTGACAAATAGCTGGATAAGGCAGGTTATGAATCCTAAAAAAAAAACCCAAAAACCAAAAAACAAAACCAAACCCACAAAAGTAATCATTCTGATCTCTTTGAACTAAATGAAGAAGGGTTCCTGCTGCAGGGCATTTTTATTACCTGACCATGGCTTTGAGATCCCAGAAAGCACTAAGCAAAGGCAATATATTCAATATTTTTGACACCTCAAACATGCAGAGACTTCTGTTTTCTTCAAACCTTCCTAGCTGAAGCTGCCAAGAGAGCTGCACATGTTGCCTTGAAAGACAGCTGTTAAAATAGTCTCCTTTGATCAAAATTCTTCCATGTTTATAGCTAGTGCAAGATAAAGTATTATAGGATTTTCTTAGCATGGACTGAAAATCATAAAAAGAGTGAAACTTGCAAAACCCGAAAAGTGCATTTGTCATGAGCGGGCATAACTTTTGAAATGTCAGTTAAAAGGAGACAACCCATGAATAGACTATGAGGATTTTCAGACTTTCTATTTCCCTAAAGTCCTCTTTTGTTTTACACTGGGAGTGGTGGTGTCTCTTCCTAGGGAAGCACAGGCAGGCAGTAGATTAGTCCTTATTTAGATGGTAAGTTCCAGCCTATTTGAATTGTATTAAGCATTCTCCTTACTTCTGTGGGATTTGTCATAAATCTTGAGTAAATATACTTAGCGCAATCTCAAAGACTGAAGTTTTGATTTCTCAGAGGGCTCAAATCTTTAAGCCTTAAAACTTCTCTTGTTTAAGAGAGATAAAGCAAAAGAATCTACTTGTCAAAACAAACACGGGGCAAAAAACCCTCAGTACAACCCTAGACATTATCTCAATGGGAAGTGGCACTCATTCGGGGCTTTTCGGTAGCATTCTTTGCCCAGGAGTGAAATCTATTATAGGAATTAGTACTGCCCCTTAAAATGGTAGCATCACTAAGAAGCAAATGAATCCTACTCTCTTTCCCTCTGTTTTCCTATCCATTCTCCTTCTTCTAAACAGTATTCAAAGGTTTCTTCAAAGGTCTTCATCCTATCTTTGTTGCCATGGTCTCTCACGGAGTTGAAACAACATTTTCAAAACTAATGCCTGCTCTAAATGCATTGTTGTTGGGATGCTGAGTCAGTTCTCTGCTGGCCAGGGTGAAAGAAAAAGAATCTTTGAAAATCAGTTTTAACATTCAACTAACCTGAATGGGGAAAAGCAAGACATCTCTATACGCTGCTAGACAGACGCAAAACTTTTCAGGGGCGAGACGCCTTGTATTTTGGGAAGAAAACCAAATCATCTTGAGGTTTTTGTGTCAGCCATGCTGGTTTTACTCTTTCTTTTTATTCATACCAGACCTGAGAAAGACAATCCCTTCTCAGAAGGGGGAAAAAAAAAAAAAAGCCACAGAAGAATCCTGTTGATTAACACACACCTCCCCCCCAACTAAATCCTTGCTGGGGGGGTGACAGAGGATGCTTGGTATGCATTAGCAGTGACAGGCAGGGCTAGCTTTGGCACGGCTGAAACGAGTAGGGGGAAGTGATGAAGAAGCACCATTATTTCTAAGGGAACTAACAAGATATCTTGCTTGTATTCGGCTTTTCTGTTTGCCTCTCTTGTTTAACTACTTGCACCTTCTTTGGAACAAGGTCCGTCTCTAATACACATATTTGCACAGCACAGAGGAAAACAAGCTTACCATCCTAATTTGAACTTTTAAGCTTTACTATATAAATAAGAACATCTATTTGCTATGCAAATTAGAGCACCGCACACTTCATACATATATTCCAAGACAAGATCTTTGCCACAGACTTGGTTACATCAACTTTAAATTTATTTTGGCTGCCTGGCTTCAATTTTTTTATAGATCCTTTGAACATCTGTCCTTAGCCTGTGGTCTGGCATGGCATGCTAAATCCTGTATATTTGTTCATTATTCCTAGGGGAGATTTTTGCATGAAAATTCTGTTGGTATAATTGTATGCCTCAGCTAGAAAAACTCCATTCATCTGTCTGCAGCAAATTTTACCTTTATGAAACAGATGATGACTTTGCCAGAGACTTTCTGGACATTGTAGCAACTGAAGGCTTTACAGCCTACATTTGTAATATGGGTCATAAACTGAATTGAAGCGGGGAGGGGGGGGTAACTTAGATCATTACAGTGCTTTTGAAAACAACCCTTCAACTTCAGGAGAAAAAATACCAGTTTAATGGGGAAAGATGTTTGCAGCAGCTTATTAAGGGTAAAATGCAGCCTGCCCTGATACTTGTACCTCCCCATGTCAGGGAATTCAGGCTGTGAATGAAGAAAAGCTCAACAAGGATCTGAAAACACAGCTGAAGAGCATGTTGTGGGTCTCATCCTCTGAGATAGTTAGGGGACTGAATATTGGAAGTGTTTCGGGGTGGCAGGATGAAGAAAAGAAGAGTAAAATGGGGCAAGAGCTCTTCCTCTAGCTTAAAACCCACGCAAGTGTGAAAGTGTGTTGCTCAATGGGAGCGATAAGGAGCTTCCAATTTTTCATCCTATAGGATGACGATGGATACACTGAAACAGAGCTGGTGATTGTGGGGTTTAGCTGTTCCCAAAGCTGTCCACATTTTAGGTTTAAAGCTGCTCCTAAAGAGACTGTGCACAGTCTGTGCGTTGTGTGTATACTCCTGCTCCCTTTTTTGCCCTTTTCCCTGTGACCACCTCACCTTCTCTCCCCCCCCCCCCCCCCCCCCATTTTAATTCACATAACTCTCGCCTTTTCACCTCTAAATCCTTTCCCTCCTGGTCTTGGGAATTTCCTGTTTTACTTTTTTTTCTGTACTATTTGTCTTCCTTTGCTCATAATAGCCAAGAACAGACTAGAAAGGGGGAGCAAGAAACTTTTGGGAGGGTGGAATTTAGGAGAAAATGGAAAAATAATGTTTAGTGAAAATGAGCTCCACCCTCCCAAAGCTTTCTTGTTCCCCTTTTCTAGTCTGTTCTTGGCTTTGGTCTTTAACACTGTTTACACACTGTTGCTAGGGCTTCCATGGTCTTTCTAAGGTTTCCTCTACTTATTTCCATTCTCTGATCAGCTGTATCAACCCATCAATACTATAGCCTCATCTACCGTGCACCCTTCTTCCTAACCAATCTGCCTCATCATCTGAAATCCATTTCTCCAACTGACTCCTTTTTTGGATACCAGTGCTACACATCTGCATTTATCTTTTGACTTTCCACTGCTCGGATCCTTCCACGTTCATTTATTTTCTGTCCAATAAGCACCTCCTCTAACAAGTAAATTCTTGGAGCTCCTCGCTATATATTTCATTATCCTCATCATCTTCCTAAATGGGTTGCCCTTTTTTTTTTAGCTTTTTGGCCCACTTGACCAAAACCTCCCTCTTTTCCATACCCAATACAATGGCATCAGAGATCCCGATGACAAGAATGAAATGGAGAACGCTCTCCCTGCTTGCCAGCTTGGGCTTCCCCTGCCTCTTCCTTGTAGCCTGTGGACTTTCTATGGAAATTGTATTTTCCCTAGGGAGCAGTCAGTGGGATTCACACAGAGGAGAACAGAGGCTCTTGTGCTGCCTGCTGGATGCTCGGCAGCCACGGGCTCTCACTCCCAATGGGTCCCACCAGAGGAGGAAGAGCTCTCACCCTCATCCCCATTCGTACAACGCGGCTGGCTCCATCCTCCTCTTCTCTTCAAGCAGAAAGCAGGGCAGGATTTGGCCCCAAATCAAAGACCTCACCGGTGTGTCCTACGAGTTAGCTGGAGTGTCTGTCTCCGCTGGGGAAGGGCTAAGAGCTAGAATAGCAAGGGTATTTCAGGTCAGGCCTGAGGCGAATTAGCAGACAAGTTGTGAAGCTTACACAACATGTGGCCACATTATGTGTGGCTCCAGTCAGCGCTAATAGCCTGTCATTGAGCTCCATGTTTAAACAATTTGAGCAAACAGCAAACACAGAAGATGGGAGGAGGGAAGGAAAAAAAAAAAAAAGGCCTTCGAGGAATAAGAAAGATCAGGCTACTCAGTACATTTGGCAAGCAAATATTGCAGCGGTGGGGACAGCAGAGTATCTACTAGGTAGAGACGTGACCCAGTTCCTACTGTGCAAAAGTAACATAATACAAAACTAAAAATATACGACTTGTCCAATTTTAAAATTCACTCAGCCAGCAATTTTTAAGACCTACAACCTATTGTTGGTTTAGGCTGTGTCTGATCATGTGAATTATCTAAGAGGAAAAAAAAAAAAGCCATGGTTTTGGTTTAGCAGCAAGGAAACCAAAAAAAAAAAAGGGGGGGGGGGGAGGAGGAAAAAGAAAAGCAAATTTTAGTAACAACAGAGAGTAAAATTCAACCACATCCATATTAATAACGTTGATACTAGTGTTGGGAAGTAAATATAAAAACATTTTAAAATAGAAGAACTTTGAAACCATACTGCATTGTTTAGTATGAAAATAATAGCCTTCCGAGCCAGTACTATTAGAGAACGTATTTAATCCAGTGCAGAATTGGCTATGAAACCGTCCACTCTACCATGGGAATGCTTAGCTCAGTATCTGGTAGGTTGCCAGCCATTTAAAATGTTTTTGTGTTGGTTTAATGATTGTTCCCATGAGCACTGACGGTAAGGGTTGACATTAATTAAAATACTAAGTCATCAGAGCTTGCATTGTGGGGAGAAGGAGAATGGGCTGGATCCAATTGTCTTCAAGGTTTCTTTGGCCTTCCACATTTTTCTCTTAGATGCACCATACATGCCAAGTATCCTCATAGCCGAGGTATAACAATGTAAACAGACTGCCCCCACAAATATAAAGTAATCTTTTTAGGTTTTCCACACACTTTCATTTAACTGATTAGAGGACACTCATTAAAATCAGCTAATCATGTAATGTGGGTTGTGTTCTGAATGCTAAGCAAAATGCCTAAATGAAAGAGGATTTTAAAACACTGTCTGCCTCTCTTAATTTATTTCTACTGTATACTCAATGGCACACAATACAGTAGGAATTCTGGGCCTTATCCTCATTAACCTCAAAACTCATTATCTCATATAAAAACAGGCCCCTTCCGCAAAGTGTGTTGGAAAAAGTATGAAAAAAGCATATTAAAGATAATGTGTTTGGGCACATGCTCTCGAAACAGGATGGAGGATTTTTCTTAGAACTGTGGAGTTAATACAGAATAGCACAAAATCCTGGGTGAGACCCCGATCTAAAATGAGCTTTGCAAAATTTGGATAGGAGAGCTATCCTCACGCATTTCTCTCTTCTTTTATTAAGTAACTACTCAAGATTGAGGTCTTCAAAGGCACACAAATAGGAATAAGTCACGTAATACCTGGAGTCCTCAGAAGGTCATGGAGAGAACAAGTAGAGAGGCTGAGCTTTTCTACTCCAGCCCGAGTTCCCATCCCACTGGCAGGGATTAAGACTGCGGAGCGCGGCAGTGCCAGAAGGGAAGTTCATGCTATATATAATGTGACCAATAGCTTAAGAATGAAGACCTCTGGCTTGGACAACACGGAGAAGCAAGCCAAGCCTACACAAATGAGACATTTTTGCAGTAAGCAATACACCACATAAAGCAGACTGCCGGTCTGGATGCAAAAGGCAGAGCAACTCTTTTTATTTCAAAACCCATCTGCTCCTTCAGATCCCGAGTCAGGCGATGCTGAGACTTTGGGTCACCCTCCCCGTGTCAGGGGAAAGCCAAAACCTAGACGAGGTGCCTGAAGTGACTGCCCCAGCTGCTTCGCTAGCACGTGGCTCGCAGCGGGGGCTGTGTAAGAGCACTCCTCATCTCTCAATACCCGCAGCGCAACCACCAAGGTGCTCGGCAAGCACAGGCATCGCTCGGCAAAGGCCCCTTTACCTTGCTTGCAGATGCAGACACAGGCCTTCTCCGTGCCCTCCCCATGTCAAGCAGGTCCCGACGGCAGGGGTTCGGCTCACCACAGGCAGAAGATTTGTGTGCCGGCAAATGTCGGAAGATGGGAACGCTCTTCGGCTTTTTGGTGCGAATGTTCTTTGAGTAATCTTTTAATATAAAAAAAAAAAAATCTACGAGGTCTTTTGAGTCCTTCAGGAGCTCCTTTGTGTAAGTCGGAAGAGCGAGAGCAGCCAAGGGAGGTCCTTGCCCATGTACGTGAGGGCAGGAGGCCTGATGTCCTCCTGAGGCTTGTCTGTGAACACGGGGTTAAAAAGCCTGGGGTGTTTTTGAATTATTTCCTTTATTTTAAAGTGTTATTTTCTTTTTTTTGTTTGGTGGGGTCAGGGGGTTGGTTGGTTGGTTGTTTTTATAGCGCAGGCAGACCCAGGGGGAGCAGGCAGTGCCTGGGCAGCCCCACCACCCCCTCCTCAAGGGCACCATGAAGATGAAGCAGCCGAGCACGGGCTCTGGGCACAGCCTGGCCATGGCGGAACCTCGACAGAGCAGGTCACCCCGCATCACCCCAGGGTGCTGTGGAGGGGGTCCATGACTGTAAGACACAGGGACGGCCGACGGTGAGCCTCGGAGGTGGCACAGGCACTCAGGTCACCACGGTGGAGGCCGAGGCCACGTTTCTGCTGCTCTGCGGAGCTTTCCCTCCTGGTCCCCTGGGCTGAAAGGGGTAATCCGGGGAGCCGGAGTGGGTGGTCCGGGCGGACGGAGGCGCGGGCTATCCCCGCTGTCCCCACGCCAGCCCGGGCCCGCTCCCGCAGCTGGGCCCAAGGCGGCCCGCAGACCGCTCTCGGCACATTTCTTCATTTCTCACTTGAGTGCCCTTCTTTAGTTCCCTTTCAACTGCCCACTTTATATCGGCTTCATTACACCACCGCTCCATTTGTAATGTAAATCGGGAAACTCAGGGAAGTTTTTCTTTTGGCCTTGTCTGCGGAAGAATACCGAGAGGTATTCAAAACGTATTAACACAAATCAATGGCACCAATAAAAGCAAAATCTCCTTAGCAACATAATCTTGATTGCAAAAGGAGAACTGAGAGCATTTAGCAGAACAGTGGCCCACATGGAATACGCATTTGTCTAGAAGAATGCAGCACAAAGCCTAAAAGAGAGATGCTGAAAAAATCCAAAATTAACTCACACTGAACAGTTACTCTTTTTTTCAAAAGTACACAATTGGCTACATTAAATCTATCGTGCGCTTTTCTGCTCAGCAACATTGTATCATACCGCTTTTTGCAAGCCCAAATTACAACAGCCCCCCGAAGGCTTCACCGCCTGGACCAGCAGCACCCTCCCCTTCCCCACACGGGCACGTATAACACACACACACATATATATAGTTATATATTATACACACACACACACGTTATAAAGAGGCTGTTAATCTTTCCACGGAGCTGTAAGATGTTTCAGGCACAGGAGAGCAGCTGGCTGATGAGAATCGAGACCGTCCTGGGGGCGCAGGATGGGTTCCTGCTCCCCAAGTTCGGGTTATCCAAGCATCTCGCATCTGACCGCCTTAAAAACACACCCCTTACACAGACGGGAACCATTCCTGTCTGAATAAACGGAGTCTGCCCTCACTAGATGGAAAGTATTCCTTCTTTGAGAGCGCTAGTGTATAAAAAAAAAAAAAAAAAACCACACACAACCATACACAAACAGCTTCAACATTACTATTCAACCCTAGCGGTAATACATATAATAAATCCTACGACCATTAGGGCTTGAAAAGCCTAAAGAACTCCAAACGCGGACTTAACGAAAAGCCCATTTGAAACGCTTAAGGCAGGCAACACCTCTAACGTCGGTAACTCCAGTCTTAGTCCCACCTAAATTACCCCAAACCATTTTCTATTTTTTTATATATATATATTATTTTTTTTTCCTAATTTAGACAAAAAGTATCAACTAGAAGTTAGAAGAGACCACTGTATGGCAAGGCAAAAGTTTCTGGGGTTGTTCTTTCTTTTTCTTCCTCTCCCTGCCACCCTCCCCCCCCCCAACATATTGGATAGATGAAAAACGGTAAGGCTGAGTAGATCGGTTAACAATTATTTTATTAGTTTATAATACATACAACTTAAGAAATGCTTTAAAAAAATTTATATTGGAGTCCATTCCAATTCTGGGTCAGGTCAGGAAAAAACAATGCTGATGTATTAAATAATATTCTATAATTCAACAATAGATTAACTTCAGTAATTTAGCAGACATGGTTAAATACTCTTAAATATGCATATATACAATTGTGCAGCCTCAAAAAAGAAAGTCCTTTTCTTCCTATCTTCTCCTCCCAAAGCCATGCGCCCTGTGAACACAGTACTGGCCTCTCAGCTTTCAGTCTCTCACCCAGACTTCAAATATTTGAAGAGGAATGTTACAATAGTGGAAATCACAGCAACCCTATCTTCTAAACTCTGTATGAGAGGAGATGCCCAACAGGCAAAATTATCATCAAGCCTCTTTATAGCAGCTTCCTTAAAATCCAGTTCCAGCTTAAATTATTGCTTACGCGTTTTCTGCCTGAAATAGATTTATAACACAGTCCAAGAAATTTTATTTTTTTTTTTTTTTTTAACTTTGCCTTCTTGAAAGATAACATCCCTTCAGTGACTTATTTACCGTTACTGCTTGGTACGTTTAACAGGTTTTTCCTAAGCACACACAATCCGATGCAATTCTCTGCAAATTCTTTTAAAGCAACATGAATTACACAGGGCTAATTTAGCACACAGCATTTAGGCACTGTTTTGTAATTTACTGTTCTATTTAAAATTTATGTTTGGAACTAGTTTTGTATTCTGATTTGCCATATCCAGTCTTGTATGGAAACAAGAACCCGAGTGACACTTTTCAGATCAGGAACTACTCTGCATTCCTTATTATCTCACTGAACTCAACCGCTCATTGACAATATTGAGTATGCACAGAGCATATCCTAACAAGCTGGAAAGCCTGTTGCAAGCACAGAAGGATCAGAGATAACCATTTAGAGTGAACGAGTGAGATATTTCTATTGCTACGATGAAATCAGTTTAAACACAGCGCTACTAAAAATATCACTTATACTGCATCAGGATATCTGACTTTTTAAAAAATATCTAAACGTGATTTTAAAAAAATTAAAACTTTAAATACTGTAACAGAAAAAAAACTCTTCAGCTAACTAGTTTTCAACACAAGCAAAGTAACTTTCAATGACGAAGTTAAAAACAAGGAAGTGGTGAGAGAAGGAAAGCACATGTTTCAATGAACACTATAAAATCTACTATCTGCCCTCCAAAAGTGAGCATTTGTCAATGGTTCCCTTCTCCATAAAAGCTACAACTAACTACAGAAAGTCTATCTCACTTACCTGAACTTAAAATTATCCTAACTAGATCCCACTCCTGGGCCTTAGATATACTGTCACATAACAGGAGCTGCCTGGACAAGTCAAGAATTTTCTTTGGAAACAATGAGCCATGCATTACAGGCTCCAGCTTAGGAAAAGACTGTTCTGTACTCGCTGCAGAGCTCTCCTCAGCGATTCCGTTTTGGTCTGGATATTTTAAACTAGGAGATGCTGAGTTTAGAAGGAAGCTTAGCTCCAATCTGCATAATAGCAGAATTGTCTATTAATCAGGGTATAACCAAAACAAATTAACAACACATGTTTAAAAAAAAAGATGTAATAGAAATCAAGACAGTCTACATAATTACTGGATTGCTAGCTTTTACTCAACTTTCATTATTCAATACCATTTTATATAGTTCAAAACTATTTTCCATCACACTCGAATAATTCCAAACCTAATCCTCTCAATCTTTTGGGTGTTGCTTCTCCTAATTCCTATGTTTCATCCTTTGTCTCACAAAATCTTTCCTAATAGTCTGTTGCATTCTGAGGAGTCAAGCATTTATGAATCTTCTTTTAAGAAACTAAATTTTAACAAAATATTAATGAGTTAAAGCATGAGAATTTTTTTAATGCTATCTTCCATGAAAACAATAAAATTTCATTTCATGTATTACCTAGGTGTCATGTGGTGGAGATAAACACACCAGCACAACTGTCAACATAGGAAGTTTCATGCAAGGAGTCTTTTTTTTTATTTATTTATTTTTCAAAAATAGCCTCTAATTCAGCCCATGCTGTCTGAAACACCAGTGTGCAAAAAGATGGAAGTTCAAAAATTAATGAACTGTAAAATACCGTTACCAACAAAACAACCCAAATGTATATCTGTAACTAATGAAGAATAAATGCGTGGTGTTTTCAGCAGTGAAAGTTTTTGCTTCTAGAGCACTTCTCCCCTTGAGACTTTCCCACTTCCTTAAGAATGATACTGTTTTCTCATTACACCAGTACTCCCTGATTCACCCAACCTACAGAGAGAACTTCACAAAGAATAAACACAGGAATTAAGAAGGTAGCACCGCTAGAAATAATGACTCTATCCAAATCAGCAAAAAAATTAATTTATCCTTATCCAACATACTTTGACATTCAGCAGCCTAATAATACAGGGTAAAGGGAGCTCTCATAGCTGTATATTGATAACATTCATAATGGTCATGCATATTACAATCAAAAGTTTTCTAGGGTGCCGTTTGCAAAGTAAGCCTTCATGCAGATAGGCATTCAGCTCATTAACTCCATTTTCATATTTCCTATTAGTCCCTGAGAAGTTACTATTTCTACCTACAATATGGCTATTAAAGGCATTGTAACGATCATACACTTAGCTGTTTGTGATGGAAATGCAATGTGGCTTTACGGAGAAGCAGCACAGAAATTACAGCAAATTAGCGGTGATGAATACAGATCTTATTTCCAAAATGCTTTCTTTTCATAAGCAAGGTTGCTGAAGAGGAACATAAATGATTTTAGTCACGGATACAAAACTAGCCAGCGCCACTTACCCTTAATAAGTCGCTACTATGAATCCAAGACATTTGGGGCTCCACGACCTCTCTAATTGAGCATTTCCTTTACATAAAATCATCTGGATTTTGACCTAATGTAGGGTCATCATGATCCTTCTTTTAATTACTCAACAGCAGTGCTGGGAGAACTTAAAAGAACCAGGGATTTTCTTTGCTTAACAAGTCTTTTGCCTCTTCAATTAAAGTGATCTCTTTAAATTGTTCAGAATTCAAATGGGGTTTTTTGGTGGACAATTTGCATTATTGCCAGCTGCTCAAAAACCATAAGCTTGGGCTCCCAAAACAAGGGGACTGATTTAAAATTAAGACCTTGGGGTGGGGGGTGGAGAGAAGGGAATAAAGACAAGTGCTTTTTCTTTGCCTTCTGGCTTCTGAGCAGTTACAGATTGCATTTTAAAGCTCTTCTCTACAACCTTCAGGGCTAAATAATGACTTTTATAAAAAAAAAACACAGAAAAAACACACCTGACTTTTAAGTAAGGTTATATCTCAGAGAGAGAATGTTACATTTAAACACCAGAGAGAATGTTACATTTAAACACCATGGCCTTGAGATTTACCAAAATAAAGTATCATTTAACAAATTGGTTCAGAGATTATAATTTACATCTAAGTACTGTAAAAAGTTTTTACAATCTACTCGGTTTTGAGGACCATGGGAAATTGTAGATTTCCCATGGACATTTTTGGATTTGCATACATAATTTATTACAACGATTCTTACTGAGCTATTACAAAAAGTTTACTGACTTCGTGTTAACCTATCTCCACAAACATTTTAATTTCTGGAGAAGTTTGCCAATCTCAGAATAAGCTTCAAATCACAGCTGTTTAACAACAGATGAGCTCTACAGAATTCTTCGTGTAGGGTCAGACAGAAAGTCTTTTTCCCCTCAGGACTTATGTCTTCCTACCACTAAAAAGATTAAAAATAATTGATTTTGATTATATTACAGTAACAAAGAAATCTTTATTGGCCAGCTAAAGCCCACTACACCTAAAAATACTAATTAGCCTTCACAGGGAATCATGGGTGCATTTACCATTAGTTTTTCAGGCTAAAGGTGAAACAGACATAATTAGCATCATTTGTTAAATGATGACTATCAAGTGGGTACCTAACTCTTACTATTCGAGGCAAATTTAAAATAGATAAGATTACTTGTAGGAATTGCTGAGTTGCAAGAAGCTGAACAGATTAGTACAATGTAATATTTATTTTAACAAAGAGTAGGCTGTGTCCTGAAGTCTGATTAGAGTTTCTGGCCTGCTCAAACTATTGCAACTTTGCCAATTAGACAAAAAAGAGGCAACGTATGTCTTCTCACTAGCACACAAAATAAATAGATTCAGTATTTTAGAAACAACATCAAAGGAAAATCCTGATGACTGCTGCGGGCATTAAACAGTTGATTAAAGTTCCTGCCATGTTCAATTTCTATCATTATAATTAATGAATTGAAAGGGATTGCATGAAAATGTTTTATAACATTCTTACTAGGTTAGTGTACTACTTCATCAGGAGAATAACACTTTTGAGCAAGACTCATCTATATATAAAACCAGTTTTTCAAGCCTCCTAGTTGCATTTTAAATCAGAGATATTGTTTTAAAAAAAGATCAGAAATGCTTTAAGACGCAATTAGTCTGGCCTCCTTGCTAAGGGATTTAACTTTTTATTGCTCGCAGCTCTACTTTGGACCCTAATAGAATTCTGAGAGAGAAAGTCATAGTTAAAGTACAGAAATGCCTGCCAGCCAAGTAGATGACAGCCAATGCACCTGAAAGTAGACAAGATCTTAACTAGCACTACCACTTATGTGGAAGCCTTACTAATGAGATACTCTTTCTAAGCCCATGAGCCACGTGTTCTAGCACACATCACACTCAAATTAGCTCTACTGTAGGTAGGTTTGGGTGCTGCTGGCAAGGTAGTCGTGGTGTCACAGAATGTGGTGTGGGAAGTTTGGGTAGTAAACTAAGATAAATGGCTCACGCTGAATGCGGTGCTGCTATGAACTTAGCGCAAACCATATCCAAACCTATCCCTCCACACTAACGAACAACCGGTGGGAAACTGCATCCGTGACACGAACCTATCTATACAGTCAACTGAGAATTTTGATAGTAAAATCTAGGCCTTGTATGATTCAATATTAATTTCATTAAAACTGACATTTGAAGAAATCAACATATATTTCAGGTCATCAGTATTTATCACCAGTTACCATTTCTGTTCAGCTCCAACCTCTCCCCTGCACATCCAGCCTCCACAACTCAGCTGACATCAGTGTTGGCTTCTGGCTGCCCTCACAGCCTGAAACTGGTCTGAGATTACAACTAATACTTCTGAGTGACAGGGGGAGTGCTGCAGACCCAGATTTGTACTAAAGAAGAGGTTGAAATTGATTTTTTTTTTTTTTTTAAATTATAACCAGGTACTTTGGAGAGAAACTGTTGTGGGACCCAGAGGACTGGGGCAGCACAAAACTGGTATATGTTAATTAAAAAATCATATTCTGTCAAGTCAAAGAAACATGCTTGTAGGCTTGCATGAAAAGCATAGCTGAGCTATTTTCAAAATAAACAGCAGGAATCCACAGACAAAAGCTGAGCAAAGGATGAGTTTTGGGAACAGATACAGAAGGCTTAGATTTAAGAAAACTTAAAACTTTCTAGACCACTCCCACTATCAACAATTTAGGAATATAACAGAGAATATTTTACAGAGAATAAATATTTTGAAGACATAGAAAAATAGTTCACAGCATCAAGGTACCTGTATTATATTACCTTGAAATAAAACTTGTATTTAAAAGATTAGAAAGAAGATTATTCTTGTAGTGGTATCAACTTTTCATTCATACAAATATTAAGCAGAGTATATCTGTTTTTTTTTTCTTATATTCACATTATTGCTTGCTACCACAACTGTACAAGGAACATATTCTTAACTTACATTAATGTTCATGTACAGTAATTTTAGATACCTAAAGCAAATTTAAAAGTATGATTGAGTTGCAATTAAAAAAAAACCCAACAGCTATGTGTGAAGATATGTACAACTAAGATATAACTACAAGAAACAAAATACAACTGGCCTGACCCAAGCATAAATCATATCCAGTTAAAAAAAAAGTCTTATACTTGTGCAGAAAATAACCTTTGTAAACCAAAATGAGTAGAAGCAAGGGTGCAATAAATAATTACCTAACACATTTAAACTTACACTGTTGCCCAGTGTACCCTGCTTTAATTATTTTTAATACATGGTATCTGCATTTGCATCTGGAACTGTAATGTTCAAGATTTCTTCAGTAACTTTTTTCTGCTTATGTGGCTTTAAAACAAAACAAAAAACACAAAAAAAACCCTGATAGGTCCTCTTGGACAATAAGTTTTAGTAAAACAAGTCCTTCTGCACCCCTGTGTACAGGATCTGGTAAACAGTAGGAATAAAGCTGATACATGGCATTAGCCTGAATTAAAATAGCTACATTATAAACAGCAATACTAACATATTTTTGTGATCTTGAGTTCTACTAACCAGATGCATGCAATTCTCTCAGTGATTCTTCTAGTCTGAGTAAAATAATTCTATTTTGCTGCCTTTATTTTTTTAACCCTTAAATTAGAATGTTTTTCAGAACCAGCTGACAGGACTTCTTCATGAAAAGCACAGACTTCTACTAATGCAATGACATTTGGTTTCCAAGAAAGCACAGTTTCAAAAAGAACTTTATCTCCTTCTTTTGTTGGAAGAGGCTAGCCAATATCCCAAAAAGAAATAAAAATATTTACAATTGACTAGTCACTGACAAAAGTTTAGGAAGATCTTAGAAGGTACTTCAGCATGTAAATGAGTGATTAAAAGGACTTACACAACGTACAGTCAATCAGTTGTGTCATTTTGGGATAAAAAAATACCTGCTCACTTATAGACCATTTTCAGCTGTGTATTTATAGTAATATATATATGTACACACACGCGCGCACACATATAAAAGACTCTTTGAAAATCAAGATACATTAATAAACAGAAGTAGTAAAAGTAACAATAACTTAAGTAGTAGTTAACATTTGTGTGAAATGACTTCGTAGACTTTGACCAAATGCACTTAGAACATGCTCTTATTTAAAAAAAAAAGAAAAACAACATAACAAAACAACAAAAAAAAAAACCCGAACAAAAAAGAATGAAAACACCACAAGATTCTGTAGAACCAATGCTATGTCACCACCAGGAGAGCACCAAGCAAGGCACCATTGGAAAGACAACATACTTGAATAAGTCTCTATAAATAAATCAAATGCTAATCTGGTCGAAAAATCGGTGTCTTTGGTAAAAATTCTATAAGGATGACCTGTATAAAAAGAAAACAAATACATATTAAATGGAAGATGTTAGCAATTCTATTGTCTATCACAATGGTAATTCACATGTCTTTTTTTTTTTTTGTTTAAGTACATCAAATTGTGATAAAAAAAAAAAACCACAGTGCTTTTCTTTAGCAGGAGATCATTAGAAAAGTCATGTTTAATATAATGGTTTTAGGGTAGAAAACCAAAACTCTTAAAGAATCAAATTTAATTGGTTTGCCTACCAACACCTAACACATCTAAACAAAATGAAATAAGCTACTACGTAATTATTCTTGAACATAATTCATTTATTAGGAAAAAATACGAGTGATAAACGTATTCATTAAAAAACAAAACAGAAGGCACAATGTATGCAGCGTCAATTTTCAATTACACATGCAATTCTCTTTATTTCAAAATTGTTTCCACTTAATATGGGATTTTAAATCACTTTTATAATCCAAAACAACTTGTATAGAGAGGTGTGTCAACCTTTGTAAAGTTCCCATATCTAACAAATCTGCAAGCAGTTAACAGGAAACTTGACTAATGCTTTTGCATGTTTATTCTGAAGGTCCCAATTAAAATTTCTAATATGTGTTTCTGAGCTCTGTACAGAGGGTAGGGTACACTCCAGAATACAATCCAAGTACTTATCCTACTTTAAATAGAAAGCTTAAAGAAAATGTTCACTTGTGCACTTTATTTCTTCGGAGTGACAGTCATAATACAGCAGCATGATTGTATTCATAAACAAATGCACCTGGTAACACAACTATGGACTTTATGTGTAAGGAGAGCTTGCCTTTCTAAGTAGTTATTGCTCAAAATCCATTGATCACTGACATAAGTCAACCACTGGATGCTTCAGAGATACCAGGGCTTCTGATATTCAGGCAAAGTTTCAAAAAGGGAGCAAAAAAGTAAAGCTGGAACATTGTGTTTATGCCAAAGGTGTAAGACTATCTTGTCTTCATTTAATTTACTTATTTATTTAATTTAGCATCTACAGCAGTGGATTTAGAACCTCAAATTGGCAAAGAACCAAGTTTGGGGTACAAGAGTCTTTTAATTCACTTGTTTTGAAAAAAATTGAGAATAAATGTTTATTATTTAAAATTAAATCATTAAAATGACATTAAGGGTAGCTTTTAAGAGACTGGCAAATCAATTCACTGCAAATGAGAAAATGGTACAGAGAAGTTCTGTAAAAACGTTCACATTAAATATATCCAGAAATATATTAGATGTTTCACAAATTGAAAATAAAATATTCTATCTTTATCCTGTAAAACTAGACACCCATGCTTACACATTATTAACGCAAACAGGTCAAATGATTTTAAATTTTATTTAGAAGAATGAATGTTCATCTGTAAATGTTGCTGGCCAATGGTATTTACAAAACTAGCATTGTATGTGTTTGTATCAATTGAATCTGCAAAACATTGGACCTGACAATGTTTTCCTGTAGAAAAACAAAATTTTCACTGAAATAAAATCACCTTCATTTAGGTAAAGCTCAAATCTACTTTCTGAAATTTGTTTTATTCAATTTTCAATTACATCTTGTATATTTAGCCAAAAAAAAAAAAAAAAAAAAAGTAGAATAGATGTTACCAAAAGTCTACTTATTCAGTGAACTGAAAAGAGCCATTCTGTAAAAAATGCATTTTAAAGATCTTATGTTTCAGGCTAGAAATAAGATGTGATGTAGAAACAGGAAAAAGGGGAAGACTAAAGGAAAAAGAGCCTTTTAGTATGATTTCCAACTATTTAATCACTTTTAAAATTCTTTCATGCATGATAGCTTTTTTGTTTCAAAGAACAGACTAAGTACCATGTAATGAAAGATCACTGATAAGTTAGAACTAATAGAGTAGATATTTCTCAAAAGCTAATATTTATTTTTAAAAAGTTAACCTTTCCTAGAGCATTAAAAGAAGTTACGCAAATTCTATTGTTTCTTACATTTTAGCAGCTTAATTTCATCCTATTCTATGTGCCTCCAAGATATTTTGAAAATAAAAACAGTACCAAAAAAGAAGGTTGCAAGCTAAACAGATTGAAATCCCACACTGGACATCATTCATTTTAAATCACGTATAACTTCTCACTGTATATTTCCAAGAAGGATTTAGTTCAATCTTTGACTGAGATTCCGTAAGTTAAAACTCCAGAGACTGACTTAAAAATATTTTAGTGACACCAATTGCAGATAAAGATACTTTCAAGACAGTTGAGGTAAGGGGCAGTTAAAATCTAAAAAGGCTAAAGGTTTCTTAAGCTCCAACAGCTTAGTTGAAAGGTCTTCTTCCATACTTTTAGACTTGATTAGCATTATATAAAACAGCCATATCTGACTTGCTGCGTAACCAAAGTTGTGGTTATTCTTTATACAGCATCTAAAATTTCACACTCCATCAGCACATGTTCAAGCTATTTTATCTTGGCAATTAATTTATTATTTTTCAGAACACAGTGAAGCCTTGTTTTCAAGTCATTCATAACTTTATAAATCAGTCCTGCACATGAAACCATGCATCTGTGAACCGTAGAAAATCCTTGCACTCAGGCGATTAAGCTCCTGACACCTTTACTGATTAATAATCATGAAAAGAATAAGATCAGAAGCAAAATAAATGATCATTTAATAGAGAAACTCACAAAACAGCCCTTTAACTTACATATTCCATCATGTTATTCGTTTCACATTTCCTTTTGCTTAGTCTCCAATGCAAGCACAGCTAGACAAGGAGGAAAGAAAAAGAAGAAAAATGAGCTGTATTTTATTGCAGCACACAGACTAGCCCATTTGTCCACCTTTCATATTTTTCGTTCAACAAAAGCATCTGTTTCCATACTGTGCAATTCAAACTCCAACAGTACGAAGCTGCTCCCTGCGGCACTCACCTTGTGGTATAACCTATTGTTTTCCCATTCTAATAACTTCTCAATCGATCTTCGTGTCTGGAAGACAAATGAGAAAGAATTTTACTCTTGACTGGTTTTAGAAAAACTTTGTTTTGCAGCTGCTTTTGTGTGAAAAGGAGAGAGGTACAGGACAGTGACTGAGTACAGGGTGGTCTGTGGTACTATCAAAACTTCTCTGGTATTAAATAGTAACTCGAACAGAAACAACTTTTTTATGACACCCAAATAACTATCTTCAACCACTTTGGAACAAAAACTGTTTGGATATATGCTTTCGGGTTCTTATAGCAGTTATAAGTTTAAAACCACAGAAATTTTGAAGGGATTTAAGTATAAAAGCAGGAGCACTGCTCCCCCAGTACCAGTGCTCCAAACACACTGCTTCTAAGAAGGTCGGCATCTAAACTGACAAAGGTTGCGAATTATTTTGCAATGCTGTAGGTCAAGTACAAGTACACAATACTCTAAACGAGAGATAAATTTTTTGCTACTTTTATATCCAGATTTTAGAGACTGAAAAACAAATGCAGAAAGTTACAGTAAATTGCACAAGTGAATATTACTAAATCTGTGATTTGTATAAAGAGCAAACCCAATATTTGGCATTCTAAAGCAGTTTTACTGCCTATTTTTTCCACGCTTGATCCTTCAGATAGAGAATCCTAAAAGCTGTTCTGCCCAGCTTTTTACGATTATGCATGCTAGTATTAAAGGACATTCTGTGCTGTAAAGTTTCACAGCATTCTGAATATAATTATTCAGTTATATTTACATTTGAGAAATACATTCTGACGTTTATGGTCATTTGACTGCCAGAATATATACTGCTTAGCTCTAAATGGGATTTGCTACTGACTATGAATAAAAAGAGGATAATTCATGGTGCCAGGTGTTAAGATGAGACCAACAGAGCTGCAGGTGCAAAAGGATGGAGCAATGACAAGGATCAAATACAACCTAGTGCAGCTGCAGCTTCCTTACAAGGCAGAGAGGGGTGAGGGGAAGGGATGAGAAAGCATCTTGCTGTTATTACTACAAAATACAAATACTGTAAATGAACCTTAGCAAATCAAACTAAATGCTGTCACGAAAACAAGAATGTCTAGGAAAAAATAAAAATTCGACAACAAACTATTCCTTTCGCACCAAATACTAACATCTCGGCTTTCAAACATCGGTTTCTCTCTGCTTTAATACCGAAGCGCTTGTGGGGAAACACATCTAAGCATGTACCGTGGTCACATGATTAAAATTAGATCATTGCTATCTATGAGTAATCATTACACTGAATTTTTACCATGTTTTATTTTAAAAAGCACAAGTCAAAAAATTATCAGAAGGTGGATGTACCAGTGACTAATTTATCACATCAACTGGGAATTGAGTATTTTTGGGGTTATTGTTATTATTATGTTTTTAAAGACAGTGCCCTTTAACAATAATCAGTAGACCTCACTTGTTTCTTTGTAAAGATAGCCTTTTAGAGTCTGCTCTCCTTTTAAATGAAAATAGGGCAGCAGTTATGGTCACACTTTTGTTAATTTAGTTGCCAGTCAGCTCCAAATCAAAAGAAAATAAGGCTGCAGAGTGTAATTAACATTCAGTTCAGTCGTTTTGTCCCTTGTCTAGCCCCCAAGCTTTGTTAAAATTGCCATCTGAATGCTGAAGGCTGTAGGGAAATCGATTTGATTCTAATCGCACCATGAAAAGAACATGATCTAACTGCTTTCAGCCCTCCGTAAATCTGTACTAGGTCTTTAGCACAATGCAACTTCCAATTTAAAAAGCACTGAATGTCTCGTCAATGACTTTGTGAAGAAAAAAGAACAAGGAGCAGACATAAAAATTCCAATAGTTGTTTAAGCATTAAAGTTCATTTGCATCACAGCAAACCTGAAAAGGGCTGACCTCTCAAACCGCCTCTCAGGTCTATGAAGTTGTAGCCTTGACAAGCTCACATTGACAGAGCTCATTGACTCTGAAAGGCTACTCTATCAATGGTGAAAAATGGCAATAGGTTCTACTCTGAGCAGGCATCTGCCTGCCCACCCGCTGCTAAACCAATGGCAAAACCGATTCAAAACCTGAATCTACCTTGTAATCTTCCTTTTCCAGGACCTTTTAATAATAGATTAAGATCACTATACAATTTAATTTCATTGTTTGCCCCAAAGAGTGTGAAAAACATCCCAAGCTTTTCAAATTCCAATAAAATTACATATATATTACAATACATACACATAAATAAGAAATTGATAGGCAGTTATGCACTATTAATTGGTTTCTTTAAATAAGAAGCCAGTTTAAAGTCACTTGACTAGCGTGAGATAATAACACACGCAGCCTCGAGACCATGATTATTTATGTTGCCAGACCCTTAAATGCAATCCTTCCCGTAGTATAATTTGGGATAGTCATAGCTCCCAACTCACACCACGTTATTAATACAGAAATGTTAATGAAAAAAAGACTGTAAAATATTTCTGCAAACCTCAGAGCTGGGAATAAAAAGAAATGAATTAAACAGCATCACACAATTCACTATAGTAAGTTTTCTTCCTACTTGACAGGTGAAAAAAAGCACTTGCACGTGCAGCTTAATTAATCACTGCTCTTGACATCTCAATGATTTACAGTGAGGAGCAGGTGAGGATATACAAAACCAGAAAGGAACACTTGATTTGAGTGTAGCATTTCCAGCACACTAGGATGACAAGCTTATATATTCTATCAATGGTGTACAGAAAAACCCATACAGCAAATTATTTGTTAGCCACAACAAAAGCACAAATTAAGTGGAAGAGAGACTAGCTTATTAGGAAGATTTAATACTATCCAGCTTTTACATTTTTTTTTTTTTCTTAAAAAACCCAATCCAATATTCGAGCAAAGCTAAATCTGCAATTCAAGTACACTTTTAGCATACCAATGATAAGAAAGTATACTTTGTAACATACTCTGTGAAAAAAGCAGAATTTTGTGAAACAGATCTCTTCAACCAACTATCTAGATGCAATGTTTAATGAAACATTCCTCTAAGATAACTGATTTTTTAAAGATATTCATATTTGACAGTGTCTTTGAAAAATGAGACTACCAAATAAGCCCAGCTCTATGCTTTCACCAATGCTTATTGCTCCCAATTAAGTAAAATAAAGTTTTGCCCTTAAATGTGGAAGAAAAAAAAAATAGGAAGACCAAGTATGAACTTTTCATGCAGAAACAAGGCAATAGTGACTACAAATAGTGTGTTACTACCTGAGTTACCAACTGCAAGATCTGTTGTGTCTTTGCAGCACCTATGAAGTCAGGTTCCAATTCCAGATGGGGACGGGAAGGCTGTTGCAGCCACAGGGCTCTCTCTTGCAGTGCCTGACCCGGAACACGCAGGCTACGCTAAACCCTACTCGTGAATGGGCCAAAACCCCCTCAACCCCTGCTATAAATCAGTGAATGACTGCTACAATATTAAACAAAAGGATCTTGCATGACTCCCAAAACGGTGCTAATTTGAGTACCTCCCTTTGTCTTTATTTAAGCAGGGAAACAACATGGACAGTAACAACAGGATCCTCCGCTATCAATTTTATTCGTAGTTGTCTGGAAACAACAGAGGGATCCCCAACTTACATGCATTTGATCTTTGAATTCTCATCTGAAAACTCCAAAACATATGTAAATGTAGTGTAACATTAGTCCAGTAAATATTACGTGGAATTTTCAAATTACTTCATACAAAACTTTATCACAATCAAGTATTAATAATTTTGAGTATCGCCCTGAAAAAAAAAATACACTTTATGCTAAAATTTCAAAATACAAGTAGAGCAATTTAAGCAGATTTTCTTGATTCTCATTCGGTTAGAATTTGTATTATATCCAGAAAGGTGAAGGATCCTATCAGAAGTCTGAACTACACCATCTCACTCAAAGAGAGGAATGATAGAAGGAGACATTCCTGTTCATTCTCCAAACAAAAATATTCCTGACTACAAAATTTATACCCAAGTAATTTAGTTATCAATGCAAACAATGAAATACAAAGTTAGAAGATAACCGAGTCGCACAACTGCATGTTCACTTTCAACATGCCAGACCATCCCCCAAGACAATTTTGAGGCCCATGTTGGTGGCGTGAAAACGCCAAAGCTGTACTCAGAACATGCCTAACTGTATTACAGGTATCTTTATCTGTGCTGAGAGAGTCCCCACCTTGAACAGTGCATCACAAATAAACCCTTTAGGAACTGTAAATTGCTACTATTCCCATCTTACTGAGGAATTCTCTATTTGTGAAAGCCAAAGATGATCAAGGTGAAACTTGGGTTGATTTCAGATCCTGACATCCTGGAATACCTGCTTCAGCATGTACAGTAGTTTGGAAAGGGGTTTTTTCAACCACATAGGTGTATCTTGCATCATCTTTCCTACTAGTACCTAAGATATTTCTAGTTAGAGACTATTTTAAGGGTGCTCATCCCAGAAGCCACTGCAGCATCCATGCAAGAAAGTGAGTGAAACCCATACTATATGGTTTGAAGAATATCTGGAAATAAATGTAGCATTCTGGTGCTTTTCGTACGATCTTGAAATAACTGGCTTGTCCAATGTGATTACTGTTGCTGCAGCTCAGCAGTACAAATTATAAAGCATCAATTCCTTTCTGGGCAGAAAGTGAGCCCAGACCAAAGCACAGATCAAAGTTCCTGATCAGGCAAAGAGGAATATAATCAGCAGAATTCCAGAGCAGAAGAACTGAAAGCATCAAGTTGACCTCAGGTAATTTCACGTTCTAAAAGATAAGCCCAAGGATATTGTCCCCTATCCTCACATGATCCATAAACTGACCTAATTTGTATGGGTCTCAAGCCTGGGTTGGTATATCACAGAGAGATGAATTTAAAGCTTAATGAATCAAATCATTAAAAGCTTAATGAATCAAAATAATGAATGGAATTTGCATGCTTTCTGCAAAGGTCTCTTCCACCTCATTGTCTGCTGATATAAAGAGGAGAGCAACATTATCTGGCATTACTGCATGTAACAGGTTTTAACATCTAAGCCAAAGGCCATTCCTATGACACTCTGGTCATCTTGATTCTCAAACTCCCAGACTGTTTAAGAAAGCACTAAAGCTGTGAAACGTGGAAAATGGAGAAGGTGTACAGAAACATACACCCCCTGTACATTATCCAGGAGTACAATGGAGAACATCTTGTAGTATTATCAGTTAATATGTAGGTGATAGAAACATGTGGCAGAGAGAAATTATGAAATTCCTAAAAGTTGATTACAAAAGTCTTCTATAAATTTCCTCTCAAATATAGACAATCCAAAAGACTCAAGATGCTAACACCTCTGGATATTTCAGCTGTCCTCTAAGAGCTAAGTCACCAAAAAAGTGCAACTAGCTACTTCCCATAATGAGATGACAGCAACTAGAGCCAATCATTGTGGAAAAGTCATACTATGGAGAAGCCCTGTAGAAGAAATGGTCTTGACTTTGTTAAAATTAACACGCTTCCCTTGAGAAGGCCTAATTGGAGATGTGGCAAAACACACTTCACAGGCAGACAGATGTTGAACTGATCCACGAAGCATTAGGATTTTAACCAATGTTGTTACTTCAATTTGTAAATAAAGATTTTTCACTCTTTCATTCTAGGACTAAATTCTAGCTCTGATTCTCTGTCATTATAAGGAAACAAAAACCACGAAGCTCTGTTTCCTCCAAACAAATTATTCAAATCTGACCATGACAATCTAAAGCATCCACCTCCTGCTGAAAGACATTCTCACAGAAAGGGCCACAGAAAATGAACACGTAAAATGGAATTGACCGTAACAGGGACGAAAACAGGATTGAAACTCTACCAAATAACTCATCTGGTGTCATCCGCTGTGGGAAATTACAAACTGAATGTGGATTAAAACTCCACCTTCTCTTTTAAGGTTATAGAGATGTTAATTTGGGTCTCTGACATTTATTTCCAAAATATCCAGTAGTATGCCATGGAACATAGTTCCAGGCCAGTGCAGGTGGAGAAACTAAAGAATCTCAGGTTACATCTCTATTAGGAAATGAACCTGTGCCCAGAAACATTCCCATTCACTTGAAGCCAGCTGGCAGGGAACAGCTTACATCTCTATCAGTCAGTTTTCATAACCTCCGAACCACACGTAGTGCCTGGAGCATTCTGATAATGCCTAGGAATTGTTACACAATACAGACCCCGAGCCTGCCAGGGACCTCTCTCAGAGTACAAATTATAAAGCACCAACTCCTAGGAACACTCCCAGGTTTAATTTATTAGAATGTATGAAGCCTTTGACTCCTGCTGTTAGGAGTGCCTAAGGGCAGGGGCCAAGAACAGAAGAGGAGCTACATGGCCAGAAAGACCGAAAGGCAGCACATCTTAACAAAATCACTCTAGAAGGCTCTGATAAAATCCAAGGCTTCACTATTGTGAATGATGAAGAGAATGACACCCTCTGACAGGGACAGCTTCTGCAGTGCCTTGCCCAGCTAGGACTGAACTAGAAAATGACACAATCCCAAATAAGTTGATCCGGTAGCTAGTTAACCAATTTAGAAAAAATAAATCTGGCTACTTAAAATATTTTCCATCACCATCATGATTATTGTTCCAAATTCAGCAATTTATTCCAAAAGTCAGCAAAAAACCTTTATGTGGAAGAAAATGAAAAGTAACTGGTATGTTTGGTATGGGAAAAGACTTATCAACTCCTTTAGTCCCCTCTTTTGTAGAAGAGCTGCCCCTCTCGTCCTCCCAACTGTTTTGTCAGCAGTCATGTTTGGTTTTTTGTGAAATAACAAATTACTTGATTTATGTACAGTGCCTGAGTTACTGAGAGTGCTCTGCGCACATAGAAAATAATGTTTTACGCTGGTTTGCTTAATAAAGTGAAAAAGTGAATACATCCCAGAGCAAGACCACTTTGAAAAAAAGCAAGAGAAGAGGCACAGAAGTGTCACTACCTCACACTTGCCAGCAGCCCATTCTAGTTTTATGTTTGTTTTACTGTAACAAAGACAAGCAAGTTATTGTTCAGTTAAGTGCTTTCTACTTATTTTCATTTTATCATATGAATTTCAGATAATTTTGCATTCTAATTCTTTCCTCAACAGTATTTGCATATGCTCCCTATTTGGCATTATTTGCAAGTTGCTAAAGATTGAATCCTAAAAATGACCCTTCCTAACCCGATTTCCAAATCTGACAGCAAGCTAGACCATGCTTAGCATGCTTTCAAAGCAGCTCTATGCGAATTTCAACTAGTTCACATTTGTTTCTCCAGAAACCTGTCAAATTGGACATGAAAATCAATACAAAAAGCAATACTAAAACCAAACCACTGCATTGCCTATGGCTTCCTCTATATACCTTAGCCATCACAATGGAAAAGGCACTATAATACAGAAACATTAGTCCTACATGTATTATTTTGATTAATATTAGAATGTTCAGAGATGCCATTCCAAATACAAATGCAATTTGTAATTAAATTAAATTTTAAATGGCATTTAGAACATTCACCATGGAAACAAAATATATATGCTGCATTTAAGATCAATATAAAACCTATTATTAAGGATACATGAAAACACAAATTTAACTTTAGATTACATATTTTTAAAATACTAAAGTATTTGCATTTGGCCTATGAAGAAAAATATTTTGTGATTTACTTATATTTGTAAGTATTGTTCATGCCCATCTTCTTCCCTGCCTGCCCCAAGAAGGTTTGCAAATTAAAAGAGATGGCAGAACTATCTGCTCCCACACCTCGTTATGCACCAACTCACTACTCTACCCTTTAGGAAAGGGCATGAAAACCTGATAAACCTTTACAGGATGCTCTGAAGGAAACAAAATCTGATTTCAGAGATAGAAAAAAAAATAATTACAGAGCTATACATATGATGATTTCACATTTATAGTGCTCTCCAAGCTTTGCCACTTTTAAGTTCAGTATGTGGAGGACTTAATGACTCTTCTTACCAAAATTATAGTGAACAATTTTTAAAGAAAAATACACCAGGTCTGAATCTTCTGATTCTTTTAAAGTTCTCATTTCATAGCTAGTACTAAAACAAGGGATGATTTTGAAGATCTCTGAATATATTTTAAGACAATGGTCAAGAATTCATATTTGGTACATAGAAGCTCTACTTTAAGAAGTTTTCCTAAGCTGACTAGAGTCAATAGAGAGATCACACGTGTTCTGGTTAGGATAAACATAATAAATACATTACAATTTTAAAGATCTTTCCAAGCTGAATTACAGTGTAATTTGTCACAACAGAGGCTTCAAAAACAAGGCACCTTCAGTCATTGCCTTGAGGAACTGCTTGCAAAAGCATTATGTTATTAGAGTATCTCCAGTGCCAAGTCCCCGGCAGATAGGCAGAGGGGGAAAAAATACATATTTCCGTCTGTTTTGAAAATAAGTGTAACATGTTCATAGCTTCAATAAACTGAGCTAGTGTATTTTAACATCAGTATCATCCACTGACAAGCAAGACTACTGCATTTAAGGAAATTCATTCCAGCTCCTCCACCACATATTTAATTTAATCAATATCTTTGGAAGTTGTAATTAGCTTATGTTTATACAGCACTCTGAAGATGTAAACTGCTACATAAGTGACAACTAATGACAAGGCTTAAGCAGCATTCATCAGCTTTGTGTGAATTCACAAACAAACAAGTAGCTCTTGAAAGTATTAAGTACAGATCGCTCTTAAATATCTCATTCTATTCATTTTAAGAGATTGCCCATGAACCTTCTGAAACATGCAATTTACATGTACAATAGCAGCTTTTAAGAAATCCAGTGGTACTGCAATTCTATCATAGCTTTCATTGTTAATGTTTCTGTTGAAATTATTTATCCTATTTACACGTCAGGAACTACAGCATTTAGTTAATACTGAAAATGAGTGTCAATTCATTTGAAAGAGTGGCTTCAAATGGGCACCTCAGCCTGTAGTGCTTTTTGAATTATAATTCACTATGTCATTCTTTTTATTTAAAGAACAATAACTTACAGACTTAATGTTCATTTGTACAATCTGGAACTTGTCCCAGAAAGGATGGTACAATCTATGAGTAAAACTGCTGAAGATCACAGACGATACAGATCTGCAAATGAGGGACTGTATTTCCTGTAATTTTCTTGCAGCTTTTATTCATTAAAATCGAATCAAGACTACATAAAAGGAGAGAGGCAATAAGATATCGAATCAAATTAAACATTTATTCTACTAGTGAAGAGTAGCAGGCTTTTTCTCAAATACCTCAATGCAAAAGAAGAAAGGAAACAATACTGTACAAAGACTTCCAAAACTAGCACTGAACAAAGCACTGAAAAGAAAAATACAGTGAAGGGAAGCTTTCATTGCATGGAAATGCATTAAAGTGATATAATTAACAATTAAGCTCACAAATGTCTGTGATTTAATAAATTCCCAGTTTGAAGCACCTGCAGATTCAAGGAGGCAAACCAATAACTTATTTTTACACTGCACAAAAATAAGCATATATTCCCACTGCACACAAACTTTCACTAAGTGTCTGTAACTTCAAAAATCATATTTACATTTGTGGTAACATTCCGTTAGAATTAAAAAAGTGAATGAAAAGCAGTAAAAATAAAGAATACAGAGAAAGATTAAGAGAATTATTGTAACTTAACAAACTCTGAAGCTGCAGCTTTCATTTTGTCTAAATGAACCTTAAAAAAGCCTTCTCTGAAAAAGAGCTGCAAAGTATACCAGCAATTTAAGAGCATGGTAGATTGATTCAGCCTCATTAAAACAGGTATATCTTAATTGGTCACTGAGAAAAAAATTACTCTTCTGTATTAAAAGTAACTGTATAGTTGAAACTACTTTTTTATTTAATAAAAGGCCTAACATGAGAAACACTCTCACTTGTTAGCTCACTGTATATGCAATTCAACAACTCAAATTTGTTAGTCTTCTCTTTCAATAGAAAAGGGCAAAGATGAAGGCTGGTACATTTTTATTGTGTGATTAAAACATGTTCTACACAAATTTCAGTTCTACACAGGAGCACTCCCATTCCGCTTTAGGAAATCAAACTCTCTAATTACATGGTCTCGGGAGTCTTTTGTGATCACTGCAGCAAAGGATGCCAGTTCCCAGTAACTGTCCTTTCCCTAGGAATCACTTAGGACAGGGCTGAATTAGCAAAGCTCTCTGAACAACACTTCTCAGACACGTGCAGGTACTGTAAAAACCAGTAATTTTTTATTTATTGTCCACGTGTTGTACTTGTTTTACATTATGAGCATCAGTGGGAAAGAATCCATGGTATCAAAAAGCCGAAAGGAAGACACAGGCACATGTCATCCTGAACCCCTATTTCCTCAAGAAGTGAATCCTGGCTCTTGTGACTCTACCTATGGCTACAGCCTGGCCAGTGAAAGGAGATCTGAAGTAGTCAAAGTATAGAAGATCATTTGATCAACACAACCCTCTTCCAAGACACAGTACAGTCAGAGATGAGCAGTAAAAGAGTTCAAACGTGATTACTTCACACTGACGACATTAGTCTGCCTTGTATCAGCGAATCTGTGGCACCAGCAGCATCAGCCCCTACCACGTTGCATCCTGCTATCATTTCCTGCTACAACAGCACACTATGTGAGAAAAATGGGTCAGACTAAAGAGCATCAGAAGCTTTCTCCTTTAGAAGTTAAACATGAACATGAGCAATACAAGATTTCCTTGTGTTTGTAATGAACAGAGCTAGGCCTAGAACGGTGAAGGTATTCTCTGCAAGCTAGTTAAGCCACCAACTTATCTTTTGAAGCAACCAGCAAATTATGATTTCTTGGAACAGACTTTCAGGATATGGATATACAATCATGCTACAGGACGCTTACTACTTTGTGACAGCTTAAAGACAGAACACCTAGGGTTTGATATAATTCATGCTGACACCGACATTTTATTTGTTTTTCTCCATGGACTCCAACATTACCAGGAGACTTTTCTACCTTATTTTGTATACAATTAAAACAAGCCTTAAATTATTTCTCAAAGGGACTAAGCATTAAGATCTTAACACAGGAAGTTAGATGCTACAAAAATGCATACAGGTTTTGTTATGATCAGGGTTTATCCTATAAATATTTCTTTTAGAATACATTGATTTACTGAACCCGTAAAATGAGGACTTTGATAAAGGAAATAATGACGATATTCAGTGTACTGTAAATAATTTGTAGCATTAAGAGGTATTACACAAGAGAGAATATACACAAGCCTAGCCATAAAATGGAAAGGTGAACAGTAATAACAGTGAGGAGAGGATGGGGAGGCACACAGACTTCTTGCAAAGCAGTGAAATAGGACTAGCCAAAGAATTTTTAAGCACGTGAAAACAGAAGAGATGGGAAGGTAGCCTAACTAACTGCATTGAGGGAAGGGAAGTGAAAAATAGGCATATGCAATGAGCTTCTGTTGTGAACAATACACTAAATGCAAAGTTTACACAGACAAAACACTACTTTCTAGTTCTTAATGTAAAATATATATATATATATATCTTGCTCAACTACAGCTTGGAAGGAAAATCCAAAAATAAAATCAATTATCTTTTTAAAAACTGCTTTTTAAACAAAAACATAAGGTTATTTGGGCTACAGTGTAATCAGAAGCTCCACAAAACAAACTCCCACTCAGTCACTGCCAAATATTGATAATCCCAAACAGTGTATCACAGAGAAGATGCAGCTATTAAAAAAGTACGTTGAAAGTTACTTCAATAATAATAATAATAAGTGCTGTAGAGTACATGGTTCTAGCAGAGATGTTCAGCTATACTACCACTCAGTGAGTTATAAGCTCAAAGTTCTGACTGGTATCTGTTGCAAGTTTAACTAGTATGACAGGAAACGGCTATCAAAATGCATGAAATCAGACTGATTTAGGTAAATTCTAGTACATTTTTAAAAGGCAGGGGGTGGGGGGGAGGATAAAACAGACCAGAAAACAAACCTAGTACAACTCTATCAAAAATTATATGAATAGTTCAACTTACTCTTTTACTGAGGCAGATAACTGGCCACATACTACAACCTAAAGTGCAGCAGCAGCAAAGGCATCCACATAGTAGCCATCGTACATTAACTGGAAGGTTCTTCTTAAGACAACTGTTAACTCTACTGATGCTGGCTTTAAATTCTTCGGGTGCAACCTACAAGGGGAAAAACAACACAAAACAAACTACTACCACAGCAGTGAGATTTATTATTCTTACAATGGACTGCATGTGGAACTCATTTTTGTAATAAAATCTTAACTCTAATACCAGATTCCTATGCACAGATACTCACCTTTCCAGTTAAAGAGGAAGGAAATTCTGCTTCAAATTTGTTGCTTAGTCCAAACCTGAAAAAACAAAATGATACCAGAATTATAAATTGGAACCTCATAAAAAACACCTTGTAACATTCTGGTTCATAACAGAAAGGCATTACTTTCAGGGAAAAAAATAGTTGCTATTAAAAGTAATTCCTAAAGTTATCCTAACAGACAAAAGTAGATCGCTCTACACTGTTTGAAATCCACCCTGCTTATACACTCTTAAATTTCTGAGGATACTATTGAGTCTTCCACAAACTCAGCAAAATCTTTATAAGCAATAGCGCAAGTGTGAAAAGTGAAGAGAAGTACTTAAGGGGAGAGAGGAAGTAAGTTAATGCCACAGTCTGAAATACCACCATCCCCTTCCTCCACCAGTACAGATCCATCTTGAAGAAAAGCTCATCCAGTGCTATTCCCCTCAGGCTATGCTAAATAGCTGCTCTAAACATAATCAATACCAGCTTGTTTATTCAGAAAAAAGTACACTAGTAAGTTTCAGAACACAAAATGCTACTAACAAAACATGATTTAAATGCTAATTTGAAAGAAACATACCAATTGCAAACATAAAGCTATGAAGGCATTTGAGATGGGCTGGAGTTACTGATGATTCTGGGTTTCAGAAGATCTAAAGATTAGAAGAGTTTTGCCTTGTCTATAAAAAAAAATTGTTTTCTATCTTACAGTTGGCTGGTTGGGTTCAGGAATGGATGAACCTCAAAGAAAATCTGAATATTTTCTGGCATCCAGTCTGGGCAATAACTTCTAATAGGGACTATATGGTCTAACAAAAGCCATTAATAACTGGCTATGAATTCGGTAAACAGAAGTCAGGATAAAATTTCATTTGTCATTAATAATCTTATGAATATAAACCAAAGCAGTCCTACTATTGGATACTATAAACAACACAAATCAGAAGTTAAACTGCTCAAGACTTGAATATTGGCAGCAAGATCTATCACACAGAGCTCAGTTGAGTGCAGAAAAGCTTACCTGAGCCTTGACTGTTGAAGAATTTAGAGACATAATTTGCTTTGACAGTATGTTTATTGAGCAGCTAAGCATTTCTCAGTGTTGGTTTATTTTTTCTTACTGAACTGAATGATCTGCATGCCAATAGAGAACTCTGTCCAAGCAATCAAATGGGCAGTTAAGTGCTGTACCAATGGTGAGCCACTGTGGACAGACCTCACAATACGCAGTGGACAAAAGGTGGCAGATGAGCTTCTGTGTAGATAAATAAGAGGTGTTGAACCTTGGGAAAGCTAAGCTATGCTTATGTGAGACTCAACTACAGTTTGGCAACTACAGCTCACAAGAGAGATCTTTTATCGCCACTCATTATTTTCTTAAACACCAGCTCAACACAAGCAGCAGCTGCCAGAAACAGCAATAAAATGCTGGGCACCACTAGGAAGGTGATTAAGAACCAACACAGAGGGCACCATTTTCCTTCTCCATAAAACCCTCATATATCCCCATATTGAGTACTGGGTACAGTTCTGGCATCCCCATTTCATGGAGGACAGGGAAGGAGTTAAGAGAAATCAGAGAAAATGAAGAGTAATATAATTAAGGGGCTAAAGCAGCTGCTTTAGGCAAGTAATCAGGCTGACACTAACTTGGAAAAGTGGCTGAAGGAGGCAGATGATCAAAGTGCAAAGATTCAGGAAGGCTGTGGATAAGGTGAATGATTAACTGCTACTCACCAAAGCCCACAACAGAGGGCACTCACTGAAACTAGTAGGAGATTGGTTTAAAACAGATAAAAGAAAGCGCTTCTTTAAGCTGTAAGTAACAAACTTCTGGGTTTGTTTCCACTTGAGGTCAGTGACACAGACTACGCCAACAGATTTGAAGAAATATTGTGCTCTTTTTTAAAAAGATTAGGAAGGAGCACTCTGGCAACTACTGACCTGTCAGCCTCATCTCTGTGCCTGGGAAGATCATGGAACAGATCCTCCTAGAAGCTCTGCTAAGGCACATGAAGGACAGGGAGGTGATTCAAGACAGCCAGCACAGCTTCACCAAGGGCAAGTCCTGCCTGACCAAACTAGTGGCCTTCTATGACGGAGAGACTACATCAGGGGACAAAGGCAGAGCTGTGGATGTTGTCTATCTGGACCTCTAAGGTCTCTGCCATGGTCCCCCATAACATCCTTCTCTCTAAATTAGAGACATATGAGTTTGATAGGTGGACTGTCCAGTCGATGAGGAATTGGTTGGATTGTCACATCCAGAGAGTAGTGGTCAACGGCTCAATGTCCAGACGGAGTTCAGTGACAAGCAGTGTCCCTCAGGGGACCGCAGTGGGACCAGTACTGTTCAATATTTTCATCAATGACAGACAGTGGGATTGAGTGCATCCTCAGCAAGTTTGCAGATAACACAACTGAGAGACAGGATACCATCCAGCGGGACCTGGACAAGTTTGAGAAGTGGGCCCATGTGAACCTCATGAGGATCAACAAGGCTAAGTGCAGCGTCCTGCACCTGGGTCAGGGCAATCCCCAGTATCAATACAGGCTGGAGGATGAAGGGGTTGAGAGCAGCCCTGCCAAGAAGGACTTGGGCATACTGGTGGATGAGAAGCTCAGTATGAGCCAGCAATGTGTGCTCACAGCCTGGAAAGCCAACCTCATCCTGGGCTGCATCAAAATCAGCATGGCCAGCAGGTCAAGGGAGGCAATTCTGCCCCTCTACTCCACTCTGGTGAGACCCCACCTGGAGTACTGCATCCAGCTCTGAAGCCCTCAATGCAGGAAGGACACGGACCTGTTGGAGTGGATCCAGAGGAGGCCACAAAAATTATAAGAGAGCTGGAGCACCTCTCCTATGAGGAGAGGCTGAGAGAATTGGGGTTATTCAGCCTGAAGAAGTGAAGGCTCCAGCTAGACCTTATTGGGGCCTTTCAGTACTTAAAGGAGGCTCAAAAGAAAGATGGGGACAAACTTTTTAGCAGGGCCTGTAGTGATAGGAAAAGGGGTAACTGTTTTAAACTGAAAGAGGGTAGATTTAGACCTGATATAAGGAAGAAATTTTCTATACTGAGGATGGTCAAACCCTGGCCCAAGTTGCCCAGAGAGGTGGTAGATGCCCCATCTCTGGAAACATTCAAGGTCAGGTTGGACAGGGCTCTGAGCAACGTGATCTAGTTGAAGATGTCCCTGCACATTGCAGGGGGGATGGACTAGATGGTCTTTAAAAGGCCATTCCAACCGAAACTATTCTATAGCTCTAAGAGAGATTACACAAGTTCCCTGACAAACAGATGCTAAAGGGAAGACGATGTTGAAACGTACATCACCTCGCACAACCACAGATGCCAGAGTACAAGGAGAATGGACACCAGGAACAGCTAGACTTGCATGCAACCCATAAGTAGCAGTGCCTGTTGCCACAGTTTGCAACAGCACACTGGGCTAGATAGTTTATGAATTTGATGCTGTAGGTGATTTTTACATGTGGTCTTAAGGAAAAGTAAACAAGTCATCTCCCTATCATTGACTGCAGGCAGTAGAACCATAGAAACACACAATGATTTGCGTTGGAAAGGACTGTCAAAGATCACCTAGTCCAAACACCCTGACATGAGCAGGAACATCTTCCACTAGATCAGGCTGGTCAGTGCCCTTTCCAACCGGACCACACTTCCAATTCCAACGACATCCTGGCTTGTATTAGAAATAGCATAACCAGCAGAAGCAGGGAGGTGATTGTGCCCCTGTACTCAGCACTGGTGAGGCCACACCTGGAGTATTGTGTCCAGTTTTGGGCACTTCAATACAAGAGAGATATCGAGGTGCTGGAGCGAGTGCAGAGGAGGGCAACGAAGCTGGTGAAGGGCCTGGAAAACAAATCATATGAAGAGCGGTTGAAGGAGCTGGGACTGTTTAGTTTGAGGAAGAGGAGGCTGAGGGGAGACCTCATCACTCTCTACAACTACTTGAAAGGACACTGTAGAGAGGTTGGTGCTGGTCTCTTCACACAGGTAACTAATGACAGAACGAGAGGGAATGGCTTCAAGCTCCAACAGGGTAGGTTTAGACTGAACATTAGGAAAGAATGTTTCACAGAAAGAGTGGTCGGGCATTGGAATAGGCTGCCCAGGGAGGTGGTTGAGTCACCATCCCTGGATGTGTTTAAGAGACATTTAGATGTGGTGTTGAGGGATATGATATAGGGGAGAACTTTGTAGTGTAGGGTAGATGGTTGGACTCGATGATCCCAAGGGTCTCTTCCAACCTGGACGATTCTATGATTCAATAACGGGGCATCCACAACTTCTTTTGGGCAATCTGTTCCAGTGTTTCACCACTTTCATCATAAAAAATTCCTCCCTTATATCCACTCTAAATGTACTCCCTTTCTGTTTAAAACCACTGCCCCTTGTCCTGTCACTACAGGCCCTAGTAAAAAGTCATTCTTCATCTTTCTTATAAGCCTCCTTTATATATTGAAAGGCTGCAATAAGGTCCCCCCTATGGAGCTTACTTACACATAAGTTACCTAGCATAGTTAAGTATTTGTAATTAGAATAGTAGCTCTGCAACTCCTACAAATCCCTCAAAACTGGTGAAGTAACAAATGAAAATTGTTAACCAGAGAAATGTATGGCAAGTTTACCAGTTCAATACAGAACAAAGAACACCCATACTTATTGGAAACGTATTTCTACCATTGAAAAAATCTGTGGAATACTCCACGACAGGAGGACCATCCACCTTTCCCCCCAACTCCTGAGTAAAACCAAGTACTAAGGCAAAAGTTATGTAAATGTCAGAAAGAAGTGTCATGCCCTGACAGCTAAGCTACTTAAAATTGCCAGTAGGTTGAAGTGGGAACCAAAGCCTGAAAAAATCCCTTGCATCCTTATACATTTCATAAGCAGCCAAGCCTAGAGAAGGACTCCAAGCTCAAGACACACAGCTGCTATCAGAAGTCTCAAAAATAAAAGGTAACAATACCTTACTATATAATTAATTCATCAAATTAACACCAGAGACAGATGTCTAAAAGGGACATCTCTTCAAAGAATAATCTTTGTGTACTTGATGCTTCAACATCCTTAAGAGATTTACGACAAATAATGGAATTAAACATAAATTTGAGCAATAAGTGAGTGGCCAACTACAAGGCTAGTTCTGTCCAAAACAGCTCTTGGTGCAAGAGCTAAAACAAAGCTGAGCCCCAGACCAAGAGAATTTCAACTGTCCCTCTACCCAGAATACTAAGGAAGTCCTTCACTCTGAGGCATGAGCAGGTAAGGCAAAGGCAGAAGGAAGTCTCCCTGCTCTCAGTTAAGTCACAGAAAGATGTAAACAAAGAATCATAGAATTGCCTGGGTTAGAAGGGACCTTTCAGATCGAGTCCAACCATAACCTAACACTGGCAAAACCCATCACTAAACCATATTGCTAAGCACAATGTCTACCCGTCTTTTAAATACTGCCAGGGGTGCTGATTCTACCACTTCCCTGGGCAGCCTGTTCCAAATGCTTGATAACCCTTTTAGTGTAAAAATTTTTCCTAATACCCAATCTAAACCTCCCCTGGCACAACTTGAGGCCATTTCCTCTTGTCCTATCACCAGTTGCTTGGGAGAAGGGACTGACCCCCACCTCTCTACAACCTCCTTTCAGGTAGCTGTAGAGAGCGAGAAGGTCTCCCCTCAGCCTCCTCCTCTCCAGGCTGAACAACCCCAGCTCCCTCAGCCGCTCCTCATAATACTTATTCTCCAGACCCCTCACCAGCAGCTTCGCTGCCCTTCTCTGGACCCGCTCTAGCCCCTCAATGTCTTTCTTGTAGTGAGGGGCCCAAAACTGGTCACAGGACTTGAGGTGGGGCCTCACCGGTGCCTAAAACAGGGGGGAGATCACTGCCCTAGTCCTGCTAGCCACGCTATTCCTGATACAATATATAATATTGCTCACAATAATGAGTGTAATGCTCAGTCTCATGCTGAAGGTTGGCTGGGAAATCAGCAGGACAGAAATCCTGTGAATCCACGATCCAAAAGTATTCAAATGTTGACATCTGCATCAAACACAACAAATATTTATGGAGGCTGCAAAAGCCATGTCTGACAGATACCTGCAACAGCAAAGCTCTAGAGGTATCTGAATTTACAAACACACTGAGGCATAGTGAGGCACAGAAACTTCTGACCAATACAGTTGCACTTTGGTGAAGTTATAAGCAAATGAGACCGAGAGTCCCTACTCAAGGCTTGTGGCAATGTTCAATACGTGGTGGGGTAGCAAAACTGAAACATCAAAGCTAACTCAACCAACTACCAACATCATTCTGAACTTCCCATAATACAGTTTTGCCAGCATACACAGGTAGTAAAAAAGGGTGACTACATACATTAAAAGCTTTGGTACATAATTATGGGATCTCAGTATTATCACTCTTGACTGCATACTGCAATTTGGAAACTAAAAGATTAGAAACTCCACAGAACACTACTACACGTTCACTGTAAAGACACAACAGCTCTGACAAAAGCAGCAAGACGTGTCTTAAAAATCAAACACTGGAGATCAATATTTTGGAGATGCATTTCCTTAGACAGCTGTCCTCATAGAACACTAGATTTCCTTTGTACAATACTTCATCTTCAGTGACACGTACTCTTCTCTGCTTGCTCTATGCCTTTCCCATTCTACATCATGTCTTCAACAGATCCATGCTCACCTCATGCATGAGTACTTTCTTTAACCTTCCTGGCACCTGAAAAAATGTTTCTTGAACATGACCCTGCCTGAAAGGCTCGGCTGAGTTCCTGCCCTTGTGTACAGTGAGGAAAGAAACAGTGAGAGGTGGAAACTTCAAAGCATAGAAGTTTACAGTATAGGACACTGCCAACCTGCAACCTTTCCTCAGTCTGCAGCTCAGATCTTCCTAAAACATAGAACCGACACACACACACACACACTGTGCTCTTTCTCTTTGTCCTCTCATAGGGACACTAAACCATTTTTTCATTGCTCTCAACCGGGCTCTTTAGTTCCACATGTTCACAACCCTTACAAAGTAAATACGTATTCCACAAATCTTAAGGCTCTTCATCCATAATTCTTACCCAGCTGTTTTCACTCCTATGTCCTTGATACAGAGTAAGGTTCAAAAGCACATAAGCAGACTTAAGTTAATATTAAAAAAAAAATGAACTGGGTGAAAATATGTTTTGTGAGGTTTTTTCCCCCTCCAAAGTTATCTTGCATCAACACACGAGGCACTAAGATGACAAACAGCACAGAAAGAAATTCACTAGCACATCACAACAGCTCTCCACCACTCAGGCACTACAAAAGACTAATAAATCCAGTATTACTTGCTAACACAGTCTGATATATATAAGGCATATATGTCTCAAGTGGTCAAGGAACAGGAAAGCCCAGGAAAACAGTCACTAAAAAATACAATCAGACAACCTACCACAAACGTTCCTTCATGATTTTAAACTCATCATGTACCTCTCTTTCTGACCTAATATGATTTTAGAAAAGAATAGGACATAACTTGGACTTTCAATTCAGCTCTAAGTAAAGTTCTGTATTTTCTCAGCTTTCAAGTTTCTTGCCAGTAGACGAGATCACCTCAAGTAATCAGAGACCAGGTCAAATATTATTCCTGACTACCAAACTCTGTTGGTGTGAAAATAGTTTAACTGACTATTTTTTAAAAAATGTTTTAAAAGGGAGGTTTAGAATTGTGTGCAGCATGCTCTGAACAGCGAGTTTAAGAAGAAAACTCTTAGTGCTAAACAAAAGTCCCACACCCTGGAAAGGCAAGGCCTTTGTATGTTTTATTTGGATAATATTTACCTGCTTTCCTTTAATCACTTTCAACTACACAGCTTAGAAAGGACTCTCAAACACTTCCACTGTCTGTTGGATGAAATCAGGTAATAGTAAATGCCTTTCTGACATCAATCTGTAGTCATGGAAATGACATATTTCAAACTCAACATTATGACTCCTATGTAAGATCAGAGAGGATATGACAATAGACTATGAAAACAGAGCTTCTGTTTAAATACACACAGCAGAAGCAATCAGCAACTCTTTAAACTGCAGAGCCAGACACAGATCAATCCAGTATTTGCTTAACTGCTAATAATTTTTGTCAGACCTTCAAAATGCATACATGCTTTTATACCAGGCCAGAGTAATTAATTTTATACATAGGACTTGACTTATTCCTTAAATCCACCAAGTGAATGTTCTGGCAGTGATCTAACTTTTAATAATAAGCTTCTCAATCAACGACAAAAAAAGCAAGTTATAGGCTGTACAAAGGCAAAAGTAGCTGATGCTGTTCATTGAACTGTTCACACCTGGTGCGATAAAGCAAGCAGATGAAGATCAGTTGCCTAATTTTGGAGGTACATGTTCATATTTCATTGCTCATCCAAAACCTGAAGAACAAATATTTTAAGGAAGATCTTACAGTAATAATGAGCTAGTGACCATTAATGAACAATTAATGAGGCAATCATTCTTCTTCGACCACAATGCCCTTACTAGTCACAGACACACTACGCAAGCTTCCTCACAATTCCACTAACGGGCCTTGATCTTGTCTTGCACAACTTACCTTCCCATATTGGAGAAGAAACAACTGTTTGCCTCTATTTCAGTTCTTTATACTTTTGCATTTGCCAATATGAGAACTGTCTAATTGTGGTTTTGATGTGCTTACCAGAAACAGGCTAAGACTACCGGTTTATTTTCAGAGAGCAACTTTTGTTCACAATAAAGAGTCATATGCTGAACACTTTGGCTACATGCTTCTGCTCCTTCATGGGGCCTTCTCAGCCTCCTGCCCATCCATGTCCTTCCAACCGTCTCTCAGTCTATCGTGTCTTACTTCCCATTTTTAACCAGACAGCAAACTGCACTGTCCGGTTGTTAGTATTACTTAATGCCAACCAAATGTTAAAGCAGTGATGTACCAAAGCGCCACAAAACTACTCGAAATTTAGCCCCGGATTTCTGGGCAGGTCAGTACAGTTTGTGGGACTCACAGAATGGTAGGGCTTGGAAGGGACCTTCGGACATCATCTAGTCCAAACCCCTGCCAAAGCAAGAGAAGCAACAGACCTCAATAGACTCAGAGCAATAGACCACAACACCCTCAAACTTTCATGCTTCTATTGCAAGCCTAGTCCTGCTGAACAGCAAATACTAAAAAAAAAAAAAAAAAAAAAAAAATTTGTACTGCTGCGTTTTGTCTCCAGGTTGATATTTCAGCCTCTGAAACCGTACATCACAACTGACAACCACTACACTTCAGCAGAGCACGCCTGACAGAACTGACTGAAGGAAAGATACCTTCATCTGTTACATTATTGAGAAGCGCTACACTAAATCACGGTCGCTTGCTGCTGAATTGTTAGAGACACCAAACATTCACATAACAAAACTCACAGTCACTCCCATGCTAAGCACAGTGAAACAGCACGCACACAATCAGCAACACAATCACAACTTAACATGATTTTACATGTACCTATCTGACTCACGGAGGCCTTTCCTTTCTTAAAAGCCCTCAGAGCTATATTAGCGACCACACTTTAAATGGAAGCGGGCATCGGATACATAAACAACCCTCAGCAACAGCCCGGCCGGTCATGTGCTGGCACATACTGTTATACACAAGCACCTTACTTCCTGACAGCTCATCCCTTTGGATAAATACTTCACATTCCTCTGCCAGTCACAGCCCAACTCAGCCTTGTTTCCCCACCGCCTCCTTACAGCTTTGCACCGCTGGCGACTCCCAGCCGGCACCCAGCCTCCCGGGGGGGGGCGGCCAGCAGAGCCCTCTCGCCGGGGGAAGGTGGGGACGAGCACCGGCCCGCTGCTCCCCTCGCCCACCCCAGGCTGTGACCGCCACCTGGGCTGTCCCCGGCCGCAGCCACCCCCGGCCCGCCGCCGCCCGGGCCTCCTCCTCCTCCTCCACCGCCCGCCCCGGCCGCGCAGGCCCCGCCGCGGCCCTTACACGGTGACATGGCCGGAGCCGCGCACCACCACCGGGTCGGGAGAATACTTGAGGAGCTGCTCCTCCAGCGCCCGCTCCTCGTCCTCCTCCTCCTCGTAGATCTCGTCAAAGTCCGCCATGGCCAGGCCCGGGCGGCCGCTGAGAGAAAGGGGAGCCGGGGTGACGCGACGGGGGGGGGGGGGGAGGGGGAGAGCCGGCCGGCCGCGAGAGGCCGGCAGGAGGGGGCCGTCGGGGACGCCCCGGAGCCGGGTCGGGTGGCGGAGCGGCGGCGGCCGAGGCGGCGGCGGCGGCTCCGGGCGAGGAAGCGCCCGTCACCCTCCGCGGAGGGAGGGAGGGGGCGAGGGGCGGGGCAGGAACAACAACAACAACATCCGGCCGCCGGCAACGCCACGCCCACTCGCCACGCCCACCCCGCGCGGGGAGGGGAGGGGCGGGGCGGGGAGAGGCGGGGCGCGTGGCCGCCTCAGCATCAGGCGGCGGGGGCGATCGGTAGCCACAGTAGGGCACTGGGTCGCCCTCGGCCTTGTTGGTGCCTTGAAAAGGTTGTGGTTTTTTTTTTTTTATGTTTCTTCGACCCGGGTGTGTGTTTTTCTCTCTTTTTAGCGCCTTTTTGGCCATCCCTGAAAACAAGCCAGGGCTTGGGGGGGCCTGCTTCTGGCTGAGGGGTTGCCCGCTGGGCCCTCTGGGGTGTGTGAGGGGTGTGTGAGGGAAGTGGCTTCTAACCAGGGGGGGCCTGCTTCTGGCTGAGGGGTTGCCCGCTGGGCCCTCTGGGGTGTGTGAGGGGTGTGTGAGGGAAGTGGCTTCTAACCAGGGCTGGCCAGTTCTGGTGAGGGCCAATGCCAGATGTTCACCTCTTCATGGGTGCTGTCGGTGTCCAGTAGACTTTCAGCCCCCCCGTGGAAAGCACCACTCCAAGACCATTGTTCGCATGGGGCGCTGAACAAACACTGTGAAATTGGAGGGGAACGGCCCCTTTTAGGACTATAGATACAAAAGCTGACCAGAAAACCTTAAAAATCAACGGGACTGTTGACTATAACTATGAAAGCTAACGAAAAAAAAACTTAAAAGTCAGTGGGACTCTCGACTATAGCTACGAAAGCTAACCAGAGAACCCTAAAAATCAATGGGACTGTTGCCTATAGCAATGAAAGCGAACTAAAAAACCCTAAAAATCAGTGGGACTCTTGACTATAGCTACAAAAGCTGACCAGAAAACCCTAAAAATCAACAGGACTCTCGACAATAGATAGGAAAGCTGACCAGAAAACCCTAAAAATAAATGGGACTCTCAACTATAGGCATGAAACTTAACCAGAAAAACCTAAAAAACCAATGGGACTCTTTGTTCTCTCTCTGCAGTTTTGGTATCTCTCATCACCAAAACCTAAAGCAAAGGCTGGAAAATGCAGGTGCGAGCGTAACGGCCTTAGCAACGGGTAGGGCCACTGGCTGTTGTGACAATGGGGGAAGGCAGCGCTGGCGTGGGATTTAGAAGTAGCAGAGTGACATTTTGAAAAGGAAGAGCAGATTTTTTTCATATTTGATAGAGTGAACCGGTGGACCATGCACTCATAGCGGTATTTATAGATACTGGCAGTTACGGTGACATGGAAGACTTCTCAAGAAACTGGGGCTGGACCTGCTTTTCATGAGTGTGAAGGGAATTCTACATTCCCCTTTCCTCAGCACTCTACTCCGTAAAGCTTAATTACAATAGCCCCTTTCTCATATTAAAAGTCTTCACTCCTAGACCATTTTAATTCTGAAAACTGCAGTTCTGTTTTGCTGTCTAGTTACAGTATATGTACTGATCAGCTTATTTCTGAAGGATTACGTTGCCGCTTAATCTCCATTACTCATAAAGATCCTGGTGGTGTATTTCTCAGAAATAAAGTCTGTACAATAAAGATGGGAGGGTACTTACTGCTCTGTGTAAAACCAGGACAGAAGCAGTGTAGTTGTATGATACTCCATGGCACTATCTTTGCCATAAAGGAAGAAAAGCCGTGTCGTTTACTGTCACATTGGAAAATTAAGTATTTCTGTGTCATAAGCTACTTGTAACAGCTTTCATTTCCCAAAGAACAGAATTCTACAGAATAACACAGAATTCCCCTGAGTAATAGTTGGCTTTCATACTAGTGTGCTTACATGTGGTTTTTTCACCTAGCTACTGTTCTTGCATATGTCTCACACTCAGAAATTGCATTCGGCGGGAGTGATGACTCATTGCTTCTGTCTAACAGCCCTGAAATTGAGAAAATGGACCAAATTTAATACCAGCAAAAGCAAGAGGAAGCCCACTGGTTTCGGCGAAGCGATGCCTCCTTGTGCTGGCTCGCTCTACAGACAGATTTGGTAACCTGTTTGTTTGCAGATGACTGCTTCACAGGAGCAGCCAGTGCTGTGCGGCACCACGCTTGAAACCTTGGAAGTGTCGCTGAAGGGCTGGACTCACCTACTTCACGCTTGGATCCTTGTAGCCGTGCTGCAGGGCCAGCTCACCTGCTGGAGGTCCTAGATGCCTGTGCTGCGTGGCATGACAAGCTTCATTAACTCTCTTGATGGGTTTGAGCTACGACAGGGAGAAAGTAAGTCCCAGGGCCCTCGATTAGTTCACCTCGTTAGGTGTGCATCACTTGCCTAACCTGTTCTGTAGTCTGCTGTTTCCAGCTGTTCAGTGTGTGGTAACCATTAGCAGATGAAGAGCTGTGGCAGATATTTCATAGAATCATAGAATTGTCTACGTTGGAAGGGACCTTTAAGATCATCTAGTCCAACCATCAACATAACTCTGACAAAAACAAAAAAACACATCTCCAAACCATGTCACTGAGCCCTATGTCAACCCATCTTTTGAATGCCTGCAGGGATGGTGCCTCAACCACTTCCCTGGGCAGCCCATTCCAAGGCTTAATAACACTTTCAGTGTAAAAAATTTTCCTAATATCCAACCTGATTGTGGTTGTACTCGATGATCTCAAAGGTCCCTTCCAACCAAGAAGATTCTGTGATTCTGAACATCCCCTGGTGCAACTTGAGGCCATTTCCTCTTCTCCTATCACCTGTGACTTGGGAGAAGAGACCGACCCCCACCTCGCTACAACTTCCTTCCTGGTAGTTGTAGAGAGCAAGAAGGTCTCCCCCTCAGCCTCCTTTTCTCCAGGATGAACACCCCCAGCTCCCTCAGCCGCTTCTCATAATACTTGCTCTCCAGACCCCTCACCAGCTTCATTGCTCTTCTCTTGACCCACTCCAGCACCTCAATGTCTTTTTTGTGGTAAGGGACCCAAAACTGGACACAGGACTCAAGGTGGGGCCTCACCAGTGCCCAGTACAGGGGGACGATCACCTCCCGAGTCCTACTCACCACACTGTTCCTGATACAGGCCAAGATGCTGTTGGCCTTCTTGGCCACCTGGGCACACTGGTGGCAAATTGAGCTGAAGTGTTACGTTTCGAGGTTGAGATGCCCGTGATGTTTCAGCCTGTGTTCTCTAGCACCTGATGGGCTCAAAGCACTGTGGCTGACTGCAGTGGGGAGTGCAAGGCCCTTTGCCGGGTCGGGCTTCTGGGACAGGCACTAAACCCAAAGTACACACAGCTAGCAGCCACCCATGAAAAATTCAGTTTAAGTAACATTTTCATCATCTCCCCTGGGCACCGCTAGAATCTTGGGGTTTAGGCAGAAATTAACTGCCTTAATCTTGGGATTGTAGTGTTTCTCTGTCTCATTTACGAACACCTACTAGTCTCAGCAGTGCTGGACCACCCTTAGAAGCCTCCCCATTTGTGCCGTTGACATCCTACCACACACTGAAGAAGGTCTTACCGTGGGCTTCTCTCCTCAGTTTCAGAAGAGGCATGCGAGTAGTCACTCCTCCTCCACTGCTGTCACCTCGCTGTCCACGCGCCAGACCCCCCACCAGCCACACATTCCCAAGTCTGTGCCTTCACATCACCGCATTTGCTTGTGATTCTTTTGATGTGTACTGGGACCCGAAATGGTGGGGCACATCTCCGGATCACAGTGCATTGTCCTTTCTCTGGGAACAGCCAGGGTAATGCCAGGCTTGTCCTGATTGTATTTTTAAGCCACTTACTCTCTTTATATCTAAATAAAAGAGAGTGGGGCTTAAAGTCCAGCTCCATCTTGAAAGAGCGCTGTGCTGTTGTTCAGATGGGAGTGCCCTCCCCAGTGAATGTGTTTGCTCCATCTAACAGTTCAGTGTTGGAGAACTGTGCCACACACAAGTCTTTCTGACTGAGTGTGGTTGCCCACCAAAGCCACTCTATCACTTCCCTCCTCAGCTGGACACGGAGGGAGAAGATATAACTAAAGGCTTGCTGGTTAAGATAAGGACAGGGAGATCACTCAGCAATTACCATCACAGGCAAAACAGACTCGATTTGGGGAAAAGTTTTCATTTATTTAATAATATTGATAATGAATTTAATATTAAATAATAATATTTAATAAAGCTGATAATAAATTTAATTTATTATCAATCCAATCAGAGTAGGGTAGTGAGAAATAAAAATTAAATCTTAAAACACCTTCCCCCTATCCTACCCCTCCTTTCTTCCCAGGCTTAACTTCATTCCCAATTTTCTCTATCTCCTCTCCCCAAGTGGCGCAGGGGAACAGGGAATGGGGGTTGCAGTCAGTTCATCACACGTTGTCTCTGCTGCTCCTTCCTCCTCAGGGGGAGGACTCCTCACAATCTTCCCCTGCTCCAGGTCCCTCCCACAGGAGACAGTTCTCCACGAACTGCTCCACTGTGGACACCCTCTCTGCAGAGCTGCTCTCCAGCAGGTCAGCCCCCAACCTGTACTGGTGCACGGGGTTATTCCTCCTGAGTGCAGGACCCTACACTTGCCCTTGTTGAAATTCATCAGGTTCCTCTCCACCCAATTCTCCAGCCTGTCCAGGTCTCTCTGTATGGCAGCACAGCCTTCTGCTGTGTCAGCCACTCCTCCCAGTTTGGTGTCATCAACAAACTTGCTGAAGCGCCCTCTTTTTCTCTTTTGCCACCTGCTTTATTTATTTTCCTCTCCTTTGTTGTTTGTCCCTCTCCATTCTCTGTGCGTTTCTTTCCCATTTCCCCCTTTGCAGTTGCTTCTTTCCTCTGCTTCCTTCTAATATCTTCCCCGTTGTCACGTGCCTTGTTCCTCCCACACTCTTTGGCTTGTTTCTCCCTGTCTTTTCCTTTGTTAATCAGTATGTTGTTGGACTTCTGAAGGAAACTTTCACACAACACGGCATGAAAGAACAAGCAGCAGGTGCAGGAGTAACCTTGTTCTTTGAACTCCTACCACCACTTGACAGCAAAGCAAAGCTGGCAGGAACAGCTTCTCTATTTTTTTTCCCTGATTAATTAAGAGAAGAAAGGTAATAAGAAAGAAAGCAAGGATGGGTGGTGATAGCAAGGGAGGAGGGCAGGAAGGGGAGATTAGGAAGGTAGAGAAGCCAGAGATAGGAAGATAGAAATAGTAGGCTATGAGTTACATTCACTGACACCACAGAGGGAGTTTAGCAAAGCTACAGGACTGTAACAGCTCCAGGATGTGCTTTACTTCTTCTGCCTCAAGATCTCCCTCTCACATCAGTCTCTTCGCATGCCCCAGAGCCTCTCATCTCTGGGTTGGCCCCTCTGTCTTGCATAAATGTCCCATTGCTCTCAACAAGCCTGACCAAAGTGGTACAGATAATGTAAACATTCTTGCTCATGGTATCAGTCACCACTACCCTTTGAGTTTCATCAAAACGAAACCTAAAAATGAGATTTTAGTTATGGTATTGCAGGAGAGTGGAAAGGCGAAGCCTGGAATGGGTAGGTAGCTACAAAGAACACAGCAGCAAAGAACACATTTCTCTGACCAGTTTCATTGGGTTGTTTCTTGCTGATTAACTGATTATTTTGCAAAATCTCCGTAAAACCACAGGTAAACCAACCAAAGTTTTCTGTGTGAAAAGCAAAGGGAAGTCTTGACGCCCAATCATTACAGTAAGTCAGAGTTTTGTTCTTGACTTTATGATCAGTTAACTCTTAAAAAGATATGGTGAATAGCTCCAATTCACTTTATGTTTTTAATAGCCTTTTTTCCTCCTGTTAAGCAATTTATTTTGTTTTCCTTTCGGTCCAGCTTCCTATATTGTATTTACATGGGTTTAATGAGGAGAGTTCAAAAGATATCTCTATACAGAAAATAGTATTTCTGAAAGAGACTCTGTAAGCCATAAATAAAGTACAGAAAACATAGATCTCATATAAAGAGAAAAGCAGATACTTCCTTTTCAGAATTTTCTTAACATACAACAAAATGAAGAATAGAGTCCTTGTAGTTTCAGTCTGTTAAAACTGTGGACGGGTGCAGTTGGATACTCCTACTCTTTCAATGACCACATGACAACACGTTATTGAAGGCAGAATCTCCTAATCCAGAAAAGAATTTGTGATATGCTCGACTTAAACACTACTTGTGTTCCACATAACCTGCAGCCAGGATAAAGTCCTGGACGTTTTTAGACATGACATTGGGGTTTTTTTCTTGTCTTCAGTAGGACTCACTTTCATGGTAAATATGTACGGTCACTTGTTTCTTCCCTTCCCAGCAATAAGAGAGTCTAATATGGCATAATCCTTGCTCCTTTTTTTTTTTTTTTTGTAATCTCATAAATTAAACAAAACCACACAAGAAGTCTCCTTTTTTAATTTTGTATGAGATAGATGTAGCCTTGAAATTGATGGGGGGTTCTATGCTGCAAGTACAAAAGTCCACTAAAAACAAACATATGACAGTCTTATAAACATAAAAACAGAACAGCAAGTTCTAGGTTTTTAGGGCATTCTTAAAATGGCAAATGTACAATATCAAACCTTTCTTCAGAAAATCACCTTTAAGAACAGGAAATGCTGAAAATAGTATCAAGGAATGCTGTGAGCCCAATTCTCTGCTGTGTCTATTCGAGGTACAGATGTTAGTAGCTGGGTAAAGCCATAATGGACCCCTCTCCTAAAAAAAACCCACAAGACAAACAAGAAAGCCAGTGACAAATCTAGGGCTGTTCTAGCTGCTGTTGGAATGAACAATCATACCCCCCTGAACACCAGCAGGGATTTTAATTTCATGTATTTATTTTGATTTGTTTCTTTGTTTTTCCATCCCTTGATGCCTCACCTCATAGTTTATATTTGTTTTGAGGACAGTTATTTTTCTCTTGGTAAATATGACTGAATTCCTAAGATGTTTACTCACCATCTTAACTAAACAGTGGGTGACTACTTAACTATTGCAACTGAACTGCAAATCTCAAAGTCACCATAATAAGAAGAAGCCTTTATTTGAAGAAAATGTTAAAAATCAGGTTTACTAATCTGTTGTTAAGATAAAATGCCTTCGTGTAACCTATTTTAGAGAATTAGATAATGCCTCTGTCCATTTTAGCTTGAGAATAGAAAGTGCCAGAGTTTTTATCCTGCTTAAAGGCAAATACCCTCTGCTATGCCACCCACATGTACCCAATCTGTCGGAAAAACAGAACTATGTATTCCTTTAGGATTGAGAACATAATTCTTTGCCTGTCAGATTATTCTGACAAATTACATTATAATTACTTCCTCATTAATTACTGTGACAAATGTTGATCTAAAGAGAACAGGGAAGGATGTCTTTCATTTAAAATCATCAAAACATGAACAGCTGAGATTTCCTCTGAAGACTTTAACGTTCCTTAATATTTGGGTATGCTAACATGTTCATTCCCATTGCATAGAAGCAAAGAGAGATTTCTAGTACATGTCTCTTTCAGATATAACAGTTTCATTTCCTTTTGAACATTTTAAAATAACATCTTTTCTTGTTGCAAGGAAATATTTTTCTCTCTGGTGGAGTGAGACGTGATCCATAATAGGTCTAACAGCATGAAAAAATAGATGCTCTTGTTCTAAGAAGTTGTTTAAAGTGACAAACATACTTACAGTGGTATACAACTACATTCCTGGAGTATGATGTCCTCAAGGAACGTTAAGAACAAATAGCAGCTCCAACCTCTGTGATAAAGCATGAGAGATGGGAATACTTAGCAATCTGAAAGGAAACTTCCTTTCCTTTCAAAGCAAGAAAGAGATTGGGAAGGAATTACCTCTATTCAGGATCCGGTTCTCTCTTTAAGCTCATTTTTGGCTGCTGTCAATCTTGCCCTGAGCATCGGGCCTGACACAGTAGAGTGAAAATCTGTGCATTATCCCATCACCATATGAATGCTACAGTTTTTTGATGCATCTGTGAAAAAGCATCAGAAGAAAGAATTGCTCACATGATTCAAAGTCACTTTGTGATCAGATTCGTAAATCTTGTTGCAGCCTGGAGTAGAGCTGTTTTCTCTCCTCAAAGAGACTAACAATTCCAGCCTGCAGCAGAGAGTGAAATCAGTTAAATTTGGGTAACTGATCTGTTTGTACACAATGCACAACTTGTACCAGAATATCCTTGTGAGCAAGAGAATAACCTGATTAAACTCTTGCCCACAAAGGAATGGGGAAGCTGCATTAGGTTTGCTTTGCCCCAGGAGTTATTAAAGTGCAGTCAGACTCTCTGGAATTCTACAAGATTCCAAAAGGTAGGAGACGTTGGGTCAAATCCCAGTTCTGCAGCTTTCTTGCTCTGGGACCGTGGACAAAATGGATTGTTTAAATCTATACACCTTTTCCCATAGTGGGTGAATTACTGGCAGGACTCTCATTGACTGGGAAGCTCCCAGGGTTTTTCCCACTGGGCGATACCTTAACACACAAGTGTTGTTTCCATGTGTGCATCTAGGAAGTGTGATCATGGCTTTTATTTTTATTTCTTTGGTACCCTTGAAAGACCTTTTGTAGCTCTGGAGAATGAGCTGACCTCTTTTGTTCCCCTAGCCTGAAAAAGGTCATATTTTGTTTAACTAACCTTTGAAAACACCAGGCCAAATTCTACTCCCACTGCACCATTCAAAATAGCTGCAGCGTAACTCTGTCTTACAGCTCTGTAACTGAGAACAATATTTTTACCCAAACCTTTCCATCTTCTGACTTGTAACAAGTCAATGTCTCAGTATGCCTGAGGGTGCAGACGGTCATACCTCTTATACACTATAGGGTTAATTGTATTCCAGATGTATAGGTGCTTTAATGGGAATATTAGTTCTTTGGTGCAGCTGCAGTGTGACAGAGAGAACCTGCTAAAGTGGAGACACTTCAGTCTGAGCTGCTCTTCAAGCATTGGACTCCTTTTTTGGCTGATGTTTTTTCACCTGGTCAATGTACAATAGTAATTATATTTCATTTGCACTTTAAAATTGTGACTTATACCTTCGTAGTTACATCTTCTGGCAGTTTAGGTTCCAATACTTCTTCCTTCTCCAGAAGCTTTGCACTGTATTCTTTTTTTTCCATTTCAATGTCTTTCCTTTTCACTAGAATAGTGCTTTGAACCTTATAAACTAATTTTCAGGACTTCTGTCATTCTTTTTCCATTAGATTTTGGCATAGCTTCAACACTACAGCAAACTAAATAAACTTTGAACTAATATACTTACACAAGATCGTAAAATATGTGAAATTACTTTGTTTCTATGATTTTTCAAAGAGAAAGCTGTATACAAGGTTGGACAATGTATTCATTACAAATAAGAAGAGGCAGGGTATGCGAAACTTTTGCATATAGTTTTAGTAAAAATTTTCATTTTGGTTCCATTTTGACATGCTCATGTTGTGTGCTTCTTTAACATGTTATTTTCTTCCAAGCAAAGCAAGAGGTAGGATACCTCTCGACTGTACTTCACTGAGACTCTGCTTCCTGAAACTTTTGGGTTTGTTCCTTTATTTTAAATTGAGGTCACAAATACATATAAAAGGATGAAATTGAAAAAGGACTGCTTCCAGCCACAGGCATTAGAGATTTGTTTTCACATAACAGCTGCTTGGACAGAGCGAAGACCGTGTTGTGAAGAGACGAAGAAAGGAGATGGTAGGTTTCTTTCTCATAGAGGCTTCCAGATCATATAAAAATCAGACCGATGTTTGTCCTGACTTCTGAAAAAAACACCATTTTGGCACCCATGGTTTTTGTATTCCATTATCTTAACAGCAAATGTAAAAAGGAAAAAAAAATGCACCGTCTGCTCTGTGGACCCTAGTTTCTAGGAATACCAATCCAGCATCTTTCTTAGAAAATACATTCCCTCAAATTATCAACAACTTAATTTTAAATCAGTACTATGTCAAAATGGATATTAAGCAGCCTTTGTGTGTGTCTTCAGAAAAAAAATCCCATAACTTCAGGCACGCTTACATACCAGTCAGAAATGCGTCAAGAGTTCTCTTAAAACTACTTCCATTTCATATTCCCATTGGTAAATCCCACAATGGGTTTCAGAGCTTCATTTCTCACATACTTAGAAGCTCTTTTTTATTTCCAGGCTATATTTCTGCATGGCCAGAGTGTATCCATCTGTTTTTGTGGCGATATTCTTCTTTAGATGGAATAACTCTTCTCTCTCATGGATATTTACCTCAATGGTATAAGCAACAGCCGTGTTGCCTCTCTGAGTCTTCTCTTCTCACAAGAGTCCATGTTCCTCTAATGCTATGCTCCTACTGCTGTTCTCTGGATCTGCCCTGATTTAGTCTTTTCTGAGATGGAGGTGAAAAGCTGTTGTCTATCCCCCAGACAAGGTTTCCCCTTGCACAATGGCTTTAGCATTTCCATATTCTTAGTGGAATGACCTTGCCTGTTCCACTCTGTAATCGCATTCACCTGTTGCCCGACCGGCCACAGTGATGCTTCATAAACACGGATCCGTGTGCCTCAGTCACAATGTCACCTTCAGCCATGGAGCTCCTAGCTTATATTGGGTTTGTTGTTGCACTTATGTACTCCTCAAAGAATCCACTTCTTCCAGTATGGCACTCCAGTCTCCGCAGATCCTGACTTCACTTCTTTCCTGTGAATAGGGTAGTCCTTATTGGCTGTGCCAAGAAAACAAATTAAACTAAGTAATTCAACTGCCTCTGAGACTTATCCTTGAGGAACTCCATGATTAACTGTATCCCCCTCTGCTTCCTGAGTCTGCAGGAGTAGTGTCATCTCTCCTTTAGCAAGTTGTTGGGGATGTTCAGCCTGGAGAAGAGAAGGCACCAGGGAAACCTTATAACGGCCTTCCAGTACCTGAAGGGAGCTACAGAAGAGATGGGGAGGGACTCTTTATCAGGGAGTGAAGCGATAGGATGAGGGGTAATGGTTTTTAAACTGAAAGAGGAGAGATTTAGATTTGATATCAGGAAGAAATTCTTTACCGTGAGGGTGGTGAGACACTGGAACAGGTTGCCCAGAGAAGCTGTGGATGTCCCATCCCTGGAGGTGTTCAAGGCCAGGCTGGATGGGGCTTTGAGCAGCCTGGTCTAGTGGGAGGTGTCCCTGCCCATGGCAGGGGGTTGGAACTAGATGGTCTTTAAGGTCCCTTCCAACTCTAACCATTCTATGATTCTATGAAGTTCCTTCATCACTTTGTAGTTCTTGGGCTATCCCACATCCATACTTTCATTCCAGGAAAAAGGATAGAAATGATAATCCATTTTAGGCTGGATGAGGTGAACTCAAAATTCCTACCATATTCAGACTGTGAAACAGGAAGCTCCCAAATTCAAAAGACTGCTTTTTGATCATGTCAAGAAGAATGCTTCAACCTAAGCATGACCCCTAAGGATCAAAATGCATGAGGGTTAAATTTCAAGGACAGAAGTTAAAAAGGATGTTTAACATCATTACACAGAATCTCATGTTCTTTGCTGGATTGGTGCCTGTATTACTACAAAGGGTCACTCTTGTATTGATTTGTGATACATCGATGTAAAAATAAAACTGGTCACGGCTGGCAGGCTCCAGAGCCCACAGCAGCATTTTGAAACCTTATTCTGACTCACATGAGCTTGGGGTTTCATCTCCACCTCCCACCATAAACCTCCAGTGAGGCTGTTGCAGAGGTTTAGCCTTATCCCCATTGAAGATGCACCATCACAGCTTTCCCTCGTACACGCCACCTGTAGCAGCTAACAATTCTAGCTGCTAGAGCTCTAAGCAAAGGTCGACAATGAAACCGGGGCCCCGACTTCCTGGAGTGTCTGGCCTGATATTGCACCATGTCTGCAGAGTATGAGGGACATGGCAAAGCCAGGCTCAGAGAAACACCGGGCAAGACTGCGGATAACAATAATCTCACTGGGTATTTTCTCCTCCGGCTCCTCCACATGATCTCTTGTAGGAGGACAGTGCGAAAACACCAGTGTAGACTTCACTACAGTGAGAAGGTGCAAACAAGAAGCTTCCTTTGCATCCAGACAGTGGAGGGAACCCATCAAGGAGCCAACGCTCTTTTTAAGAGGGTTGAAGAGGGAGAGAATTAAGGCTTACACCCACGTATTTAAGTACAGATCTTATTCACTTAGGAATCAGGTCTGTAGAAGAACCTTCTTCTTAGGAAGAACCTTGCAAAGTGCGTAATGAAAGTTCCCACCCTAATTAATAATAAAAAAGCAGTAGCAGAATAAGGCCTGCTGGTTGTTCATCACATTAAGGACAGTTATCACGGTAGAACTGCAGGTGAAGGTAGAAGACACAGGGTCAGGCCATAAAGGCAGGGAGCAGGCTGAAGGCTGCTGCCAGGACTTTTTTTGAGGCACTCAAATATGAGTGATCGCAGCTGCCCTGAAGGACTTGCGTAGAAATTTAGATCTAATCGGGTGCAAAACACTGAGCAAAAAGCATCAACAAGGTGAAGCGGGAGCGGGGTCATCTCCCCAAGGGCTGCAAGGGGCTGAAGGAAAGGGCAGGTTTCTCCTGCACCAGAACTCCACAACCCACATCTCAGGAAAGGGGGCTCCTCTGTGCGGGGCGGGGGGCTCCGCAGGTCTCAGGCAAAAACCCCATTTCCTCGCAAACGGCCTGGTTTCCCGGGAGGGGGCGGAGGGGGGGGGGGGGGGGCTGCCGTGTCAAGTTGCCAAGTCAAGGTGGGGTTAATTTATGACCGGGGACGGGGGCAAAGGAAATCTCCCACGGAGGGGAAGGTCACGGGGGAGCTGCATCTGCGGGGAGTGGGGGGAGAAGCAAGGTCCCCCCTCCTCAGTCCGCAGCCAGCCCACAAACTCTGGGGAGAGCCCGCTGGCCACCGCCGGGCTGCGGGCAGGTCTCCGGGGGAGGATCTCCTCGCCTCTACCCGCCGGGACCGACGAGACGGGCAGAGTTGAAGAGGGGTGGTGGGGTCTTTTCCCGGTCCCCCCGGGGCAGCGAGGAGCCGGGCAGGCCACACTACGCGCTCCCGTCCCCAAGGCACGGCTCCCACCTCCGGCGTGGCGGTCGGTCGCCGGCCCCTGCCCTTAATGAGATGCTTTGAAATCCACCCCCACCTCGAAAAAAACAAATAAATAAAGCTAATTTTAATGTTACATCCCTATCTCTGGAGGAGCGCGGTTTTCTGGCGGCGGCGACGTCGCTTGTTTAAACAATCCGCAGCGGAGCCCCCCTGAAAGGAGGGGGGCACTGCACCCTTCTTGCTGAATGCCCTTCTTAGTGCACATAACGCCAAGGGCCTTTTGATGTCGCACAATGCGTGTTACGCCCCAAGATTGTCTCTTTGGACAGATCTACAACGCTCGGCTTCATGTTTGGAAGTTAAATGGACAGCGAGGTTGTTGAAACTCCCACGCTTTAAGCGAAGCTCAGACAACTCGGGACATTCGCCCCTCGCTTGCCAGGAGTGAAAGAGGCAGGGGTGGAGGGAAGGGGCTGCTGGTTTAATCCGTCCTCCGAGGCAAAAAAGAAGGCGGGGGGGGGGGGGGGGGGGGGGGAGGAGGAAAGCAACCCAGCCCAAACTTTTCCTCTCTTTTCTTTTCTTTTCTTTTTACTTTCTTTGGCAGCCTTAAAAAAAAAAAAAAAAAAAAAAAAAAAAAAGAGCTATGTGCAAAGCGTGCGCCCTGCGTAGGTAGCTTGTGTCTCGGAGGCGCTGGCAATGTTGCTGCTCCATGAAATCAAAATTTATGATTATTCAAATGTTGGGGACTGTGAAAAGAGAGGAAGAAAGAGAGAAAATTAATATTGCAGCTGTTCTTCTGATTAATGAGAGATAATTGCTCATGAAAAGTCACCCCTGTGGCATTTTGTTGTCTCCTGGATCTTTGTTCTTTTCCACTATTATTGAGGACTTTCTTGAAGACTAAGCGGTTCTTTTCAATTTTTGGTATTCAGAAAGTGTTGCTTGGTTACAGATAATGGAGAAATCTCGGGCTATATTGGGTAAGATGTGCCACAGACAGCAATATCACAATGCCACTTTCAGAAAAGGATGGATACAAGTTAACGATGCGCTTTCAATAAAACATTAATAGACTTGTTCACGCTTTTATAATGACCCCCTTAATGGGAGCTGGGGGCAAGTCCTGTCTTTTGCTTGCCTTCACTTCACAAAAACCCTCCTTCGAGATCGCCGATCGCTTTGGAAACTAATAGGAAATCAATGTTAGATTAGCGAATAAATGCGATTACAGCGCAGGAGCCCGCGGCCCCTCGCTTACCCACGCAGGGCTTTATTTTGGGGGGGGGGGGGGACACACGACACTTTCCCTCCTGGGGACTGACCCAGCCCGGGGCGCCTCCTGCCCAGCCCCACCGCATCTCATCCCGCCGGGATGTTTGCGACCACGGCCGCTCTGTAGAGGGTGTTTTGGTGGGTTTTTTGGGGGGTTTGTTATTTTTTTTCCTTGCTGGTCGATACGCGTCCCCGGGCTGGGCTGGGGCGCTTTCCACGGAGGCAGCTCCTCCCGTGAACTCGGCGGAGATGCTTTCTGCGGGCGGGCACGCACGGCTTTTTCTTCTGCCGGGAGCTGCGGGGGTTGGGGGAGGGAAGGGAAAGGAAAGGGTTGCTTTTGTCATTTAAGCCGTGAATCTCTTCTACATAAAGGTGTTAGAGACATCTGGAAGAAAAGAGGGACCAGCACCCAGTCCTGCGCTCGGCGGACCAGGGGAGCGGCTCTGATGTTCTTTTTGAACTGCTCCACTTTCAAAAGGGGGCAATTTCGTTACATTCTCATTTGTTACACTGTCTTGAACTAAAGGCAGACAAAGCTATACTCTGTCACCCCGAGCAGAATGAAGGGAATCAAAGGATTTTCCCTTAAAAGGACTAATTTTCTCCTTGAATTATGAAAGTAATGGCTAGGTAACAGCCTGTGCTCTGTACCCAACTGCTTAATACCTTCTAAATCCTTCCACGTGGCTCTCCCAGTCGTAGCAATTAGAGCTCATTATAGGCTCATAAGAGCTCTCATTTCGGGGATTACTTAATGGACAATGAAATTTTATCGGACAGAATTATTGAAAAATAAAATTGTAACGAGGCCGATGTGATGTGGGCGCACGCCTTACATCATTCCGCCTGGTTTGGGATATCTTTGCTTTCAAATGACTTCTTTTCTTCCTCTGGCTTTCAGGGGTGGGTTTTGCTTTGTGGTTTTTATTTTTTTTTTCCTCCTCTCTTTTATCACTGCACTTGGTTTATTATAACGATTACAAATTGCAATTTTGATCCGACTCTTGCTCTGTCTGCTTTCCCTTACGACAACCCCCTCCCCAGATCCAACCTATCAGTGCAGACAGTTTTTTTCCACCGAGACCGATGGTAGGGTTGTTTTTATTATTATCCTTTTTCAGAAGAGCCTCTCGTACAGGAAAATAAAATCAAAAGAAAGAAGACGCGGAGATGAATTTAAATCTCCGCCGGATGAACCGTACTGTAAACGGGGAGAGCGAGGCAAAATCCCATGCCTGGGCACTGTGACCGTGATTGAAGTCTGACCGGCCCCACCGGAGCTCAGGAGGCAGAGTCTCCCCGCCCGGGGGTGGAGGGACACCGTCGCATCCCGGAGCCCGCCGTCCCCAGCGCCCCGGCGGCGGGGCGGGCAGCGCTCCTGGGTCCCGCCGCTGCCCGGTGCTCCGGGGCCTCGACTGAGCCCTCGGCAGCAGTTTGGGGGGAAAAAAAAAAAAGAAGTAGGTGAGGTGGGAGCCGACCCGCCTAAACCCCGCGAGTCCCTAATTGTTGTCACAAGACGCGGGATTAGCGCATTGCTGGAATAGCTGTCTGTTTACACTCCGGAGCCCCGCCGGCCGGTAAACACTTTCTAATTGAATTCTAATCACATTCAAATAGCTCCATAACCAGCCTCAGCTGCAATTCATAAAACTTTAATTGCCATCCATAAATCCTCAGATCGCCGAGTGCGGAGTGTCCCTAAAAACACCGGTGAACAGTGGCCGTCGGGGAGATGGCGGGTTGGGGACAGGGGAGCAGGGCTGGGGTCGAGCCTGCCCCTGCTCGGGGAGGGGGAACAGGCTGGGGACTAGGACGGGACAACAGGGCGAGACCTGGCCCCTCTCTTAACAAGGCTGGAGTTGCACCGTTGAGCGTCGCTGGTCCCAGGGGCGAGGAAATGCCCTTTCCACCAGAAGACGGGCAGCAATTTCATTTTCCTGGGTTTTAGCAGCAGGAGAGCGGGTGTGCGGCAGGGCCGGTAGGATGCCCGCGTCCCGGTCCGGCCCTCGTGAGCGATAACCGCCTCTAAAGACGTTAAGGCTATTGATTCACCCCCTACCCCTCTGCTCAGCCCCCGGGAATCAGGCGTAGTCTGTGTTTTCTGCTTTAGAGCACAATTGTCGCTTCCCTTTCCCAAGTCAAGTGGGATGGGATCCGTCGTCAGTTTTAAACGCCGCTTCGCATCTGCCAAACGAGAACGCGATCGCCCTTCTCTTAACGATAAGTCTCTTCTTAAACTCCCATAAAACAGGTCATTGGAAAATCGTGTAATATGCTGCAAAAACCTTGGCTTTTTAATGCAATCTGAAATGCTCCGGAGCCACCGACCGTATTTAGCTGTTTATCCAATTTTACTTTTGAATGATTGCTTCAGCAAACTTGGTGGAGATCAAAGAATCCCCCCCCTGACACGTTCGCCTTTCATTAGCGCTGGGCGCTGAGGTCCTGAAGCCGTCGGGGAAGTTCGCTTGGAAGTTTTCCGTTTATGATACCGTTTGGCTGAGGAGCGTCCAGATATTTGAAGGCTTTGTCCGTTGGAGTAATTGCCAATTTGGCAAGATTCACTGAGGGTGAAAAGGGCGAGGGGAAAAAAAAAAAAAAAAAAAAAAGATAAAAAGATATAAACCCCAACCCACCTGACGACGTGCATGTGTGCGCACAGACACACGCACTATCCCTAACTTTATGTCTCTGTCTCTATCTGTGACCCTGGCTCCCCTGGTGCGGAAAGGGCCTCCTGGAGGAGTCCTGGACCGGACCCTGGAAAGGTGCTGGCCCCACGCCTCCCTGGGAGTCACGGCCCCTTGGATGATACTTTACTCGGGGGAAACGGAGGGGCCGGCGTTGACCCTCTTGTTTCAGCGCATCACCTGCTCCCCTCTCCCCTTCCCTCCCTCCTCGAGGAAAACTCCCGAGCAGAAATTCCCTCCGACTGATTTTAACATCCCCCCCCCGCCCCCCGAGTGTGTTGACAGGGGGCTGTGCCTAGGCAGCCCGGGGCAGGCTCCCCCTCCCCGGCTTCTCCGCTCCTATAATTTATCTGGGGCGGAGGCGAAGGACTGAAGTCATCGGGCAGCGAGCGAGCACGCACACTTTGGGGGCCCCCCCGCTTGGCTTTCCCCCCCCCCCCCGGCAGCCTCTCCTGCCGGCCTGGGAAGCCGGGGAGATTTAGATCTGCGAGGCTTTCAGCCATCACGTGTTTAAATAGTTGATATAAAACCCCGGCGCAGGGGATCCAGGCGGGGGGACTTTAAGACCAGCCCTCTCCAGGGACCCTTTTGTTCAGCTCTCAAACATAAGCACCTTCTCGCCTCGCCAGGACTTCAGTGGCAACTTGGCCAAGCAGGAAAAACCCGACTTTGGGAGAGCCGCCCCCGGCTTCGGCAGCCCTCCGAAATGTCCCGCTCTTTCTATGTCGACTCCTTAATCATCAAAGACTCCTCGAGGCCGGCTCCCTCCCTGCCTGAGCATCACCACGGCCAGGACTTCTTCATCCCTCTCAGCATGCCTTCCCCCCTCGTCATGTCGGTGTCGGGCCCGGGCTGCCCGTCCCGTAAGAGCGGCTCTTTCTGCGTCTGCCCGCTCTGTGTCACCTCGCACCTCCACTCCTCCCGCGGCGGCGGCGGGGGCGGCGGCGGCGGGGGCGGCGGGGCCATCCCCTTACTCAAGAGCCAGTTCCCCGCCGCCGCCGGCGAGGCCCAGTGCTGCCCGCGGGCCGGACACCCTCACCCCCCGCCGCAGCACCCGCCGCCCGCCGCCTCCGTCCCCGCCGCCGCCGCCGCTGCCGCCGCCGCCCTGGGGCACCCGGCGCACCACCCCCCTGCCTGCGCCGCCACCGCCTACAGCGTCAGCGACCACCGGAGGTTTCACTGCCTCGGCATGGGTAGGAGCCGGGGAAGGGGGGCAACGGGTGATGGGGTTCCCCCGAGGGTGTCCCGGGGCGGAAAGCTGCGGGAGAAGCTCTTTTCTCCCTCTCTTCTCTCTCTCTTTTTTTTTTTTTTTTTTTTTTTTCCTTTCCTTTCCCCCGTCCCACTGAAGTTCTTGCTTCTCTCCCGTCCAGGAGGGTCCGATTCCAGCCAAATTCAAAACGGGAAAAGGATGAGGACAGCTTTCACCAGCACCCAGCTCTTGGAGCTGGAGAGGGAATTCTCCTCCAACATGTACCTGTCCCGGCTGCGGAGGATCGAGATAGCCACCTACCTGAACCTCTCCGAGAAGCAAGTGAAAATCTGGTTCCAAAACAGGAGGGTGAAGCACAAGAAAGAAGGCAAAGGCGCCCAGCGAAACTCGCACGGGGGCTGCAAGTGCAGCACCGGCCAGGGGCATTACCCCAGGTCGGAGGACGAAGAGTCTCTGTCCCCTTCATCGGCCACCGAGGACAAAGAGATCTCCCCGTTATGAGCCCGGCCCGGAGCACCGGGGCCCGGCCGGGAGCGGGGTGGCGGCACGGCGGCTCACCTGGCACGGCTGCCCCGGGGACAGGAGCCCGCCGACCGGGAACGGGCTGGCCCTCGCCTGGGCGGGAGGTTCATTTCCATCCCTTCGCAGTAATAGAGACAGATATATGAATATATATATATTTTTAAATTTTTTTTTTTTTTTTGGAATGTAACTCTTTTAGTCGTGAGAGTTCCAACTAAAACGTTATTTATGTAACCCCAGGAGCGGGCACCTGCTCTTCCTAACCTGTAACACGGGACTGGACTCGCACGGCCCTGGGTGCCTCCCCCCGCTTTCCCCCCTCCTCCCCCCCCCCCGGGTTAGTTTAAAGGAAAAAAAAAAAAAAAAAAAGGCAAATTTGGAGCCGAAAGACTAAACGTTAAAAAACTGAAAAGCAAACAAAAACCTGTTGGGCTGCAAAGCTCCTGGACGAACTTCTTGACAAAAATAAGGAAAGAAAGAAAGAAAGATGGGTCGTTTGGGTTTGGGACGGCGGTTTGTTTGTGAATAGTCTTATATAAAATTTATATTTATATTTATTTAAATAAATGCCATCAGACGAGAATTGAATTTTTCTCTTCTCCCTCCCCCCTCTCCCCCCCGAGTGCCAGCCTAGTCCAAGCAGCGAAGGTGGACTGGCTGGGGCAGGGTGCGTTTCTCCGCAATCCTTTGTACGGTGAAAGCATTGGTGTGTATGTGTCAGACCTCCGTAAAGACTAGAAATAAATACCATCGGCTACTAACCCGACGGTGTTTTCTGTTCCCCTGCGACTCGGGCCGGCTGGGGGGCGGAGGAGGGTGGGGGGAGCGGAATGCAAATGAAGTCGCTTTTCTGAGCCCAGCAGCTTTGTGTTATTTTCCAGCCCTCGCCGCGGCTGACAGCTTTCTCCCGTCTGCTCGCCCGGTGGCAACCGCGCCGGGGACTCCCGGCTGCCGCTGGCCCGGGGCCGCCGCTCCGGGGCCAAATCCTGCCTCTGCCTTGGGCGGTCCGTCCTGAGCTCCTTGCAGGGGGCTGCTGAGGAGTGGGATGGAGCTGGAGCTGGTCAGTCTCAAATGAGCCTCTTTAGAGCTTTTTTTCCCAGTTTCTGCACTCCTGCCAGACAGCATCTGAGCGGAGCCTCTCGCGCAGCCTGTTATTCCCTGCTCACACCTTTTCCTTGGGTGGGTTTCCCACTAACCCCACCTACACTTTTGACTCCAGCCCCCGAAACTATTGCAAAGCTTTTTTGGGTAAATAATTCCCTGAGCAGCCCCTACATTTCTTGTGTTTGATCCTTAACCTCGGAGCCTGGGCTCGGAGGCATGTCTCCAATTTCTCTTGCCTGCTCTGCTTCTAATCAGAAAACAAGTAATAAGCCGACTTGGGGTTCCTGTTGCCATGTGAATAACCCCGGCACCCGGGATGCTGGAGGGAGCTGCAGCCCCAGCGCAGTGACACTCCCGCTGCTCGCTTGTCTTGGAGAAGAGACCAGGTACATGGGCAGGTCTAGGGTAGGATGGAGGGGGCCTGATGTGGGCACAGCTCCCCCCAGCCTGGACGAGCTGCAGGGCTTTGGAGGAGAGGCAGTGCCCAGCACACCTGCAGTGTGACAGGAGGGGGAAGGAATGGCAGGACTGAAGTTTCTAGCCTGGAGCTGGAAAACAAGTACAAAATCTCACTCTTCCATTTCACAACCGTCTCGCTGCCTCAGCTGAGGGCCTGCACAGAGGGCCAGCAGCCCACATCCCAGCTGGGTGGGTTGGGGATGTCGGCAGTCCCCTCACTTGCCAGGCTGGGGAGACCAGAGCACCAAAGGCTCATGAGCCTCGTGACTTCTTCCCGGGGGACCTCTTCCCAGGCTGTTGGGACTGCCTCCTCTTGCCCTAGAATCTGCTGTGGTGGGCTCTGGAAACGGTTGTTCCTCTGCTCCAGTTGACCTGTGTTTAGCTTGCTCTACTGGGTCTTTTCCAACCCAGAAACTCTGGGAGGAGACTTTAACACCACAGAAGGTCTTGCCCACCCTCTCAGCCGTGTCACCCCCTTACAGAAGGGAGGCAACAGGCCTGCAGCAGGCTGGGAAGGCAAAACTGTGCTGGGCGGGTAGTCGGGTGGGAGGGGGTGGAGGGAGAGAAAGCATCATGCTCTTTCAAATCTAATCTGGGAATATTGCAGAACTCAAAGATACTTCAAATCTGCAAAGATATTTCTTGATAGAGTGTATCTGTTCTCAGTGTAACTCTGTGGAAATACGCAGCTCGGTGAATAAATGGGTATTTCCCTCCGCTTCTAGAATTCACCTCCTCCAGAGATACAAGAGAAGGGAACTCTTCATTGCAGTATTAAAAAAATTCTTAAAAATAAAAGGAAAAATGAAATTAGTTGCTATTTCTTGTAGTGATCAATGTTTGCATGTATCTTTCAAGGGCTGAAGGGAAGTAGTGACACATTATCGCACGCAAGCTATACTGCCAAGACAGTTGTTGTCATCACCAGATTTCTCTTTATTTTAAAGTAAATTCTCCGTGTTAAAAATATTGTAAAAGAGAAACGATGTGGTGATTTGCCCCAACGTACCTCAGAAGGCTGGCACAACGCTCACCATGAACCTAGCACAGGGAGTCCAAGCCAGTGTGACAGGAGCACTGCTGGAAGTTGTGTGTACCCTAACTTCCAGTGAACGTTTTGTAGAGTTTGTAAGTGGTGTAGGTGTTTGTAAGTGGTGTAGGTGTTTGTAAGTGGTTTGTAGGTGTTGTAAGTGGAGCATTCAACAGTTAGGAAAAAAAAAATTCCTAGGTAAATTTAATTAATTCACTTTGTGGCCTGACATTATAATATAATATGATGGGGATTTTCTTCCTTTTTTTTTTTTTTTCTTCCTCTTTCTAGCCTTTAGTTTTATTTTTTTCTCCCACAAAGTGCAGAAAGTGTGGGTTTTTGTCCCCCACTCATTCAGGGCCCAAGACAGGCAGTGTTCAGTTCCCTATTTAATATTCTTCCTATCATCGGTTTTCTAAGGAAATATGGATTGTGCAGTCGCTCTGCTTCTCTGTCTGCCACTTACCATCATCTGCTCATAACTCTTAAACCCTGTGGTCAATGCCAATCAGCCGGCTGACATGATAGCTCCGAGAGGGTCTCCAAGATGTCGAGTTCCTATGAGTTCTACGGAGCTCAAGAGCAGGCTAGGGGGGGACAAACCCAGGAGATACCTCGGCTGCCACCATCCAGTCTGGTAGGAATCAGGTAACCCGTAACTGGGGGGCAGCAGGATGTCTTTTACCCAACAGCCTGCTGGAAGAGGATGTCTACAGGGGGAACAAGATGGTATCATGGAGGCAGACCTTGAGGCAAAGGGCATGGTCAGCAACAGGCAGGGAACAGAAGCTATAGAGGAGGCTGAAGGGCCTGGGGGACATGGGACAACACACAAGATAACAGCTTTTTCCTTTTATCATTCAGTGTGAGCCCAAGCCTTACTTGTTGCAAGTGCAGTGAGTAAGAAATAAATGCTACCCTCTTATTTTTCTTTGGTACTTGTCACGACGATGTTTGAGACCACTGGAAACATGACAGCGTTTATCTTTATCCCTCCCGTGGGAGCAATAAATCCCCTTCTCTTTAGAGGTCGAGAACGGAGCCTCGGAGAGGTTCAGACCGCTGCTGCGGCATTACCCTCCCACCGTGAGGCTCCATGCAACTCCCCAGTCTTATTCCCGTTTTTGAGACCGGATATGTCGCAGGCACAGTCCCGACATACTCCAGCTGCTGCAGCTGCACTGACTGCGCGTTGTCCGCCAGATGTGCCCGGCTCCGGGCAGTCAGGGAAAGAGGAGCATGTGGCAGCGACCGCTGCTGCTGGAGCCACTCTCCTTGGCATCACTCGAGGGCAGAGGAGCCGTCGGTTCCCCGGGCATCACTCGAGGGCAGAGGAACCGTCGGTTCCCCGGGGTGGCGGTTTCAGGCGGCGGTGTGTGCGCGGGGTGGTTTTCAGGTACGGGACAGCTTTGCAAACACAGCATTCCTTCAAGGAAGCTTCCCCCTCTCCTTTAGACATTTATTTGCTTCCTTCAATTCGATTTAACTCTTTCTAATTAAAAAACTCGGAGGAGGAAAACATCCCTCTGGAAGGGTCTCCCTGATCTAGGTCTGCACGGCCGACATCAGACCCCACGGCACCGACCTCTCTGGTGGCGAGCCCCTTCTTTGAACCTGCAACCGTGCTTTGGTGGGACCTGTTTGCCCAAGGGCAGCGCCGGCTGAAGGCATCACTCTCTCCCGCCTGCTCTCTCCAGTCCTGCCTTGGAGTGTCCCCCCCGGCCGCTGCTGAAGCTTTTCCCCGCTGTCGGAGCTCTTAACGCGATGCCCATCACCGGCGTCTCGCACCTCCGCCTCGGATTTGGGGCAGCGCAGCCCTCGGTGGCAGCTCCCTTCTCCCGCCCGCCGTGTGGCTGGGGACAGAAGGATCAGGCCCACTCATGAGTCTCTGTCCCGTCTACAGGGACAAAAGGACCGGGAAGGAGCGAGTCCGGTTGCCACCGCCCCGGGAACCCGGCGAGCATCCCTGTCCCCAGCCCGGGGGGGGCGGGCAGGGCGGGAAGCCCTCCCCTCCTGGGTCCGGGGTCTGAAGCATGCAGTCCTTTGGGGGAAAAAAAAGCAAAAAACCCAAAGAGAATTATTATTATTATTATTATTATTATTATTACTATTTTAAAGTCGTTGCGGCTGCTCGAAGAGGATCCGGGTTAATTGTGCAGGGTTTGGGTACGAGCATCCCGCAGCCTCCGGCGGCCGAACCGGCTGTGGGTCCGGGGGAGACCCCCCCCCGGAGCGGGTTTGCAGCCCGGTGCTGGGGGTCTCCGGTGGGTCCCCGGTCCTGGGAAAGGGGAAAGGCGTGGGCCGGGGCAGCTGCCCCGGGGTGGAGGGGGAATCCCGCATGACAGAGGAATAACAACCCCTCCGAATCCCATGTGCCACCCGGGAAAACCTCGGGGCGTGTGTCCGCGCTGCAGCGCGCTCAGCCCCGGACGTGAAAGCGCCGATTTCACGCAGGATCTGCTCCGCGCCCCTCTCCGCCCCCCCTCCGCGCCTTCCAGCCGGCCCTTCCGCGCCTCCCCCCCTTCCTCCCCTCCCCGCCCCGACCCGACCCCAGCCAGCCTCTCCGGGGGGAATTTAAGCTCTTGGAAGCGAACCCAAAGAGATCGGAAGCGTGTGCTGTGTGCTCTGGAAAAATAACTAGTTTCAGATTAATGAAGGAGTGACAATTTCAAGGCTAACGTTGGCACTGCCCAAGCCAGAGCGTGGGGAGCTCGCCAGGCTTTGCTTTATATTGTCTACTTTTCTGAAGAGCAGACAAAGATGGATAGAGAGACATTGAAAAGCAGGAGGCGTATTTCAAACAGTTCAATAAAGAGGGTTGTCACTTAAAGACAAGAACCATAGTGCTTTGATGACTTTGTATTAGCCTCACCGTTTCAAATAAGTGACTCGGCTCTCTTTGCGGAATTCACCGAGTTTTAGTAGATGACACGTCGGTGAAGCCGCTTTAGACAGGAACGAGGGCTTGTAACTGCGGGGCAAAACTCCTCTTCGGGCGGGTTTTGCAAAGAAGATTGCCGACCCGGGGCTGTTTTTTCTTTCCGTCCTCAAACCAAGGGACCTCGGTTTACAATTTACGCGGAACCACTGTGAGAAAGGGAGAAAACGCTTCAGCTCCGTCTGAACGTAAAGAAAGCGGCGGGGAGATCTCGGAACGCCGGGGAGAACCGCTGCCTCCCGGCAGATCCCGGCAATACGAGGGCGCTCCTTTTTAAATCGCTTTTTTTTTTTTTTTAATGCCCTCGTTGAAAGCACCGACACGGGGTGTCGAAAATAAAGTTGTATATAATCCCCCCGGCAGCTCTCACGCTTGTCCTCACCCTCGTGGGGGCAGGCTCCCACGCGCGGCCACGTCGAATATATATATATATATATGTATATTTTAAGATGGGGACCCCCGACCGCTGCAGCCCCCAGGCTTTGAAGGCACAGCGAAAGGGCTTCACTGTGGGTTTGAGCGAACCATTTAGTCACTGTTTCATTAGGCACTATTTGAACCTTGCAACATGTGGTAATTTCTGGGGCAAGCTGAAAAGGGGGGATTATGTAGGAGGGACACAAGGAAATTAGCTAACGGTTAATTTAACTCGTTTTCTGGTAGAATTTTCGATACATTCCTAATTGACTGAGGAGGCAGGTGAAGTCTTCAGTTCCAGGCAGACTCATTCACGGTGAGAATAAATGGCTCTTTTTCAACTCACACTGCTCACAATATATCATCAGGGAAAAGACATGCAATGAATATGTTGATTTTTTTTTTTTTTAATTATTATTAATGGAATTACACCCTGCTACGCAGGTGTGAGGGTAAAAACCTATACTGCGATGAAATCAGATTAACAATGAAACGAGAATTTTATTAGCTTTCTATGTCACATAGACCTGGATTTAAACTGTCAAAACAAGAAACAAGAGGGAGAAAAAAGATACTCTGAAGGCAACGGTGCCAATCAACGGGCAGAAGTAGTAGCTTGCTATCCAAATAATAATTAGCTGTAATTCATGGTGAATATCCACACCCCACACTCTACGCTATTTATATCATATAGAGAATGTATGATTAGCCTGTAATGGCAAATCTCTTTTGAGTCCGGGGTTTGCCAATTAACCCTAATCACCCCGATTTGCTATGAAACGGCAACATTTGTTCATAAGGTCCGAGTTTTAATAAAACATTAGATAGTGTCAGAAAATAAATAAATAAATAAATCTGACTGAGAGACTCTTGCCCTGTTTGCAAGGGGAAGGGGCCCAGACAGGTCGGAGTGTCCCGAGGGCGTTTGAGAGCAGCCTGGGGAGCTTCAGAACAGGAGCTGTGACCCTGCACCGGGCACCAGGAGATGGTGGGTTGGAGGTGACCCTGCATTGAGGGACAGTGGGTTGGAGGTGACATTGCACTGAGGGACAGTGGGTTGGAGGTGACCCTGCACCAGGGGGTGGTGGGTTGGAGGTGACCCTGCACCGGGCAGCCATAGCAGTGGCACTACCTGGGCGGCGTGTGGCAAGGTGATGGGCGCAGCCGGGCAGGGCCCACGGCCAGGGGAGCCCGCCACGTCTGCCAAGGGCCCCTTTGTAACCTGCTATAGAAAATGGAGGTATTCTGCATGACAAAGCCCAATTAAGCTGGCTATTCAGGACCTCTGCAGCTGGTAGCCCATTGGGAGAGTGGGAGGAAACGCGAATATATTAATTATGCGAAGGGGCGGTGAAAAATACCAACAACCGGAGTTCTGGGTTGGGTGTTGGGTATGTTTGTTTGGTTTTTACTGTGTCAGCCCCGTTATTTATGTATGTATTTGGTGGCAGGGGCGGTGGGAGGAGAAGGGGGGCACAAGCCCCAGCCCCCCAGCAGCATCCCCTCTGTCCTCGGGGTGTCTGCAAAGAGCAGCGAGGGAGGCTGCCTGCCAGGCTGCAGGAGAGGGCTACAGGCTCTGGTAAAGCTGTCATTTAATATACTAGCAAAGCTGTCGGTTTTCTCTAAGAATTCTCGCTCTCTTTATTTTTTGTCACTCAACAGGGGTCAACTGTCAGCCTGCCAAAGGGCTTTCACAAGCCGAGGGGCATGAAACCCCAGGGCAGGCTGAAGGCCAGCCAAAGAAGAGAAAGTACTGGAGATCTAATGTTGAGATTGACCCAAACAATCCATGTGCTTTTCAGTTTTACCTTCCCAAGCCAACAGACCATTATATATGCATGGGTATAGTCGGTATGTAAAACATAATTTAAGACTCCAAAATCCAAAGTGTCTGAGAAATATCTTGTGTGACATAGTCATCTTACTCTAAGTAATCCAGCTCTTAAAACAGCAGATGAGTTTTAGTTCAGATGAATGTGCCACTGCACACAGAACTGTGCTTGGGATCATGCAGTCTTCAATCCCGGTCACGAATGTATGGACGTGACCACAGAGGTTTCCCTTTCCTTCTTTATAAGGATGTAACGATAGAAAAAAATTCAAGCTGTTTTTATACTATGAGTGCTCCCAATCTTCTCAAAATAGCATGAAGCTTAGGCAAGAACGCGGTCAACCACACACATAGAAGATGCAAATAGCATTGAGCCAAGTGTACTTGGTATAAGACATGTGCAAACAAAACAAACAAGCAAACATTTGAACAAAAACTTGGTATTCTAATTCTACCACCATTATCCCATTCTTCTAGAATAGTTGTCAGAGCGGTCATGGCCTCATATTCTCAGTGTTGCTACAGAAAAACAAGTAGACAATCTCAGTCTAGGTACTTTTAAGGAGGGATACATTGCTTTTTGTTTCAATTCACCTGAAAGACCAGTCCTGGATTTTGATGCATACTCTGGCGTCGATAGACAGGGATCCTTTGGTGACTTTCATTAAACTAGTAATAGAAAAGACACCACAAAGTCTTTAGACATGTGAGTGACTCAACTGAGTACAGGAGAACTGTGTTGGCGAGATAATCTTGCTTGTGTAAAAACTGAAATACCTCTGAGGGGGGAGGCAGGGTAGTAGCAGAAGAAATTGCTGTTTGATGGCAACAGCATCAATTTTCATGTTGTTGTCATCATTTTCACCTGTTCCCATAGTTTTGTTTTGAGATTGCATTATTATTTTTTTTTTAATTCAGTCAAATGAAAGATGGATTTTAATGAGTTAATGATCAGCCATCAGGAGTTCCTTTTTTTTTTTTTTGTTTCAGCAGGACCTGCCAATTTTTCACAGGCAAAGGATACCAGCTCTAAAATCATTATATTAAAATGCTGCTGCCATTAAGAAAAGATCACAAGACAGAAGTTTCGGGGTTTTTTTTGATATTGCCCATTTTCTCTAGATAAAAACATTTTTTCAAGATCTGATTTGTCTTTTATAATTAATGCTAGACTGAGTGGGCTTAGGCAATGTATGTTTTAATAGACTGTGGCAGCTCAGTCTGCTGGGTTTTCAGCAAAAGTTATCAAATTGCAGTAAAGTTGTCAAAGTTTTTTTCTCTTTCCCAGTTTTTATTAAATGTGAGTAAGTGACTGCATGCACAGAAAGTAGCTCTCAAGTTTTTGTTTTTTCTTTGGCAAAGGTAAAATTCCAAATGTATGTCCTACTATACTAGGCTGCCTCAGCAATGGATTGCCTCTTGAGACAATTTCCCACTTTGTGATAAAATGAGCAGATCTTTTTATCTTCATAACTAACTTTCAGAATGAGTTTAAGCTAGAAATTAGAGAAATAACTCAGACCTTATGGGATAGCTGCCCTTATAGGCGAGCATGAGAAGAAAGAAAACTCCAGTTAGTTGAAAGCCTTTTGCAAAACAGGCACTGAGTCCTTCAAACACCTTGATTCAGGAGTTGATGCTTTGGGAAGTATTTGGGAACCAGACTGAGATTGTTACCTTGATTCTTGGAGGGCTTCTTTATCACATATACTATCATTATAGGTAATAGGGGCAGCAGATGCACGTCTCCATGGGGTAGGAGGGCTGACCTCGGTATTTCACTGAATTTCACTGAATTTTTTTAGAGTTGGAAGGGACCGTATAGATCATCTAGTCCAACTCCCCTGCTGAAGCAGGATTGCTTAGAGAATAGCAGCACTGATGCTGCTGAGATTGGAGCAGCAGTGCTGAGTGAAGCTCACCACCCTGAAGGCACCTTCCATTGTGCCCATCAGAAAAGCAAAAGGGATGATGCTACTTTCAGCATCGAGGAAAACCCCGTGGAAGTAAATGAAAGTGAATCCTGAGAAGCACAGGCTGCCAGGACAATGTGTATCAGCCTTGTTTATGCTGGAGTCTCATGAAAGAAGCCAGTGCTGTTGCTGGAAAAGATAGCCTTTGCCTCCTGTCATTCCCTGCCTCTTCTTCTCTGGGCTGTCCCGTCCTTTGCACTTGTTTCTTTCTGGTGGAAACTTCTGCCCTTGCCTTCATCTCATTTCTTGAGAAGTACACAAAACCAGAGGATGTGATCCTGTTTACAGCCCTGAACCTGCATGGGAGGAGGGAACATCAGTGTATCCTTAAGACTCCTACTCCTTTCTAATCGACGTTGGCTAATAGATCCCAAAATTACAGGGGAGCTGAGTGGGTGGGACAAGCTTGAGAGTCGGACAGAGGGACGGACAGGCAGATTGCTCTCATAAATTTAATCTCTTTAGAAAATGAGGTTTACAGTATCAGCTGCTGGCAGAAACTGCATTCCCATAGCTGTTAGGTCAAAGTTGAGATCGTTTGAAAAAAAAATCTTCAGTGTAAAATGCAGCCTTTGAAAGAGGTTTTTTCCGGAGGAAGACTTCTACCGTGCTTGAGGTACGGGAATATCAGCAGGAACACGCTGTGCCTGAAGCCATAAAGCTGATATACTCTGAGGGGTCCTTTGCCCCTAGGAACTAGGGGGTTCTGACCTGCAAAGAAAAGACTTGCATAAAACTGCAGGAAGAGGAGAGAGTAAACATAGTGCACGCTTAGAGCAAAGGACAGCACAGATCTGCTGTTTTCATAACTGTTTTTTCCCTTGTTACTCTTGTGTTTAGTTCTTCCCATAACTCTAAAGAGAAGTGGAAGTTATCCACCGCTTTTTTCCTTATATTAGTGTTTTCTCCCCTGAGGCGAGCTCAAGGGCGTACGAAGAAAATTGACATCTGAAATTAAAAAGCAATTTCTGTGTAAAAAGTAAACAGGAGATACAAATGTTTGAAAGCTCTTTCTGTTTTACCTTAGTTTAGAACCGTCAGCTTCAGCTTCCCCAGGCTCTGCAGCCAGCCGCAGTCCTGGCCCAGCATGTCCCGCTCTGTGTCCTCACCTTGGCCTTCCCATTTCATCTTATTCAGGCTTCAGCTTATCTTGAGGGAATTTGGGAATCTGCTAGGTCATATTTTGCAGAGATTTTTTATTTGTTATTTTTTTTGCATAGGAAAGCAGGGTGTATTATACCCCAGTCTTTCTACTGTATAACACTGTCTTCCACAGAACTAACAACGCACAAACAACTTGTTTTGCTGGATTTGGGGTATTCCCTTTTTCTGTTTTGGGGGTCGTTTAGGAATGAGATAAGGAAGCACTTGCTTCCCTTTTTCCTTCTAACATCTTTACCCTTTGGAAGCGAGCAGAATGATATTGGATACCGGTTTATAGTTAATTTGTTGGGTTTATACACATGCTTTCTATTAAACACGTAAGTGCATGCGCAGTTCTTTCTACACACTGAAAGGAGCTATAGAAATTCATAGGAAATTGTGTGTTTTAAAAGATTGTTTACACATAAAAATGGTATTCATTTGCAAAAAGGCGTGTTTTTGGCAGGGGACGCTGGCAAACCTACAGAATTAACAGCTCTGGGGATGGGCGACATCCAGGCCTGAGACAAGGAGTGAAAGAAGACATGGTCCAGCCAACTCCCAGAGGGACTGTGGTGGGGACTGCAGTCTTCGGAACAATTTGCTCCAAGAGGGAATTTGAACTAATGCCATCTAATGGAGAGTGGGAACCACTGCAGCAGATGAGAGGATTGAAGTTTGGGGTCAGTTCAGGGGAGCTGGGTTGTGTTTCCCCCCAGGGCCCTCTTTGGAAGGTATGGTGAAGGCAAAAGATGAAAGTTGAAAAGAGAAAGTGGAGAACAAAAGTTTTCCCTACGAAAAGGAGTATTTTGATTCATTGGCGATTTTACTGTTCAAGTTGCCAGACTTTTATATAAAAGGGGGAACAGGAATGACCATCAAATCAAAGAGGGGATGGGGATTTCAAAACTCCATTCTTATTGTAGCCGGAGGAGAAAATGGCACAACATGAATCCATTCTAGGGACAATGATTGTAAATGAGAATGGGAATGGCACAGAGGTAACCCGTTCCAGTCCTAACAAGGTACGCTTGTGTGGTCCTAACACGCTTTGGCTCTTTATTTTGTGCAATTTGCCAGTTTCTTTGCTAGAACGACTGCATGCTCATAGCCCTGGAGCACTGCATTAGCAAATACTTTTTCATCTTTGAAGAACAGAAGTTTCCACTTGAATTATATTAATGCTAATCAATATATATCTTTGAACTGTTTTATAGCATCATGAAAGTGATGTTACGGTGACTAAGGCAATACTTGCTGTATCAGCCTATTCCAGCCACTTAGAGCACTCCAAAAAGCAGATTTTTTTTGTCTAAGATGAGCTGTGCTTATTCTCAGCCAAAAAGGTCAAGGGACAAGCATTTTAGACAGTGTGCCCAGCTCAGATACCGTCAAACACAACTGGACCCAAAGCCAAGCCTTAGAGTGTCTGTGGAAGAATGTATTTGCACGTGCGAAGCAGGATGTATACGTAAACGGGAGTTTGCTCACAGACACTAAATAGCTGGAGCAGAAAACAACATTAAAATGTTGCTTTATTTGTTTTAGAAAATGAAGCAGGCTGGTGATGATTTTTCTGGGCCACATCGTGCTGTTAGCCATTTCCCACTCCCCTGGGAAAGCACTGGGAAGGCTTTGCTGGTTTGTAGGTACAGCTTGCTGGGTTGGTATCCAGCTAGCAGAGAAGCGGGGCAGGAATTCAGGAGTGAATGACAGCAAGTGTCAAACAGTCCCCCCTCCTGGGGAATGTTAGAGAGCTGCTAAGTCTTAAAGCCAAAGTCGGAGTAGGGCTGGAGCAGGACAGAGTAACTATGGGCCAGGAGGAACGCCAGGTCTCTCCAGTCAGGTGATCCTCTAACTCTTCATGGTACATTTTTTGTAGAACATTCGAATTTGTTAACAGAATTTGTTAAAAGCTGTTCAAAAGATGGATGAGCCTTATATATACTTATACACTTGGTGCCTTATTAGAATACTCAGGAAATCCCAGCGTTATGTGTCGATTAGCAAACGACGACTTTGAGAAATACTTCTAGGGGAAAATATACCCAGGCTAAGTTTATAATGTATTTTACATTGTCTTTAGTAAAAGATTCATACTACAGATAAGAAGGTGGGATGGGTGACGGCTTCACATTTAGGGCTTAATTAGATTTTCCATCTAACACAATAAATATTTGTATAATTCATGCCAGAGGAATTATCTATTTTCCCTCATTTGCATTTTTCAATACTTTCTGGTACTTAATAATCTAAAAATGCTGTCTTTTTTAGGACCCTATTGTCCTTCTGTGATTGTGGTATTTGGAAAGCACCCACCATGTATGTATAGTCAGTGATCTCATCTTAAATTTATTATCAGTATTCTGAATAAAAGGAATAGATTTTGAACAAAAGGAGTAGACTCGAAGTGCTATGCACTGAAATAAATGCAACCGCTTATTTGAATGGGTCATAACACATTCATGCATCTCAGCAATATGAAAGCAAAATGATTTTCCAGACACATTGGTTATAAAATGGCAGGAGGTGCTAATTTGTGGTCTAAATGAAATTGATTTGCTCTGAAGATTTATATTCCAGTGCAAATCTGAAGAGACTGGTGATAGATACCTGCCGGAAAAGGAACTAATGTTTTTATAGAGCCACTGCAGGGTGTCATCAGCAATAGTTCTCTGCTAAAAACGAATGGAAAGCTCTCACTGCCTTTACACTGCTTTAGGTGATTTCATTTATTTATTTAAGTTTCTGAGTTTCTAACCATAGCAGAAAGTACTGTTTTTCAGAGCTTTCCCTGACCTGTTTCTTAGAGAACAATTATTGACATTCCTTGTTCTTACGTTGAGTGAGAAGGATGAAAATAATGAACCACTGAGTAGAGATTGTTGGACAAAGACCAGATTTTGGAAACCCTGTTAGTATATATTACTCACCACTCAAGATTAGCCCATAGGTAGGAGTCCTGGTGGGTGCTGGTGCCTTTGTCTATACCCTTCAGCCATCTCCACTTTTGTATTCAACAGATTGCCATTCCAGTCTTCCACATCTTCCTATAAGTTACCTAAAAAGTTTGGAAGAAGTGGTGTCTGACTTCGAGAAATGCCTACTCTTTTAGAGTATGGTTTTCTGAAATCAGTGACAAAATACTCTTTGATTTCATTGACAGCTGGGTCAGTCCCTAAGGTAATAGACTGACATAAGAACTTTCCACATATAAAACCTAGATTGCAGTATAACACAAGACAGTTATTCCTATGATATTTTTCTATGCATTCAACCACACATTGTTCCTCAAACACCTACATTTTCAAACAAAAAAAATTAATGTACTTTTTGAAACGCTCAGCAAGAGAATTTTTTTTGTTGAATTACCACGCACGTTAGGTTTTACTATCATTTTGAGGCCATCAGACTGTGGGCTTTGAGATCCAGGAACATTACCAAAGCCTTACTGCAATCTGGAAAGATAAACATATTTCTGGTATTCAGCGTGAAAACCTGCAGCCTTTGCTCTGAAGATGGTGAGGCACTATAACAAATGGCTTTTTATTCTAAAAAAGGAAATGCAAATACACTTTTAGATTGTAAGGTACCTTGGGTGGAAATGTCATTGTTATCTGGTTTTGGTTTTGTGTTGGTTTTTTTTCAAGCTGAAGTTCGTACACACTTTATTTTCTGTTAATACTGAGTGGTCATAATTAAAACATACATTTGAAAACAATTTCACTGTAAGCACGACAACCCAAAGAAAAATAGAATAACATGTAAAAAACTACAGGCTTGAGTGACTTCAGCACAGTTATTTTCCTCCATGGACTGTATCCCAGCCTGCTTAAATAAATTCTTAGACTGGATGCCTGAAGCAAAGCAAAATGAACCCTCACGGGCCGGAAGAAAATGAAAGTACAAGAATTGGCCATGCTATATATTTTACAGGGTGTCAGAGCTTCCCGTTGCTTCACATTGACTCAGACTGCAGAAATGTGAGAACTGTCAAAGACAAGACAACCTCCTACCCTCTGTTCTAGACAATGATTACAAAACGTAAGTATTCCTCAGCATTTACATACATTCATCTTTGTTTTTTGTTTTTTTTAGTCCTGAAATCATGCATACAACATTGTGAAGGGACTACTTTTATTTTTTCAGGTGACTGGAATAACCAGCAGCGTGTTCAAATTCTTTGAGAAACGTGATGATTGTACTGCATAGAGGATTTCAGCTTGAGATACTCAAAAGAGAGTCAGAAACACACACTTCACTATAAGCAAACACTTCTCTTGCTTGGAGCACAAAGAGCCGTCTTGTTTATAGTGTTTCAAGTGAACCATTTTAGAGGTACTGTAGCGGGTTTACAAGAGGAGTTGACAGTGCTATTGTTAATCCCACTCATCAGTGCACAGGGATTTCCCCTTGGGAACCAAGTCCAAGAAGCCTTTGAATCAGAAGACTTTCTTATTTGATGACTTCTTTACAGACCTGATTCTGCTTCCACTTCTACAGTAGCCCACATTAGCTAAAGGCATCGCAGGCATGGGCTCCAAAGAGAAATCTTGCAAATACTTTACAACAGGAGGGAACAGTAGATTGATGCTCTTAGTATTTTGCGCCCATTGATTCGTCTCTCATCACTATGGCTATACACTGGAAACATACCCAGGCTTTTAATTAGAGAATTCAATATCGTTTAAGCACACTTGAAAGGTTAGGTATGTGATCAAGTGTTTTCCTGAATCACTCTCTGGAGACACCTCTCTCTTTCCATGCACGCAGAGGCAATTAGCTCAGCCTGGGTACCTGCATATAGATGGCTAGAGCTGGCTGCTCTAAGTTCCTTCTTGGTGGATATAGCTCTAAAATTAGGTTGGACAGTTTCCCATTTCCAGATCCCATATATCAAGCTCCATCAGCCAGTGTCTTCCTCTCCAGGTCTGACTCGCAGCGTAAAAACCTCATTCAAACTGGCATTAGACCCTTCTGGGCAAGTTCTGCTGCTCTTTATGTTACAGCTCTGAAGGTTGCAGCAAGTGCCTTCTGCTTACAGGTTTGTCTGCCCCCTCATTTGTTTTTTCACTACTAAATCTGGGAGAAAAACAATTGTGGATCTATTCCCTGACAGTTCAGAAACTTTCCTGTCTTTAAGAGGGTCATACAATGGCATAGATGAGATTTTCCTACATTTTCCTAGATTTTTCCTGCTTTACTTGTGCACAGAGTAGTGGTGTAGTAAAAGGTGGGAGGGCTTTCAGGTGGTTTTTAATGTTGGTCTAATTTCCAGTCCTGCCCTCTCCTCAATTAGTATCTTCATCTTCACCTCTGCTTCTGAACTTTTTACGGTTCTTCCTGGGGAAGGTTGTTTCTTAGAGTGAGTAGTAACCTTTCAAAGGGGCTTTATTTTAAATCAGGGGATCTAACAGAGGAAATCCGAAATACCTTTGACTTAGGAATGGCAATTATGGGCAAATGCATAGGCGGTGTAGGCTACTAACTTGACATTAGTCCCTTGATAGACAAGAAATGAAACCCACTGGCGAGCAAACGTGGCGTAAATGGGGTCAAGCCCCTTGTTCCTCCCATTTCCTCCATCCCCATCCAACCTGTGCCACGGCTGCCAGAGCACGGGGTGTGTTTCAGAGTGAGCTCATAGAGTGGCTCGTGCCGGGTTGCTGTACAGCAGGTTTGTGATGGAAGAGCAGTGGATGGGATTTTCTCCTCTCCCAACCATGGAGTCTCCTCATCATGGAGCTGCTGAGAGAATGGTCCTGCTGCAGTCCTGGTAAAGACTGGGCCAGAACGAAAAAGGTCTGATTTATATCTATTTTTGACAGCTTTATAAGAGAAGAAGAGAGGGTAGCACCAGAATGATATAATATTAGTAACTACACGTTAACTTCTGTGAGGTTTTCTCTAGAAGCACCTTTGCACATGATACAGAGTAGTTCCAGATGGAGGTAGCACACACAGTGTAACATGTTAAATGCGCTTTTATTAATGACATTACTTCTTTATACTAATGTTGACCTCAGTTTCAGGTCATGTTTATAAGTTTCTGTGTTGGGCCCAGAGTTACTCTGCTAGTATATTTTCCAAACTGGGAGGATTTCTTGGCATTCTTTCCTTCCTCTTCCTAAACACTGCTAATTCATGGAGAGCTTCTGCAGTACCACAAGGCTGGGAAACCCATGTCGTACACTAGAAATTGGGGCTGGGATGATGAAAAAACCTTTCTTTTAATGGAGGAAAAAGACTGATGTCTTTTTAAATGGAAAAGAAACTATATTTTAAAATGCCAAACACACATATGTATACATATATATTTTTTTTTTTTCAAGTACGTATAATACATCTGAATAAAATTAATATGAACAGGTGTTTAGTTTGAGAAGTCTCTCAAGGGAATAGAAATTTCCTGGAGTAGTTTACATTAAATGACAGGTAACATACACCTACTTCATTCCCTTACTTGATTCTCCTCTCACACTTAAGGCGTGCAGTGATGTATTGTTAGTCCAACTGGAATGTTCCTGATTTGGACCTATGTGGGCAAGAGTGGGACCTCTTTATGTTGAGCCGATGAACATTTTGTTAATCTGCTCAGGAAAATATTTTGACTGATGAGAGAAAACGCCTATAATACAGCACTCAATATGTTCTGTTGGCATTGCTGTCATTTAAAACAGTGGGTGAAATTTGACAACACAAATTCCTCATATCTTTTCCCAGGAAAGTCAAAATCTTTGTTGATTTCAGTGGTGCAGAATCTGTCCTATCAAGAAAGTAATGAAGTAATGTCATTCCCAGAGGGCTTAGCCCATTTTCAGATTTATGGGGTTACCTCCCCTACAGTTTGATTTAAAATATTGTTATAATGGGCTGTGTGAAGCTTCCAAATGATTCATTATTAAAGTAATACTGCTTTTTGCAGTAAAATGACCAACTGTTATTTCCATTCCTCCAAAGTTCTTAAGAGTTATAGCCTCTTCCTGGCATAATTTGGAAAACAGTGCTGGTTCGCTCCACTTTCTAAGCAGCTTTAAAGCATGATGGGAAAATGTTACATGCCACATCTCCTTTCAGCAAAATTACCACTGCTGCCTTTTGGTATTTAGAAAGTGCACCACTAGTGACAATCCTTCAATCATAGTCTTTTTTCTTTCATAGAAACATAATCAACTGTGTCAAGAGGGAATAAGACTTGATGAAACTGAAGTCTGGGAAAAATGTTATCCTACCATGTTGGTATTTGTGTGCTTATAATGATAGGAAAGTTTTTCTGCTTTGACGCCAATAGCAGGTGGAGCAATACCATTCTCCTTCTACATTTGCTTTCTCTCCTGGAAGAATTAAAGTGTGGCAAAAGAAATCAGTAAAGGATTTTTCTGTTTTCCTTTGTTCCTGTTCTACATGCTTTTGATGCCTGTTTATCAATACCATGGTGAATCTCAAGCTACTGCAGCTCTGCTCAAGGGCAAAACAGTTGTGTTGGTGTCTGAGAGCCTGGGTTACAGAAAGCTGCAAGCATTGGCCGGAATAAGATATTCAGGAGGACTTGGTGCACTGGTTTTATGAGAGACAAAGGCACAGACATTTTTAGACAACAGACCATGGTAATACTTCTGGGCAATACTCTTTGGGGTAAATTCTTTGGTGGCAGATGGGTGGTGGAATACATCCTGGCACAGTTGCTTGTCCTTGCCCTCCCACCACCTCCCTACCGCTTGCATCTGTCCATGGCACTGCTCCCACAAATCCTTTCCCTTTTTATAGTCAACAGAGATGAACCGGGTTAACTCAATTGGTTTAAATAAGAGATTTTTGTTAACTGGAGCCATTTTGTAAGAAACATGTCAGGGAGCAGTCCCATGAGCAGCTGAGCGGGTAGGACAGAAACTGGTGGAGTCTCCATGTGGGGATGGCTGCAAGGAGCAGAGGAGATGAGAAGCTCTAAAAGCCAAGCTGCTATGATGCTAACAAACCCTGTTGCTCAGCAGGTCTTATTAGCCTGGGCACGGTGCCATGCAGCTGAGGGACAATGTGCAGCCAGCAGTGGCTCTGGGATCTCTCTAGCATGCCCCGCTGCGTAGCGTAGACGTCTACTTTGTGTTTTCTTCAGACCATTCATGCTACAACTGTTTTTAAGAGGCTGAAAAAGCCTCAGACTTGACAAGATGCACAGAGTTGAAGTCCAAAATGAAACTATTAGCTCATCAAATGTGGGCTCCCATATATCTCAGGATATTAAATTTCACCTATTTATTTTTTTGCAGGCTGGAACTGATCCAAAGCCTACTGCAGCCTCTGGACTTATTCCAGCAAATTCAATGGGTTCTGATTCAGGCTTTGAATCAAGCCTTAACTTTATACATTTTTGATTATTGAAAGGACTCTAATCCCCTCCTGCCTCTATGTGTGCTGATACAGAGACCTCATTTTCCATTGGTTAACACTGGAATTTGTCACTCTGCAGGAAACATGCAACATTTTTAATCGATGCAGTCAACCAGTGTATTTTTTCTAATAGATTTTGTGGGTATGTTAGTGGAGCCATGTGACAGAGACTCGGGACACAGTCGACGTAAATGATCTCTAAAACTCAATGAGCTGTGAGCATAGAAACAGAAGTATCATCCTTCAGCTTCAAAACATAGGTCTCTGACCCCTGAGTCACAGATGATGTCTCCAGAGATGTGGGTCTCCAGAGATGTGGGTCACACACCCACACAGGTGGAACAGCATCCCTGTCCAGGTACATACTCCCAAAGCTTTGCGAAAACAGTATCTGGCTGATTGCTAGAATAAAGAAAAGCAGGCATTTCCTTTACAACATTCACAAAAATAGCAATGGAAAGCAGAAAGTCTGGTCCGAGGGAAAACATTTTTTGTTTCTGGAAGCAGCAGAGAAGAAGGGGAGATGGAGAGGTGACAAGGTAAACTCCCACAGAGAGGGTGGCGTTTGCCCTGTGAACCTGAGCAAGCAGAAGAAAATATTTCGCTCCACCTGGGGGAAACCTCTGTTCTGTGTCTCTCAGCAACCGGGAGGCAACAAGTACACAGGAGGGAGAGGAGGTTGGCACAGCCCCAGCCCCTATATACAATTATTTGAAGAGACTTAGATGTGAGTGCTGAAGAGAGAGAAACCCCCCCGAGAGCGAACAATGATGGCAGCTACGTACAGAGTTACTTAAGAAATACCCACAAACTTTGTTCCCTGTATCATTTCAAAAAGAAAATAGAACCGGTGTGTTGAAAGAAGAGTGCAAAGGTTAATCGTTTTACAGATACAAATAACATGAGGTCCAGATCGCTCTGCAAATACAGCTTCCAGCTACGCCTGACTCAATTTACTCGTGGCAGCGTAATAAGACTATTCAGCACATCGCCAAGGTATTTTGCGGTGGGCTGTCATCTCCAGCCAACTTCTGAAGGCTTGTGCGCTGAGAAGGGAGACTTCACAAACCCATGCACTGACAACGTGCGGAGCTGCTCTCGGAGGAGCCTGCCAGGTCTCACTGAAGTTAACAGGTTGCCGTCTTGGTTCCAGTCCCAGTCTTTTTTTTCTGTCTCCTTCCTCAGCATTTTAATTCAATCCTGGGGAGAAGCTGTAGCTACCAGCTAATTACTACAAGCTTCAGAAAGGAGTAATCTTTCTGATGACCTGCCCAGTAAACTAGAAAATCCTGAGCAAATACTCAGCTTCTAACAAGCCAATTAATGAATTATCAGTACAATTAATAGTTTCCTTTTACTTAGGACCTTTAAACATCATAATAGAGAGATTTATTCCTCTCTGCACGGCAGCGGTTCATGGAATGTCATAATTCAGCACTAATTCTCAGCATGGGCAAATCTCTGCCTTTTCTGCATATCCAAAAGCTCTGGAAAATCAGACTGCAGTTTCTGCAGCCACCAGCAAGGGAAGAACCGATGTGTATATAGCAGAGGTCGCTGGTGAGGGAGATGCCTTCTCCCCATAACAGGAGCCATTGGTTCATAGGCTGGTTCTCCAAGGTGGGGATGGGATACAGCAGTTTCAGTGTCCACTTGCCTTTACTGTCCCGTTCTTCCAGCAAAATAAATGCTTTTCAGGATTATATGGAGCCTGGTCCTCTGAGACTAGGGCCATGAGGGGTCTCTCACCTCCCAGCTGAAGGTAGGTACAGCTCTCTCCTCACCGCTCTCGGGCTGCTGCAGGGCTCCTGGTGACCAGCGCACTATTTTAGAGGGCTATCTCTAACCTCATCACTCCAGTGCTTGGAAGCTTTTTGATTACCTGCCTAAATATGTGCATGACCAATATATATTTCTTTACTGTTATTTTCTTTTTAACTTTTATTTCCAATATTAACTTTTTATATTAACTTTTATTTTCAATATCTGTTAACCCATTCATTCTTCTTAAATAGGTCTTCTGCCTGCTAGTGTTTACTTTGTTCACACATTTACAGAACATTTATACTTCTTCAGTCTTCTGTTTTCCTGGCTGATATAGCCAAGGTCTTTAGATGTCTTCTTGTCCTCCCACTTTCAAGGTAGCCCTTCTCCTGTACCTAGGATTTACCTTTCCTGGTTATGATTGACTGCAGCTGTACACGATATTTCAGCTGAGATCTTACCCAGCGCCTTGTACGATGGCAGAGCCCTGATATTGGCTGGTACTTGCTGCAATAAAAAGTAAATGACAAAATACTAAGAGCAAACATACCATTGTTGGAAGCAAACCCAAGTGTGAAGGCAAGATGTAGAGAAATTAAGAAATTTGCTAGAAAAAAAAGTATGTCTGCTCATGTAAGTGCATAAAAAAGAACAATAATAAATTGTTTCTGTATGTAGCTTACTCATGTTTCCCTATGTTTTATTTTTCCATCATTTATTCTAGCCAGTAAATCAAGCAGCTTTTGACACTTCCTGGATTAGTTAGAGGAGGAAAGAACAGATTATGGTAACCTCCCTCCAGAAAAGGTGTCTTGTAAAGTTATCTACAACCTCCCCCCTTCCTGAAATGCTGCGATGCCCTTCTCTTCTGAGAAAAAACCATCTGTGCTAAGGGATGAAAGCACAGGAGAAGCATTGCACAACGTTGCTAGTTTATGGGAATCTGTTTATGGGAATAAAACAGTGCTCTCAAAATCAAAGTTTAAGGTGACACTGCCACTTGAAATTTGGTCTGTGCCTGCAAAATAGGTAATTATCAAAGTGGCAAGTAATATATAATATACTAAACAAAAGTCGCACGTTTTTTCTCTCTTATGAGGGAGCTATTCAGATTTGATTTGATTTGATTTTTTTTTTTTCTAAAAAGACCCTTGTGAAAATATAAACCTCAAAGATTAGGAAAACAAACTAGTAAGAAAAAATAATGTGGTGAAAATATTTCAAAGGCATTTCAAAAGAAATCCTCGAGATAGCATTTCAAAACTCTGCTATCGGGACTTGATTTTTTCAAAGTTGTTCTCCAAGAGGAATCGTAACAACCTGATAATGATCAAAGTTTGTAATGAAGCAAATTTAATGCCATGATACAACTTCTTGATCTATGTCCCCACACTCTTTAGAAAAATGAATGACCTCTGCATCTGAAAATCCTTTTGTTATGAGCATAGGAGATGAAAGATCTCTCTAAAATGATATTTTTCTGTTCAAGGCAGTTGTGAAATAAAGTAAAAATCAACGTAAATATTGTGTGTAGTCACATTCTTCTAAGTTTTTCTTGTATGAATGTTATCTGCTTTACTGAAAATACTGCATACCGCATTTTCTTGAGGCACCATACCGTACACTTATCAATATTTGAATAAAATTATGGGTTTTTTCAAACTCTCCTGTCTTTTGATGTACTGTGGGAACACTTAGGGTTACAGTCCCTCTGCCTGTTGAGCCCATACCCAGCCACATCACCTCTAACCAGATGATCCTGGTGGGAGAAGGAGGAGCTGGAAAGGAGCTGTTTGCATTTCTTTGGTCCTGGCCCTGTTTTTCACCACTCTCTGTTCTCAAAATTGTTTAGAGAAGTCTTGGATCCCTATGTTGACCAAACCCATAACAATCTCCTTCTCTCTTGGGCGTGTATCCCCTGACTTGGTTCAGAACTGCACTAAGCATCCACAAAGGAGCAAGCATCGACCTGCCTTGCTCTTCACCCAATTTTTCTCCATCCTTGGCCCAGTAAATGGGAACACGCTTCCGTCTGAAGACAGACAGACGGAGGAAGAGTCTCAGGATGTGGCTGTCTGTTGCAACAGCTTGAGAGCGAGCCAGCATGACTGCATCGTTGCACGAAGTAGTAAACAAGCCCAACTGCAGTATGGAGTTGAGATAACCCGGGTGTTCAGTGTCAGCTCTCGAGCTGGAGAGAGTCACCATGAATGGGGACATTTGTCATTCTTCCTCTTTTTCGTTTTTTTTTTTTTTTTTTTTTTTTTCCTATATGCGCTGGAAAAACAAGGGAAAAAGGAAACTCAAAGAAATGTGGAAGATGAGAACCTTACTATGTTTTAAATACATTTTTCTAGTTTACTATTTGGGTCTTCTTAATTTCATCAAAAAAGAAAAGATTTCTTGGAGAAAAAAAAACCCCAGAACTCCCACAAACGTTTGTTAAAAATTTCCAGCAAAAAGCAGTGACCTGCTTTGGCTATTTGAAACATTTTCATTTATGTTAGTAGCTGCCCAAAGCCCATTTGGAGCAGTGATTTTGAACTGTTTGCCACAGGGGCATTTTGGATGGAAGACACCCTACTCACTGTCCTGAGTTGCTTCTATAGTGATGTTGAAAGAGAACCTCTGACATGAGGTGATGTATGTGGGTTTTGACCAACTGCTTGCGGAGTCCCTGATCAATTCTTATGCAGTTAGCACAAGATAATTTTTTTTAAAAATGTTTGGGAAAGAGCAATGCTTGCCAAAACATGCTATTGTGTCTAATTAATTATTTTTCAAGTCCAAAAGCTACCATACTACCTCTGAGCAATATCACTTGTTGCTGACTAAGTAAATCCCTCAGCAACTTCAGAAAATATTTAGCAAAATACTTAGCGTGTTACATCTTTGTTGTAAGGGGTTTTTTATTATCCTACACCAGTGTAAACCAGGGCAAGTCCCCCCCGCACACACACACTTCAACGTGCTTGATTATTTGTTCAGCTGCACCAGTCCTGTGTTCCTGGGACGCCACCATCAGCAGAATTTGGTGAGAGGAGGGGGAAGCAGGCAGGGTGGTGGTTTACCAGCATACAGCAGGCATAGGCGTCCTAACAAATTCAGGATTTTTATTGACCCAACTGTCCCCAGGATCAGGATTTCCAAATTTTAATAGCTGTTTGGTGATTGCAGAAGCCTCTTTATCTGCATCCTTCCTCTGCACGATAGCAGTAAATCCAGCATCTCCACCAGATGCAGTGTATCACCTCTTTGAAGAGCGTCAGACGTTGCTGGTGAGATGCTCTCTGCACTTGCAGAACATCAGCCTGGGCTCCCTGCAGGGAGCGAGGGACTGGCAAGGTGACATCTGCCAAGTTCGGAAGCTGGGGTCAGAGAATTTCTACAAATTTTTGGGAGTTTGTATGCTAAACGGGTAGGATGCCCACTACCTGTGCACAGAAAGCAGAATAATGGAAGACACTACAGAGATGAAGAAAAGAACTGAAAGCAGCCCTAGCCGGGCTATGGAAGGATTTCTTGAAGCTCTGAATCTGCTTCATAAGACCTACTCCCCTACAGGGTCACGAGCTGGTGTGTTAGCCTGGCTCCAGATAGCAAAGGATCTGGCCCCATCACTCTGCGCGTTGCCACTGAGGGGCCTCTGGGCAGCCTGTGTGTCCCACCAGCTCTGTCCCACCAGCTGTGTCCCACCAGCTCTGCACACAGTGGAATCCCATTGTGTTTCTTCCAGAGGCGCCTCTAAATCCCCAGGGACAGGAGCCGATTTTGGACGGCGTGCAAGAGCGCTTGAAATGCCTGCGTAGAGCCGGCTGCTCTGCTGTGAGGGGTTGAGGAATCTAAGCAAACGGTCAACTTCTTGAGATTTAGGAAACAGTCTGGTATTTAGGCTAGAGTAAAAGCAAATGTTCCCTGCAAGAGCAGATGAGGATGCTGTGTTTCGCTTCCTGGAATTTAGGGCTGGCAGAGACAGATTCCTTTTAATTCATATCATATCAAGGTCTTCTGCACATTCCTTCTGAATGGGAGACGCTGGAAGTGGAAAGTTGGCTCTGCTTTTTATGTGTTTCCAAAACAAAGTCCGTTCGGTGGTATTCTTAACATAGATTGAATGAGTGAAATGAAAACGCTAGAAACTTTTCTTAGAACCCCACCTTTAGGGTACTGATTTTTCTGAAAGATACCTAACAAACCCTTGTAAGTACAGCTTGTTACATATAAAGTTGTCCTCATGGATTTTCCATTTTACCACTTTGATTTTCCAACAAGTGAAAAGCATCACAGGTAATGGCCACAACTTCAGAGAAAACAGGCTCATCCTCTTGGTCCAGTTCTTTTCTCACTAACACAATGCTGTAACTTTGTGGATTTCAACAGTTACCCCTCCTTTACACCAGCGAAGTCACTGCACCTGCGAAGTGACTGGTCTGTTTTTCCTGTACAACTGGCACCACACACAAGCTGATGCGTTGGACTGTAAGTCTCCTGGGCTGTAACTCTCTGACAGCTTTATCATGTGTAGTATACGTGGGCCCAAAGGTTTCCACCCTAATATGAACAGAAACGGTAGGCAGTCTAAACTTGCACCTCTGTAGCCTTGTCGATGTTTTACTGAATTCCTAAGCGCATAATTAACTTAAATCCAAGCAAAAGGATGGAAGCCTCTGCCTATACTTTCTCCACAGGCTTAGCTGCTCCTTCTACCCTGAATTTTCCCTGCCCCAGACAAACTCATGCTCCTAATGTGGACCTAACCACTATGTCTGCTCTAATCATCAGCAGAAACACTCATCCTACTGGAGAATTTAAGGACTGACATCAAAAAGCCTGGAGGCCTGTTACCACCACCATAAAGACTAGGAGGGTGCAATCTCTGCCTGTACCCTCTGCATGCAGCATTTCTTCCACTGTGGTCGGGTTCAGGTTCCAGATCTCAGCATAATCCCTGGATTCAGGAGACAACAGACTGTGCTCGGGTCCTTCCCGACAGATGCCAGCTTTGGAGATGTCAGGCCACAGGATCCCTCTGGCATCAGGAACACTCCACTAGGTGTTGGGAGTGGGCAAAGCTTCAGGTGGTAATGAACAGAGGAGCAAGGCAGGGTGGATTTTTACCATTTTATCATTAATGATCCCATTTTACTTCACCGCGCAGAGGAAACTCAGTCCCTCTTCCCACAAAAGATGTGAAACAGTGGCATTGCAGTCTGCTGGGGAGGAATCGTAGGTGTCTGACAGCACCCAAACTTACCATGTCTCAGCTCTGCCTCCACTATTAACCTGAAGACTGGAAAAAACATAAATATCAAATTGCTTCTTGGCTATTTTAGAGCTTCTGTACAATTCTGTAAAGGCCAAAAGAGCTGGGACTCTTTAGCCTGGAGAAGAGAAGGCTGAGGGGAGACCTTATCAATGCTTATAAGTATCTAAAGGGTGGTTTGAGGGAGGATGGAGCCAGACTCTTTTCGGTGCTTCCCAGTGACAGGATGAGGGGCAACGGGCACAAGCTGGAGCACAGGAAGATCCATTCAAATATGAGGAAGAACTTCTTTATGGTGAGGGTGACAGAGCACTGGAACAGGCTGCCCAGGGAGGTTGTGGAGTCCCCTTCTTTGGAGATTTTCAAGACCCACCTGGATGCAGTCCTGAGTAATGTGCTCTGGGCAATCCTGCTTTGGCAGGGGAGTTGGACTAGATGATCTCTAGAAGGTCCCTTGCAACTCCAACAATTCCGTGATTCCATGATAATTCCTCTTCCTTCCTCCTTCTTTCCTGTGGTTCCCAGAGCTGAACCCTTCTGATGCTCCAGGGCTGGAGCCACAAGGATGCTCTTTTACAAGCTCCAAAGCCAAAAAGACATGATGAGGAAAAAGTGGCCTTCCAAGCAGCCCATGGCCCCTGTGTTTGGTGACTGCCTGCCTTCCACCTGTGTTCTGCCTTGAGGACTGCCAGGTTGTTCCCAGGGCATGCCAGCAAGTGTCCTGCCGCTCTGGCCAAATCTGCAGGCTCAATGCATTGTGGGACTGGTCCTCAGGCCTCCCCAGGAAATGGTAGAGACCCTAGCCCAGAGGGGTTAGTCACTACATTGCCATATCAATCTACTGCATTCAAGCTCTGACATCAGGATGACCTCAGATCTCTCTCAGTGCTGATCCCTTACCAAAGAAAGCCACAGTGACGGGATAGTTTGGATTCACCACCTGCTCTCAGAATCCAAACAGAGTCAAAACAGTCACTCCCAGCACGTGTTAGCATCTGTGGAGGTCTGAAAGCTTTTGTCCCTGAGGGACACCTCACCACAGCCTACTTTGGGTTTGACTTTTGTGACGTCTCCTTTCTACTGTGGCTTCTGGAGGCACTGCAGGAGCTGCAGAGCTGGCGAAGCGGTGGAGCTGGGCGGAGGGAGCCTGTGGTGCCTGTGCTTGCAGCCGCCACTCGTTATATTTTTGCTTCTGGGTGGGAAGCCAGCAGTTGGTTTTAATCCCAATTTGAATGCGTCTCTCAGAGTCTGGCTCTCTTCTTGTGTAACACTGCGACGCTGAGATATTCTGGGACACTTACTAACCATGGCAGAGATGCATTCCTGGAGACTGGAGCGAGGTGTTTTTCAGTGCTGGGCCACATGTTTGAGTGATTCCAGCTGGGAAACCCACTTTCTCTGGTGGTCTGGTGGAGCTCAGGTTTGCTGACCTTCATAAAACTGTGCCACCCACTGCAGTAAGACCCCCCTCCATGCCACACACAGCCTCCTGTGCACCCCATTGACCTGGGACTTCACCCTTGTTACTCCTGCATTTGGGAAGGCAGAGCAGTTTAGAGGCAAGGATGGCAGCGAGGAGAAGGGAGGAAACGAAGCTGCCCATGAATGGCAGCAGGCTCATTGTGGAATCTTTGAGGGATCCAGCGTGGTTTTTTGAAAGCAAATTTGTTACATTCTTAATTCCAAGTAATCCCTGCCACTGAAATGGGATGCAAACGACCTCTGCTGTGATCCTGCTTCTCTCCTACTCTTCAAAATAATTGAGGGGAGATACTTACACAAGGTGACTGCCAACTTGAGTTCTTCTTGTCCCCTTGTCTCCATTCAGATGCTAATAAATGGTTTAAACCAATGTTTGTGATTCACAGGCCTAAAGCAAAGCCAGGCAGAAGGTCTGTAGACAGTACCGGAGCTAGCTATTTTTAACTCTCCTTCTTTCCTGAGTCAATATTGGGATAGGCAGCAATGAAAAAAGCCAACATACGGAGAAGGAATTTGAAGCTGGGAGAGCTTCAGAAGCTGTCAGAACAAGCAGCCCCACAGGGCAAAGGGCAGCGGAGGGCCACTGGCAGGTGCTAAGTGGGCTGGGGCACCATTTGTCTCCCAGGAAAAAAAAAAAGCACTCGATTCTTCAGATATTTACAATGGCTTCTGTCCACTCAAACTGTCTAACTACCTATATATTTTAACCTCCCGTAAGCAGAACTGCATGCCTCTGACTTCCCTCTTAACGGCAGAGGCCGCAGTTATACTTCCAAGTGCTGTTTTGATCAGCCCCCGGCTGTACAGCTGCTGATGTTTCGGGAGTAAAGCATTTCCTCAAACCCTTCATCTTGTCAAGTTGACTAAATCCTAGTATGTTTTGGAAAAGGATAATCAGAGCAGGCTTCATAGCTTCATTCAGACCACTGGAGACTCTGCTTGCAGCTTCCTTAATGAGAGGTTCCCAATGAAGTTTCAGAGAGGCATGGATTTAAATACCTTTTTTTTTTAATAGTAGTTTAAAACACATTGGGAGAAAAATAACTGAGAAGAGAAAATAGAAGTTCAGTGATGGATAGGAATTGCAAGAATTTATTTGGATTTACTTTGGCTCTACAAATGTTTTCTCTTGTCACAAAGAGAGAGGAAAAGGAAATTCTGTATTCTCTTGACAATGAGAAGAGCACGATTCTATTCCCTTTGACTACGAAAATAGAAAATACGGGTAAAGTGACCTGTTCCTACTCTATTCCTTCTTTGTGGTGTCCTTGACTGATGGACAAAGGGAGTCAGAAAGAGCACTGTTCTGATCTGGGCATTTTTTGTATCCTTACCACTATTCCTTCAGCACTTGGCCTGTTGATGTGGGACAAAGGAAGCAAAACATTGAGGGGAATAGGGACCAGGAAGGTGAGGGATTATCCCATGATTCCCTTTCTCTGAAAAAAAACTCAAATAGGTAAAATCAGAATGGGCCCCATCTTCCTGGCTCTTGCAGTACTGGTCCTTTCAGAGCTCTCCCACGTTTGCTTCCTGCATCCCTCTGAGGCACCAGCGCCAGGTGGAGGAAGGGTGGTGGATAAGCTCATTGCAGCGGGAGGTTGGGGCATGACGTGTGTCTCACTGCTCCCTAACTCCACAAACCTGCTCTACAAACAGCTTAAAAGATTGCTCTGTGAAAGAGTTTGTTTCACCATGATGTCTTTGTTCACCGATTCAACAGGGTCCTCTAGCAAAAAGAGAGCGGACAAGGCTTGATATTCCTGTACTTGCGAAACAGCAAACAAGATTTGACTCCTCCTACATCCCAACCCCACTTAAAAAGACCGAAACATGTTTTCCAAGTCTGTATTCTTCATACACCACAAGGAATCAAAGAGAGGTGCAGCTGATTCTTATTTTTCCCCTCTTTTCCTACACACCCTGAAGAAAGACCTGATTAACCTGTGGTGAAAATCTGGGACCACTCAAGAGAATGAAATTTTGTCTGGGCCCTGGAAAAAACTGGCCAGCATCTTCTCACCAACTGCAATCAAATTATGCTGAAATAGTTTATATTAGTGATGTGGGCCTAACAAATGAAGTGATATTGGACACAGAAACTACTAAAGGACGTCTTGTTGTCTGATTCATGGGAGCTAGAAAAAGGTCTAGTAATTTATGGGTCTTCGGTTTTTCAGTGTTCCTTTAGGGACCCCTTTCAGAGTTTGCTTCCCAGAGATACTAAACAACTGCCCTCTGAAAATTGCTCCTTCTCCGTGTGTTGAGTTTAGCAGTCAGATAACGAGTTTTGCACCATGAAAAAAAACCCCATTGACAACTAAGGTATAAATTCAGGTTCGTTGCAATGCCTGTGTTGTGGCTAGAACAGTGAAATTCATGACTTCACCAGCAAGAAGCAGCTTGCTACTGCCACAGCAGCAACCTTCATTTTAATGGAATTTTTTTGTTTGTTGTTATTTGGACAATGTCCTGCCACATGATAAGTTTCAGTACAGAACATGTTTTAAACACAGTTGGTCATCAAGGGTTAACTTGGTTGGTGGAACCGAAGTGAAAGTTTTAAAATACTGCTGCCATGGAGAACAAATGCCTTCAAAGCGCCTATAGCATATGCTATTTAAAAGAGCACTGAACCAATGTTCTGGTTTGAATTATTTTTCTTCACAGTACTTCTCTAACTTCACTGCCAAAGAAAAGACTTCCCGAGCCAATTTTTAATCTTAATTATACCAGATTCAATCTGGAATATTTCCCTTGAAGTTAGTTACACCAGATTTACACGAAGCAGAATCTGGCCCAGTTTCCACATTAGAGTTTTTCTCAAAAGATAATTTAGGTTAAAAAGCAGAGTAGCTGACTAAACCAGCCAGCAGCCCAAGGATCAACACTTACCTACATGCTGCTGTATCCCCTGTTCTTGAGCAGTGCCAGAGCGTCCCTGTCTGAGCTAAGCCTGCAGAACTAGATGAGGTACAGACTGAAACCTGGTCACCTCAGGCAAAAAGAAAAGCCCAAGTAGTCTTTTGTAGAAGTGACAGAAAAGAGAGAAAATTTCCCCTGAGTTCTCAGTGTGTCGGTCTCCCCTGTTTCTCAAATGAAGGAAGAAAACTGAACGTGTGGGGTTCAGCTACTGGCACTCTTGGAATGGCTGTAGGTGCAATTGGCGCCTGCTTGGTTTCTTCCGTCACAGATTAGGGGTATAGAACTAACCTCACTCTTGTGTTTGAGTACGGGAAACACACAGCACTGCAAGAAGAACGGCAATGTGCTTCACGCCTCCTGCCAACGCACCTCCAGCGCAATCTTGGTAAATAAAAGTGAAATGAATGACTGAATTCAATGACTAAGAGGAATGACTAAATTGGTTTCCAGGTCTGGAGCTCTCTGCTGACCGTGTCAACATGGATGCTGGTTCTTGCAATTCCTAATAGTGGATTAGGGGTTGACCTGTTTTGGAAATTATTGGGTGAAACTTGTAACCTCCACTGTCTCCACAGAAACCCCAATTCTGCAAGCTCTTAGGAGGCATTGATGGCTTTCCCTTCTCTTTATCATTGGGGTGGGGGAGACCCATGCTCAGAATCTCTCCATGCCACAGAGGTAGAAGGATAGTGTTTTGTTTGTGTTTTGTGATGTTATTTTGGAGCATCAAACATCCAAGGAGGAGAGGGATCGCTTTAGAAAGCTGATTACAATTCAGATACATTGGCCATAGCTCCAGTTATTCTACAGCAAATCATCCCCAAGGGATGTATTGTTAATCACTAGGCATCAGAAGAAAACCTGTTGGGGGATGAAGCAGAAAAAAGACATCCCGTGTCTGGAGCTTGGGCAATTCAGGGATAGACAGACATATTGGGTCTCTGGAGTTTGGCACCTGGTGATGCTCAGCCTACCTTGGCTCTTCTGTGCCCATGGGAGGGATGTATGGTGGACGTGGTCAGCCCAGGTACGTGTAGGGACTGATGTTGACACAGAACAGGGCTGGCCCATGCCCATCCTGTCAAGGGTGGCCATGACCACTATGTCCAGGGAGGGCTCCACATTAGTCATCTCCCCCATGCAGATCTCAGGGCTGGGTCCCTGAGCGCAGCAGCCCGAGGGGGCAAAGCTGGTATTAATAGCAAATAGACACAGAACCAAAGCAGCCTGGTCTGGCTGTGTTTTTGTCCTGCTGTAATCCATTAATTGCTGCAGCTTGAAAGAACAAAGGCAAAGATAATGGTCTCGGGAGTTATGAACCGAAATCAAACCTGGGCTGAATCAGCAGAGGAGGCCCTTCGATTTCAGAAGGAAAACTTCTCATCTGGGGCACGGGAGGAATTGCTCTTCTCTGCTTTACTTGCAGCAAGCCACATCCCCCGAGCTGCTGAGCCCGGCCCGCGGCAGCCCGGGGCCGTGGAGGGCTGGACCTGCAGGGATGAAGCCCTCAGAATCTCGGGGATGGGAGGAGGGCCCCGCTTCACCATCCTCTCCAAACCCTCTCCATCCCTTAATTAACAACAGAGACTCCAAAGGCTGGCGGGGTTTGCGGTGCCCCGGCTGGGCTGGGCTCGCTCCTCCCGCGGGCTCCGGTGCCCTCTAGTGTCGCGGGCGGCGGCGGGCATCGCCGGAGACCCCCGCACCGAGAGCGGCTCTGCATCCCCGCGCCCCGTCGGGGCGGCGGCGGCGGCGGGGCGCGGGGCTCCCCGCCCCGGAGAGCTGGGGGGGCCGGGGCAGAGCGGAGGGCGGAGTAAGGCGCCGGTGAAGGGCCAGCTGGAGGAATAACCCGTCTTCCCCCCCTCGCCTTCTGGGCCACCTTACCTCACCCCTAAACCCGGTTTGGGCTGCTTCTGGACCAGAGCGGCCCGTTTATTCTGTCCCAGTCAAAAAGTCATGGCGGGAGCAGAAGGAAAAACGGAGTCTGGGGTTTTTTTTGTTGTTGTTGTTTGTTGGGGGTTTTTTTGTTTGTTTGTTTTGTTGTTTTTTTTTCAAAGAATAAAGCTTCCACGGCTGTTTTGGCATCGTTTAACGTCAAGAGCCAAATGCAACAATGAAAGCAAAACAGCTCGACGTGGCGGCAGCAGTGGCCTCAGTGGGAAAAAGACGGGCACGGGGGAACTACCTTAGCCGGGAATGTGGGGAATCAAAATAAAGGTTGGGGAGGGCAGGCTGGGCAAAGTTAATTTCTTTTGTCTGGCTCCCTGCTCTCCCGGTGACACGGGATCCTTGCTATTCAGAGCCAAATCATGTTGAGCAAACAAAATGAGGGAATCTGGTGTTGTGAAAAGAGGGAGAGACAAAAAACCCGAACCTGGTAGGAGTGTAAATGCACACAGGGCCGTCCTGCGGACAGTGCGCATCTCCCAGTGGTTCTCGGGGGGACTGATGGTCCCCTGACTTGCTCCCCTTCTGTCTCAGGAAGCCCTCACCGCTGTGTTCTCCTTCCTCCACCATAGATGCAAGCACAGATTTATAGCGACAAGCGATGAGAGACCGCTCCACTTTCTTCCCCTCTCAGGCATTTGAGGGGTCTCTGCTCCAGGCTGGAGCTCCTCTTCACCACGCAGGGGGTCCTGCTCCAAAGGGGTGAACAGGCTGCGGCTGACCCCCGCACCGTGCAGCGCTGCAACGTGGAGAACCATAATCAAACCCAGACCTGCCTTCCCAAAGAGACAAAAGGCTGCGGGGCCCGAGCCGGGGGACCCCTCCTCACCCACCCCCCCCTCGCAGGAGGCTGCTCGGACCCGTCATGAGCCACCTATTAGGCTAATAGCCCCAGCCAGCTAAAGGCTGCCCGGCTCACCCTTGGGAGAGAGCCGCAGGAAAGGGTTCATTACTTGCAGCAAATTGGGACTCCTCCCGGGTGGGGGGACGCTGAGCGGGGCGGCTCGCAGGCTCCCCTGCCCCCCTGGAAGCCTCAGAGAGCGGAGCGGGCCGCCCTGAAGAACCCGCCCCGTCGGTGCCCGCTGCCTGGACCCACCGGCGCTGCGGGCCCGGGGAGGGACCCCCCCACCCCGGAGCATAAACAGGCGAGAGCGTCTCTAGCCCGGGCGCCGCAGTTTTGTTTAAGATGCGCGGTTCCCATCTGTTGCCGCATAAACACAGGCTAGCGGGATGCCTTATGCTCCAGCCCTTCGGGGGAGGGGAAGGCGGGAGGAGAGGAGGGGGGAGCGCAGTGGTAAAAATCCCCCCACCCCCTGCCTGTCCTCTCCCTAACCCCGAGTCCCCCGCGCCTCCCTGGACGGGACCCCCCTGCGCCACACGGGGCGGGGGGTAGAGCTCAGGACCCCTCCTGGAGGGTTTATTTTATCTACGGGGGACCAATCCACAGGCACGGCCGGCGCTTCGGGGTCGCCCCACTTAGCGTGGGGAAGAGGGAAGCCACGTCGGGGAAAGTGTCGCGCCTCCTCTAGGCGACGGGACACCGCCGTCCCGGTCCCCGCAGCGCCCGGCTGGTCTGGCAAGCAGCTTTGCCAGTCCCCCAGTTTGCAATTTTTATTTTTCGCTGGGTCTTGTGAGATCCCACGTGGAAGCCGTTAACGACCGCTCGATAATGATCATGACAAAGGCATTATTCAAATGAGGCAGGTAATTGCAACCAGAAGGCGCCTCCTCCCCTTTCCTTTTGCTCCTTTCTTTTCTTTGCAAGAGTAACTCTCGCATTACATCCCATCCTGGCGGTTGCTTCGCCGGGAATCACCTCCGCCGTTAAACCGGACACGGTAAATCCCGGCAGGGCCGGGCGGGATCCCCTCGGAGCTCTCGGGCAGTTGTTTGCCGCCGATCTGAACGGCGCATCTTCGCGGGGCTTGAATCTACAGCTCCGACTCGAGTCACGCTAGGGCTTTTCCGTCCCCAAATTAAGGGGTGCAGACTACTGGAAGCGCTCGCCCTCCCCCCCAGGCAGACAGTTCCAGGGTGCAGTGTTTTTTATTTTTTCCTGGGTTATTTTTTTGGTTACTGTTGTGGGGCTTTTTTTTTTTTTTTTTTTAGCCATGCTTTTGACTCACTGGGAGCCTGTTGTTTATTCACAAGCATTACGGTATCCTGTTAGCATTCCGACCAGGGGCTGCTCGCAGATCTGACTCCGATGATTTCCTGGAGGAACATGTGGAAGCAATAGCGGGGTTGTGCACTCACCCCAGCCGAGGATGCGCTAGCGGAGGGCGGGCAAAGGGCCGGGAGCCACCGCCGGGGACCCGGCGAGCCGGGCCGGGGCACCTCAGCCTGAGCCCGCTTTTCACGGGAGTCGCTTCTCCTTTCTGCCCCCCGTTCCCTTCGGGGCATCTTCTCTTCAGAGGCTTAATTCTCCTTCGCTTAGGAAAGAGAAAAAAACCCACCGGATCCTGGCGCTGGAGTTTGAGGACAAACTTTTCTTTTGTTTAATACTAAAAGGAAAAAAGAGGTGTGGGGAAGAGGAGGGCCAGGCTGGGGAGGGAAGGAAGCGGGAGAAGCCCCGGGGCGCAGCTCTCTGGCCGGTGCCCTCCCCAGGAGGCGGGTAGGCAGGGAAGCAGGCAGGGAAGCAGGCAGGGCCTCCCGCTCCGCTCCTTTCCTGGGGCTGCAGTGCCCCCTCTCCCGCGGCCGCCGCATCGCCCCTTCCCGCACGGAGCCTGCAGCAGAAGGGGTTGCGAGGGCAGCTCCCCGCCGCCTCCCCCGGCCACCCCCTTATCTCCTACAGATAGCGACGGCCAACAAAGCAAGAGATACCCCGGTGCTGGCTCCCCGGCGGGGATCAAAGCTCCGGCTGGAGCGTGTTCAAACAGGAGGGACTCGGACGTGCGCTGCCCTCGCCTCCGCAGGCACCTCCGCCCCCCGCCGCGCCCCCCTGGCTCGGTTATTACTGGGGTTTGTTTGCGCTGGGCAAAGCAAAGGCAGAGGGGCAGAGAAGAGCTTTCCCGGTCCCGTCGGAGCAGCGGGGTCTGGGAGGGCTGGCTCCGGGCGAAGGTTACCTTTCGTTGTGTCTTTCATTCATAAATGTTAAGGGATTCGTCTCTCCCCCTCTCTCCCAGTGCCTCCTGCTCCTGGCTGGCTCACGGCCGTCCATCCAGCTCTCTTAGCCCAAGCTCAAGCTCAGCCGTGTACAAAAGACACGAGGAACCCGCAAATTCGTTTCCAGCTCAAACTCCCCGTCCATAAACTCACACTGTGACCGTGGACACCGAGCCGAGCCACCGTCCTGGAGGGTCTGAGGAGGGAAGGCTCATTCATGAAATTGGGAGCTCTCGGAGTTTTCCTGAAAGTTTTTGGTTTTTTTTTTTTGGGGGGGGGGTTGGTTGTATTTTTATTTATTTATTTTTATTTTCTCCCCCTGCCGTGCAAAACTCCCCTCTTCCCTCTTTCCTCCCCCTCGCCCCTGCCATATGGCTAACCTCCCCCCTCCCCTGCGAGGCTGGTGAAATCTGGAGGCAGAGACTGGCCCCCCTGCCTGCGTAAGAGCCTCCCGCCGGCGCGCCCGCCTCCGGCCGCGGGGCTGGGGGCGCCGGGCGAGCCAGGGCGGCTCTTATTCTGAAGGGGCCGGAGGGGGGCTTCATTTCCTGACAGCTATTTACTTAAAGCAAATGATTAGTTTTGGAAGGATGGACTATAACATTGAATCAATTACGGGACGCGGTTTGTGAGACCATTACAGTCGGATCGGGAGGGAGGGCGAGCGGGAGGGAAAGAGCGCGGCGGAGCGGGGAAAGTCACAAAAGACGTGGACATATTTTGGATATTTTACAATCTGCAGGATTGGGGCTGCGGATTATAAAGGAGAAGGTAAGAGGTGAGGGGCAGTTTCCCCACCTTTTTCTTTTTTTCACCTTTTCTCCCGCTTCTTTTTTTTTTTTTTTTTCTCTTTTCTTGTTTTCCCACTTTATTTATTTGTTGTTGGTTTGGTTGGGTTTTTTCTATTTCTTTTTTTTTTTTTCTTTTTTCTTTTTTTTTTTTTTTCCTCGTTATTTTTTTCCCGGTGCTCTGAGCCGGGCGGGGGTCTCCTTCCCGCGGGTCGCAGGCGGGGGGACATCAGGCGCTGGCGGCCCCCGTGGAGGGGAGCGGGGAGCCCGGCGTCCCGCGGGCCGTCGGGGCGCGGCGGCGAGCAGCGCGGGCAGCGCTAATGACAAACACATTGATTGGGACGGCGGGGGCCACCGCGCCGCATTCCTGCCGCGGTGGGGGCGGGAGCGACCCGCCGGGGCTCCGCCGAGTAGCGGGGGGACGAAGTCAGGTAGGGTCGCGCCCCCTCTTCTCGCATCCCTTGCTGCCTTCACCCCGCTGCTCCCCCGTCCCTTCCCCCACCCTTTGTTTTTCACCAGCTTCCCCTCTTCAGATCCCCCTTCCCCACCTCGCTCCCCATGCCCGGGCAGCCTAAAATACCCCGAGATCCCAGGCGGGGGCAAGAACACCCCCCCCTCGACTACCACCCCGCCAAGGCAACCCGATCTCCATCCCTGCTCGCCCCGTCTTTATTTTACACGTCTCAACGGAAAGGAAGATGCTGAATTTAGGCAGGACTGGTACCTGGAGCCTTTCCAGCTTACAGCCCCCTCTCGCAACGGGAACGCCAGCCCCACCGCATGCCCATGATGGAGCCCACCGCCTCCTGCCCTCGGGGAGGGGGCAAAGTCTTCGCTGCCACCGTTTGGATTTTGTCAAGCGCGGAGGTTGCAAACTTGCCAGCCTCTGCCAGGCTGGAGTCCCCTGGAAAAGTCCTGGGAGCAAGTAGGAAATGGCTTTTTGGCCGTCGGCGGCGTTGCTCAACATTTTTGGACGCGGATCCCTCAGCCCAGGAGCCGTTCCAGAGAACAGGACTTGAACAACTTTTTTTTCTGGAGCCAGCAGCGACAGATCTAGCGAGGCAGCAACCGCCCCCGGGGCCTGCCCGCATCCCGGTGGGGAGGTGGCTACTTGGCAGAGGCGGGGGCGATGCCCTGTCCCCCGCCCGCGCCGAGGGCACGTTTCCAGAGCCCCATCGACGGCATTTTCGGCGCGTCTCTTGCAAATGCTCCAGCTCCCTGGTGCTCCTCCGGGGCCCAAAGCTGCACGCCCGGGGCGGACAGGGCATCGCCTCGCCCCGGGTGGGGACCGTCGGACACGTCCCCAGGGCTGCGGGCAGGTCGCTCTCCCTTGGTCCCACAGCTCCGAGCCGGGACACAACGCCTTGTCCTCCTCCCACCCCCGCCCGCCGAGACGCCCGCGTCCTCGGGGTCCGTGCTTCGCCCGACGGAGAGGGCTGAAGAAGAAGCCCTCGGGTGGCAGTGCCAGCAGAATTAGCCAGTCCCGGAGGGAAATACGGCTTTGCTTTGCCCCTCTCCATCTCCCCGAGCCCGCTTTTCTTTTTCCTGGCTACCTCGCATTAAAAAAAAAAAAAAAAAAAAGAAAAAAAAAAAATCGTTCCAACTTGGCAAAGGCTTTCCTATTGTTTCCCAGACAAACAGCGAAGTGGCTGGGAGTTGCCATCTCTGTTAGGTTCCCTTGGTGTCCCGGGCAGCCCGTCATCCGCAGCGGCTCTAACCGAGGGGCCGGGGACCGAGAGGGAGCCGCGGCAGCGCCGCTTCCCCGCTCCCTGGGGGCTGCCGCTCCGGCTCCCCGAGGGCAGGCAGGGTCTGGCCAGCGCCTGCAGCCTAGTGGGGGCTTCAGGGTGTGAATATAACCCCCCACCGCTATCCCCCTCCCTGTACCGGCTGTAGGCGGCCCGCTGTTCCCCCGACGGGGCGCACCGGGGGAAGGGGGGCAGCTTGTTGCACCCTCGGCATCTCCCAGGGCTGATGCAGAGCCCAGCTGGGGTCCCAGCTCGGCTGCCTTAACTCCGTGTCCCTGGATGGGGCAAAAGACGGGATCAAAGCAAGGAGACAGGCATCAAAGGTTCCTCTGTCATTGGCTGATCAGAATCTGAACTGTGAAGACACGACTTTAAACTCCAGGTCTAGAAACGCTAGGGAAAGATCTCCCAGCAAGTGACTTCGGTTTTAGCTTCGAGTTAACAAAGAACATTTTAGAAAGGCCCTCAGCTAAACAGCGGTTTAGCTAACCTCAAAGCTTGGGGGAAAAAAAAAAAAAAAGTTTGAAGAAAAATGAGACCGCACAAAGCACTGGGATTTAGGAGTCCACAAGCAAATCAGCTCTCCCAGCCTGCAGGCGCTCTCCTGCTGCTTTAAAATGAGAGCCCTTGTTCTGGTACTTTCTCCAGGCACGAAGGGGCAGGAGGTGTGCCAGTCCGGCTGCCATCGGGCACTGGGGCCCACCTTCGCTGTTATTTGCTCCTTGATGTATGGGAAATCTTCATGTGGCTGTGAGAGTAATATATAGGTATTAGGTTTCAAGAAAGCAGGAAGTAATAAATATTTTAATAAAATACCTCTCCACAGTACTGCAGTATTGAGCTAGGTTTTGAGTACAAAGTATACAGGCAGAAAAAGTCTCAAATACCCCAGCCCTTGCTGGTGATTTCCAGCTATTCCAGCTGGTCTAAAAATGAGGGTGAAATGTATAACCTTATACAGTCCTTGCCTTGCTTCCATCCTTAGATTATCATGGCCACAATGGCACTACTTCTGTATGTGAGCTCTGAAAATTTTAATAGAAGATGTTTGCTTCACTTGTTTTAAAGACCAGGGAATGATTTTGGAGAGGTTATTTTTCCTGGTGGTGGCAAGAATGGCTGATAATTTTAAAGAAGCAAGCAAGTAAACCAACAGTCCTTTCTCTCCCTCTTGCCTTGCTCTCCTGCTTGACTCATCTCTTTCAAGCCAATGAAGCTTTGCATGGGCACCCAAGGGAAAAGTTTGCAACAGTGAGGCTTCCTAGCTCTTGTGGTCAGCAGAGATGGATTGGTTTTTCCATGCAATGCTTCTTAGCACTTGAGTTGGGATTCGAGGTGTTCCTTGATTTGATCCTGAGAACCTGCGAGATGTATTCTTTGGAAGTGCCAGTCTTTTTGTCTGTTTGCTGAGGCAGTCTGGAAAATCCTCTTTGAACTGAGCAGGGAAATTTAAACTTTGCAAATTTCCCCCCACCTTTAGCTCCTGGACTGGTGGAGTGTGTCCTTGAGGGTTAGGCTGAAGAATCGGGGCTGACTGGAAGGCTCCTTGGGTAGCAGAGAGCAGGAGCCCAGCACTGGGCTAGTCTTGGTGTGCAATTACTCCTGCATACGGGCTATGCTGGATGCAAACACTTGTAAAGGGCTGTAGAACAAGCCTCATTTTAGGAGAACATTTATGCCAGTCTTTTTCACTGAAGAAATTGTCTTTTGTTGTTTGTGCCTTTTGCCAGTGAAACCCTCAGACCCGTCTGTTAGTCCTGCAGGGAAGGTCTGCTCTTGTGGAGAACTGAGTTTGCAATTTGGGAATTGAGAACCAAGAAATGTTTCAGGAGGTCCTGTCTGAACACTTACATTCAGCTAGTGACACATACCACAAGGAGGAAATGTTCCCCTCTTTTCTTGGGCTGGCCTTAGCTCTTCCTGGAAAAGGTTAGTCTTCCCAGAAGGACAGACTGCCACTCTGACAAAATCACCACTGAAATTATCCAGCCCTCTCATAACAAGGATAATCACATCATTACGTGCCAAGAGTTGGAATCCAACTGCGGTCATATCACTGATGTAAATACAGAGCAATAGGGACCAGTTGTTTTTGTTTGTTTGCTTGTTTGTTTTAAAATCGGTGAACTCGCATGAAATTAAAATGTAAGAAATTTGAATTTTAAATCGATCCAGGAGACTCAGTTTAGATTCCATCTGCTATGTTGGAGAGTTGCGTTGCCTTCTGCTCGATGGGAAGTTTCTCTCATTAATGTGGATCAACATTGCCATCCTGTGGCCAAGAGGGTGAACTGTAGTGACTGGGTAGCTGGCAGGAGATGTCTGTTAGTCTCCAGTCTTCTGGTAGATGCACTAGTTTTCTGTCTTGAAAGACGTCTTTGTTTGATTTACAGCAGTATGAAAAATATATACCACTGGCTCTTCTTGGTCTACCATGGTGCTTTCTCTCTAGGTCATGTAGATCAATCACCTACAAAGGCATAATTTTCTAAATACGTATTTCCATAGGCTTTATGGATATTGATTTTGCTTTGTCTTCTACAGTGCAGTCAATGAAACCCTTCTTGGTAGGAAGCCAGTGCTTGGCAGTGAGTGTTTAGAAGATTGACTTCTTGCTGATAACAGTTCTTCAGATGTTCTTTTCCTGTGGTTTTTGTTGGGTTTTTTTTTTTTGTTGGTTTTTTTTTTTGTAGATTCATGGAATAGTTTGTGTTGGAAGGCACCTTTAAAGTTCATCTGGTCCAAAACCCCGCAATGACCAGGGACATATTCAGCTAGATTAGGTTGCTCCGAGCCCTGTTATCACTAAAGCACACGAGAGAGAGCAAGATTTCAGTCAGATCCCTTCAAAACCCAGCAGCTAATGTAGATGCAATGACTGTTTTACCCTGGGCAATCAGCCTCCCCTGCAGAGAGTTTGGCAGACCCTTCATGGCATCATGTAGCTTTCACGATACACACCCATGTTTCTATTTTAGCCAGCAATATTCAAGGTATGCAAGGAATTAAGGTTGGCTCAAACTTATGTTGTATGTGTGCTGTCAATTCTGGGCTTCAGCTTGCATAAATCTACTGCCTTCAGTGAAGTTAAACCAAATTGTGGTTTGGTGGAGCGGCGTTAGGAACTGAACCTGGTGTATTTATTCAGGGCTGAGATTCGGGTGACTGAGGACAAAGAGGGCTGCTGTGCCATAAGGAAGGCAAATAAGTGCATACAAAAAATTAGGTGAGCACAAATAAACAAAACCACAGCTAGCATACCTGTTTGGGTGTTGTGGGAATAAGTAAACTCTCTTTTGCCCAGAAGTGTGAAATTGTACCTGCGTTAAACCTTGACTCCAGCACTGATGTGCAAGGATATGTTGAAGATGGGATCCAGCATTCTTTAGTCGGATGCACAACGTAATTAAATCCAATTCAAATAGATTTTGAGTAGAGATGATGGTGAATCCTTAGTAAATGATTCTGTCTTTCACAGTGAGGAAGTGTTGCTCTGGGTCTTGATGAGATTAACGGCTCATTGGGGAAAGATCAAAGCTCTGGGTTGTGAAAGAGTAGCCAGCTGGAAAACGCAAATTTAGTTAAGTCCTCGTGTTTTTAAACTGCAATGGTAGATTGAGGCGCTCAGCTCTTACTGATTTCTATGGCAGCCCAATCAAGACAGCAAATTCAAAGTAGCGCTTTGGAAATGCCATCACCTGTACTTATATCAGCATAACCACGAGGCTTCACTCCTCACTTACACACACAGATTCTGCAGACTGGTGTGCAAGAGCTGAGCTAGCTTCATCTTTTCTCCTTCTGTGCTGCCTCACTTGTGCTCAATAGCCTGCAAAAACAACACAAAAGGGGGAGAGATCTGCCTTTTCAGAGAGAGAAAAGGCAGAAGGAAACCTGGCAGACAGTGGGGTAACGTTGTCTTGTGGATCTTGGGAGGTTAGGAGTCAGATCAATAAAGCAGACCATCATAAGTCTTTCAAGATTTACAGTGAGTTACTTTATCAGAAAAAAATTACAGGATATAAATGTGATAAAAATGAATAAGGAGACTGAGACCGAGGGACTTCTTTGATGTCCGAGAGTCTGTTATCAATAGGAGACAGATACATAAACACATGGCAATTATTGCTAATTGAAGAATCAGGCAAAATGCCTTGCCTCTGCTGGAATGTTGTCAGCTGAATTTCCGAAGTTGTTTGTACATGTTTTTGGGGGTTGGTAGTTTGTAAGTCTTCTAATCCTGCCTCTGAGACCTTTATGTTTGATTCGTGTATCAAATACGTTTTGCTTTGCAAAAGCGGGCTGTCTGCTCCACACGTTGCGGGAGGGAAGGGGGACTGGTTCAGAAACACTCCTCTGTGTGTTGTAAGCATTTAACTCCCATATGGCACTGGTAGAGTCGTGATAACTGGAGGTACCTACGTGCTTTCCTATTTCAGCATCAGGAACTGAATACCAGAGGGGGAGTAGAAACTCTTCAGAACCTTTGAAAAGTAGTCCCTGTCTTGGCACATCATCCTTTATTTTACTCCTTGGTCTGTGTTTCAGATTAGGGGCTCTTCCGTGCAGACATTTTTTAATCTGTATTGGCTTTGGACCAAATCCAGTTACTATTGAAGTCACCAACAAAACGTCCATTGATTTCAATGGGAGCAGGGGATGTAGGAGCTTCTCTTTTGGAAATTATCTAGCAGGCTCCTTGAGGGTTTTAAGTAGAAATGTCATTAGATGGCACAAAAACTACATAGATGCTTATTGCCACTGCTGCCTCTTCAAGATGGATGCCTTAGGATTATGTGTTTGAAAGCTAAAATTATCACATGTGATCTATGACTCTCCACGCTGCTGGGGAGAAGAGATGCTCTGCGAGTGGCAGCGCGGGCCTGCAGTCTGTCGTGGGTTTATTCCGCTAGAAAATCTCAGCATATGTTTTAAATAGCATGCCTCTCGATCAAGGGGATTCTTGCTAAATAAGCAATAAACACTATTGTATTGCATTGTATTCAGTAAGCTATATATATATACATATGTACAATGGCAAAACAAAAATATCACTCAGGATTGTACTATTTGTAATAAAAGCAGCTTTTAAATATGCTTTTTCTTGCACAAAAGCTGCTTGCAGCTAAAAGGCCGGAACTTATTGCATAAAACCATTGCATCCTCACCGATGCCTGTGAGGGTATGGCCTCTGTGGCTCCTTTGGGTTGCCGGTGGAGAGAAGGGGTTATGGAGCCTTAGCTGCCTTCCCCGCGCCGGTGATGTGTCGGTGTCAGTGATGTGTCTGTGGCTCTGCGTACCTCGTGGGAGGTGGTTGCACGAGCTGCGGGCGTGAGCCAGGGTCCCAGGGCCGTTGCTATCCTTGGCACCATGCAGAATGCCAGGAATCTGGGCTAGGGCACTGCAGAAGAGGGGTTCCTGCAGATTTTCATTCCCATTTTCAATCCATTAACTGGCTCTCTCTTGCCTTCCCCTTTGTGTTTCAGTTGTTGGTAGCTATGGGTACTTCCCCACGGACGTTCCTGATCCTGGGATGTTTTCTCACAGGTAATGTTCCTCAGTCCTCCACCCCTACTCCTTCGTAAATTCTTATTTAAGCTTGCTTTCATTGTGTCCGCGATAACAAATGCCAAATGGTTGCCAGCTGGCCACAGGCTCGGTTTTTCTGCCCTTCCTTTCAGTAGGCTAAAGCAAGAAACACTGAGAAGATGGTACTTTTGTCAGCCTGTGCCGGCTGCTTTGGTACTCCTACAGCTGCTGTCGTACAAACCCAGTCGGTTTTCCTGCCTTGTGCAGGGAAAGTGAGCCTGCCTACCTCCAGTTGTCCCAGCCCTGCCCCACTGGGGTTTCTCCAGCAGCCTGGTGCTGCCTGTGTGGGCTCCCCGCATCCTCCCACGCCGCACCACCTCGCTGTGCTCGCCGGGGCTGCCAGCCCAGCCTCCCAACATCTGCTGAGTGAATGGATGTCGGGAGGGGAGGGCAGCGTTTGCCACAGGGTGCCAAATATAGAAAGGGGCCTGTGGCCCGGGGTAACACGTGCGGGAGCGAGAAACTGGTTTCAAAGACTGGCTGGATTCCTGCTGCCAGTTTATTGCACAGAGACCACTTTCACGTTCTGGGTCTAAGTGCTTGTTTATCGTGGACTGTCCTATCTGTTTTGTGCAGGTCATTTGACAGACTGAAACAGCAAATCCGTTTCCCTGGTGAATTCCCCATTTTTTAAAGGGTGTGGATCCTCTAATTTTCCTTCTGGGAGTTGGACCTGCACCAGCCCACCTACAAATTACCCAGGCTTGCAAATCTGAGCCTCTAACTGTAGGTTTCATCTGAAAACCAGTGCCATCTACAACATCTAGTTCAGTGAATTACAGTTTTATTTCGCTATGAACTTTCTGTACGTTTTGGCTAGAGGTAGACCTGATGCACAAATTTTGGGTCTAAGCTCCTGCTCTATACCTTCGCAGAAATAGAAGCCAGATGTAAAATGCAGGTGCTGGTCTTGGGAAGGGATTTCTAAATTTCATTTGTGAGCTTACTCAAAAGCTGACAGAACTCCTGGTTTCCTGACCACTGCTGTAAGGAGCTGTATGATGCCCGTGACCCAGCAGCTAGGGTGTGGGATTCTCTGGTCTGCAGCAGAGCCGTGCCCGCGTTTGGGGCTGGGAAGCTGAGGTGTGGATTGGGAGCCATCTCTAACTTCACCTAAGTCTTTCACCTCTTGATTTGACAAACAGAAGTCGGCAAGCAAACACTTAGCATTTCAAAGGGAAGCCGTTTGCAATTCATCGGGCAAAACACTGGCTTTTAACAAGGGCAGATTTCCTGGGACATCAACACTTCCAAAATGGTTAAAAAACCAGCCGCTCCGGATCCACTCTGCTGTCTTTCACATCCTGCGCTGAGGTTGTTCTCTGTGTTCATGTGTTATTTATTCATGTCTTTTTGCAGGACCGTTCCTAACGTTTTGCCAGCTTCCTCTGCCGACTATTGTTCCCAATAGGAATGAAATGGTGGTACAGCTGAATTCCAATTTCACACTCAAATGCTCTGGAGACAGTGAAGTGAGCTGGCAGTATCCAATGACCGAGGGAAGCCACAGGATAGACATTAGACATGAAGAAAACAACAGTGGCCTCTTCGTGACAGTGCTTGAAGTAGGAAATGCCTCAGCCGCTCATACGGGCTTGTATGTTTGCTATTATAACCACACTCAAGTGGAGGATTGGGAAGTGGAAGGGAAGGACATCTACATCTATGTGCCTGGTGAGTGAGGGATGCCACCGCTGTACCCGGAGGTTTGGATGGGAGGGCTGAACTGTGGATGTTCAGAAGAGGCGCGTTGCTGGTGGCAATTTGCCGGCAGAGGAAGATAAATGACCCCAGGGCCGTTTCCTAACACGTAAATCAAAACCAGCCCCTATGAATCTATGGACACGTTCCTCTTTCTTTCTATGGGTTTTCACTTTTTTGGTGAGTTACAGTTCTCAAGAAGAAGGATGGATTCTTGACTTCAGACCTGTGGTCTTCTGACCACCAGGGGCTGGGTAGCAGACCTTGGTGGCTAGGTCAGCTCAGCTGTGCGAGCACGTCCAGCCTTCAGGTTTGCCTGGCCCCCAGGTGGCGATTAATGTCAAAACCAGTCCTTTCAGGGGTGACTTGGGTGGATGTTTTGGGATGTGTACTGACCAAACCAGTGCCATCTGACACTAAAGAAGTTGCCAGATGAGGAAGGCCATATCTCGTTCCTAACCTGAATTAGGCTTGATCTGAGAACTGGAAAAAGCTCATGTGTGTACATGTTTGGGCAGAGCAACAGAGATGTCTTAGGGGTGGCTGTCACAAGGGAGGGTGAAACGAGAAGTGTTATTGCTGGCCAGTCTGACACAAGATTAAAAATATGGTGCTGCCATGCAGTGCCCTGTAATTTTCAAAGCAAACACAGCCTTCCCAGGCCCTGCGCCGCCTTTCTCTGTTGTGGTGGAAAACCTGTTGGACCCAGAAGAAATGTCATCCCTTCTTTTCCGATGTACCTGTCCCCAGCTTTGCCCTCCTTCCCCCTTGTTCTGACTGGAAATCTGTTTAAAGGCTTTCCACACTATCCGTGGGATGAAGATCTTTATTGTCATAGCTGAGATAGGCACCAGAGCCTGAGCCACAACCGACTGCCTTTGTAAAGCCCTGTCTGGATGTTTCCTCAGCGTTGGCTGGGGTTCAGGGGATGAGTGGCACAACTGCAGGGCCAGGAAGGATCAAGCCAGTAGATTTGCAGTAAATATTTTGAGCAGGAAGCAAAAGAGAAAAGAAGAGATTGCAAATCATCTCGCCAAATTGCAGTAAGTTGTGAAGGAGATGGTGTCTGCGACTGCAAGGAAGACTGTGGAAGGGGGAAAACTCAGGAAGCACTAACAGGACTTATTTTAAAGGCAATTTTCCAGTGGCATTAAGATTTTGCAGTTCGTGATGTGTGATTTGAGGACAGTGATTCTTCCAAGACTTTTTCTCCATTTCTCACAAAAAATGTGAAGTGTTTGTGTTTGTCCTTGAAGCAAGAAGAAGTTTCAGCAGAGGCTGTGGGCTTTGGCACATGTATCTCAATTTCCAAACAGCTCTACCAAATGACCAGAAGCTGCTGTTGGTGTTAAGCAGTCTTGTAACTCACTCAGTGAAGGAATATAAAGGCAAGAGATGGAAGATTTCTTCAAGAGGGCTTTTCGGTTTGGTTTTTAAATGCCTCTAGACATCAGCCTACCAGATTCGCAGGGCAGAGACACCCTGTAATTTTTTCCACTCGCTAACCATCAAGATGTCATAAATGCAGTAACATATCCTTTTCTTCAAATTATAGAGAATGTCTCTGTTTCCACTATAAACATTGTCTTTACAATTGTTTTTCCTGCAATGAATTAGGAGGGCAATGGGTGGCAGCAACCCACTTTAGCCAAGGAGGATTACATTGAGACTTCACACAATATCCCATTTTCACTAACAGCGCACAGAAAACCAAACTAGGTGAATCCTGTTTCTGTTTTAAATTACAGTGGGAAAATGAATACATGGAGTTGGCAGTATCTTTGGGATGGAGCGCTGTGTTTGGAATATTGCTACAAAGAGCTTGCCAGTGCAGCAGAAAGTCTATTGTTGGAGGGATTTGGATTGCTATTTATTAAATTTTATTATAAAGCTTTGCACAGAAGCTTCAGGCTAGCAGGGATTATTTGTTTATTCCGAATGGCCAAATGGAGATAATTTGAGGGTTGTACTTTTTAAGTTGGATATGTTATGCAATTACGTTTTAAACTCAGGCTTTGGATTGGCTGGATAGGAAAGTTGGCATGTATTTTGTTGACTTTAAAACATAAAACTACCAGGTGTTTGTTTGCTTTTTTCTGGTTGAATGGCATATTTTGAAAGCCACATGCTGTGACCATAATTAGCTATGTCTCATAACTGTAATGTTGGACATGTTAGAAATGCATGAAGACAAGTACCTTGAACTATTTTTGATGAAATGTGGCTTAAGTGGTGTTCAACATAAACAACATGAAACTCATTTCTACTTTTTGACATTGAAAGTGTTTGGATTTCTCCTTTTTTCCTTTTTCTTTTTTTCTCTTTTTCTTTTTCCTTTTTTTTTCCTTTTTCCTCTTTCTGTTTTTCTTTTTTCATTTTACTTTTTTTTTCTCTTTCTCTTTCTCTTTTTTCCTGCTTATATATTGGTTAGGAGACAGCTACTATTACCAAAGGAAAAAAAAATCTAACTGAAAAAGATGAGTGATTTATGCCAATAAAAGAGAGGATCTTTAATATTTTTTTTTTTGTGTGTACTGAATGTTGCACCTAAGTGCAAAATCTTGTGTCATAAAAATAGGATGTTTAAGTCCAGATTCTTTCCTAAGGTCTTTGCTGTACATATATCTTGATAGAGTTGTCTATGGTAAAGTAAATTCATCTTTACTTTAGTCCCCAGCAATTGCATGAATGTTTTCACACCCAGTAGTGATTTTCTTCCTTTTTGTAACTTAATATCCTTCTGCCCTCACTGAAGGAATATCTCAAAACCAGGTCTAAAGGAAATAATACTACTTAGATTTTTTTACTCGGGGTCCTTTGCATTTCCTATTCTTTCCTGTTTTGTGCTTAGGCCAAATAACAAAAAGTAGATACTGCGTACAATTAACAGGCCTTACCTGTAGTGTCTGAAAAAGTGCAGTAATAAGCTGCTGTATTAGTTTCAGTTATGATCTACAAGTGGTCATTGATATCTGATTCTTGTAAAGGGTCTTGCTACAAGCAAGACAGTGTAAAATTACCTCTTGTCTTTACAGACCCGGACATGCCTTTTGTTCCTTCTATGCCAGAAGACCAGTTCATCCTAATAGAAGAAGGTGATCCCACCGTTATCCCTTGTCGGACAACTGACCCGGATGCTCAAGTGACATTAATTAACAGTTTGGACAAGGCTGTCTATGCTTTCTATGACAACAAGCAAGGCTTCGTAGGGAGTTTCCCCGCGGGCTCATATACATGCAAAACAATGGTTAAAGGTGTGGAGTTCAAGTCTGATGAGTTCCTCATCTATATTTTAAGAGGTACTAATTTTTGTTCATAAAAAAAAATAAATTAATAATATTCACCCTAGTTCTTTCCTCGTACTGTAAGAACTGTATTAGCACCAGCATCACAGGGTTATATCAGATACTTCCCCGATGATGAGCTCTTTCCTCCCCTGGCAGCATCGCTAGTTATTTAGTTGCTAGTTTACTTAGCAGTTGCGTACAATTTTGATAAAAATAAAGTGTCCTTAACTTTATCTCCTCTCCCAAATGGGTACAAGAAAAGTCTTCTGTGATTCATGTGTTTTCATCCTGTTGACTGAAATGTAACTTAAAAGACTGGTGTTTCCCAATGGCCTCAAATTGTAGGACTTTGTGTAGTCTGAAAAACAGCATAATTTAAATATGTTGACAACAAAGTTTTATTGGCCAGCAATAGATTCTCAAAGACAGTCACCAATTAACAAAATGGGATATTGCTCTTATACTGAGTGCTTTTTCACAGGGGCACTTGAGAGAGGAACTTCTAATTTTAAGCATAGATCGGTCTTTGTGGGATTGAACTCAATGTTTTTGCACTTCATGCTTTAAGTATACCTTGTTTATATCAGCATAAACCACCAGTACTTTCACTGAATTTTACAAGTAATCCCTCAGTAGAAGAAGTGAAATGGAAATCTCCCCCTGAAATCATACCATGAAAATTGCATATTTTAAAAAACTAAATCTGTTCTCTTTCTCTTCTCTTAGCGACTTCACAGCTGCCGGTTGAAATTGAAGCTCTTAAAACTGTGTACAAAACAGGCGAGACCATCGTAGTAACTTGTGTGGTCTTTGACAATGAGGTGGTTAATTTACAGTGGAATTATCCTGGGAAAGTGGTAAATATCTCTCCTTCTATTTCATTTTTGGTTTGAATGTTTGTAGTTACTTATTGGGGAAGAAGGTGGGGTTGTAAAATATTCTTCTCTTGCCTGAATAAGGACAGCTGAGGAGAGAAAACAAAGTATTTCTTTTACTTTTAGGTTACCACAAAAGGAAGTCAGTCCCAAAAAGTTAGAGTTTGCTGTTAGTAAGTATGCAAAGTATGAGAGGAAGGTGAGGTGTGACTAGGAGTCCATCCTCCGAGGGAGGAATGTTGTCTCTCAGGTCTTGGGCTGGTTGAAAAAAAGAAATGTTGTGGAAATAGAAAGGTCTAGGAATGTGTCAGACGTCTGCATAGAGCTCTGCTGCTGGAGGTCTGAACTTCTAAAATGGCTCTCTTAAATCTTGCATTCTTGGGCATAGTGGAAGACGATGAAGAATCAAGTTCATAGACTTAAGTGTTCCTCGTTATGCAGGTGTTAACTAAAATGACTCTTACAATCAGTGTAATTACTCACTAATGAGAACTGTCTAGTAAGAAAACCTTAAAACTTTTGGATAACCTCAGAAATTTTCAAACTGGCATGAACATTGTTCTGCAGTGAAAATTCTTGTTGGTTAGAGCCTGTCCCTATCAATGGAGAACTTCAGAGTATCCCATGTGAAAGGTCTGGTCACACTGAAGGGGTGGAGTAGCGGAAGTGACTACTTAAGTGTGACCCTAAAATGCCCCCTTTTATTTAAGTAATTTAAGAGCTCCAGAGAAAAAAATTATTTAAGAAGATTTTGTTCTATTTTCCATGCTGCACATTATAATCTCTGCTATATGCAACCTTTCAAAACTGTCCCCAGGATACTTTTTGTTCCAGCCTCTCATGATAACATGGTCTACTGTTCTCACCATCCTTTTACTTGTAGCAGTCTTCCCCTGGTCAATAAATTAGTCTTGTTTTGAGAGATGGCAGAACATAGCATCTAGCAACTGCTTACTTTTTGTCTGATGGAGGGGATAAAAATTCACCCTATGTCATGGGAATTGAACAAGTAAAATTCAAAATAAAACCCCACAGCTTTTATGTCTGAGGAGAAGGTAGCGCATAATCAGTAAAATACTTTCAGGCTGCTCATGCAAATTTTGAATGGTATTTCGTTTTGAGTGAACAAAATATGACCTTTCAGCCTCGTCACCCTTCTGTGCCTGCCCCCAAAAGGTGTGTTTTCACACTTGTAGTGACTGTGGTTGAAAATACATCCCTGACTGAGTAAAGCCTTCTGCCATACAGGGTTTAGGTGGTTGCTCTCACTCCAGTGACATCATAGATCCTCAACGGTGTGCTTTCAGCTCAGTTGCTTAAGTAAGGTTTTTTTTTTCCTTCTCCAAACTACAGAAAGAAAAAGGTCTGATAAAACTTGATGATATCAAAGTCCCATCGCAGAAGCTGATTTACACCTTGACCATTCCTGAGGCATCAGTGAAAGATACAGGGGATTATGAATGTACTGCTCGGCATGCAACCAAGGAGGTTAAGGAAAATAAGAAAGTAGTCATTACAGTTCATGGTATAGTCTGATTTTAGTGTTCAAAAATTACTAACGTGTTGGAAAACACCAATTGTAAACGCTGTACAGCGTTGTTTACGTAAGGCTTTTTCATTTACAGACAAAGGGTTTGTTCACCTGGAGCCTCAGTTTAGCCCTCTAGAAGCCGTCAATCTACACGAAGTCAAAAACTTTGTTGTCGATGTGCAAGCATACCCAGCACCAAAAATGTACTGGTTGAAGGATAACGTGACTCTGATTGAAAATCTTACCGAGATTGTTACTAGTTCCAACAGAGTCCAGGAAACGAGGTAAAAACATTCTTCTGACTCTTACTTTGCTGTGTTGACTTGACCTGGGCACTGCTCCAATTTATAATATTATCTAATATTAAAAATAATTTTTTTTGTTTCCTACTCTAAAGAGTAATGTCTAATCTACCTCTTTGTATTCCCTTCATAACATCAACCTTTCCAAACCATAGGAATCTTGGGTTTTGAGCACTAAGCCCCTTCAGTCCCTCCAAGATGGCTCCGCTCCAATAATTTCTAGCTATTTTCAACAATATCAGAGGCTTTGTTAGATCCCTGGGGAATATAACTATGCCCACTTGTTTCTTAGTTGTATTTTGGCAGTTATTTACCATTTGAATAATTATTTTAGTGTAAAGGCATGCTAGAAATGCCAAATGCCGCGTTATAATCTCCACATATCCAGGTTATAAATTGCATTGAAATGGATTTTTTTTTTTTTTTTTTTTTTTTTTAATGCCTGCTTTAAAAATACAAACAAACCCTCTCATTTCTGCAGGTTTCAGAGTATATTAAAATTGATCCGGGCCAAGGAAGAAGACAGTGGATACTATACTTTGGTTGCTGAAAATGAAGACGAGATTAAAAGATACACCTTCTCCTTGCTAATACAAGGTAAGGAGCCTTGCCCACCAGAACTGATGGCACACAACAAAGACTTGATCCTCTTACACAACGGATTTCCTGGAGTATTGAGATAAGGAAGGTGTGAACTGGGGTGTCCGGAGGAGTGCGTGCGTGCCGAGTCCTTGGAGCTCTTGTACCCTGATCTTGGCTTTTGCTTCGGCACTGGCCTTGAGCCAAAAAGAAACCTCATCCTCCCGCCTAAGTTATTCCAGCTGACAGCGGGGACGAGAGCTCGGTTAGTATGACATGAGGACGTGGCATAACCGCAGCACTTCCTTTCCGTGGCTCTAGCCTAGGATCCACTCTGTCCTACAGGAATTAAGGACCTCCTGGATGAGTCCAGGTCTCTAGCTGTCACCAAGCTGTCGGCCAAACAATACCTGTCCCAGTTTATTTGAAATTTCAGGCTGCTTTTGTAGACCCTGATGAGCATTTTTACAAACTCCTGTCTCCTCCCCAGTTCCAGCCTTGATTTTAGACCTCGTGGACGATCACCATGGCTCCGCCGGTGGGCAGACAGTGAGGTGCTTGGCAGAGGGGACCCCACTTCCTGATGTGGAATGGCTGGTTTGCAAGGACATTAAAAAGTAAGAGGAGTGGGTGCTTTCTTATCTAAAATATGACTGGCTGTGTCCTTGATTAGCTTAACATTTTTAGTTACTGTACCACTCTTTCCTCATTAAGGGCCAGTAAGCTACAAATCTGATTTGTCTTTTCAGAGGCTTTTATTTCCAGAGAGATTGCCAGGCCCTTCCTAGTGATTGCATCCCGTAAGAGAAGACACAATGCATTGATTCAGGAGGTTTCTCTCATAAATCTTTGTGCTCAGTGAGCAAACTCAGCAGATTTCACAATCCCAATTTGAGTAAGGATCTTGAGGAGTAGCTGCCCTTCCATTCAGGGAGATCTTATAATTTCACAGATAGCTCTGTCTGCCTCCTTAATACTCTTGCGTACTTCTAAATTTTAAGTTGTAGTTATTACCCCCCAAATTATAATTTTTACCTTCAAAGTATTTTAGACATGTGGAGTAGTTACTCCCATTTTTCGTAGCTCTAGGCAGGCTCCTGTAGCTGCTGGGAGGTAGGATTTTCCCTGGGAGGTTATCCACCAGGGAGAGGGAGACCATGCATTGAAGGAGGAACCTCCCAGCTGTGTTCTGCTCTCATCATGCTGAAACCTCTTACTGCCTGGTGGGATGAGTGTCCTCCTATCCCTGCCCCAGGGAGCCTTGTGCAGCACTAAGGATTCAGGGAGAAACAGAGATCCATCCAGCGCTATAACTCTATGGGATATATAGAGACACCAAGGTCTATCTATACCAGACCTTCTGGGCTGCATTGTCAGGCCCTCAAAGTGGCAGCAGTAACGAGGATCAGAAGGCAAATTGTTCTGAGGCAAGAAAGATGTAGGCTTTTCACAGAGGTAGTCTTAAACATTTCTGGTCTTTAAAATTATTGTTGTTGGAAGAAATAGGGAAAAGTGATTGGTGTTCTGTTCACTCATATTTATCCATACCTATGTCCAATGCCTGTTCTCCCATTATCCTTCTCTGCAGGTGCAGCAATGACACCTCATGGACTCTTCTGACTAACAATATCTCTGACATACACATGGAAGCCCACCTAGATGAGAAAAACATGGTGCAAAGCCAGGTGACCTTCCAGAAGGTAGAGGAAACCCTGGCTGTGCGCTGTGTGGCAAGGAACGACCTTGGTGCTGTTACTCGGGAACTGAAGCTTGTGGCTCCCAGTGAGTTTGCTTTTTCCTTCTGTGAAATTACAGCAGCCAGATGGACTCCTCTCTAACCCCAGTTCAGTCTTAATAAATAAAAATGTGAATTGTTGCAGATAGAAATAAATGGAAATGTTTGGAGTTTTTTTCCCACCCTGGGACATCTGAGAATGAGGCCTTCCACAGGTCTTTATGGTGCATCTGTTTTTTACTTATTATGTGGTTCCATGATTCATTTTATCATTTTATGGCCACTGGCTATAGGATGTTCTTCTAGACAATCTCTGCATTTGGTTTTGAAACAGGAAGGCAGAGCAGCTCTGGGCTTGGCAAGACCTTAGAGTCACGAGCCCCAGGGACTGCTCCTGCCACATCTGCAGGACACGGGAACTGGGATGGTACGGGAGGTGAATGTCTTGTGTGTGTGTCATGTTCCTAGTGGTTCAGGAGGAAAATATGGTCTGTCTTTTTATTCCACAGCCTTGCGATCAGAACTAACGGTGGCTGCTGCAGTCCTAGTGCTGTTAGTGATTGTGATAATTTCACTGATCGTCCTGGTCATCATATGGAAACAGGTAATGTAGGAAAAAATCCTATGTCAGTTTGGATGTTGAGCCCTGATGGGTTTTGATCCTCTCTGAAGTCAGGCACAGGACTAATGGTTGGTTTTGCGTTCAATGTGCTTTGCAGAAGCCGAGGTATGAGATAAGATGGAGAGTCATTGAGTCTATCAGCCCTGATGGCCACGAATACATTTATGTGGACCCAATGCAACTGCCTTATGACTCCAGATGGGAGTTTCCTCGAGACGGGTTAGTGCTTGGTAAGTTTCCTCTAAGGGACTAATCCTACCCATTCTGGGGGGAGAAGGATGATTAAGGACAACTCTGAGGTCTCTGCTACCGTGATTTGTGATGTAACTCATGGCTGTGAAGTCCAGAGCCTCTCTGTACCTGTCTGCTCTCCTCTGTTCTCCTGCCACATCCTCTTCTTCCCCTGCAGTGGTGTCAACCTTGAGCTCCTTGGGTTAGTGTCTCCCAGCCACCCTATCCAGCTCTCCTCCATATGCTTCTCCTGTAGTGCGCACCTCCACGTGGCTTAGGGGGCCTCTCCCCAAGTTAAACTCCCTCGTCAACACCCACTTCTGTGAAGGCACCCAAAAAAAGTGGATCAGCATTTTTTATTTGCAAGACATTTGTACACTTATGTGTAGAGGCCCAGGGAAATCTGCAAGTAGTTATGTAGTTTTATTAAAAATATTTTCTAAATTAGAAATCCACGATGTGCATATATCAGTGCTGAGTAACTTAATAACTTATTTTTGTGGCTACTGTCCTTCTTCCCTCCCTTTCTGCTTTCTTGCTTTGCTGTCCCTGGACTGGAGTCCATATAGATTTCAGTTAGTAATTACTTCTTCAGGGCTGGCCCAATCTGTCACTTACATCAATTGAAAGCGTAATGATTATAGATAGTTTTAATGTCCAATCCAGACAGCACGTTAAATTCACAAGACATCCCTCTGTTGGAGGTATCTGTGCAACAAGTTGTATACACAAAATACAGGATAAGAAAACAAAAGATGTTTTCTGTTTGATATATTCTTAGAAACACTCCCCTGGTGTAGTTCTCCTTCCCCCACCACAGAGAAAGAACTGATGTTAATTCTTCAAAGAAGCAGCAGAAAATTTTTTGGTTCAGGAATGATATCCTTTAATTAAATTCATGTTGCTAATTGAAAACTAGAGAAGGGTGGATATTTAATGGAATTATTTTATTACAACCCAGACTTTAATTATATGCCTAAATAGGATTTGTCAGATCTGAGCTGTTAACAGACCACCACTGTGACTTTGTCTCCCTCTGATTCATGAGCACCAGCCTCCTTCAATGCCTTCCTGTTTACAAGTGTATTCAGGATAGTCACTGCTTAAGAAACTATTGGTACGTGCCCTTTTAGCAGCCTGGATTGTACAAGCATTCTTCTTGACACGGTTAACATTTACCCGCCGGCAGTTTTACCGTGTAAAATGCTTGCTGGTGGGGACCTCTCTTGTTTCTGGGGCTGATAATTCTGGTTTGTGCGGGTTTTCTCTTGTCGAAGCGGGAGATGGCAGCAAAGCAGTTACACCTTTAGCTCAGGGAGGTTCTGAAGCAGGATACGAACCCATCTTGGCTCAGCCAGACAAGCATTTCCCATCCTAGCTGTGTAAGCCAGCTGGCATTTATTTGTTTTTCTAGCTAGTAGTGCCTGGAGTGCAACACCGCGTTAAATGCCAACTCTCAGCGTTGGCTGGCTGGAGTTTCAATTGATAAATCTGGGTTACACTGCAAATTTCCCATTGCTATCGCCCCTCCACAACTCAGCAGCCAGCACAAGCCTGAGAGATGTGTAACAGAATGAGAAATGTGGTAATGCAGTGAGCTGCTTGCCTGCCACTGCCTTCTCCTGGCTCTGCTGAGAAGAGGTGAGGTCCAAGTAGGACCTGGACCTCCTCTTTGTCTGACATGGCCGAGGGCAGGGCTTTTCAAGGAGCGGGGTTTCTTAGCATCTCGGGGTGGCTGTAGGGAGCTGGCAGAGTTGCTCCCATCACTTCCCAGCAAGCCACCCATTTGTCCTGGCGGCCTCAGTAAAATGAAATGCTGCTCTGACACAGTCAGACCCATCCCCATTTGGAAAAGGCAAGTTAAGATCCAAGTTACACAGCATTTAGGCATTTCTCATGAGACCAGAAACTGGATGTAGATTATAAAACTTGTCGCTTGTTTGGTTTTTTTTGGGTAGAGACGAAGAGAGTCATGATTTAATTTGGGATGAGCTGATCATCCCAGCTCAATTCTAGCCAAAGAAGCAGCCATTCGAGAAGGCTGTGTCCCTACTTGTGTCCCCTCCAAGCAGAAAACTGTCACCTCTCCGACAGGCTCAGCAGATAGGCTCTGTGGGTGGGGAGAGAGGTTGAAATAGCTCTTGCCCCCAAGGGTGGTTCCTCCACTAGTTTGAGGAGCCTTGAGCTGCTGGTGTGTCTGCACAGTCCCTCTGTGGTGGAGAAGCAGTGCTGTTCCTCTGGTGGGCAGATCACAGCGGTGTCTTTATACTAAGAAAAGTAAACACGCTAGAATTTTGGGCTCCACCAAAGACTGTGATGGCCTTACAGATGCCTCCAGCTCTTCAGCAGTCAGCTCCCACCTGGCTCCAAATTTTTAAAACACATGGGGCTTGGGCTACGTCTGCAGAGAGGGGTGAAAAGGGGAAGGAGCAGCGATGGTTCCCCACCACTCCGGAAGCGCTCTCACCGTCTCCTCACGCACCCCGGCCCAGCAGAGGTGATGGAGGGGGAGATGTGTGCCTCTTGCTCAGCCGACAATATGGTTTGGGGAGGAACTGGCGTGTGAAGACAAGAAGATCAAGGCGCATCAGCAAATGCCATCACATTCTGAAGGGCTGCATCCTGCCATGTGGCTCCCAGACCCTTGGTCTGAAAAGTTTCAGGGGCCAAATTTCAGGCTCAGGTTGTTTGAATTAGTCTGAAATTTAGTGGGAAGATTTCTCACATCCTGACTGGGAAAAATAACCTTTGGAATCTTGAAAAGAAATCACATAGGTTTTTTGTGTGCATGACAAACTGTGCTGTCATAGTCTTGGAGAGGTTCTTCAGTGGTAGCTCAGCTAAGCATGCTTTAACCATTTCTTGTGCTTGTTAATGATGTAGGTATCATTTGGCTGTAAATAATTTTCTCTTAAAAGCATTCATACAATAAAAGCGGGGGCTGTAGCTGGAGGATACCAGAAACATATGGCATGGCATGCCAGATAACACCTTCAGAAGCATAAAAGGCGGCAAGTTCAAACTGCAAATGAACGTCAAAGGCAAAATGCTGTATATCTCCATAGTAAAAGTCACTGCTTATTCTTCCCGTGCTGGAAGTTAAAAAGCAACATAAAACAAAATAAAAAGCTTGTCAGGAATATGAAAATATCGTGGCATCTGGAGCTCACATACAGGTTTTTTCACGGAGTAAAAATTGCCTTAGTGAACTTACTCTTCAATATGGAAAATATGAAATATAGTGTTTTGGAATATTTTTGTGCAGTTCATGTTTCTCTAAAATCTCACTCAATCTGTACACAATTCTTTTGCACACTGTATCCATATCAGGAGACAGGATATGATAATCCAAAATTTTTATCTAATTTGATTTGCGGGAAGAGTAAAATGTGTATAAACATTAGCCATTTCATTACAGCACTTGGAAATTTGCAATAAAATTTATTCAAGCATATGAAACACACTTGTACATTAAACTTCAGAGAAGTTTCCCCTCATATGTGGTCAACATGTATTTCAGCTTCTTGCAGCTCACTGATGGTCCTGCCTGTCTATTTCTAAATGTGCTGCTGATGTGCTTCAGCCTGTCTCACCGCTGGATGCATCCAGCATTGATACAACACCCTGAAACTACAGCTAAGGAGTTCAATTCAGATTTTTAAGTAAAGGGCCCAGCTGTACTGTAGTCAGGTGCTGGCTGTGGCAGAGAAGTCAACTTAAACATAGGAGAATCGACGATTAGAAAAGATAAAGTGACAGTGGCAGGGCAGAGTTGGAGACGAATTTGAATGAGTTGAGCTCCCACATGCAGATGTGTTCCTGATGTTTGTTTGCTTGTTTTTGTTTAAGAATTGTACTTAATGACAACATTTCTTTAAAATATATTTGTATTTTCTGCTTAACAACAACAGTAATAATAATAATATCAGTGGTCTGGCCTAGTGAATGTGCTCTTCCCACACAAGAATCACAACCTGTAGAGGAACGTAGTGGGAAACGAGGCAAATTGCGGTTGCTCTCTGAAATAAATAATCCTCTCTCTTGTGTTCAGGTCGAATCCTTGGTTCCGGTGCCTTTGGAAAAGTAGTCGAAGGGACTGCATACGGCTTGAGTCGCTCTCAACCGGTGATGAAAGTAGCTGTGAAAATGCTGAAACGTAAGTTGTGGCAGCTCCGGTTCCCAAGCTAGGTAGTGCATCTTCCCACAGGGTTATTTAAGCTTTGCTTGGGCGTAAATAGTTTTTCCAGATCTAAAGCTGAAAATGTACCGTGGAATGACTGAAATTTAAAATTATATCTTAGATTGCTTCATGGTGTTTTCAGTTTTTTGAAGCAGTATCCAGGCTTCTGAAAAGATCTGAAGTTTAGTTTTAGCTGTATGGACTGTAGCAGCCACAATAACTCAGCAAGTTCAGAGAAAGATAGAATAGCCATGAATGTTTGTGAACAAATGAAAGCATTACAACAGAGCAGAAACAGCCAGCTCTTGTGTGAGAATCTTAAGTTCTTTGAAGATTTCCCAGTTCATGACCTGAGAATCTGATGCAGTGATTCTGGAGGAACCATGAGGAGCTTTCTTGTGTTGAAACTAGCAGCTTGCAGAATATCTCTATGCCACCTGGGCAGTCTACTGTACTCCTGGAGAAGGACAAACAGGCTGGGTCAGCTATTGAGCTGTGTCAAATTAGTCCTCTATTAGTGATTTGTGACTTCTTTCCAAATCTTAAGAAAGCCCCTTGTCAAGTAAAGGACACAGTCTTCTTCAAGAAACCATGGTGGCAATGCTCTAATGAGGCAAACAAGGAGAAATCATTTGTTATTGGAAAAAAGGTGGTTGCTCTCACTGAGTGGCTGGTGTGTTTTTCCAACAGCTACAGCGAGATCCAGTGAAAAACAGGCGCTTATGTCTGAACTGAAGATAATGACACATCTCGGGCCCCACCTGAATATTGTGAATCTGCTTGGAGCTTGTACAAAATCAGGTGGGTTTGGCTGACAAAATGGAGGTTTGATGTGGAGGCACTGTTCACTGTTTAACAAGCACACAAATGTCAAGTAAAGGATTTAACAATCAATATTAATGAATAAAAGGTTTCACAAATCTACTTGATATTTGGGACTTGCAGTCATATCTTAGTAAATAACAATGTATTAACTCCCAATACTTTTTATATTTATATTCTATTTTCTACTCTTTTTGGAGTCTTTTTCTTTTTTTTTTTTTTGCTTTGAAAGACCCCACTCATCAATGTATTATTTTGCTTTATTTCATCAGGTCCTATTTACATCATCACTGAATACTGCTTTTATGGTGATTTGGTGAACTACCTGCATAAGAACAGGGACAATTTCCTGAGCCGACACCCAGAGAAGCCAAAGAAAGATTTGGATATCTTTGGGATGAACCCAGCTGATGAAAGCACAAGAAGGTGGGGAAAAAAAGGAAAAAATAAAAGTATGACCCGCAACTTAAGGAAATGCCATTACTAACCCTTACTCCATCGCTCTCATTCATTGGTTTAGAACCCTCCCTAATTCTTCTCATTAGACTTTTATTTATCAGGTTTCATAGATCTAGGAAGGTTTCAGCACTTTTTTCCCAGTCTCCCTGATGTGTGCTAGATCCATGTTTCCTCAATGTGGAGATGCCTGCCCCAGGACCACCATGCGGTCTCCATAGTCGTCCTGAGATCCCAAGGAACATTTCTATTAACAAAGCACGCCCAGTGTTCCTCTTTTCTGTAAAAACATCCTTTTGCCTCTAATCACCCAAGTTTTAAAAGTAAAGCACAACTACCTGGTTTCCATGTTTCCCTGCTCAGGGAATTTCCACTGTCTAAAACTCCTTCCCTTCAAACAACCTGGCAGCGTTTGTTCCCCAAGCTCCAGTACTCTCCTTTATCTACCAATGGCTTAGCCGGTCTCAATAGTTTCCTTATGGTTAATGTTCATCCCATAACTTTTTCCAGATGACGGTGGAGGAAGCTTGTCATCATACATTCAGCAATAAAGCAATGTCATAAAATTAGGCAGGATTTAGAAGGTGAACAGAGATTCCTTCAAAAAATCACTCAGGCAAATAGACCAACTGACTTGGTAGCTGAGGACAGCCAGGATTATTCATCCGAGCATGGGTTTGTTCAGCGGGACTGGACTGGATGAAAACTGTTTGGATGAATAAATTACATCTGTAATTTGGAATACCTTGGAGTAAAAGCCGTAGGTAGTAGTACCTGAATTCAGTGGAGTTTTGGGAAGTTAGACAACGCATGTTTATATACTTGACAAAAGGGTAAGTTTGAAGTCCTTGTGTTTAACTACAGTGATACGTGGTAACGTGCACTAATATGTGGTAGCACGTGGCTATGTTGTAATATATAATCTTTACGTATTCCCTAACAAGAAGCCAGCTCTTACGCCCTTCTATTTCACAGCAATACAATCGTACACCATAAAAGAACTGTTAGATCTACAGGATGCTGTGGCGGGGAAGTCACCTGGACAATAGTAGCTGACACACCTGTATTTTTTCCCAATTTCAGTTATGTGATATTATCATTTGAAAACACTGGAGAATACATGGACATGAAACAAGCTGATACCACTCAGTATGTGCCAATGTTGGAGAGGAAGGAGGGATCTAAATACTCTGATATTCAGAGATCTGTGTATGATCGGCCTGCTTCATATAAGAAGAAATCTATCTCAGGTAACATCGAATTGTCCCTTCTGCATACATCATTGTATATACATCTGCACGCATCTCACATAAATGCATATCTTATTTTTTGACCTCTATTTGGATGCAAACTACTCAGATGTGTTCTGCACGCGTGCCAGTGTAAGCTATAAGTTAAAAGCTTGTGCTTGTGACCTTCGTAGTGCTCTGGGGACAGGGGTGCGCGCTCCTGGAGCAGAAGGTGTCGAGCTGTGTATTTGCTTCTGTGCGGAAGGGCTGAGGGGCTGCGCCCTGCGGCGGGGATGGAGGCGCTCTTTGGAGGCAGTGATTTCATTAGTCTTGTCGTTTGCAAGATTTTGAGCAACAGCAACGAATAATATAATAATAATAGTAAATATCTATCGCTCCGTTTCCAGTTACATTTCACATTAACTGACACTTAGCAAATGCAGAACACTCCCAAATACTTTCCTGGATTATGTAATGAAGATAATGAATGCATCCCGTTCCCCGGCCCTCTTCTCAGAAACCAAATATGCTTTGCTTTAAAAATAGGCACCGTCACTTTTGCCTCCAGGCCTCAGAAACTGAACCCTATCCAGGCCCAGATTTACATGGCAGACTAATGTACTCATATTGTGCCCTAGGACAGTCGGGGTAAATGAGTCACTGAATTTTGACTGGGTTTTTTGCTGACATTTTTCATAAAAAAAAAAAAAAAAAAGAACTGTTGCCATAGAATTCCTAACCCTTTTTGCTGGTATTGGATTAGTCCCAGTGAATACTTGCTGGGAAACATAACAGTCTTCAGCAAAAGTAAAGGGATAAGAATGTACATGCATGCACAAAAATCTAATGAAGGCACCACCTCTAAATAAATGTTTTCATACCACACACCGAGTATTGCAAACAACCTGTAAAACACTTCAATGGGCCTTTTTAACTTCACCTTTTCCTGCAGTTCTCTGGGGGCAAAAAAATACAGACAGGAGAAAAAACAAAACCTATATTTAATACTGGTTGTTTTTAAGAATGCAGTATGTGTCAGTGACTGATGCAGACATTAAAAGTGGTTAGTTATTATGAAAAGACTGGTTTGGTCATGGTATTCTGTTAAAGTCATCAGCTCGGAATCATGGTAGGTGAGAGGAAATGAATGTTGCTTTCACAGTCCAGAGCGCAAACACATTTTTCTCTCTTTTTCAATAGAATCAGAAGTCAAAAACCTTCTCTCAGATGACAGTTCAGAGGGCCTCAGCCTACTGGATTTGCTGAGCTTCACCTACCAGGTTGCACGAGGAATGGAATTCCTGGCTTCTAAAAATGTAAGTAAATAAAAAAAGTAAGTAAAATATAAGGAAGTGTAGAAATGTCTTCATCTCCACTACAGGTTTCAATTTATACTCTGAAAATACGGCACAATACAACATCCTTTTTGGGGCTGTAGGCAGCTTTCTCACTTATGTGGCAACTGAGATCACCATGGCTGGAAAAATCAAAGCAGCCATCAGTCCTCTTCTCCCATGGCAGCCCGCGACATTCATGGAGGCAGTGTGCCAGGGATAGTTGTGGATCTAAGCAGGCTCCTGGTGGAGGGTCTATGCAGCCATGGACCAGCATGGTCAGAAGCACAGTACATGATGCGTAGAAGGGGAAAGGATGGCATCACATTTGTCTTCTCCCCACTGCAGTGCATCTGCATGAATCCTCGCTGGTTCTGAGGGCTGGTGCCTCCTTGCCTCTGCCAGCTGGGCAATACAGGTGCTGCTCAGTAGAACGTCTTGTAAAGACCGTGCCCAGAAAGTTAACAGAACTTTTTTTCAGGGATATTTGCAAGGGAAACGGCCCTTGCGGAATTAGCACGTCCTTGAACAACTCATTTTCTCTCCCTACAGTGTGTGCACCGTGACTTGGCAGCTCGTAATGTCCTCCTGGCTCAAGGAAAAATCGTGAAGATCTGTGACTTTGGGCTGGCTAGAGACATCATGCATGATTCCAACTATGTCTCCAAGGGCAGCGTATGTACTTCTTAATCTCCTGAGCTCTGCTTTAACTGAAATGAGAAGTGTCAGTTTTAAATGCTGTTTAATGTTCTTGCCATTCAGTGTTAGTTACACTAATTGACCATTGGGGTGAACGCTTCTGAGAACAATTTTTCTTCAGTTCATTAATTCCTGCAAATTTCCTAATTCTGCTTTAAAGCTGAAAAGTACTTGGCCACACTTAGTACTTCACAGGCTTATGTTTTAACTGGCAAGTTTTGCGACTGGATAAATTATTAAGGAACTGTCTCCGTGATATGTAGAATAGTGACACTTGAGTCAATGACATCTCAGACCTAGATTGGCAGTGCCAACTTTTGTATCATACTTTCAATCAGCCTGGTCATTTACTAGTAATAAAATGAATATAGTTATGGCTTAATTATTTTTTGTGGGTGCAAATAGTATCGTTCCTTATAATCCTGGTACCTCTGTGTTATATGGAATTAAAAATAAACACTAGCCAGGTTAACACAACTTTTCGTATTAGAGGGAACTTAATCTTGGTTATCAAACAGTAGCTGTAATGGGAAGCATTTCTTTAATGACTAATCTGTGCGGTTTGGGGTTTCTTTCTTTTCGCTACAGACTTTCCTCCCAGTAAAATGGATGGCACCTGAAAGCATTTTTGACAATCTGTACACAACATTAAGTGATGTCTGGTCTTATGGCATTCTGCTGTGGGAAATATTTTCTCTTGGTATGTACTGTGAACACTTATGTGTAGTGATTAAGCTTTTTCAGTTCAAGCTGTTCTACATCAAGTATTTCAAATTCTACAGTAAAAATATATGTGTGAAATCAACTGTTAGTTATTCTTCTATATGGGATTTCAGATCCCAGTGCTGGGTGTGAAGTAAAATGTCCAAACTCTCCCAAAGTTCTCTTTAGAATTTTTTTTTTTGCAAGATATATATATATAAAATTTTTTTTTTGCTAGAAAACTGAAAGCACTGAGTGAAAAGCTCTTGTGGAAAAGTATTGGTGTGCTGGGCCAGGATGGATTTCCTGGATAACAGGAGAAGGAACATGCTTCCCCCTTGCAATGGGGTGCCTGTGGTTACAGCCCAGCCCAGCGGTTGCTTTGAAAGTCTCTTCATATAGGTTTCAAAACAGCCTGTCTTAGTCCCATTAGAGAAAGAAAACAAATGTCAATCTTCTGGGACGCTGATTTCTCATTTCCAGGTCAGCACTGTTCACACAGTTGGTTTATGGCAGCGTAAAGTGGTTATGACAATCTGTAGCAGTTACAGACAATGTAGAGTTCCCAGCTGGGAACAGCCTGGCTCTTTCCTCAGCCTGATTAATTAGCCTCCCGGGTGGGTGGCTGGCCTGCCTCAGTAAGCCTGCATTGCCCAGATTTACTCCAAGCAGAATTAATCACGCCTGTATGGTATCTACTACTGCCCCACGGCAACCCCAAGCCTAATGTTATTTTCTAGAATAAGTTGCCATATAGCTGCTTCTCAGAAAACAGCAGTTGCACCACTCTTTATGGTATTGATTACTGTAATCTCTGGGCATCATAGTGTCCTGTAAATATCCATTCACCCGCATCCCCGGGAGGCATGGGAGTGCTGTTGGGTATCTCAGGAACTGAGGCACTGCCCTACCTGCAAAGAAGGTTCTGAAGCCCAGTGTTAAGTGAAAATCCTGCTTTTGAAAGGGCGGAGGTTTCTGGTGTAAATATTGTAGGATGTTGTAGGATTGTCCTCTGCCTGAGAAAGACGATATTTCTCAGAAAGCAAAACATACCCTCAGCGGTGTTTATTGAGAAAGTTAACTTTGACATCTTGCTGCAACACTGACTTCAGCTTGAATGATCCTTTTACACATCAGCGATGTCTGTACACTGTAGCGCCAAATGATGGCTTAACTGTGTCAGCTCAGGGGCCAGGACCAGACCTTTCAACAACCCCCACACCTGACATGTTAGCTGCTGCCTAAAGCCACCTGCCCAGGTGGGAAGACTTGGGCATGGAGGGACTAGCTCACACTAAGGCTTTGCCCTTACGGCCAGGATGAGAATAGCTCAGACCACGTCATTCTCAGGTGCTGTGCAGATGTCAAAACCAATAAAACCAGACAGAACAAATGACTTGCTTAAGGTGACCAGAAAGCCAATGGCAGAGCAGAGCCATGACCTCAGGTCTGCTAAACGCAGGCTGATGACCTGATCTAGGTATCACCCAGCCTCTGTGCCCAGTCAATATACTCCCTAAACACCACAAAGGGATTTTTTTCTAAGTAGTACCTACTTCAATCTTTCCTAGCCAACGTTTCACATCAGGGCTTAATGTGGTCAAGACAACAACTCTGATGTGAAACACTGGCTATAAAAGATGAATTTTGATGGCATGTCAAATTACAGCATTAACAATTTTTGGCATTAATAGTAAGACAGTCTTTGGGAACTCTGTGTGGATAGTCAAGTAGACAGTAGTAATTTTTCTTCTTTTTTCTTTTTTTTTTTTTTTTTTTTTTTATTGCAGGTGGCACACCATATCCTGGCATGATGGTCGATTCTACTTTCTACAATAAGATCAAGAGTGGCTACCGAATGGCCAAACCCGATCATGCTACCAATGAAGTGTATGTGTGCATTTGGCTTTCCCCCACCTGGCCAGTCTCCAGATAATTTTGGCTTTAATTTCTGTTCGGTTACTCATTTTCCTTTCCTTGTTGGTTAAATTGATTTCCATCCTATCTGCAGGTACGAGATCATGGTGAAGTGCTGGAACAGTGAGCCAGAGAAAAGACCTTCTTTCTACCATTTGAGTGAAATTGTGGAGAGCTTGTTGCCTGGAGAGTACAAAAAGGTTTGCTCTTTGGAATTTCCTTCGTGCTTTCTATATATTGTTTTAGAGAGAATTATTTGTGTTGTTCCAGCTATCAGCACTGAACTGGCACATCCTACCCTGCATGAGTTACGTGATTTGGAGAGGGTCATTGCATATTGGGGGAACATGAAACTAAGGTTTCTGAGAGAAGCAATTTGTTAGTATTAGCTGGGAAGCAGAACTCTCCATTTCTAATGAAATCCTACCAACTCAGTATTTCTACTGAAGAATGGTTTTTATATATTTTTCATGGGATTTTCTAGGCAGTGAAAGAATTTTAGAAAAGGGATGACTTTGCCCATGTGTATAATCTCCCTATCTCCCTCTTTGGTCCTTGACACCAGCAAGTTTTCCGCTCATAATTCTGATACCTCTGGACAAGTTCTGCCTGCTCCATCATTCAGTGTTTCATTTTCCCACCTACCCTCATTCCTTTCCCCTTCTCGCTACCCCTCTTTCACATCTGTTTGTTTGCTCTGTGCTGCTCGCAGCACTCACTCCTGCATCTTCTAAAACTGGCTTGTCTTCAAATTCCCAATGACTTGAAGATGCTGGGCTTCTCCATCCACGGTTGCTGGCTCACAGGACAGAATATCTGCTGGGCTAATGAATCACAGCTACCCTTCTGAAGAAAGGTGGTCTCAGTGAATATCATCTAATGAGTGGTTTGAAATGGATATTTTCAGAGCTATGAGAAGATCCATCTGGACTTCCTGAAAAGTGATCACCCAGCTGTCACGCGCATGAGAGGAGACTGTGACAATACTTACATTGGTGTCACCTACAAGAATGATGACAAGTTAAAGGACAGGGAGAGCGGATTTGATGAGCAGAGGCTGAGTGCTGACAGCGGGTACATCATCCCCCTGCCTGACATTGACCCCGTTTCTGAAGATGAGCTTGGCAAAAGGAACAGGCACAGGTATGTGAGGTTTACAGACCACATTGCCCATAGTCACCGTCCTGGGTCATGTTTGGCAATGTGCATGAACACTTTTTAGCATCCTAATGGTCTGCAAAAGGTTTCCTTGGCTCTGTTTGGACTACTTATTCAGAAGGTCCCATTTGGATATGGATATGGGTCATAGTGTTTTCAATCGGAAAAGCCTAATTTGGCCTCTTTTGTGACTGGCTGGCAGGGTGCTCCTGTGTGTCACTGGGACTCCCTTTCTAGCTTGGCCAAGTCACAGCAGCTGTCTGGGTGGCTTTGTGGGCACATTTTGAAACACATCTTTTCCCTTTTGCTCAATGCCTTGGAGCTGCATGTGAGATCTCAAGGCATTGACTGTGGGAGACCAGCTCCAAAATTTGGGAGAAGTTGTTTTTAATACCTTCCATGGTATTCTTTTAATGGACAGGAGTGTATCCAGGACTTTTTACTGCTCCCTTGTCAGTTTGCATGACCAATTCCACTGCAGCACAACATTGTGTAACCTTTACTGTGAATAGCAGGGATTTAATTCAGCACTTAATTCATAGTATAGAAAACTAGAAACTTCTTTTTCTTTTAAATATTTTTGCACAATTTTCAAGAGGCAGATGAATGAAGTCTCTTAGAAACATTATCCAGATTAAGATTAATTACCTCTCTATTATTATTTTATTGTCCATTATTGTTATCTTATTTTCACCTGACCTCCCTAGATTTACCTAAATGATCTATTGCCACAGCAGTGTCATAAAGCTATTTCTTTAATGAGTTTCTGGCAGAAAGTGCTTGGAGGAAGATATGAACAACCCACTTCTTTTAATTTGAAGGTGGTTCATTACACTTGAGATAAAAGATCTGCCATGTCCGAAGAAACAGGTGGTCCGAGTCACCTAAGATTGTACCACGGGTCAGAGAGCATGTGGGGAGATGGTGTTCAGTTCTGCTAGACAATGGAGTACTTACCCAGCCACATTTGCCATATCTCTGAGATGTTTGTCTCTTCCAGTTCCCAGACATCTGAAGAAAGTGCCATTGAAACTGGTTCCAGTAGCTCTACTTTTATCAAGAGAGAGGACGAGACCATTGAGGACATTGACATGATGGACGACATTGGGATCGACTCCTCAGACCTGGTGGAGGACAGCTTCCTGTAACCCCACGGACACCTCCCAGCTCTGCACACGGGGAAGCTCGCCGTGTCGTCTACAGACTTCTGCTCCACAGAGAAAACCACTTTATTGCAATGTCAAGGATGTGAGGAGGAGGCGGATTTGTACAGAGAAGCTCCCAGCGGTGGGCAGAGGGATCAGCCTGAGCATGAATGAAAGAGACATGTCAAAGATGGATTTTTTTTTAGTGTTGCTTCTTGCAGTAGCATCTCAGTGTTGTTTGCCATTCGAACTGGTAGGAGGATGAAGGAAAAGGCCACAAACAGACCAGTTTTGTGTTTCAAGGGCATTCATATGGCTTTGATGGATTGAATTTCCACTGCAGCAATACTTCACCTTTGTAATTATGTAAATAACTGTCTACTCAAGGATCTTTTGAGGTGCACATTGAACATATGCCATGGATTTTAGAAGAGATCGTTCATGAATTTTGTGTACTTCCTCCCTCAATCTCAATGTCAGCTGCTGTTGAACTATCATGTGAATTGAAGAACATGCAAAAACCACTTTTGGACCAAAAAGGTCTAAAACCACAAGGGACTGACCGGTACTACAAAACATGTTACTTTTTACCATTAATGCAAGTAAAGGGGAATAATAATAATAATAATAATAATGATTAAAAACCAGTCTATAATAGGTGTTAGAAACCTAGTAAGTCTTTATTAACTATAGAAGATAGCTGTTTTCAAGATAATACTACTACTGTTTTCAGTAACACTAAATGTATATTTTATAATTCATTGTCCTTCAGTAAAAGCACAGTCTCAAGAAACATTTTTAAGTACAAGGAAAAAATTTATGATCTGAAAATTTTTACAAAACAATTCTGTTATTTGGCTGTACACAGTATGGTAACCACTGTGGTTAGCTGAAACTACTTTAACATGGAGAAAAATTCAAGATTTAGTTTTCTGTCATGAGCTAAGTAGTTTTTCTATCAGATTAGCAGAAATTATTGTCCTCTGATTAAGTGAGGTTCTAAAAATTTCCTAAATTTAATTCCCTTAATTTCTAAAAATTAAAGAAAAATTAATTTATGCCAGTTTTTCAAGATGCTCAAGAATGGAAGTTTATGATAAATCACCAGCAACATCCCATTATTATTGTTTCATGGGTACTCAAAAGAAATCTTATCCTACGGTTAGCTGTGAAGAATTGTTTTGATATTTGAACTGCTCAAAGAACAAAGACATCTCTCCCAGCCTGGAACTCCAGATTTAATAAGCAGAAATAATTCTGCAGCAAATATTCTTGTCTTAGTTTTCAGGTTTAAACAGGAACAGAATGCTCTGACTATTATCTTTGCAGACTGTAACTACAAACGGTAATTGCTTCCAAGAGTGTTTTTCGGAAGGTGCATGAAAATGAACGTGCTCTCAGCCTGAAATAGTTGTTTTTGGACACCACTTACACGAGCAAAGTATTATGATTACTGCTATCACTGTACAACGTGTTATTGAGACACAATGCTTTGGAAGACTTACATGTGAACAAAAAAGGTACATCACTGCGAAGGGCCCCATCCTTTCTGGTGCTCAACTTTCAAACTTAACCTTAATTCAGTGCGATGAGCGCCTCGCAGGAGGTGCTCAGCCTCTGGCACGACACAACCAATGCAAACGCGGTGCAAACCCATCCCTGTGTTGCAGCGTTTTTCCAAGGAAGTGTGACAGACGGACCAGCAGTGCCCGACAGAACATGCTGCCATGTTAAGCTAGAGTTTAACTTGAAATGGCCCTAAGAAAAGCTACACAAGTCCCCTTGACTTCATTGTTGTGGACGGTTGTGGATCAAAGGAAAGCAAATGTGATACTCTCAGTGTTACAGGCAAATACTTCTGGGTCTGGGTTTCAAAACGTCACCTGGCTGAAGCCACGTACAGGCGTCCTGCAGATGTGACAATGGGACCTGAAGCACGGTACCCAAATTTCCCACCCCAAGGGAGGCTGACAATCAGGAAGAACCTTGAGCCATGGCGCATCCTCCATTTCTTGCAGCCAACAGATGAAGACCGCCTGTCTTCCCGGGAGCTACACTTCAGCCGAACACGTGTCACTGAGCTCTGTACGGCGACAACTGTGAAACATAAAGACTCTCAATACAGCCAGGACAGATGAAGCAATGTAAAGTCCCCCCCTCCAGCTACGAACTATGAATTGAGGAAACACAAATTATCTGTTTGATATCCCAGATATCTGAATGGCCACTTGAGACCACACGTGCCTTAATTTGCATGTGTAGTCAGTACAACTACACACTCAAATTAGGCAAGCAATTTCACCTGCATTTTTGCACATGGCCTAGTGTTCTTCAGGGTTTGAAAATCAGCCCCAGCGCGTTTTATTATAGCAGTTACTGGAATTTAAGGACGTTTTCATGTGGTCTCCCCTTCCCCTCACCGGTTTCATTCCGTATCTCGCAGCGCATCTTGGGGTTAGGCCCAAACGGTGGGCGTGAACCAGAGCTGGCTCACTTTCCGATGCATAGTAGTGTTGAATCTCCATCCTGTCATGAGTATCATGTAGATGAACTGCATCCGTGGCAGGGGTCTAGCCAAACCCAGCTCACTGCAGGCTTGGAATCAGACAAGCTGGCCTGGAAACTGGAATGAGAAGCAGAGGAAGAGAGGGGGTTTACCGGAGAGGGAGAAGTGTGAGAGGATGATTTGCTTAGTTTTACAATATTATCAGTATTACAGACTTTTTCTTTTATGGCTTAATTTTTGAGAAGCCACTGGAAGAGATATTCCCAAACCTTTCTCTACAGTAATTGTATAACGACAATCAGCGTTAAGCCTGCGAAACACAGCTTTTGATTTGGAATGGCCAACCAATTCCTTACAGCGTGGTCTGCAACTTGTACAAAATGGTCCTATTACATGATGAAGGACGTGAGATATGATGATGTTATACATCAATATGTATATAAGTATTTTTATATAGACTTCTAGAATACTGCCAAAACATTTATGACAGCTATATCACTGCCTTTGTTTATATTTTTTTTACTGTGATATATTCCACAGGCACGTTAACTGTTGCACTTTGAATGTCCAAAAGTTATATTTTAGAATAATAAAAAAGGAAGTGTTTCCAAAATGGTGGCTGTTGTGAAATGTTTGAAGAAGGGCAAACTGGCCTGAGTGATGGTAGGCACAAAATGTATTTCAAAAAATGCCCCTGTTGATATTTTGTCTTTGAAAAAATCCTGTAAATTAAGATCTCTATATTTCAATAAATGATATATAATTTAAGGATATGTGAGGGGTCTATACTCACTTATTGAAAGATGGTTATAAAGAATCAGTCTTTCTTGGGTTTCTTTCTCCCAGAAAGGTTTCCGGTTAATTGAGTGCCCTGTGAAGCCATCAGGCAGTAATGTCAAGCAGGTCTCTGAGCCCTTCCAGTGGGCGCAGAGGAGAAGCTCCTCTGGAAAATGACCTGGAGAGTGAGTGACATCTATGGGGAGCCATGTTGTCCCCCCAAAACATGGCACATGTGGTGCTCCAGCGACTGCTGCCCAGAGCAGAGCATCTGCCCCAAGGTGGGTACAGGGGTCCCTGCAGGAGATGAAACCCTTCTTATGCTGGGGGGTTTGGTGCCTGCCAGTCGGTACACAGGTAGGAGAGATGGGACATGGGATGCTGAGCCACATCTCTTTGATGTATGCTCTCTGCTGCTTCTAGCACCGGTGTACAATAAAGGGTTTTATGCAAAAGTTGTTTTCAACAAGGGACTAAAAGCGACTTGTGTCAGTCTTTAGCCTAAAGCGCTTGATGATTACAGAGGATTAGATGGCCCCACCTTGAAATGGTCATTATTTCTCTGCCTCCAGCTGCAGGGCTTTTTTAAACCTATGCAGAGCTCACCTTCTTTATGAATCAAGCCAGATTTTTGTCCTATGGTTCTCTGCTCCTGTGGTAATTAATTTTACACACTGGATGTAACTGAATGTGAATTTGAGAAGAATTGCAAGATTTCAACCTGAAAACAGAGTTAAACTGGTCAGCTGCACTTTCTGCACTGGAGCCTGTCCTGGTTTGCCAGCGGGAGCCAGACAAGGCTGGCTGTGGGAAAGACCTGCGAACAGGTAGGTTAGCAACCTCCTGTCCATGGAGTGGTCACTGTTGTTACAATGTGCTTTGAGATTAGCTCTTTTTGGACTTATTCCTATGACCTGGATCATATTAAAATGCCAGATTAATGCTAAAACATATTAAATGTGGCCAGTCTTTCATCTGCTCCATGTGGACAGTGGCATTTGTCACTTACTGAATGCTTGATGACAGTGAGTTGTTTTCACTGACTTGGTTTTATTCAGTTAAGGCAATTGTAAAAAGATTTGTGAGCAAGTCTGATATTTTTACGCAGGAGTGATGCCCTTAAAACAATGTTCTTCATCTGTCCTAAAAAGAATTCATTGAGTGGTAGCTCAGAGCGAGCCTGTAAGGATATGAGCCAGTAAGGATACGAACTCTCCATCTAACATCTCCTTCTCCTTCACCATCACCTCTCCTTCTCCCTCACAAAGCAAACCCCCTCCTCATTTTAAACAGGGTGCAGCAGGCTGGGCTCTTGCCTTAGGTAAAAGTTAGAGCAGGTTCCCTCTCCTTTGTGTCCTTGACGAAGAGGAGTCTATCCTACAACACTGCATGGACACACAACACTTCTTCCCACCCCACGGGTTGCAGAAAGAGTTGTGGCAATGCTTGTGTCCTAACGTCTGTCCTGTTTGGCCATGCACCTGCTCTTCTGGAAGTTCAGCAGCTGTGTGAGGACCAATGGACTCACTATTCCTGCTGTGCATGGTAAAGGGTGGTGGTACCAAAATCCCTCTCTGTGCAAGAGCCTGTAGCTGGGTACAGAGCTCAGATTCTGTTCTCCATCCTCTTCTTCCCCTTTTCAGAGGGGGAATGCAATCTCTCATGTGCAGGGTGTGGCTGTGTGTGCCTGCGAGCGTGTGTGTCCATGTTGGGGAACATGGGTGGTGAGTGTCTCGCCCTCTTGCTGAAGTAGATCCATTCTGGGTAAAAGCCTAACCCCTCGCTCCACTGATAACCACATTCTGGGTGTCCAGTGGGAATCCTGCTCATCATCTTACTCCCTGTCTTGAGGCCTCTGGAGGATTTGGCTGGAAAGGGAGCTCAGTGTCACACATCAGAGGCAGTCTGCCCAGGACAGAGGAGCTGGGGGGAGAGCGGCACTGTGCCTGGAGCAGCAGAGCTGGGTGGGCTCCTGGCCAGGATGGGAAGGGAAAGGTAGGGAATGGCTTTCCACATGGGCCCTGTGCAGGACATTTCAGTTTATGCAGGTGAACAGACCTTTGGCTGAGCTTCTGGATTGCTATGAGTGGTGCAAAAGGGGAGCAGCAGGTTCATCAGTCAGAAGCAAGTCATCCAGCCACCCCAAGGTTGCTCTGGGAACCCTGGGAACCCGAGGCATGGTGCCCTTGCAATTATCAGATGTGTTGTGTGGTATGGGAGCTGTGGGCTGGAGTAACGCCTGGGAAAGCTCACGGGAAAGCTCACAGGAAAGCAAAGGAAGGCCTTCTGTACGCTCAAAACAAAGATGAGGGAAAGTTACCTCATGAATCTGGCCTGGCCCATGAAACTGGGAGCTGAAGCAGAGTCCATATGCTGTGGGAGCCCCAACTCTGATGCCTACAGTAAGATGAAGGTTAGGGCTCAGCACTTGTGGGCTTGTTGACCTCTCCCCACTTCTGTCCTGCACCCCTCAGCACAGCTGGCTCGTGTGAGACTAAACCACAGCAGGAGATGGAGGAGGCAGCAGCCCCTTCGTCTGCCACCTTTGGTGTTCAATGCTTTCCAAAGGCAAAACTCATCTAACCTCCAATCTCAGTTCATCCCCATTCATATAACTGGACGTAAGGATTTGAGACACCTTTAAAAATTCCCATGTTTTGTTACATTTGTTAATATCTTTACAGAAATAGAGCCAAACTTTTATTTTCTGAGTTGGCCACAAGATGGAAGCATCAGACAAAAATCTGTTAAATAGTTCTTTTCCTCATCCTTTTTCTGGTTTTGTTTCCACAGCAGCACAGATGTGCTGCCACTGCAGAGGCAGAGCAGCTGGAGCCTTTACAGCAATAGGAGTTAAAGGAATGCATGCGGTGTCTGTCAGCTCCAGATGTTTTGTTTGGAAGAACTTTGAACCTTTTATGATAACCATAGTTTTCCATAGGACGAGACCTGCTGTAGACACTCCTTTTAAAGAATGACTTATGTACTCAAGTCTACTCTTACCAAAGGGAAAACTGAAACAGCATCATGGAAACCAGGGAAGTTGCCTGGGATTTTTGTGGGCCACAGTTACCCATTTTGTGTTACAGCATTCAACCCAAACTCTGCAAAACTGGAAACTTCACTGGCAACTGCCAGGCTATCTCTGATGGCGCTGAAGGACATTCTGCCTTTTGCCTCAAAAAACTTACCTCTAGTGGAGAGAAGGAGAGATTTAGAATAAAAGATGGTTTTAAATATGGTGAGGAGTGAGACCTTAGACATACCAAACTCAGATGAGGCTGCATCCATCTCCTCTGCATTCATTCTTCCGCTGCTTTAGCGTTGTGCTGATGCTGGATGAAGAGCCAGAAGCACTCCTGAGCTGAGGGCCAGATTCATCTGACTTTGTGGTATTAAAAAAAAATAAACTTGGGACCAGTCTAATGTACATAGCCAGACCCTCAAACTCTAACCCCTGGAAGGCAAGCAGGTTCGAGAGTTAGTTCAGTTCATAAGCTATTCCAAATCCTGCAACAATCTGATGGGTCAGAAATTGCCATATCCACCCTGCCATTAGCTCATGAGCTCCGCCAGCAGGAGCATCACATGCCTCATCATTTCTCCATAAAAGCGATGCAAGCTTTGTGAGAAGGGGGTTGTGATTTATTAGACCAGCTGATAACGGTGGGAAAAAATGAGAAGTAACTCACGTCAGGACTTGAGATAGGGCTTGAATATCTAAAAATTGGGCTGTGTTTTCCAGCTCTACTAATTGGCCTCATGAAAGACATCTTCTGAATATTACTTCTGGGTGGCTGAGACAACAGCCATTGCATTGCCAGCAGGATCATATGCCAGCTGATGCCTGAGTCTTAGAAATGTATATTTAAAGGCAGCTTTAAGCTTTGAAATGGGAGCCACCTTGTCAAAGGTAAGCCAAGCATGTGTGCGCTACCAGCAATGGCTCTGCAAAAAAGTGACTCCCACCAGCAAGCGCATTTCAGTGTATTTGTATTTATACCAAGTGCATTTGTGAGCTTGTTGACTGATTGCTTTCAAAGATAGAGTTTTGTTTTGCTCGCAATCTATTTGACATGCAAAATGATGGGTGCTTTGGTAGGTAAAAATGCTGCTAAATTGATGTGGGAATGATGTCAATGCTTTAAAGACAATCTTCAATTATAAGGAAAAAGAGTCTCCTGTCGTTATTTAACCTGGCATGCTGTATGACACAGACCAGAGGGTTTTCCCAAATTAATTCCCATTTGAACCAGAGCCCGTCATCTAGAAAAAAAGCAGTCTTTTCTCATCTCTGTGAATCCTTGTGTAAATATCAGGTTTTGCAGCTGCTTACATGTGAGACAAGTGTTATTAGTTCAACACTCTGGGCATGCACCAAACCAAGACTTATATTTCCACACTGTTTGCTCAGAGGAGCTCAGAAACCCGTTAGCCACCATCATTTCTAGTCTGATCAGCTGGATGAGCGGGCGAGTGGGATTTCATCAACATATTTCAATGACTTTCAGTGCAATTTCTGGTGGCTGTTTTGGGCAGTTTGGGTTATGTCTGTACAATACTCGGAGGCTCTGTGTATGAAATGGGAGTTCCTCTGGCTGGAAGCTAGTGGAGGTGAACTGTCCTGAAGGAGGAAAGATGCTTGTAGCCAAAATAGTGGTATAACGTTTCCACCCAGTAAGAAAATGTGGGGAAATTGAGTTAAATGTGTTTTCCTCTCTATCCCAAGACTTTCCCATGGGTTTCCAAGCCGTGCCTCCCTGTTGGATGGCCCAGGAAGATTGCTCTGAGCAGAGCAGGATGGGTGCCACTGCCAACCCCCCAAGGCTTCCTGTGCTTGGCTTTTATATATGCAAAAGCAGGAATGGACCGAAGACGGTCTATATCAATCCCAGCTACGACATAATGTAGCAACACGAAGGTTGGTTCTTCTGCCTTTGGCTGCAAGCACAGGGGATGGTCCCTGCTCCATTACAGCTATGGGCTGGTCAGGAGATGCTCTCCCTGGCTGCAAGGCTTGGCATGAGTAGCGAGACGATGCTGGGGCATGGCATATCCTGCTTTTTTTTCTGCTGTCTTGCCAAGACCGCACGATTTGTTCAAAGGTGCATCTGACTTGGCTCTTCTTCCTCCCATCCACCTTTTTTGGCTTCTCCCTTGGAGAAGCAGGCTGGGAGCTCTGCCACATCCCTGCCCTTCTTCAGACTTGGATGACACCAAAGGCCAGGGTTGGAGGGGTCCAGCACTGCTCCAAGTCACTCCTGAGCGTCTGCACAGCTAACGTGTTTCCACAGTTCCTCCCTGGATCCTCGGCTGTTCCCCTGGCAGTGAGAAACCCTCAGAATTAAATACCGTGAGAAAGCGTTGTTGAAAATGTTCAAGAGAAACTGCATTTTGAGAGAAAATGCATTTGAAAATGTCAGCATTCTGTAAAAGAAGGAGAAAAAAAATGGTGCGAATATATGTTGCTTTACTGTCAAAAACTGAGCAGCCTAAACCTGTCCTGAGCTGCCAAAAATTAAAAACTTTATTTTTTTGGCTCGAATATTTTGGTATTCAAATTTTCTCCTGAAAATGCCATGTTCTCTATGGAGAATGTAGAAAGCAAGCTTTTGGGTTTTTTTCCCCTGGTGAAATCCACTTTTACCTCCTCCCTCTTGAGAAGGACCCCCCTTCCCACCCCGCGTGTTATGACATCTTGTGCTGAGACCAAGACTGTGCTGCTACAAGGACCTTTCATAGGAACAGCTGTCAGAAGTTGCCTTGCAACTCCAGGGAAGTATTTATTGGGATTTCTCATCCGGGCAGCTTCCAAAAAAACTAGCAGAAGAGGATCAGGGTGTGAGGGGTGCTGCTGAGGCTGCGGGCAGGAGACTGGCATGAAAGATGCATTTTGTTCCTCTGCTCTGCCCTGTGGCAGTCAGCTCTGGGAGCCGGTGAGAGCGTCCTTTCCCGGAGCATCGTTGACGCAAGGGCTCACACGCGTGAGTGAGGACACAGCGGTGCTTGTGTGCAGGCACATCTCTGCCTGCCTGCTGCCTGCCCACGGGACCCTCATCGTTATGTCCCAAGAGCAACACGAAGGAAGGGTCCAAACCCCACCACGGCCTTGCAGCTTCACACTGGTGAGAGACACTGCTGGTGGTGCCTGAGATTCACCAGCCACCGAGGCAGGGCTCATAAAAGACATCACCTCTGTCTACGAGCCTACTGCACGTTAATCTTGAGACCACCTCACCCAGGGCAGCTCTGCTATGCCAGGGATGAATTTTGTCACAACGTTGGTCAGGTTGTCTTCTTCTGCACTGAAGAGTGAGCAGGGGGCTTGTGAGAGCGTTAAGTCAGCAGAAAGGAAGGGTTTTCTTACATATCTGTAGAACAGTGGGGATGTAGCTCATAGTAAACATCTCTCCCTCTCTTCTCCTCCCTCCAGCGCTATGTGTCCGTATGTTGTCCTAGCAACTTGTCGACTATGCTGTCCCCAGGCTTTTGCTGAGGTGTGTACTGCCCGCCCTACTGCTGAGACTTGTCTGACTTGTGCCATGGGGAGAGTGGTAGCTCTGGCCCAGGAGACCCCTCCAGCCACAGGAGGTGGCACTGGATCGGCTGCTGGTGAGGGAGGGAGATGGACCCCCATATGGTTGTATGTGGTGGGAGAGGGTACAGGACAATGTAAGCACTGGGACAGGGTAAATGTCATCATATCACAAAACCTACAGTCCTAGCAAGAATCAAACCCTGTCACCATTGTCTAGGACAAAGCAACTCAGTTCTCATTCACACAGGAGCATTGCTCAAGGATCTGGCCAAGAACAGTAAGTCCGAAAGCCTGATACTCCTGGGTCACTTAGAGGAACAGAGGGACAATTAAGGATTTAGCCTTGAAGAAAGCACCAGGAGAACTTCAGAAAACCATAAAAGCAGCCACCTTGTCCCAGCCCTGCACTGAAGGATGCTCTTTTAAGGCTCAGAAGGTTTTGTGGATCTGTCTTGAAGTTTCTTACTTCTAGGTGTGCTTACCATCACTCAAGACACCCTGGCTGAGTTTTGTGCATTGACACCTCTCTTCTGGGGACTGGTCTGAGAGTTTTTATTGTACTGTCTAGAAACTGGAGGGATGGGTAACCTGAAAATATTGGAATAGTCCACTGACTCATTTCACTTAAGCCAAAGAGCTGTCAGAGGGCAGCAGTGGCAGTTCCATTGTCGCTGTTGGCAACCTGGGCTGGATTTGAACAGCTGACAAATGATCCTCCTCTCAGCTTCCCAAACCATCCGTTCTTCCATTTAGCTAGAGTTTTATGTCAAGTAGCCATGCAGTAGCCAAAATACTGAAAAATTATGATTTTACAACATTCTTATGTTGCTGAACCTGACGTGATGCCATGAGATTGGATTGTTAATGTGTCTGAAGACATGTACATGCCTGTATCATCTTCTCTCTTTGGATGGTCAAGCACTCCAAATATTGTTCATCTGCTGCATTGAAATATATCCTCTGCATCTTTCATGAAATGAAAATACACATTTTGCTTATTTGTTTTATTTCATTGAAATACCTGCCAGAAAGTTTTGGGAATGTTTGGAAGTTTTTCATTTTTTTCATGAATCTGGAAAAAATAAGGCAAGAAGAGAGGAAAGGACGTTCAATTTAGTAAAAAAACAAACCAAACCAAACCAAACCAAAATCAAAAACATTTTTATAACAACAATGGAAAATCAATTATTATCTATCTTATGTGACCTAAGCCTAAGCTGAGATCAAATCTTTTTAGTAGAGCAGACACAGCTTGAAGACATACCATTTTTGCTAACCATCTGAATTCTTCTGGCTTTAGTAGTTCTGCAATTAGAAGTCCTCAAAGGCTGGACACAAATACTAATACTTCAAAGCAAAAGAGAATATTAATTTATTGCAGAGGTTATAATACACCTTTCAAAATTTTTATTATGTTAACATGACTACATCAAAAGGGTTTGTTGAAATTTTGTCTAAAATCTAGACACGGAGTTTCAGCATGTCAGTCTTGGTATGTGACCTTAGTTGTCAGTAATTCTGTAGAATAAATTCTGCTAAATATATAGATGTACAGCTATACTTCTGCTCAAAAGGGCCATATTTTCTCTCTGGAGAGAGAACTTCGCATGAAAATGAAATTATTGTTTTGGATGGGATAATGAAAGCAAGGGATGCTAGGTAATAAGAGGGTCCTAAGTGAGCAGGAGGAATAGGGACTGTCTGGGCTTTTTTGTGACCGGCTGCCAATGTGTGCTGTCCTAATATAACCCCCCCCCCAGATTAGACTTCAGCAAGCTCAGCTCTTTTTGTGAAGAACTTGGCAGAAAAGTCCAGAACAATCATGCAACAAGCTTCCTCTTAATTCTGCAAACATATCATTATCACATCATATCACAAACTAGCAATACCATTGTCCTTTCTTGTCCTTCCCCTCCCTTAAGGCCACATCGCTCCCATGATATGTCAGTGGTCAGTACTTTGGAAAATCAGTTTGACTCCTTCTTCCCTCCCTGCAGGTGCTGTGACTCATCCTCCTCAACATTGCTCTGGAGGACACAGATGCTTTGCTCGGTGCTCACTGCGGTGCTTTGCTCGGTGCTCACTGCAATACTTTGAATCACAGCTTGGTCTTGGGTTTAAAACCTACAGATTTTGAAGGGACACACATGTTACTGACTGTCCAGGAACACAGTCCTTTTAAAAAATAAGTATTTTGATGTAAGAGCTGTCCATTGGAGAAGAGAAAGAAAAAACAGACAAATGGCATTATCAAAACAATAAATGGGCAATATGCAGCAGCACCTCGATACCATCTCCAGATGGTATGAATTCTCTCCTGAATTCATAACTCTTCAATACTTTGTAAATGAAGGTCCATTCCCATCTCTGCTTCCAATATATTACCAAAGAGTTATTCAAAGTGTTCTCACATGCTGTTTCATTCCTATGCATCTTCTGGTACAAATCTGGAAAGATTCCTAATGTCATAGAAAGATTTTGAGCCAAAGTCTGTCTTGATTATGTAGTGTGCAATATGGTCCTCACTGGCTGACCCTATTAACCCCGAGAGATATCTGGAGGCAAAATGATGATGGTGGTCAGGAAAAATCCTGAAACATTGTTGTACCAAATAACAAAATATCATAGGCTGATCCTCCAAGGCATGATTTAGAACCAAGGCAAAACATGCTGAGTTCTTTCAGTTCCACTTGGTGGACTTTCAAGTCATGCTTGCCTCACATGACGATGTTAATCTGCAATGATGAGAGCTAGCAATGCACTCTGTATAAACAAAAGTGAAGAAGCTGTGATTCCAGCAGCTGGGACATCACTGTCCATGGCAAAGCCATGGCAGAGCAATCTGATACAGCACAGAGCCAGTCCAGCTCTCCTTCTGCCAGCACAGAAACCCACAGGAGTTCAAAGAAGGTCTTGGAGCTCCTTCTCCAGAACTTCATTCTCTGGGAAAACCACTAGTATTCAGCTGATTAAGTAGTATTAAGTGCACAGTTACATGTTCTGGTAGGAAAATAAATGTCCTTCCTCTTGTCTTTTTCAATTTGCTACTAACTTTTTAAAAATGAGAATCCCAGAAGCTGTTGCTAAACAGTACTAAAGTTTGCCTGGATGAGCTTTAATAATTAGCAGTAATTTGAATAAAACCGAAAGAAAGTTCAAGGGCCTTACTCAACAGGAGATCCAGGCACTGCCTTCAGTCTCAAGTATTCACACCCACAAAGCAGAACTGCAAGAAAACAATGATTAACTTATATTTACCTCCCCCATTTTCATACAGGACAGGTTTATGCTCTGGTTTATGTGCAGTCATTAGCATTTAATAACAGAAATGCCCATATTCCCTTATCAAGTTGAGTCGTTCGTCTGCTTTTTGTCTTCTGTAGGTTCAGATGGCCATGTGTACACAGTCACAGGTGTCCGTGCGGGCTCTGGTTTGGATTTGACACCTCCTCTTTCATCTCACCCATTCCTTGGGAGGCAGCGATGAGCGTTTTGTATCTCTGAAGTCCATTTCCTTTAGCTGTTCCTTGTCATTTCCTAGCAGGATTTGTCTGTGTATGTGAAGGCGCAGCTGGAGGGGGGTGGTGTTTGCCCTTTTTTTTTCCCTGTGCAGCTACCCTGTCTGAGTGCGCGGAAGCTGTCAGCGAGGCTGCGGGGCTCTTGGTCGCCATGAGGAGCAACAGAGAGAGGAGTGTGAACCTTGAACTCTTCCCAGGATGCAAATCATCTCCCTGGTTTGAGTTCTATGCTTCCTTGAGTTTCTTGGAAAAAAATGTTAAATTAATGAGGAATAGAGAACTGAGAAGCAAAACCGTGTGTTTTCAGCTCATGAGAAAAGGCAGGAAAAGAGCAGAGAGAAGCCCACAGGTAGGGAAGGTGCTGGCAACTGAATGAACCAAAGTTAAACCTGGTTCAAAGTTTGCAGCAAGGGAGTAGCTGTAGGTAAGGAAACGTCAATATGAGAGGCAAAGCTGCTTTTTATACTGCAGGTGTGAAATTAAGGACAGATACTTACATACTTTCAATTTGTATCACGTCACTGCTGTCATTTAACAACGACATTAAATGGCACCGAAAGCTGAATTTAAAATGTACTTTTCTAGCCTGATTTCACAAAAACTCCTATTCCAGCTATGATAAAGCTGGCATTCTCTGTTTACCACGAGAATGAGGACTGGGTGCTCAAGGAAGACCACATTTTACCATGGGAATCTCTACCTTTGTTTGCTAAAGCGATGCTGTCAAAATGATACCTGCTTATTTCCTAAAATGAGTTAAAAGTAGCTTGAGGATTACACCTGTCTTTGCCAATTTCTGTCATTAAACAATTTCCTGTCTCCAGTTTCGTGCTTTATTTCCTGCTGGTGTCTAAAGGATGCACGCTGACAGCTGAAGAAAGCGGCCGTTGTGAAACACTGGCGCTGCCTGTGGGGCTCTGATCCGCAGCAGGACTAACTGGTGAGCATGGGTGAGATGTTTTCTTTTGTTTTGATCAATCGTTTAGCGTGAGAAAAAAAATGCGGCTTCGGTGGCTCTGGCACTATTCGCTAATTGGGCTGAACGTGCAGATTGACTAAAGCACAGGCTTATGGTTTGGGAGCTCCAAGTTCAACTCCACCATCTGCTTGGAACCTCGCTCTCCCGCAGCCCTGGTTGAGCAAGCTGTGGGCTGAGCGGGGCTGGTGGGTGCAGTCTCTCCCACTGAAGCTGTGAACACTTTGCATACAAAGATTAAATATTTATTAGAGCTGATGGTGCCGCGTGTCCCAGCTCCCACCTGGGTGCCCTCATCACTGCACTGTAATGCTCTCTCCGGAGCGATTCATGTTCAAATGTAATGTGTGAAGTGAGACCACATCAAGAGTGCAGAAGGCTTTCGGTCCCACGCAACACTTTGCAAGGTTAAGACAGTCTCCAGGGAAGGGACACAGGTACGAATCCCCTGGCACAGAGGAAAGCAGGGCAGAATCAGGGTTTCCTTCAACCTCCATATGTGCCCAGCCTGCAGCTCTGTGGGGTTCTCCTCTGGGTGTGGAGGTGTCTCCAGTCTCCAAGCTACGCAAAGGGCTATGAAAAGTCATGAAGGAGCCTGAGCCTGCAGGGGAGATTTGAAATCCTTTTGTACTGGGGTCCCCGCCTGGCAACTTTGGGGGATTTCAGTGAATCAGAAGAGCTGGAAATAAATGGAGCAGATGCTTGGGTAGAGGGGCGCAACATCCAGTAGAAGAAGAGAACCTAGAAATAGCTGCATACTTTTTTGGCTTTTATCAGTTCAGATGAGGTGCATGAAAGTATTTATGAGGTCCAGAGACTGCCACAATCAACAACACAACTGCAGAACTGAGTTTTTCCTTCAAAAGCTCACAGGCCATAGTGGGTAAATATAGTTCAGACACAAATATGTTTTTAGATTAAGAGTGCTCTTTTAAATCTTTTTTTCTCTCTTCTGAGAGTGCCAAGTAGTGCCAGTTTGGAAGTAATTTCTGAAATGTGGACATCTGTCTTCTAGGATCTGTACTGAAAACACCATCTTTTTTCATATAGCTCACCAAACAAGCCATTCATTAGTAACTAGTCTCAATCTGTAATGGCTTTGGGTCTGTTTCATGGTTGTTACTCTTGAGCTTTGTGCCACCATCCGTGGGGTTTGCACGAGCATACATCTGGGGTGCAGAAGTGAATCTGCACTCTGGTCAGACTAACAATTTTCAGGTGATGTTTCACAGCTCTTCAAGGATTCCCAGAGCCATTCTAGTGTCTGAGAAAGAGAAAGCTGCAGAACAACATCTACGCCATAACATTACTTTAAAAATAACAGCTAATCTCCTGTTTGAGATGTTAATTTATAGGAGGAAAGGCTTTGGAATAAACCCCACATTTTCTAATTACATGACTGTTTTTTTTCTTGAGGCATATAAGCAGTTCTTCTGTCCTTAGCTGAGAAAGTATGTGCTGTGTTCTACCCCCAGATCTTTTAGTACTAGCTAAAAGGTATTTCACACCAGTCCACATGTAAGGAAAAGCTTTTCATCAGTCTGAAGTAAGGTATAAACAACCCCAGGAAGTTTGGAATATGTTATTAAAACTGTTCTTTAGTATCCTTGTTACAGGGTGTTTTGGCATCACATCCTTTAAGTGTAAGCTTATTATGTAAGTCACTTGTTGGCTGGCCTCTGCTCCGTCCCATGATCGCTCACCAGAAAATCACATCCTTTCATAAGTGGGGTATGAAACCAGAGGCAGTGTGCTGCTGTTCATTTAATGATTCATCCCTCCTGCTTTCCTCCTCTTCTACCCCCACCTCTGTTTTTGCATCTCCACCTGCCTGTGTCTCGGGCATTTCTCTTGGCTGTCTCCATCCTGTGCCTTGGGCACACCTGCACTCAAATGCACCCAGGCTGGCTTTGGGCATCACCCTGAGCATGGTGTCAGGGATGTGCTGGCCCTTGGCCTTGCTGCAGTCAGGGGAGAGGTTGTGGCACCCCTTGGAGCCACGCACACCGAAGCTGGAATTTAACAAATTAAGAATACTGAAGAGGAGCCCCTTTGCTCTCCTGTTGCAGGGCATGAGCTGAGCCTCCTGAGGAGATGGCCCTCTCCAAGCCCCCATTGCAGGCACACCACCGAGTTCAAGTTTTGTAGAGAAAGGTGACGTAGTTTTGCCTAAACTTTTGTTGAAACCAAGAGGTGTTTAAATGCCGAAAGGGGAATGGGGCACCCAGATATTTGCGCTTTCAGATTCCAGCCAGTGCCTCTGCCTCTTACCTCATATTTGACATATTAAACTAAAGGATGCCACAGGCAGACCCTGTGCCTAGAGGATTTTGAAGATCAACCAAACTGTTAATCTTGAATAACGCCCCGAGAACCTATAGCTGTGGATGCAACAAGTAGTGTATTTATTATTGCTAAGGAGGTATAAGTATAGTGGTTACAGGAAAATATATGAAACTATGGAAACATGAATATGAAGCATTTATAGTGCTGAACAAGGAAAAGCATCAGGTAGTTATTTCCTTTGACAGCATATCTAGAAGTGAGTAGGTCAGTGTGTTCTTAGGATGACATCTGATACCTCATTTGTTCTCAAGAGAAACCTTCAAAAGTCTTCAGACTTTTGCCACAGGGCTATAATCATGTCTCTTTAAAAAAAGACCCTTCTGCCCTTTTACCAGTAGTGCTCCTCATGGCAAATGGAGCAAAGATCGTAAATCACCCCATGGATTAAGTAACAGGGCTGAAACCAGCCAGGCGCTGGGGACAGCAAAGCATTGCCAACACTGAAGCAAAAGTCAGCTCGGACTTGCGGTGAGGTTATCTGAGTGCCCAGAAGTCCAAGAATCAGTACGAATTCAGTCTCCCTCAGGGCTTCCTGCACTGCCTATCGGTCCATCGGGTGGTGGTGCCGTGGGCGCCGGGGCTTGTGGGGCACAGGGGCGGCCGCCAGAGGAAGAGGAGGAAGGCAGGGGCCAAGCAAACCTTCAGAAATCTTGCGGTTTCTAAGTTTGACACGCTTGTGCAGGCATAACAGGAATAAATGCATTGGTGGTAATGAGTACGGGTAAAGAAACACATGAGGGGGACCCTTACAGTGTTTTTCCAAAATTGCTTTAGAGATGGAACTGATTCCAAATATTTCTTCGCTCTTCTGTACACAGAGGTGTGTTAAGGCATTGTTTTGAAAGGGTTATTTAGTGGCTGAAAAATGCTATATCAGGATCTTTATTAACAGAGCTGTGAGAGGAGGAAGGAGAAGTGGGAGCAGAGAAGCCCGAACCCTGCCTTGGGGCGGGTGGTGCAGCTGGGGAGGAGCGTGGGTGGCTGCGGTGGCCAGGAGGGAGGGCAGCAGGATGCATCCCTGTCGAAAACAGAGGAAAGCTAGTCGAGGAACACGCTGGCAAAGAGATGACACAACACCCAGATATCTAGTCTGTCCTCCTGGCAAGTTGAAGCCCATCAGTAAAAACTGCTATACACTATAGTTACAAGCTGTCTATTGCCCCTCGGAAACTAACCGTGCATTAATGGTATATTATCTATTACTAAGTACTATCCTTTATGTGAAAGAATTTTTCTGCTCTTTCTCTGGCTCTACATTTTACATCTACTGAAAAATGCAAGCCTGGATCTACTTATTTGCTTATCTGAATTGCTTTTGCTGCTTTTGCTACCACTGCTATAAATTTCCTAGGAAACCACCCTGCAAAGCCTCAGTATGAATTCAAATCTTTTTGGCTGATGGTACCACAAATAACAAATTTCTTCAAGGTCAGTCACATCAGAGGTGTTGTTCAAAGCTTTTAAAATAGCTAGCCTAGCGCTGAGTCAAACATATTTTTCTTGACTTGGTTTGTATTAAAGACATAAGCTACAAACCTTACTCAGGCAAAATTCCCATTTATTTTAACCAGGCACTCGGCTCCTGTTGCATCCTGGGTTTGCTTGCTTTGGTGGAAATCAGCTTGAATAATATCCTGACCTGCACAGACAGTGTGACATTAACCTTCTTTAACCACATTACCCTCGTTCGCCCAGCGCAGGTGGTGGTTATCACAACAGGTATGGAAGTAGCAGAGAGGGGACCTGCTTTGCCACAGCCAGCTCCTCAACTTCAGAGCACAGCCCAGTATGGTCATCATCATCACCTGCCTGTTCTTCTGGGACAGCAAGACGGCTTTCAAGGGTGCAGAGGACCCTTAGCTTCATGTAGTGATACATCTTTCCCCAGGAATATGAAAGATTGTCCCAACTGAAGACAGCGCTTCTCTGATTCCATATTATCCTCATGTTTGGTGTCAAGGGGTTTCAGGACATAATTATTGCCATATAATACCAGTGGGTTTCCACAGGTAATTAGCTCCCTGACCTCTGTCTGCTGCTTGCCAAGAGCAGTCAGTTCTTTGCAAAACATTCCCCCCAAACTGGACTTTGCAGCTCAGCACCATTGCCCAGCCACCTCGTCTGCGGCTAATAAATCTCCCAAGGCCCCAAAGTTTTCTCACTAGACCAGAAGTAGACTCATTAGCTTGAAATGTTATTTCAGAGAGCAGGAGGATGAGGGGAGGCAGCAGGAAGCCGGGTACAAAATGAAGGTGGCCCTTTCATGCAGCACAGATGCTCCCAGAAAGTCCCACAGCCCCTGGAGCTGCTCTGGGCATGGGGCCGGGCTCTGCGACGGCGCGGAAGGAGCAGAGAATCTGGCTTGACTCTCAGATTGGTGTTTACAGGGCAGGCAGAGGAAAAGTGGATGTTTTACTTGAAATGTTATGGAAATTGCTGAGAAATAATGCCTGTAGAAGGCAGTTCTCAGAGTCTATTTCTGTTCACGAGGGACAAAAAGGCATGCAACAGAATCAAAAATTCTGCAAATCCATTTCCTTTTATTTTATCGCTGCAAGGTTCATGAACTGAAAGAGGAGTTTCAGCAATTTGACTCAGTTTCCAAGTGGAATTATTAGGTTTAACTTTTTTTTTAATACTCAAACCTATTGTTTTTTTAAGATAAGCTGGGATTTTTCCCTCTATACAACAATAGTTAAACCTGACACTCAGTTGCTTGGCTAAAAGACTGATAGGATTAAAATCTAAAAATACAAAAGATAGAAACCAGATTGTGTTATCTAAAATATACATCCTCTCCTGTCGTGCTGGTAACTTAAGTTCACACAGTGTAAACAGAGAACTAACAAGCTCTGGTATTGTCATTTGGGCTAGGTTTTTTTTTTTTTTTTTTTTTTTTTTTAACATAAACTAGCTCCGAGCAGCTCACAGAGCTCTCTGAGAGATCAGGTACATAGATTTCAATGTGTCTTTACTCCATGAGCGTTTGATTGATATAATACAGTACTCCTGTTCGTATAAATATTTGAAGTTGGAAAACCTTCTGGTTTTAATTCTGTTTAAAAAAGTCAGTTTAAGCTAACTTCCCATAGCAGAACAGTTCCTTCACACACACACGCATATCTATGTGCAGCTCTGTTTCACGTATGTAGACCCCTGCCATGAATGATGGGTTTTGTGTAGCCACTTGGCCCTTCTTATTTCTCACAAACCAGCAGGAAGGTAGCAGGGTCCTGATCCAAAGCCAGCTGATTTTGTAGAGCCTCCACTGACTTTGGGGGACACTGGATAAATAGAATTTATCCAGTGTCACTTTCTAGGTTTCACATGTTTCTGGGGAATTCAGTTGTTCTCACACCTCAGGCCAATCTGCAGTCCCAGACACACAGCTGTAGACTCCGTTGCATTCACTGTTTTCTGAAAACATAATGGTACATTTTTTTCTTATTGTTATGAAGCAGGAAAAATGTTGTTGCCACCTAGAGAGACGCCTCATGAATGAATATCTGAGAGAAGGGAAATGGAGACACTGCAGATTCTTGTCATCCTGGGACATAGGTAAAAGCTGTGAGCAAGGAAACCCTGGAAAGGATTGCCAGCAAATCAGGAATTGCAACTGACATTAAAAAAGAATTCTGAAATGCCTGGCTCAACAAATTCAGAACTGGAAACCATGTGTAAGAAGCCACAAACAAAGAAAACAACATTTAAATGTCAGAAAAATCAAGAGGCTGATTCTGCAATCAGCGGAGGCAGAAGACACAACAAAGGCACAAAACAAAAACAGACTCGTGCTCTGGGGTATGCCCGTTCTCAGGTTTTTATTTTCTCTTCTAGTCTCTTAGGTTCTCCAATAGGACTTCTCCTTGTCTACACACTAGCAAAGAAAATACCACCCTCCTGGTTGCCTGGCGCCTACCACGGTGCTGCCGAGCTCAGTAACCACAGACGGGGAGGAGATGTCTGAGGTACTCCTCCCAGTCCCAGCCTTTTCAGGCCCTTCAATTCAAGACTGATAAACCCAAGCACCAGCAGAAGTCAGAAGCGATTTTTCAGGTGCAGCTCATGTGCCAGCACTAACTGGATGTTGGCGGGAGCTGGTGACAAGTGTGACTCACTCACCATGATGCTACTCCCAGTGTGGCAGGGAAAGGCCACCACCAGCTCATGGGCATCTTCCAGCTTCTGCCGAGTGCATCGGGAGTTGCAGCCTGGCTCCCAGTGAGAAGGGAGCTTCAAGGGCTTTACCAGTCTAGTTTCTCCATGGGTTGATGTGGCTTTGTCCATAGCTTTTCCAGGGAATTAGAGATTGCCTTGCAGTGGCAGTATTCTCTTTAATTTTTATTTTAAGCAGGATTGTTAACTTTTTTGTTGCACTGAGTGTCTACCCAGCTGGGAGGTAGGAGCCTCCCAACACAACCAGGATGGTGAGAGCTGTCTCTGCTGGTTTCATTGTCAGAGTGGCCTTCATCATTCATCCTACATTGAATCATAGAAACATAGATTGGATTGGGTTGGAAGGGACCTTAAAGATCATCTAGTCCACCCCCTCTGCCATGGGCAGGGACACTTCCCACTAGACCAGGTTGCTCAAAGCCCCACCCAGCCTGGCCTTGAACACCTCCAGGGATGGGGCAGCCACGGCTTCTCTGGGCAACCTGTTCCAGTGTCTCACCACCTTCGTTGTAAAATTTTTCTTCCTTATATCCAATCTAAAATTATCTTCTTTTAGTTTAAAACTGTTGCTCCTTGTCCTGTCCCTACAGACCCTGGTGAAAGTCCTTCTCTGAGCTTCTTACCTGCCCGTGCCCACACAAAGCCAGTGATGCACGGAGGAGGCAACAAACATATGGAAACAGTGGAAGAGACAAAGCCACCTCACTGTGAAAGCTGAAGTGAAGCAGGGACATTTGTAGGGTTTATTCAAAGCTGGTGAGTCCAGGTCAGTCCTATATCCCTGCACATTACTCCTCTGGAGCAGCTGCTGGGTACCCTGCGATTTGCAGCTTCCCTCGGCCCCACACCCTCGTGCCAGACACCATGTTTCCGGCAGGAATTATTTTAGAGCCAGGAAGCCTGTGGAAGGAGTTAGAGGCCACCTCTAGTGAGGAGTGAGCTCAAAAGCCTACGCAGGGTACGATCCCGTGCTTCCTGACACTTGGAAGTGAAAAAAATGTCGAAGTTTAAGAAGGGAGGCTGTCTGCTTTAACTTCACATTTGCGACTTTTTATTTGTTTGCTGTTGTTTTTTTAAAAATTCTGGCTTATACAGGTGGAGCCAGTCTATGCATTAGCTTGTTCCTGTCTGCCTGTGGCTTAGCTATATATTTTAAGATCGTTTTCCTTTACAGGAAATGGGAAGCTGTGGAATGCAAAATATCATTTTAGTAAAAATAATACTGCCTAACAAACCCCAAATGATTTAGAGTGTATGTAAAAAAGCAGATACACCAGAGAGACTCACTTGGAAACAGTATTTGGTGAATAACTATTTTTTTTTTTCCACGCTGCATTATTTAAAGTTAGGTGGATACACCCAGAGTGGCTCACTTGAGTAGGCGGTTTGTTACTCATCACTTATTTCTCAGCCATTGCTCCCAGCATACACAAAATACAAACAAATCCATCCTGCACCAATGTCCCCAGCAGCTCTTCTGCCTCCAACACAGTCAACCTGAAGCCATTATCCTATGTAATGTAAGATTGCCATGGGCAGCGTGGAGTCCAAGAAAAGTTGGCAACTATTTACCTTTAGGGACAGGTTACAGGTGGTCAAAAAGCAAATCTGAATGTATAAGGCATTCCTCATTCACGGGTGAGAAATCTTTCTTCTTAAAATGGTAGGAAGCTACTTATTTTAGTGTCGTATTCAGGACTGAGAAATTAATAGAGACGGTGATACGGAGTGTTTCTAATTACCTAGAAGGCAGGTTAGTGCTGGGGTGGGCACTGGCCTGCAGTACATGGCCATGGTCTACCCATGGCAGCACAGAGCTTTGCAGGAACTAATTTGCTCCCATTTAGTTTAACCTCCTCAGTGAACTGCCTGCTGTCCCTTCCCTCCCCACCTCCCCATGCAAGCACAGGAGAAGCAGCAGAGTTAATCAAAGAGAAGATGAGCCAATCTGTGAATATTTTCCATGGGCAGAGGGGAAAATTGCTGCCCTAGGATGTAGGATCCTTCAGTTTAGGATTGGGTGTTAATGGCCCTGCACGTTTTATGCTTGCAACTGCTGGAAGTTCGTGATGCTGAGCACGGTTTGCTGCTTGCAGCTCTCATAGAATCACAGAGTGATATGGGGTTGGAAGGGACCCCTGGAGACCATCTAGTCCAACCTTCACAGAAGCTTGCTGCCCTCGTCCCACCAGGTCCCAGGAGAAGCAGTCCTGCTGACCCGGCAGAGCTGCTGGGCAGTGGAAGGGGTCTGTGGTTGAGCTGCCCACCAGCCCGGCAGCTGCTCCCAGCAAATCCTTACAGGCCAGGATGTGCTCAAGAAAAACAGGGAATCGGTTTGCAAGCTATTCATTCACTTAAGATGGAATTAGTTGCTCACGGCAAATTTATTTGCACTGAGTAGTTCCACCCTCACCAGTGAACAGTTAGTTTTGTTTGTGTATGGACTGCAGGAACAAATCAAGACTTTTCAGCATCCATAACTGAGTTATGGCCACACAGAGTAATTAGAGAGAGTATATTAAATAAAGTCCTCTTGTTTCGTGTGTTGCAGAGCCTTCCCTTGACAGATACAATTACTTTCAAATGCAGTGATAGGGTGACATTGTTCTGGCAGAAACGCTGCACAGTCACATTATCAGAGTGACTTTAAGCCAGCACAGAGGGACGAGATGGTCAGCTCAGGTTCCATAGGACTGGGACCATCTCTAAGAGCCCTAAGGCCCTGGTTTGCTTGCCAGGGAAATGAAGGGGGATGTGTGTGGTGCCACAGCAGAAAAGGAATTAACAAGAAGCCATGAATCCACTGACAGGCAAGGTAACCACACCGAGCATATCTCTGCCACGCAGCTGTGTCAATTTGGGGAAAATATTTACATGCAGTCCACATCAAAAAACGAAAGCACACTACCGTGTCTTTAGTAGGAAAAGAGAATAATTTTATTAGCGTAGGTAAGAAAAATAACCCATTATTTTATTAACAATTTCTCTACAGATGCTTTTCTTTTTTATATGAACGCTTATAATAAAAAAGTGGGAAAAACATAGGAGATTACTGTAGCAGATCACCCTTCCTGAGGACCACAGCATCAGTCAAGTGCGGCTTCCTCAGAGAGCATTTCGCATCATGATTTTGTTTCTCCTGGACATCACCATTGCATTTTGAAAGATGTAAAAAAACCCCACAATTCACCTGCTGTTGTCTCATGGATGCCTCATGCCTATTAATTTCATTTCATTGTTTTTCATATTCCAGAGTAAATGCACTCTTCCTGACAGTGCTTGGTTCTTGTCATGCCCTGGAACAGGATTACGGCTGGCTGGTACCTTCTCTTCTGTTGAAAAGGAGCTCAAACCAGAAAAGCCTTGAACCTGAGACTAATACTTCCTCAAATAAATGGGACACTGCATAGAAATTACTAACTTAAGTAAAGATTGCAAAGTTGGTTTTGCCCTTATGAAAACACTCCAAAGCCTGAACAAGAAAAGGCAAATATGCAAGTTGATAGAAGAAAAATTTAGGAAAAGAAAAACCTAAATACCAGACCTTCAAGGCCCAGCATCCACCTCCTGCACAGAATTTGCAGGTAAATGAGTTGTAAGAGTTAATTCCACTTCTCCACTTCAGTGCTTGATATGTAAGTATCACCAGATGAGTGATGGCTACCTTCTTTCGGTTGCACCTGGTCATAAGCCCTGGCTGTGAAAATTACACTTCAGTGTTTAAAACGCTAAAAGCAGAAGAGATGAAGATGTCAGGGTGGCCCCAGTAGCATGCCATGGTCACTTCAAAGAGTTACAAGTGAAAAAAAACAACCCAAGAAGAAGACACTGTAAATGGAAGCATCCAAATATGAGCTGGAGTTTTGAAGCGATATCTACTGCCAGAAGTATCACATAAAACCTCCTGCTCCCACTGAGATATGGTTAAAGCTCACATCAAGATCACCAAGAGAAGGATGGGATCCAAAAATCGTGGCCACAGATAATGATAGCAATTTGAACATTGTGAGAGTGAGCTCTGGAAAACATCTGGGGATGCACCCAAAGTGCATACCCTTGTTTGGACAGGGCTGGTTCTGATCTTGCTAAATGATTATCAGGTAAACTTCTGCTCATCTGCTGGACATTTTCATAAGAGTGCCTGTGAGATACTAGTTCGAATAACTGACCTTTTCATTTTACTTGCAAGAAAAATGAGTCTTTTTTTATATCAAAACCACAAGGGTAGTTTCCAGTGGCCTATATTTAGCACTACCAAACTTCAGATTTGCTTTCCATCAATTTGCAATGTCCTTCTAGTTATTAAATGCAAACCCTTTGTTTAAGCCAAAGTGAGAAAACAAAAATTTGTTTTTGTCCTTCACTAATCCTTTTGAATGGTAATGATGGAGAATTTAACAGGGTTTCTTTTGTTTTTTTTTTTTGTTTGTTTGTTTGGTTTCGTTTGGTTGGTTTGGTTTTCTTTTATTTTTTTTCCTTCTTCCTCTTTAAAAATATGAATACAGAGATAGCAACAGAGTTTTATCTTGACATCTCTTCTTCGGCTGAAGGATGCCTGTAGAGAGCTTGGGAGATGCAGGAGGATTAGGCAAACTTGGAGTTGCAGCTGCTGTCCCTTTCCAAGGACCTCTCCACAACACCAGAGCAGTGCTGGGTTGAGGTGACTCGAGCCGTATCTCATGGACTGGTCAGCGATGACTCTGGTGCTGTTGATGCTTGAAGGCTACAGTAAAAACCAGGAAAATCACCACAAACTCATTTTGACCTGATGGTCCTCAGCTATTAGGCTAAGGTGCCACTTCAGAGGTCCAGTGTGGTGGAAATGGGTTGAAATGAGGCCATTTCCAGAGTAAGTCTGAGTCCCCCACACCCCTTACTACCATGGTGAGAGACTGGTAAAAGGCTCTTTGCTAAGCTGTCTTGGGTTCAGCAGCTGAAACCCTGAATTAAGATGTATTTCTGAGTTGTGTGGTTGGTTCCAGCTATCTCCAGGACACAGGGATCTAAGAATGTTTTTTTTTTTTTTTGGTTTGTTTTGTTTGTTTTAGCTAGAAAAGGCTTTTAATTGAAATTTTATTCAATGTAAATCAGTCTTGCAGAAAAACTAGCTTTGACACGCTAACTTTCAGTGACTTTTTTCATCACAAAGCAAATTTCTTTCATATGAATTTCATACTTGCAGTTGGTGTTTCTTATTCTTACTCTCAAGGGGACATATTTGTTGCTTTATTTGTGCAATTCAATTGCAACAATGTAATACTAAGATTATAGTGTGAAGGTATAGGATTTTTCCTTCTCTGTGTTCAGTTTTGCTTCTTGGTATGGAAGTCTCTACACCTAATATGTATGTATGAAAAGCGCTGCTATGGAAGATTCAATTTGTTGAAAGGCATAGCCATTGATTTGTGACTCTTTTCTTCTGCCGTAGTCTCATCCATTGTATTAATGCAAATCAAATCACTTTCTTTGTGAAACAATAGCTTTTATACACGTGTATGGCATTTTTATTACAGCTCCATTTCATAAAAGGTATAGATTTACTTTAGAAATTCAACTTCCATGCTTTTTTATTTTTTTGAGTAATGAAGATTTTAGCCCCCAACAAATATATTTCAGACTAACTTTTGTTAACCCTGAGTAGTCCTGGCTGCTTAAGTGTTAGATAGTATGAAATTTCAGTTCATGGGAGCTCTTTTTCCAAGGCTGGTAGCATTTGGTCCAGGTCTCCATCGTTGCAGACCTCTGAGGGAAGACGTTGGTGACATGAGCCCATGTATGCTCTGGGCATTGCTTAAAAGAGACTTGTTTCTATGTCCTCATGTAAGTCCTGAATTTCTAAACCTCTGTTTTCAGCAAATATCCTTCTCCCTATTTAATGACTGCCAGCCTCTGAATCATTTTCCTTTCGGTTAACTCCAAAGTTTCCATGACACCGGATTACAGTACCATAAGAAGAATGCCTTACAGATTCAATTACTGCCCGAGAGAAGAAAGGTGAATAAGACAGAAACTTCTGCCGTGGAGAGAAAAGCTTCTGTGTTTAAAGAGAACCCAGAATAATATACTTAGGAAAGGAGGGGTTTTACCTTAAATACTGCAAAAAAAAAAAAAAAAAAAAGGAACAGCAGTTGCCTGAAAATAAAATGAGGCTGCTGTGTATTCTCTTGTGTGTGTCATTCTTATAGAGTATCTTTTTCAGAAGCTGGTTAGAGCTGAGATGATAATTTGCATGTCAAGCAAACTGTCTTAATTTCCTTGTTCTTGCTTCTCTCCGATGATGTCTCCGCCTGGTATGTGTTCTAACAAACATGTTTGTCAACGAAGAAATCACAGCAAATGTTCAAGTTAATGACAGTGTTAGCTGTTAGTTTGGCATCCTGCTCTGACTTCATTGGCAGATCTGTCTGTAATGATAGCCAGCAACACACGTACTAAGAACACATAGACAGGCTCAGGGAATCCATGTGATACACTATAGTCCGATATTCTTCCTCACAGTCAAATTAACTTTGCATTTAAAGTGTTTTAATAACAGCAGTTCCGGTGGGGGCTCTGTACCTGCATGCACTCCTGGTCCGAAATGCATATAAAACCCAGTCATATAGCTCTAATTTAAATCAACTTTGTCCTTTGTAGCATTAGCCATAATTCTGTGAAATCCTAAATGCATTGTAATTAAAATAAATCCATTGGCTTTTCTAGCCCATTAAAAATACAAATCAGAAAGAAAAGAAGTTCCTTCTTTCTCTTTCCACAGAGGGCAAAGAGTTTTTGAACTGGGAGACAAATGGGTATTTCAGGAACTCCAGGTGGTAATGTTAATGGCTTTATCGCTTCTGCTCGAGAGCATCCTATTGTAGCAAGTAAAAAAATACAGATGCGGACTGATTTACAATCAATAAAACCACGTCGATAGGGAAATACCTTTGTCAAGAACGGTTTTAATTACTGGCACAATGGAATTGCTTAAATGGGCAAAACCTGAAGGGGTAAAAAAGGAAAAAAAGGAAATTTGAAAAGAGAATGAAGGAGTTTTAAGGGAAGGCTGCGCTACCGTCTTTGAAAGAGATTGCAAACTAGGTAATATCTTCTCATTTCAGGGTTCAATGGAGTTAATAATCTTGAATGTTATGCTCATTCCTGGATCTTCATGGTCAAGTAGCAAATATCTAACCAACGCCCTTTGATGTGAAGCAACATTAAAATGCATTCTAGGCACCAATATTAATACCACCTCGCACTTGTGGCTCCAAAGTCTCAGTCACATTTTCACGCTGGACACTGTGTAAGTGCCTTTGTCTGCTCCAGCTGAAAAGCTGCACTCTTCCAGCACAAAGCTTCTAGCTGTATCGGAAAATGCTCCTTACAGACCGGCTTTGGGTTTAGTTAAAACAGATGAAGCACTTGTGAATTTTGAGTGTTTGTCCTGACAGTGTCGGTCTTCCGATGTGCCTCTGCATCAACATTGCCCAGATTTGAAAAAGTAGCAAGGGTTGGCGTCTACCTTTGCGTAGACCTCTATCTTTGTGTGCTTCCAGCCTTAAACTCTTCTGCCTTATGGAAACACGGTATTTATGGAGCATGATCCTTGTATCAAATTTTCCAAATGAGATATATGGGTTATACAGCTTAGCCCTGTTCTCAGTAAGACTCTTCACCAAACTGCACTAAAATAACCAAGGCCTGTCTTGGCCACCTGCAGCCCAAATGCTCTCTGTCTACAAGACAGGCTTCCTTGGGCTTACGGAAGTACGAAAGTCTCAAAAGCCTATTCAGATATATGCTTCATATATGTAAACGTGTATTTTCTGCACAAAATGCAGATATTTCTTGAATCCTACCCAGAAGAACATCTAGCTCACCTTGAGTAGCATCCCTCAGATATCACCCTGACTTTGAGCTAGAGGCCATTTTCTGTACCCCTTTGGGGAGAGGCGCTTTGCATTCACCTCCACTCAGCTCAGAAGTTAGAAGTGCAGCGCAGCAGGCTTACTTCAGCCAAAAAGGTCTGGGGCTTTTTTCAGTTCCAGAAACCAGCCACATGATTTAGGACAAATACTTCTGCTTTTGGGTTGTCTGGGCTGTTTCTTCACCTTTTGTCTGACTGCTTGAGCTCTTTCCACCCAGAGTCTAACACTAAGTGTGTATCATTTCCTTCCTGAGCTGCACCAGAAGGCACCTCTTTGCAGGGTTACACCCTAAGGCACGATCTGCCATAAAGCTGTAATATCCCTAGTGATTCATGCAGAAAACCCCTCCAAGTAAAGTTCTCCCTTTGGGAGCAGAAGCCAATGATTTTGGATATTGCACCATGTTGATCATGGCAGAAGATCAAGGCTCAAGGTAACCACCAACCCTGTTACGCAGGATCTTAGCCACAGTAGACATCTACTAGAATACACCAAATACTCAGTGAATAGTCAATACTGTTGAAAAGATAGATGTATCTTGAGTGGCTTTTGAAGTAGAGCTTGAAAAGACTGAACTCTTACAGGAAAAAAAAGGAAAAAGGCCAGCCTCCAAATACAGGTTGCCTACACATGTAGTTTCAAATCATTCTTGTACTAGTTAGTCTGATCCCCGCTTCCGTGAAAATCCCCCAGCTAAACTAAACATCCAGTTCTTCTACAGCCGATGCTTCTCAAAACTGAAAGGCACTGGAGGAATTAATTATAGATGAAAAGGATATATCTCATCTATAAAAGTAAGTATTGGGTGCTAAGCAAACAGGCCACATTTTTTATTTATTTAAAATAGTAAGATCCTATGTCCCTGAGGGTGATAATAAATATTTTACCACACAGACTTTAGGTAAAATTGAAATGCTCTAATTGAAAGTCACTGAGGACATATGTATTGAAAATTCACCTTCCAACAGAGTAGCAGTGGCTTTTCATGGTGTCAAAACACAATTCTGTAATTTTCTAATCCCAACTGATACCTATAAACAAAAACCTGTCCTGCAGTCGGCCACTGCTCTTTCTTCAACCGTCCTTTCAGAACCTCAATTTTCTACACATCTGTGTTGGTGCAGAGGTACATTAGTGACTGCAGTCACTTGCAGATGTGTGTTTTATAGTGTGTTGCAAAGATTTTTTTTTTTTCCTAAACATCCTTTTGCTCTGCCGCATGTGTCAACCGAACTGAATGAGCTTCTCAGTGTCTTTACTGGGCGCAGCCACCAAGAGTAAAGGCTCTTCCTCTGTCTTCGCCGACGCTTGTGCATTGAGCATTGTTGCTGCGTTTCTCTCTCTCACAGATGGATTGCTAGGAAATGTGTGAAACTGCCTTGGGCACCAAGAAAACAGGGGCATCAAGCCAGGATGTTAAAAGACTATTTCCAGCCACTGCAGCTGCAATGTGCCTTGCTCCACACTGAGCTCCGCTCTCCTACCCTGGCTACCTCACCCCTCCTTTATCTAAGAAAGAAGGCACGTTTCAAGCACAAGCAAGTTGGGGAATTACAGTAAAAATGCAAAAAAATGCAATCTCCTTTAAAGCATATGCAGATTCTTTGCTCAGCACTGAAAATCTCTGTATTCCCACATGTGAGATGAGCCATGAAAGTGCTTAGACTTGAGCATCTTTCATCAAATCCCTCCCTGTTCGTGCAGAATTGCAGAGGAGGCAAAGAGCAGTACATAAATACCAAAATTAAACAGTGACTGGGTTTCAAAATTTTTTTAAACCCTATTTTTCACTTTTTATTTCTCATCATTTCACTTAGAGTGATTGGCCCCAAAATAATTTGAGAGGAGAAATTGGGAGCAGGAGAGCAGACAAGACAGCTCAGCATCAAGCTGTAAGGAAAAGATAGGAATTACCATGCCATCTCAATGCCCAGCAGACCTGAGGAACTTCACAAGCGGAAGAAAGCAGTCCAAATTTGGCTGTAAATTAGAAGCGTGGGAGGCTGTGAACCCAGCTAGTAACAGGCTCTAAGAGGTGTACCTATCCCTGGAGAAAAACAGAACTGGGGGATAAAAGAAATCTCCCAAAATGGTAGCTAAATGACAAAATTACATATACTACTTGAGCTTTTAAGGAATTCTTAAGAAAATACAAAAGGATATATCTGATGCCAATAGAAAGAGGATAAATGCAATCTTTATGAGTGTAAATTACACTGTAGCAAGTCCAGGGCATCATTTGTCTGTCTTACAATATCATCATCACTGTATTCTCTGCATATTGCAATTCATGTCACCATTCTGCATCTGGAATGCAAAAAAAGCCAAGGATACCACACTGGAAACAGATGGTATTCTCCACCTAGATTAATATTTACATTTCTAGCCACTTAATCTCAAAGAAACATAGCAGAAATGGAAGGGGTATAGGGAAGTGACAAAAATGAGAAGACCACAGGGGAAACTGCCCTGCTAAGAAAGCTGGATTGTAGGGGAAGGAAAAAATATGGAAAATAAACTGGTAAATCCTGTTTCATATTACAAGGACAAGAGAGGGAGCCAATGGAACTGAAAATCAGTAATCAGAAAACTAATTAAATCACCACGCTTTGTCTTTACACAATGCATAATTAATCTATGTCACAGATGTTCTAGAGTCAAGAGAGATTAGATGATTGTATACATAATATGAACATCTGCAGCCATGTGATATAGGATGGAAGCCCTCATATTGTACAGCATCACCCAGGTACTCACTGCTGGAGTTTTGGATCAAACTTCTCCTACTAACAGGTTATTTTCCATCATCTCCTCTGCACTGCGTTTGTGGTATCTTCAAAGCAGCCGGTAGACAGCTGTCACACCGCGTTCCTGATGTGCTAAACTATTTGGCCTTTACTGACCTATGCCATTTATTCCACTTTGATTTAAAGACAAATAAATATATATATCAGCCTCACATAATAAAAAATATGTCCTGAAAGAAAAATAAATATGACTTTTTTTTTTTTTGGGGTGGCTTAAAGCAAAGATTGCATTTTAAAGACTTTGATTAAAAAGTATATATTAATTCTGCATATATTATACAGAATTAATCATACGGATGCAGATCTCTTCCCTCAGAAGGTTGGCTGCCTTTAAGCAGCTTTTGCCTTTGAAAACCCTGAACTCTGGATGTGACAAAATCATTAGTTTGTATTTTAAAAGAATTACAATGAGGGCTAAAGAGAGACCCCCACTTCCCACATACAAACTTTCAAGCGATAAAGAGCCTTTTCAGACTGTATAATCCTATTTACTGTTCTTAATTGGAGAACTGTGTTTGTCAAAAAGTACAGAAGTCTTCAGTTGTTTGGGAGTGGGTCTGGCTCATCAGCTCCTAAGGGAAGAAAAGAACTATTTATTTTAACCGTTAAGCCTAAATGCAAACTGCACAATAAATCTGTCTATCCAAATACTGACCTATTTCATGTAATGTCAGGATGAGGCTAGCCTTGCTGTATAAGGCCATTGTTGCTAATTAAAAAAGCAAACCCTGTTATGGAGCCCTGGAACCAGCTTCTAGGAGGTGGCAAGGGCGAGCGGCTGCCAACCCCACTGCCTCCCCCAGCTCCTCCACCACCCACAGCCTGCAGGGAGGCTGGAAATGAACCTCAGTTACCCAGCTCCATCTAGTGTTTGGGAAACAAATCACTCCTCAAAAACCCACCGGGTCCATTTGTATTAAATATCACTGATTTTTCTATTTTCACACAGAGAAAGAGTTCTGCAGAGCAGGCGGGAAATGTTGGTGCAGGGATGGGTACAGGTACCCACGTCTGGAAGAGTACGGCCAAAATTACAGCCCCTCTTGTCCGGCAAACCCAAACGGACTGTGTTCCTGTGCCGAGGAGCTTACTCTGTGGCAGTGGGGTCTTGCTCTGGTCTATGAACCCCTGGGTATCGGTAAAATATTTCCAAGGTGAGCACACAGAGCTAGCTCGTATAAGGAAAATCTCAATCTGGGCATGCTCAGCTTGTTAAGGGATCTGCATTTCCACTGGAAAATTTACCAGAATCAGCAACAGAAAAGCATCGTCCCACATCCAAAGAGGTGGTCAGGAGGACATGGTTTTGAAGCTCCTCAGAAATGCACTAAGGTGTGATCCCCAAGAGGAAAATGTATCTGGATTTCTAGACAAAAGACAAAAATGTCTAACCCAGTCTTATCTCCCTTTAATTTCCCAAACCAAGGCTAACTGGTAGGAAGCAAAACCCAAAGAAATCCCAAGAGAAAAGGTCTTCCTCAGCCCCTCCTAAGCGCAAAGATCCCCTTTCTGAAACTGCTGGTAGTTCCCCTCTACCCACTTTCCCTGGCTCACAGGTGATTTCTCTCTGACAGCCACTAACAGAGCTCCCGGAAAATGTGCAACAGCTCAGCTGCCAGTCACATTTCTCTCATTTGACATGTTTCAACCATATTTCTTTAAGAAGAGACAACTTAGGAAAAAGAAAACCATGGCACATCCCTGTCAGCTCTCCAGTCTGAGCATTTTGAACAGTGCTGAGATAGAGCAGTTTAAATAAACAACACGACACCATTTTCAAGAATGAACCAACAGCAAGGAGTTCCCAGCAAATGCTTGTAAAATTTCATTAAAAATCTCCATTTAAAGCCAGATAGTTTTCTTTCTGATCAGCTCAGAAATAACATTTCTTGCTTTTTTTTTTTTTTTTTTTTTCCTCTTTAATACTTTTATATGTCTTAATTTGGAATGTATTCCTGCCAAATCTCCGGGGAGATTTGCGGTTTGGTCCAGCAGAAGTGGGACTATCCCTGCTCCAGCTCTGCTGGACACCAAGCTGCCCTTCTTCTGAGTGGGCTGTGGATGCTTCCATCAAACCTCGCTGTCATACTGCAAGGGGGTTACTGCATCGGATGCAAAGAGGGCTCTTTTTCCGGAGTCATAACAATAGTTGTAACTCCACAACAGCAGTTGTGTACTCTTTGCTCCAGGGTATCTGATTTGCATAATAACTAGAGCGATGGTTATTGTGGAAAAAAATGGGCTGTATGCAAATCCCCATGCTGCGGGAGGCCGGCAGCCCTGGGAACCAATTACAGAGGAGGAATTTGAGTAGCCGCTGCACATGTATTTTTTTAGGGGTACGTTGCCTGTGAGTTATTTTAAGGTGGTACAGCTACAGACCACCAGATCTCCAGCCTTCTGCCGCCTTCTCAGGCTCCCTTCCTGGCCCTAGCCCTCACGTTGTTTAGGAAAGCCCAAGGAAGCCCAGGTTGCTCCCCGAGGCACCTCTGGCTCTTGCACTAGGTGAGCCCATGTGTCTCCTTGCTGCATGGAGGAGCCTCTCAGGTCAAATTCCCAAACCCCAAGAGATGCCAAGCACCTCAACCCCAATTCCAGGGCTTCCAGGCAATATTGCAGGACTATTAATGCACAAACCTTTTTCCCACAGCAACATGTTGCTCAGATCTCCTGCAGCGTGGCTGGATCTGCAGTACCTCCTCCTTTACCCCACACTGTCCCCCATTGCCTCCTTCTCTATAGTCTCCTTTAATCAGCCCGCAGCTAATCCCATCCATGCCTAAATAAACGTAAGGTAGTATAAGCTGCTTAGGTTTACTTAATGGCCCACACCTCCTCCTCCCAGCTTCCTTCAAACTCTCTCAGCTACAAGCTAATTCTCTTCATGGTGATCCATAAAACAAAGCACATTTGTAGTTCTTTAGTAGTCCATTTTTGCAGATTTCCAGAGTTAACATTTTGCCTCTAAAAAGCGAAAATCAAAAGGGAACATTCTTTAAAAGCATAATTTTGCACTCTTTTTCTGCTTCTCTCTAGGATTAAACTAGCAGACAATATTTAGTCTGGGGAGACAGTAGCATGGGACATTTCAGAAAGGATTTTTTTGGCAGAGAATACAGAACGAATTGCAGATATTGGCAGCTGGACTTGCATTTAGCTTTAAACTGGCCTGCCATAAGCTTAAGCAACACACAGCTGAGGGACAGTCAGCATTACTAAGCTTTTCTAACTATTATATCTTTCTGCAGAGATAAGCATCAGTATATTCCTTTATCTAGCAAGCTACTGTAGGTATCATGAGACCTATTGACTCATGATCATTAGTAAAGTCACAAACCCACAGTTACGTTTATCTACAGTTAAACATTTTGCCATCTATGCTATCAAAATATAGCAGAAGTCAAAAGAAAATGCTTAAATCATTATCAGAATCTAAAATGTTTTGTAGCAATTACAGTTCAGTGAAAACCAGATTGGAAAAAGGCTCACACATCCTTAGCTCATTGGGAGTTAACTTGCTTACACAGAAGATGTAAGAGCATCATTTTAAAACACAATATGAAGGTTCTTGAGCACGAGTTTTCTTGAGGAAAAGCTTCTGCAAATTTGTAAGTGATAGGGAAAAATGAAATGAAGGAATAAATCTGAACCTTTGACCAGAACATACCCAGAAGAATTTCACCTTTCATTGTTCCCACACTAGAATTTTCTCATTTCTGCACTTCCCGGTTTTGACTAGCAATGGCAAAGGCATACTGAGAGGGAAGAGAAGTGGGTTTGCTGGTATTTTGCTCAGAACAGACCAGGAAGTATCAGAAATCTAGATAAAAAATAAAGTCTGAATGTAAGAGATTTCCAGACAGATTTCTCAAGCTTGAAGTTTCAGATCAGTGTGGCTAACCTTAAGATAACTATTTCAGCTTGTCTTAAAAGATAGGGACTCTAACCTGTACCCATTACAATTCAATGGAGCGTTTTGGTGTGTTTTGGATTGGGCTCTAGACTGGAGAATAACCACTGGAAAAACTCTTCGTTGTACTAATCAGCATGAAGGGTACGTTTGTTGCTATTTTAAGAACATTTCCTAAGATCCCTGTTTTTGCATAACAGCGAGTGGAGATACTGCATCCACTGGAATTCTTAAATGGAACATAATATTCTCCTGTTAATGAGAAAAGTGAGATATTATCGTGGCTGCTCATGTGTCAGCACAATCAGCCGGGCTGCCTGGGGGGCTGATGGCCCTCCTGCCTGTCCCCATCAGCCCCCAAGCCAGAAGGACAAGGGAATCCACCCCAACCTTAGGCTACCTTCGCGCCCCGAGAATAGCTCTCAAAGTACAGCAGCTTTCACAACATTTGAAAGAAAATCGAGGTGTTTCTAGACACCCTGAGGGGCTTAGTCACACTCCCAGGATCCTCCCGGCAAATCCTTCAAATTCTGGCATATGGCACCATTTCCCAGGATGTTTCTCTAAGCAGAAAGAAGGGGAGTGCTCTGCTCTTCTTCTCTCCTTGTCAGGAAGGCTCGTAGTTGGAGATAAGGAAAAGTATCTCCAAGCCATGGGAAGCAGCATTCCAGTAACATCTGGAGAGCACCTCCACAACGGAAAGAGCAGTTGAATTCAGGCAAGGAGTAGGGGAAACCACTGGATGACATCTGACAGCCAAAAACTCTGGCTGTAGCTCCGATGACTGTTGGAGCTGGTAGGTACCAGAACCAGCTGATAGGGTGAAGTTTTCTGCCATGCCAGTGGGAAGGATCCGCGGCTGATGCCAGAAGGCAGGAAGAGACTTTACCAGATTTCCAGAGTGCTCAGCCCCTGACTTTGTGGCGTTGTACCCTCCTTCCCCCAGCCTGCTGTTCTCCTGGTGATTCTGGGAAATTGTTGAAGCAGCATGTGGTTGGGAAGTCACCGGCAAGTGCTGTGCTAGCATCGGGCAGCAGCAAAACCACTGGAGCTTCAGCCACCACCACTCCTAAGCTCTGTCAGAATGAGAGTCTTCAGTGAAAACTGTGGGTAGACTCTGAGTTTTCATGTTGCCAGCAAGTCTAGGAGTATACAGGCAAGAAAAAGATACTACTTGGCGCAATTCAGACATCCTAACGCAAGGCTGAATTTCATTAGAAAGGCTGAATTGCACTCACCACGAGAGGAAGTTTGCCTATTAACAATCCTTCCAGCCTTTGCAAGGCTCCTGCAACTCCTCCTCTTTTGCAAAGGGTCAAAATAAACACCCATGCACCTGGGGATGAGCAGAAGTTGCCCGTTGTGGTACCGTAGCATGTTCATTTTGTCCCGGTTCATTATACCCACACCCAGATGCCGACTCTAGGAAACACTCCAGGTTCAGAACAGCAGCAGAATGTGACTTTGGAAGGCTACAAGGAAATTGGAGGTGTCTGCTCAGTGACTAATGTGCTGATTATAATATCTGCCTGCTGAATTTTGCATAATACATGGGAGAGAACTACAGAAAAGGAAGTCAATAGACTTGGATCAATTTGTATGCAAACAGCTAGGTGATCTGTTGCTGCTGAACTTACGCAGATTTGGAGAAGACAAGGGCATCATGGTGCTACGTTGGGCTTGTTCTCTACATGTAATTTCAGACCAGTGCTGGGAAACTGGAGATAGATGAGTGAAATTAATGTTACATTTGGTTTAAATGTGAAAAAAAAAAAAAAAAAAAAGAAAGAGAAGAACTAATTATATGTTGCTGGCTTGATCTGTGCTTTACAAATTTGCGTTTATGAATTTTTTTCTCACGATTAGCAATTTCTATTTGAAAGGGTGAGGAAGTGCTTGGAAGAGTGAATTACTGTTCACCACTGCTGCCAAGTCTCATGTTTTAATTTCAAGTTTCATGATTTTTGATGCATTTCTTAAAACTTACATTCTTGGAATAAGGATTCTATAACATTTCCAGCTATTTTAAAATGTAAAGCATGAAGTGATTTTCACCTAGAAAATCAGATGAGATCTAAAAGGGAAATAAAAAGAATCAAAAATGTGTTATTTTAAGCGTGCTTCATGATTTTAGGTCAGTATGATGGGATTCAGGAGGCCTGATTCCTGAGGTTTTAAGGAAATTCTATGCTTCATTCATTCAAAAAATAATACATCAATTATACAGGTACTTTTTCAAAACCAGTTGTGGTAGCCAAATGAAGAGAAACATTTGCAATGACAAGTACAATGGAGATGTTGTTTGTTTTACATTTCCATACAGTCCATTTCAGTTAACTCTCAATGTTCCTCCTCTTTAATATGGTAAACTGTCTGAAGGAGAAGACCTGAGATAGTCAGAAAGCGGCAGTTCAAGAGGAACGGTTCTGTACTTGGGCAGGTGATGAAGGACCAGCTGGGCAGAAAAGTTTTATTTTCCATTTAACAAATCTTTGGAATTTTTGAATTCTTATTCTGGAAGCATTTCTTAGCTGTCTTAAGCTCTGTGTTCTTGCAAAAGTGGCTTATTCGGAGAAATGCTTTTGATCTGAGCTCAGGTTCATCCTGTGAATGCATAGGCAGGAATTAGGCTTTTGTTTTCCTTGGATTTGAGATTTCTTTTCTCCCTGTGCTACAAATCCAATTTGCCTACTCCAACCAAATCTATTTGTCAGTGATTACTACAACGCATCAGCCATTACCGTTTAACTGAAGAAATTAATGAAGATTAAAGAGTACGTTGCTATAAAAATACTCCATTCAGTCCTAGAAAGACTAAATGAGTGTAAGAGAAACAGCATCTTCAGGTCAGTCCCAGTTTCTTGCAGCTCCCTTTCCCATTTCAGTAGAGGTAGAAGCACATTTAGTGTGGAATATGCTAGAGAGGTTTGCAAAAAATAAGATGAAAGGAATGAATTAAAGGGAAGAAATAAGGCGGGGAGACTTTTCTCTTGTCTGGCCTGATTGTATGAACACAGCGTGGTGTGTTATAAGAGTCAAATGACTGTTAGTGTTGCAAATTTCTCCACTGTGTGTCAGACTGAGGTCAAATCCTTGGTTTCTAACAGACCATTTGCCCTAGATGAGTGTCGATTCTTCATGCAAACAAGCTCAGATTTTTTTTTTCTTCTTTTCATTCTTAAAGGTCAAATATAGATACTGTAAGCTTTGCTTCCCTACATCGTTAGTATAAAAAGATGCTGTTCGGCTCCCCTCCCCTTCCATATCTATTTCAGCGAGCTTCTCCTCTAACTTCCTAACATTTTTTTTCTTTACCATAGCAATAGTGCGTTAGCCCTCAAGCTGGATGCTGTGCAAGCATATGATATGATGTGATCCTTGCTCCCAAGAGCTTATGGTGTAGGTAAAGCAGAATTATGAGACAAGAAACACACTTGGAGAGCAGTTATAAAAAAGCAAAAATCAAGTTCTCTTTCGGTGAGGGATGACTGACGTAGAAAGGACGGTATGTGGATAGATTTGGTCCCTGAAATATGTCTGTCACTTTTTGCTGCCTCTCTCCTGCAGGCTCAGGAGAGAGGTCACCTACTGTTAACAGGGCTGTATTTTGCCATGTGCTCATGGCTACAGATTTCAAGCTTTTCTTATGAAAAAGTAGCTGTGATCTTTGAAATTTGGGACCTGAACAAAAGGAGATATAGGTGCGATGAGAAAAACTACGGTGAAATACTGTAAATATTGAGGTTCAGACGCATAAGGTTCATGATCATAAGAGGAGAAAAATGGGTCCGCTCGAACCAGGTTTCTGCCCTGTTTACAGGTAGTGACCAAATCTGGGCTTTTATCTTGGAACAAAAAAGTCACTGAGCCTACAGTTATTTAAAGACCCATGTCACGAAAGCAGTAGGGAGATTAAAACAAACAGATTTTAAGATTGTTGGCTTCTCACCTCCTTTTGAACCCCTCTGTTAAATTATGAGGCTCTACATTTTCCTTTTTTAAAAGTCTCTTTGCAGCTCCCTTTTTTGTTGTGTGAAAGACCCACACGGAGCAACAGGGGAAAACACATCAGATAATGAATATACAAATAACACTATCTGATGCACAGATATAAGAAATTATCTTTTTATATCATTTCTCAGAACAACCTAAGTTTCATGCAGTGGAGTGAGGTTTCTTAGAAGTCACAGGAGGTCCTGTGAGGGCAGAGAGAGGAGCAGAGCTACTTCTCCTGCTGTCCCCTCACTATCCAGAGCAGGAAAGAGCCTGATGGGGCTCCCAAGTCCTTCCCCTAATTTCTCAGCTCCAGCAGCAACCCTACAATTAGAGGAAAAGGAAAGAGAAATAACATGGTTTGATATTCTTAACGGAGAGCTTATACAGCTAGTGTAAAAACATGTCATAGAACAAAGAGACAAAAAGGAATTAAATCTCCGCACCTATGCCTCTGGGAACCATATTCTGTGACCTTGGGATGCTGCCTTTTTCATCTGCAGCATAACTTTCCAGGCTATAGAGCTTTTTAAGTGTATAATTGCCATGGCAACCACAAATAAAAAAAATTAACAGAACTAGTTTGGAACTGAGCAGTTTTTTCTTTATTTTTCAGCTTTGGCGCCTACATGTGCATTGTGCTTTTGAGACAGGGAAGGGGACATCACAGTTCCTGCAGAGAAGGGTTGTCTGTTGTGTTTACACTGCTATTCTTGTCTGCAGTTTGCTTTATGTTGGGGTGTAATAGCAACAGCTAAACTTAAAGGTCACTCTGCACAAAAATATAAAAACAACAAAAGATTAACCCTACTCAGATCCCATGGTCTAAATGGCAAGGGAGGAAGAAAACATCATTGTGACTCAGACCATGTAAGCATATTTATAGACAACACATTTTTAAAACAAGTATTTCTTGCTCTGAGATATATTTGACCCATATTTCACAAAACGGTTGGAAGTGCGGGGTGTCTCTCCATTGGAGTATCCACACAGACAGACCTTAAGTAAAACTGATTCTCCCAAGTAGCTTGATTCTCAGAGTAGCTTGACCGTGTCTCCAGGTAAGCACCTGAAATAGCTCAGCCTGTCTCACCAGCTTTCTCATGTCTGCCAGCGGTGAAAACATTTCTCTCACGCCTGTTGCTACTGATGGTATTAACACTTTACCGAGCTGAGTAAAGTTTAGCTTGTTTGGCCTAAGCTGCTGTTACAAACTGTTGCCTGCATGGATGTCAGGTAGTAAGGTGAAAAAAAGTCATATCCTAACTTAGGAATCGTGCTGAAAACTCTACTGTAGATATAAACCCACATTAAAACAGTCCTTTTGCTGGTAGAGTTTATTCTGATTGGCAAAATAATACGACCTGGACTGATATAAAACCTCTTTTCTGAATAAAAGCTGACCCACAGCAAGGAAGATGTACTGTTCTTAAGTATTAAACACTTTCTAATATAAACAGGGTTTGGAGGCCAAATGCAGAAAGATGTCTAGGTGCTTAACTCCATTGAAATTAGGTGGGAAAATTGTTTAGCATAGTTTCTATCTGCAAAGTCTCACGTGCTAGCTAAAGAAGGCATGCCAAAGGTTATTTCTGCTACCAGAAAGTAACCTTAAAATAGAGATTGCAGAACACATGCAAGCTTAAGAAAAATCACTAGGAGACCTTAAACCTTCTGACAACATATATTTTGTGAGCTTTTAAGCTTGCAGTATTCTTGCAGTATCCGCACTAGGCTTCTTTGCACAGTACGACTCACCCTGTTAAAGACAGCACCACAGACCAGATTCACCTGATGGGAATAACGTCACGGGTACCTGTGAAACCTTGGCACAGTCCTCTCATCCCTTCTGCCTGTTCCCATTCCTGCCCTAAGACTGCAGAAACATTTTTCCCTTCTCTGTCCCTGCAAGTCATGCCTCCTCCAGGGATGAATTTCTGGAAAAAAAACCCAAAACCCCAATCCCCAAACCAGCACAAACCAGCAAACAGGGTGAGAGGAGGCAGGACTTGCATGCTTCTGACTTTAACCCCAGCGACACGGGGGATTAGTGGGCTGAGTGGGAATGCCACGTCGGCTGGTTTCTGAATGCAGGCAAGCATTTCCTCGGACTAGACTCCTGCAGCCGCTTCTGATTTGTCAGCCATTTCGCCAAAATTGCCCGGAGACCCCAGGGAGGCAATGAACTCGAAACTAAGCAGGAATGACTGAAATAGAGAAATGAGAGTAATCGTGCATTGTGGCTAGGAAATCCTGGCTGAAGTTGTATCTGAGTTTATCTGATGACTCTCTGTTTTCAGTATTCAAATGTAATTTAAATGGGGAAATTCAGGTACCTAAACATAATGCCTTTGGAGATGACGGCAGTTGCTGGAGTCGTCTAAATGTGTTGGCAGCTTTGACACAGGATTTATGGCAGGATTTGTGCCCTGCTGGAGCAGCAGCTGCAAGCCAGACGGGCTTCTCAGAGCATCTCAAATGACATTAGACAGCTCTTCTTATATTTAGGCACCTGAATCTCTCTAAATGTTCCTTTCTTGGAAATAAGTGTTTTAGAATCCATTCAACGCTACTTCTAAGTTACAGGAACGGTGAAGTTGTGTAATCAAATACAGAACAGAAAATGACTGAACGAAGGCGCCTCAGGCAGTCTTAACATCTCTTCTTGCAAGTATGAATCTTGACACAGTCCTTATGATATCAGATAATTTTTCCTACAAAACTCTTGTCACATTCAGTCTTCAAAAGGTAGATACTTATTCAAACCTTTCCATCTTTTAATTACTGCGTACCTTCCAGACTCTGCAGCAAATACAAAATTATTAATTTCCTCGTGGGAAATTATTAATGAATACTAATGAATACAACTTTACAGCGCCTCTCCCTAAAAAAATTACCTCAGTTCCCAGTTTACTGTGGTAGCTGTGATGGCAAAATCTTTAAACTGAAAAGAGGGACGGGTAGTGTGGAAAAAACACCTCGATGCTGCACCCGTGTTGTGTCCATATGGGACTCACTGAGAATACACTGGAGTTCATAGATTGACAGAAGGCTTGTCTGATTAATATGTTTCACAGTTGTATGCTGCGTGCTGTCCCAACTTATTAAAGGTTTCAAAGGGTGTGTTATGTCACCTTATCCTAGAGAGGGGTACTAATAAAAGGGGATGATAAAGTTCAAGTCATTAAGTTTACATTTGCAGCGTAGGCAAATTAGGAGCAGGAAGACAAAATAGTGCACTATAAGAGCTAGGATGGAGGGAAATGATTCAGGTGAGAGGAGGTGGGCAGGGAGAGGGGAGGACAGGAGATGGATGGCTGTGGGAACACTCACTTCCCATCTCCGCAGCCTGGACACATTGGAGGACTTCATGGTGACACACACTGAAATGGCACAGAGAGAGTGTTTTTTAAGTGCAGAACAGTACTCTGTTTTACCTCTGATTTGATCCTGGAATCTCTGTTTCTAATATTAAAATGATTAGTCCTAAAAGCCTAGCCTCAGGTCCAAAATGGGCATTATACTTAATCAGCAGGATGAGTCTCAGGGAAACTGGAGATGGTGGGGTGCAGTATCTCAGCGGCAGCAGTGAATCAGCAGAGAGGCAGAAGCCAAAGTGCCTGCTCCTAGTGAACCAGGAGATCAGGTGAACCAGGGATGGATGCCCCTGTGTTGCCCCTGCTGCCACTGGCATGGGGCACTGAGATGTTCTGCAAGGCTCTGAGTGAACCCTGAGATGCCACAAACATCAGGTCTAGGGAGGACGGACAAGGTCAGTAGGCACAAGGCTTGAACCCTTTGCAGACTCGGTCCCTAGTCCTCTAGGGCAACATTCAACTGCCTCAGCTATAAGCCTGTCCTTTTCGCCTGTAAACCACTGTCTCCTTCAGGATACATCTTTCCAGCATCTCCAATGAATGAAATGGGTCCCGTGGGGTGAAAAGAAAGTGTTGTAGAGACCAAGCTATAAAATATGAGCGTAAAGGGAGTCAAATGAAGGCTGTACAGGAACTCTTAATTTTCCCATTTCCTAATTTCTTCACTTAACTTTTTTGTAATGTGGTATTTGAAAGAAAAAAGCCATTTCCTATTTTTACTTAAAAAATTTCCAGACAAACCACAGAAAAAAATTAATTCCATGATGTGACTCTGTCTTGATTCTTATCAGTGGGGTTGGGACCTTTTTAGACCCATAGCAAATGGATCCACGCCCAGGAGTCCAATATGGTCTAACGGCCACAGGATCCCTGTATCTCCCCTTCTCCCCTCTCTCCCCTACCATTCCTGCACGTCCCTGCCAGTGTCTGCCCCGCCTCTCTTGTCCCTGGTTAAATTGCTCTAATAATTTTTGTTGCATGTGTGAGGAAAGGTTTTATGCCACATGTTGAGAAAAGACTGTTTGTTAGATTTATGTTTTCTTTACAATGCTATGCGGTTGGCTTGGTGAAAGGCACACAGTCTTTGCTCCAGAAGCACATTTCCTGGGGCAAATTTAATATTGAATTAACAGGTGGCTAAATCCATACGGAGATTGAAGCTTCCCAATGCTCAGTGTTGTAATGACTGACCAAATCCCAGGCTTTTCTTGAGACCTGGAACAAGGATCCAAACTGTTTCTGCAGCCCATTGTGCTCGTAGACTCCAACGCCAGCCCTGGAGTAGTCCTCCACACGCTTGGAAGGAAGGGCCTTCTCTTCTGCCTGACATTAGCACAACTGGGACATGGGAGGCCTGGACACTTCACAGGGTGTCAGGGCCATTTACACCACCCCTAAGTACGCATTAGTGAGAGGCAGACAGACACACCACAGATTGATCCTGGGAAACTTCATGCTGCTTCTTGCTTTTAAAAAATGACAGAGCTGGAGATATATTTCCTTGTGGCTTTTATCAGGCTCCCCTTTAGGAGCTTAAAGAGGAACTGAGCTCTTTAAAGCTACTGTACGTGGCATTTGGTACCTTCCTTTTGCTCTCTTGCCTTAGCAATTTTGCACTTGGTCATGTATCTCAGTGGTTGCTGGGGCCCTTCCAGGGCTACTGCCAAGAGAACCTGGGAGCTAAACCACCTCCCCGTGCTTGCCTCAGTGTCACAGTATATGTAAAACGACAGTCACAGCTGCAAGGTTTGGCATGTGCATCCCCGAGCAGTTGCGGGAACTGCACTTATTGCATCCTTGAGGTTAGGACCCGCGCCAGCTTCCTCACCGGGGGGTTGCACCCTCACCACCGGGCTGCACATCCCTCTGCGTCAGTCCTTTCAATGGAAGAGGCTAAGCAAAGCTTGCTCCAGCCACCCGTTGCTTGTGGTTGGTGTGGGAGATGTGGGGCACTTAAAGAGGGTGGGAAGTGAAGCTAGTGCCCCACTGCCCCAGCGGTTCATTCACTGCTGGCCTGCGTGGTCCTTGCTGTCATTTATAGGTCACTCAAACCCTTACTTAGAGGGGTTTGAGAGGCAAGAGAAGGTAGGGGAGGCTCTGCAGAAAGTCTTGTTGGGACTTTGCTGTGAACTACAGCTGATGCTGGGCAACTTCTGGAAATTTGTACGTGGCCACTGGGAAATGTGGCACTTGCAAAAGCAGAACGTGGCTTTTGACGTTCATTAGCTGCCTTCAAACTAGTAGATAAACATGTAATAAGGCCTAGTGGCAGGAAATTGATGGTCAGCTTGGTAAATCTTGAAATGTGTAATTTTTTAAAGGTGAAAGTGATTAACCACTAGAAAACCTTGTCAGAGGATCTGGTGAATTCATTCATAAGATTTTTTTATTTTTTTTAAAACAAGAGTACCTGTTTTCTGAGAGCAATGTTCTAGTTAAACAATAATTGACTTTAAAAGGTCTAGTAGTTTGGTCTGGCAGGTTCCACAGGACACCAGACCAAATGATCACAACTGACTCTTGTTACTATATGATTATTTGAGAAAGAGCCACTGGATACTCAGATATCTCTGGTGGGTTAGACCAGTTCTTCTTTGCACCTTATATGCTGTTCTGTGAACTCAGAGAGTCATTTGAATACGTTTCTAATGTTGTGCTTGTATCTTCCTGGAAATTCTTCATCAGTTCCTTTTGAATGCCCTTCCCTTGAGGCAGATGGCTATCATCTACCCCCAGTTACATGTAAATTTGGTACAACTCTTGCTAGTTGAAGTTCATTTCGTTTAATAACAGTAGAGAGGAATTTCTCTTGTTGCCTCAACTGACCTGGCTTATCCTGTGTCCTAAAGCCCAGTTCCAGTTTACTCAAACCCTGTTCCATAACATTCTTCTTCCTCCAAAAAGAAGTCACAAAAATTAATATTGAAGAGCTCATGACTTTCTTCAGGCAAACAAATGCGCAGATTTCTAAACCTGATATGCTGCCCAACTACGTATTTCTTCCCTTAGATAGCAAAACTGAAATACCTCTGTGAGTAGAGGTGAATGTGCTGTAGCTAAATTTGCTACAGACCAACTGATCAGGCATCCATGTGCCATCATGCGAACCCATGCGGAATTTCCTGAGTACGAGAGATACCGTATCAACCCACACTTATTATTTTGGTGAAATATAAGTGTGACATTTTTAGATGCCTTTTTTCAGTAATGCATCCCTGAAGTTTATGGTATGAAATGCCAGTTTTATTTGCAAGTGGATAGCTAAAATAAGTTTTATTTTCCTTTTCTCTTTCTCCTTCAGTTTAAGTAATTGGTTATTGCCCATGCACAATCTGTGTTACTTAGCAAAATTGTACTGTGTAGTATTTGTAGTTCTATATATAGAGTTAAAGCAAAAACTGAGATCTTTGCAAGTGCTTTTTGATGGCACTTATGGATATTTGATAGCCAAACCATATTTGTTAATCTCCTGTTAAATTACACAGACAACACCTTTCATCACATTAGCAACTGTCCTACCTATTTTCATATCAGTCACCCGAGTTTTCTTACCTACGTGCAGTACAGTTCCAGGCCATGTGATAATTTCTATGGACACGCATGCGACAACTTTTCTCCATAGGTTCATTATTTACTTGAACCAAATGGTTAAAAATAATTTAATTAGTTTACTTGCAATTGTGCAATTATGTGCAGAAATGTACAAAGGTCCATCTTAAAACCAGCTTCATCTTCCTCACCAACTCAGCTGTCAGAAGCTGTCGGAGAACTTCTCTCTGCCGAGGACCCGATTTTAACACCTCCACTGGCTGTGCCTGCCTTAGCAAGTTGGTCTGGAGCAACAGTGCAGTTTGATATGAATCCTCTGATTGTTCCCATTTACTTTGTGTCACTTTGGTTTCCAAGAACCACAGAGAAGAAAAGTAAGTGAGAAACTCTGTTACAAATATATTCTAACACATGCGCGTTATTGGTCCCAGGTACATGTGTGAACTACATGAGATCCTCTAGGAGGCAAGTAAGTCTCTGAGAGTTCCCGTGACATCTAAGAGAATACCTGGTCTGTTGTATTGCTATCTGGGGTAAAATGGCACGTCAGTGCATTTTAAATCAACAAATTCATGTTGGTTATCCAGTGGCGGGGCAGGCTGGAGAGGCAGCCTGCGGTGTACGGTGGGATGTTTGTGTGTTACGATTCCCAGCCCTCAGGCTATGGCCAGCAACACAGCGCGGATGAGGAGCACAGCAAACACTGCTGTGTTCAAAGGCTCCATCCACTGCCTTGCAGGACTGGAAGCAACAGGAGATTTTTGACTTCTTCATCAGTGCAGACTCCAAAAAAAAGGGACCAATATCGCTACCTCTCTGGCCTCTTTGTCTAGCCCCAGATCTCCGCTTCCCCTCCTTCCCTGGACAGCCCTGAACAGCCCTTCCCTCCACATCCCAACCTGACTTCCCTGCCATGCAGGAGAGATTGCAGAAGACAGTTTTGTCACCTGTAACACAGAGGGAACATGCCATTCCCTGGAGCATTGCCCTCTTCAGAGCTGGACTTTCCCCTGCTCTTCACAAGAAATGAGTTTTTCCCAGTTATCCCCAGAAAACTCTGTCCTTGATCACCTGGGGCTGCAGGGCAGGTAGCCACTAGCAAGGGCACCATGCCATGTATCCTTGCAGGACTGCTGGGTTTGTGCCTCTCTCTTTCACAGACCCCCATGATCAAGAGGATGTTGCAAACCCCTTCTCTGTGCCCTGTCCCCATACTGGAGTGGGCGTGAGGCAGGTACACCTGAGATTCCATCCTGGAGGAAGCATTGCTGGAGTGGAAGGTGTTTCAGAGGAGGAGAGAGGGAGGAGAGAGGTCAGAGATAGAGGGAGAGAAGGTGTCTGCTCCTGCAGAGCTGGCAGCAGCTCCTGCCTGCTTGGTACCAGACCAGCAAAAGCCTGGAGATGCAAGAGGCAGATCTCCCCCTGTTTCTCAGTTTATAGCCCATGTTGCCTTTCCAAACCCCTTCCCTGACCTTGGGAGCTACGGACTATAGTTGGGCCCAGGAAATCATGTTTTCTGTTTTGAGCATTGATATTTGACTATAGGAGTTCCCCAGTCAGAGTTTCAGCATTTGCTTAAAGCTCTTCAAAAATCTCCGGTTTTTGTATGTGGGATGGGTGCACAGGGTGTGGTCCAGGCAATTTTGGGAAGCTAGTTCTTGATCCCTCCTTTACTGTTACAGCTTTCTTCATCACCTGTTCCTATTTCTTTCATGCAGCCAGAGAACTTTTTGCTGTATCTTTTAATATCCTCCGCAGGTCTGACTCAGCTTGACTTTTGGCAATGCTCCTTTTATTGAACACAGATTTCTTTGCTGATCAAATCCTTTTGCAATACTTCTGAGCTCTCTGCTACTCTTAATATGACTTCTGAGATGCTGACTCAGTTTGCTTAGACTGGAGCCCTTCCTGAAAGATTTTCTTTTTCTTGGGATAAAAGTTGAAGATACTATGGCACCTTTGGCTCAAATGTATTTCTTTCTATTCATGTCTTCTGTTTCTTCAGTTGTTAGAATTCATTTCATTACACAAAAGTGCCCTTTAGAAATTGAAAAACTTCTAAGTCTTCCACTGAATTTAACTGAATCAGGTTGTAATCACAAACAGAAAATAACCAGAGAATACAGAGGATGCTCTACATTTTTTGTCATTTCTCTATTACCTAAGCACCTTTCCTAAGGAAAACATGAGGATCCCTCTGTAGCCCCTTCTCTCCCTTCCTTGCCCCATTGTGAGTGGTCCAGGCTCCCCCCGTGTTTCAGTCCCCAGGGGTGTCCTGTGATTCCTCTTTGCTTTTCCCAGAAAATCCTGCCCATACACATATACACTTAACCATGAAACCAAATGAAAAACCTGCTGTCTTTCCCTCTGGCTATAAACTGGGAGTGTCTGATCTCTCCATGGTATGTAGGAAATCATTGTCTCTCCATAACAGGTTTCTCAGTTGCATGGGCCAAGTGCAACCTATGCTTGCACACTGACACGAGCCCACTGATCTTGGAGCAATGAACCATCTTTTTCATCCCCACAGGTCTCTCACCCAAACATACCCTGATCCAGGATTTTCCTGGTTATATCCTGCGATCCAGTGTGGCAAGGCATGGCCCTTGCCACCCAAGGTAGGACAGGAGCCAGGGCTGGGGACAAGTGCTGCAGCTATAAGACAATTCCGAGGGGGGCAGGACTTTTTTATCTTATTTCCTGATGCATCTACTAAGTCCTGACGGAAGATTGTGATTCTGAGGATGATGTCTCATCATTAGCAAATTAGATACTGTAATCTGCTTCTAAATGAATCTTCTTAGGGGGCATTACTCAGGGTCAGATTAAAATTAAGTGAGGGAAAGACTGATTAAAATGTAAGGTGAGCTTCCGTTCTCTGCTTCTGGTGGGTGCGACAAAACCCTTGAAAGGGCAGAGGTATTTTTAAACCACTTTTTTGTGGCCTACTCCAGAACCGTCTCTGAATTGTGATGCCTCACAGATCCCATGGTGATGTGCATCTCCTCCTCTCCTCTGGGTCCCAGTCCCCAGGTTTGTAGGAGACCAGGTCTACCCGATACCATGTCTAGAGCAGGAAAATATTTTCACTGCTGAAGGGCCACTTTAAAGGCTGCCATAGACACTTGTCCTGGAGCTGCAATCAGCAGCAAGAGACCTTCCCATACTATTCTAGCCATCTTAGTATTATTGTGCAGGGTCGTTGGGAGTTGGACTAGACAAGGATTTCAGCTACACTAGTGGTGTTTCCTTTAAAATGTGGGAGCCCAAGTTAGATGATGCATTGCTGAGGGAGAAAAAAAACTAATTCAAGGTCTTCTTGTCCTAGCTGTTCATTCATTCAGTCAGTCTTGCTTTGATTTCTGAGAGGGAACTAACCCAAACCAGCAAACAAGAGGCTGTGAGAGGCCAGTTGCACTGTAACCAGGGACTCAGCTTATCCGGGGGCGTCTCATAGCCGCTTTTGTGCTTCCTGACCTAGATCGACCTTTATTTACCTTTTGCAATCTCAGATTAATTCTGACTGGATTCAGATGACTGGGATGCCACACTGATGCCATTAGGGTAATATGGAGCTCTGCAAACGGGCCAATAAAAAAATATTTGCTTTTAATTTTGACTGAAATAAATGACTTAGCGAGCCACTGTATTTCAAAGCTTTGCTACGGCAGATCAAAACTGTCCTGTTAATTAACTGCCATGTTAATTAATTAGACGTGTGTGAGCTGATGTTTAGCTGCAAACGAATAGCAATGTATTTATTTATCTCATGCTTTACAAATGGCATTAGCATTTCGAGTCTCTTGTCTCATATCTGCTGCCTCATTTCATGATCGAACATGAAGGGTGTTTATGACAAATAGTGCTTTAAACTATTCTAATGTGCTCTCCTTTCTTCTCCCTCCCCTTCCAGCGGCACTAGGCTTGTGGGCATGTTCTGCTCCGTGCCCACAGTCCCACATGGCCCCAGTGTCACCGGGACAGGCAAAGGAGAGCTTCCCCAAATGCCTGAATACAGCCTCCTTTATCCAAGTTGATTACGATTCCCACCTCAGTACTAAACTCGGTACTTTGCTTTTCTCTTCTCCTGTTCCAGCCGCTAATGCTCCTTGTAGTCTTGGTAACTATAGGGGAAGCCGCCTTTCCTCATGGCTGGCCGGTCTGCTCGGGGCTCTCCCAGCCGATTACGACTGCCTTCCTTAAAGCCCTCCTAATCTAATTAGGTGTCTCTTGTCAACATACTGATAACAAAGGCCACATATCCAGAACTATTATTCAATGCACAGAACAAAGCCCATTTGGTGATTTTTCCGTTCAGGGCTTCTAATAGCCGAGCTCCACGTTTGGCGGGTGATACATTAGGTTTTCATGCCAGGGAGGCATGATCCAATTCCTACCAGAGTCCATAAAAAGGCCCCTGCTGACACTTGGCTGGGGCTCAAGGCCTACATCTTTATCAGAAAGCTTTGTTGTCTGCCAATTTTTTTTTGAGCCTAATGCACAAATTCAGGCAAATGCAGGGACAACTGCAAAAAGCACACTGATGAAACCAGGCAGGTATATCAATAACCCAGCTTCAGTCTTTTTTTACCTGAAAATTTGACACAACAGGTTTTAGCCTTTTCTCTGAAATCTCTGAAAAACAGGTTTAAAAATTGGCTAATTTGCTGGATATCATGACAACATTACTATTTATTTCCAGGCTACAGGATAATGTTGCATTTAAGAAAAGACAAATACTTGAAATTTTTCTGTGTTATCACTTGGTCTGGTAATGAAATGAGGTGTTAGAAAACAAAAGCAAGATTTTAGCAAGAAATGGTGATAATTATTCAAGATGCAGCGTTTTCTTCTCGGAGTCTGATGGAAGTATTTCTCTCCATTGAGGAGTGCCCAACAGCTTCTGATATTCCCATTGTCTTTCTTTTGACGGTGAATTTGAATTATATTAAAAGTTTACCGTATCATAAACATGTACATATGTACATAAAATACATATCGTAATATGGGACCAAATATATAACTAGTAGATGTAGGTGTGTGTATATCATAAGTCTCTCTATAGGTCAGTCTGAAGTGTGAAAAAAATCCAAACAGGGTTACCAGCCATCAGGACAGGATGAGGACAAGCTCAGGTGACCCTGTGCTCATGAGAGTGGGGAATAAATGGAGAAGGACAAAACAGGCTGCACAGAAAACTAGTTCTTGTTAACAGTTTTAAACACACAAAGACCACTAAAAGCCTGTCCACCAAACAAGGGGTGGGATTATAAGAGTCCCAGCTATTGTTAAAGGACAAATAAAGAGAAAAGAGAAAAACTGCTTCCTTTTTATGAATGTACATAGAGGCAGATACATTCCAAATCTTAAGAGACAGTAGGAAACACAGACTTTTGAAGGACACACTCTAGGAGGGCTACAAACCAGGTCCAGGATGGGCAGTTATGTCCTGCCAGCTACATGCAAACTAGCTATGCCTTTGAAAAAAGCCCATTTTTGATCCTTTTTTGATTGTATGTTTTTGTGAATATATGGAGGAAGGCCATGGAGAAAACACGCAGAAAGATGTCATGATCAGGTAAGAAATGGTCCAGGATGAGTTAATTAACTTTGTTAAATGATTGTCAGAAGTTATGGGTTGGGTTGCCTCTGGTTTCCACTGGTGTGAAGTAGGAATAACTCCACGAATGTCAGTGGGTGAAATTAGTGAGAATGGGAGGAGAAATAATGCCTCAAGAATGTTTCTCAGTTTCAAAGTTCTACTACAGTTCAGCAGTGCTTTGGGATCCAGTGAGATAAAATGCGCTGTGCAAATGTAAATGCGTTTTATTAGTAAGTGTCTGCTAATTTTATTCAGGGAAATAAACCTTGCTGCTCGGAGTTCAGCAATTTGCATAATCTCAGGTAAGTGAATCAGAAATGTCTTTTAAGAAGGAGGCAAAACCCTAAAGAATTTCAAGCTAGAAAGGACATTAAACTATTCAAACTCATCTGAATTGCCAGGTGCTTTTCTTTATATTTCATCTTTCCAGCTGGGTGAAAGGAATGGAGGAGGGGGGGAAGATAAAAAACATAAACAAAACCCAAACAGAACACTTGAAGGAGAAGTAGGAAAAAAACGAAGATTGAAGAACTACAAAGTTAAAAAAAAAAACCACCTCTGAGAAAAAGCGTTGCTCACTGAGAGTTTTAGTATGTCACAGGGAAATTACATTTACAGTGTCATGGATAGATGTAGAATTTTTTTAAGGCCAAAAAAAATTAATCCTTGAACTCTATTCTAATGCCATCATTTTTGTTTTGGCATGTTTTCTGGTTTTTAGGGCATAAATACTCCTCAGCCATTCTACAAGGTTCTGCCTCTTTCTCCGAGATGTGGTGACTAACAGCAAGCATGAATGCGTGAGTGTCAGAACACCAAAAAAAAAAAAAAAAAGCTTGAGATCAAGGATGGAACTCACCTTGACTTCACTGAAGCCAGGATTTTGTCCAGGAAGTAAGATTACTGCACAGAGCACAACCCTTTGTGTACCCTGGGTGCTCCTGCCATCAATGAATTGCTTTAGATTGCTTACTGCAAATTTTACAAATGGCAAAGAGTATCTCTGAGAAGTCAGAAAATAATGTCTGGCTTCAAATTGTTCTTCAACGGTATTTGAGCCTAAAAAAAACATGTTTGGGGTCTAGGTGACGAAGAGTGTCCCTGTCTCAAGGCTCTAAACACAAATGGCTGCTCTTCTAGGTTACTTTTTCTGTCATTGATGAAGACCTTCTTGTCACAAAATGTTGAGCTTTCCTTTTTGCCTGTATTCTTTTAAAAGGCAAATGCAGGATACACTAGGAAGCTGTCTACTGTCAGTCACAACAAGCCCACTTTAAAAACCTTAGACATCTTGATTCCTTACTCCAACTGGAAATACATTCTAGGGCATCTGAGAATGAGAACTTGTTTTTTTAATTCCCACTCAAAAGTATTCATTGTCACTTTCCTCACATTTGTCCTTGTGCTAGTATCTCTGTCTTACTTAAATAATTCTTAATTCTTTAATGACTACCTGGTGATAAGCCATTTAACAGATATATACAGAGTTATCGTAACTCCAGTTTCTATTCTAACTCACCCACGCTCTTTTATTCTGTTCTTGTTGGAAGAGTGCTCCACCCCTCTCTTCTTTTTAATGACCCTTTGCCCTTCTCTCACCTGGAATTCACATTTTTAGGTATGGACTTGTACAGAGTAGTGCAGATTGGATCCTAACAGTTGCTGGTATAACAGCATGAGCACATCTCCAACTGCAAGAGATATTGACCTGATGCACCCCACAATTACATTTGTATTTTTCTGGCCGCATCACACCAATTGATCGCATTCATCCCTGGACTGCCTAAATACGCAGGACTTTATTTTCCTCAGTGTTTTCACCCTGACAGTTTTGGTTTTGTGTGCCCAGCCATTTCATCAGGGATGACACGAGGTGTAAGTATGCAGCGTGCAATCACTCAGTTAGCTCCTTCCATACAAGTCACCTGCCAGTAATCTGGGTCTTGAAAGTTGAATCCAGCCCAAGGAGAAGCTGGCCATGGAATATGGTGTTTCCTTGTTGTGTCTGTGCCTCTCATAAAGAGCACACGGTTCCTTTTTCCTGCAGCCATACATGGAGCAATCACGCACCAGAAGAAATTTTCTGCGCTGGTTGCTCAGGTCCTTCTTCCAGCCGGCACAGAGGTCTCTTCTTGGGGTTCTTCTCCTGGGGTTGCACAGCAAGTGCTATCTGTGGGCCTTCTTTGCAAGTCTTCCTGGATTATTTCAGGTCCCGCTGTGCTAGACATGTTGCTCCACCAGAATAATATCCACCTCCTGCACTTGCATGCATCCTCCCCCAGTGAAAACCTCCTGACCATATCTAGCTCTGAGTAGTCTTGTCCCTGGCCTGTGTTTGCGGCTTTGAGTCTTAATGAAACTCAAAGAGGAGGTTTTGTTATTCTGACTGAAAAAGGTCTGTTATAGGAAACCATAGAGGTCAGCAAGGCTTCATTTAACTTTCACAAGGGCAAAATTGCAAACTCGGGGGAAGAACCGCAATCCCTTTACTCAAAATGCTACTACTGAGCCACATGTACCTAGAGAGGAACTGACGTAAGACCATGAAGCACTCAATACGTTATAGTATCAGGCTCTACTGGTTGTTTTAGAAGTTGTGCTGACACTCAAGCTGCCAATGAGGAAGTCTTGGGCTTTGGGGATGAAAGCTGTGACTAGACTAAGAAATAGGAAGAGGTTCTTGACTGTAGGACACTAGCAATGAGGAGCTTGCTTATACTGGCCAAGAACCTCATTGATTCTGCCAGTGTTCACGTTGTTTTTAACCCTGGGCATGCAGAGGCAGCATACTATCCCTGTTAAAATCCCAAGGCAGTGCCCTTGGAACTGCAAGTGATAGATATTTGGTCGTTCAAATATGTTTAAGAAGATTTGCTGTTATCATCCTTCCTTGCTCCTGCAGTTCTGCTACCATGTTATACAACACAAGAGGTTTGGGTTCTTAAAAAATAAGGAGACCGTTATTATACTTTGGAAAATGTCCAGTATGACTTCTAGGAATGTTATTCAGAGAGAGCTTGAGGAGTCTAGTCCAATCCTAGTGGAAGTCAAAGGAAAGTCAGATCTAGCTGATGTACCAATGCAAAACAAAGTTGGTAATTTGTAGTTAACAGCACACATGATCAAGGCTGCAAAATGTTGATGAAGAAGATCAGCTTACATTTCTTCAGCATAAATCACAGTAAATGATAACCTAAGCAGGCCACAGCCACAGTCCAAAGTGCAAACCTCAAAGGAACAGCTGCTATCTGTTTTTCATAATGTCTTATTTACCCAGCCATTATAAAGACAGTAATGATAAAATGGAAATGATAATGCCTCCCACCCGAATCAATGCCAAGCATGAGTTTTAGGGAAGACAATGAGCTTGGTGGGAAGGCCATTTTGAGAGGAGCTCATGGATGGGAAGGCCCATCTGTGAGGTCTAAAGTACTTTCCTGATCAGAAATGAGTCCACTGGCGTGGACTTCATGTGATGAGATGTAGATGGCTACAGTGAACACATCTGTATCTGAGCTGGTTGTTAAGCATATATGTTGGAAGAAAAGAGGCACTTCAGGTATATGATTCATTTAACCCTAAAGCAGATGTCTATAATTCTTATGATGAATTACTCCCTAAAAATACCTGGGTTTCCCTCTCCACTCTTAGGGTTTCCTAAATTGGTAGCCAGGAGGAACACAGCTGTATTGTACATGTAGAAATATATGAGATGATCTTACTGTGGTGCCTGCAGCTCATTGACAGTTCAGGAAACCTGGACAGTTATTGCTGTTCAACAGATAATCTCCTGCACTGTCTACCTTGTGAACAATAAGATCATAGGACTTGCGCAGGATCCTCCCACTGCTTCTGCTTCTCCTGCAAAGGGACAGATGTGCTACAAGACATCAGGTACCACGATCTAATTTATTAGTGTATAGTACCCAAGACACTTTCCTATCCTTCATCCAGACAGTAGTGTAAATTTTACACTGGAGCAAAGAAACAGGCAACACAGGAAAGGCAGAAAGGAGTTCATGCTGCTTAAAATCAAAAAAGATCAACAGCATTTTGCTAATAAGACATCATGTGCATTCTTTCAAAGGATCTCGTGCTGCTTTAAAACAGCAAATTAAGTGTCATTTCAGATAGGGAAACTAAGGTTAAAGAGGTGATTTCCATACTAGGTTGCCAGCTTGAATACTGCACGGAAAAGAACTGCACGGGAGTCACAGAAGCATATCCCTCAGTTGTGGTGTCAGTGCGAATCTAATCTACCACAAAACTTGCAGGAAAAGATCAAGTTACTTTTCCTGCAGCAGAAATCACAGAAATAGTTACGCTCTTCAGCAGACCACAGTCAATGGTTGCACTGCAGGCCAAAATCCCAGCTACAGCAGGTATTGCAGCTGCATGGGATTTGCAGTGCCCTTCTCTACAGGGAGTAGCAAGGGAAAGGAACGCACATCTCCTGCCCAAAACAACGTCACTGAGGCATAACAGGAAAGGCAATCCACAACAAGAGAAATCCATACTGAAAAACACTGGTTATAGCTGAACAAGGGTCCAAATAGTACATATACATACATACATTTGCTTTTGTCAAAGGGAAAAGGAAGCTGCTACTGTGAATAAAGCGGAGCTTAAGGGAAAAGAAAGCAGTGTTTTTTCCTCTCTTTCATTTCTTGTGGATGCGGCAGGTAATGAAAGATATTTGTCTTTGAGTGAGAATGTTGTTTCCTTTCCTTCCTCCCTCATTTTCCTTTCCCCCTGGATTTCCATCACATTTCAGGGTATTTTTCTTCAAAACACAGTGTTGCTGGAGAAGTGTCTCTTGAATCTGTAAATGTCGAAAGGGAAGTGGCACCTACAGGTAGGATGGCACCACCTGAAAGCAAGGCCATGGACTATCAGGGAGAGGCTGCCCTTGCAAGAATAAAATTGCAAGGGAGTTTTGACATAAACGCTTCGCCTCAGAGGAGACGTGGTGAGCAAAGAGCTCTCCTATCAGTTGAACACCACTTAGTTGTCAGGGGTGGACCAGCGGCAGATGACAGTGCACACCATACCAAATCTTACCCTCTCCCTCCCCAAAAATAATCCATGCTCAGAGAGAAAAATAATTATATAAGGAAAAAGAAAAGGTGTTGAGAGGATGCTAGGGCTGAGTCCCCTGTACCAGCAAAGCAGCGACATGAGCTTTTTACTAACGGTGTGCTAGGTTATACAGGATAGACATGGCCTTTTCCCAAGTGCTATGGAGATGTGAAGAGCCAAACTGACTCCAGCAGCCTTAGCCCCGGGCAGAGAGGTCCATACTCGCACGTCCAAAGGCAGGACAGAGGTCCCACGATGTGGATTTCTCTGACCACTCTGCCAGCCCCAGAAGGTGAGAACAGCTTTGTTTTCTGTGCTGTATGTACTGAAGAAGAACCCCACAGCTAAGGGTCCACAACTAATCAACTGAAAATGGTCAAACAAACACTGATCTATCAGTAGCTATAAAAGCATAGGGTTCCTGTTACTTGTTATCCTCTTTTTTTTTCCTACTCTTTGAGGCTTACCGTATATGCATGGCCCATATTTGAGCTTTTATCTACATCCATTAGGACTGGAACTTTTCTTTTTTAAACGAATGTTGAGATTCTCACATAATGACAAGAGCTGGGGAAAACATCAAATATCATGAGACATGTGAAAAACATCTTAAGTTGGCAGTACTGCACATAAAAAGAGACAGCTCTTGCCTTGAAGAACTACAGTCCAAACACGAGACAAAGAGTGGTAGAAAGTAGCATTACCAAAATTTTATAGGTACAGCAAGATTAAGGAAAAACTTGTCAAAGGTGAAGCCAAACACAAATCTGCCCCAGCTGTTTAGAGCCCCAGCTATAGGGATACATTTCTTCTTCATTATACAGCCTTAATTGTCATAGAAAAAATAAAATATTTTGCATGTTGCCAGAGGATTATGTTTTCCTTCCTAAAAGAGGCAAATTAGGCTATTGTTGTGACAAGTTGTATGAACATATTGCTTCAGTGGGCCATAAGCTTCACAAATAGAATTTGTTGCATTATGGAATATCAGTATTTTTCAGTGAAACCAATCAAAACAATGTTATAGCACCCAGCAAAAGTAATTTTGAAACAGATTCAGTGAGCATTTCTCATATTATTTGTGTGGGGGTGTGTGTGTGTGCAAAAGCAAACAAAACCCCACAACCCACAATTCCTCAAAGCATCAGGAAGGTGCCAGACTGTGACCCTTCTCCTTGCATTGCTCTGCAAAGTATTATCTAAGCACTGGCTACAGCGTTGCACATAATAAGCCGCTTTTACCGGTTGAAGTGACTGCGTTATTTTCACTATGGGGTTAATTTGCTTCAGTTTGCCAGATTATTTTAATCAGAAACCTAGCCAGTTCTCAGCTGTAGCTTATTTTGACAGTCAATGACAACAGAGTGTTCCTTCAAGTTGTGGGAACATTGATTATGGTGGTTATAGAGATGAGATAAAGCTATATGTACTTGTTCTCTATTATTTAATGAGTCATTGAAATTAATAACTGTCGTGTTCTTATCTCGCATTACAGTTGAGAAACACATTGGTTATAGCCAACAGTAAGTTGAAAAGCTGGTTGTTTTGTTAATGGATCTGTTGCACTTGTGAGCTGTACAGTCATCACTCAGTCCCCAGAATTCTACTGTCTTTGTGTTTTTTAAAAATCTCTCAGTATCCAGAGGCTAGTTTTTAATTACTTGATTATACCCTGTTTCAAGTTAATGGAAGTTCATGCATCTGTTTTAGTATTAACATAATTCAATTAATCATATTTAAATTTATTTGCTGGTATTTGCATGGAATAACGAATTGATTAGCATGGCAGCATATGCCATCTTCATCAATGACTGACTGACTTAAAGAATAAAACCAATACTGAAGTGAGACTTTGAAGCTTTAACTTGTATAAAATCTCCGGATGTTTTATTGATCAATGACATTACAATAAAACTATTGAATCAAATACAACTTAACACTAATTATACTGTAGACCTTCACAGCACTTATCACTGTGGCTTTTGTTGCAGTCTGACCCTCTTCCGTTGAAGCTTTTATTTTAAGCATCAGATGAGGAATGTGTGAACTAAAACTATGTAATAATTACTTCGTGCTCCTTTTTCTTTGTTCACATTGAAAAATTGCCTCTGAGGGTCTGGGGCGACCATGCAAGAGCCTGTGCATCCAGGACATGATGTGTGAAATGCAGAGGATCTCCACTGCGCCAGAAGCTTGGCCCGGGTGACACTGAGTCTGCTTTGCTGGCTTCGTTCAGGAGAATGTGATCTTTTGAAACGTGCCATTGCCACACCTTCCCTTCACGTACTGTCCTGCACAAGCAGGACTCATGGATCCAGCCTAGAGTCCCGGGTCACTGCATGCAGGGAAAGACCTTTGAAGATGATGCACCACTTTTAGGTCCTTTCTAAGGCTGGGTTTGTCTTTCTTTTTAAACTAAATGGCTAAGTACCTCTGCAGATTTTTTCTTCATTTGCCACAGAAAAGAACCATAAAAAAACCCCACAGGTAAAGAGGTATTTTCACACCAGTGTCCACCTGCCCTCCCAGTTTGCACAGCCTGGAGATATTCCCACCTCCCCGTCCCCCACACACAGAGCAATAGTCTGGTCAGCCAGGAAATCTCATTGCTACAAACTAGGCCAAAGATTTCGCTTCCCTGAAGAATCAATCAATCTGAATGATTTTTCTTTCCGTGTTTATTGATTACAAAGCTTAAAGAACATTGCTATTGTCATGGTTGCCTCAATAAGCAAAGATGGAAGGGAGACATAATAACAGTCTTCAGATATGTAAGAAGTAGCTGGAAAGAGAACAGCCCAAACTCTTCGTCTCATCCCAGGGGGACAGGGCAAGAAGTTTAGGGGTGTTAGGGTGATTTACGTTAGGCAATAGGAAAACTGTTCTTCAGTTGGAAGACATTGCTAAAGGAGGCGAGGGATCCCTAGCAATGTGCCTGGACAAGCTTCTCTGATGAAATATCCAAGGAAAGCTGAAAGTGTCTTAGGAGAGTGGGGTGGTGTAAAGGACCTCTCAGGTTTCCTTCCAAGCCCTGGTGTTCAGTGGGAGCCAGGCTCCATCCTTGGACTCTCCTGAGGCTCCACTACAAGTGAATGTCAAAAATGGAGGTGGTTTGCTTTCATTGCCTGTGGCCTGACTTTTTCTGCTGAGGTGTCGCCACTGGTGGCCACAGCAAGCCGCCGTGCTGGTGGCAGACAGGCAGCACGGCACACAGGCAAGAAGGTGGCTGCAAGAATTTCTAACCCCTACTTTCCCTTCCTGGGGATAACCTGCTCCTTCCACAGCATCCATCCTTTCGCTGCATAATCTACCTTCCACAAACCCAAACCCAAGTTCATGCCCCCCTGCCACCCCTCTGGAGCTTCAATGCCCCTGCTCTGCTTCCCATCATGGTGGGCACCCTCCAGTGCTCTCATAGCCCTGCATGTACACATCCTGCCACTGACCCTCACTACTGTGGGGGGCTGTGAATATTTTGATGGTTGGACTCGATGACCTGAAAGGTCCCTTCCAACCTAGACAATTCTATGATTCTATGATTCTGCTATGCATGCTACAGTAGCAGGCAACCGTATTGCACCAGTCAATATTAGAGGTTAAAAAAAAAGTAACACCACTAGACCATTCAGTGTACTCCAAATAAATACCATGGTTCAATGAAGCAATACAAATTAATTAAATAGTCCTAGTCAGCACAACTTTTTGCAAAAGGAGACTTTTGCCCGCAATACGAAGCTCTAAGGAGCATCCTACCATGTAGCGTTTTGCCATCGCCTTGCATGGACACAGGAAAAGGAATCTAATAGAAGTTGTTACCTTTGTGGTCTGAGAGATAAGAGAAACCTTGCTTTCCACCCCAGCCCACTACACGTGGCACCAGATCCCTCTCTGGATTTTTCACTCCGTGTCACAGCTGGGAAGACCTTGGGACCTACGTGTTTGGTGGCATTGGTGCAACTTCATGGACAATGTCATCTGGCAGCTGGCCACTTTCTCCTTCCCCCACCGAGCGTGGTGCTTTCCCACATCTGCAGCATCTGGACTAATATTTCTCTGCATTAGACCGCGGGCTGGATGCTTTCATACCCAAGGTGTCCCGGTTCTGGCAGAGAAAGTAGCTCAAGCTGGGACGGTGTGGTGGCTGTTGTCAGACGTCTCAGCGCTGTGTGCTGAAATGACATCTCGTCATCACATGCAGACAGGAAGCAGCGAGCAGGCGAGAGAGAAAATATAACAAAAAGGATTTCTGTGTCTGCCAAGGGAACAGTCCACGTGCAAAATCCTGGCTGCTAAAGAGGTAGACAGCAGTGTCAGAAACGACAGCTTTGGATTTTTAGTGCTGTCTTCTTATCTGAATTTTCATTATGTATCTATTAACTAATAACGTGGGTGAATGGAAACATCACTTGAATATTTTCATAGGTTTCCACCAATTAACTTTTTCTAAATAGTATAGTGTACTTATATCTGCTTATGCATTTATGCATCTAGATTTCAGTTACCTCTATCACATGGGAACCACACCATATTTTCTCTCTGTTTTTCAATGGTTATGTTTTAAAAAACTAGGTACCTTAAAAATGTGAATTAAAAATCACTCCCTTTTTACTTTACAAGTGGAATAAAGATTGCCAACATCCTCCTCCATTTCTGCTTCACCTCTGGATCTAAATTCACACATTCCTCTTTTGCTTTTAAAAAATTTCCATAAATTTACTTTGTGGCAGTTGTAGTAAACTGAAGCACTTTAAAGAAGCCCTTCTGTGTTTTCTTTTAACATGGATCCTGTTCCCAGTAAGATTTATGCATAAGCAAAAAAGAAAATCATGCTAGTTTTTTTGGTTAAAATTTCAGCCAGATTTTAAGCACTAAAGTGATCATAGCCTGAAAACTTCTAAAAAATGAAAATCTCATGAGTTTTATCCAACTTAAAGCCTTCCAAAGAATGTTGGCATGTTTTAAAGAAGCCACTTTTGCAAAAAAGGAATCCTATGTAAGAATTCCAATTTCCTGACGAAAAATATTTGGATGTTATGCTTGTCATTTGCTTACCCAGTTCCTCAGGCACATTAGAAAATTATTCCCTTTAGTCAGAGATACTGAGGGTTTTGGGGAGGAACAAGCAAGCCCATTGCAGAAAACACTCCATGGGCTAGGACTCAGGACTTCTCTCTGAGAAATGCTTTATGGCAGGCAGTGGTTAGAGAATTGGAGATGTGGCCACCCTAAACCTGGGCTTTCCAGACCAATGGAAAGTGAAATAAACTCCACATCTCCCACCTGCATGGTGGCAACATTTAACATTGTGATTATTAACATTGTGATTAAAGGGTGGGTGTCAAGAGGACGGGGCCGGTCCTTTTTCAGTGGTGCCCAGTGACAGGACAAGAGGAAATGGGCACAAACTTGAACATAAGAAGTTCCACCTAAACATGAGGAGGAACTTCTTTACTTTGAGGGTAGCAGAGCACTGGAATAGGCTGCCCAGGGATGTGGTGGAGTGTCCATCTCTGGAGACATTCAAAACCCGCCTGGACAAGTTCCTGTGCAACCTGCTCTAGGTGGACCTGCTTTGGCGGGGGGGTGAGGGGGGGACGGAAGGACTAGATGATCTCCAGAGGTCCCTTCCAACCCCATGTGATTCTGTGATTATTTGATCCTTTTTGTTCATTGGACTGTGGCTGCATTCATGGGGTCATCCACAATGGGAAACACCAGTAGCAGCTAGTGAAAACTCTCAGCTGAGACTGAGGGGCGATTGCTACACCCACCAGCGAATTAAATGCAATAAGACCAATTTCATTCCACATGGGAATGTCTACATGAGGTTTTAACAAGGATTCATTCACTTTTCTCAATTTACAGGTCTGCTGAGTTTGGACCAACTGAAACCCAACATCTCTGTGAATGTACGCACACAGGCTTGCTCCCATCCCCATTAGTAAGAGCGTGACTGTGCTAATTTCCACCACTTTCTCTGGCAGCGGGGAAATGCAGCCATTCTGACACAAATTAAATGAATCCTTCATAGATAAGACAGTCACTGCAGCTTCCTGCATGGAGCCCAAAATTTTCATCCTATTTAATAACCAGACACTGTAAAATGGCGTTTTAAATGTATTCACAGCTTTCAAACATCTGGTGCATACTGCTGATGTGAAGCAGACGACTAACTTGTATTTATTTTGGTGCATAATGCCACAGCCTGACTATTTAAGAGAGAATATATAAGAAAGAGCATCCCAAACAAAGGCTTATTGGTGAACTTACCTGCCATTGTCCTTTATTCATTTGTTGAAACAGTATTTGTATATTTGCATAACTCGAGCTGCTCAGCAGCAAAGTCATCACTATCCTGCTATCACTAGCTTTTGCCACATTTATGCAAAAATCCATTTAATGGGCGAGCAATATGGATCTTACTTTTTCCAGTGTTTCAAAATTTATAGCAAAGGAGAGGTTTTTGTCAGAAGTATTTAGTCATTTTGGAATCCAAGAGCTATTTCTATAAGTTTTTGGCTAAGCAATTGAAATATTTCTTTATCTTTTTCAATCTTAGTCTAAACATGCAATTTCTGGTGCTTTAGAGTTTCTGCAAAAAATTCTTCCTTTACTTTAACAACTTGTCTCCAGCAATGGTCAGTCTCATTACAAGAAGATATTTTAGTTTCACAAGATTTGTTTTCCATAAACCAGTTTTGTTTTGAAACAGTTTTATTTCTATCCTTAAAATCAAGTCCTATACTCACAATTCAACATTTTATTTTGTTTCCAAATAGTTCTGATACGCTTGTAATATCTGAGCTTCCTGCTACAGGTTTTTAAAGTACTGACATGCCATTGACTTTCTTCCAGTTTTCTGGGAACTGCTGGAAGTTTTCCAGTGTGCTGAAAATCACCATTTCTGCTCCTTGGTTCTCTTCAGTTAACTGTCTTAAAACTCACAAGTGCAGGTTATCCAGACCTGCTGATTTTAAATGTTTAATCTTTGTAGCTGCTGTTTAACATCTTCTAGCTCCATGCTCGAAATGACAGTCCGCGCGGAGAGCTGTGATATCACCAGTTTTAAAGTAGCACAAATTTGCACACACACTGGACCAAAATGTTTTATCAGAGGTAGCCCGGTTTTGAGATAAAAGGCTTAGCACTACTTCTGAGAGCTGAGACTGGGCTGGTACACTGATTTACAGCATACACATACATCTCAAAATCTAGCTTCATTTCATTTTTGTAAATAAATAAGCTCTTTGTTGTGAGAGCTGAAAGAAAATCCTGTGAATGTGGAATGGGTGTGTGCCTGAAGATGAAGGGAGCCCTGGACAACTGCTTGGAGAAGCCAGAGGTGTTTTTGTCTGTGGCAGTAAGATGTGAACTGTGATGGCGAGGGAAACTGACCCTTATCTCAGCACGGATAATGAACTTGCTCTGGAAGAGGAGACCCCACTTGAATTTCATCGCAGTGTTAATGTAACTATCCTGGTAGTCCTTTCCATGAAAATAAGCCATGTTAGAGTTATGTCCCCAGTGTACCTGACACAAAGATCTGTGACACAAAGACTGTCTCCTCTGTCACAGTCTCCAGCCGGTCTCCTACCATCAAAGCTGTGACTTCAAGCAGACATAGCTGAACAATTTCAAGTGTCTTGGATCTGGAGAGGGTACTTCACTGTCATATTCCCTTTTTGATGGTGGTGTACTTCCACCTTCTCTTCCCGCTTGCCTTGGCAGGTATATTTTCCTCCAGATCATGGTGAGGACATGGGTAACATTGCACATGACTGTCTTTGCCTCTCCAGTCAGAGTGGTCAAGTCCCTATTTGCAACATGACGTGGGAGTCAGCACAAAAACAAGAATCATGTCCAGGTTTCTAGACAGAGCCAAACATCTTCTGCACTGCCCCTTCTCAGACAAACACACTAGCAACCCGACATGTCAACAGTCAACAAGCACGCTGTTTTATTTGCAAGCAAATAGGGGAGTTTAGTAAGCATATGGGTTTAAACACTGTTCTAGACAGCCAATGCTTTGGAGACACCACAGTTTATGATGAGAAAAAAAACCCGATGGCTCTGGGTCACAGTTCAGGCAGCGCTAAATGCTACATACTGTTGATGCTATTCTAGTTTAATGTGGTTTACCTCAAATACTTAATGCTGGGCATTGTGTGTTGTGTAGAAACCCCCCCAAAAAAGGCTCCTTTTAACATTCAAGACATCTGACTTAAAAATTTCCCAGCATGCAGGTCTTGCCATAGCATTTGTCTTTGAAGTGAAACAAAACTGCAGCTGATAGGGAATGTTTTGATGAAGCAGTTTCTCATGAGAAAATGCAGATTCATAAACATGGAAAATTTTCATGGAAACACATGGGGCAAGAAGATAGTTTAGGGCCAGGATAGAAATTCTGGGTCAGGGGGAGACCTCCACAATGGTTGAAGTGTTGGCTGGGATGGGAGGGATGAGTGTCTTTCAGGCAGTATCCTCAAGTGTGTCTTGGCCAATGAAATACACTCAGGCAGAGCCAGCACAGTCAAGTGCCCATTCAGGGCTTGAAAATGGCAGTTAAAGTACTAGATGGAAAGTTTTTCAGAACAGAACTGGCTTTAGGTGTTGCTGATCACCAGTGGGTGGATTTGACAACTGAATTCTGGTGAAAGTGAGTATTATTGAGCATTTCCCATGAATAAGTCGTTGGCGCTATCCTGGCTAGGGAAATTTACCACATCACATAATATTTGCCACCTACAACAAAGCAGTAATGCCTTCCTTGTCCATGTTTGCAAGTCATTCAACCACACATCACACCAAAGAGGCTGTATATTATGGAGCCGAAGACCACCAACTGGAATCAGTGGAGCGTGAAGGGAGGTGTTTGTGGAGAGACCTAAATATTAACATCACCAAAGACGCCATGGGAAAGGAGAGTGGGAAGACGCGTCTTATGATTTTGCCATGTTTCATTGAAACAAGGTACTCCTCCAGCCAGGCTCCCACCATGCATGCTGGTTCAACCCATGGGCTTGTAGCCACAGAGGTACCTGAGCCCCAAAGGCAAAGCCAGGGCTGCACCAGAGAAAATGAGTCCATCTGAGAGTCTAGCAGATGTCTGAATGTCCTCTGTAGCTGAGCTTGGTTCTGTCCTGCCAGCCCTGGGTGCAGACACAGCTAATGTGTGACTGTGCCCTCAACAAGCTGCCAAGCCCACAGATTTTCATCAAAGGGCATCTGTGTAATGAGTCCCCTCTTACAAATGCTAGAGCCGCAGAAAAATCCATCTTCAAAGCTTTCCTCCAAGCCTTGTATCAAAGATAGTTGGAATAGGAAGCACCCAAGACTGCGTGTTTGTGGGATCTTGATTCACACAAGTCTCAGGTTCCATAAAAAACAGGGATAAAGCATATTGGTAACTTTTCTCACAGTTGGCTCTTATCCATGTGGGATCTCATTGCTGAACAAACTTCATATAGGGGTTCTAATAAATGTCCCTCCACATTTAAAAATCCATCAATTACAGCAAACTCCTGTTTCCCAAGACATCTCTGATCCCTGAGACGTTCCTGAGGATCATCCCTAATCTGAGCAGCACAAGTTGGCTCACAGTGAGGTCTCCAGGTGGGCAGAGGGACAGATGCAACTCCATGCCCACCGCCACCAAAATTATCCTGTATCTGAATGACAGGCCCCTGGATGAGCTTAAAACACTGAACTGCTCCTGGAGGTCAAAGAGTCAGTCCCTGGTTTCAAGCAGAGTTGACCCCTTTGGTCTCTGGGCCTTACAATGCAAGGGCAAAAGTATGGTCCTCTTGACAGCTTCCCTTCCTCTCTTTTTTTGGAAGGATGCTTGTTAAGGAGCACAATGTTTGTTTTCTCGCTTCTCCATACAAAGCAGTCGGTCTTTTCCTCTAGGTAAAGCCTCTTCAGTTGCAAGCAGTTAACATCAATCATCGCGACTCTGTTAGAAGTAACAGAATGGGGAAGATCTGTCCCATTGTACCCTGTACCAGGTTGAAGTGTTGACTACCTATACAACCTCTTGCCTTGTTTATTTACATTACAGAAAGGACCGAGTAATTCTGCAATCATTTTAAAGGTGAGGAATATCTCTTTCATTTGCTTAAGTCATGATTACCGCACTGCAATGTATCAGTGTCCAAAACAACTACACCTGAAAATACATATCTCATTTGATATATGTTCATAATAAAGTATATTTAACTACAAAGATATATATGTCTGAAGGTATAATTGCTACTGGAAGAACATCTGAGCCTTATTGCCACAGGGTCTGGAGATGCAGAAAATGCTCAGCAGTCCAGTGACATAATAGTGATGGATAATACCGGCATTTCTAAAGTATCTTTAACATACTTCAAAGGAGGTTGCTGGGAAGGCTCTTCCTTTGAAAACTGGGGCTCCTCTTCAGGCATCCAGACAGGAACAGAGAAGAACATGTCTAAAAACTTGGCACAGTGTGCATAAAATGTATTTATTTATTTATACTAATCATAAACAGTATCAACAATAGTTCTGTTCAATTCGCACAGGATCAAGTAGAGGAATCTGATGTAGGGGATTTTGAAACTACAAGAAAAAATGACTGAGAATAAGCGGTATGTCTGTCAGAGACCTGAAGGTGTTCCAAATAACAGAATCCTGGCAAATCTAGACCTCCCAAGGGGTCAGGCAATATTGATTTGGTTGAACTCATCAGCATAGGAAATCACACTGTGATTGTGCGTTTAAAAGAGTTACAGAGTCTATAAACTTTTCTAAAAAGTCTTGAGTTCTCGTGTCAGGACCATAGCTCTACAGACAAAGAATTACTGTGTTTTGGAAAGTTTTTCCCATGGAGGAGGAAAGGCTTTTTGGTTGTGAAAACATTAGAGATGTCCAGTTTTGTTATGCTTAAGGCTTGCAGTTTTCAATTTGCATAGTAATTTTTATACCCAAACTATTCTGAATTAATTTTGAGAGTAAGACTCTGTAAGGCACTGTATCAAACGTTGTTGCTGTTCTTAATTCAAATTACTACTAGCATGTTTTCTTCAGTCGCTAATTTACCAAAAGAATTAAGAGCCACAGAAGAAAAGCTATCAAGTTTCCCAAGCGAGATTTGATCTTTATGAGAAAATGCATGCTAAGTTTCATTCTTATTAAACACTGCTGAGCATCCAAGGATAATGAAAATTAGGTATGTCTTCCTGATTTCAAATGTGTAACTCGGAGGCGAAGGGCGCTTTGAGGACACATCACGCAGACACCGGGCCTGTGAGCTTGACATTAATCGTATTTTTTATGTCATGCTTCACGCTTGCTGTATTGCTACATTATTTGCATTATGCAGTAAGCCTCAGTCATAAACAAATATATCTGAAAATCTGCATTGTGAAGGCTCAAGAACCGCTTGAAGACATAATTCATACTGCAACACTTAGATGCATTGGAAAACTGCTAGTAATTGCTGGAAACATTTTGAACTTTACAGCAATTTCGCTTTTCTCCCACCTTTTCCTCTGTAATCGCTTCCCTTTGATTGAAACTCTTTATTATTTTAGAGATGCCTGCAAAAAGTGTTCTGCAAAACCGTGCTATAAAGTTTTCCTCCAAAACTAGGACTGCTGGAGACACACCACAATATGCAGAGGGAAAGTTAATAAATTAAAGTATATCTGAATCCAAATACGACACACAGTGCCTGTAGAAGCTGTGAGTGCCCGGAGGTTCTTCCCTGGCACATTACGATGCTGGATGTGTCTCAATCGAGTTCAGTGCCTTTCCCAGACAAGCGGAGGAGAAAGGCAACTTCAAGTTTCTTTACAAAAAATTTCTGCAGGAAATAGATGCTGCAGAACCAAGCTGCCCCAGAGGTATGACAGCTTAATAGGCAGGAAAATGTAGGAATTTGGAAGCTAACCAACCTTTTCTTAGGTTCTGTGTCGGAACAAATGCTGGACTCGGGGCTTCCTGCCTTACTGTCAAGATTCAGATGGCCAGAGCATCACACGGATCTACCTGTGCTCTGAGAAGGGCTTTTGGAAAGAACCTCTTCCCACTAGTTTCTCTCTAGGAATTACGGAAAGTCAAGACGTGACCTTTCTGGTGCAGGAGTTAAAAAAAAAAAAAGGGAGGAAAGACCCTGTGCGGTTCACATGCACAATTACTGCCACCTTTCCATGTATATATCTATGTTCCTCGCAGCAGCCACTGCTCCTACTCCTTAAAAAGACCCCATAAAATTTAAATCAATTTGAGCAAATGAGCGCCAGGCAATACGCCCGCCCACAGGCTCCACTATCACATCTGGAGGAACAGATGTAATTATTAGCTTCCTTTATTCCAACCTTGCACCAGGGGTATGAAAGGCCAGGACAAACGATCAGCAAGTCATTTACAGGACAGCGCTGCTTTCCAAGCTCCAGTGAGCTTCACGGGGTCACCAAACCTGGCAGAAACTCAGCTGTTTATGCTAATATTTGAGGTTGCAGCGGGATTCCCATGGGGAAGCTCCCGCAATTCTGTCCTTTGGTATTAACAATGAAACAATGCTGCCAAAGTGCATCAGCGAGAAGAGTATCTGCTAGAATCGTTATTTCTATAATCTGACATCAGTTTTAGTAAACTTTGTCTGGCTAATGTGCCCGGTGGGATTTTGCAGAGGTTAAATCCTTCTCACATACAACTGTGGCCTTGGGTTTTGTTTGCAATTTAGAAAAATGGGACTAGTATCACAGTTTCTTAATTAACAGCCTCCTAAAAATGCGAGCAGGAATTGCACCAGATAATGATCTATATTAATATGATCATAATTTATATTATGTTACTAAATTATTTTTGTTCTTTTCATCCGATTTGTGTGTTGCCGCTTCAAAATGTGCGCTGTGTGTTATTAGTATGCAACTTAATCTTTAGCACATTATCCGTAAGATTTAAACATAATGCATGCTCTCTTAATTTTGGTTATAGCTTCTGTGACATTTATACTTACTTTCCCCTTTTCCTATGCTGATAAGTTAAAAATGCCCCCAAGCATTTTGCAGTTTATGTCTGTGTGTTTGTTTCCACGGAATTACACATCTCGTGTTGCAAGGAAACATATTTATCTGGAGACTTAATAGCTGGGTTTTTTTTATCTTGCAGATATCAATAAAAGCAAATCTCTCTGTTTCCCATTTATGTTAAAAAAAAAAAAGAAAAAGTAATTCTCTCGCTGCTAATGAACATTATTAGTGGTGTTTTCAGTCCCTCAATTTAGTAGTCACCTCCTGTGTTTACAAGTCTTTCTTCACAGAACAAGGGCACAAAGCATCTCATATAGGGAGAGCCTATGACAGATTGCCCCTTCGCTAATGGGGGCTCCAGATATACGACTGAAACATTTACATCAGAAATGGATTGCCTAGACCTAAAATTTTCCCACTTCAAAGCCTGAGGGTGACCAGATCAATTCACAAATATATCTTCCTTCTTTCATTTCCTTACTGTGTCATCATCACATGAAACTTTTAAAGGGTTAGATCAGAAATAATTAGGAAATTCTTATTTATAACGGAGTATAGAAGCCAAAGGGAAAAAAAAAAAAAAAAGAAAGAAAAGATGAAAGAGACCAAAAAGAAACTGGGGGAAGTCCCCTCTGTTTAATAAATAGGAAACAGGTCAAACAAAGAAGTCAATTCATGTGTGTCTGGGAGACATTTCCTAGGGTTAGCAGAGATGCAGATTTGCGAGGCATACGGGAGTAGAGGGATTTACTTTCTCCTGCTTGGATGTACACTCAAGTGAGGACGTGGTGCAGTCTCACATTCAGGTCACAGCAGCATCCCGCCCTGAGTGCCTGCAGACTTGTTCATATTTATCAGGAGATGAAATAACCTGGGAAAAGTTCTCACCACTTCTAGCTTGTGAAAGTTTTAATTGTCAGCGGGGCAGTGACAGGAGAAGGGGCTGGAGAGGTGGATGGGAGGCTGGGAATGAGACAGGAGAGGCTGGAGACAAGAAAAATCACAAGAAAGTGAGGCAACAGGTGGAGGAGAGGAATGGGAAGGTCCTGGCCATCAGTAATGTGAAAAACTGAGCTCAGGTCTTGCCCCAGCACAGAGCATGGCTTTCCGAGACAGCCCTGGGAAGAGACATCTTCCTGCAGCAGGAGACCCAGAGTGACGCATGAGAGAGCTGAACGACCCTGTGAGCCTGCCCGTGAGTCACGGGTAGCATTAAAGGTAGAGATCTAAGACTATAATTTTAGGCCTTGAATATTTGACTCTTTCTACAGCTAACCAAGCACAGCCATGGGCCTCTCATTTAGCTCATATCCAGGCTTTAATCAACGCTGACATCAAAGTCCCAGATACTCCAGCCTTCCCCTGGGTCACAGGTAATGCTCCAGTTCTTTTATATCGTCTGGGGGAGGAATTCAACACTTAACTTTTTTCTGGGGCCCTGAGATCTGAGCATCATGCCAAAGACAATATTTCCACGGGGCCTGGATCATCAATGGGTGAGAAATCCACATAATTTTGGGAGGATTTTAGCTAAATGCAGTTTAACCTCTCTGTGCTAGTTCAGCATGAAAGCTGTAGCGCCGGTTACTGCAAGAGACACCGGTCACGCACTGATTCTTTGTTTAGTAAACCCTAAAAGTAAGTTGCTTTTCAATATTTCATATGTTGCCATGGGCTATATTCTCAGAGAACAATCATATGTTTGAAGAAGTAGCAAAATGATATATAACATATAGAGAGAGCACATATATATGCAATGTGTGGCCATTTAAAGGCATACTATAAAGGAATTTAGGCCCAGGAAGTAGTTTTGTAAAAATAACTGGAACACTGGTCTATTTACAAACTTAATATTCTACAAGGAAAAAATACTTGTTGCACATTTTCTGTATACTGTTTCCGTGTGTAAAAATGAATGGCACTTCTGTGTTAATTCTGCTGGTTTAAGCTCCTAATCACAGTGTTCGCTGGGTCCAAAATTTTTGCTGGAATAATTATGTCAAGGAGGAGTCAATAATACACAGCTCTTGGCAACGCAGTGGTGCTCACAAACGCTGCTGGGCTGGCAAAATTGTTCTTGGTATTGCTGCTTCTGTTCAGAAAACTGGAACAAGCTCTAGTGGGAAATCACTTTATTTTGGTGCAAGCAGTAATTCTTCATGAGGGTTTGCTGGCATTTCTCTACCAAAAAGCCCCTACTTCTAGTGTAGACAAAGACTTTGCAGTCAATCCTTCTTTTTTTTTTTTTTTTGCAGAGATGTCTTACAATTCTGCATTGTACTTGCATGTCTTGACTCTAATGACATTCTAGTTAAAAGTAAAAACATTCCCTGCCGCCTGGTTTGATTTAGCACAGAAATTAGATACAGTTTGTTTAAAAAAGAACTTTTAATTGTAGCTCAAAATAGAGTGAAATGGCATAAAAACTGATGTCACGGTCCAAAAATATGATTCTATTTTGAACATCTAAACGATATCTTGTCTTATAAATGTTCAGATTATGATAAAAGTAAAAGAGAATCAGAAGAACAGTGAAACTGCTCTTTTATAGATTGGGCAAAATCTATAATAATTTGCTTAACAAAAAGATGCCCTCTAAAGATATGCTTGCTGTTAAAATTGAGATACCGTTGCATACGGAGTTAGCAAACATTTTCCTTTTTATCCAGCTGCAGTCAATCAAACAGTGCAAGAAGGTTATGAATGAATATGAATTAAAGTTGTCTGTGGAAAACATAACTTATAGTTTGAGCTTTTTCAGAAACATCACCCCTGAGAACACACTAATGTCCACCAGCAATTTGTGCACAGATGGTTCGTTTCCATGGTCCTTCCAAGACCAGGTTTACATCTGACAATGCTATTTAATGTAGTGACATCAGCATAAATAGGTCGTACAACCCACGTAACAGCTTTCCGGTAACACCCCCTGCAAAGGGGACAAGGTACAAGTAGCACCAAGGCTCTGCTTCTGCCATGGATGGGAGAGCTCTGGACATACGTTGGAGCACACTCAAGAGCTAGCGCCAGGAGGAAATCCCTTTGTGAAACTTGTAATGCTGCCTGGTTGTTGTGTAGAGCTTCCTGAAGCCAGACCTTTGCTGCAGCTGCAGGAAAGGTAATCCCATATATTTTTGGCTGCTTGGGGAGCCATCTCCACCCCCGCCTCTTCTTCTGCCCCAAAGTGCATCCCGCTTGGGGAAGCTCTGCACCTGCTGGCAGTAGGAGGTTCAGCGCAGGTGAGCTGAGAGAGCATTCCCCCTGTCTCCTTTAGTATGTCTGTGAAAGAGGAGCTGCAATTTATCTCAAACATCTTTGGTAGAAAGAAATTAAAAAAATCTATGTGGAACCACAGTCTGGCTGAAGGAAGTGAAAACTTCATCAGAGGCGGCAGCCAGAAATTGTCAGCTCTAGGAAACAACAAAGACCTCGAAAACAACTTGCATGGGCTGGAGTCCCTATGCACCCCCTTGACAGTGGTGCTAATTTAAGCAACCCTGTTCTTCATCTCCCTTTTTTTTTGTATTATGGCTAGCAACGCTTCAGCCAGGCTAGTTCCCTGCCTGGATTCACGATGTGGCCACACGCACCACAACAGCAGGGACAGAGCCAAGCACAAGTCACAGCAGCACAACCAGTTTGATATTACATGGTGTTGGGGCATCACCGTAACACAGGGATGCAGAAGGCTCTGGTACCTACTGCTGCTGCTGGTCTGGCTTACAAACACCCTTGTCCCACTGGGTTACAGGTACTCCTAGAGGATTAAGCATGGCAGTGTGCACCAGAAGAGGAATTCACCCACAAGTACAGTTGGTGGGCTTGCTGGCTCCATTAGGAATTACTCTTCGCTCCACCTCACTGTTAATGGAAGGATGACCGTTCAGGCAAGGTATTGGTAGGAAACTGAGTGGGAGGGTTTCTGCAACCTGCAGCCTTTGTGCTATGTTGGTTTCGATGCAAAGAAAGGAGTGGAGCTTCAGGGAGGAATACATACCAGCCAGCTAACGAGGCCCAGAGGCATTCTGGAAATGAGTGTGGCACGTACTGGAGATGCTCAGTAGCGGCTGTGGGAGGCTAATACCTATCTCCTTACGATGCCCTCATTAGCCACAGAGCATAAAGCATTTTGCAAAGGAGGTCAGTGCACTTTATAGCTGGAGACACGGTGGCACAGAGGAACTTGACTGAAGTTCTCCAGTGGGGCAGTGCAAGGGGGGGCCCAAATCCCAGTGCCATATGGCAGCCCCAGGGTCCTTTTTTCCTGCTGAGCAAGGAGACCTCCAGACGTGTTTAAGGCTGTGCCATTCACAGCTGAAAAGGGTGAAGTGATATGAGATATAGCTAGTACTGATGCAAGATCTAGGCAGATATGTGCTTGTGACCGAATCTCCATGTCTAAATATTTTGTTAGTACTGCTTTGGTTTTATTTACAGAGGAAAATCCTCACTGATCATATTTGTCCACCTTATTGTTTTTTAGGCATCTAAAGGAAATGACTGTTAACCTTTGAGACTAAACAGCATATGCAGCTTTCACATAGTTGTCTGGATTCCCTCTAAGGAGGAGAAAGCCATCTCCAGAGGATAATTCATACCACCTGCTTCAGGCTGGGTGACCATCACTCCAGAGGACCCCGCATTTCTGCACTGGATACAGAGAGCACCTAGTCATCTGGCTTAGACCCAGGTGAATCTCGGTCTCAGCTGGCTCACTTCTATGGGGATCCCTTCTTCATTAAAGAACAAAGAGACACAAAACTCATTGAGCCATCAATCAATAACATTTTAACCAATGTAGCTGACCACACGACACTATGACATGAATACCAAATGAATGGACACTTGATGTGTTGATCCAGGACCCTGTTATCACTTTGAACATGGGCTGCAGTTTTCTGTTTTATCAGCAGCTGATAGTCTCAGCCAAGCATTAACCCAAGGCCTGTGATGTGTTGCTAGTTCTGGGTATCATCTCCAGTGTTTGTTGGCAGAAGGATTTCTGAAGTGTTTGGAAAGGAACTTGAGATGCTAACGTTCTTCCAGGCTTTCAAGGGTCAAAACGACACATGCTTCATCATATGATTGTGTTAGAGAAACTGAGAAATCATCTGTGAAAGAAGATGAAAGAAGATTTCTAAATACTATTTACAACATTTTCTGAATATTTCTGCTTATCAGCTGCACAGTGGTTGTGCAGTGGGAATTATTAACACAGCACCGAGGTTCTACAGACAATAAGGCCCCAAGATTTAACCCCAGGTTGAGACTCTGACTCAGATTCAGCAAACAGCACCTGTTAAATTTGCCTTTGAAAGGAGCTACCCTACCGTGTTATTTTGACTCCCTGTCACTGTCATAAATCCAGTGCGCGTTGTCATAGGCTAATGAGCGGACGTTTGCCACAGCCACATCCTAATCGCTATACTAATTTCATCCCCGAAGTCCCAAAACACATGATCCCCTTCTGACACGTGAACCGGAGCACAGGCAGGGAGGGAAGAGCTGCCGGCTCTCTGAGGTGTAAGGAGATAAGCAAGCTGCTCCTGGGCGGACATCTGTGTTAACAATGGGCCATATGCAGGCTGTGCAGAGAGGGCTGGTAACACAGCAGAGATCATGCCTTTAACAGATTGTACCTATAACCGACATAGAATCATAGAATCATAGACATCTTGTATAACATTTAATATACGGATAAAGGCGGCAGCGGGGGCAGCCCGGACTGGGCACGGAACAATCGTCCAGCTGAGGTGAGGCAGGGGAAATCACCTGTAAGTACCTTCACACCTGGCTTCGGATAGAGGCCTCATGGCATTTACTTAGGTATTTAAAGGCTGGCTCCTGTAGAACACGAGGTTTTGCTTTAGCGGGGTGCTGGCTTTGGCAGCACGCCAGCGTAAGTTCCCTCTCACTGCTCATTCTCATCGCTTTTTGTCTCTCAGTTTGGCAGTAGACCTGTTTGCAAAGCCACACGGTAAACCAGATCTCGGGCTAGATTAGGGGGCGAAAAATAACCTTTTCTGCGGTTCCTCAAAATAGCTGTGGCAGCAAAACAAAGAGCGAGCAAGCTAAAGCGCCACAGCAGGGGACAGAATTAGGGAGAGAAGGGTCAGGACCTTCCTAAGCCTGTTTCACAGCCAGCATCTTGCAAACCGATGTGACAAATGATGGAGGAGCAGTTCAGGATGGAGGCAGACACAGAAACCACGCTCTCAGCTGTGACAGCCGAGTCCCAGTGGATGCACATCCCCTCGGCAAGAGCGGCCGTACGCCTGGAGGGGTGACGGGCTCCTAAGCTGCAGAACTGACATTTACATTCGCTTTAGTGCCAGCACGGAGCAGATGGTGAAGGGACGCTCCGTATTTCTTATGTGAACCCCAAAGAATCCTGAATCTCAGTTTTACTTGGACACTTTGCTGCCCCAAATGGGTCCTGCGGGCCGCCAGGTGACAACAGCTCCCTGCCCAAAGGCCTGTCAGTGGGGGATAGCTCTACAGGCAGTTAATTAAGGAACCCAGGGCAGGGAAGGGAGGCTTTGAGATATAAACATCTGTAAGGTTTCCGACAGGCAGAACTGAAGGCAGGATATTTCCACTGCAGGCGCAAAGAGCTGGTGAGCTCTGAGGACGCACCTTGGTGCATCTGCTGGGGGTCACCTCCTAATGGCAGAGTCCTCTGGGCGCAGGAAGCTGCACACAAGTTGAAATCTGGCCTTTTGCAGGGTTGGCAGCTGGGATTAGGGGTTTGCCAGCAGCAGTGCTCTTGAATTCGGGAGGAGAAACAACACACAAGAAGGAATCAGCTGAACATATCAGGGCAAACCCAGATATTGTCTTTAGACTATATTTTTTACAGTAATGCAGTTGTTTGTATTGCATATCAGACAGACAGGTACAGAAAAATGTCCAGAAACATCTAGATAAACATTGCACACCTGAGTACTGTGTCATTTCAATATCAGCTCCCTAAAAGAACGGAGATAAAATAGGAAAAGGATCCCAGAAAAAAGATCCTAAAACTCATTTGACTGAATTTGAGCACACTAAACTGATATGGCCACACTAAATCTGGTTAAACTCGGGACAGGAGGAAAAAAAAGGAGAAGTAGCCATCTCATTTAATAGAATATTGCCTTTTAAAGTCCAAATTCACGAGCCTTCTAAAGCTAGGTGATTTCATTTATATCAGCGGGCTTTACAACACCTGTCTCACAGGGACAAATACCATTTTTATTCCTGGCATCTTCACGAACTGATTTTTTCTTTCCAGTTATCCAGCCTAGACAAACTAAGTCATCAAAATGCAAATTCATCAAGGTGCAATCCCAGGCCTTTCCAGGATGCTGGCAGCCAGCATCCATTGGGGAGGTGGCTGAAAGTATCTGCAAAAGCTCGCTTAACGCCACATAACAGGCTACCTATGGAAATCTCCAAAGGTGACTGCACCATCTCAGTTTGAAAACTCTTATGAAAAAGACTGAAAAAAACTTCTACAGGAGAAAAAAAAAAAAAAGAGGATTGGATGATAAATGGGATGGGCACGACCTTCCTAATGGGGAAGAACCTTTGACTGCCCTTTACTCTCCCGGTGGTGTGTATGTTTTTCCTGCTGTCTGCCGGCACTGCAGGCTTGGGGATTATAATATACACTGCATTCGCAAATATACATAGCTGAAAAAAAAAAAGCCCCAAAGGCCTCTGGCAGTACAAGATAGCTGTATGAAAATGGAATAAGACTGATAGGAAAATAATCTCTTAGAGACTTTTGGTTACCAAGAACTGCGAAGATAGATTGCAATGAGAATGTAAACATGGACATACCTGCTGTGCGGTCCCCTAAGACACTGCAGCAATGCCTGGGTAAGGGTTACCTACTCCACACAGAAGGGCAATAACGTCTACAGCATTTTAATTTAGTGGGGTTTGCTCAAAAATTTGCAGGGGCAGAAGTGAGAGGTGACGGAGAAGCTGTTAGCTTTGTGGATACTCCATCTGTCTGCAGCAAACTGCAAGCCTTGCTTGACCAAAGCTGGGAGTTACCTGCCCAAAGATGGAGATGCTAATTAAAAAGTGCCTTGGTCTCTAAGAAGTTCAGTTGCCCGTGGCCACCCTGGGAATTGAACAAAACCGAGCAGAAATTGAGACAAGCTTTGCGGAGCAGCAGCTGGGGAGACCAGACTTCTTGGTTTTTCTATGAAAAATAGTAAATGGGTCACATGTGCAGCCTGTTTACTATTTTAAGAACTGTCTTCTCTGAAATGCTTTGGCTCTAATAAATAACCGTTGGTTTTAAGGCCAGACACTGATATCCTTGCTCCAGGCGAGGTGGCAGCGTTGTGACAAATCTGCCTTGCTCTGCACAAGGAGTCGGGCAGAGCGGGCACTGAGGATGGGACCAGGAGAGAGTGGGAGGCTCATATGATGCTCCCCTGACAAAGGCTGAGTGCTCCGGGCCAGACGTGAGAGAAAAACTGGCAGGAGGAGTCAAGAGAGGCCACTCACCCAAAAAGTACAACCCAAGTTAGTAACGAGTCTTAAAGCTGAATAAAGGGGTACTGCACAAAGATGAAAACAAAATGGGACCAAAAGAGCTCTGAGGACGCCTTGCAAGACTAAAAAGGATCCAAGCAAATCCTGATGCAGCTAAATATTGACAAATGAAAATACATTGAAGAAAGATACTTAGTGACAAACAGAAGTGATAAAACAAACAAGCGTTTCAAGTTACTGACTCAGGGAACACAGGCAACACAAGCATCATGTTCTGCACATCACACTTTGGACCCATACCACCTAAATTAAGAGGGGTTTTTTGCTTTTCTTTTAGTTTTCCTCTCATTTGTCCTCCAAACTGGTACACAAAATACTGCAGTTTAACAAAAACCCCAAAGAAGTCAACTGGATCTCATGTGGCTTTAATCACCTCAGAAGAAAAACGCCTGACAAACCCCTTCTCCGGCCATTTATTTAGATTTCAGATACGGCAAAGCACTGTGAGAAAACACAGAGGGGCTCTTTATGAACGGCAAAGCAAAGTTAGTTCTTGTCACGAGATGCAGAGCGTGGATATGTTTTCAGACACCGAGGCATTAATATCCTGTTGGGAGCGGGCAGAGAGGGCAAGGACGGGGCTCTCCAGGTCTGCAGCCCAAAGCTGCCACGCGCGGGGAAGACAGGGAAAGGTGGGAAGCGCAGCGAGCTGGGAAAGGAGAATCGTTTTGAGGAAGCCAAATCAGCTGTTTCTCCACAATGATGTTGAGATGTCAAACTCGTTTTAAAAAAAAACAAAAACAAACAAAAAACCAAAAAACAACCACCCAGCAATGAAATTAAATAAGACAAAACAACACTTCGAAAAGACCCAAGTTGCTGCATGGAGTCACCTCTCAACAGTGGCCTGTGCAAGTGATAAAGGCAAGGACTGTACTTGGCAGTTCATAAAGACAAATCTCTTTTCTTAGTAAGATTGCAGGCTATAAACTAACAAAAAATGCTATCAAGAAGATTAGAGCCTTTATTTTCCACTTAAGCTTATACTGATAAGACAGTTTTTACAATAGTGTGTTATGCATGCGATAATAAGAGATGTCTTTAAAAACAGCATATATTTCAAGCTTCAACTACGATTATATCTCAGCTCTTGACATTCGATGCTGGAAAACTCTTTAATTAAGTAGGATAGCAATGCTGATTTAAGATCATGGGCACAATGGGATTTAGTGAGTATTTCACAAAATTGGATTAAAAGGGAGTAAGAGATACCTCCCACTTTAGTAAGACTGAATGGATTCAATTTGAAGGCTCGTATTCCAGGGGGGAATGAGATAAAGGTGTCCACTTTAGGTGCATTAATTTTAGTGTCACCCCTGCTAAAAATAGCAGAAGTTTCTGCAGTTAAACTGCATGGAAGACATTATAATCTTACCTTCATCTACAGATGAAGTCTTAAGACATATGCCTATCACGTATTACCAGTTTTCTCCACTCGCCCACCCTCACGTGTCACTGTGAGGATGCAGAAGACTGGAAATTAGTAAAACTAAATGCAATGGGACATCCCGAATCTCAAGGCTTCTAGAAAACAGGTCCAGCTGGATTATACTTTGCTGTACCAACAGTTTAGGCCAGCAGATTTCACACTTTTTTTTTTTTTAGTAATAAACAAGAGGCTTTGAAAATTCACAGCTACGGTTTTGTCGATTAAAATTAAGATACAGCAGAGTGCTGACTACATATTTTTGCACAGTGGTCATATGACATTCCTGCCAGCCACGCTTCAGAAATGCTGGTTTAGATGAATGCACAAGGCAGAAATTTAACCACTTTTCACTTTTAAAAAGCTTAACAAACTTTTATGCCAACGATTAGATAGCTTTTAGAACAACATTGGTAAATCGATACACGTTGCAAACTCTCGTAATTTCTCAAAGCCTTCAGGAATCACAGAGGAGTTAATTCTGGAGCTGGCTGGCTGGCTGGGGCTGCCAGTTTATACGGAACAGCGATGCCCCACACTAAGATCTATCAATCTGCAATTTAGAAAAAGGAAAAGTATAACATTACAGAAGAAATCATTATCACAGGGTTTATGAGGAAGGATTCTAGCTGGACTTGATTAGCTGTATCAGAAGGGTATTTTCCCCTCTTCGTGTTAGATATGTCATGCTATATATAAAATAGATCCCAAGGATTATTTATGCAGTAAAGATTCAGAATAAAAAGGTTTTCATAGCCCTGACAAATAAACTGCTTGAAGCCATCAAACTAGCTAATTTCCAAATGCATTTTCATTCAGATCCAGAAATAACAGAAGTCCTTCATTAGGGCACCAGTTGTTCAATGACATTAGCTTAATCTTACCAATATTATCGATCTATTCAATGTTTACTCCACTAAGCAGTCCCATGGATGTGTAAAAGCAATCTTTTGAATTGACTGTTCAAAGGAGCTTGTCCATAAATGTTAAATCACTTTAAGGATTTCAAACTGAAGTGAGCTTTCCAAATAGAGAGTTTTATATATTTCTCCAAGCTTATAATTCTTATCTCCAAATCTGTACCCGTTGTCTCCAAAGCCTGTAGATCCCTCTTTCTTTTTGTCATCCCTCCCCCAAAAAATGACAAGCTACTGCAAGTTGGTTCCAGCAGACGATGAGGAAACGGCATTACCTGTCCTAACGCACTTCCATGGTACCACAGTGACAACTGAAGAGAAGAATGTGTGAGGCTGGCTGCAAACATAAAGACCCTTTTCGTCTTAAGCTCACATATTTTGGACAAAGGTAGAAAAAAGACCTAAGAGAATCCTCCACTGCTCAAGGAACTTTCATTTTCTTCTATAATGCAAACAGAACATGGATGAGGGAACTTACAGCATTCAGTGCAATATATTGGGCAGAGGTGGAAAAGGCAACTGCGTTTATCATTATGATTATTAAAAATAAATGAAGTGGCAAGCTTAAAACCAATTCACCTTTGTTTCCCACTTGCAGTAGCTATTTATAGCCAGGCAAAGTACACGAGGAAGATTGTTGCTGCTCCGATTTTGAGATGTCTAACATTCAGCTAATGCTCATGAAAATGAGGCACATGATGCAGGGCCATGCGGAGTTTGGCTTCATGTGATCAGGGATGTGCAGGACATAAAGGCAGGCCACTAACTGAAAGAGCACTAATCGAGAAGAACAGGGAGAAACCTGTCACAATAACAACATCACATGTTCCTTGATAATGTTGCAGTGGAAACCTCTCCTCTCGTAGCATATTGTGTGCTGCCTTTGCATCTTCAAGAAATTAAACTGTAAATGCTCCAAGCATTACAAAAGATTTCCAACTCTCTTTTTTTTTTTTTTTCTCCTGCAAAAACGAAACCCAAAGACACCTGGAAAATCTGGAGTGCACTAAAAATTTAAGTATTTCAGCTATTTTTTTTTTTCCTCTACCTAGAATTAATTTGATGAGGCTAGCACCTAGTGGGGAATATGATTTAAAAACGATGCTTGATTTTGAAATTATTGGTGTGCTAACAAAAACGTATTCCGTTTTGCAGCAGAGGAAGGATTCACCCATCAAAAGAGACTGGCTGTCAGAGATGAAAGAGAGTAAAAAAATGGAGAGAGCCATTTTAAACATATAAGACAAGACTTTCATCTCATGCTGGACCATATGGGACAGCGCTATTAACCTTGGAAAAAAATCTGACAGTACCGCAAAAGAAAAGAAGATGAAGAAGAAAAAAAAAAGGAATAATTTACCTTCAATAACTTTTCTGATCTGTACCGACACATTTCAAGAAGTCTACATTTATGCTTTTCCACGGGTAAAAGGTTTTGCCATGTGTCCCCTAAATCTTTCTGTACATCCCAAAGTGCTGGTATGGGTTTTCTGACAGTCTGTGTGTCCTTCCCTCACCTCCCTGTGGATGCCTGGGCAGAGCTCAGCTGGTGAATGCATGGGTGTCTCCTCTGCCTGGGTCACCTATATACCTTTCTGTCACCGCAGCAGCGTGTGACACTGACTGACAAAGCAGTGTTAAAAACAGACATTTCTGTAGTCTGTATTATTTCTGCCTGAAGAGCAGCTCCACTCTGGCTCTGTAGCTACAGAAGCAAGTGCTCCCAGATCCTCCTTGTCAATTGTCTCATCGGTGCTTAAAAAACTCCCTCTGTGGGATTCCACAACCTCTACTCTGCAATGCATTTGTAGACTAAATTCTCCTTACTCTTTGCAAGTGCTTTCCTAACATTTAAGCTATTTCTTTTTTTGCTGAGAACTAAATGGATTACTTTTTATCTTGCCCTTGAGGGACATGAAAAACAATTGCTCACAATCCTCTTTGTAAGAACCTTTTCCATGTTTAAGCTCCCTGTCAGCTTTCTGTTTTCCATACCAAACCAGCTTCTTTCAATCCTTCCCTTTGTGTGTCACAGGACATACTTTTAAGTCTTGCTTCTGTTGCTCTGACCGACCCTTAATAAGTGACAGCCCGGAGTGGGCACTGTTTGAGATCTCAGTGGTCGAGCCAGGGCAGAAGCGTTACCTTTGGTGCACATACAATCTGCTGTGACACCTCCAGGAGCTGTGAGGATTTTAGAGCTAAACAAATGGTTTTGTACCTGTTCTTTGAGGGATGCTGTCTCTGCTTCCAGGCCTGTGCCCAGCCTGGCTGCCTCCCTCAGCTCACGCTGCCCCCTGAACTTACCCAGCCCCACACCCCCGACCCCTCCTCGCAGCACTTGTTATAGAATCATAGAATCATAGAATGGTTTAGGTTGGAAAGGACCTTAAAGACCATCTAGTTCCAAACAGGGACACCTCCCACTAGACCAGGTTGCTCAGAGCCTCTTCCAGCCTGGCCTTGAACACCTCCAGAGATGGGGCATCCACAGCTTCTCTGGGCAACCTGTTCCAGTGCCTCACCACTCTCACAGTAAAGAATTTCTTTGTGATATCTAATCTAAATTTACCCTCTTTCAGTTTGAAGCCATTACCGCTCATCCTATCACTACATGCCCTTGTAAAAAGTCCCTCTCCAGCCTTCCTTTAGCCTTTTTATGTACTGGTAAGGGCTATAAAGGTCTCCCTGGAGCCTTCTCTTTTCCAGGCTGAACAACCCCAACTCTCAGCCTGTCTTCATAGGAGAGGTGCTCCATCCTCTCATCATCTTCACGGCCTCCTCTGGACCCGCTCCAACAGGTCCATGTTCTTTTTATGTTGGGAGCCCCAGATCTGGATGCAGTACTCCAGGTGGGGTCTCACCAGAGCGGAGTAGAGGGGCACAATCCCCTTCCTCACCTTGCTGGCCACGCTGCTTTTGATGCAGCCCAGGATGCGGTTGGCTTTCTGGGCTGCCAGTGCGCATTGCCGGCTCATGTTGAGCTTCTCATCCCCCAAGACCCCCAAGTCCTTCTCCTCAGGGCTGCACTTGTCGGTGCCCAGCGCGGCAGAAGTGCTACCCGCTGAGGAGGGCGATCCCTCCCCCCGTAGCAGCACTATGTCATGGGTTGTTGGTGGTTTTTTTTCCCCTTTTTTAACTATTTTATTTTGGGAGGTGTTTGAGGTCTTGATGGTAAACGCCACAGAGGCACACAAGGGCGCTCCCCCTCCCCAAGGGGGACGGGGGTGGGGGGAAAGAGCAGCCTCTCACCTGCGCCCATCCCCGTGGCGGCGGGGCGGGGGCGCGGAGGGGCCGCGCAGCGCGGCGCGGCGCGGGGCGGGCGGCGGAGGCGGAGCCGTCGGCGGCGCGGCGGGGCCGGCTGTACTCCGTTAGCCCTCCCGCGGGGGGCTCGGGCATCTCTGGGCGGCGGGCGGTGCGAGCGGCAGCCGCGCCGGGCTCGGGGGGGTGGTGGCGGCGGCGGCAATGGAGGGCGCGTACCTCGCCCGGGAGCTGGCCCACGCCGTGCTGCTGCTGCTGAGCCTCTTCCCCGCAGGTGGGAACCGCGGGCGCGGGAAGGGCGCGGAGCCTCCGCGGAGGGCGGCGGGGGGACGGGGCAGGCGCGGGCGGCCGCGGGGAAAAACTTCGGGGGGCAGCGGCGTGGCGTGGTGTGGGGGGGGAGGTCGGTGGTAGCCCGGCGTTTGCCCCGGCATCGCCTTTGCGGGACGCCCCGCCGCGGGAAAATAAAAGTCCTTTGTTTGCAGTGCGCGGTGATCCGGGGCTGGGAGAGGGGACACCACCCCCCCATGTCCCCGGGCCGGGCTGTTTTGACAATAAACTATCTGGCAATCAGTACAAAATGTCCCCGCGGTTAAATGCGCCTTGAACAATAGGCAGGGAACCAGCCGCCGCCGTCAGGTGTCCAGAGGTGAAGCCTCCCCGGGGCAGGAGGGGGGGTGAAGGGGGGACTGGTGGGCTCCGTGTCCCGCTGCGTCCCGCCGGGGCACCCCCGGTGTCGGTGCCCCGGTGTGCTTCGGCGGGTCCGTGCCCTGGTGGCGGTGCCTCGGTGCCCCGGAGCGCTGCGGCGGGTCCGTGTCCTGGTGGCGGTGCCCCGATGTCGGTGCCCCGCTGGGTCCGTGTCCCGGTGGCGTTGCCCCGATGTCGGTGCCCCGGCGGGTCCGTGCCCCGGTGTCGGTGCCCCCCCCCCCCCGGTGTCGTTGCCCCATTGCGCCCTGGCTGGTGGGTGCTCCGCCGTCCGGAGGGGCCGGGCAGGTGGCTCACCCCGGGACAAGGCATCAGAGCCGGTCTGCTCTGATCCTCCGGGATGAAGAGGAGGGCAAACGGCTCTGCTCAGGCCTTCGGGAGATCTATCGATCTCCCGAAGGCCTGAGCAGAACCGCTTGCCCAAAAACTTTGATGTGCCAGGTATAAATTCAAAGTTTCCCTTCCACTTCCTTGATAAATGGGGATTTCCTTGCCTAACCTCACAGCCCTAGCGCACAGGACTGGTGGTTTTAGATAGTGGGCAACTTTACACAGGGCTTTCGGAGTCGCCATGCAGCTCGCTGCACAGTTTGCGGGCTTTAAGAGGCATTTGGAGGTCTGCAGAGGAAGGTGCCATAAGGAGGTCGAGGAGTTGCACCCAGGGAGGAATTTGGCTCCGTGCACGGAAGCCTGAAAGCGGATAACGTGAAAGGTTATTTTGCTCCTTAGCTAAGAGCAAGCTGAGGATGCAGGGAAGCGATGCGCCGTGCGAGGTGTTTAACAGCTGCTGCCACCAACAGAGAGGAGCCTTGCAGAGCACCCTGCGCGAGAGCAGCCGGGGAGGGCTCTGCGAGTCTCTGCCCATGCTGCTGGCAGCAAATACAACTAATATTCCAGGAACTGACAGGAGTGACAATGTACGATTCTTCACTGTGGAGCACTTCGGGATGTGAGAGAGGGCTGTGGTTGATTTATGAATGTGTTTGTTTGGGTGACATGTTTGGTTTGCTCCCTTTGTTTATTGATAATCTGAACTAGAGTGTGATAGCTGACAATTTGGACCTTGCTATTGAGAATACCCACAGATGTCTGTGAAATGCTAGTACTGTGGCCACAAGGATGGGAAAGTCTCCTAGCAGTGGGTTATTCCTCAAAATAAAAAGGAAAAAAAGTTGAAGTGATTAATACCCACCCACTTCTTTTACTTCCAAGTATTTCTTGCCCGCACCTGAGGATTATCCTTCATCGTACAGTTAGACTGTCCTTAAGGAAAGCTTGAGAAACAGGTCAGATTGGCAGCATCTTCTGGGGGGCGTGAGATGCAGGCTCCAGAGTCCTGGAGATTAAGGAGGGAACCTTTCTTGTGATCCTTCCTCTGGTTCTGGGTTCAAATGTTGACGTGTTGGAGATGTTTCACTTAGGGGCACAGGAGACAAACTCATGTAGCAAAAATACCCAGTGTAGTAGGCATAAATGACTTGCTGTTGCAAAAGACAACTGTCTTTGGGTATGTACTCGCATCATCTGCGTGTCACACAGGTGTAGGAATATTCAGGGCCAGTTCTGGGCTGGAGGAGGCATCGGAGTGATGGTTTGTGTCCTGGCAGGGGGGCAGGGGCCATCAGAAGTGACAGGCAGGACAGAGCTGTGCTGGATTGCTGTGAATTTAGCGTGACCCTGTGTTACTTTTGGGTTTGCCTCAGTGCAGATGCTCGGACTGGATGATCTCCCACCTATCAGACCTATCCGGTTGTTTATCAGTATACAAATTTATATTAAGTATCTGTCTTTGGCCTTTAGTCAAGAGCTTCTTCCTTTGGTTGCAAATAGGGAAGGAGGATGTAGAAAACAAAGCTTAATGTGGCTTCTTGGAGGGTAAACCATTCATCTCCTGTGTCCGCAGCCCCTTCCTATTTTCTGTTTTGCTTGCATCCTAACATATGCTTCCACTTTTCTCTCCATTTGGGGATTGCCTGGTCCTCCTTTTATACAATATTGTGGAAAGATCTTTTCTCTGTGCCTATCCTGTCCGCACCCCCCCCAAAGGCTCATCCTGTCCCCCACCCCCCCAGTACTCTGCCAGAGTCTCTGTGGCGCTTCCATCCTGCAGTCATGGAAGACTGGACATGGTTCCTTTCAGCATCCATCAATATAGCCTTTTTTTTTTTTTTCTTTCCCAGTCAGCTGCAGAGTAATAGGAGGCTCTCCCTGTGCCCAGAGGGAAGAATGTCTGTTTTCATGATGTTTCCTGCTACCTGTCAGCCGGGAGGGGGGAGGTTTGAAGGAGGAAGATTGAACTTGATGAGGATTCTGATTGCTGTCACTCAGTCGCTGCCCTGACCCCTTCAAACCATCCCAGTATCCTGCCCTCCCTTCTCGCCCGTTTCTGTCTCTGCTCTCTCCTTCTCCTTTTCCTCCCTCCCCTGCGGCTGTGCAGCTTCTCCTGTGCAGAAACGTGGCCCAAGGCCACTGCCAGGAGCAGAGTGGAAATGTCAAAGATTGCTCAATACTTCACTCTTTTTCCTTCTGTTACAACTGGGAACCCTCTCCCGGCAAGCGTGTGAGCGATTTTTCTTCAGGCTTTATAATAAAGAATGTGATAAATTTGGCAAGAAGTGAGACTCCCATTTGCATCCTGTTTAAGTACCATTCAGAGAGACTGGAGGCATTTCCATGTGCTCATTTTGCAAGGGAAAGCCTCTTGTCAGCAGATGACTGCAGCTGTAGTACCGTTGGGTTCTGCTGGCTCTCCATGGGCTTTCCACCTCACGTCAGCCCTCCCAGGAACCCATCGCTGATTGTCCAAACAGTAACGCTGCTGTGCAGGTGCTTGGATTGATCAAAGAATCCTGAGTCACCTCCAGAAGGGACATGTTTTACCAGGATACAGGTGGAATCAGATAGGATATGTCTTTAGCACATGTGAACACGAGCTAAGGCAGACCTTAGGAGGAACATCTGAGTCATGTTCCAGTCTGGTAGGGGTTTCTTGCAGTGAAACTTGTCCTTTTCTCTCCCTGGTCTGTTGTGAGAGACTCTAATGATACATCTATATTATCTGGATTTCTGTCTGAACTATAATTCGTTGTTAGTGTGAGCTATTTGAAAGATTTTTAAGGCATATCTGGAGCTGTCAAACTAAATACCAAATATTACGCATTTGTAGTTTGAAGGAAAGCTCCTTTCTCGCCTGAACTTTCAGTAAACACTCCGGTGTCATCTGAAGGTAAGGAATAACAAATTCTGGATGAAACAGGAACCGCACAGCATCGAAGAGTTTCAAAAACATATATGTTTGTATACAGTACACGGCAACCGATCTAATCTCATACCAATCTTGTAGAAGAGAGGCAGTAATTGCTCAAGGTTAAGCCACTTCTCAGCTTTTTCTCTCTGTCCACGAGAATGAACGCCATAGATTCAGCGCTGCCTGATTGTCTGTCCCTATGTATGTGACACATGATTTTACAGATGTTGTTTTCTTTTTCATCTAGTACAAACATCTTCCAGGATTTTGACTCATTTCCTTAAGTCTCTTTCAGCTGTTCAGAGAATGGCTGGAGGAAATGAGGTCTAATATCCTAATGCATTGCATTTACTGTAAGTACCTTCTCGCTTTAAGTATAAAACTTTGCCTTTTTGTAATGTCTGAGTATTCATGACTTGCAGTTATTTCTGTCCTTCAGAAACTCAGCTCCCCCTGATGAGTCTCTTCAGTCTTAGTAGAGCTTAAGGTGTTCGTTGTAACCTTCGGTGAAAGGGGAGAGATGATGCTAAAGGCGTCTAATGAAAGTGGTGATCCAGGTTCCAGCTTGTTTTGAACATCTATTATAAAAAATCTAAAGAGAATGCACATACAAATTACTAGGACTTATCATAAAAGAGATTTTGAAGTGATTATTACTCTTCCATATTACTTTACTGCAGAAGTATCGTGCTTGACTTTTTCAGTGACTTTTAGGAAACTAGAAGGGCTTTTTCTGAAAGGACCCTCTTTAACCCTGCAAACAGTCATAAATGAGCGTAATTTTACGCATGTGAGTAGTCTCCTTGGCCGGTTGCCAAACCTAATGGCAACCGAAGTGTATTGTTTGTCCACCGGCCAAGATTGCTGCCGTTAGTGATAAAAGCTTAAGGGGAGTGTAAACATCTGTGTCTGAAGGGAGAACGCGACTCCTGTTTTCTAGGGTATACCAGTTAGAAAGCACAGTAAATGTTAATCTCTCAGCGGATTTACTCTTCGGGATTATATTGATTTATTCTGAAAACATAGGTTTTCAGATACACCTTTAAGTGGATTTTTAATGATCTTTTTTGTGCGCCACGTAAGGCTCTCAGTTATATGATGTTTATATTATCTCTTATAGGCATGTAAATAACAGAAAAGTTTCTAATGTTGCTGCCATGCTATGCAACACCTTCATTGCTCCATATGGATAATTCCTCAAAATTGTAACTAAAAAGAGACATCGTTTAGTAAAATTAGCAGCTGGAGGGGGTTTTGCCATGGGGGGCTGACAGCGTTAAGTGTCTATGATTTTAAATGTCATCTGACAGCTTAGTCTGTAATCATGTAACATAATCATTAGATATCTGATACGGAGAAGAATTCGCTGGTCAACTATGCACTGATGGTTGTAAATCTAAGTGATAAAGAGGATGCACGGGCTGATTTAAGTTAAGAAGAGGAGAAAACCATGGTAGGGAAATTTGAAGGTCAGAGAGATGCATCTCTCACAGGTTCTTTGGGAGCCTGGCAAATGCCAGGTTAGTCCTACATTTCCTTTCTTTTCCCATCAGTAACTGTCTTAACCTAAGCAGTGCTCTTCTGCTTATGCTGGGTGAACGTGCTCCTCATGAGATAGAGTGGGCTTCTTTGAAAGAAAAACGTTTCTGCAAAAGCCACACTGGAAAAAGAAATCAAACCTGTTGGTTTGTCGTTCAGAGCCTGCACCTTTTGGAGGAGGGGAAAGGTCCCCGTGAGCTGTGCAATAGGAGTGTTTCAGGTATTCACATACCTAGGCTGCTCAGAACTAACTAGGTTCCTGCTGAAGGGTATCATGAGATTAAAAACGTGCACTTGGCTCTCTTAATCTGTTTTTTGTTCAGGAGTTAATGGCTGCACCAACGTCACAGGTTTTGTCTGCAGCCCTCAGGACTGGAAACTTCATTCTTTGCTGAATGAAATCTGACTTTCTCAGGCGCTCACCTGCCTCCTGCAGCTGTGTTTCTGAGAGACACGGCGAGGCTCAGGAAGCTCCCAGAGAAGTGGGAGAGTAAGGCTGGAGGAGACCTGCAGAGGTCACCTGGTCTGTCCCCTGCTGTCCCCCGGGGTCAGACGGAGCAGATCTTCCCAGGCAGACTTCTGTCTCACTTGCTCTAAGGCAGACTCATGAGGCAGAGTCTACCACCCGTTTTTTCTAGTACATAACTAGTTGTTAAAGGTCAAAAGCTTCTCCTGATTCCTAACCTAATCTCCGTTGCTGGTTGCTTAATTCCATCCTTTTTTTCCCCCTGCTCTCATGGATATAGTGAACTGCTGATCACCATCCTCTTTCTAATAACATTTTACACATTTACAATTAATTTAGCATCTTTGGCTTCTCTTTTCTCTGATGAACCTTTATCAGCCTTTTCTTTTGGTGCATCTTCCGTAACTCCTCCTCCTCTTGTTCTTCTCAGCCCTCTCCAACTTGTTTGCATTTCCTCCAGATACGATGTGTAAAATTGAGGTCTGACTCCAGATAAGAAATGTAGCACTCCCAGGTTTAACAAAATAGTTACCTCCCCGTGTGCTGTCTGCTTCAATTTGATTCAAAGCATTGTAAATCTGATTTTAATCATGATTTAAATCAGCTAACAGTAAGCCTCATTTTAACTGTTTTGCATTTGTACTTAATCATTTTGTAAAGAAAGGTTTAACCTCCTTTATTACCATTGAGATAGAGTTTTAATTAAATATAGCCTTTGCACTTAATGTTATACTTACTTTGATTAATCACTGTGCCTGTATTTAAGCAATTATGTAGCTTGTTATATATACACTTATTCTGATTCTTCATGTGTATGTTTTAGTATGAAAATAGAAAGTGTTGACATTTCTTGTATTAGATAATTGATTTTTTGCTGATGATTTGCATCGATTACAATGAAGGAAATGAGAATTCTGAAATGTTCTTCCGTTAGATAAATAGCACCACACAGAAGCCAGCCAATTCAGAAGAAAAAACTCATTGAGAAAACTTTTGAAATAAAGAATTAATGTCTGAAAGGCCTATCTGTAGTCAAAACTGGTGGTTTCTAATCACTATGCTGTAAAAATTTTAGAGCTAGTCCATCTCATACTCTTTTTATTCTTAGAATGGCAATGGAAGGAAACATTCATGGTTTTTTTTTCAACTGCTGATTAGTAGTTTCTCTTTGAATGGACTAGTGGCTTAATTGAGTTGTACTGAATGAACTGAAATAAAGAAAATATTTTCTTTGCACCTGCTGGGAACCTCCAGATGCCAAAGGCTGGTTTGCTGCTGAGGCACAACCTGCCTAGAGGTGCTCAGCGACTAACTGCCATGACTTCAGTAGTTTGATCATCTTTAAAATGTTGGCAGCAAATATACGGCTTGAGTAATTTTTTTGCCTTTAATTTTTTTTTAATGATTAGAGAAGTTGTAAGTTTAAATTTATGTTGTATCTTCAGAATTACTGTTGAATGTTTTTACTTTCTCAAAGGAAAACGTGCATCATAAACATGCTACATTTTTACTTCTAATGTAACATTAAATTAAATATGCAGTTTAATAGGGTATTTTTCTGAAGTGGTTCTGCTCATCTGCCTTAGATGATCTTTTGCATTAGGACCTGGTACTGAGGCGTTCATTTTCTGCTGCTTGGTGACTGCCCGATTCTTTGCTTTGCTTTTGCTGCCTAACTCTTTGTTATTTTATTCCATGCCATTTTATATGGCACGGAAGTGCTTTCTATGCCTGGATGAGCATAACTTTTTAACTTTGAAAAGAAATTATGTTATCTGCAACAAAATAAAAGCTTCCTCCCAGTAGTGTTCATTGTAACACAAGCTGTTGAAGTTTCCTATTCCATAGCACGTCTGACTTCCAGGTATTATACATAAAATTGCTGACTTTGCGGTAAGGCTAATATCATCATACCTAGGATTTGAGGTATGCAACCACAATAAAAGAGGTTAAATGGAAGGAGGAGAAGTAAACCCTTTCTGGTCTCCTCCCGTAAACTAGGTGCCATCAGAAGCGATGCTGCAATGGGATTCCCTGCTTCAGCAGGTCCTCAGGCTGCACTCACAGTGTAATGGCCTGTGTGTATCTCTCCTGGGGTAGGAAGGAGGACCATGTTTTCAACAATCAGCTACCTATATATATGCTATGTCTATGCAATTTATGATAGGGCTTATTAGTATACTATTTGCAAGCAAAATATTTAAGTGGGATTTCTGCTGGCATTGGAGATGAAGTGAAATAGCCGAGGTATGTATCTCCTCACCAGAAGACGACTGGGGAAACAAAACTGGATTGTCAGAAAAATGTCTAAATCTCTGTATTCAAGGTACTTCCAAGACAGCATGAGTGACAGATCTTGCTGGGTGTTGGCGTGATTACCTGAGGCGAGATTTGTTCAGCCTAGGAGGTTCGGAGGAACCTGCCGATGAATCCTCCACAAGTTGTCCTGGTCACAGGTTCAGAAGGCATGTGCAAAGATAGTTCTCTAAGACTAACACATTAAAAATGTGTTTATTAGATTAGATATTGTCTATAAGGCAATGCTTTTACAGTAATTTTTTAACAACATCCTAATTAGCAGGAAAGTTTGTACACTAGTTAGACAAAGGAAATCTAACTTATTGCAGGCTTATTAAAAATCACTGAATAGGTAAAGTTAATTTATATGGATAAATACGGAAATACTCTAAACCCTGCTGCTTAAATGGATCTCTGTGCCATGTGGATGCACGACGTGATGCAATGACTTGTATTTCAGTAATAGAGCTATATAAATACTTTAGCTATCTTATTACTAAACCCAACATTTTTCTCATGAATCTGTCAGTTCTTTCAGCGAAGGAAAAGAGAATACAAAGTAATATGGACATAAAAGATAGCTGAGTCTTTTCTGCAAAATTTGGTGAACATGTTTATTAATCTGAAAGTCTTGTTTATTGCTGTAATCTTCTAGGAAAAAGCACTGAACTAAATATCTAGAGAAAGTAAAACGCTGTGCTCCTCTTTGTGGTATTTAATGTGGTCCATCATAAGAGCAATGATAACATAATTATGCAATTATTGGTATATTTTTCCCTCTGGAGGCCTTATGTAGATGATTACCAGTGCACCTTTTAATGAAATTGCTACTATTTGATAAAATTACTGCCAAGACTTGAAATAATTAGAATTCGCATTGCCAAAAGTCTTACATCTCCTTCCTCAGTTGAGCCTTTTCCAAATAGGCATTAATTCAGATTGCAAAACGATTCACTTTTCTCCAGTTTTCTCATTTCTCTTCATTAAAACTACCTTTTCACTGCATTTCAGAAAACACGCTTTCAAGCCCATGTTGCTCATTTACAAGGAACATTCGTTCAAAATGGAAGTTGAAAGATACTGCACCTTTTAATGTAAATGTCAGCAAAGAGAAGTGAGAAGAAAAAGCCATTAAAGGAATAGGCTGGATGAATGACAGCTGAATTTGAATACACTATGCATAAGTGCGCCTTTTCATTCCTTTTAATCGTTCTCCATACTTACTTTATAATTTGTTTATTTATATGTCTAACAGCGGATAAAACTAACAGCTGGTTAATAAGTAATTTTGGAAATTAGAGGGAAGGCGGCAATAATTCAGTGGGAGTAAGGATCAGTCTAAATATTGTATAAATCTCAACACTGACAAGTGTTGTGGCAAACGGTTGCTCTTTTTTTTGTAATTCCTACTTGTGTATGTACATACACATATATTTATCTGTCCTCTGAATTTTTCTTTGAATAACAATGAGCAGGTAGTTGTTTTAAGCTTAGACCATACTAGCTCAAAAAAACCACCTGATAGTTCAGTCATGCTTTGGGTTTGGTTTTGTTCATCAGCACATTGCTAATTAGATTCCTTCTGTGGTGGGAAGTTTAGGTGTAAGAGACCACCTGCTGTAATAAGATGAGTTAATCACCTAGACCAGGTGGTTGCTCATAGTGCTTCAAGAGGAGTGACTGGACTGCTGCAGTACGTAAGGTGCTCCTTCAAAAAACAAACCCCAAAACAACAGAAAAAGCCCCACAGCTCTCTGTCTGCCTCTGTTAGTTGTGTTAGCGGAGTCAGGTATGCCAGTCAGAACGGGCAAGCTGCTCGGTAGGCAGGACAAGTGGCCAGTTTGTGTGGCTTGCAGTTTCCTCACCCCGGCAAGTGAAAACACAGTGGGCGGAGGGGCCAAGGAAGGTAGGTCTCTGTCTCTGTAAGGTGGGATTCCTTCCCCTGGTCTCCTGCCTTGAAGGAGTGTGGCACTTGCATGTACAGGGCAGCTCGCTCATGTTCATTTTGGAGGTCATGTGCAGAACCTGTTCTGCTAAGCCTGCTTCCGAAATAAGGGAGCAAAGTATGATTGGCTGCACGGCTAATTGCTGAGGCGAGACCCTCTGCAGGAGGACCTGCTGGCTTCCACCCACAAGCAGGGCATGAGCCACGGTCCTCATGCTTGTCCTGCCTGAAGATCCTGTGAACGTCTGTGTTGGAGAGTGGGATGTGCGGGGGCTAGAGAGCTGGCTGGATTTGTCTTCTTGCCACCTGCCTCTGATGCTGGCTGCTTCTGATTAACCACAGCTTGTTCAGAGAGGTGCACAACCTCTCTTCAGGTGTAGCTGGGTGTCTCCTCAGTCATCTGAGATGTTTTCTCTGCAAGGGGTAAGCACCAAGTGCCTTTCACTTGTACTGTGGAGTGCCCAGGGCCTGAGGGGTTTAGTGAGGCAGGTCTATGTAGGACCAAACCCAGACTGTGGAGTTGAAAGCTTCCCCTGGGGCATCACTGCAAAGGGGGGTGTCTCACAGCTGCAGCCAAGGTCCAGCTGCCTCTGTGCTTCCCCACGCTCATGCCTCCCCGGGTGATAAAGACAGCCTTTGTTCCAGCCTCCTTCCACTTCCTCTCTTGGGTTTGCCATGGGTGGGCATGGGCTGGCTGGCTCCACACTCGCTCTTTGTGTTGGGGGATACCCATTTCTCCTTTCCACTGCCTGCAGATGGGGTGGGTTTGGCTGCTCCTTTGAGTGCTGGGCCGCAAGCTCCTGCCTTCTGCTCTCCACAGTGCCCTTCCTCTGGCCCCTTCTCATTCAGGGTGAAGGGTCTACAGGGGGTGTGTGAGAAGACAGTGGTTGCCCTCATGAAGCTGGATAAATGTCACTCCCCCCCGTCCTCTACCCTGGTTTTCTGCTTAGTGACATACAGCCTCTGAGGATCCAAAACTTGAGAGCAAGCGCAGGAGCTCTGCATTTCTGTGTGGGAAACAGGCGGTGTTGAAGGGTCTGTTGGACAGCAGATGACACTGGGTCTGTTAGATGGGTTAGAAACAAACTGCTTGGTTCTGCGGGGGAGCCTAATCGGTCTAGACCCTGTAATACGTGCCTGGTGACAGGTGATTTTTCAGTCTCCAAGATGAAGCTGGGGCAGAGGAGCTGGTCAGCATTTCTGTCAGCAAGGATTCGTGGCATTCATGTATGCTGACAGTCCATGGTGCTTGCAGGGGACAATCACGTCTTTGGTCTTCTTTGGTCTATGCCTTTGAGGAAGACACTAGCATGGATGTTGGCATGAATGGTTTCTCTTGCAAAGTAGGAGGCTACGTTGCTAGCCACCTTCTCCCCCGCAGCCTAGCTGAAACAGGATCTGATGTAGCTTTCAGATCAAATAATTTAAAATTGACATTTGCCATTGCTAAACTTTTCAGCTAGCAGAAGGGAGAGTGTCTGTTTAGTGAAGTGGAACAAAACAAGTAAGCATATGATAGCACCTCTCCTTTGAAAAATCTGGGAGATTTTATACATCAGAGTAAATTAAAGTTGTTTCAGTGTGATTAACATGCGAGCTTGACACTTTATTGGTTTCCTTGGGGCATGAAATGGCAGGACAAAGAAAATACAATTGTAAAGGGTCTTACATTCATCTCCATCATAGAGTGTGTCAAATGTCAGGTGTCATAGTGGCTGTAACAAATGAGAGACAGAGTTGGAAAGGTGATACTCTTCAATTAGACCAACTAAGACTGTAAAGAAGACCATGCAGGCTTCTGGCTAGGACTTCTGCACTTGTAAAAAAGAGATATTTTTGCTTCTGCTTTTCTTTCAGACCTGCAGGAGACTTGTGTGTCTCAAAACATGTTCATTTTTCCAGCAGTGCTGGGTATGCTGAAAGAGGATATTACCTCCCTGCAAGCCATGGCTTGCTGATATCCCCAGACCACGGCATCTACAGCAGTGCCATTCCTTTAACTGATAAAGCATATCTCTTCTTTCTGCTCTCTTATGTTGTTGTAGATGAGAAACTGAAAAATGCGGTGAGTAAGGTCTGTGTGATAGTCCTTGAAATGAGGCCAGTGCCCAGAATGAATAGGCACTGAAGAGAAAGTAGTATCCAGTCACCGCAGTCTTACACCAGAGTCACGGACGTTTTGTCCCTTAAAGTTTAGCTGCTCGCTGCATTTGTCATAGAAGAACGTTAACTGGTTTAGAAATCATGGTCAGGATCAGGTCATGGTCAGGTCATTGTTTTCGTTGTGCAGTGTTTGTACACGGGGACTGCTGATGACTATGAAGGTTATGGACAACCACAGAGGGAAGAGGCAGAAGCTCAGAAGAGCCTGCCATGCCCTTGCAGCGTGTCCCGGCCTTGGGAGAGGGATTTGCTCTTGCTGGGTAGCAGGGAACCCACTGGCAGGTCCCTTGGGCTTGGCAGAAGGGCTGGTGCTGGATCTGAGCAGGTTGTGGCTGTTCTGTGCCCCTGTCTTGGCAGATGTTTGAGATAAATTTAATGTGGAAGGGGGTGGGATAAGGCACAGAGGTTTGTTTTGTTTTGTTTTGTTTTTTCTCTGAAAGCAATCTGTTGTGCTATAGAGCTGCCACAAACTTCTTGTTCCTCTTAATGTTTAGATAAGAGATGAAAGAGGAAACGGCCACAGAGGGACTAACCTGTTGGCCTGAGGCTGTGCAGGAAATCTGTGGCAGAGCTGGGAATAAAATCCACACCGCTTGACTCTTCATCTTATTCCATGGCAGCCCCACGTCCTTTGTTTGCTTGGCAGCTGGAGATGGTCTCCAGTTGCTTGTGAGCATGATGTGGACTTGCACCTGACGTGCTTTTCCGTGCTACAGCAGTGTTGTGGCTGGGGCTGAAAAGCTCCTACATAAAACATTTTTTTTTTCCAGGATGGCGCACTTCTTAGCCAAAGCTTTTTTTTTTTTTTTGTTTGCACATCCCTTAATTGTTACAGGAACATTCTGCTGTCCTTAATCATATCCCTGCAATTTGACCTGCATTTCCTATCGGTATTATCTAGAGCTGTTTCGTTTTCTAATTCCTCCAGCCTGGTTTTCCAGATGTTCCTTCTGCATGCAGAAGTCACAACTGCTGTACTCCCCCTCTTTCCTCCATCTCCCTTTATTTCTAGGGCTTAGGAACCTGCTTGTAATATATTCATATATTCCGCTTCTTTTTCAGTTACACAGCCCTGTTCGCAAGTGATCCCAGCATTGTAGTTTTTAACTTAGATTTGTTATATGACAAGGAGAAGCTGGGATAGTGGAAGTGTGTCTACTCAGCTGTGGGACGCAAATTTAGAACATCCAAAATGGATTCTGGGCTGTCCAAGTCAGAGCTTTGCAATTTATTTTATATATTTTTTTAATTTTTTAAAATATATTGTTAATGATTAAACATTTGCCATTATCAACATATTTTGTTAGCATGAATAATTACCTGCTAGTTGCCCTTGATAACAACTTCAGGGGGTCATCCAGAACCCCAGTGTGGTACTCTGGCTCTGCAGTGTTGGATGTTTTGCAGTGGCATCTACAGCCCTGGACCAACAGTGGAATCATGTGCTTCCCCTGCCCCCAGGAGCCATGGAGACAGAGGATGGCTTTCCTCTCTTCCCCTTATTCTGTGGGGTCCCTGTGGACAGGTGGGCTTCACTGAGGTGGTGACAATCAGCTGAATAACGAGGTAGGGGTCCACCTCCTTTTCCAAGGTGCAAGGAGGTAGGGAGAGGGTGGAGGCATGGCCAGATGTGGGTCAGAGAACACAGTAAGGATGCATACCCACACCTGGAAATATTCAGGAGACATAGCCATGGGTTGTTGCTCAGAGAGTTTACAATCCCACTGGTGACTGGTAAAGTCATCGTCCTGCCTGGGGTGGACATGGATCACTGGGAGGAGAGAGCAGACGCCATATTGGGGCCTACAGGAGAGATGAAGAGGGACTCTTTATTAGGGAGTGTAGTGATAGGACAGGGATAATGGTTTTAAACTGAAAGAGGAGAGATTTAGATTAGATATTAGGAAGAAATTCTTTACTGTGAGGGTGGTGAGACACTGGAACAGGTTGCCTAGAGAGGTTGTGGATGCCCCATCCCTGGAGGTGTTCAAGGCCAGGCTGGATGGGGCTTTGAGCAACCTGGTGTAGTGGGAGGTGTCCTTGCCCATGACAGGGGATTGGAACTCGATGGTCTTTCAGGTCACTTCTAACCCAAACCATTCTATGATTCTATATCCCTTGGGGTTCAGCATTTTGAGATGTCTTACCATTCCCTGGAGTACATCCTGCCAACACAGCTGTTTCCCAAATTATTGGTGTTACTGTCACAGTTACACTTATGATTTGTGTTACTGGAGTGTGCGAGATTGGAGTGCAAGATGTACCACACCTCAGGTATGGTACAAATGGAGCTGACTTGGATGTGAGGCATTAGCAGTCTTGAGAAAAGATCAAGAGATAGGACACATGCTGTGGGGATTAGTACAGTGGATTACAAGTTGTTGGTTAAACTCTCAGATTTCTGTTACTTCGTTATTCCTCCAAAAAGGAGGTACCAAGTCATTCCCATCTTTCTAAGCACCATTTTAATTCTTATCTTTTAAAGACAGGTGATATTTAGGTGCTTTATACTAAGCATATCTGATAATTCTTGCCTTTACAGCCTGTTCTTACTCTGCCATACTTTTCTTGAAGACATATTGCTGTTTTCAGAAGGCAACACAAAAAAACCTTTAGATTGTGGCAATCCTTTGCACAAGGCATTAACTCAATTTGTAAACTGCTTTGCTGAGAATTTGTAGGTTGCATAAAGGAACCAGAACAAGATTGTCTCGAAATGTGAGCGATGGTTTCAACTGGAATATTGTGGCTTTTGTTGTGGAGTACCACAGCGTGCTTGTTCCCTCTGCGCCTTTCTTTCCCCAGCTCCGGTACGTAACGTATTTCTTGTGCTCCTGGATGGAGTCATGCTCTGCTCTGTTGTTTACCACCTTTAAAAACTTTCCACCAACTTGCTAGACAGTCCTGAAAATAAGTGTTACAAAATTTTGAACTCCTAACCTGATACAATGAGTGCTAGGGGAAAGAGCAGGTAAAAGTCACGAACATTGCATAAAAATATTAAATTATGTTTTCCTTAATCCTTCTGGCAATTATTATTTCTAGGATGGTTGTTTATGTGTTCAGTCATGTGCGTTTGTGTAGAGGATTAGTGGACCTCATGTGGAAAATTTGTGGTGGTGCTGGAAAAACAGGCGCTGATGGGCTGCCTGTTGGGTTTAATACTGATAAATAAATTTGAATCTGAGGGAGATGGGGAGAGAACAAGGGCTGTCTCCAAAACCCAGGCCACAAACAAAGTAATCAGACTCTGCAGGTGGTCTGACCATCCTTTGCTTCCTGTGGTGGGGTGGATTTGTCAGGAAGAGGAGCAGTTACCTGACCTGCTCTTAATCCAGTGTATGCCTTAAGAGCAACTAAAGCTGTGAGATGAGTGAATTAAGTCTGGAGTATATAATCTCATCCCAACTAATTATGTGATTGTTTTGTTTGGGCGTCTTGTTATCTGTGTGGGCAGGGAAATGCAGGCTCTGAAAGGAGGCGCAGAGCGTGTTTTTGCATGCAAGTGGTGGTGTTTTTTTGAGAAACGTTGAGTTCCCCCCAGACTCGGGCATGGCTATTACACGTCCCGTCCAACTGTGCGATGCTGTGCCATGGGGTTATGGTTATTTGTAGGACTGAAGAACCCTTCCGCTACAAAAGGGAAAGGGTTTGCTGCTGCATCACCCATCACCCATGTGCATGGTTTGACAGATCCACGTGCATTTAGTGGGCCACTTGTGACATTAATCTATGCCCCTCTACCTCCGATCCCTCCCTTTGCTCTGCAAACCTGTTGATGACGCCCTGCCTTTGACCTTCACGTGCTTTTGTGCCCTGGGGTTGGGTGGTTAAATGGGTTTGGGAAGGAGGAGAAGCCTCGACACCTGGCTGCACAGCGTTACAGGCTGGTTTTGTTTGGGCATTTTGGAGCTTGTGATTTAATCCGCTGTATAAATACCCAGGGGAGAAGTTCAGCAAAGCCGGGCTGGCTCGGCGTTTCCTCAGGGGCAAGCAAATGAGTTTGCTCTTTGTGTAGCTCTGGGGTGTTCTGAATGAAGTGACCCCTCGCTGCAGCTGAGAGCGTGTCTCTGCCATGGCGTGTGTGCCACGCAGAGGCTGCAGCATGGTCTGGGGTTGGAGGGAACGTTTCCAGATGTGTCCCTGTGCATGCCCAGATTGTCACCGTCGGTCTCTGCTGTGTGACCTACCTAGTGCCTGCTCCTCAGTGGTGGGGCAGGGGCTGGGCTGCAGGGGACGTCCCAGCTCGGCCACACATGGATTTTCCGTGGTAGAGCCCAGGCTGGGATGGTGCTGGCTGCGGGCAGGGAGTGATGCTGGGGAAGGATGTCCCAATATTCTCCCTTCCCAGCCTTCCGTGACTCATCTGAGGTCCATAGGGGCTATACAGCATTGCACATCTGCTGTTTTGTGCAGCTTGTGTCATTTGTCGCTTGAAGCATCCCATGGCCTGTAGGAAGCAGCAGAGAATTCTTCCAGAGACATCCCATGAAGGGCCTGTATGGTCTTTCCTGAGACCTCAGAGGTCTTTGCCCTCTGCCTTCTCAAGTGCTGAAATTTACTTGCTCTGATCTGAGGGTTTTGCAAATGAGAGGTCTCCTTGACTTTCCTTACCCTGCTGTCAGGCACCCTGTGTCCCAGACAAAGGGATTTTCTAGCTCTCCTGCCGGCAGAGCCACTGCTGGCTGGGACCTGTGCGCCTGAGACCTTGGACTTCTGCTGTCCTTGGTCGAGCTGCTGTGTCACGGCTCGGGCTCACACCTGCACTTTGAGGTAGCAGATTTGAAATTTAAAGTGGTGGTGGAGGTTCTGCCTTTTCCTGGCAATTATTATTTCTAGGATGGTTGTTTATGCGTCCAGTCACAGAAGCGTACATGCAGGGTTAGTGGACCTCATGTGGAAAATTTGTGGTGGCGCTGGAAAAATGACTGCCTGTTGGGTTTAGCACTGATAAATAAATTTGAATCCAAAGGAGATAGGGAGAGAACAAGGGCTGTCTCCAAAACCCAGGCCACAAACAAAGTAATCAGACTCTGCAGGTGGTCTGACCATCCTTTGCTTCCTGTGGTGGGGTGGATTTGTCAGGAAGAGGAGCAGTTACCTGACCTGCTCTTAATCCAGTGTATGCCTTAAGAGCAACTAAAGCTGTGAGATGAGTGAATTAAGTCTGGAGTATATAATCTCATCCCAACTAATTATGTGATTGTTTTGCTTGAGCGTCTGTTGTTATCTGTGTGGGCAGGGAAATGCAGGCTCTGAAAGGAGCCACAGAGCGTGTTTTTGAATGCAAGTAGTATTTTCAGTGGCACGACTCTGCTACTACATATGGATGTTGTACAATCCCATCCAGCTACACTTCACATGAGAGGGACATCAGCTAACAGCAGAGTTATTGTAAGCTAAGGATTACTTGTAGGACTAAAGAGCGACTCTGAAAGGGGGAGGGTTTGCTCCTTCAAGACCACCTGAATATTTGCTTAGATTTTTCTGATGTTTGAGGAGGTCCATAGTAGTAAGAATTTATCTGTCGTTTTGGCTATTTCGTAGGTTCACTAAGACTTTCACACCAAGGGGATGCTAACTCAGCAACTCCATCATAATGGAGCCAGAGAAGCCTGAATGTGCTTCTTTCTCCCAAGTACGCAGTGTAAATTGGGAATAGATGGGAATTGTGAATTGAGGCTGCTAATTTTACACAGCTTTATTTTCTGACAGTGTTTTAAAAGTTGTGTTACAGCACATTCAGTGAAAGAGACTCTTAAGTGGTCATTTAGAGCAGCTTTGGAGACTAGGAGGTTGGTACCTGAGTGAAAATAATTTGGTAGTGTTGGGATGGAAGATGGAAGAATATTTTGCATGAAGTTTTTTGGGAAGTAAGAAATGACGAATTTATTCTTCAACTAAAGAAATAAGCAAGTATGGACAGCATGTTCTGATGCCTTCATTAAACTGGACACTTCTAAGAGTGTGAGTGGAGCTTCTGAATACATGAGAGAGCAGTTAAAAAAAGATAACTGTTGAGCAAGGAAACTTTAGTTCTTGGCAACATATTGAGTAAATGACAAAGAATGATTAAAAGTGCTGCCATGTAGAATCAGGCTCATATGTTCTTGAATTTAATTTTTAAATAGCTTGGGTCTGTTCCCATTCAAAAGCCAAACCATTGCAGAAACTGGTGCATCTGAAACTAGTTTCAAATGGTTTTTTAAAGGCCGGTTTCCATCTGCAGTGGTTATTTACACTGTGTGCTGAAGGTCTTACAAGCCAAAAAGTGTCTGTAGAATTGCACAGTGCCATTGCAGCTTAGTATTTTTAAGAATTAGCTCCCAAAATATTAACTGCAGATATACAACTATAAATAACAATTTTGCTGCAGAAAAAAAAGCGAGTGTTGTATTGACAGACATTGTATTTCATGCCTTTTTTTTTTTTTTCCCCAGGTGGTTCACTGCCCCATGAAGAATCTTCGCTGGTTGTGAATAAAGGGGAGGAATTAAGGCTGAGGTGCAACGAGGATGGACCTGTGACTTGGAATTTCCAGAACTCGGACCCATCAGCAAAAGAAAGGACTTCCAGTGAGAAAGAGTGGTACACCAAAAATGCAACAGTCAGAGACATAGGCAGATACATATGCAAAAGCAAAGGGAGTGTGGTCACCTCTTTTTATGTTTTTGTGAAAGGTAAATATCAATGAAGGCATTATTTTTGCTTTCCCCTCCCCTTCCCACTCCCAAAATAATAGGACAGTCAATGCTGGAGGAGGGAATGAATTTGAGGTACAGAGGGAGAACACAGTCTGATGGAAGAAATCTTCTTCCCTATGGAAGAAATCTTCTTCCCTGTGCAGTACAAAGAAAACTCACTCCCAGCTTTGCTTGCAATGGCCTTTGTCACCAGAGCAAAGTACTGGATGAGTTTCTCTTTACATCTCTGTTCTGTGGTGAAACATACCTGAGCTCTCCTAGAAGCTAGCCAAGTGACCTGAATCAGTTGCATGAGTCAGTTGTACTGTGAGGAAGCAAGCAGTATGTAGAAACGTCTTTTTAATTCCACGCCATCCATCAGTGTGGAGGTTTGGCCCCAAGCTCTCGATTTATTGAGGTGGTTAGCTAAAGGATTTGGCTTTTCGAGGCCACGCTCTCAGGCTGAAGGCAGCAGGCAGCAATGATTCCTCTGCCCCCAGCTCCTGATCTACCTTCTGACTGATCAGAAATGTCTTAGATGGGAAAGAAATGCCTCTGCTCTGACACATTTTCCCAATCCTTTATTACCCTTCTTCTCTGTCCTGTGGTTTCTTCAGATTTCTTCTCTTCTTTTGTTGGCTCCTGATCTGTGGCTTCATCAGCTGCCCTCAAGCTGACAGTTTATCATGCCTGGCGTTCCCTTTTCCTTTCCAAGGAAGACAGTTATTTTGCTTCTCCTTCCCATGGCTCTGGTGGTCTTTTTTCCGTGTTGATGGAAAAAAAGTCCTGCAGCATCCACTTTCTTGGAAACAGCATTCCTTGTCCAACAGGGTTTGCCTCAAAGAGCCTCCTCTGAACCCTGCCAGTCCTTTGAGAATTACTGCAAGGTTATTTTCCAAGACAGGGAGATACCAGCACAACAAAGAGTGTTTTCCCAAAGGAAGATACCTGACATAGTGACCACTCACTTTAAAGAGTGCTCCTTTAGCCACTCCCAAGTTGTCCAAATAGCCATGCAGCTACCATGGATGAGTTTTCTTGACCTTCTGTGTCTCTCCAAGACTATGACTAAAAGAAATCTGTCGTGTATTTTACCTATATGTGAAAAATATTGTTGACTTTATCTACCATGACTGTTTCCTGAAGGTCTTGGTAATTATCCCAGACAGCTGTGATCATAGAGATGTTTGTGCCTTCCATTAAGCGAGCGACTCCTTCACCTCAGGAAAGCAGACAAACCTCCCACTAAACATGATTACCAAAGCGTCAGAGAAGTTGTGTGGCCCTCATGCACCATGTTAATTTCTTTGTATTAATTGTGTGAAAAAATGTGCAGGCTTTACTTTGAAAAGTTCTCGGCAGTAAAATAAATATATTTGTGAGGTTGGCCATCATTTTGCAATAGGGTAGCCTTTATAGCTGTGGCTCAATGACTTCTTAACACCTTGAAGATGCTACCACGAGCTCAACTGCTTGTGGGGTCATCACAAGCACCCTGTATACCTTCTGCTTGTAAAGCTGGGAATGAAGAGAGAACAGGACCAAGAGTAAATCACTGGAAGGAGAACCTTGATCCTGTGCAGTCCCAAGTGGCACATGAAATGGTGGCAGCTGTTTGTCTCTTACGTCCATCTGGATCTGCTAACAATGATTTTTTGATGCTTCTGTGACCAGGGATGACAGAAGTGTTGACAGACTGTAGGCGCTTCCCTCTTTCACCTTTCTGCTTTGACAGAAGGTGCTTATGTTTTGTCTATAGAAGTCATTTATGTCCCTATACAGGTAAGTTTAGTGAAGATAAGCTAGTTCAGACACCTACATAAGAGAGAAAAGTCTCTGGATTTTGATCTCGGGTTTTTTCAGATACAAGCCATGATAAACACCACCACATCTTGTATTGGAAGCCTGAGGTATGCCCAGAAAGCAAGTGCTACCTGAGTTGTACCTGGTTTGGAAAGCCATGAAGGGAAGAACATGACTTTCTTTGTGCCTGGATTCCCTAAGGCAAATACTTTCACGTCTTCTCTCCAAGATGTCTCCCTTCCAGAGGGTGAGACAAGAGTAGCAGCTATTCATAGCATTTCTCTAAGTATCTCTGTGTGCAAAACATCACGCTTTGGTTCTGTTCAGACGTGCTTTACTTTTTCATTTGTTAGTAGTCTCCATCCTCTAGTTCTAGACTGATGCTTCAAAGCTTTGAGTTTGTGGGTGCTTCTTGGACAGCCATATCAAGTGAGGTTAAAACTATACCCTCACTCTCAGCTTGAAACCAGCCAGTAACTTCTCCATTCAGCGGTGAGCAACCTTCAACTTATCATTTCTTAATTGCTTATTTAAATGTCCCGTGCTTCATTTTCAGCCTGGTACTTCTTGTCTTAAACCAAATGCACATTGCCCATCATCTTAACCAAATTCTCTCAGTTTTCCTTGTTAAGTCATGGTTTGTTGATCACTAATCATTCAGGTTGTACGGAGCCAGTTTGCCAAAAAAAAAAAAAAAAAAGAAAAGAAAACTTTTCCCTCTGTTTCTACATTTCTAATTCAAGCTACTCTGTAGGGAGGGCAGATGGGAACTGAAGTAAGTTATAGGAATGACTGAAATAAGTTTGTCACCACACCAACCTTTATTTTGGGGTTCGCTATTAATGGTGAGGTTCTTAGTGTTTCAAAGTCATCAGCTGTCATGGGTTTGGTTGTAAAAATGTTTAAAGTGCTGTATGTTTGTGTGCTGTGGTTGGCCGAGATGAAATGCTTTAGAAAAGTTACCTTGTGAAAAATTACATGACAATTTTTCAATCAGATATGCTGTTTGTATGCCCATTTTTTTCTTAGGAGGCTAAAAATAACCCGTGCTTTCCGGGAGGGGAGAGAGAGAGAGAAGTTGTTTGGTGCTTCCTCTGGTAGCAATGTGTGTTCATTTAGATTATGTATTTTACAGAAGTGAAAACCATAATTTAGGTGCTTTTCGACTTCCATTTGGTCATAAATTTCTTCAAAATCCTCCTGTGGGCATGAAACCTTACAGCCCCGCCACGAGCTAAAAGCAAATTACTTTTAATGGTCTGTGAAAATCTGTTTACTGTTGTTGGGGGCAGAGGGTGGAGGTTTTGGAGCTAAACAAGGCAAAAAAAAATCTCCCATCTCCAAATAAAAAAGCAGTAAGATTATTTTTAGTGCACATGATTCTTTAGTGTGTCTAGTATTGAATGCAACTGCGCATCTCCTGTTGTGCTGCTCTCTTAAGATGAAATTTAATATCACTTGGTAAACACGAATTGGGTAATAATCAGTTTTACTGGCTGAATGTGAAACTTTCTTTGATGTAAGTGCGCAGTTGCAGAATTACAGTCATCAGAAGTTCCCTATGCAATGTCAGCTTCTCTGACAGGTCTTTGCATTTCTTTACAGATCCAAACGTGCTCTTCCTTGTTGATTCTCTGATCTACGGAAAAGAAGACAGTGACATCCTGCTAGTGTGCCCGCTCACAGACCCAGATGTTTCAAATTTCACGCTGAGAAAATGCGACGGCAAACCCCTCCCCAAAAATATGACGTTCATTCCCAATCCCCAGAAAGGCATCATTATAAAGAATGTGCAGAGGTCATTTAAGGGCTGCTACCAGTGCTTGGCCAAGCACAACGGCGTTGAGAAAATATCGGAGCACATTTTCCTGAACGTGAGGCCAGGTAACACAGGATTTTCGCCTTCTTATAGAGCACCTGATTTTTCCCCTTTGTCTCCCAGGAACTGATGGGAAGTCCTGTAAAGCCTCACCTTGTGTACTGACATTGTCATGGGATAGCTGAAGGTGGTGGTCTCCTCTGGAGGCTTTTGGAGTCTACTCCTACTCAGAGCCAGGTGTGCTTGCACACCAGGGGAATGCTCTGTGGCACTAGTGACTGCTGCAGGTGGTCCAGAGGAAAGTGGTGGGCTTGGAGAGCTTGTTCTGGGCAAGTTGTGTAGGGGCACAAGTTGATCTTGTGACATTTGGCCTATGGCTGTGCTGAGCAGGTTTGGTCATGATTGCTTTTATTTTCTGTTCCTGGTGATTTCCAGATGCTTTTTTCACCGTTTTAAGAAAAAATGTGGGTTGTACTGTTAAACTCTGCGGACAAACCAGTGCCCTGAGGTTTGGACAGGTTTGTGCAGGCAAGGTAGAGATTTGGGTGCCTGACTCATGTGTCTGTTGCCCACAAGTGACAGCAGGAGGAACTGATGGATGACATTGAAGAAGAGGGATTGGGTGGAGAGGCAGAGCTTGGGACAGCAGAGGACCCTTGTTTGTCTCCATCTCCATGAGTGAGGATGGTCACAATAGCAACCAGGTGCCCAGGTCACGCTGAGGAGTGTGATGTGGCTGAGCTGCCAGATGCATCACTCCTTTGCTCTGCAGACCTGTTGATGACGCCCTACCTTTGACCTTCACATGCTCTTGTGCCCTGGGGTTGGGTGGTTAAATGGGTTTGGGAAGGAGGAGAAGCCTCAGCACCTGGCTGCACAGCGTTACAGGCTGGGTTTTTTTGGGCATTTTGGAGCTTGTGGTTACCCTGTGTGTCGTTAATCCGCTGTATAAATACCCAGGGGAGAAGTTCAGCAAAGCCGGGCTGGCTCGGCGTTTCCTCAGGGGCAAGCAAATGAGTTTGCTCTTTGTGTAGCTCTGGGGTGTTCTGAATGAAGTGATCCCTCGCTGCAGCTGAGAGCGTGTCTCTGCCATGGTGTGTGTGCCACACAGGGGCTGCAGCATGGTCTGGGGTTGGAGGGAACGTTTCCAGATGTGTCCCTGTGCATGCCCAGATTGTCACCGTCGGTCTCTCTTGTGTGACCTGCCTGGTGGGCAATGGGGGCCATCTCAAATCTGCAGTTTGCTGTGGCAAATTGAAGAAGTCTTTTTTCCTGGTGGTTTGGAAACTCTGATATAGTGCATCTTAATGAATAATAAATTTCAATTAATGACTAGAGAACAAAAGTTTTATCAGTGCAGGCATCTCTGGCATTCTCCTATGATGACAAAAATCAAGCCCATTCTTGCTGTCTCTGGTGTTTGTTCTGTAACAGCGTTTTGTTTCAACTGTTTTTTCAGTGATGGCCAAAGAAAGAAAGCAGTTGATTGGAATAACTGACATCCCTCTGACACAGGAGAATGCAAATTATAGTATTGGACTATCTCATTTTGTTACGGCATGAAAGTCTGTACTTGTTTGATAGAGCAGTGACTTCAGATGGGAGGGTGCTGACTTGGTGTAGGTGGTCAGTGGGACCTGGGCACTCTGTCCACGTCTCCATCCGAGACAGTGCAGTAAGTGGAAGCATCTGCTGGAGGCCAGCAGTGTTGTAATTACTGTTCAATCCTTGTTGAGTTCACCAGGTGAAACTCCCCTTTTCTCCTTGGCTGAAATCTTAAGTGTGTTGCAGACCCTTTGGTGGGCATTGGCGGCCCTCAGACCCCCAGGTTTAAGCTTCGGGTGCAGACAGACAGAAGAGGCATCCATGAAAGAAGGAGGTGTGCAGGCGTACTCAGACATACGCCAGCTCTGCTACGATAGCACTGGGAGTGTTTATGTCCAGCCCTTCTCCAAACAATGAGGGGCTTTATGGACTTACGGCTTTTTTTCGGTTGTCCATAAATGTTGCTGGTGGGTGAGAACACAGCACGCCTTCTGCACCGGTTTCCTTCTGTCTCCTGGGTCCTGCTGAATGCTGGGGCCGGGGGAGCGGGATTTTTATGTGAGCCTTTATATCTGAAGTGAGCAAACATTTCTTTGTTCTTGTCTGTAGAACATGAGGAAAACATTATTGTTAAAGTATGAATGGCTGAAAAGTGTGGAGTTTCCCAAAGTTTCGTATAATTTACCTAAGACAGCTACAAAGCCTGTGTCAGAGGCAGGAAGAGAGCCTGGAAGGCCTTATCTGATATGTGTTGCATTCACGGCTTGAAAGTGAGTCTTCCTGCATAAAAGCCCTAGTGGGAAGTTCAGTGGAGTCTCATAAATGAGGAAAATTTGAAGAAACGATGAAGAAAACAGAAAAACAAACTGTAGAGGGAACAGAGGAAGAGCTGAAGATAAGAGACACATAATCCTCAAATATACTTGACTGTTGACAAAAGACACCCCAAAGCAGACCAGGGGTACAGCAGCCCACAGCTGCTTGTAACCACTTACCTCTTGGGCGAGGAACTTGTCCATGGTCTTGGCTTCAGCCACCTCTGTGAACCCTCACTGTGAGCAGAGGTTGTGGTGCTTTCAGGGACGGGTGTCCTGAAGTCCTTGAGCTCTACCTATCCTTCCTAGGCTGTCCATCAGGGGCTTTTCAGGGACCTGTCGGTTGTGTCGGCTGCAGTAATTTGTAATTAAAAGCTGCAGTTAATGCTAGGCTGTGGTTCTTCAGAGGGTGATCCTCACAGTGTTTTTGGTTCCAGAGTGCAACTTTTTAATCGCCATCATGGAATGAATCATCTCATTGACGGTTCAACATCATTCAAGTTTCGTCATGCAAGTTGCTACGCTCTAACAAGTATTATCTAACTTTAAGTGTAATTTGAAGGGAGATTGAAGCAGAAATGTGCTTGTTGTAAAGGAACAACTCTGTAATATGTTAAAGAAATTTGAATACCTCTTGGAGGCCTGAAATTTTATTGGAAAGTTAATGACTGTTGACTTTTATCCCCCCTTAGAAGCTCTGAAGCTAATGAAAAGTAACACACTTTTAAATTGTTTTCCAGTTCATAAAACTCTTCCCGTCATCACCTTATCCAAAAGCTATGAGCTTCTCAAAGAAGGGGAAGAGTTCGAAGTTACATGTGTAATCACAGATGTGGATAGCAGCGTGCAAGCTCGTTGGATTTATCACAAAAGTGGGGTGAGTTCCTTTATTTGTTTATTTATATGCATAGTACACAGATTCTCTGAAGATACTCACATGCATGTCCTGGACACCAGACGCTGGATCAGTTTGGATTTGCTGCGTTTCCAAAGGTTCTGCATCCCACAGACTGGTGAGAGGCCAGCAACAACTGTCCTGTGCCCACGCGGATGGCTGGGAGGGAAAGCATCCTCATGGGCTTCTCTTCCCAAACAGAAATTAAAATTAGGCTTTTCAATGTGACGTTTAGGTGACCTCTGTTGGGCTGCCTAAATACGGAAGCACAGAGTGCCTACACATCACATTGCAATCAATGGAAGCTGCAAATATCAACACATGGACTGCAAATTACATATTCTAGTCGTTATCATTAACAGTAAAATACCTGCTAATTAGCATGGGATTGTATGTGACAGGAATAGTAGTAAGCATTCGCAGGAATGATTAATTCATTTAAATTACATGGTGTGCCTCCCTAACTGGGAACGTTCTGAAAAATGAACCGGTGAACTGGCTTCTGTCTGTAGTGATAGATGAAGTTACTGCCTGGCATCACCAAATTAAATTAATTATTGGCTAAGTGCTCCAGGAGAGTTCGTTACTGGCAGCACAGCTATTCTGCAGAGGAGGGGCAGAGAGATCCCCTCCCCTGGCCAGCCAGCGTGCAGCCAGCTCTGCCCTGGAAATAAGCAGCAGGCACCGGCTTGTTTTCAAGGAACACCTCTTGGTTTTCTGGGTATACCCTGAAATTTAAATGAATTAAAAGCCCTTGTGAAGACCTGTTAGTAACTCCTGCTGTATACGCTCCCATGCTAATTGGCTGGTCTTTCACTGCTAAGAGTAGTGACCAGAATACGTAATTCGCAGTCCACGTGTGTATGGAAAAAAGGCTTCTGTGATGCTGTGATGCTTGGATAAATCACATCTCCTCGAGCAGAATAGCGAAGGGGAGGCCTGTTCCCTGGGGCTGGGTATGCCGTGCTTAGCTAATCCACTGGCTCTGGCAGAGCTGCTCCCACTAAGTGCTCCAGAAATCCCACCTCGCAGCTCCAAGGGTTGAGGAGGTCTAAATGACATGAAGGCGACATGGGACATGCAGATGGGGCTTTTGGTCCCGTGCCAAGGTCAACTACAAGTCCTTCGTCTGAGAACTTCATTTCTTCTATTGTTCCCCCTCTTTTCTTTGTTTCAATGTGATTAAAGCAGTGTCTTCCCTTAACTTTTGTGCTTTTTCACTTTTCATTTTACGAGTAAAAGCCATGAGGAAAATATTTTTGACCAAATAAGTTTGACCTTTCTGTCCTTTCTGGTAAATAGCATGGGATGCTATCTTTTAAATATTGACTATCAAATTACATTTTGTACTGAAACAGAATACATAAAATTCACGTTTATATAGATACAGAGTTGCGTTTTGTGCTGAATAGGTCAAAGGAAAAAAACCTCAAAACACTTCCCTTGTAAGACTGAAGTTATCACCACTTCTGAAAATTAGGAGACTTGTTATAAGCAAGCACATCCATACAAACCAAACTGCTATTTGTGATTATTGTAGTACAGGAGGAATCAAAATGCATCTGGAACCTCATGGCACCTCCAAGAATTGAAATCATTCTACTAGGAAATCGCAATAAGTCCAGGCCTGCTTTTGGATTAATCACTGTAAATTTATCAGTCTTTCTAACCACACCGAGCATTCTCACAGGAACTAAAGTCAACACCTCAAAGCATTTATTTTTTATTTAGTTCCAGCACCCATACATAGGCATAGAGTCATGATATACTTAATGCTTTGGAAAGAAAATGAGGTTTCCAGTTGCCTGTAAGATCAATAAATCTGGATTGCTATGGATCGAGAAGCGAAGCAGGTTCCAGAGCGAGGATGCCGTGTAAAGTGTGCCATGACCAGGTCTCTCTACAGTATATCTGCAATGAAGTGATGCCATGGCCTCGGGGCAAAGAGCCACCCAGTTTAAAATGAAGCTCTAGCACCTTAAATTCTCCCTTGTCACTCGCTGGGAGGCATTGCAAGCGTTAGAGGGTTCAGTGGTTTTTAGGCTTGAGTTGTGAGCCACACTTCAGAGCTGGAATGACTTTTTACTGCAGCTTCTGAGCATTAGGACAGTCAAGACCCAGTGTTCATTTTGCATCAAGCCCTACAGCTAGAAGTGTTATTAGTGCAAATAAAACCTGTCAGTTCCTCATCTTCATCAGCATTAGAAATTTAGCCAGAGCAAGCTGGGTCTGGTGGGCACAACACCCTTTTCACCATATGATTGAAATATTTGAAGAAATTTAGAGTTTCAGCTTTGTGGCTTGCGCTGGTCTCTCTCATTTGGATCTCTTGGAGGAGGTGAATGCACACACACACGTATTCTTGCCTTACAGTGGAGCTTGAGGAGGAAAAAAATAAAGAATAAGGGGAGGGGATAGGCCTTAAGAGAGGACATTATCTCCCAAAGACAGCTGATCACACACTTGTTTTGCATGGAGAGATTCTAGTGACAGGTTTGTCGTGCTGGCTTATTATTCCGGTTTAAAGTTATGAATATTAATATAGCAAAGTTATAATTACTTCTATTTTTAATTTATCTCGGAAAGATGCGGCATACACAGTGTTTTAGATGTTAATTGTTTTTTACCGACAGATTGTTACAAGCAAAAGCAGAAATTTGGGTGATTATGGATACGAAAGGAAATTAACATTGAACATCCGTTCAGTGGGAGTTAATGATTCTGGAGAATTCACATGCCAAGCAGAAAACCCTTTCGGAAAAACCAATGCCACAGTAACCTTGAAAGCACTAGGTAAATAGTTCTTGTAGAAATCTTAACATTTCTAAGAGCAGGAGGTGGAAAGCGAGAACACTGGGGAGCCTTCCCTTCCATTTCACTCCTTTCCCCCAAACCTCAGTGAGTAAAGTTGCTTTATTAAAAGGTTATTGCTGACTGGTACCATATGGGATGGCTGAGGAAGTGTTGTGGTGTGTTTGACTACTTTAATTTCTATAAGCCTTTGCGTGTTATTGGAATGTGATGTTAGAACAACCATCCAACGGTCTTTCCATCTCTCTGGTTTGTCTCATCCTTCCTGGTTTAATTTTAAATTTAATCCAGTCTTAATGAAGCAAGTAATTTACCTTTGCCTGGTCCTATCCCTACGCTTAAGTAATTTGGCAGCACAAGCACAAAGCGTATCTTTAATACCTGCCTTCCAAGCATGGGAAATTTCGCTGACATCGGCGTGTCAGTGTTTTTTACGTAGAAGCTATATATGTACCTCTATTTGAAATAATACCATAAGGAACATTGCAGTGTGCACAGGCAGCGTGAAATTGTTCCGGAGTTCACCCCTGTGATAAATCCACTTCCACGGGTTTTGGGTCATGTCCCTTCACAGTGGGTGAATTCCCTCCCTCCTCTTGTTTAATAACACACTGGTTTAGAATCTGCTATATATTAACTTGGGTGACACACGGTGCCTTTTGAATTTTAAAGCTGCTGAAACCTGCTAATTTGATAAATTAAGGACATATTGGTATAGCTAATAAGATCATTCTGGAGACATCTATGCAGTTGGCTACTACGGTTTCAGCTCCTCACCATTCAAGGGTGTAGTAACTGCGAGAAGCGTAGCCTTGGATCCTTTTTCCTTTTCAAATCTGTTTTTCTGTTACACAGCTAGTCCTGCTACATTGCTTGTTTTCTTTCCCCAGTAGCTTAAAGAAAACAGAAGTATTTGACCCATATGGGTGAGATTCAGCAGAGTGCCAGAGGTTTGAGTGCCCTTAACCTTGCTCTGCCGTTCAAGGGGGTAGGGCTCATAACGACAGGGATGTTTTCCTCATTTTGTTACAGGAGAGACTAAATTCATATGTAAAAGAGTGAAACAATGTGGAGTATGAAAGAAAATCTCTTACCCAAGGGGAACAATATGAAGGCTTTTATTGTAAGAGGAGGGAAGTTCTTAACTAAAGAAATTCTGAGGACTACTATGTATGCAAATGTGGCTTTAAAAAGGATTGACTTTGGAAGGTCTGGGGACTAAAATAAAGCATGGCATTATAAAAAGTAGAAAATAAAGTAACAAGTTTGTATTTAGTAAAATGCAAAGTTTATATTTAATAAAAAATACCAGAGAAAAACTGGAATCTCATTCTTGAGATACTTTTCTCTCCCCACCCTCTCAAATTCGACTTTAAAAACCCAAAACTGTGTCTCCTGCATGCCTTTCAGTATTCATTTTCAAACTGACTATATTTATCTGAACTGTGCCAGCTTCCAGGGTCCTGGGAAGTGGTATATGGCATGTACTGGAGAGATCCTGGGATTGTATCAGTTTCTAAATAGCTGTGGCTTTAACATTAGCCAAAGAGTTTACAAGGAATAAGGGGTATTTTTGGTAAATTTCCTAATTAATTTTTTAATAGTTGATTTATCTAATCATAAACAGTTTCTAGAACTGGTTTGGGGACTGATAGCACAATCTTAAAATTTTATTTGCAGGCTCTTGGGTCTGATTTTGAATCTAGGGTGCATAAGGGATCCTGTGTTCATACAGAAAAAATAGAAAAAAAGCTCTGCGAAGGAACTAAAAATCTTCCGTTTCCAGATTTAAAACCTTTTTCTCATTTCTAATGATGGAGAGCATTTTAGAGTGTACCTGCCTGCTGTGAGTTTACTTCATCTTTTCTTCCCTGAAGCAGCTGTCAAGTGCTCTGGCAGCTCCATATGCTTTCACCAAGCCCCGCTGGCTTCGGCTTTCCCGAGCTGAGGTGCCCAGCTGGCCACAGCAGTTTGATTACTAGAAAGTGGGAAGAAGCAGGGATCCGAGATTGACTTTTGGTCTAAATTCAAGCGCTCTCAGTAAATGTGTTTCATTGTAATTGCAATCTGCCTGTCAAACTGATAATTCCCATATGAGTTTTTGTAATAGGACTGAAAAATTTGTCTTTTCAAAGTGAATAATCCTGAAGCTGATGAGTTTATTAATGAAATCAAAACCACTGCAGTAAGGATGCTGCTCCACATGGTATTTTGGAACGGAACTGCACAATGATAAACAGTATCTGCCAAAGAAAAGATTAAGACCCAGCAGTAGATGAACAGAAATGCCTTAGTTTAAAACAATTGGTATCCAGGCCTGTGGACTTAGCACACTTTTCTCTAATTACAGTTTTTTAATAGCTTCATTTGTAATGTTGTTCTTAATTACACCTGACAAAGAAACCTTAAATACTCTAGTATATTGTCATAAATGATCAATTTATCTTGCTTTTTCTGCAGTGTTTCTTTTGTACCGTACATTTAGTGACTCTGATTTTTTTGGAAAAATGCAAATACTTGAGTAGAAGCAAGCACGTGCTTGCATTTTTCTGAAAGCTAATAGAGGCAATTTATCACCAGAAGATGGAATTATTTCTGTTAAGCTGCTTTAAGTCCTGTGCCTCATGGCTATATATAGTTAGTGGCCTTGGGTTTGGCAGGTGAGGGTTCAAGTTCTGCTTTGGTGATCAGGTTTCCTGTTTCACAGTTGGATATTTAATCACTAGATCTTGAAGTAGTCTTAAGTGTGGTTAGAGTACTGACAATCTTCTAAATGGCCCTGAAATTGTTTTTCTTCTCCTCTTACGGCCATCAGCTAAAGGATTTGTCCGTTTGTTTGCAACAATGAATACCACAATAGATATAAATGCAGGACAAAATGGAAATTTAACAGTTGAATATGAGGCATATCCGAAACCGAAGGAAGAGGTCTGGATGTACATGAACGAAACATTACAGAATTCATCAGACCATTACGTCAAGTTCAAGACTGTGGGCAATAACAGGTAATATGAATGGTTGTAAGTGCTATCGATTTCACTTTGGAACAGCAAACTAGAGTCTGCTCTGGAAAGATGGAAATGGAGATGGTGAGAAAATTGTGATTATAAAAGATCTCGTAGTCCATGTGGCTTACCACAGTAACTGGTGCAAAGTCTGCTGACCTAGATTTGGAATAGCATTGAGCTAACCGTGCCATGTGAGGACCAGTGGGCCACAAACTCAGCACTCACCTACGAGATGCCAGTCCTGCCCAATAAGCAAAAATCAGAATGTGAAGCTGTTTGTGTGCAGACTCCCTCCACCACCACAGCAGAGCCCAGTCCTCTGCGCCAAAGCTTACTTTTTTTTTATTTCTGCTGTGCATTGTGCTCTCCTGAGCTCTGGTCCTTCAAAAATCCAGCGTAGCACCTTAGCACGTGTGGCCTGGGTTGTGTACCTGGGTTCCCTCCTCTTTGAGAAAAGGAGCGGGCGGGGGGACACGCAGGGGGGTCTCAGCCTAGTGCTGGGATGTGGTGTGGGCACACATCTAGGTGTAAGAAGTGGCATAACTTCTGGATGCTGTAGTGCAGAGGCCGTCATAACACAAGGTAAGAGTGTCGGCATGGACAGTGTCTGCAGAAGAAGACGGCACGCTAATAATTGACTCCTCAGCTTCCATACGGCAATTGCCTGTTCACCACAAGCTGTGATTATCAATAATGATAGTTTTTTTTCTTTACAGTTATACAAGTGAACTTCACCTTACCCGATTAAAAGGAACAGAAGGAGGCATTTACACATTTTTTGTGTCCAATTCTGATGCCAGCTCCTCTGTAACATTTAATGTCTATGTGAAAAGTAAGTAAAGTGAACAGTCTGAAATATTTCATTATCACAGTCATTGTATTTTATACAACATAATGTATGCACAAGATGTCACAGTGTGGTTCAGCATCTGAGAGGCTTTCTGAAGTGAAGCACATGCTGAAAAACTATTGAAATGTCAAGATATAAAAGTGCAGAGTACTTACACAAATCCACCTACTATCCAGTGTGACCTTACATTCTAGCAAATGTATTCCAGAGGTTACCAGAGAGCAGCTAGATAGTTTATGCTGGGAAAAAAAACTGTAGCACCTGCAAACCTGATCTCAAAAATAAGCACGTACCATAAACCTTTGGTAATTTAAGGTGGAGCAGGATATACAGAGATTATAATTGGCATTTTTGGCAGCTGAGTTAAGCTATTAGTTGTCGTTCATTTATTTGAGTTGGATGCAGAGTTTGAAAGCTTGTCAGGAGAATTATTCACTTGTGCCCTTTGGCATCTAAATACTTCTGTATAATAATATAGATCACCATTGTTTTAGAGAAATCTGCATAGCTTTACAAACGTGTGTGCTGTCATCTTTGGGACACGCTTGGTAAAAGAGAGCATCGCTCTCAGTTCCAAATAGCATTCTTTGAGGCAAAAGCTAAACTTCAATATTAATTCAATGAAACTTTCAGGAAAGCCTGTCCTTAGCAGAACCATCCTGTTAGAGAATTTAATGCTCTCAGCAGACTTATATTGGCAGATGCTAAAGGCCAAACTTAAGGAAAATTAAACCAGGAGGGGGCTGCAGGCAGACTGGAGAAACTAAGGTGAGGTAGACAATGGTGCCTTCAAGCCCAGCAGGAGGAACTGGACAGAGAGTGAGAGAATGTGCTGCAAGTGCAGTTCTGTGCTGCTGCTGCGCTTTGGCAGTGACATGTCCTTCTCTGGGTGTAGGTTAATGCAGAGGATTGTGGAGAAGTCCACAAATGCACAAAATCCTAGATAGTAATTTCTGAATTCTTCTCCTTTATCACTGAAGGTCAATGTTTGTAGCGTCGCTATTAGCAATGCCATAGTTCAGGTCTAGAAATGTCACTTGGGCTCCTTTCAGAACATGGCATTTCTTCCCTCATCTGTGAATGTTGTAATTTGTATTCTTATGCCTTTTCCATTTCCTAGCTGTGATTTCTGAGATAAGGGCACTGGCGACCTCAGATGTCCTTTGCCACCATGGATGAGTGTGGGTTGCAGTCAGGAGGGATAATTCTACTATTTTACAGATTAGCGGAGCAAATTGTTGAGCCAGAAGTTTAATTACTGGGAAGGAATGGGAGAAATTGCAGGTTGTGCTTGGAGCTGTCAGTTCAGATAAGGCTGGATGGTGTTTTCTGACTTGCAGCACCATAAGTGTGTTTGGAGCAAGGGGCTGTCCGTGGGCCTCCCAGCTCTCCCAGTCTCTGCAGGCTGCTTGGGAGCAGTCTGGGCACAGTAACTTAAGAAAACCCACCGCGGTTTTGTCATCATAAGGGTTGGTTCTCATGGGAATCTGCTACTTGATAAAAGCTGAAAACCCCTGGGGTCGTGGTTAGGAAACCAGACTGGGAATCATAGAATCGTAGAATCACAGAATCACAGAATGGTTTGGGTTGGAAGGGACCTTAAAAATCATCGAGTTCCAACTCCCCTGCCATGGGCAGGGACACCTCCCTCTACACCAGGTTGCTCAAAGCCCCATCCAGCCTGGCCTTGAACACCTCCAGGGATGGGGCATCCACAACTTCTCTGGGCAACCTGTTTCAGTGTCTCACCACCCTCACAGTAAAGAATTTCTTCCTAATATCAAATCTAAATCTCTCCTCTTTCAGTTTAAAAACCATTACCCCTGTCCTATCACTACACTCCCTGATCAAGAGTCCCTCCCCATCTCTCCTGTAGCCCCCTTCAGGTACTGAAAGGCCATTATAAGGTCTCCCCGGAGCCTCCTCTTCTCCAGGCTGAACAACCCCAACTTTCTCAGCCTGTCCTCATAGGAGTGGTGCTTCAGCCCTCTGAGCATCTTTGTGGCCCTCCTCAATAGCATGGTAAAGCAGTATGGCCAAGACAGGAGGAAGCATGGACGGCTTAGTTCTTCTGAGTGGCTTGTGTGTGCCACCAACAGAATGCAAGTCTTCTTCCCTCTTGCTTCCCATCTTGTAAGTAGTAAGATCAGCCTTGGGATGCAATGAGGACATTTAAGCCATCACAGTAGAGCCCAGGTTACCAAGCACCGTGGCCCAGAGTGGACTGGAGACGTTGCTGAAGCAGATGGATTAGACACACTTGGCTCAAAAAGAGTTTCTTTTGGCATTTTGACTAAGCTCCTGCAAATATTTCTTTAATTTTGAAAGGAAGAGGTGAAATGGATTGTTCCTTCTAGGGGTTTGTTTTTAAGAAAAATAACCTCATGTTTTCAGTGGCTGGTAAGATGCTCATCATTTAAGTGTGAAACACAAACTGCACAACAATGTACCACATTATTTGACATTGGGAGTCATGTGTGGGTGGGTCAGATCCTGATCTAATGGTGTGTCCTGACCTGGCATTGTTGTGAGCGGGGATTTCGCATAAATTCCTGGGATGTAGCTTGTGGTGTTTACTCTTCTGGCTTGGGCGAGTAATCAGCAGAAAGTAATCAAACAGGTAAAACAGGATTCATAATCAGGAGAATGTCTTCACATAAACAAGAATTGATGCTGAAGCATTTGCTGAAAGACACAAAAAACCCTGTACAGAAATGCCTGCCTTGGATTTAAACACATTTAGCAATTGCATATGCTAATCTGAAACAATACTAAATTGCTTAAAAAAAAAATGTAGTCAGTCATAGTAAATGTGACATAAAGGAGCTCTGAAATTAAGAGCCAAAGAGAAAATTGCAATTTGACAAGCAGCACGCCGAACTGAGTTACAATTAAGAAATTGGAGAAATCTCCAGAGTGGCAAGGTACGGTGTGTCTAGCAATTAGTGGAGGAATCTTCCAACCAGTATCTGAGCTTAGTGCAAAATAATATCTGGGCTTAATTATAGTCAACAAAATATTACCTGTGCAGTTGGGGCTCATGCTGCAGAGAGAAAACTGGTCACGGTATTGTACATCACATGAAGCCAAGCTCAGGGATTTTTTTTCTGTTGGAATATGCAGTGAACAAATGAGGAGTCACTGTAATACTAGAAAAAAGATTTGTTCCAGTCCAGAAAATGTGACTCCAGGAGGAAAGCTCTCTCTCTTTGACTGCGATGACAGACAATACCTATTAAATGTTACTTTTTAGGCATTTACTTTGTTAATGATGAAGAAAAGGAAATCAGCAATAGAAAGCAATTAAATGCACAAGAGCATTGAGTTAAAATAGGAGTGACCTTTTAGCAGTCCTCTTTGCTACATTCAGAATCAACATTAATAAAAGCTGAAAAGCAGTTAATAAACTTAGTGAAATTAGAAGTTTAAGACAACTAATGACTGATTATGGAAGGCAATATGTATATATGCCAAGTAATGTAATGAAACATTAAATATTTAAAGGGTTAAAGCTGAAACAGTGAACAAAGTCTAGTCATTAGGAGTCTGTCTGATAATTAGGCAGTGAGAGTCATAAAACCTACTACAATAAAATCTCTTTTAAAAAGAAGATGCTGAGTGACAGCTTGGCATCTGTTTGCCCAAGCCAGTCCATCCTTGCTCCAGCATTCCCCAGAGCATCTGTACTGGTGGGTGAGGAAGAAGCCCAGGCTGATCATGTTAATCACCACATCAAAGCTCTTCACCAGGGATGCCAGGGGTAGAGCTGCTCTCAGGCCATCAGTTCTCACCAGGCTGCAGGAGCTCAGCTCCCTGTGGCACCAGGGCTGGACCACTCTGCCCGGGATGCTGGAGGCATTAACCCCATCCTCACCCTCCACTGCTGCAGGATGAGTCCACATGGTCATGCTTTTATTTAAGTTTTTACAATGGAAAAAGCCTGACTAATGTGGACATTTTCCTTTCCCTCACTCAAAGTGTTAGATGCAACCCAAATCTAGCACAATATTTTTTCTGGGGCTTAATGTTCATTTTCCTCTTATATTTGACTTTAAATTTCTCTCATTTCTTTAATTACATTGTGTTGTAATGTTGCCTAGAGCATAGCATATGCCCAGTTCTGGGGTTCCCAGTACAAGGAAGGCAGGGAGCTACTGGAGGGAGTCCATGGGAGGGTTACGATGATGATCAGGGGACTGGAGCATCTCATGAGGAAAGGCTGAGAGACCTGGGTCTGTTTAGCTTGGAGAAAAGACTAAGAGGGGATCTCACCAATGCTTATAGATACCTGAAGGGTGGATGTCAAGAGGATGGGGTCAGACTTTTCTCACTGGTGCCCACTGACAGGGGCAATGGGCACAAAGTGGAACACAGGAAATTCCATCTCAACACGAGGAAAAACTTCTTTACTCTGAGGGCGGCAGAGCCCTGGAACAGGCTGCCCAGAGAGGGTGTGGAGTCTCCTTCTCTGGAGATATTCAAAACTCACCTGGACACGTTCCTGTCCAACCCATTCTGGGTGACCCTGCTTTGGCAGGGTGTTGGACGAGATGGTCTTCGAAGGACCCTTCCAGCCCCTACCATTCTGTGATAGCATATGCCTAACCAAATTGCTTGCACAGTAAGTAGATTAGCTAATTACAATGTCACAATCCAACTACTTTGATAGGAGTTTTGGAAATGTGCATTATGTGTATTCCGTGAGCGCTGAGATCGATGGGTGAGCGAGATGCTGTGCGCTCTCAAAAAGTCCCTCACCAAATGAGTAATGCTGGAAATCCATCTCAACATTTTGCAACAATGTTTGGTCCTCGGTGGTTTGCATAAAACACAACATGCGGATTTAGAAATGTAAGAACATTCGGTTCCTGTAACATTAGTCATGAGGAGATGCTATGTGATTGAGAATATACGTGTGCTTTATTGCCTCTAATTTAATCAGCAAGTAGAATATTCATTAAAAACTAACGCCGTGCAGTCTTTGTATGTGGCTTTTATCCGAAATAAATTGGCATTTTCCCAGTGTAGTCTATACAGCTTCACAACTCCCGAGTACTAGAAGTTGATCTTATATTTTTGTGAAGTTGTGTTAACCGATAATGGAGCCTTAACTTGTACCTGTCAGGTGAGCAGCATCATTGCAATATAGTCTGTTTTTTTCCCATTAACATTTTTGTGAGTGGTTTTGCAAGGAAGCCAAGGCTGTTAAGGGAAATAAGGCCTCTAATTCAAGTTTCTCCAAGAAAAACATCTTGCTAATATTTGCCAGGTGGTGTTGGCGGTCCTCTTGGCTGAAGCCTGTGAAGTCCACCTGATCGCTCTGGTTTCCTGCCGTAATCAAAACGGCATCTCCTGAACCGAGCGCAGGACCAGCTCTGGTGCAGGACAAGGCGGGAGGCATTGTCTGGCCAGATTGTTTTCTAAACTACCACAGCAATCATGAATTATTGTTTGGAAAACTAATATGTTCAGTGCAATATTAGCTTCCTCTGTGTGCAATGTTTCAGAGAGTTAGGCAGAGGGGCATTTCAGTACTGATATCTTAGAGGGATGTGTGTTCTCTGTGGGGACTTGTTTGCACTGGTTGCCTTGCCCTGTAGTTCCTTTTCTGGCTGTGGTGGTAATATTTAATACAGAGGGCAGATGTAAGAGAGATGTGGTTTGACAGATTTAGTATGCTTATAACTGTGAAGAAACTGTCCTTTTTACAGGCGGGTAAAGTCGTGCTGTGCAGGAATGGGAACTGCGCTGTTGTTTCAAGCACACACTTCTCTGGGTTATTTAAGCTCTGAGCTTTGCTGGTTTAGGATCTTTCATTAAACCAGACTTCCAGTGGAAGTAAGGTATTATTCTGAAATCCAGCCCAAGCATTCAGTGAAAGAACTGGTAATTTTGCAGATGGTCAGTGCTTGCAGGGCGAGCACTGTTCAGACGCTGACACCCTTGAGCATGCAAAGCTCTGTTCACCCGAGTAATTCCACAGTCGGTGGTACACACAAGTTGCTGGGGTGGAGAGCAAATGGCAATGCAAATCCTGTGTTCCCCTAATGTGTGACTCTCATTTTTGTTTATTGCAGCAAAACCAGAGATTCTCACTCTGGATATACTTAGCAATGGTATTCTCCAGTGCGTAGCAGCTGGATTCCCAGCCCCTACCATATACTGGTATTTTTGCCCAGGAACCGAGCAGAGGTAAGTTAAGTAAATGAGAGTCTCCAAAGGTTATTCTAAATGCAACATGCACAATTTATAATTAAAAATTAAGAACAGAAAATGACTCAGTAACAGTTATGTTCAAACATTGCATCACTATTTTCATCATTTTCGGCATTGCATTATTTGCAGTGGTTTGAGGCGAAGGCAGGGGTGTGTTTCATTATTCCCCTCTGCATTCCGTCCTTAAAAGGGGAATAACCAACATTTTCTGCTGCAGAAAAGCAAAAGCCAGACTTTCTGCCTGCTGCAGGCTAGCTAAGGTTTGGATCAGTTTGGCCCCAAATGACACATGTTCTGTATGCAATTTCACAGAATGACAATCACAGACTCACTTGTGAATACTGCTGTTATCTTTTGTTTTATTATGTAATGATATAATTTTTCAAGGCATAAAGTAATTAGATTTCTATTTACATGAAGCATATGACAAGTAAACAAGTTATGAATAAAACCTGATGTCTAGTTAGCACGTTTCTAAAAAGACTGTAGAGTTTCACTGTGAAGTGAGCATTGTGAAGCATGTTTTAAGGTTTTGGTTGACTTCCACCCCGTGGTTGTAGACCTTGTACTAGGAAGCATGGGTCTCCCACCTTCGTAATTTGTTTTATGCCTATGTATGTGACAGGTAAAGGAGAGGCAGCATCTTGAGAGAACAGAACTGGCTATTTTCTGGATGCATATCAGCTTGTTGGTGTGTGTACATCATGGATTTTTTTTGGTGCTGTAATAGAACGATGCTTGGGGAAAGTTTTCTAGAGTAGGTAATAATGCCACAACGGCTCAAAGCTGAAGTTGGAGATGCAGGCTGAACAGTGCAAAACCCACAGTGGGCTTACAGACCTGTAAGTATCTCTAGCCAAAAGCAAATGCAAAGACCTCGTGGTGTCCAGTTGGGTCAGGCTTGGTGTACGTATCCATCTCACCCACTACACAGAAGACAATGAGACATCATGAGTAGGCTAAGCTTCGAGGATAAGACCTTCAGATGAACCCCTTTGTAGAGCAGTGTATTTTAGTTATCTGATGGTCTGGCAGTGACTGTCTGCCTCAACAGCAGGACGTGTCATCCATTCCAGGTAGCAGTCCATGGCAGGTAACTGTCAGTATTGTTTCTCCCAGGTGTTTTGATTCACCGACAATATCCCCCATGGATGTCAAAACCAGTTACACAAATTCATCGGTGCCATCGTTTGAAAGAATCCTGGTGGAAAGCACCATTAACGCCAGCATGTTCAGGAGCACCGGCACTGTGTGCTGCGAAGCCTCCAGCAACGGGGACAGGAGCTCTGCTTTCTTCAACTTTGCCATTAAAGGTAACGGCTGGAGTGAATGAGACCATAAAACATGGGTGCCTTTCAGCTCTTTCTGAAAGAGGATTTTAAGTGGTTTACCTTTGCCCTAAGAAAACTTACGGTGCTGTGGCTAAGGGTATGATAACGTATTATGCCACATGTTCTGCCTGTCAAAGCATTGCTTTAATTTTTCAATGAACATTGTGGTATCATCTTTTTACGGCTCCAGATCTGCAGCGCAGTAGGTACCTGGTTTTCTTCTGTCTGTGCAGCACAAGGGAAAACCACCTACAGCATGACACCGGCTTTCTTTATCTCCCCTTTTCTTTTCCTGTCTTTGTCTGTTTTAAGTATTTAGGCCATCTTCTTGTTGTTGTTTGAGGAAAAATTGCATGTTTTTAATGTTTTCACAATGTCTCAGGAAAATGTGGTCCTGAACTTGACTGGAGCCTAAGGGCCCTGCTGTTGTAAAAGAAGCAACAACAACATACGGCAAAAGGGCTTATGAGTTTTGTAGCAGTATTTGTGGGTTTGTGGAGGGCGGGGGGAAAAACACTAGAACATAGATGCCTCCAAATGCGTTTGTAAATCTGTGCTCCTCTTCGCAAAATCAAATGTTCCGCTAATTTTTTTTTTCCTCTGTTACACCCAGATATAACATATAAACAAATAAGCCAGATTTGGGACAGATGGGTTTTACTGGAATGGTATTCCTTCGCTACTCAGCACAACCTCTACTTGTAAAGACTGTGCTGATCATTCTTAGAGGGAAAAAAGAGAAGAAATTAGGGCTTCAGGAAAAAACTTCTTTCTTTAACCTAATTTGACTGTCATGCCTCCTAAAGTGGTGAAGCTGAGACTCCCGAGGCAACAAACTGGATTTTCTATGCCAGCTCTGCCCCCCCCAGCTCATTCAGGAAAGCCATTCTGGTGGACCTGGAGCACATCTGGGAAAGTCCAAACCCCAAGCCATGTTTCACAAGGAGGAACAAAGGAAAGATTTTCACCTGCAACTTTTTAATACAGTTTTTCTTGTTCAGTATTTAAGCAGATTTTTTCTCTGTTTCTTTCCAGAACAAATCCGTACCCATACCCTTTTCACCCCTTTACTAATCGCGTTTGGAGTCGCTGCAGGACTGATGTGCATCATAGTCATGATCCTGGTGTACATATATTTGCAGGTAAAATCAGAAGGCCCTCTGCCCGAGTTAGGAAGGTGTGTGAGCTGCCTGTGGTGGCTTCGGTGGTGACAGCCGTTCTCTTTCTTTTCCAGAAACCCAAATACGAAGTTCAGTGGAAAGTTGTTGAAGAAATAAATGGAAACAACTATGTTTACATAGACCCAACGCAACTTCCTTATGATCACAAATGGGAATTTCCTAGAAACCGGTTGAGTTTTGGTTAGTTTAGATTTATTTAACTTCATCTGCAAGGTGAAACCTTCAGGTCTCATATGAGACTTTGGTCAAACACAGCAGGGTTTTGTCAAAAGGACGTGCGATAATGCAAATACTGATAATTGCTCATACTTACCTTGGGACAAAAAGCAAGCAGGCGTATCTGCAATAGGTTCCTTGATATCATAAAATAAATTGTTGAACCCTTCAGGAAGAATTGCTCCAAGTCGTTACAGAGTATTTTGTTTTGCTTTATTAGGTAAAACCCTTGGTGCTGGAGCTTTTGGAAAAGTTGTTGAAGCCACCGCTTATGGTCTGTTTAAATCTGATGCTGCTATGACAGTAGCAGTAAAGATGTTAAAACGTAAGTTGCTGTAATGTACTGTGCAACTTTTTCTCACTTCCTCCTGGTCGGTGTGTTACGTTCTGAACACTGTGCTTTGCCTTGCAGCAAGTGCCCATTTAACAGAAAGAGAAGCCTTGATGTCAGAGCTTAAAGTGCTGAGTTACCTTGGAAACCACATTAATATCGTGAATCTGCTTGGAGCTTGCACTATTGGAGGTGGGGTTATCAACAGATTATTGATTATTTCTGTTCCTTTTTTTATCGCCAGAAGGAGGAACATTGTGAAGAAGAATCCAGTGCCACTAAGTTTAGAAATCTTAAATACATTTCTTGCTTAGGCAGGTTGCAGATCATCGTGACTATCACCTGTGAATACTTGAATCTAGATTTTTAGGCTCATTCTAAAAGCAGTAATGAGGCTGCTGTAGCTGCAGCTCAAAAGGAAAATTGTTGTTGTTCTCTTTTATGTGAGCCGTTGTGCCTTTTCTTCTTGCGAGGTGACAAAATGTACGGTGCAAGTTTTTCCTCGACTGCACTGTTTCTCACGAATGAGGAAAGATACGTGAACTGGTTCCTTGCTGGTATCCAAGGTGAAGTCAACAGGCCTGTCTTGTGTAGTCTTCCAGCCTTCTGTTTAAACTGTAAATGTATCTGTTAAGGCACCAGTGAAGTTACAAATTCTAAGCAGCAGAAAGTTGAGGAAAAGAATTTTCCAAATAAATTACTGCACAACCCAAATGTTTCACATCTAATATTAACTTAATAAGTTTGTTTTCATGCATAGTAAAAGCTACAAAACAGCTGAAGTGTCAATACAAAGTGATACAGTCCTGTATTTTTAATCTATGTGCATTTTAATATGAAAGATGGTGTTGCTTCTTATACAAATATTTGCTCTTTAAGTTTTTGCTTCCATTTTTCAAAGAAAAAGAGCTTGTAAAAATTCATAGTTTTAGATGGAGGCAAAACATTTCTCACTTTCACATTTAATGATTTAAAGCTAGGATGAAACAATTTTGTTTAAGCAGTCAACAAAGTAGACTCACTGACCTGAGTGTGTGTCTGTCTCAGCTGAAAAAATGTGGCGTCTGTAAGAAAATCCTGCCACAAACACTGCTTTTGCTATTAGGAAAGCTATAATTTTTAACTGCAGAAAAATGGAAATAAACTAGTGAGGTTAGGAAGCGGCAGTGGAGAATAACCTTACAGATGAAATAACACGCGGTGCAATTACATATTCAAGGACCATCGCTGGAGTCATTCACTCAGAAAACATATATTTGATCTATAAACATCCGTGCTGGAGATGACTTGATTCTCCTTTCCGATTTAATTTTAATATTCTAAGGCCTTGTGCAATGTAGTTTTCAGTCGCAGCAGGCTGTTCTGTTTGAATGATTTTTCCTATTATACTGCAGAATATAACACTCTACATCATTTCCAAAACATTACTGAAGGAGTGTGAAGCTCTACTGTAAACAGAAGTGAATCAAAAGGATTAATGTTTGAAGCTTGAATTACTCTAACGTTTGGAACAAATAACTTCCTTCAGGAAGTGAGCAAAATCAAACAGATGTGTCTGGCCAGAAACATTATCACATGAAGAAAGAGAAAAAGACTTATTTGTTTAATTTTTGTACAATGCAATGCTATTGATGGGGGGGGAAATTAATTGGGAGCGACACAGCTTTAGCTGGACCGTAGTTGCTGATCTGTGAAAGGGAAGATGCCGGGTTACTTTTCTCCAACTTTTCAAGTCTCAACAGCACTAGGCAGTGTGATTTTTAATAGCCCAGCCTGTGTGCTTGCCTGAATGCTATCTTTATGTAAGGTTTTCTGCTTTAAAAACAATACTCACCTGCTTTCTAAACCTCATTTATAGGTCCCACTCTGGTCATTACAGAATATTGCTGCTATGGTGATCTTTTAAACTTTCTGAGACGGAAACGAGATTCATTTATTTGTCCAAAACATGAAGAACATGCAGAAACAGCAGTTTATGAGAACCTTTTGCATCAGGCAGAGCCTGCAGCGTAAGTATGACCTGCTGAAATGTACTTGTGTTTTTAAAAGATTGGGAAGGAGGAGATACGAAAGTTTATTAGGGATAAGAGATGTGGAGAAACCTTTCATGCAGCAGGCTTTGAAGATTCTTTGCTGTGCAAGGAAACAATTTAATTAAAGAGATGATTTGTACAGTGGGTGGTTTATTCTAACAGAGCGTTATTGATTGTGTACATACACTCTCTGTCTTCCTTCTTTGTCAAATTTCCTGTAGTTATTTCATTTTGGCTCCAATTTTCATACGTATTTGTGTTTATCGTTCCTGTTAAACGTTGGCAGTGCTCATTTAGCAGCTTGAATGACAATTCCCCCAGTGTTGGGCTGTTAATACTCTGAGCTCTCCTAAGTTCCTGCCTTCAGAAATGAGTTCTTACAAAGTCAAACCGGCGCCTTTCAGTGTCAGAGGCAGGCTGCCACCGACAGCTCAGTGGATTTTGTGATGACACGACCCGTGTCACGATTCTGAGATTGCTCTTGTACTTTGGTTTTTTTCTGTTACTTCATCTATATATTTTTAACTTCTCTGTTTTAGATACCACCCCAGAGCTTTTTCCAGGTATGTTTCCAAGCAGATTTCCTGCTCGCTCTTTCCCTTTGCAAAGACATAACTTGCCAAAACAGAGAGGCTGTTACAATACCTGCCCATTTTTATTTTTAGTCTGTTTATTGCCCCAGTGGGCCCGTTACTTCGTGTTGGCAGACACAAAAGAACCAGGCAGACCCTTAGGATGTAGTGAAGTCCTTTGTCCCAGCAAGACGTAGAACTGGTGAAGCTGTTTGTGCCATGGTAACATATGGGTAGCTGGCAATATCCCGGAGAGGTTGGAACCACTGAGGTGATGAACACAAAACTGTGATTTGCCATTGGACTTGTGCCCTCTTTTCAGTGCGGGAATCTTACTGCTTGAGCACATATTGTAAAATGAAGTATTAGTGGCCGAGTATTTACCAAATTCTCACAGAATCACAGAATGATGGGGGCTGGAAGGGACCTTCAGAAGTCATCTAGTCCCTGCCAAAGCAGGGTCAACCAGAGCAGGCTGGACAGGAACGCATCCAGGCAGGTTTTGAGTATCTCCAGAGAAGGAGACTCCACAACCTCCCTGGGCAGCCTGTTCCAGTGCTCTGGCACCCTCAAAGTAAAGAAGTTTTTCCTCATGGTGAGATGGAATTCCCTGTGTTCCAGTTTGTGCCCGTTGCCCCTTGTCCTTCTCTGGGCTCTACAACCCATATTAGTATTTACTGTAAAGCTGCAGGTTCGAAGTGCGTCAGCTTTAGTGGTGACTAAAGCTATTGGTGATCTCATTACTCCTTTCCATGTTATCTCTGTGGCTGCATTTATTGTTCATAAACTAAGCAGGTATTTCAGGCTATGTATATGAGTTCTAATGGCAAAGAAGTGAAAAATGCCAAAGTACATCCATCATTTCTAAAGGTGCCTAACTGTATATTTATAAACCATATAGTATGAAAGTCTGTACATTTGAATTATATATAGCAATAAGAAAACTTAAAAAATGTAGCAGATGGCTGTCCCAAGCCTCGGCTGGTTCTTCAAAATGTATATGAATCCCCTTTGGAACTTGGGAATCTCTGAATTTAACATCTTTTACCATTTGTCTTCTGCATTTCAATTACCACTTGAGTTGCTGAAATATTCTGGTAGAAGTTGGCCTAAGCAGAAGGAGGAAGCACTGGCAGGTCCTGTGAAACATCTGGATGTTAATTTATAGAGAATGAAGTCTGTATAAACAGTATATCTGTGAAAGTTTTGGTTTGCTCACCTGAGCCAAACTCTTGAGACCTTTGGTTAGCTGTACTGACAAACCTCTCTTTCTATACAGGCCTATCCTCATCTTTTTTGCAGACCTATGAGTTTCCAATCTACTTTTCTTTTTAAAGCATTATAATCAGAGTGTTGGCATAACCTTAGCTTTTTGTTTGGATGGTTTCTGAGACCTTTTCACTAAATGATGTTTTATTTCATCTGCTGCCTCTACAGTGATGTTGCCAATGAGTACATGGACATGAAACCAGGAGTGTCGTACTCAGTCCCACCAAAAGCTGATAAAAAACGCCCAGTGAAGTCTGGTGAGTACAGTGGCAAGGAATTCTGTTTGCTGCTGGGAGTGCAGAGAGGAGGGCTTCATGGATTTTTTCAGTTTTATCATAATTTTCTTTCATTAGTGGGGAGAATTAAAATCCATTAATTGATATGGGAAGGCTTAAGAAAGACTGATATGATAAATTACAGTGTCTTGTTTTTTCCTCACACTTACATGGAGTATCAGTATTATTTTTTGCGTTTTTGTGGTGGGCTATTTATTTATTTATGTGGCTCTAGTCTGGTACTTATTAAGATCATTGTTTTGTTTAATGTAAGACAAATCTGCTTCTAAATGATTATACCTGGTCTGCTTAAAAGCTGTTGTTTATATTGCATAGGATCCTACACTGATCAGGATGTTACCCTTTCTATGTTGGAAGATGATGAGCTTGCTCTAGATGTTGAAGATCTACTAAGTTTTTCTTACCAGGTGGCAAAGGGCATGAGCTTCCTTGCCTCCAAAAATGTAAGTTAAGAATTTGTCAGAGCTGGACAGACCCAGTAGATTTCTGATTTCAGTGTTATAATGTGATCCATGTGTTTAAATGCTGAAATACTTCCATGTTCTTTTGAACAAGCACCGCAAACTGATATGCTCCTTCTTGATCCTGAAGCTTTGGCTAATGTTGGAGTTCTGTACTGTCCTCATTGGCCAAAAGTGGTGTTTATAACCCATAAGACAGAATGTAGGGTCCACAGTAGTCAACGTGAAGCAGTGCTACTGTGTATCCATAGTTCGGGCTAGTGGAATCAGTGGCCTTGTCCATGAACAGAAACTAGTCATAGAAATGTCAAGAGAAGAGACAGAGGAGAGGAACTGCAGTGAAGTCTGTTTGCTGCCCCCCGAGGCTCCACTGATGAATCATGTCATGTGTTGGGCGACGGCAGGCGCAGCTGAACCCTGCCTGGCTTGGGTGATACCTCTTTCGGGTTTGATCTTCAGCCCTTCCATTGTTTCCTGGAGCATCCAGGTAGTTTAATGAGAACTCCTGATGGCTTTGGAGGCGGTGACAACCATAGGAACCCCAAAGAGTTATTTCTTCAGTCTTCTCTGGTGTATGGGAATTAAATGGAATTCAGGCATGAAAGAACCAGAAGTCCAATGTGTGAACACCTGAAAAAACAATTAAATCTCTAGAGTTTAAGATTTATTCTTAAACTCTAGATTTATTCTCACTGCTGGAGAGTTTTCAAACTAAAGAACCATATGAAGACAGCTGCAAAGCTATTTATTTGCATGAGTTTTAAACAACGCTGCACTTGCTACTTCCCTCATGCAGAATACTGCCTTAAACAGGGGAGCCATCATATCATGTGCTTCTTTTTGTTTTAGCAGTATGGCTTGATGCACAGGATGTGTCTTGTTTTTTAATTTTCTGGAAAGAGAAAATCAGCCTAGAGACCCACAAATGATCTTTGTTGGCTACCCTGAGCATAAAAGACATTTCTCTAGGTTTCATAGGAGAGGTATTGCATAACAGAAAGGGATTTATAATGAATAGAAGTCTTAAGCATAGCATAATTATGATCTTCCTATGGTTGTTCTCACATTTTATTAGAAAAATGCCATTTAAAATATAAATATTGTAATTAATATAGAGATGGGGTTGTAGAGGTGCACCTTGGATAAAGCAAAAAATCAAACTTACGCAATTTAAGGAAAATAAGGTAATCCTGGGGTCCTGTGTTAATAGTGGAAAGTGTGGCTCTATTTCTGCTCCAGAGGAAGTCCACATTAATATGTGCTCTTGCACTTGTCTTTTCCCCCCACTGCTCCTCCTTCCAAACCCTTTAGTTTGTTTTTCATCTATCAACAGCTTCAAAGCAGGCTTGACAAGCAAACGCATTATATTACAGATTTTAATAGTTTTCGCCAGGCTCCTGCATCCTTCGCTATTCAGGACGCCCAGTGCTTAGCACACATATTCTTTATTTCTTTTTATTTTCCTATAGAATAGCCCAGGGATTCAGTATGCATCATTCCCAGTGACAATTTTCTTTGTAGTCTTTCCATTAATACAAACAGACATGGTGTCATTGAGTAGCAGAGGCAATAACAAATGTAACACCACCTCACCGTGAGGTTGGGAAGTAACGTGCGATATCACTTTGTCAGTGCAGAATTAACGGCTTTGTCCCAGAATTAAGTTGCACTGCGCTGGCACATTCCTGTGCTTGGTCCTCTCCGGTCGTTGTGTACATAGAAGCTCTTAGCTCCAGCTGGTAAAAGTAGTGGGGGCTGATGGATAAGATGCTTCAGATTGCCTCACACCCTCGGGGAATGAGGGTCCGCGCAGATCAGCAGCTCTTCTGCAAGTTGCTTGTGTGTATCAAGGCTGAGAGACATAGAAATGCCTCTGTGCAGGAGCGGCGATAGGAGCCTGTCCTGGGGGGATAGTTCCCTTATTAAGCACATGGTGCCTTAATCACAAGACTGGGCTTCCTCCAATGGACAAAGTCTTTATTCAATGCCAACTGCACTGATTCTGGAGGAACAAGGCATTGACATGCTGGATGCTTGGCTGTTCCTTCACTTTACTGTTTCAATGCAGTTGTGCTCTCTGCTTTAACACATGCAAAGTGCAGAATATGTTGGACTGGGAGGTGAATGAGAGTCCCCTGAGACAGCAATTGTCATTAAAAATAGTTCCTTCTATAAACATGCAAAAGAGACGGAGACTAAGTTGCTTGTGCAACCTGCAATTATTTTCTGAGTTTGATTTGCATAACTCTTGATATTTTAAGTCATTTTTTCATAGGGAATTCCTAAATTTTTTTATTTCAAAGAAAAAAAGAAAAATTGAACCATCTTCAGCTAGTTGTTAGACTGCCTGTGGACTATATACCATCAGTATGCTCTCCTTTCCAGATGGAAAAAGAGATAATTTTGTTAGAGAACTACCTCCGTTCCCCACAGTTGTGTACAGAGACGGCTGCTGGAAAACTCCAGCACCCTTCTGGAGCTGCACTTACAGACACGTGCACACACTTCTCAAGTGAAAACTGGAATACAAGCTAGCTAGGTCACAGAACACATGACTGTTCATTGAAGGATACTGGCATGTGAAAATTTCCAGTATTTTCAGATGCTTATAAAGCTCTCCCAGCTACTTTATTATTCAGGTCTTTCAGAGAAATATTTCTGAAGTGGGATTCAGTTTTCAGACTTGTGTGCTTTGAAGTTGTTACCATAATCTTCCCTGTTTTCAGCTTTTCAGCACTTTTCCCTCAACCACAATAGCTATTCAATAGAATATTGAAATTATTTCAGAAACAAACCACTTCTTCCCCTTATTTGTCCTGTATTAGGAAAGAAGCCAGTGATTTTTTTGATATAAAGTCAGAGGAAAAGTACATTAAACTTTAGCTGAAAACATGAAACACTAGAAAATTCAAAATGACTGCAAGTGGTCTTTTCTAAAATAAATGAAAAGACAACCTTAACCATGTGGGTCAATGTCATGATAGTAAAGATACTACACCAGAATGTTTAATCATCTGAGTAAGCTTATTAACACATGGTTTCATTATGACTTTCAGCTTGGCATAAAATGCATAATGCAGTAAGTTATATAGCTAAGTAAACATGTAACCAAGCAACAGCCTGTTAAGGATATTATAAAATAACTTTGTTTGTCTGTTTGTTATTTAGTGCATTCATAGGGATCTGGCCGCAAGAAATATTCTCCTAACTCATGGTCGAATAACAAAAATCTGTGACTTTGGCCTGGCAAGAGATATAAGGAATGACTCAAATTATGTGGTCAAAGGAAATGTAAGTATATATGATACTTTATCCACCTCTTTTAAGCTAGGGGAGTTCCTGTTGTCTTGACATGCAAAGAAAAGTCTTAGATGGAAATCTGGATTTCCCAATTCTGGTATATATCTGTGCTGGTCAGGAACATGAGGAGGGGCAATTCCTGATGTAGATGCGTGTGCTGACAAAATCCTTGGTATATACGTGTTGTTACACTGGAAAAGACATGCTAGTATCTGAATGTATGTTGTAGTGGCTGAGATGTTTTTGCTGTACTAACATAACACCCAGTCTTTCTGTTTTATCTGAACATACTAAAAGTTACAGTAATTGCAAGTTTTGCCACTGGAATATTCTAGTAGCCTAATCCTAATATAATTATTTTGAAACTTTTTCTCTGGGCATTGCTATATTTGTCCATTACTGAAATAGTTTATTTTAAAAATACCTAAATAATCAGGGATTTGCATCCTGTTCTTTGCTATAAAGCATCACTCAGACAACAGAAACTGGATTCTGAAGTGTGAATTTATTGATTAGGGCAGAGTGGGAGGCAAAAATCTCCTCCTGTGTGTAACATAGAGCTTTAACTTGCAGCTATAGTTCAAACCCTTTAACAGGGTTGGAAGAAGACACTATATTTTGATGAGAAAAGTTTAAAACCCCCTATGTAGAAGAGTACCCATTACACTGGTAGGTGCTAGACCTCTTCAGGGGTACAAAGACACTTTGAAGTGATGCAGATTAACTTGGCAGCACTCGAAGTCCGCTTTAAAGTGCTAGTGCAGTAAAAGGAGCTGTACTACAAAAGAAAGTCGAGTCCGTCTGTGGTTAAGCAGGAGAAGTGTGCTACGAAATACAGGTGTAGACTTCTCAAACTGATTTGCACTGCCTGGATTGTTGTTAGTCTGCATCAGATACATGCAGCCGACTGCTACCTTCAGAGTACACTTGTTTTCACTTGCACCATTTTTCAAAGGAGAGGAGATCCATGTTCAGCGAGGCAGGTCTCCTCCCCAGCCCCACTGAGTGGTCAGGGGCTGGTTGTTCTTTAGGGACTTGACAACACACAAACCAAAGGTTGCCCATCCAGGCTTTGGGCAAGCTGTCCCACACCTGAGCACCTCCCACCGAAGTGTTTTTCCATGCTTGGTTAACCTCAGTCACCTCAGGTATCACAGAATCGCAGAATGGTAGGGAACTCTGGAGATCATCTAGTCCAACCCCTCTGCCAAAGCAGGGTCACCTCAAGTAGGTTGGACAGGAACACATCCAGGCTGGTTTTGAATATCTCCAGAGAAAGAGACTCCACAACCTCTCTGGGCAGCCTGTTCCAGCTGAAGATATCTGAGATGTCTCTGTTGCTTTGTTGTCACCCAGCAGTCCCTGATGTCCCAGGTACCTACAGCATCCCTATTTTAGGCTATGGGAGAGACGGGTTTATCAGCTTCAGAAACAATGTTGGTACCAGCCACTGGGTGCCTAGAATTGAGGTTAGGGAACAACAGGAGCAGAAATAATTCAGGAATGGCTGTCCTGGCAAAATATTGAGTGGCATTTCTGTAATAAAGCTACTTTCAGACTCAGGGTCAGGTCAGGAGCTGCTTGATCAGTCAAGGCTCCTGGGAGTGGGAAGTGCAGACCAGCAGCTTGGGAGGAAAGTGGGCAGTAAATCATGGACTTTTACATGTCTAGGCTACCCTTTAAGTTTTCTGAGTTGCCTGACAGTAGGATTTTACATAGCCTGAAAGGGTCAGAGGAGGATAGGCTGCAGCTGCCTGGGGAGAGGAAGCAGTGGCTGCAGGAGGTGTCTGGTTGCATCTGGCCTGATCATGAAGCAGATCAGGAGTGCTGGGGCATCCCTCGCCGTGGGCTCTGCTGGGAGACAGTGCTGCCGACAGCATCTGGGGGCTTGGCCAGGAAGAGTGTTTGCTGTCTGTCTTGTTCAGGAAATAAACAACTCTGGTTGCCTCTCTGGTGAACCGGCCCATGGTAGATGCTGCCTCCCCTCCACCTCCTTTCTTTTCCTTTCCATTCACCTCTTTCTCTGTTGGGTCTCCTTTCCTTACAAGACATCAAGGCTCTTCTCTATAGTGTGGTTGAAATATATCTTTAGACACATAATTGCACGACCATTTAAAAGGAAGAGGTCTGGTTTCTCCCACAGCAGGGCAAATGCTTAGGACAGAAGCCTGACCGGCTCCTGCAGTCAGACAAGGAAAGGGAAAAGCAGGGAGAGGAAGGCGGAAGCAAATCCAAAGGCTTTCTGTGCCCTTTCCTCTGCTCCAGTTAGCATTCCCAAGGGAAGTCTGGCCCCACACAAACTGAAAAATGTCAATATACATTTCTTTCATGTGAATTTTCATTTTTTTTCTGATACACTAAGGAGCTAAAGCAGAAGTCTTAACTGTTGATTAAAGCCTGGAAGCATCTTGGCTACGTGAATCTCATCCCTGTCCCTATGGGAGCCAGTCCACGGAATTACACTTGCATGTTTGCATAAGGAACCGTACCATGGTCATGTATATTATTTTGCTCTGACTTCCTGCCAGCCCTTATAAACAAGACAGAAGGAATCACACAGTGTACAGAAAATTAGAGTGCAAGGAACTGCACACGTTTGGTAGACCCACAGAAAGATGGATCAATAACCGTGCAGCACTTGGAGACTCTAAAATACTGGGATTGCCATTTTTGGTTGGATACTTCTCTTTCTTGATTTAATGAGTATTTAAACCACGTAAGAAGTAGAAAAGGTTACTTTCATCTTGTAAATTTTGTATGCCTTATGTCAATTATCTTAATTTATTCCCTTTTCCCTGGATAGGCTCGTCTTCCTGTGAAGTGGATGGCACCTGAAAGTATTTTCAATTGCGTCTACACCTTTGAGAGTGACGTCTGGTCTTACGGGATATTACTTTGGGAGCTCTTTTCTTTAGGTAAGCTCCTTCAAGATCTGTACTTCAGGGGATTTCAGTTTCATCTTGGTTCCACTGCAGATGCAGGCATCACGTTGCTCATGTGCTCTCTCAACAGGAAGCAGCCCATATCCAGGGATGCCTGTGGACTCCAAGTTCTATAAAATGATCAAGGAGGGATACAGGATGTTCAGCCCTGAGTGTGCACCCCCTGAAATGTAAGTGAGCGACCAGCACCTCTGATCACCAGACGTCAGCAATGATGCAAAGGAAGGGAAGTTTCCAGACTTGCGTTACGGGTCATTGCACTGCCCCATTGCCTTTTTTTTTAAGTTCTTTTCACGCTTTAAGTAATTCATGTAATCTAACTACCGGAATACGTGCTTGTGTTGTTACAAGCAATGAAATACATTCATGCCTTGTACCATCTGATCACTTTGTCATGGCATCTGCTCTGTGTCAATAAATTATTGACAGACCACAGAACATAATTAAATGCTTTTAATTCAGATAAAGCAGTCAGTGAGATGTATCACCAGACTGTACAGCATCTGCATTTGTTCTGTACTTCCTGACAGCAAGAGGACTGGCAACTGATCTTCTTCATGAGCCATCCCTACTTCACTGTTTTGTAAATGGATTGGTACTTAGCAAGCTGTCAGACTAATTCCAGAGACTCTCATTAGTATTGAGTCCTTCGCTGTCACAAGCACAGGTGTTAGCAGCACTATTTCTATTCTTAAAAGTAATTTGAAGGTAAACTGTGAGACTGGGTCACACTTCTCTGACAAATAGTAACAGAGGCAAGATAAGAACTCAGGATTTCCTCATCAGCAGTACTTAATTTCAGTATTTTTGCAGGTATGACATAATGAAGAGTTGCTGGGATGCTGATCCTTTACAGAGACCCACGTTTAAACAAATTGTACAACTGATAGAGCAGCAGCTTTCAGATAATGCCCCTCGGGTAAGTTATGGATCATCAGTTTTTTGGAGTTAAAGCAGTTTCAAGGAAGACATTAGACTAGAGCCATGAGGCGCAAAGATTCTGGGCACTTCATTCATTTTCCAGTATTATTTATGTAGCTTTGCACTGTAAGTTTGGGTGGTAGGAATGATGCCTGGGCTACTCACTTCTGCTCTGCTTTGCCATTAAACAGTAGCTGTCCAAGCCCATACCTGAAACAAGTGCAAACTGAAGAAGACTCTTTGCATGGTTGGTGATTCTCACTCAAAATAGACCTGGCACAACAATTTTGGTGTTATAAAATGCAATGGTACTGCATAAATTAATCTTAAACTATGAAAAATTCTGTTCCCATGGGAAAAAAAATCTCAGAAATGAAGTATACTTAGCTTTTATTAGAAAAGCTTTCTGGATGAAGGGGTTGAACTTTTGGTGCTCTTCTGCCTCTTCTCACTTGCTTCCCCCAGCTCTATTTGTATAGCCTTGGAGGTATGTCATGACAAACTGTATTCATTGCTCTTTCAACTGTTCCCTAGTAAAAGCTTTTTTCTGAGAGGGTAACTGGACAAAACAGTCCAAAATAAAAGTGGAGGCACATCAGAGACTTGGATTTTCTCTTGCAATAACATTATGTGTTACTGGGGTTTGAAAAAGTAAGTTTAAAACCTGGTTTAAAAATAAAGCTTCCTTTTGCCTTCTGGATGCCTTGTCTGGGCACCGAATACATGGCTTCCTGACAATTTGAGAAAAGAGGAAACTGAAAGCTGCTGGGGTTCGATTGCATCCTGTAGTGTATTTTTGGCAGGTGCAGGCATTACTAAAACAAAAACAAGAATGCGAAGGAAATATTAGTGAGGCTTCTGGGGGAGTTTTAGTAATAGCCTGAGCTGTGTTTTTACAAGCTCAGTTGAAATTTGGTGTGCAGTTGGAAGCTGCGGTGTTTTAAATAACTGAGATTGAGATCCTTGACTCTTCAAAAGAGGAGTTAAGCCCAAGACCCTTTGAAAGTGTCTTTAGATTTGCAAAGAAACATCTGAGTTGGGTCCCTTCCTTACTGGTGTGTAGTACAGAGTGGGAAAAGGCTAGGAAAGGAGAGCTCTCTGACTATGCCTGAAGGGAGCACAACACTGACACTGGTCTTTGGCTTCTGCAGGTTTATGCCAACTTTTCAACTCCACCTTCCAGTCAAGGAAACGCTCCCGATCACTCGGTGAGGATTAACTCCGTGGGTAGCAGTGCTTCATCTACTCAGCCTCTCCTGGTACGCGAAGATGCCTGAGTGGCATCTAGAAGAAGAGGAGCCCAGATGTGTTAGCTGTTTGTATTGCGCAGGGGGTGAGAGAGGGACGACTTCAATAATTTCTCTTACTTTTACTCACTACTACCACTGTGTAGCTGAAATGTTGTTGTAATGCTGTCCTTTACCACACACTGTTACACATAATCTTAATCTGCTGAGCACGGTTACAGGCATCATTGCAATGTTAACTGAAGCTGTATATATTTTGCTATATTGTGTGTATTTGCAGTAGAGAGCCAGATCTGAAGGAAAAAAAAATAATGCAACCAACAAAAGAAATCCTGAGCCAGGGTGTGGAACAAGATGACTACATATCAAACCAAATCTGCAGTGATCCTTCTCTGGATCCATGCCTGGAAAGTGTACGGTCATTTTCTAGTTAATCTTGTTTTACTGAATTGAAGAAATAAACGAATATGAAGCTAATGGCTTTGCAAACCCCTTTCCACATCCAGCCAAGCCTGAGAAGCTTTCCCAGGCAGTTATCAGAGGTTGAAGGCCGGTGAGGGTGCTATATGTCCCTGGGCCAGAGATGCGAAGGGACCAAGATCCTTCCAAAGTTGGTCTGCACAGCAGCAAACCCTCCTGGGAGCTCTGGGGTTGGAACCAGAGGAGGGGAGGAGAGAGATTGGATCTTCTTCCCACCCGTGCTGTCAGCCTTGCAGACTGGTTCCGAGGTTTCCATGGGTACATGCACTACTTCCCACTGCCCCATTCCCTGCTGGGGATGGAGCTGCCCGTTGCTGGGTCTCACCTCACCATGGAGCCTGAACTGCTCCCGCGCCCCCCTGCCTTGGGAGTCTGAGGGCTTCGATGCTTGTTTTGCTAATAGTTACGTCCAGAAGTGTTCACCAAAGATAGGTGGGCCCTGCCAAGTTGGTCAAAATAGAGGAGGAGGGCTGCTTCCAGTAAACTGTGTGTCTGGAGGAGAGGCCGTTTAACGAGTCATCTTATCTAAGGGAGAGCAGAGACAAAAAAATCCCTCCTGGGGGCCCTTTCTTTATCTTGTCCTCCCCAGGTGAATCTTTCCCGCAGGCAGGCTTGGATAGTGCTAACTGGAAAGGGCTATTTTCCCCCGCCCCAAGTCGTTTCATCTTTCTGTAGTAGAACAGAGATCATAATGAAGAAGAGCCTAACTGGGAAGCGCTGAATTTATAAATGGGATAAAAGAAAGAATCCCTTCAGTCTCGTTTGCCAGATGTGAGGCTTTGGGGTCAGTATCTGTTGAGCCAAGGGTTGTGCTCAAGTGTCTTCTAAACCCTTTTTTTTCCCCATTGGAAACTGGTAATTCTTTTCTTCCTTTGTTTCTGTCCCCTAGAAATTAGTAAAGGCATCGTGAGAAGCATTTATCAGAGGCAGAGTACTAGTTGAGTACCTATTTATTTACATTGCACTTAAGCACTCTGTAACTTATACTTTACCAGGATTTTGGTTGAGTTTACATGCAATTTAAATGTGTAACTAACTGCCCAAATGCCAGGTAATTGTAAATATGCATACTGGTAGTATATTTTGGGTTATGTTGAATACCAGCGCTCTTTCTGTGACTGTGCATTTGGTTTATTGTTACAGGAATCTGTCTTTCAGAGTTAAGTCAAAAATTAGCCATTTGCACTGAACTTACTTAGGCTGTTGCACCTTTCCAAAGTTAGCCAGTTGTTTGGAGGCACTCTTATGCATACTTGTTGTTGAGCATTTTCAGTTTAATGCTATAAAAGCTCTTTTCGTAACGTGTTGGCTTTCAGAGCAACTGTAGACAAATTAGTTGTCATAATTATAGATGTCTCGGTACTTTACGGACACTTAGCTGAAAGAGGTTTGGGTTTTTTCGTTCTTGAAATTTATATTTTTATAATTTGGGGATTTTTGAAACTTATTTTGCAATGGCTTGGTGTTTTGAATGGGTTTATGCATTGTTTTTGTAAATATGGAAATGTAGCAATAACGTCCTTTTGACTATTCTCAGTCCTTGAGTCTCAAAAATATTTTTTTATATATATATATGCAAAAACTATATGTATAAATATGTAAGTGTTTGAAAGTTTATGAAACACTTATGGATATGTTGCTCGGTTGTAGAATTGCAGTTCAAAAAAGTTCAAATAAATCTGTAAATATGTACTCAAATGCTACCAATGTGTACTATGTTAAGAAGGAATATTTTCATGTAAGTCTTAATAAATTCTTGGATTGAAGCAAAACCTCAGTGTCTGGCCACACAGAGCTCAAGTCTGGCATTCTGAAACGTTTTTGCAAATGTGTGCCAGGAAACCTTCATGTTTATTTGTTATGAAAGTTCTTTACCTGTGAATGTATGGGACAAATACTTGGAAACTCGGATGCAGCTTTATTCTGGAAAAAAAATTGCAACTCGAAGATTGATCCTGTAGACTTGATGCAGTCTGTATGTCATGAATAGTATTTAAAACGGAACAAAGATATCTCAGTGTTACTCAGGGCATGGTTGCAGAGGCAGTTGGAGCCACTCAAAGGCTGCAATGATGCCAAATAGTCCCCCTTTGCTCAAACACATGGACACGTACGTTCTCTTGTCCCCTCCTGCACGCCGGCTGGGAAGGCAGCATGAGATACCTCTTTCTGCTTGGGTTGGGGGTTCATAAAGAGACAATGTGAGGCTTCCCTTGCTGAGCAGGTACCCCGTGTCTTAGTGGGAGACCCTCTGCTTTAATTACTCCAGGTTTGAAATCTGTGACTCACCTGCTCACACTTGTTCCTCTGCTGCATGATGGTCTGCATCAGCATGGTTGGTGCGTGGTTAATGGTAGGTACAGAGCACATAAGCAAAAGTTTCTAGGACTATCCTACCAAAAACCTCCTCATAGGAGAGACAAATCTCAACTGTTTTGGTCTGTAAATGTTTCTGTTCTGTCAAAAGACCTCCTTGAAGAGTTCCCTTCCTTCAGAGTTTCCTTTCTAAAACAGCTCACTTTTTTTTTATTTCCTTTTTGTTTCTTGCTTCCACCCAGGCCTTGGCTCTGTTTGTTAAAACTAATTAAGGAAATTAAAACCTAATTTCATCAGGAGCCAGGAGGTGTAAGCTTTGCCACAATGAGCATTGTCGTAGTTTTCTAATAATGCTTCAGAAGATACCAAGATTGTGGCTGGTTTTCAACCATTTTTTCTCCTGTCTTGTCCACCCTTCCCTCCCTCCCCCCAGTCAAGCAAAGTAGACTTCATACTGAGGCATCCCAGTAGCTGACTTGGTACAAATAATTACTGAATTCTCATTTAGCATAGCCAAAGGAACTGTTTTATCTGTGTATTCGGTTAGCACCTCATTAATTTTATTTTCCTGAAATGTTTCCCCTTCTGAAGTAACCTAGAATACAGCATCTCTGCTTTCTAAAAAATCTCTCCTGTTTTCTTATTACAAGGCGTGCAATGATTACCACCTCCATCCCTGTTCGTGGTCACACGGACCATTTCCCCCTGAATAATTTTCTTGTGCTGGTTCTAAGCAATAGCTTACATGGAAAAGCACATCAGGAAGGCATTTAATACGTATTTTATCTGTCCTTCAAAGCATTACTGTATGTAGATATAAAGAGAAACCAGTTCCATGTTACCAGCATGGACTATCAGGACCATGGACCATCATAGACCAAATATCTGAAGGGAAGGAGCAAAGAGGATAGAGCCAATCTATTTCCATTGGTGCCCAGTGACAGGACCAGAGTCAGTGGGGACAAACTGAAACACAGGAGGTTCCCTCTGAACATCAGCAAATGCTATTTTTTACTGTGAGGGGGGCTGAACACAGGTTGCCAAGAGAGGTTGTGGAATCTCCATCCTTGAAGATACTCAAAAAACATCTGGACATGGTCCTGGACAATTGGCTCTAGGTGCCCCTGCTTGAGCAGGTGGGTTGGACCAGATGACCTCCAGAGGTGTCTTCTAACCTCAACTCTTCTGGGATTCTGCAATCAGCGAGGGCACTTTGGAGAATCTCAGCTGTAACATTCACTTTGCCAGAAGTAGAAAAGAAAATCCCACCCTTGTACTGAACACTATAGAATGATTCTTCCTCTGTTCTATTTACTAGCTAGATAAGAAAATACTTGAAGGCTCTGTGGGAGAGAAGAAAGATTGTGGACACACTACATGGTATTAGTGATCAGTATCATAGGCATCGCCACCACCAGATTTGTTTGTTTCTGGTTCTCCTTCACATCTGTATAGGTCGTTGGGGAGGTTGTCTGTAAATGGGGACACGGTGCACCTGGCCAAGTCACCAGGGAACTATCAGTCACACCCTGGATTGAAGAGGTTGGACAACAGCATCCTTGACTCTGCTGCGTTGTAGGCTGAAACTGAGAGAGTGAAATGTTTCCCTTTTCCTGTACATGGATTAGGAAACTTTCTACTTGTCCTGTGGGGAGGTCTGAGTCCCAACAAGAGGACATGGAGCAGTTGCATAGACTTTTTAGCCCCTGGTTTAGAACTGAAGCTATAACAAAAATATGAAAACCTACTCTGCAGTTCTGTTGTGGTTTCCAGAAACTTCTGTAACTATGAATAATGGTTACAGCCAACCTTCAATTGCCATGTTTCCAGAGCACTAAATTCTTAAAAGATTACACTGTAACTAGTAAGTTTATGTCCAAAAATTGCTCTGAGGCTACTTTTTCTGAAAGATTGTCCATATTTCATAAATTGATTATCGGTCACTCTTTTTCATGAGAACCATTATCTGTCAGCTGCCAACCAGGCAGCAGAGATGATTTTCTAGCAGCAATAGCTCTAGAGACTTGTTTTTTCTGTCCATGCCCTGAAAGTCATTTTAGCTAGGCTGTGACAAGCAGTAGAAACCAGCTGACCTCAAAGGGCCTGTTGGGCTTTGAGACATCACTCTGCCCTCCTCACCAAGCAATGTCAGCACCATCAGATAAGAGGTTCGCGTGGCAGGTTTAGCGCTATCAGACCATCAGGTCACCATGCGGGAAGGCACAGCGTGTAGCTTTCCCTCCAGATCAGTACACATCAGTGTGTGGTGCAGGTTGCCCTGGAACTTTCTCTAGCCGCAGAAAGTGCAAAATAATCTTTGCCTTCCCCCAAATATGGATATTTTGAGAAGTACCAGCACCAGTGGCTGGCTGCAATTCTTCTGTGAATTATACTGCATGTGCATTTGGCTTGTTTGAGTATGGTTATGGGGTGGGGGGCCTTGCTCTTGATATGTGGTTATGGGGGGGTTTGCTGTGGTCATCCAAAAAAAAAGTTGGCTTAGTGGCACATCCGAGCACTCACTTTTGGTGACTGAAATTGGAACAGGCTACCCAGGGAAGTGGTTGAGTCGCCATCCCTGGAGGTATTTACAAGACATGTAGACGTGGTACTGAGGGACATGGTTTACTGATGGTTTTGTCGGTGTTAGGTTGATGGTTGGACTTGATGATCTGAAAGGTTCCTTCCAACATAGACGATTCTATGATTCTGTGAAATAACATGTGACATTTGACTTTCCTGCTCAGGGTGGGAGGAGGGTTGGTGAGCAGGGCAGCTGACGTGGGTCCAGCTGTCTGGTGGGCTGGGGATGAAAGGAGTTGAAAGACATTCCTCAAGCCTCTGGCCTATTCAGTGGATTAAAGGAAAATTTTAAAAGGACAATTGCAACCTCCCAAATGCTGTTTTTGGCATTTCCTCTTTTGAGTTAAAACAGCAAAACAATTCAAACTTATTTTTGAGATGAATTTTTTTTTTGTTTTTTCCCTTTACATCTTTTTTCATTCAAAACCTGTTTGCGTTTTTCTTCTTTTGCTGGGACCAAACATTAGCTAGTCATGGTGTTCCAGAAATTAGTGGTATTTGGAAATTTCCAGAGTTCTTGTGCAACATGTTTTGGGTTTCAACTCTGTCTGGTAGACAGGATGTCTGTGAACCAAAGCACCAAAGGAAAGACTTCTCCTTGGACTAGAAACAACAGATCAAAACTGGCAACTGCTCCACCAAAACCAGTAAGTAGTTGCACAGCTGCCTGGTTGCCCGAGGGGAGCCTTGAGTGGCTGCATTGCTAAGGGCAGCAGAAGAATGAAGAGCCTCTTCTGCTGGTTACCAGCACGTGGACAAGCCCAGCAGCAACAGAGAAGGAAACGTTGGGTTTACCCCGTCATGACTGAGGCCTGCAAAGGTGTCCTCGCTCATCCTGGTGTTTGCAAGTGGCTTCATTTTGAGGGAAAGGAGGGAAATTACTGGTGTAATACGTTTCACCTATTCAATCTGAGAGAACTAAGACACTTACTTAAAAGAGGGGAGAAAATGAAGTACGTTTTAGAATACCTCCTCTTTTAATAATGGAGATAAGCATTCATAGAGCATGTTTGTCAGCATCCTTTGAACTGTCTTGATGAAACTAATTAAGTAGGATAAAATCAAATTGCTTCACTACAATTAGTTACGACTCATAGAAATAATTTTGGAAATTTTATTCTTTTCTTCTAGAGCTTGTGGCACTTTGGGGCATGGAGAAAGTATACAAGTATGAGCACTACTGTATGAGGGAGTAATTTCCCCTCCAAGGAAATTACTATAGTCCCAGGATTATAATTATTTTTCAAACCTCGTGGTTAAGCCACTGGAAATTTCAGAGGCCTGGGGGCATTGTCCCGGAGTGGGGATGGGGAGATGCTGTGCACCCTGGGTTTCAGGGAGGTAGCTCCAGATGCAGCCCAGAGAACACGGCTGACCGGCGCCTTTCTCCATCCCCTCCAGCCATCGACTGTCGGCTCGTTAGAGGCTTCCTAGGATTTCTCAGGCTCCTTTGAATGGCAGCAGTTGTTTGGCTTTCCCTTGCAAAGTTGCCACAAAAAGACTTAAGCTGATTTTGGCCACTGAAGTGGCAAAACAAAACAAAAAACAGTATTTTTTTATCATAAAAATATTATTGCAAGAACCCCCCCAATGACTGCCTGTCACGCTGTGCTGCCTGAGCTCTGCTGCAGGGCCCCTGCAGGGATGGATCAGCAGGACCTGGGGCAGCAGGAGCGCTGGGACTCTGGCACAGGGACGAGCATCTTCTGCAGCCCTGGCCCTGGGCTGACCAGCCAGATCTCCTTTGGGGCCACACACAGCACTTCCAGGGTCACGGAGGACGTCTGCACTATATCTCACATGTCCCACAAGCCACCAGCACTTGGCAGGGGACGGAAGTTTCTTTAGGAGTGGTAGGAGGTAACCCAGAGGATTTGCCTCCCAGGTGGCCTCTATTACTCTGCCCCTCAATCCCAGCAGGAAGCATATTACCTGCTTCCCTACAGCCTCTGTCCCAAAGAACTGGGAAGGAAAAAAAAACCTATTTTATGATCTTTAATGCTTCTTTGCTTTTTTATTTTTAATTCTTTTTTTATTGCTGCTTAATAAAGTTGCCTCGCCAGCCTCAGACCTTGCTGTGTTTAATATTTTTCATTTTTCTATGAAGGTACAACGCTGGGGAAGATCCTGGTTTTAGGCAAAGTGCTCAAAGCCTCTCCCCAGCAGAGAGGAGGCTCCAGCTCCCTCCCTGGGCTGTGTGTTTGTGTGTGTGTGTTAGCGTAGGGCAGCTGCAGAAAGCACCGTCCCCTCACACAAGCCCCTCTGGCCTCCTCTTTGAACAGCTTTAGGAACAAATCTCCCTTTAATCATCTCCGTAAACTATTGTCGCAGTTACGTAGGCTGCCCCAGCCGTGTGATGGTCATGTGTGCTGATCACCACCCCGGCACTTTCCGAATCACAAGTAATAGATGGATTTACCTCCTTGGGATCAGGCCGGCGCTGTCAGCTCTGCCCCGAGCAACGCCCGTGTGAATCACCATATGGCAGTGGTTTGGACCTGCTCTTATCCTTTATTCAAAGCAGAGAGCATTCAAAACATCGGTTCCTGAAGGGGAGGAGGGGAGGGAGGGAGAAGGCTGAAGGAGAACCATGTTTTGCCACAATTTTCAAGGCAGATAATTATTTAGGTCTAAACACATCACACCTGCTTTCTCACACTTTACCCTTAGTTCAGAGTTGGGGAGAGAAAAATAAGGTCCTGATTTTGCGTTGTATACTGCAGGGCCATTAGTAATGTAATTACAAATAGTGATGAGAATATCTGTTAACCGGTTGGAAAGTAAGAATTTCAATCTCTCCATTTACCATCTAGTATCTGGGCAGTCCAAGGAGCCACTAATGTTACATGAAGAATATCTTAAGCCACTTATACTACAAGAGAAATATCTTCAGAAATAACACCGCGGTATCGTCAAGGATATTTTCTGGCCTGATGCCCGCAAGTCTTGCAGCGCAAAATGGGTCTGGTGTCACCAGCCTGGAGACCGCCTGCAGATTCATCACCTTTTCAAGATTTCTTCTTCTGATACCAAAAACCTCTCTGGAGCAGAGCCTAATTTCCACCCAAGCCCATGGATTGCACAAATTAGGACTGTGAAGGAGTAACAGCACACCTTGTTTGCCCACCCAACACTTCTCCTTCCAATGGAAGACCAGATACGAAAAAGTGGCTGTTTTATACTTGCGTGTGGCCAGTGTGAAAACAAAGAACAGAAAACCAAAAACCCTGGACCCCACTTGTGCTGCGCCATGAGATCGTTACAGTCATATGACGAGCTTTCTATCTAGATTGTTTGGCACCCTAATTGTAATCTGTGGTTACGTACAAGCCTAACCGCAGCGATACCTGCAAATATGGTTAAAGCTGATCTACAACATATCAGCTGGAGAAGGAAACGTCTCAGCTCCTTTGCACAAGGAACTTGAACAAAAACTGTTTTGTTTCTCCTCCGTGACAAAAAACAGCCTCAGGGGCCCAGTGGAAGCTTTAGAAAACAGGCTAAAAACAGCTTTCCAACACTGAAGCTTTATTATTATCTGGGACGGCTCTTTCTCCAGTTATAACTGCTAAAGAGCTCGACCATCACATAGATGGCTATTTTAAATTAAAAAGAGGAGTTTTTCTGGTGGCAGATTAAACTTGAATTACACACTGTCACACATTTGTCTAGGCTCAAATTCATATCAAAATACAAAATCGCATGAAACATCAAGCAGTGGGAAGAAGAGGAGGGAGGAAAGCCAAGCTTTGCGATGTCAGAGCCGACCAGCTGGGCTGGGCTGAGCCCAGGGCTCCATCTGGCCGGCCAGACCAGCAGCCAGTACTGGGGCAACTGGTTGTGCCTCCCATGAAAACCAGCTGAAGGTCATTTCCACCCAGTGGGGAGGAGAGGGCAGACTTTTGGTAAACTCAGGTGGAAGGGGAATCCAATACAGCTGTGGTTTGCAGGAGTGAAAGAGACCTGGAGTAAGTCTGTGTTGTAAGAGCCATACTGAGAATGGGGTCTGTGGGGCCAGACACCCAACAAAGACCCAAAGCATGGGGAAATCCAGCCTTGGAGCTTATCATCCATATAGACAGGTTACAGTGATCCCGGGAGGGGGAGCAAACTCAGAAGGAAGGGAAAAGGCTTTCCCAGCACCTGGGAGAAAGTCAGGACTCCCCCACCTTTGGTGCTGCTGGCTCAGCTCCTTCCAACAGCAGCCACCATCCTTCAGGGTGGTCACCATGAAGGGTCAACCAGCAAGAGCAAATGAAGCAAAACCAGGCAAGGCTGTGTTCGACATTTATACGGGCAAAGGTGCAGATGGTCATTAGGAGCTTCCGATTCAAGAGCTGCTGCAAGGGCTCAGCCTCCTCCCTGGCTGCATCCTCCTGCTCTTCGCACTGGGCTTGGCACCACATCAGTCCTGTGCTTCGTGCTCGCCCTTGTCCTCCATAACTCACGACAGTGGCAGAAATTAATGGAAATAGGAGATTGTGCATTTGGCTGTTAACTCCAGCAGTCTATGGAGTTAAATAGGGAAGTGTTAGAGATGGGTACCTTCTCAAGTGTTGGATCTTTGGATAACTACCCCTATCTGCATCCCCATGGCTGGGAAGGAGGGATGGTCACATCGTATGACAGCAGGATACTTACCCAGCAACATCTGAGACTCCAGCCACTTCCCTGGAAAATGAATGCTGGCATTTAGCGTTGCAGTCTTGGGCAACAGCCCCATCAGCTGCTTCAGGGGAGGTTGGAGACAAGTTGCCCATCACACACACCTCGGGAATAGCTGCCTCATGGCGGGGATGTGTCTCCTTAATCCCGCTCAGTGACTGGCAGTTGGTACCCTGCAGCATGAGGCTGGATATTTCTTCTAACTTTCCATCCTGCCCAGTGTCACAGTGGATATTTGTGATGAATATCTTCCACAAAATTTATTTTCTAAGAGACCAAAAGTAAGCAAAGCCTTCTTCAAGAGAAAACAAGTCAAATATTTTCCTACTTCCCTGAGCAGTTTTGTGCAGACTTGATGCAGTTGATAATGAGGTTCCAGGTCATTTCTTATTTTGGTACCATCTGCTGCAGTGGGAAATAACAACCAAATGTATTTTATAAACACCATATGAATACGGTTCATTTTGTCTAATAGTGTCCAAATCCTCTCTCCTAGCTAAGTATATGCTGAACTTGAAAAGACCATTCCTGAACATCAGTACAGCTTCAGAAAGTCTATCACCTCCAAGCAGACACACTTAATATAATTCTTTTGCAATAGATTTTAGCATTTTACCCCAAGTGTAGAAAGTGGGCTGTACAGGGCTGCTATGACAGCCAGCTATAAGTCTATGCATTATGACTTATGCATATTATGCATATTATGACATGACTATGCATGACAGACTTACCGTGGAGACTTTACAAGAAGAAGAAATACTTCAGAATTCGCGTTATTCTTCCACCTAGCCTTTGTGCAGCATTTTCCATCCTGCTGTCCAGAGGCCTTTTGTCATAAAAAAAGATGTGATTTTTTTTTTTTGAGAAGTCCATCAAGAGAACTGTTTCACCAGCTGCCCGCAGATGCGGCTTACTAAACTTTGCTAGACTGGTTGCCTCTAAGGATGCTCGCTGTTACCAGGATGGCTCCTGCCAAAGCATCTTCTTCATTATGCCCCCACCAGTGCTTTCCAGCACCCACCTGCAGCCCTTGCGCATCTGCTCCCCTTCTCCTCCATGCCTGCCCCAGAAGTATGTGGGCAGAAGTATATGGGAAGGATAAAAGTAGATAGTCTAGATGTGCTGAGGGCTCGGAAGGCACAGATTCTGTCCCGTTTTGTCTGTGCAGTCTGAACAAGCAAGCTCAAAGCACAGTCACGCAGCTTCTGAGACAGCCTGGCCATCAGACATACAACCTCCTTGGGGTTCGTGGCACCCAGCTCCACCACCTGAAGGAGTTGCTCCGGGGACAAGGTGACAGAGCAACGTGGGGTAATTGCATTGCTAATTTTCGCTGGAAGGAAAAAAATCTTCCTGTCAAAGAATAGTTGACTTCCACAACTGGCAGCAGCATAGTAATGTATCTTCCAGTTTTGTTTTTTTTCCCTGCAACTGTAATTAATTGACTCCTTTGTAAAATTCTAGATCATGAATAATGAAATATATTAAATAAAAACAAGCCTAAGACTGATGCCTGTGCTGTTCCATTAAGGGTTTTATTGAAACAGAGGTAGTTCCCATTACATTTTGTTTAAAGAAGGTTTCAATTCATGCTTAGACACAACACAAACTAGCATCTGGTCCTTTAGCAGGTAGGATTTTGTGCTGTGTCATATGAAGAACCAGATGAAAGAAAGAAGTATCATAGCTCTTGCTTCCCACTTTGTTTCCTAACCTACATCTGCCTGTTGTTCAGGGAACGGCAACCTGTGGCTGTGACTAGAGGCAGATCATTTAAGGTTTTTTTTTTTTAAACCATATTCCATTATATACTAAGGAATATAATATAGGATATATAGGTATATATCTATACAGGTAGATAATGGCTGCAAAAATCACCTCTTAAACCAGGCATTTAATAACTGCATAGATCGCCTCTACTTTTTCTTAATTTTTTTTTTAAGCTTGTCTCCCAGGATTTATCATTTTTATGGAAAACTTTTCTGTGGTCTCATGCAGTAGAAGGAGAAGGCACCGTGGTGGAGCCGTGTGGGGAGAGATGCCCACAGGAGCAGGGGTGAGAGCGGCTTCTCCTTGCCTCCCACCTGAAATGTCATTTCTGAGCACCAACCTCTTCCACCTGCCATGCAGAGTCTCTTCCTGATGCTCTTATCCTTAGCCTGCATGCCATGACCGACCATACCTCTTGGGGGCATTTCCTTCTCCTTTTCCACCCCCAGGTTCCCTATTAGAAACAGATTTTGAGTAGTCTCTCGCTAACCAGATTGGCCACTTCTTTCTTGCATTTTGCTCTCCAGGGCAACATTGCTTTGTTTTCATTTCAATGCCTTATTCACAAAAACAAATCCTTAACAAGGTCATTCTCCTTCTTTTAGTCAGAGACATTACTTCATCTAATTGCAGCACCCCGAATGAGGATCTAATAAGGGGTTGAGTAGAAGGGAGCCCATTTGCACTGCTGCCTACATCTGGTCACAACTCCCTTTCAAGCCCTAAATTGCCTCTTACCTCAGGCCTGACCATGGTGAAAATACACTTGAATAAGGGAGAAGACAACTAGAAATTAACGTACCCATTTCTAAGCAAAAAATATAGCACTTCGCCCGTTGTTTAAAAAAAAGTAGCTGGCAAAACCAAGCAGAAGTTTTCAGAATTCAATAAAAAAATCAATGGTCTGTGGTGCAATTTGATTTCCAGACAGTTTCCTCCTTGGGGCAGCAATGCCTGTAGCAGGAGGCTCAGCTTCACCAGGTGATGTACTGGCCGTGCTGGCCCTTGGCATGACAGTGGCCGTCCTCTCCATGTGGGTTTTGCCCACCAGCAGCATTGTCTCCTTGATGCTCATGCTTGACATCAGACAAGGGGTGGGAAAGCCGCTTCTAGAGGGAGCTTCCCCCTTGGGTAAGAGCAGCGAAAACATGCTGAAGCACTTTAAAAGAAAGCTGGTCTGGACAAGGCCATCACCAAGTCTTGGTCTTGTTGGTATTGAAGCAGGTTGAAACTGTCAGTTCAAGGGTGATAACTTTTGAATACCTTAAGAAGAATTTCTTTATAACAACCCAAAAAGATAAGCTACCCAGCTGCAAATTTTTCCTGCTTTTTGATGTTGGATTTTTTCCCTTTTCTTTAGGAAAAGAAAATCACAAAAGACAAATTTTTCTCTTCTTGTTTTTTTTTTTTTTTTTTTTTGTTTAGTACTTGTTTATCCCTAGATATATGTTTAGATTGTTCCCATTTGCAGGTCAAGTTTTGCATACTCCATTACTTTTCAAAGCAGTACCCAAACAGGTTTTCAAATACGTTTCAGCCTAGCCAAGATCACAACTTGTATTTCACAGAATCATAGAATACCAGGTTCGAAGGGACCTCAAGGATGATTTAGTCCGACCTTTCTTGGCAAAAGCGTGGTCTAGACAAGATGGTCCAGCACTCTGTCCAGCTAAATCTTAAAAATGTCCAGTACTATTATCTTAAGAGTGTCCACTACTATTATCTTAAATGTGTCCTGTATTTATTTACTTATAACACATTTATTTTCTTATTTATTTACTTACTTTATTGATTTGTTTGTGTTTATTTAGTGAAATAGGCACGTACTTAAAAAACATCCATAAAACACTGTCATGTCAGGGCAAAGAAGCAGAATCAACATAAAAGAAACAGATCTAAAAGACAGGGCATATGTTTTCGGGCGCGTGTGTGTGAATGTGTATTCTCTGGGTGCGTAATTTGTCCGTTTTGGCATGGTATGATGCTAATTGCAGTGCGCTGACTCCTCTGAACACGGACTTTGTGTGTGGATTTTTCCCTCCTGAGTATAAGACCATTTAGGCTGCATGTATTTTTAAAGTAAAATTAGATGCCTGCGGAAGGTTTACAGTAATTCACTTTCAATTTAGAGCTGTTTTTTGAACCAGAACAAATAGACGAGCATCTGTTGCCCTGAAAATGATACAAAGTGTAGTCACCAGGCAAAAATCAAACATCTCTGAAAATGATTATTTTGGCTACATAATCAAGCAAGCAATTATTGCATTATCTACAAAGTATGATCATACATTATTAATACATTTTCAGAGAAAAAGGTTGTAGTAAATGCAGGTTTTTTCTGGCTTTTATGATACTCAAGACCCAAATGTAATTCTAACTGATCGAAAATACTTCAGGGCTTGTCATTTCCCCGTTTAAGATGCAGTTTGGTTGGGCATGAGAGACAGTAAGGAAGGAGCAGGAATAACAGAAGGATATGGACATTTGTGTAAGTGATTACAGACATCCTTCCTATGTGTCATGCATATCCCAAGCCAGAGAGCCAATTTTCCAGTGGAAAAGGATTTAATGAATGCAAACAGTATAGTGCACTGTGCTATATACAGGACATTGTATTCACAAGTTCAGATATACAACCGGGCAGGCATTTTTTTACCAAGTGCCAGAGTTTCGTGTGATGCAGAGGGAACATTTTCAGAACTGGGAGAAGAGCCCAAGTGAGGTGCTCCCTGACCTTGAATGTTCTGGGCTGTTGTGACATTACAAACTAATTCCCACCTTGAAAAGCACCTTAAAGTCGGATTAATTTCAGTTAATTTTGCCTGTCTGAAAGTTAGGCACCCTGGTCAAGCTTCCCCCATCCCCCCCAAGTTTATTTCTGCAGCCGACAGCGAGACCGTTTCACCTGTCTTGGGTGCTCAGCCTGTGATGGGATGAATCACTCAAGCCTACAAAGCCGGCATTTGTACTGCCGAAGCTACGGGAGGTGAATCCTTTAATCATTAGAAGTTTCGGACAGTTTGTAAATGACTTCTGGAAATGGGAAGTAGGTTTGCAATTAATTTTGGGAAGTGAGTGTTACCTCAGCCCTGATGTGACCGAGCTGGACGGTTTTCTCGCTGAGCTGCATGCCATAATCTAATGCCACCAGCTGGAAGGGAGATCCGCAGCCTGGTTTCGGGGCAGGATCTCTCTGCGTCCCACTCTACTTCCTTTTCTAAAAGATGCTTGAAAGCGTGTCTTAAAATGTCAGCAGGAAATACTTGCGCCTTATGGACAAACAGCCCAGACTGCTTGGGGACTCATCAGTCAAGATTGCTCTTCAGATAAACTTCTTTAAAAGAAAACGTAAAAGATTTGCCCAAAACTTCTGCTAGTGCCAGAAAGCCTACTAGAAGTAAATTGATGTAAAGTATGTACTCTGTGTGTGTGTGTGTGTGTGTGTGTGAAAACATTGTCTGTTAGGCCTCATAATAATTAGTTATACAAATTACCACTAATGGGTGGCAGTACCAAACGCCATGGGATAAATTCATCCTTGCCATGAGGAGGGGTGATTAATCCTAAATGCACCCTTGTGATATAGGTAAGTATTATTATCACCCCAGTTTGACAGACACAGAGAGGTGGTGTTTTGCCCTTGACAATTCAGCTTTCCAGAAGGCTGACTAACATAATTTATGGTGGAGGATTACGCTATGCTCTTTGGATGACATTTCTTGTAGCATCGCAATGCTATCCCATAAAGAGATGCGTGGGGTACTTAGTGATTTTGGAAAGCTGATCCCCAGCTAGAAAACCCAGCGAGCAGGTTCGTGCTGGGGTGATCTGGAAAACCTTTAAATACACAACACAGCAGTGTATGTGCTGGCACAAAAGCCTCGGTAAGGAAAATTTGCTCTGCAGCGACAGAAACTTTCTAAGTGTCTTTTTTCCTTTCAAAATTCACACTTTTGGTACATAAACACTAGCTCTGCTCAGTGTTTGAGGTTTTCTATAAAGTGGTCCCTGCTGGGGCTATCGGACTTTCCCTGCAGCACGTAAATCATGTGAATGCAGGGCTGGAGTTTGTCCTCCTCCCCAGTTAATTTGCTGGTAAAGATGGAGACTCAGTGTGTCCAACGAGAGAGTGCTGCTGTTGGTAGGTCTCCCAAAAGAAGTAACATTTTAAAGTCATGCCTTCAAACATGTGCTATCCATAGCACGAGGAGACTTAAACCCTACACCATATGTTTAACATATAAAGGTTTCAACACATAGCAAGTTGCAGCTGGACAGGCAGATTGTATGTTGAAGGAATTTCCACCACAGCGATCTGTAAAGCCCACAAAGCTATCTGCATTTCCTATATGTTTTCATTCGGTGCAAAATAATTTTAGACGATAATAATAATCTGCTAGGAGACAGAAATGTAACTTTCTTGGCTGAGAATGAAGTTTGGGAGCAAACACAATCAAACAATCTAAATTGGCTGGAATTTAAACAATACTTTTGGTATATGCTTCTAATGCTAGGATGTTGTGGAAAAAATGGCATCTTATTACAAGACACAAACAAAAACAGCTTGAATTACGGCTGCACAATTTTTTCTTGATTACACAGGGAAAAAAAATTAGAAAAAAGATATTTTCTATGCACAGTTCAAATTTTAATAGATCTGAGTCAAAGAGTTTATCCCTTAAATTTTAGAATTACTCAAAATGTAAAAAATACCAACTGATGGTTTGTTTTCTCTGAGAACTGTCACTTGGGACCATTCTGAAGCCCTCAGAGACAAATAGTCTTTGAATGCTTTCTTAATTTTGAAGCTCCTGATACAGGATACTAGTTTTTTGAACTAATGTGTATTACTAGAAAAGCTCTTACAAAAGATTAATAAGGAGACACACCAAAAGACAGCTTATTATAACCTCCTCATGAGTATGTTCCCTTCTGTGGAACAGTATGATGGCCTTCATGTACAATGCAAACAAGATTTAAATTAGTTTTCAGAGAAATCTTAGGAGCTGGAAGCATTCAGGTATGTATTAAAATACATTAAAATAAAATGCCTTTTTATACATGTAGGTGGTATTCCTGATAAACTAAACCCTGTCGTTATACACTTGGACAAATTCCCATGCCTAAAAACAACCCCCCTGCCCGCTGGGTTCTCCTCTCTTCCCAGAAGGGCAGGGGCTGAGGCCACAAATTCAGACTGGGGCAGATCAGCGTGATGGGCAAGTGCCAGGGACTGTTGGAGATGCCACTTGCCAGCACCTTCCCACCGAAACACATGGCTTCCAGCTGGCTGCCCGCGGTGCCCTACAAGGAGTGAGGCAGGCGCTGGTGCCCAGGGACCACATCACTTAAGGACCACATCACAGGTTAAAATGAAATCTGTCCCTCGGATTTCTCCTTAAATAAGCTGCCAACCAGGCTGTACGTGCCAGGACAAAACACCTGAGGGAAAGCAGTGAGGCTTTCCCCACTTCCCACCTGGGTACCACTGCCAGCTGCTGCCCAGGGTAAGGTGAAGCACCCCTGGGTCAGTGAACAGCAAAAAGCAGCCCAGCTCCAGCTTCTGTTGTCCCATCTCTGAGCGCCCTCAAATCACCGGGAATGGAGTCACTCAAGTGCCATTTCTGTCCCTTTCTGAGCCCCCATCATCACACAGGGGACACTTTGCAATATCAAAGACTTGGAAAATGTTGGCCTTTCATCCACATTCAGAAAAATCCAGGATGCAAACCACTCAAATGTCTTCAGAAACCATTGGGAGCAAAGTACTTTAGAGTCATTGCTTCTCTCGTGGAGGCAGTGGTTGCCTCTCTGATTAAAGCTTGAGCTGCATCATGCACTGAGGAGAGAATAAATGTCTACAAGGTCTGGTAAAGAGAATTTCAAAATATTTCAAACTGAGAATCCTGTGAAAAATAATGAAGGAACTGGGCTGTTTCTTCTCAGAATTACATACAGCACTCTTTAGGGTGTATTTGTGTGCACAAGGAGAGAGGGAGAAGAGACACCCCCCGACCCGGGCGGTTTCAGTTTAGCCCCTCTTGCAAAACGTGGGTGGTTTATTATATTTTTGTCTGGGCGGAAAGGAAGCAAAAAAAAAGGCCTTTACTGGGAAAGCTGGGAGAGCTGCCCGTCCCGTGAGCCGCAGATGCTCAGGAAGCCCAGGCGCTGGTGCGGCTTGTGCATAGGAAGCTCTGCCCTCCCTGCATCCCCCCTCGCCCCGACCCACGGCCCCCAGCCCCCTGGCCCCTGGCTCTTATCTAAGGTACGGCCGGCTTCCTCGTGGCCCGCCTGGCGTGTGGCAACCTGCCGCTGTTTCATTGCATAACGGAGCCGTTGCATAAGAGGATCTTAAGAAAGGATCTAATAATTAACAGCGATGAACCGCCACGGCGTGTTTTGATGATCTGAACCCAGACAATAGTTACAGGGGGGGGCAAAGAAAAAAAAAAACCAACAAGAGAATCTGCTTCCTAAAACAGTGCAGGGCTGATTTAAATCCCGTGTCACTTTTCCCAGCCAAAGACTCAGCCTCAATTAGTCCAGACCAAGCCAGCTGGGACTTAATCATTTGCCTATTTTAGGAGTCCTTCTCTAATCTTTGGGGATGGGCTTTTATGTAATGATGGGTTATCTTTCACAAGTCCAGGGAAAAACACAGGTCCTTGCTATGATGAACTCTTGCTCATCTTCCCGGTCCTACCCAGCGCAGCCGGATATGTTGAGGATGCCACATCCCTGGAGGTGTTCAAGGCCAGGCTGGATGGGGCTTTGAGCAACCTGGTCTACTGGGAGGTGTCCCTGCCCATGGCAGGGGGGTTGGAACTGGATGATCTTTAAGGTCCCTTCCAACCCAAACCACTGTATGACTCCATGATTGTAAATACGACTCTGTACCAAGTAAGAGATACAGAAACTTGCCTGGAGATGGGGTAAATGGCAGAAGGCATCAGGAAGGTCTTCTGCTTCTGAAGAAGCTGTAGACGTGAGTTGCCCCTGCACCTGCTGAGAGTGGGTATGAGCACAGGGGACATTTTGCAGCAAAGCTGGCTTTGCAGTTAGAGCACCACAGTGGGGACAGCAAGCAGAGGTTCCCTTTGGTGTCCCCACCCAGGTGACAGAACTGGGGACAATTTTATTAATTTCTTTGTATCACCATTTCCTGACCTCTGTAAGAGAAAGAATAATATCCCCAGACTTTGTGAAATTTGGTAGGTGAGTTTGCAGGCATTCATAGGGCAGTTAGAAACCCTGGAACAGAAGACATACTAGAAATGAGACCTCATGCATGGGCATTCATAAAGACTTGTCCACTACCACGTTACAGCAACTTCCATTTGCAAATTTTCTCATTGCAGAAAACAGTTTAGCTCCTTGAACAAGGAGCTGTAGCTCACAGCTATTGATAACCACAGCCAGCTTGCAGCACAAAGGAGAAATGCTCTTTTCCACTGATGAAGTCCAGGTCTTTGGATGCAATGGTCAATGGAGTCCTTCGGGAGGAACCCAAAAAGCCTTTACCTGGGAACCCAAAAGCACGTATCAGTGAAAAGCCTCCTGACATCGCAATTGCATCCCTCATAATTTTGTCACCTGAGGCTCTGGCAGAGGACCAGCATACATTTGGGAGCCTTCTTCAGCCTTTTGGGAAGGATGGGGAAAATTCCATGGAAAACTATCTCAGGAAGCTGCCCTTGCCTCAGTGTGATGGGGGAGCCACGTGCTGAGGTCTGGCCAGTGGCAGGATGAGTACTCCTTCCTGGGTATCCTAAGGTAGCGCTCAGGCATATAAAGAAAATGTTCTGTTATTATTCATCATCCATAATAAAATGGCATTAAGTCAGAACCTGCTGTTAACTCTTTAGTGGCTGCACTCAGATTCTTCCAGCACGAGTTACACGCTAATGCAAAATGCATTATGCTTTTATGGTAAAATCCCACTGACTGCACCAAGAGGTTAATTAAACTGGAGAGAAGAAAATAAAGAGGCTTTTAGAATGAATTATTCAGGAGATCATTAAAAATCAGGCGCACATGAGAAGCATGATACTTAGAAATCCTAAATGTAAACACACATTCCTGGCTTAATGTAAGATTAAGAAAATAAATAGAAGTTATCTATGCATTGCTACTACCTATTGTTAAACAGCAGAGCTAGCTCACATGCCTTTAAGAACTACTTTTAATTTGTGAACAACATTTTTGGTGCAGAGGACTAAGGAGGGTGAGATGGATGCTGTGAGGGGAGCAGCATTAGACCCCCGAAGGCCCCCTCATTCTGTGCTGTCCGCTTGGGTCTCCCTTCCTCATGGACCTCTTCCTCCCCACTTCAGGTAACACAGGTTGGGGTACAGGGAATGTAAACCGGATCCTAGCTCTGCCGACACCGAGTCACCAACTCCTGTGATCCTTGCGGCACCACCTGGTAGAGCAGTTGTGGGGTGTAAGCAATCCCTTGGTTGGACTCAGATGTTCGTGAAGCCCATGATGGAGATCCATGGGATCTCCATGGCTGTTCCATGGCTCCATGGATCATGGCTGCTCCATGATGGAGAAAACCAAAAAAGTCTGGAAGACCAGACTTTCTAGGAGGAGGCAAAGAAAGCCTCCCCGCTGCCTTGCCCCCAGGCTGGGCGCGGGTCACACAGCGTGGCTCTAACAACGGGGCCATTTCTCTTCCTTCCTGCTCCTCTCCCTGCTCTTAGAGCTGGTTTTGACCAAAGTTCAAAAAGCTGGCCAGCTTGACTTTACACCAGCCTCCCAGTGGGTGAGTCACCTCCGGAGCTGTCAGATGTATGAGAAGTCTCAAACACAGATGCTTTTTCTCTGAGAAGACTTGTTTGACAGATGCTGAGGAGATCAGCAGATTCACCAAGAGTGGCCCTTGTGGTATTTTCTGAACACTGAATGCTTTATTTGTCTCCTCTTGTGTGGATGCGGTGCTGCCACTGGGGTTTTCAGCTGTACAACTGCCATTTTACACTTTGAAGAAACAACAAATGCCTGGATTAATGTGAACTTTCTGGGCCCGAGTCTCATAGTTAGCAAGTCTCCACTGGGACTATGAAAAGTGAGGTTATAGTATGTATAAATTATACTTATGCCCCATTTGCAGTCCCTGTACATAGTCAGAAAGGTATCAAAAGGTACATGAACATTAGGTCTCCAGTCTAGATTACATCTATTTGAGTCAGGTGGGAGACGGAAGGAATTTGCAGTGATAAAACATGGTGCTTATCTCTGGCTCCCTGAGACCCTTTGTCTTGAGCTGTCTGGAGGTGCAGTTTGCAGATCATTTTTAAAGGTGTAATAGATAGGGATAATGCTATATCACTGTCCCATCCTGGAGCCATGCTCTGCAACCCTTCTCTCTCTACATTTAACAGGAGGATTTGACAATACAAACTCTCACATGCAATTTCTTTTCATTATTAACCAGCTGAAAATAATTATTTCTTTACCTTAAAAGCAATTCTTTTCTGTTTCCATTGAGAAATGGCTATTCTGGAAATGAAAAGATCCGGCTTTCTCCAAGTCAGCTCAGATATTTCAAGACAAACACTGCAAAACTTTTACTTGAATTCTTCTGAACAGACTTGATTACAGGTTGAAGAGCAATTAGAGAACAAGTCTTGGGGATTCCAAGGATGTTATGAACTCTTGTCCCAGTGTGGCAGTTGAAAATGACAAATGCTTTGCAAGTTCAGGCCTTTATGTCAAGTTGCTGCCACCGCGAGGGAGGCACTCTCGTTAAGGTCAGCTGCTGTCATGAGATGTTTGCTGTGATCCTCCCTCTTAAATGGATTAACGTGGGCACTTCCTCAGTCTGCATTTGGCCTGGATAAAGAGCCAGAGGGATAAGTTTCTAGGGGAAGCCTGAACCCAGTGTCTCCAATGTGAGGTTTTAGGGTTTAGCCTGCTCTGATTTATGACAGTGTTTTGTCATGTTCCACAAAATCTATACTCCACAGAAGAATTATTACCTACTACTAGAAAAGAACCTGCTTCTCCATCAAGCTGGAGATATGACCTTCGAGTCTTGAAGAGTCTTTCTGATCACCTCTCCTGGTTTCATCTGTAATTTGCAAGACGAACCTTGTGTTCGAAGCCAGCTAACGCCTAGTCCCTGCTACGATGACTGACACTGTCATCTGGGAGGCAAACCACTAAGTGTCAATTAATCTCCTTGGAAAACATGCTCTTTGCTCCCGAGTTCAGACCTCTGCTAACGGTGGCCGCACCAGCTCTGCTGCACAGCTGGCGGGCTCTGGTTGCTGCTCCATGACCAACTGTCCCATGCAGGGTCCAGCCACCACATAAGCCACCTGGGCAGGCTGAGCCACACTGAGGGGCGTGCATGGGCATGGAGGGTCTTTGGGAGGATTACAGGAGGCGTTTTGGTGGCTGCTGCCTGGGCTCCTCCCTGTTGAGCTGGGCAAGGGGGAACACAGCACTTCCCAGCACTTCCCAGCTCTGCAAGCGAGAGCGGTGGACAGGGAAAAGAGGACTCAGGTTTGGGTGAGCTCCCCTAAAGCTGCCACCCTCTCTACAGCCCTTGGTTTGCACTAACGAAGTGGTTGTTTTGCCCCATCGAGACCTGCACCTCAGAATTATTTCCAAAAAGAAGCCTGGCTCTGCCAGCTTCCCTGTGTCCTGCCCAGCCCACTCCTCCATCTGCTCTTGCTGTATTTCCCCTGCCTGCCACCTCACCCCACAGCTTCCCAGAGACATCCCGCTTTTACATGGCTCCCCCCACAAATTCTCTGAACTGCTGATTCACACGCACCACCCTGGTCCTAGAAAGCATTTCCTCCAGGCCATGAACAGCCAGGAAACTCACACAGGCAATTTTAGGAGAGTTATTAAATCTCTGCCCATCTCAGTTACTGCTCGCTTTTAAGCATCTTAATCCAGAAACCTTTGCTTAGTGTGGCATGTACCTTCAGCCTATGCAATGCTTCTGCCTTAATCCATAAGGCTGTGGTCTTAAGACTCCCTAGTCTAGCAAGGACAAGGCACAAAGCACTCCGTGAAAATATGCCCTGGGATTTATTTCTTGAAGGGCACAGTCATTTACATTCCCTGCTATTGTGGCTTTAAATGCAGATGTCTCACAAATGTGCAGAATTTTTTCGCTCTTCCTCCGGTAGAAAAAAAGGCAAGTGACACGACATGTGCTGTGTGCCAGGTTTTGTTTTACAGGAGAGAATAGGGACATGTGCCAGGACAAGGTGTCACCGTTCAACTAACTTCCCTGAATATTCAGATGAAGCTGGTGGCACATCAGCTCCCTGCTCGCTCTTGGCATCGAGTTGTCCTGCTCGGTAGCTCCTCGTCTTCTGCTCGTTGGCTGCCGAGTTGTCTAAGCTCATTTGTCCCCTCAAGACGGTGTGAGCCACACTCACACTGTTTTTTCTGTCGAGACTTAAAATCTTAAAATGAGATCTTAAAAGAGTTTAAAAAAACTTTTAGCTATTCTTTTTCACTGGTGTCTACTGTTAGCACGGTGCAGTAGTTATGCTAAGGCTTTTACGCCTCCTTACACCACCAGCTATCACAATGGCCGTGGGGATGGTGGCGTATGATGGAGGAAGGATCAGAATTAAGTCCATGAAAGAGAGTTTTGCTGGTTCTCCTGGTGGGAATCAGTCCTGCTTGCAGGCAAAGTGAGATGGACCTCTCTTGCTCTTCCAAGATGTGGGTGTTCAGTAGTGGTGGCTCAGTCCAGCCAGTGCAGAGCAGTGGATACTGGATGGACTGGAACACGTTAGAGCACAGCATAGCTCTGGTGTGCCATGGGGCAGCCACATTTGCAGAAGCAACGAAGCAGAAAGCTAACGTGGTTCCACCAGGGAGAGGTGTCTGCAGCCACCGAAGGGCTGGGGATGCACCTTCCCCTGAAATAGGTTTCTCTGTGAATCCCTTTTAAACTGGAATAGCAATGGGTTGCTGATTGGCAATGGGTTATAGAAATGAATGATAGAAAGAAATGTTGAGAGCTCATCCGGTCTGTTCTTCTACCCCCGTGCAGGATCTGTGATTCCTAATCCATTTCTGGGAGATACTTGCTAACCTGTCCTTAAAACCCTCCAAGGTGGCATTTCCACAGCCTCCCACACTGGTACCTGCGGTGCTTCACTCTATGGCTAGAAAGTAAGGAATAAAGTTTAACCTCAGTTTCCTTTGCTGATATTTCTTGTCCTAAGCGCAAGGCATTTGGAAAGCAGTTTTATTTTGCTACCTTTTGCAATGATCTTTTATTTGGCATTTGTTTGCCATTTAACTAAGCTAAGCAAAAAGTCCTCTGTGGAGATGTACAGTTAAGAACCAGCGTGCACAGGCAGTGGCACAGCCCTCACAGTCTGGAGGCGGTGGGCTAGCTGCTTTTCAAACTGCCTCTGAATGAGATTCCTGCCATTCCTGCATTAATTTGTCTGCTTTGGGTTTGCTATTTAGACTGGTGATCAGTTCCAGTCTGCTTTTGGGGAAAAAAACCCCACAAGTATGTGACCAGTGAACCCCTCCTGTGCAGCAGCAGTCCTTGCTCAGCTGCAGGGTTAGTGATGTGTGGGGAGCACAGGGGAAGGAGGAGAAGACCTTGTCCCTGGCTATGGTGTCTTATCCTTGTCTAAAGGAGAATGTTGTGGAGAGCAAGGAGCCCTGGGGTTGCAGAAATGCCTTGAAGGAGCCTGTAGCCGAGGCTCACCTCTCCCCAGACCATCACTGATGTGAATCTAGAAGAACTTTGAAAGAAATTTCACTTACCTTGGTATAATCCAGCTCTTAGAATACCATGTGTCCTTCTCAAAGGTTAAATAGATACCTGTAATTTCATAATAAATGTTCCTCCACAATGCTGTGTGGGTTTGTAGGAGAGAAGAGAAGGTCTAATACCACTGGATATTTGTAACAATAACGAAAAGGGATGCCAACAACAAAAGAGAGAAGCTTCGCCTCCTCCATTCTGGTATTTATAACTAAATCAGGTGTATTTGAGTCATGTGAAAGCAACTTTCTAGGCAAGATGTAGTGTCTACAGAGAAATATCACACGATCCTATCCACAGGATCAACGTCACAATGCACAAAGAACTCCCCTCTCAGAAAATATGTTGTTATAATTCTGGCATTTCTGAACTTTTGCATGCATGAGTTTGCCACCTTAATCTTGCCATTTAAACATGGCAGGGTTGTGTGCATGAGAGTAAACCATCCTTTCAAAGCATGAAGGCAATAAGTTTTCTTGAGTGACATCATCTCTCTTCAGTAAGGAGGGCAAACATTTCCTCTTTTCCTCTGTACTCTCACAGTATTTGTTCAGAGAAGGTGGACTCCAACACTGGAAAATAACATCCCCAAACTCACTGAAAAGACTCACAGTCTTTTAAGCTACTGAAAACAGATATTAAAAATACAATTCTTGAACAGCCCCAATGAAAGCTTATGCTTAGAGAACAAAATCAAGTTTCAAATTTAGGAGGAATGGGAAAAAATCACCTTAAAACATAAGTACCACGTTAATTGCTAATTACTGCATGTAGTCAGTGCAGGTGGGACTGGGAAACCCAAAAATTCTCTGATAAATTAATTCACTAATAGAGGCTGTGAAATCATAAGAATGGTTTCAAAGCAGGAAATTAAGAAGACAACACCTGTGTCCTTTTTATCAGTCCAGAAAGTTTTTAATGCTCCCACAACACCTTTCCAAGTCCTCTTTTATTCCAGGAACTGCAGTTCCAAGGAAAAAAAGTCAGAAAATGTAATCAATGTATTAGGAGATTCATGATAAAATTAATTTTTTTTTACATTAATTATGATGGTGGATGTCTGCACTGCAAAACATTGGGGTAGATTGATTTGTAATAACCAGCTACTGATTACCTCCCATGCCTTATATACCCATGTGATAGGAACATTAGAACAGCAATATCTTGCTACATTTCAACCTCACACTCTGCTGAAGCACAGCTTGCAGTCGTGGCTTTTCGAGAAGTGCTGCACAAAATTAAGCCTCTGGGCTGTTTGTTGTACACAAACCCCCCAAAGCTGATATAATAGTTCAGAGTCAGCTTGAGAGAGGGAGCCGAGAGAGAGAGAGACGCAGTATCTTAATAAATATTTCAGTGCATGTTTTAATTAGTATACAGCTTTGCAAATAACACATGAAATATTTTTGAAAATCTTTGAAATAGAAACCTTCATGTAGTAAACATTGCTGTTTTCTTCATGACAACCTCCTCCTCCTCCTTCTCCTCCCCTTTGCTGAGATCACAGATGTTAAATACAAGATCTTAATATAATATTTACATTCCTGTTTTTGAGCACAGAAATACAGGCTTTTCCAGGCACTGAGCTTCTCAGCTTCCCAAGTCTCAGACAACAGCTCCATCCAAGGATCCTGCTCATTTACCTCCCTGGAAGCCATCCTTCTTACAGGAGCTGCATGGCAGGATCCTCCAGTGGAGGTATTGATGGAGACTTGAGAGTGTTGAGTGAGTCGTAAGGCACAGGTGCTTCCACTTGGATTTTTCTAGGACAATTTAACCCATTTGGGTCTTTTTGAATTCTTGAAAAGAGGAAAGAAAGTGGAGAGATGCTGCCTTGGCCCAACATGTGAAGAACCCCACTCAAGTTCATGTGTACCACAAGACAGGGTGAGTGTCTGTGCATGAAAGCGTGAAGCAGACACACAGAAAACTCCACTCTCAATCCCTCCACTGCTTGTGAGTCAGAAATACGCAACAGAGCCCTGCAGAAGTGCTAAGCCCTGTCCTGCATATTTGTACTGACTTTTTTTAACACACTGATGCCATTAGCTAAAAGAGCAGAAGACACTCCCGTTAACAGGATGTTGGAAAGGCTCTGCTCTACTTGGGTCTGGGCCAGTAATAGGGACAGTGAATAAAGTGTGTGCTCCAGGAAAGCTACTGAGCATCTTCGACTCCTGCTTGTCCTCTTTAGAGCATGCCTTACAGTTGGTTATATTTATAAATCCCTGTTTTAAAAATAGCTGGTTTCCTTCCTGACTGGGACACATAAACAATATTTATTGGCTGTCCTGCATGTTTTACATTTGGTTTCTCTAGTCACGTTCTCATCAAGTAAATGTGTACGTATAGGGTGACGGGGTGATCACTTCCAGAGAGAGTGTGCTTGTGTTTCTGGGAGCACGTTTGTTCATGCTTCTACACATTCACTTGTGTGTGAATGCTCCTTGCTCATATAAATAAAAGACTCTTCACAAATATCTATACAAACAAACAGTTGCATGAAGGTAGGTGAAAAGGATGCAAACATGGCTGATTTAATTATGAACCCTTGGGAAAACAGTTTTCTATCAATCACCCAACTCCATCCACTCAATACTTTGAGAAGCATCTATCAATGGGCACGGTAGCACTACATGACTGATTCTCCTGTCACCTGCTCTAACATCATCACCCTCTGATCGCTGTTCTTCTGCCCCGATGTAGCAGTATCCCTGCAGCATGCAATGAGCAACCACTGGTACGGTCCTACACCAGATGTCAGCACCAAGACTTCTGCCCAGAGCCGTTCAGTGTCAGTTGTTTCCTGCTCACAGGAGGATGCAGTTACTGTGCCACTTACAGCTTGGTCCTGAGCTTTACAGGGCAGGCTTGAAATAGAGGGCTGCTCTCTGGTGTGCCAGGCACCATGTAGTGCAACTCCGTTCAGCTGCTCAGGATCGCCACAATGTTCAAGTTTTGGTGCCTCTGTGCAGGGCTGGGGCCATCCAGCATGGTACCACCATCACCAGCCATGGGCCCGATGGGAGCTCCTACAGCGAGCTCCTGACTGTCCCATTAGGAGGCTCTGTGGTTTCTCTTGACTGGAAGACTTGCTCAGCCCAAGCATGTATAAAAGCATTATTTTAATTTCCCATACACTGCTCTCACTCAGAAGTGATTATTAAAACCACTCATCTTGATTCTTCGGCACTGTGGCTACTCTGCACGCTTTTACCCCCAAATAAAGCATGCAGAGTATGCTCCTGTTCTTACCCAGCTGTTAATTGTTGTATTACTTCTGGGAGGGGAAGATAGTTGTGAAGGAGGACGAGCAGAACGATAGCATCGAGGTCTGGAGTGAGATGCCACTTCGACTTTGATTAATTTGCAGAGCGACAGAAGCGTGGTGCCCCAACCCAGCGAGCTTGTAGCCCATTCAAGTTCAGCCCCGGCACAAAGTGTGCCTAAAATTTGAGAGGAGGGGAAATGGGCTTAGCTGTTCCTTAAGTTCCTGTATATACCTTTGACATTTTTTAAAGCAAAACCATCATTGTAGAATAAAGATTCCCACTAACTTAAGATCTGGGACTAGGCAGGCTCTACCCTTGGTAGAGCAGTGCAGATTTGCACCATTCCAACCTCAGATATTTCTCATTAAAAATCTGACAAGTACCAAGAAATATAAGGATCCACAATGGATATTGTTTACTCCTTTGTAGCATTTTAGAAGCAAGAGGGAATTGCGATGGATTCAGTACAACTTGAATTAAAAAGCCAGATGAAGCTTCACAGGCCTTTCAGACTGATAGTTAATCCCTGTGAAAAGGGTTATGAAATGAAATGATAGTTTCAGGGCTAGTTCCGTTTTCTTACTTAACCCCAAAGCTTTGTTAATGACTATTCAGATAAAATCCAGTGAACAACAGGGTCTCGTGTTTATGGGCTGTCAAGTTAATTTCCATATAGCTGCGCTGCCTTCCTTGTCATTGTTGGCCAAGGGTTAATTCACCGCAGGAAAAAGTGCGACAAAATACATCACTTTAATCCCTTTCTTCTGTAAAGATGAAGCAGTAGAAAAGGAAAAGTAACAACTGGGAAAATGTTAAGATCCGGAATTTTTTATGTAAACTTGTCAGCCACTCCTGACGTCCACGGTAATAAACACTCCACAATAAACAGTGAGGACTTTTCTTAAACCTCTATAACGTAACAACTTTGAGAGGGAAAAAAAAAAAAAAAAATGTTCAAAGGCTTTTTCTGAACGTATTTGCATTTCCAGGCTTTGTTGTGTTATCTACACAAAATGAAGCAGTTGCTCTTTCACCACTTAACCCTTTACAGGACACTCCTTAGAGTCCGATGGCTGAGCTTGGCAGAAGTTGTCGGAAACTGTGATATCCTGACTGGTAAAATCCTGGCTTTTTGGAAGCTTTGTGCCAAACTCATCCCAGACTTTTTGAGTCTGCATTTCATCCTCCATATATTTCTTTCACCCCTCTAGTCTTTTCCTCCAACATTCCTGTACTTTGTGCTGAACTGAGGCTCTCCACAAACCAGTATTTCCAAAACTCCCAGCATTCCTTATCTCCCCCATAACCCTCACGTTGACGTCCCAGCCATCCTCCCCCATACTGAATCTCATCACACTCTGTACAGCCTCAGCCCCTGAGCGGTTCCTGTTTTCCAAGTCCATGTCCTTCTGAATAAAAGGCAAAGGACCTCTACACCAACATTTGCTTTTTCTATTATTAACAGAGACAGGCTGCTAATGCTTGGGCAGATTTTGCACCAAATAAACCAAATGAATGAATGAAAAGTTCAGAGGCCCAGATGTTTTCAGAATAAGATGGGGCGTTTGGTTCACACAATTGTTCTGCCTTTTTTTTTTTTTGGTTTTCCTGCATGGTTCTTTCCTGTGGAGTGTAGGATATATTAACTTGCAGCCGCAGAGTACTTGAAACGCATCTACTGGATCAGCCTAGTACATCAGTGAAAGATGGCTAACAGTCTTCCTTTTCCTGTGCAGCTGTTGTTTGCAGAAAGGGATAATTTTTAAGTTGATTTATTTACCTTAGACCCTTTTTTCCCTCCTTCTTCTCTTAATCAGTGGACATCAGCATGCTAATTGTTACTAGTAGCTTTGAAACAATGAATAAACCTCATTGATATGACTAGGATTTTAATAGAAAAACATCCTTGACTTGCAGGTGGAAAGCTAAGGACTTTTGTCCTCAGGAATGTTGATATCACAGAGTTCCCAGTTAAAAAAAAAAAAAAGGAACAAAGGTCCATATATTCAGTCAGACAAAAAATTCAACAAGTCCTCCACTTGGTCTTTTTAGTATAAGGGACAAATTTTATATATGGTTTTCATGGTTTCAGTTAGTCCCTATCTGCTGTAAATTATTACTCATTCTCTCTTTAGACTGCCCACCGTGCTGGAATAGAATGGTCTCCACCAGCAAAGTCCCATGGTTGCAAAAGGAATCCCCCAAGCTCTTCAGTGAGAGCACAGAGACCATCAGGATAGGTACCACTGCTGCCCTCGTCCTGAGAACCAGCTGCTGCAAAGACACTGCTGTCATTTCACACCCGGTAAAACTTCTCCCTTCACAGGTTAGGAAAACTCACCCTTGGTACAGTCTGTAAAACACCTCGCTGAATTGCTGCCTCCACCCACAGCACAAAGTGCAGCGGCACCTTGGGAGCAGGTCAGGCGCAGCCTCACATCCCGGCTACACTCTCCCGATTTTTCCATTTACTGGTGCTTCCTACAAAGCTCCTCTTTCCCATTCACTGTGTTGTTTTTTCCCTCTTTCTGTCTTACTGGTGGAGGCTGCCTCTCTGTGGCAAGAGCTTGTATGCAAGGAAGTTCTGCAAAACCCCTGCCTTCAGCCTCTGAAACGTGCAAGGGCACTAAGTACGCTCTTGGGACAGTTTTTAAAACATTGGAAAGCACCTAAGAAACTCCTCATTGTGTTTTACGGAGCTGAGGGCTTGCCCATTGCCCAGTTATTAAGCCAGGAGGACAGCCCCGCGTTGTGTTTGCCACAAAGACAAAGCTTCACTAGTATGAAGAGGGGTTGTGACACACGTGGCATTGAAAGCAAACAGAGGAACTGTGAGCTGGAAGCCAGAGTTCAGGCTCTGCCTGACTTTGGGTGAGAGCAGAGGAATGGCTACCATCTGTCTGTAGGGTGGAGAAGGAGGCAGGAACACTACATGGCCACCGGCCAAGCCTGGTCCAGAAATGAAGCAGCGGAAGTTTCCCCTGTGGGACAAATGTTGGTCTACAGATTTGGACCTACAAAATGGAAATGCAAAGTCCAGACCCAGGAACCTACCCTCCTATTTTTTGTAGGGGAAAGTGAGGTGCCTTAGAAGTGCAACCCAAACCCAACTGTACGCAGACTAGGAGACTCTACAGTTTTGGAGATGAACTTTCATTCGGGCAATTAAAGTCCCACCAAGCTTTGCTTTGAGCACTTCAGACCTTTTTTTGATTGTAGCCCTGAACCTCTCTGGGGCTATAAAACTGATAAAAAGTTTTTTGGCAACCTGAGATCACAAAAAAGCATTGATGGTCTGGGGAGGGATGAGGCCTCCTTTCTCCACCCGCTGCAGCACTTTTCACCAGCAGAAGATTTCAGAGCAACTAGACCAACGAAAGGTCAACATTTTGCTATTTCAACAGAAAACCTCCCCACCAACCAAAGCTTTTTTGGCTTTTAAAGTACTTCTGCCTTACAAGGATGAGTTTGGCTGTAAACAGATACGAATCAAATTTCCCCTGAAGTGTCTTGCGTGGGAAAGTGCCCAGGCATCAAGATGGAAGGGCTTCTCAGGAAACGTGTCCGTTCTGACATCTCACTTTGTCACTGCCACACCACTTCTTGCCTGCTGGCCTCAGGGGCCCCTGGGGACATCGGGCTGCCATGACCCACAGCTCCCGGGCAGGCCATGTCCTTAGCACGCTAACTTCAATTATCAAACTACAGAGAGGGATCATTATCAGGGGGTGGTGGGAGAGAAGGCCCACACAAACAAGATGCATCACTGCTTCTGCTTTTTAATGCTCTTGGTTGACCATTATTGGCAGAATACAGCAAAGCGAAGTGTTAGCTTCTCCCAAAAGCCAGTTTTTATAATTTAAAAAGGAAAAAATAAATGGGAAAAGCAGTTAATTCTCTGCTACTAATGAATGGCTGCTGCTCGGTGGCCTATGAAAGGCAGGGCTGTCTGCGGCACAGCGGGCGCGAGGACTTGGCAGGAGCCCCCAGGACCCTTTATCTGTTTTCCCCTCTCGGAAGAAGGAAAGCTGCTGTTTTTCCCTTTCCTGTTTCTTTGCTTGGAGAAATCTGTTACTTCCCCTGAGGTTTACATCCTGACCTATGTAAATCTTTGAACTGCTCTCTCTTTAGCATTTCACTCGGGGAGGCTCCTCGCTGAGAAACAAGGCTTCAGGAACACGGGATAGCGTTATTTATTCATCAGGCATTAGTAACCTATGAGGCAGCGTTGCTTAGGTTTGTCGGTCCACAGTCACACAGTGTTACTCACAATATGGGGTGATTTTCCTTAATTAAATCTCTTGATGTTGTTTAACACAACGGCCTAAATATGCTAATGCTGTCTGTCTGACGCCACTTGTTTCTTAAAACAAAATTCTGCCAAAACTGAATATTGCTTTAGATATATTTCTTAATGTATGTTGTATATACAGAAAGAAGCGATGTAAGTAAATACCTGAATACCTGCAGGCAGGTAGTGTTTATATTGTAATTCCACGATCAGGGACAGTTTAATAATGTTTAAATTAATCACTGCTAGAATGTAAAAAATTTAGGAGAGGAAACAGAGAAAGAGTGTTTCCAGATTCAGAATATGCACACACACATACACACACACATATATGTATGTAACTTGTGGTCCTTAGTTAATTTAGTTCACCTATAATTGGTTTAGGTGTTGGTTTTTTTGTTTTGTTTTTTTTTTCTTTGAAGCAGGGCACAAATGGTAAACATCTAAGGAAAAAAAAATGCAGTTCTAAAAAAAAAAAATCATCCAGCTCTTTTATGAAGGAGCAGCTTTGTTGTCAGCCTGTGACCATGGAGCATCTCTACTTCAGGTCTTGTGCAGGTTCCACCATCAACAGAGACAGAAAGAAAGGGCAGCAAAGATTCCTGCTTACACCTGAAAGCCCTGTGAAAGGAAGGTGCAAGCAAAGGAAAGGTGAGCTTCAACTAATAAGCAACTAAGAAAAGCACAGCTCTATGAAGAGGAAAAATCTAATTGTTCTTCACCTTTAATGGGGATTATGCTGCTTCTGGGAACCACACAAGTATTTTGGAAAGCACTTAATGCTGGGTGACCTCCCTGGGCTTGCGGGTGGTCAGTGGACAGTGTCTTCATCCCACCACTTGAACTGCGTCCCTGCACTGAGGTTGCAGGTGTTGTTGCCCAAGTGTCGTCTGTCTTCCCCTTCCTTCCCCTGCTCCTGCTCACCTCCTCCTGCAACGACAGACCAGGAGAAGCCCAAGGTGCTGGGGAATATGGCCACAGCCCAACATGGGCCTCACCAGCATGGCACTAAAATTCGGGGTGGGCTTTGCAAACTTCTCAGTCACTGCACACTATCTCTGAAGTGAGGGCATGCCATGAGTGCTGGTGGAGAGACACGTTTTCTCAGTGGGTTATAAATAATTACATTCTGATGTTCAGGCAAGTCCTTCAGTTTCTTCTGTTTAAATCCTCAGGGAGTTTTGTTGCTCTCAGATTCTCAAATTCCTGTTCCTGACAGTGACCAGTGAGGAAATCAGCTCTTTCTGAAAAGCTTTTGCTTTGGCACTGTACTGGTTGTTTTTAATAGCATCTTCTTTATTATTCTTGTAAGAGTTGTACCTGGTCACCCTGAGGAGGGACTAGACATCTGGACCGTGTTCATCTTGCCTAATGTTAGATGTGAGCACAGGGGCAGGTGCCTACATCTGAACTAGGTGCCTGGGTGCCCATCCTCCCTGAGGAGATGTTGTCAGCTGAGATCTTGTAATCTGTCTGGCCAAATCTAGTTGTCTACTTTAGGCAACAGTAACTGCTCTCTGTGTTTCATTGACTCTGCTGACTCTACAGGGTGCTTAGTCACTAAGCTGGAATGTAGATGTGCCTCACAGGCACCTAAAGTCAGGTAAGAGTCATCTCTCTCTTATTGCTCTTACTGTATATAACGATCACCTGATTGCTCACCCAAAGGTTTCAAAATCAGAGCTTCTAGTCTGCTGTATTTACTGAAGTTTGCTTAAATGCTTGAGAAGTGTTTGTTGGCTTTAAAATACTGAAGGGCAGTGCAAAGCTCACCAAGCAACTTAGGCTTGCAACGTAGGAGAAGCAGTGGCAGTCCCTCACACCAGTTCCCAGTGTTGGCAGTTCTGCAGCGCAGCTCGGTTCCACTGGACTCTATTGTGTTATTCTAGATCTCAAAAATATGTTACGGTACGTGGGAAAGCTGTGAAAGACTCCTAGGGCTGGCGTTTATCTCCTTGCTGCAGATGAAAAGCTCCAGAAGAATGGCAGTGAAACTCGCTGCCGATAATTCTTTATTAATTCAGAGAGACTCAGGGCAATCCCGCTGTGGGATTGGAGTAATTCTCCTGTATTAGCTGTTGACATTGTTTGAAAGACAAAAGGCGTCGTTTCCAATGTGCTGGGCTTTTTACTAAAAATGAGCAGTGATCTGCTACCATATCCTCCCTCCCGCTATCCGCCCCGTACCCCGCGGAGAGCAAGGGCACGAGACTATAGCCTGCACAGCCCAGTCATTGTTTCCTTTTCATGGGAAACAAGACTTGTCCTTTGGCCAAACTGCATTTGAGCATCTCATATGACCTAACCAGACTTCCTCGCCTCACGTGGCCCTGACCCAGCCATCAGGTGCACAGAGAAAAGAAAAGAACAATCCCCAGCCTCAGGGACACATCCAGAGGAGAGAATTGCCATCCTGGCTGCACCAGCTCATGTCTCTGAGCAGAGATGCGTGACGCTGGGAATGAAAACTGAACCTCGGTGACAAAAAGGGAGGAGAGCTGCCTTGCTGCAGTGAGGGGTCTGTAAGGATCCCAAATGGAGCAAACAGATTTTGCTTGCAAACCGAATATGATTCCCAGGAAACTCTGGCACCCATCAGGGTGAGACTGGGCTCTTGGTGCCTGGTAGTAACAGCAGACAGGTCCAGCACACCCCAGTGCTTTACAGAGGTGGGAATTTGCTGCCGGGTAGTGTGAATGGTGGTTGTATTACCACTGTCATCTCAAAAGTTTGTTCCAGATATTGCTCGTGGTTTGACTGATATCTTCACTAATCATTTCTGAATAAACGAAATGTCATTCATCTCTTCATCTAACCACTGTTGGTGGAAAGAAAAACATTCACACACACTTCTTTCCAGCACAGAAGTTGATGTGTCAGTCCGGTCAGCAGTGGTAGCAAGACTCCTTAGCACTACCTGCCTCTATTTTATAGAAGAACAATATTAGCATATCAGGCTATGATATTGGTGTAGATTTTTTGTGATGAATTAATGCCTGTTTATGACCAAAGGTGCTAGTAATTACTGAGGAACACTCACAATTTCTTCCAGCTCAAGGACCCTATTCTTTACAAGAGGGATGATGACTGGGTGCTGGCCTGGTCTGAGTACAGGGCTCTTTCCTCCCAAGGGCTGACACCCCGCATCTTAGACAAATCTAAGATATTTCATTTAAACAAATTATGCCTTTTGGTAGAACAGCAGAGGAGGAAGCAGAAGTCTCATTTACATCACTGTAGAGGGTTCAGCATCTTCCATTCACCAGCAACACTGACAGCAGTTCACATTAACAGTAGTTCACATCAACAGTAGTTCATCCTCCTCTGGCCCTTTCCAGTGCCACTATTTGTTTCATATTCCCTCTTCCCCCCTGGGACACACAGTTTCTGCCCAGTAGCTGGATGCAACACATCCCCAAAAGGCAGCAGCCAGTGCTGTGCTGTGCCTGGGTCTGCAATGGTCAGCTGGTTTTGGTACGGTTTGGTCTACCAGCTGACTTCATTTGATGACTTATCTCTCCATGGAGATACTCATTTGGGTCTCTTTTCTCCACCCAGAGACTGATTTTCATGGAACATGGAGGAATTTCATATCTTTGAGATTGCTAGCCTTCCATCAAACCTGGCCAGCAGGTTCAGAAGTTATTAGTGGGAGACAGACAGTGTGATCACACACAATTTGTTTCTTAGGAAACCAGCCTAAAAATAAACCATCTCAGTGGAAATCTGACGTTACCCACTTTCTGCCAGACTGCTTTCAAAATCATGATGAACTTGTTATTTCCAGATACTTAAACAGAGGCAGGAGTGATAAATGCCTCTCTTTATCTAAAATGGACATTCATATGTTTAGGTAGCCATATCCCTCCTACCACTGGACCCTTTCAGCTCTCCATTTATGTTTGCCCCTGCTCTTGGGTGGCAGCTTGTTTATGTCGTTTATTTCTTCATCACTTCCAAAGTGGATCATTGAAGCCTGCTCTGGCTGGAGTTGAGTACAAAATGCATCCCTTTGTGGTCCTGTCTTGTTTAGGATAGAGTTGCTTATCTTCTGCGGGTCATATACCACCATACATACAAATGAAACACATCACTAGTAGCCAAATGTCAAGCAGTCAAGCCTAGTTTTGAAATAGGGAAGTGTTCTAACTCCAAACTTCTCATTCTTTTTAAATTTTTGATTAGTAGACCCAGAACAGACATCTACTTGAACACTTTCTGTTGCCTGAAACAAGTACTTCGGTCACAAAATAAAACTATACCTACATTTATCTAATCTCTTCTCCAGCTAGATTGTCAAATGACACAGATTTATTCCATCTCTAGAACAATTAAGCATTATCTTGTATAGAATGAACTGAAACATGCAATGTTCATGAATGTAGGAATTGTGCACATATACGTATGTATATATATACATATACATGTTACATATACATATTACTCTTCCTGACCCAGAGGGCTACCACTGTTCATGAGCTACCTAGAACTGCCCATAATATTTCCCATTTGACCCTGTAGTCCTGTTTTTCTGGGTACCCTGTGCTCAAACCTCTCTTTACTTGCTGTATTCTGGGTTTTCTGCAGCCCTTCAGACTGTTTCTACCCCACCTGAAGTGGTCACCCAAGGTCAGCACCAGCTATATCATCTGGAAGGCACGGGCGGACCTTCTGCTGCCCTGATGCTGCACTACCAAAGCTTTGGCTGAAGCAGCACCCAGCTCTGCCATGGCTCTTGGAGAAAGGGGTAGACAAGGTGACAGTTCAGGGGAGAGCAGAAAACATGGCAAATAGGTTCCGCAAGCCCCACTGGCTAGGAAAGACTGTAAGATTTACAGAATCACAGAATCTTCATGGTTGGAAGGGACCTTTGAGATCAAGTCCAACCACAAAAAAAAAACCACCACCAAAAAACAAAACAAACAAACAAAAAACCAAACCAAAAAAAACCCACCAAACAAACAGACACAAACCAACAGTCTCGGGCACTAGAGCATGCCCTGAAGTGCCATGTCTACACATTTCTTAAACACCTCCAGGTATGGTGACTCCACCACCTCCCTGGGCAGGCTGTTCCAGTGCCTGACCACTCTCTCAGTAGCGTAATTCTTCCTAATATCTAATCTAATCCCCCCCTGCCGCAACTTTAGACCATTTCATCTGGTCTTGTCATTATTCACTTGGGAGAAGAGGCCAAACTTGGGAGAAGAGGCCAAACACTTGCTTTGTACAGAGAAAAAGCAGCAGAGGAGGCACATCCACCAACAGACAAATGTAACAACAACAGCAGCACTGCTCAAATGCCTGTGTTTTTCCCAAGGACTAAAAGAAGCCACCTAAATTTGCCAGAAACAGACTGAAGCTAGACTCGAGAGGAAACCGCCCAAGTGAATATAAGTAACCACAGAGAAAAGGTTGGCCAGAGAGAAAATGAAATTGTTAGCTTTGGAATGGGGATGTTCTGGATGTCTTTAGGGACAGGATAAACCAATATTTACTAAGGTTAGATAAGGTATAATTGACCCTTTAGGTATTGCAGAGGATTTGATAGAAGGATCTTTGCTCAGCTTCATCCCTGTATTTCCCTCTTTTCTGTTCCTTCGGCTTTTCTATCCTAAGGAAGAAACAAATACAGAAAGTTGGACCTACCATCATTTGGGTATGGGGCAGACAGTGTGGTCAGGCAGTCCTGCCATGCCCAAAGATTTCTAAAGACTGAAAATAAAAGGAAGAGAATAGAAGGTAATGCAGAGAACAAAAAGGAGCTTGAGAAACCTGGCCAAGTGGGATGTGTCCCTGCCTGTGGCAGGGGGGTTGGAAGTAGGTGATCTTTAAGGTCACTTAAAATTCTAACTATTCTATGATTCTATGAAACGGTGATAAAATCTTTAAAGTATGGAATGGGGACCTTGGGGTAATTAAAAATAAATGGAAAGAAAAGATGTATGCGGGAACCCTGCCCTTCGACACTAGATGGCTCTGCAGCCCTGAGGAAAGCTTCCCTCGCTGGACACGCTGCCTTTTTCTTGGGAAAATAAAGGAGCAAACAGAGGCAATGGTGATGAGAATGCTTCCAGTCTGTTTATATTAAAGAGGAGCAACGCTGCTACTGCAGATCTTCTCTCCTAGATTAAGGAGTTTAATTGCGCTAATTTATTTTCTTGCATGTGCTTTGTGCTTCATAATAGCCTTCAAAATTTTTTGTTGAAGGTTATTGGAGGCATTGCATAAAAGTATACATTCCGTTGCTATGTATGCAATATAAACTTAAATTAGTTAAAGTACAAGAGAAACTAAGTTTTACCAACTGACTTAATATGCCAAAACAATTTCAACATTAAGTATTGTCAACTTGTTTTGCTTTATTTCCTTTTTTTTTTTCCCCATGTGATCCACTTTTCCTGCTCAGTTTCAACAGAATTGAGGTGCACTGATGACTCGGATCCTAGAGCACAGTCCATACTTTACTGGCAGAATGAAGCGTTTTAGTAAGAACCACTAATGTAATATCAGGTGTGGCCGGTTTTACAGAGGGACGGTGAGCGAGCAGTGAGCTGATGTGGCACAAGAACACCACGAGAACTGAACACACTTTGGGTTTGGGGAACTTTAATAACCCGGCTATGACACAAAATTTCTAAACAACAGGCAATGCAACTCCTTAAATAGATATGTCCATTGCCAAAAATTTACATGCTTTTTATTTTTTAAAGTGCTTTTATTTATATCAAAGAGGGAGAAGGAGATCCACTGAAGTCGGAGTTTCTAGTTTCTGTTGTAAAACATCAATGCTCAGAAAACCATTGGCATGAAGGTAATTTGGTTTTGGAGGAATTTGGATTCACTTGGCACAGAGACTGCCCTTCTTATTTTAGCATGTTATATTAAGTTGCTAAAAACTTCCTCAGATTTTTGTCACTTTCCAGTTATCTTTGAGTATTTTTGCTGGTCTCCTGGTAGGGAGCTACATCTTTATCAATCTATCCAAACCACTGCTGCTAGGGAAGGTCACCTTCCTTTTCTGCTGTTCTTCCTTTGTCACCTCACTCTGAAAGCTGTCACTGGCTTCCTGTCTCTTGGTGCATCATATCCTATCTCTATTTTCTCATTTTCAGGGACTTATCTACTATTATCTGTATGTAACCAGGTTCTGTATTTTATGAAGAGGAATTACACAAGCTTGCAGAAATGGCTTATTTTTTTAGAAGCTCATTAAAGTTCTTAATGCAAATATTTGCCAGCAATATGAATAATATGTTTGAGTGATGTCTGAATTTGTTATTTACATTGTGATTTGCAAATAAAAGTGTTATCATTGCACTCCTTAGATATCTGGTTGAGAGAGGAACATTTCTTTAGACTGTGAAGTTTAAAATCTCTATGATTACCGTATCCAGGTAGAGTTTCTCTTCGTTTTATGCCTATTGCCTGTTGCAATCTGCAATAATCTGTTAGTGATGGATTCATTAAGAAGAGTTTTGATGCTGTGTATCAGAGGGAAGCAATGTGCAATAAAAGTCCAGGAGCAATCTGAGTGAAGAAGGGGTTTCCGAGAGGGCAGAAGGCACTTTAGGCTGCACAAAGCCAGGCAGGAGATCAGTGTGTGCAACGATATGAGGCTGTTATGACTCCTCTGGAGTCTCTTTCATGTATATGAGTATGTATACTTGAGTATCCACACTCAAATCCATGTGTACGAGTGTTCAGCTTCTATACATGGGTTTAAGGACAGCAGAGATACAACTTAATTTGTTCCCCTCTCTTTGTGTCAGACGATTCCCCTTTAGTAGCTGCTTGCTCACATTTGTCACCTCCTATCCACCACCTTCTATCCACCTTCCATTTCCTCCTTTTGCATTGCAAGCAGGGAAATCCCTGCTGAGACCGCCAGAGCCCGACGTGCCTATAGGGCATGTTGTGCTGGGGGATGAGATTTGAACAAATAAGCTCTGCTTTGTTGTTACTCAAAGACTACACCAGTTAATAAATATCCAGTGTTTTCCTCCTAAAATCCCAACTATATCTTTATATACTGCAGTCAGTACTTCTTCCTGGGTCAGGAACAATTTCTATATTTGAAGAAATAATATTTCATTTTACATTTCTTGGAGTGTTCTAGTTAACTTCTTGTGCTCTCCTGTAAGACTGTAGTTCTGTCATTATACCATCAAGCCCTGGTCTCTCAATGCTGCAGACAAATAATGCGAAGCAGCTGATGGAGAGTTCTTGGTCCCATTAAATAGTCTCAGCTCCTGCTAATGCAGGAGCACAGAAGCAGGATAGGATCCCACAGCTCTTAGCAAGCACTGTGCAAAATGGGAAGTGAGACACAAACCCAACAACCAAAAGCTTTACAGCAGCCTCTTTTCCTATCAGCATCGTCAGATTGAAGCTAGTGCCTTTTTTCCATGTGCTGAAAGCAACTTAACAGGTAAGATGAGCAAAAGACCCTGCTTTACTTTCTTGGACTCGGATGGTTCAGTAACCCTGGAATACCATAGAAACTACTGTGCACAAAAAATAATCCTGATCTGTAGCAAACGCAGAGATTTAGTATGAACTTTGAAGGTATATGCAAGGGGGGAGAAGCAGAGGAGTATTTTTTTTGTGTGTAATGTAGAAGTAATTAAGAACATGTACAGGTCTGTGACCACATTTGGGGTGAGGGCATTGCAGTTCAGGAGAAGGTGCAGAAAAGAAGAATGGAAAAATGAAAGATTGTTTGATTATGACAAATTTACCTTCACCGGTAGAAAAATCTAGGGCTCAGACACATAGCAGGGACTAGCAGCTGGAAGCCAAAGCAATATAGATCTGATTAGTGTTTGATCAAGGGCAGTTATCAGTGGAGTAGACTGTTGGGGAAGTGGTGCCTTATCCACCTCTTGCTGACTTCAGATGAGCACTGGACCCCTCCTGGGAACTGCCGAGGTAGGAGCACTCCTGGGAGAAGGGTGGAGGTGAACGTGCTGCGTTGCAGGTTCCTGCTTGCCTGGGTTTTCCTGAGGTATGCTGTGGGTGAGAGGACCCACCTCAGCAGCACCCAGGTGGCACACCACATCCCACCTGCATGAGTGTATCTGTCCTGGTGTTGGCCATACACCAATTACTAGACTCCATGCAAATACTGCTCAGTGAAACCTGAGGTTCCCGTACCAAATCACGGTAGGGAGGCATGATCCCCTCTACCTCATCAGTAGACCAGGCTGGTTAGAAAGGAGCCATCGAAGGTCCTTGAGGCATCATAGCCATTGCATCCTGCTGAGTAGCCAGGAGTGGTAGCTGGATAGAGGTTACCAATGTTGCCACATCTGCCCAGGAACCTGAGCTAGTTTGTGTGATGGTTCCTTGGCCATCTCCACCCAGGCTGAGTAGCACACAGCGTTCCTCACTCTGTGGGATCGTGTAGCATGCAGTCAGGTGGGGAAGGGACACTGTCACATATCCTGGACTAGCAACCAGACCTGCAAACCCTTTACTCTTGCTGCCATGCTTGTGTCTGAAATGTGGCCAGAATACCTTAGTTTAAAATTTTCTTTTGAGTAAGTAACAGCTGTTACTTACTGTTTTTTTTTTTTTCTCCCCATGGGCTTTTTTAAATAACAAATTCTCCAGCAACTCTGGATTTGAGAGATGGCCCAGCTGCAGCCCCAACTGAAGGCCAAACAGCTATGACCAGCCTCATTCTGCGCTGCAATTTGAGGGAAAAGAAACACAGAAAGCTTGGTCTGAGTTAGGCTGTTCAAATAAAACTGCATGAACTTTCACACTTTATATTGTTTGTTATGATGTTTTCAAAATGAACCACAGATGTTTTACTTTGTTAGGTATTTTTTTTCCCCTCTGGTTGAGTCACCTATTATCCCAGCCAGATCAGGGCAGCTCAAACAGGAGTCACAATGAAGAAGTCTCCAAAAGAAGGTCAATAGTTTATTTGATTTTTAGATAACCTTCTGCCCATCCCTAAAAAGATCATGAAATAAACATAATCTCTACTTATGACATGTTGTAAAATGTTGAGAAGTTATGGATCCTATCCAAACTGCTTGTGTTCCCCATCACTTAAATTGAGTCAATGAGGATGAGTTAGGACTGAATTTTGCCCATAGCTTGCAGCTTTTCTTTAAATATTGTGCTCTGATTACAATGTAGAGGTAGAGGAGATCAAAACATTTCTGAGACAACCTTTGATTTTAGCTACATATCTTCAGCCCTCTTGAGCAAGTGGGATCCCACCAAGCAAATCAAGCTGGGGACATTACAAAAACTGCCAATGTGATGGCAAATGACCAGAGATGTGCTCTGAAAAATGCCAAGTGTCACAGCAGGAGATGGTGAAACCCCTCAGTTTTCCTTTTGGAAAAAAAGAGTCACATGTTCTCTGACAGAACCGATCTCTGCCTGACAATATGTTACTGCAGCATCCTTTGGGGATGATACTGATGTGCAGAAAAAAAGATGGTCCTCTGGCGGTAGTTAACCTGACTCTCATTCAGTAGCCTGCTGAGTCCTCCCTAGAGAGGAGAACAGAGATGTGGCTACAGAGTGCTGCTTCAGAGCAGTAGCTGTCAGCCCATTTGAAACAAAAGTTCCCATCCCGACACATCCCCAGTTTTTTTGCTGCGTGCTCCGTTTGTTTTTTGTTTTCAAAGAGTTGTGTAATAATACATCCAGATCCCCAGAATACACGTTATAGTTTTAACAGAGCATTGTCCTTGGAAAGTTTTCAAAGTGTTTCTGTATATTTGCAGTATCTGTAGTTAGCACACTCAAAGCCAGAGTGATTCATTTCCTGCCCAGTGGCCATTTGTTGTTTTGTATTCTTTTTTTTTTTTTTCTTGGCTGCACCTTTACAAGTATAATGGAAAAATCACTATTTACAGATAATGAAAGTGAAGGAATTAACAATTAATGCATACAGCTGAGAATGTCAGCCACAGAAAATTGCTTGCAAATGCCAGGATTGGCAGGGCAGAGCAGGATTTTTTATTAAATATCCATGGTCAGTGCCTAAATCTTTGCAGTTAGGGGGTCAGTAATTTGGAATCAGCTAGATCCTTGGGTTACTTCTGCAGTCTAAGTTCCTGAAAAGAGAAAAAACCCACCAGATTATTCCCTAAAAATTGATATTATTTTGTTTTGGGATGGATCTTTACTAACACTGAATGCTTTGTGTATCTAGTCATTGGTGGTTTCTTGTTTGAAAGCAGAGTATCTCTGCAGGTTATCAGATGCTACAAATATAGGTGAGGTCTAGGGAACAGAGCATTGCTTCTGACATCTGACTCTTGCCAGGACTGTCGAACCCAGGTCCATGACAGTAAAGTACACCTTATTATGCATTGTACAGCTTCCCTATATTTGTTCTATTTTTACTGAAGAAAATACAAAGAAGCCATTAAGCTTTTCTGGGCAGACAGGTTGAAGCAGCCACTAGCGAAACAGGAGGCTACAGACAACTTTAACCAAAGCATTCACCTATTTCCATGGCTTACCTTGTGTGTTTTTATGTCCTGGGAGATCATGTAGCAATGCCAAGGGCCAGGCATGGCTTGCTTGAACTAATACTGGGAGAAAAGCAGCAGAAAAGCAGGAGGAACTAATAATGAAGATACAGAAGTAGTAGACACTGAACTTTCCTGTCACTGGTCCCAGAAGAAGTGAAGCCAACCGGACAAGAGAAATGTTTTGACTTCTGGGTAAAAGACCTAATCTCTTTCCTATTAGAATTCAGGAAAATTCAGGAAAAAGAGGCAATGCGCTTCTTGAGAAGTTTATATCTGTTTATATCTACAAGTTCATATCTGATATCTGACTCCATTCCCTGATTTTTCCCCTTCCTGGGGAGCCCTGAGCTTCAGCTAATATTAGCTAGTTTCAAGGACAGTGACTGATTTCTTGTGGAAAGATAACAGGATTTTGTGGTCCTCTTCAACCAAGAATGAACAAACAGTAGATGTTCTCCCATGCCTTAAACATGGTCCATGATGTATGAATTTAAACACCCAAATAAATGCTGAATGTTTAGCAGAAGATTTTCAGATTCTGAAAGCTTCCCAAAAATGGCACAGAAAAGATATTTTGCCTGGGATGCTTTTTTTAAGCATGGATAAAATCACCAAACTTGGAGAAATGGGAAGCCCAGCTGCAACCCTCCCAGTTTGGAAAAGCAAAAATAGCAGCCTGGCTGCTATGGACTAGAAATATGGAGGCACTAGGAAACCTCTGCCCAACTTGGCTCTTCCCAGCAGAAATGAGCTCCTACAAGGGCTTAAGAAACAAACAAATATTTCCCGAAGGAAACCAGTTTTGCAGGCTACTGTAGAAGTCATCCACAAGAATAAAGGATCAGGTCAGTTTTACGATTATTGTGACTGTTTTCCAGTCTGTTCATAACCATTAAAAGGGGAGAGACTGAATCATCCCACTTCAGATACTACAAAGAGCATAGACTTACAGAATGGATGAGTCTGGCAGGGAATCTCTGGAGATCATCTAGCCTAAGGCCCCTGCTCAGAGTAGGTTGCTCAAAGCCATGCCCAGCCAGGTTTTGAATATCTCCAAGGATGGAGATTCTACAACCTCTCTAGGCAGCCTGTGCCAGTGCTTGGTCACCCTCACAGTAAAAAAGGATTTCCTGATGTTCAGAGGGAACCTCCTGTGCTTCAGTTTATGTCCATTGCCTCTTGTTCTGCCACTGGGCACAACTGAGAAAAACCTGACTCAATCTTCTTTACTCCTTCCCATCAGGTACGTCTACACATTGCTAAGATCTGCCTGAGCCTTCTCCAGACTAAATGAAGAGCCTCAGCTCTCTCAGCCTTTCCTCATATGAGACCCTTTGCCAGACTCAGTTCAGAATGTCCATGCCCTTCTTGTACTGGGGAGCCCAGAAGTCGTCACAACACTGAAGATCTGTCTCACTGGTGACAAGTGAAGAGGAAGAATCCCCCTTCAGCCTGCTGGAGACACTCTTCCCAGTGCATTCCAGGAGGCTTTGACCTTCTTGGGTGCAAGGGCACATTCCTGGCTCATGTTCAACTTGTTGTCCCCCAGGGCCCTCAAGGCCACCTCTACAGAGCTGCCCTTTGGCCCCCAGCCTGTACTGGTGTCTGGGCTATTCCTCCCCAAGTGCAGGACTTGAAATTTTCCCTTATTGAACTTCATGAAGTTCCTGTCAGCACATTTCTCTGGCCTGTCCAGGTCCCTCTGCATGACAACACAATGGTCTGGTATATCAACCACTCCTCCTGATTTTGGACCGGACTAACTTGTTGAGTGTGCACTCCGTCCCATCATCTAGGTCATTCCTGAGATGGGAGAGCCTGTCAATGCCCTTGCATGAACAGTGCATCTCTTACAGTGTTGCAGAACAATCCCCTGGAAGACAGACTGAGTCGCCTGGATGGTGTACAGGCCATGAGTATGTGGCTTGGAGACAGCCAGCAATATGAGCAACCCAGGGAAACAGCTGAGAATGAAGACAAAGGCATGGGGGCTTGGGGTTGGGAGGGAACCGGATGACTCTACCTGAGCTGCTGGAGGACCACCAAAGTCACGTATTCATAGCGGATAAGAAAGCTACCAAGGATTTCCAGGATAAACTGGCAATAAACCAACTAACAGGCTTTCAGCTGGTCTTCGGCTTATGGACCAAGGTCAGTGGATGGGCGCCAAATGACTCTGAATGGCTTTGGAATTTGCCATGTTACTTACATTTTTTGTTGTAGTATTGCACCAGAAAAGGAAGCAGGTGCTAGCAAGGAAGATGGGTGCAGATCATTATGAGCCTAGTAACTCCAGCTCTGAGTCTTGCTGAGAATCAGCAGTTCTGGTATGACTCATGAAAAAGCACGAAGAACCAGAAAACAATTCAATTCAGTTTGTAATGGGCAACCGTTCAGTTTCAAAAATAAAGAAAGGGTCGCAAGGCAGAAGAGGATGGAGCATCAGAAATACAAATCACTCTCTGAAGTGAATAAAGGAAGGGACATGGAGCAGAAGGGGAAACATCTGAAGGTATGAAAATCACCTTTATGGTTAAGTCTGGATGTGTCGAGCAATTGTAGGTGTTTCACTACTGAGTACAGCATCCAAAAGAGTAGCAAACGCTGTAGTCATAAGACAAGACACGCAAGGTCGTCTGGAGACTGAGGGATTCTGGCAAAAACTGGGGTTGAAAACCAGACATCTCATTCCTCTGGGAAGAGGTCAACTCAAAAATCTTTTTGGACAGCATTACAGCTTCTGAATTTGTAGTAAAAGCCTGGAGTAGTATAATATGCTGGCAGATCCAAACATGAAGATTGTTTTTAACAAGTGGTTTGTGCAATGCTTGGGTAATTTTCAGCCAAACCAGTTAACCTGCCTTCAGAAACTGCTATAGCTTCCACTCACTGAGAAAGGTACCTTGCAAAGCAAAATTGGGGAATGATCAGGCTGCACCCTGACACCAGCGTCTCAGTTGGCTTTATCTGCCCAGGTTCTTGTGGAGCTGAAACAAGAAATTCTGTTTTCTTGTGGATATTCACTATCCAGCAAAGACAATGAGCTCCATCACTTGGTTTTCCTCCTAATCTGCAGGACCCCTCATGTTGGCCAACCATCCATATGAGAAGAGTATCTGCTGTACATTCTGCCATGCATATCCATACTTTTCTTTGCTGCCCCGCCACCCCCAGACTGTGCTGCAGCTGCCACAGAGACTGTGTAAAGCCTGGAGAAGTCTCTCTAAATACACCCCGCTCTCTGCCTGTTGCCGCAGTCTGGACAAGAATTTGAAAAGGTTGTTCTTGCTGTATTACAAGCGTCGCTACCAGAGCAAACCTCGGCTGTGTTTACTCTGCTTTTTGCTGTGCGAAAAAAAAAAAAAATTAAAAAAAAAAAAAAGATTGTTTATCACTGATCTCAGTTGGAGCCATTTGATGGTTTCTTTCTGAGCTCACTTTGCTTCCAATTCAATAAGAACTAAAAATAATAACGTGGATAATCTAATTGCAGATCAGTAGATATCCTGAGCGCTCTCAGCCTCGGAACATGTATCCCACGTACACGAGACGCACACGCAGTGCACAAGCTTTCCAGCAGCAGTAGCTTTTCACCTAGACCAAGGGTGGCATTTGTGAACCGTAAAGCCTATCAATGCTATCCTGCTCGGTTGATATAGTGCAGAGACTTTCTTAAAATAAATAACAAATGTTGATCTCTCTCCCTGATCGCATACCATGGCCGAGGAAAAAATAAAAGTGTTTAGACCCTTGAATTTCATATGCGCTGGAGAAATCTTGGAGAAAAGAAAACAGGAAAGCATTTGTAATATTAAAAATAGATTGCTTCCTGGAAGTAAGAGCCTGATGATCTTGTTGACTTGTTTGTTTCATGTTAAATGCCATATCATGCAGAAGCACAGCCAGCCGGCTCCTGATTTGATTTGAAATTTGCCTGAAAAACAACATTTACATGGTGTATTTTATACTTTGTTTTTATTATTTTATATTTAGTTTTATGTAATATATTTCTATGGAAAAGATACTCTTATAGGCTGTGATGTGAAATACTGACTTCAGAGCCCTCAGAGAAGTATCTTAACCTTAGAAGTCATAAGTAGGAATAAGATAAATATTCCCCATGATAATTAATATCCAGGAAAATAAGTGTCATTCTGAAAAGCTGGGCATTTCCAGGGGAATTCCTCACAAGGAATATCACTGGAAATAGTAGAGATTTCCAATAAGGGAAAAACATTTAATATATCTCCAGGCTACACTCCAGTCTAAAACACGCATCAGGGCTATATGTCTAGATACATACGGCCACCTCATTTGTTGTTATGATTTTACAGCGTGGCACCCCAGCTAACACAAGCTGTTGAGACCACAACAACCTTGCATTCTGCTGGCGTTACCAGTTTCCCAGCCAGTAAAAGGCAGGTTTACATGTGCGGTTTCACGTCAAAGCCCTGCAGCTCGAATGCCGGCAATGATTACCCCTCGCTGGGTAATTGTGAGCTCTTGGCGGAGTTTTCTGGAAGGAAAAGGCCAACCTCAGAGATGGGGTGGGCAGCTCTTTTTCTGCAGCTGTGAAGCTGATGTGCAGATTCCAGCAGGCAAAGTGTACCTCTCAGCATCACCTCAAGCTAAAAAAATCCACTTCTTTGTCCCAGTAGCCCATCAGTAGTCCATCACTATTGCATAGATACAACAAACCAATGCAGCGCGAACTTATTATAAAATGGGGCAATCAGGATTACATGAGGACTTACATGTTATCAGCACATGCCCAGTAACAGCCAACCAAATGCAGAGACCAGAGAAAAGTCCTGTTCCCAATTGCATTGCATACTCTTTCTTCCGATTTTTGCCTTCTAGCTTCTCAAACTTACAAGTGAAAAAAGAGCATCTCGAGATGATACCTGAAGATGCCTTTTGATTTTGATTCTCATCAACTTAGTCTGTTACTCTGCAAAAGTGGAGATAGAAAATACACTTTTTGAATTGATGTCTCTTCAGACAATCTTGTCTATTGATATCTTAAATACACTTTTTTTTTTTTCAAAAAAAATCAATGTAAATGTTATTTCTGCTGTTGTAGTTTTCTGCTTGGGAAGGATTAAAATGAGGGCTTTTTTTTCAGTGAAAGAAACACAGCTTTTCTTTAAACAAAAATTTTTCTTTAAAATTTCAATAAAACAATGATTCTAGTATTACTTGAACATTTTTACTCTTTCAATTTCTACTCAAGTGCTTCTCTCAGGTTTTTCAAGGCAAGGAAAGTGAGTTTTCTGACTTTTCCTTTGGCCACTGGGCAGTTGTGCGTTCTCCTGCTCCCAGTAAGACCCCGGTGCAAAAGACCTGTGAGGAAGCAGGAAGACATTTCTCACACAGCTTTTTCTGCAGTGCAGATTTTTTTCACCGCTGAAGACAATGGTGGTTCCTGGTACATTCCAGCCTCTGAAATCAGACAGTCTGCAACTGTTGCTAGAGATGCTGCGAATTTTGGCATATGGGTATCTTTCAAGTCAGTCACTGAGATACGTTGAGCTCCAGAAGTGGCAGGAACACTAGTGCTGTGCTGGGCTGCCAGAACAGGCGTGCCCTCAGTCTCTCATTTCTAATCTCTGCACTTCTTTTTCCCACCTGTTAAGGGGGGAGAGGACGTTTTCAAACCTTCACATGAGCCTGCACAAGTACACCTTTCGGGTTTTTTTTTTTTAATTTTTGTTTTTATCTCAGCTGTTGCCAGGTGTCATTGCAGATAAAAACTTATATCACAGCAGAAAAATGACTTCAAAGTTAAATATTCTGAATAACATTATATATTCCACTAAAATTCTTGCCATAGACATTTTTGAGATTCAATGGAAGCTTGAAGCACATGGTACCTTGCTGCCCTGTTGATCCTTGAAATACAGACTAATTCCCCATGAAATTAACTGTTTATACACACCTAAGTTGTGTCCTGGATAAACATTGGCTTGGATAAACATTGGGCAAAGTGGTTTATACGTTAAGGCTGTTTTCCTTCTGAAAGATGATCCCTAAAGTAACTTCAATCAAAAGACGTGCAAAGATGAATGATGATTTTCTTCTTCCAAGGGTCTTTCAACAGAACAGTTTAAGGTACCCTTCTTCATTTATGCTCAATTTGTCTATGATTGAATCACTGTTAATTACAAGTTTTTATTAGTCAAGCGTATTTTTTTTCTGTGAAAATATTACACCTCAAGATTAAGATACTGCCAGTCATTTTTATTATCTAGATAAACACAATGCTCTGGGTTTTTTTGAAAGCATGCAGCTTAATTCCTGGACAGATGAGGCAAATGGTAATGACATCCAAATGGTGATGGTAAAATCAGTTTGTTCATGTGCAAGTCTATGAACTCATCCTTTAAGTACTTAGACATGGCTCAGTGTTAAAACCCTGTCCCTCCAAGCACATCTGATTTCACACCCCTCAGGCCCTGGGATATAACTCCGTTATGTGCTGGAAAACGTGAATTGGGTTATTGCAAAACTTAACTCCTCTTATGCTCACTTATAAAATCTTGAAAACTAAATCAAAATAAAATAATTGCTAAGAGTAATAACACAACAGGAACTTGACTTAGAAAAATGGAAGCAAAACCAGATGATCGGATAAATTCAGCTAGCAGCAGCAGAAAGAGAAGAATTCATCTCTTTTACCGAATGAGGAACACAACATTGGGAACCACTTTCAACTGTTAGAGTACCAATGCCACGCACAAAAGCTAGGGCTGGTGAGTTCATCTTTCCCCTTAAGGACGGATTTCCGGGATTTCAGCAGCTGATGTGAAAGAAGATCCTACTTCTTTAGAGAAATTCGCCAAATGCTTCAAAAAGGGGATGTGGCATAGCTTCTGAATCACAAAGCAGAAAAAGGCTTCCTGCCTCAGTCTGGTGGTACATCCCTTTCATCACTCAGATGATAGAGAGAACAGAATTGAAAGCAATCCTTGATAACACAGCCCATTTTCTCTCTGGAACAAAAACATGGGTGGCTTCTGGGTAAGGCAACATATAAGTAGGATGCATTTGGGGTGATACATTTTATCACTTCTGTGAGTTAGTATATGATTTATAGTTGATAGAATTTCTATCTGCATTTTTTCAGGTAAGTCTGACTTTTTTCTCAGAAAATAACTAAAAGTATGTAAATTTTTTGCAGAAAGTATTCCCAACAGTGTGAATTTGGAAATGTCATCCAGACCTGATCACAGTCATTTGATAACATAGAATTTGTTCCTTTTCACAGTAGTTCTGTGTTACAATAGAAAACATACATTTATGTTTATAGTA